>NW_024870696.1:25192500-26392500 GCF_019054845.1 Dipodomys spectabilis
AGCCAGGCTCGCTCCCACCTGATCCAATGAGTAATTAAGAGAGGGCTTATTCTTCCCTACCTCTCCCCTCCCTCCACCCCGCTCCCCAACTGAAGCTTAACAGGTTGGTGGTATAATTTGGAGACTTTCAGGGGTGGCAGATTAAGAGCTCAGGCAAGAGCCCCAGCACTTTTTTCCAGTACCCCCAGGCACTGTGCAGCTGGGTGGGAAAAGCAGGCAAGTGAGGGAAGGAAGGCGCTAGAAGGAGGTGAGTTAGGCACTGGCTCTCAGCAAAGTTTGAGAGGCCCCGTAGCCATGAGTGATCCAGGTCCTCAGAAGAACAGCGATGGTTCTGTGTCTCGTCTGCTCAATGTGGTGGAAAGTGAGCTCCAGGCAGGGAGGGAGAAAGGCGACCCCACAGAGAAGCAGCTTCAGATCGTCCTGGAGGATGCGCCCCTCTGGCAGAGATTCAAAGACATCACTAATGAGATGATTGTGACCAAGAATGGCAGGTGAGTCTATCTGCTGCACTGGCCCAGCCGGCGCTGGCAGGCAAGGGAGGAGAGGCCCTTGAATGTGGAAGAGGCCGCCGCTCTCCACCCAGAGGTGGCAGGGTCTGTCCGCTTAGACACGTTCAGAGAACTCACTCACATGGCTGTCCCCCAGGCAACTTAATTAATTTTTCTGAGATCACTTGAGGAGTGGAAGAGGAAGCCACCTGCCTCACAGGCATTGTAAATGGAGAGATTCTGGGCAATCACCACAAAGAGCTGATGTCCTACATATATTTATGTAGGACATATATATATATACGTGTATATATATATATATATATATGTATTGTATATGTATGAATATATGTGGAGAAATGCACTCAAATGTCAGGCAACGGTATTGATTTTTGGCAATGTACTCTGGCAGAGACCTGAGCTTTACTCCATTCAGATCATGTAAAAGTCAGTTCTGTCTGGAAGTTGGAAGGTTACTTCTTAAGCACAGAAAACTTGCCAGAATTCTTGATTAGTGGGAGACCGAGGAGCCAAGAGGTGGGCTGGGGGACTGCTTCCTTTCACGTGTGTGTTTGAGGGTGAGTGTTCATTTGTGATGGTGTGCTTATTGTGAATGAAGCGATGGTAAGCTGCCTTAAACAGGTGTTTCCTTCTGTTTTTGTCACCGCAGTGAATTAAGGGTTGAAGGAAGCTGAACTTTGCGGGCATTTCTTGGGTCATGGAAAGCCGGAGTAATATCTGATGTTTTTGCCTAGCAGAGGAGATGCAAATATTCTGAAATCAATGTCATGGCTGGGCATTCGCATGCGCTCAGGTGACACTCACGTAGCTTTTGCTACTCATGGGCACAAAAGTACAAATCCCCTGCAGGCATTTTCAGCCAGGTTAGTTCAGACAGGACTCTCAGCACACCTGGAGAGAAATTTTGCTAACAGGGAAAAGTAGAAGGCTGCTGAACCTTTGGCAGGCTTCTGTCCTTAAACAAAATGCTTCCATTCCTGATGTCTTGGCTTTCTAATTTTGAATAAAAACAGCATAAGAAATAAATGATTTTTTTCTCATCTAGGAGAATTATGAACTTGGGAGCTTTTGCATAATACTGAAAGGCTTTTCAAAGGGAGGTTGCACTGTAAGGGCATATGGAAACATTTGTGGTTATCCGGTAGCAAGATTATGAACTTATATATATAAAACTGACATATATAAAACTGACTTTTATATGATCTGAATGGAGTAAAGCTCATGTCTCTGCCAGAGTACATTGCTAAAAATCAATACTGTTGTCTGACATTTGAGTGCATTTCTCCACATATATATACATACACAATACTTACATTTTTCTCTCTAAATGAATCCCACACTTGCACCCTATAAAAGGCATTGCCTTTTTTTCTCTTTTTTTTAATTTTATTTTATTGTAAAGAAGTTGTACAGAGAGGTTATAGTTACAATTTATTGCCTTTAATACTTGTAATTACACTTGCTTCTTCTTGATCTGTAACTGCATGTTAATTTTGTTGCCTCTTGGGTTAAAGGAATTATAGAAACATGTTTTCAATTTCAGAAATTACTCCAAATCCTTCACTGGATTGAGTTTCTTTCAAAGATGAGTGATGACACAATTGTCAAATTTTTATTATGTATGGTTTGTAGAAAGAACTTACTATTAATGGATTGGTCTTTTGGCATAGTAGTTTAAGATCCTAGCTTTGACTATCTTGCTGTCTGTGTGGCCATATATTACAATAAAACAGTAAACAAACTAAAATATGGTTCCTATATTTCAACAACGTGAACATTTCTGAAACATTATAAGATCCAATGAAATAACTTATATCTGAATGTACGTTTACCATTTAAGAGTAGTGTTTATCTTTTCTCATCTAAGTAAATCTTCACCCAGTATTTGCAGTTTAAAATTCATGTTTGAAGGAATTCATATTACCTATCTGAAAAACACCTTTTATACAAGTAGTCTGATTGTGGTCAAATGTGTGCTGCAGCTCTTCCCCTTTTTGTGATTAGAACCTTTTTCTGAGGCTCTTTAGAGCTTTGAACCCCTTAGGTTCAGATCGTTTCAGGAGGTGGAAAA
This sequence comes from Dipodomys spectabilis, assembly GCF_019054845.1. NCBI lineage: Eukaryota > Metazoa > Chordata > Mammalia > Rodentia > Heteromyidae > Dipodomys > Dipodomys spectabilis. The sequence continues at coordinate 25,195,081 of NW_024870696.1, forward strand.
GTCCCTTCCTCTTTAGAAAGAGGTGAGAAACGTCATCGATAACAAATGACATAGAATAGAATCACCCTCCGCCTCCTTATTTCTCAGATGAAGACATTAGTAGAACATTGTGTTCTTGACCCAGAGATTTCTTGCTTCATCTCTTCTTTACCCCTTTCATTCTCCATCCCTCCCTCCTCCACCCATCCCTCAGGTTTTCCTTCTGCCCAGTCTCTTTTTGTAGAGACCTCTGTCTCCTCTAAATCCCTGCCTTCCACACTATCTCCTCCCCGGATCCAGGGAGATTTGTCACCCTTCTGGTGGAGTAGAATGGAATATGTAGCTCAGTCCCTTTCACTCTCATTTCCTGACTGGCCTCTTCACTTATTTCAGGGGTGAGATCCTATACCTTTGTGGCCTCATTGTTCTGCGTAATGGCACAATTTAAGCTCCCGTAGGACGGGCTGAGGAAGAGCTGAGACTTGTTTTCAAAGGGACATCTTTCATGTGTATAAATATATGCAAGCGAGAGACTTGTCTCTGATGCTGATTAGATGTTCTGTAGAGTGGATTTCCTCTGGAAATGTATTCCCTATGATCTCCAGAAACTGGGTTCCTAGCGGGACCTCTGCTCTTTCTTTCCTCTCACATCCCTTCCTTTTTCCTACTTCTTTTCTTTACCTCCTTCTTCTTTCCTTCTGCCCTGTCTTTTTTATTTAAAACTTTTATTAAAAACGGATTTTAGATGTAACAGTGACAGTTGTATTACTGCTCGTTTGAGTCAGCTCTAGGGCAGCCAGCCTGGATTTCCTTTCATTTCTATCCTTTATGCTGAGGACTTGTGCTTTGGGTGACATTTCCAACAAGAGAGGCAAATAGATTACATCTCGACACTTACTTTCTTTAATGTTAAGGTGTTCATTCATCCAGTGGGAAAATGCTGCATTTCATGTGTCTTCCCACACAATTACATGCTTGTTTGTTTGTTTACTTAATTTGCCTTTAGTAGGTTTAAGAGCTTTGGAGCATTTTCCGATGTTCCCAGTGTATCCCTTTGCTGTCATGAATAAGTGCTGGGAATGACAGAGTTTGCACCTGATGAGTTTCTTCTACTGAGGAGAATGTAGGAGAGGAGAAAATTAAGATTGCACATGCAGTGGGCTCAAGTCCACGTTGGGAAATGGAGCCCATGATTTGTGTCCTTTGACCCTTACAGTTACAGCTAAGAAGGTCTTGTGGGCTCCTGTTACCTGCCTCTGCTGGACAATCTTCCCTCCCGGCTTCTACTCTTGGTTTTCCTCTTTGGTTTTCATGTAACTGACATCACTGCTGTCTTTATACCTGCTCACTTTAACTAATCAACATCCATGCACCATGCATATCACTCAGTATACACACACACACACACACACACCTTTGGAAAGGCTATTGCATGCTTGATGACTAACATTGTTTGGTGAGGAGATGGAGGAACGTGTTTATAAATGTGCCAGTAGATGAATTGGCTGAGAGACAAGCCTAGGTCCAGTTCCAGGACCTTTAGCAAGTTGGCAGACATTTCGTTTATTCCTGATTGGCAGAATGGAGATGCAAAAGTACAAGACATTTCTTAGTCTGCTCTTGTAGTAATCAAAAAATAAAATAAAATCAACTAAACCAGGCATGGTAATGCATACCTGTACTGGGGAGACCAAGACAAAGAACCTGTCTCAAAACCAAAGGCACAAACAAAGCTAAGGTTAATTCTAAAGTTCTTGGCAGATGGAGTACTGAAGAACCTAAAGCAATGGCCTATTATTATTTTTCAGATATGACTTTCCAGGATACTTCAGTTGCTTCATTTTTATTAATAGTGTTGTTATGATATGAGTCATATAATATATGATTCATCCATTTAAAGAATACAGCACAATGGTCTTATTATTCACAGAGTTGTGCATCCTTTTCCACAATTAATTTTAGAAACATTTTCCATGACCTCAAAGAAAAGAACCTATATTCCTAAGCTTTTGCCTCCCATCTATTTTCTGTCTCTATAGACCTATCTTCTAGTCATTTCACAAAGATGGCTTCACATAATGCGTGACCCTTTGTGGATGGCTTTCACTTAGCATAAAGCTTTCAAGGTTCATCTGTGTCATAGAGTTTATTCATTTGTTTTTGTGGCTGAGTATGGATATAACACATAAATATTTGGGACTTTCTACATTTTGGCTATTATGGATATTAATGCTACAAGCATTCGGATGCCCATTTTTTCCTGTGAAGATTTTTCATCTTTCCTGCATACATTCCTAAGTAGGGGAGGATTGCAGGCTCATGTAGTAACTCCTTATTTAATTGGACGAGAGGCAGCTAGACTGCTTTGCAAAGTGACTGCACCAGTTGGCACCCTGTCACGTTAACATCCCCATCAGCAAAGTATGAGGTACAATTTCTCTATATCCTCATCAACTCTTGTTATTGTCTAGTTTTTTTTCCTATTCTAGACAGACTTGTGGGTAAGCGATGCCAGTTCGCTGTTGTGTTTTTTGAATAACTAGAGACACTGGATATCTTTTGTTTTGACCATGTGATTATGTTTTATTTATTTTTTAGTGGCACTTGGGGCCTCACAACTGCTAGGCAGGTGCTCTATCATTTGAGTGGCACCCTCACCCTTTTGCTCCAGTTATTTTTCAGGTAGGATCTTACATTTTACCAATAGCCGGCCTGGACTGTGATGCTCCTGGTTACACCTCCTATGTAGCTGGGAGTGTAGATGTGAACCATCCTGTCTGGTTTATTTGTTGAAGTAGGCATCTTGATAACTTTCTGCCCCGGCTGGTTTTGTGACCCTCATGACTTCTGCCTCCTGAGTAGCTGCAATCATGGCTTCTTTGAAACGTCAAATATGGCTCTGAAGGTAGAATGAAAGAAGAGATGCCACGGCATGTATTCTTCTGGGTTAAGTCACGCTGAACCCTTTGAGACCTAGCATGATAGAGCTCAGAGCGTAAGAAGGACTCTGTCGTACTGGAAATAAGGATGAGAAGTGTAATGTTCCCTTCATTGTTTCCTGAGCTAGCTTCTCTCTCAGCTTCTCAGTAGAACGGGCTTCCTGGAGCCCCCAGACTGGGGTGCTTGCTCTTCCTTTCAGTGTACCCCTGTGGCATTTTGTAGGGCTGATGCATTCTCATTGAAGCCTTGGCTCCAATGTCACTGTGCTGATGTACCTAAGGTTGCCTCATTTGGCTCTTCACCCTGTAGTGTCTCACCGGGATGCCTCTCATCCTCGTGTCTGGATAGAGGTTTGGTTTGCACTCTTGCGGTCCCAAACTATCTCACACGTTGAGGACCACAGCCACTCCCCCCAGTTGCCTGGTTGCCTTGTTAGCATGTTAGCTCCATGGATCTGTGAGCCCCTTTTGGCCATGGATCTGTGAGCCCCTTTTGGCCATTGATCCTTCCGTTTGAGGAGGCATGGAACAGGCACTACGAAATCATCCATGAACAAATAAATCTCTAAACTAGGTGTGGAGATGGGGGAAACTGAGGAAAACTATCCTCTCACTGTGGTCCAAGTATCAGCTTTCTAGAAGTCTCAATAAAGAGAGTAAACAGAGAACAGTTTGCTGACTGTAGTGAAAAAGAAGGCTAGCAGGTGGAGGAGAAAAGCACGCATTGTGCTTCTCGAGCCCCTGTGTGCCCCTCTATAAAATGGGCACAGTAATACCTTTATAGACCTAAGCAAGCCTTAAATGAAACGTAACGTATCTTCAGTCCTAGGAGGAAGGACTTTCTGTGGCGCGGGGATTGAACTCAGGGTCTCACGGTTGCTAGGTAGGTGTGCTCATGTTTGGGCCATGCCCCCTGCTCTTTGTTGCCTTCTTTTATGTCCAGTTGGCCTGAGGTGTGGTCCTCCTTCTTGCGCTTTCTTTCTTTTTTTTTTTAATTTTATTTGAGCCTTCTTGCGCTTTCCTGCATCTCCAGGGATAACAGACATGCACCATGCTACCCAGCCACTGAGTGATGAGGAGTCTCATGAACTTGTATGTCCAGGCTGACCTCAAACCATGATTCCCTTGTCTCTGCTTCCAGAGTAGCTAGGATTAAAGACTGGAGCCACCTTATCTTCCAGCTTCTGTCCTTTTTAAAAATTTGCATGTGCAACATATTCTGGTACTTCTGAACATTCGCATGTAAAGTGACAAGTATGCACATATCACTTAGGTGTTATTTTTAGAAAATAAAATAATCCTTTAATCCTTTAGTAAAAGCATGGCACCAGAAGACAGAAACCTCTTATAAACAAGCCAGACTCTTGGATATCAAAATGACCCTCCATGATCTTTTGCTTTTATGATACTTTGTAAATGGTCTTCTCTTGTCTACATGTAGCCAATATTAGGAAAATAATTGAAATATTCTGAAACATTAGAATATATAAGAAAATGATGATATGGAACCATCAAAATATATAAGAAAATAATTAAAATAAATAAGAAAACATACAATTAAAATACATATGAGAGAGTAGTCCAATACAAAACAATCCTTCTGTTTTCTCTTTTGAAGGAGGAGCAAAAGGAAAAGGAGACCAAATTCACATTGCACAGGCTGCCATCTTAGGGAAGGGTCATCACATTACCAACAGGAAAGGGAAGTCCTCTCGTGCAGGGAGGGCTGAGATGGGAAAGGCCACTCTCAGCCAAGATCTGGGTTTGGAATATACTAGCTGATGTATTTTTCCCCCCTCCAGAAATTGCATTTACTTCACTTTCTTGACCTGGCCCATTTAAACCAATTATCTTTTCTTGGACACACTAAGACATCCTCATAAAGCTGTCTGAAGAACTTAATTATTTCTTGTCAAGTGCTAGTCCAATGTCTGGCGCCTAATACATGCTCTGGAAATATTAACGTATTGTCCTTGCAACCTGGTCCTTCATCTGGCCAGTCTGCTCTGGTCTTCAATCGCACCTTAGAGGACTTTGGAAGGTAGAAGCATAGTGACATCACCCTGCCTCTCTCCTGTCTGGAACATCTCTACCTTTTTTTCTAGAAGAAAGACGTCTTCACGGCATAGGAAGCAACTGGTAATGGCTGTGAGTTCTGTAGGATCAGAAGCTAATGACTAGAGTAGCTTCTGCAATCATGCTGTAGAATCAGAAGCCAGTTTTTTTTTTTAGGGTGGGGGGTAGCTTCTTCAAACGTTGATGGATTTTTTAATTTTCATTCCAGCAGATGAAAGAAAGGTCATTTGATGAACCTTTGTAGCTCAAAAAGTGTGATCCTTGAACACAAACTCCCACAAGATGCTCGGAGAAAAGACAGGTCCCTGTCATGTCAGTTTAGGCTAGACACAATCCCACACCTTTCCCTCAAAGTCCACTGTGTACACGCACGTATGTTAAAGGCTCTAAGAAGCCCTGGAGGGAAGGAGCTGGCCCTTATAGAGCCAAGAGTTCCCCTTGGTTATTTTATTGTGCAGCCATTGTCTGCTGTAAATGCTATCACCATTACTCAGGGGTGGTGTGCTTTGTGGCGTTTTTGGTGAAGGAGGGATTCTCTGAAGAAAGCCCTGCTAGAATGTGGGATCAGGTGCATCCTCTTCCAGTCCTCCTCAGGCTGATGACTGCATCAGTCATTTGGCTTTATGATGGAGCACAACATTTTAAAGTCAAGCCCCAACCGCAAACACATTTGTAAAGAAAACTCCGGTGGAACTGAGGCAAGTGATTTGGGCCCCGTTTACTGGGCCTCCCTTAGAGGACACATGGAGATAACACTCCGACTTCCTTCAGTGATTCTAACTATTCTTCCCTCCCTCCCTTTCCCTCCCTCTCTTCCTTCCTTCCTTCCTTCCTTCCTTCCTTCCTTCCTTCCTTCCTTCCCTCCCTCCCTCCTTTCCTTCCTTCCCTCCCTCCCTCCCCTCCCTCTTCTTTCTCTCTCTCTGTCCTCCCTTCCTTCTCCTTTTTAAAATCTTATCTTTAAGTGGTTGTACAAAGGGGATCCCACTCAACCAATCAGTTTAGGGGTGCCATGCATCTCCATCGATGTCACCCCTTTCATGTCTCCCCCCAGGCCTTTCAACCCAGCCCTTCCCCTCCATTTTCTTAGCCTCACAGGATGCCCCTGACACTTCACGACTTTTCTCGTAGACGGATGTTTCCAGTCCTAAAGGTCAGTGTCTCAGGGCTGGACCCCAACGCCATGTACTCCCTCCTGCTGGACTTCATGCCCACGGGCAGCCACCGCTGGAAGTACGTGAATGGGGAGTGGGTGCCCGCGGGCAAGCCCGAGGTCTCCTCCCACAGCTGCGTGTACATCCACCCCGACTCGCCCAACTTCGGGGCGCACTGGATGAAGGCGCCCATCTCCTTCAGCAGAGTGAAGCTGACCAACAAGCTGAACGGAGGCGGGCAGGTAGGCGCCCCCACACCCACCAAGAACTATCAAGGGTGCATTTAGGCAATTAGAGGGGTCCTCACCAGCCTCTTCTCCCACAGAAGCCAATTATTCCCTGAGGTCCAAATGTAAACAGGAATAAACAGCTCTTAATTGGGGCTTTCAGTTTTTAATGGACTTCCTGATGTTAAGAGAGAGAGTGCAGTAGTTTACTTAATCAGGGCTTCTTTTCAGGTTGGTCCTGCGTGTTGGCTTTGTACCCAGCCCCTCCCCGGGAGTGGGCCTGTGGGTACCATGGTTTTGTTAGTCGGTGTCCTTTTTTTTTTTTTTTTTTGGTGTAAGTGGCATGTTGGCAATAGACAAATACTTTAATAAAAAGCTCCTCCTAAATGAAATAATTACTTCCTCTGCTTGGGCATTATGATAATTATCAATAGAATATTGAATCAGCTTTGGTTTTTCAGAAAAAAAAACTAATCCAAACAAACCTCAAATAAGGAAGGTTTTATTTAAAGTCTTCAATTAAAGTAAACACGAGGTAGGAGCTTTTCCCTCTCCAGTTCTGTGGTAGGATGTAAGTACTAGGCCCTGTGTTGGGTTATTGGTTAATTTATAAAAATACAAATTATTTGAGGGATTAGAGGCAGGGCCAGGAAGAAACAGCTTTGACTGTTTTCCTTAGCCTATGTATTTGTCAGGTCTATCTGTTGCCTGAGCTGTCTTGTGACTTCTGTTCTCTCTGAGCTTGGCTGGTAGGGAGTGGAAGAGTTAGTGTTTAGAAGGTACATATAATGCCAGCCAGGCTTTACACTACCCACAAGGTTCCAGTTCTTTATTAAAACAGGAAATTGAAAAGCCAATTGCTATTGTCTACTAGGTTTCACAGAATGAGCCTTTCATATGAATCATAAAGACTGGATTATATATAGCCATCAGATGTCAGATCTTACACTTCTAGTAAAGTGTCATTGTGTTTTGAGTTTCTAAGGTTCTTCATATGGAAAGAGACATACTTAAATGGATTGATGTGTACATTATTGTGATAAAATAGGAGAAAGAAGAGAACATAAAATAGGATTTAGGCAGGGCATAGAGTAAGAGCAATCTCCCTGTCTCTCTCTCCCTCTCTCTCTTTCCCTCCTTCCCCTGCCCCCTTCCCGGCAACCTGTTCCTGACCCTAAAGAGTCAATATCAACGTTACACTCCTGGGAGCTCTGGGAAAAAGTGCCTGCATTCATTTCTTAGCAGTGAGGATGGAAGCGCAGACAACCCAGCATTTGCTTCGCTGGGTGGAATTGACCAAAGGCTTGCTGACCGTGGCTTCCTTTTATCTCTGTTCCCCACGTCACAGATAATGCTGAATTCTCTGCATAAGTACGAACCGCAGATTCACATAGTACGTGTTGGTGGGACGCACAGAATGGTCATGAACTGCTCCTTCCCCGAAACCCAGTTCATAGCTGTGACCGCCTACCAGAACGAGGAGGTAAGTGCGTGTGTGCACGCATACAAACGTCGCCTGGGAAAGCGTGGCAGGAGGGACAGAGGTCCTCTTATTGTATCGCCCTGAGCTCACGTGAACCAAAGATAAGTTAAGCCACGGGGGGGGGGGGGGGGGGGGGGGGGGAGATGCTCTCTGCTTTCTCGCCTGCTTGTGGACGCTTGGTATGATTCAACTTGCCCTCACAGTAAGTTCACGAAGTCATCATTTTGTCTCACAGTTTTTTGAGGTTCCACTTTATGATCAGTCAAGTGACCCCATTTGCTTCGGGGCCCAAGGAGCACCTGGCCAAGCAAAACCACTTATTTCATGACTAGGGAGGAAAACAAAGTGAGAAGGGACAGGAGAGTCCCACAGTCACACTCAGGAGTACATTCTCAGTGACTTCCTACAGGCCTACACGCTGAACAGCACCACCCAGGGGTCCAGCCTTACCCAATGGACCTTGGAAGGCCACTGAAGATAGGAACTATGGCGGCCCTCCATGTTCCACTGCTGCCACTAAGTCCCTGAGGTACCCTTGGCCTGTAGAGAACCAGGCGTCCAGGAGCAGGGCAGAATGCATGGACAGGGCTGACTGGGGCCTTTTCTCTTGCTCTAGAAGCAAATCTATGGGGATTGATCCAAATGTATACATCGTGTGTGTGTGTGTGTGTGTGTGTGTGTGTGTGTGTGTGTGTGTGTGTGTTGATGCTATTTGTCCAGTTTGTCCACTTCTAACACCCGAGCCCAGGCAGATCTTTCCCTACTTAGTAGCTTGAATACTGAGTTGTCAGGATTCAGAGTCTAGCCTGTCCATGAGTTTGTTTGGGGGTCATTCTGTCCCCAAGGGATTTCTCTGTCTCTGTGCCTCTATCTCTATATTTGTTTTATTTTTTATTTTTTTTTGGTCGGTCGTGGGGCTTGAACTCTGGGCCTGGGCGCTGTCCCTCAGTTCTTCAGCTCAAGGCGAGTGCTCTACCACTTGAGCTACAGTGCCACTTCCGGTTTCCTGGTGGTTTATTGGAGATAGGAGTCTCACGGTCTCTCCTGCCCGGGCTGGCTTTGAACCGCGATTCTCAGATCTCAGCCTCCTGAGTAGCTAGGATTACAGGCGTGAGCCACCAGCGCCCGGCCTATCTCTATATTTGTATTGGATGCTTCTAATCAGACACGAAGCAGGCGAAGGCTGGGAGTGACAGGGACAGTACTAATGGGTGGAGGGATGATGTGTTTTGCATTAACATGACCCAAAGGGTGCTTATTTAAGAATGTGGGAATTAATGGTCAACTGAATGGTCCGAGAGAGAGAGGTGGGGCCACCCTGTTGCACTCTCCACCGTGTTCCAACTGATAAGAAATGGAACTTAAATGAGAAGATATGCAGAAATAGTGTTGGAAAACATGAAAAAGAGAAGATTCAGCAAGGCCTGCCTCATTTCTAATGCTTTCCCCTTTTCTTGGCTAGTTTCTCATTTTTGCCACATGCCATTGTGAAATATCCTTTGTCAGGGACAGTGCAATAATGATCTAGTGCAGAAGTAAGCAAATAAACCTAGGAAGAGAGGAAATAAAAAGAATTCTTCACCAGGTGCTGGTGGCTCACCTGCAATTCTAGCCATTCAGGAGGCTGAGATCTGAGGATCAGTTCAAAGCCAACCTGGGCAGGAAAGTTCATGAGACTCTTATTTACAATTAACCACCAGAAAGCCAGAAGTGGCGCTGTGGCCCAAAGTAGACTGCTAGCCTTATACAGAAAAGCTCAAGAAGAGCACCTAGGCCCCTAGTTCATGCACCATGGGTGGACAAAAGAATTATTCACAAATGCTTCTATTTGTTCATGAGTATTTGGATTTCACTAACACTTCTTGTTTTTGCAAACACAAGATAACAGCTCTCAAAATCAAGTACAACCCCTTTGCCAAGGCCTTCCTGGATGCCAAGGAAAGGTGAGTAGAAGAATTTTAGTAATGCCTTATGACTGAGTTCTCCGGGTGTGAGATTTATGAGTTCCTGAAAGGAATGAGGCTAGGAATGCTTGTATTATTTTTGATAGAAATGCACTTTCAATATTCAGATCCATGTTCAACACTCAACAAAAATTGGTCCAAATCATGATTGTCTGAACCTATTGTAGAGGGCAGGGAGAACTTCTAGCTTGTAAGGTTTCATCAGTCTTGTTTTGCTATAGATTCTTCAATGTAGCACCACCACAGTAAAAAAAAAGTGTGACTGAGCTTTTTAGGGATTCATTGATCTTTTCCTATTTGCTTCTGAACGGTATATTTTTAATAAATATGTGTGTGTACGTGTGTGTGCATACATGTGTATTATCAGACAAGGTCTTGCTAAGTGGCCCTAGCTGGCCTTGAACTTGAAATCTTCCTACCTCTACCTTCTAAGTGCCATACTGGGATTTAAGTTATTTGTGTGTCTTTACTCTTAGCTTTAAAAAACTGAGAAAAAAAAGTGAGTAATGGAGGTTCATATTTCTTAAGTATGAGAAAAGAAGTTAGAAATTCTGGGGGAGTGATGATTATGGCCACTTTGGGCCAGTGATTTACCATTTCATCTTTCCTGCCCATTCTAGGATAAAATAAAAGATAGTAGTGGGCTGGGAATGTGGCTCAGTGGTAGAGTGCTTGCCTTGCATACATATGGCCCTGAGTTTGATTTCTCTGTACCACATACACAGAAAAGGCCAGAAATGGCACTGTGGCTCAAGTGGTAGAGTGCTAGCCTTGAGTACAAAGAGGCTCAGGGACAGAGCCCAGGCCCTGAGTTCAAGCCCCAGGACTGGCAAAATAAATAAATAAAAGGTAGCAATACTTATTGCTTTTTCTTGACAATATCTAAAATACAAATATGCTTACCTTTGACATTTTCAGATTTCATTGTCTGAATGTCAAAATTATCACCTGTTTGTACAGCTGTCTAATATTTCTTTTTCAACTTTTTGCTGGTAGTTTGGTTTGAACTTATTCTCTGGGTAGGTGTTGTTCCTTCAACATTGTCTGTGGAATCCCAGCTCTCTGAGAGGCCCTCCGGTTGACAAATGCAAAACTTTCTTCACATTTGGGGCCCCAGGCTGCTTGAGGTGTTATATCAGTGGCCGGCTCCAAAGCTAGCTAGGGTCTCACAGCTATGCCAAGGTAGCCTAGATTATGATTTATGTTTCCCAAGTAGCTGGATGACAGGTGCACACCACTAGGCCCAACTTTCATTGGTCGAGATAGAGGTTTCATGAGCTTTTGCATTGACTGTCCTCAACCCTCAACCCTCTCGATCTCTACCTCCCAAGTAGCTGGGGTCCTGGCTACTGTGTGGCTCATTTTTATTTTAAAGGCTTTGGATTAGCTGACAGATGTTTATGATGAGATGTTAGGACCTGTTCCTCATCGATACTTGAATAAATTTTGATGATGTGGCAAACATGGCTTTTTCAGACAACAAAAGTCATAAAGGATAAGCTGATATATCAGATGACAGAATCTAGATTCGAAATGATTTTATCATGATATGATAGGTAGTTCTTAACTGGAGCCCTAACTTTCCCATTTCCTGATGGTTTGATCTTGCACGAGTCAATTTACTTCCTTGAAATCGACTTTCCCAATCTTCAAAATAGGTCTGTTTCCCGCCGTGAGGTCATGGGTAGATCTAGCATCTTACAGACATGATTGTGACCCGAGATCCTGCACAAATCTGAACTGCCATTATTCCCCAAATCTGATCAGGTGGGAACAATAATCACAGATCAGTAAGCCATAAATGAGGGTAACCATAACTGTGATAGGTAATGGAGGTAACAGCAAAATTTTAACTTCACAGAACAGTTGCCCATTTTCTTTTCCTGAAGGCAGGAGAATGGGGGAACAATTGCAGGAATAGTAAAGGTGTTTGATTTTTTTATACTATTCCCAGGAATGCGTTGCTCTGGGAAGAGCTTTGGGGTGCACTTTATCCGGGACTTGCAGCCTGGGCTATCCTGTCTGTTTCTCTTTCAGAAACCACCTGAAAGACATTCCAGAGGTTGTTGCTGAGAGCCAGCATGTTGCCTACTCTCACTGTGAGTCGGGTCAAGAGTGTGGGAGGTGGAGGGACCACTCTGGGTTGTCTCCCTCAATATACCTACTTTTTTAAACAAGGGTGACTGAATGAGACCTAGGCGGAATCAAAACCTACAACTTATTCCTGCCTCTCACGACATGTGTATGCCTTTCCAGCGTTCTCACAGGGAGAGTGAGCGTGCCAAGGCTTCTCGAGGGGGTTATTCCAATCTTAGGCAGGAGGTACAGATGAAATGATGAGTTTCTTACCCTCTGGTTTTGCGGCGAGTGCGGCAAAGAATGCTCAAAAGTTCATTCTGGCCTTGTGTCCTACCTTGAGACTCTCCAGTCCCTGTTCTGCATCCCCTTTAACATTTGCTAGCGTTGGAGCTGGCCACTGATATAACACCTCAAGCAGTCTGGGGCCCCAAATGTGAGGAAAGGTCTGCATTTGTCAACTGGAGGGCCACTCGGAGATCCGAGATTCCACAGGCAATGGTGAATGTTCCACGGGGTTTCGCTCTCTCCCGTGTCGGGGAGTCCACTGAGCCTGCAGCAGTAGCCCCAGGGCAGTACTGTGACTTAAGTAAAGTGGGTCCTCCGCTACATTCCCGAATTTGGAGATGATCCCAGCTGCCATTTTACAGTAATGCAGTTTTTCACTAAACCTTGATTCCTCTCCTATGCCAGGAGTAGAAGGAGAGCTATACAGAGAAGCCCTCAGAAATCACCCCGGAAACAGCTTTTTAAAAAGTGACCTCCGATGAAAACCTTTTCTTTACTCTAAGACCACATGTAGAACCACAGCTGAATATTCACGAGTGGAAATCTTTGGCAGATTTCTTGAGGTCTATACGTTATGTGTGGCAAACTTCTCCACAAACTAAATGGTCTTGGGGGATACTTGAATATTGATTTGATTAATCACTGTAGGGAAGTTTTAAGTTTTTTTTTTTCTTTTCCCTCTAAAGTTTCTGTCATTTTAGTCTATGATATAAACGAACCAGAGATAGATTAACAGGACATGTGCATGCCATTATAAATGTATAGAACCTAGAGAGCCACATATAACAGAGGAGACTCAAAGAAATGGCGAGCCGGTTGAAGCTTACAAAGCATTTTGAGCTACAGAAAGAAACACGGGCTTGAGGATGCTGGTAGCACAAATATCCTGCAATAGTGAAAGGAGGAAAATGCACTGAAGAGAGGCTGTGTGATGTGGATGAAGCTGCACAGGTAATATAGCCTTCAGAGCAACGTGTGCCATCCTGTGGAGATAAGGCTATAAGTAGAGTCTCCATATACATTGTTTATCCCCATTACACGTGCAAATCTCCCCCACTAAACAGCAGCTTTCTCAGGACTGTTTTTGTGCCACAGCCCCTTTGACCAGCCATTCCATGATACGCTAAGTCAATCTATTTGGCCCGGTCAGTTTTGACCCCCCCTCATTAGGCAGGGACCCACTGGATCACGTGTCTACACAGCAGTGGGAAAATGAAGATGGCACGAGGACTTGTCTGGAATTACACCCTGTGTAATATGTACCTCTTATTTATATTTCTTTTTTTTTTTTGGCCAGTCCTGGGCTTGAACTCAGGGCCTGGGCATTGTCCCTGAGCTTCTTTTGCCCAGGGCTAGCACTCTACCTCATGAGCCACAGCGTGACTTCCAGCTTTTTCTGTTTATGTGGTACGGAGGAATTGAACCCAGGACTTCATACACTCTAGGCCAACACTCTACCACTGAAACACCTTCCCAGCCCTTATTTATATTTCAAAAGTATTTAAGCAATGTAGTAGGTTCCATTATCCAGCTCCATTACAACAGTGTAGAGGTCCAAGTGACAGTCTAGTCTAAGCACACTCTGAATTTCCATCAGTCATGCTTGCTAAGATCTGGAGCGAGAACAGAACTCCTGTTTCAGAGCCCTCGTTTCTAAGTCTCAGTTGTGCGAGGAATTCACCTGAAGGAGAGTCTTCTGTTCAAAATCTTCATTAGTGCCTATGATACCGTTTGCGGCTTTTGTGATTGTCCTTCAAAAGTGCTTGCTGTTGAGGTATGCAAGGCCAGCTAGCTCCCTCCCTTCCCTGAGCTCTCAGGAGTCTATTAGTGGGTTGGTGATGGAAGGCGTCATCTTCCCAGTGAGTGGAGAGAGAGAGATCTTTCGCTCCATGTAACCACATTCCAAGCCCCTAGTAGCTATAGACCCTTGTTACATGTATACCTGGTACCCCCTTGGCTAGTGTCTACCTACGTCAGTAGCTTCTTAATTTTTGCACTTCTGTTAATGTAACAATTCGATCGTATTTTTCATAGCTGGATCCCAGCATTTAAAAGTGACTTTCTATCCTGCTAGGACCTGTTACCTATCTTCAGAGAAGCCAGGTCTCCTGCTCATGGGGAAGGGAAGGGCGGCAGTATAGTAGTTTCTGCACAGGGACAAGCTTCAGTGTCATTCACAAGAAACAGCCATGAGAAGAAGCTGGTCATCTGAGTTTTGGTATGGGAGCCTCTGTGTCTTCCTCTTGTCTATTCTAGTGGGAGGCTGGATCTTTTCCAATCCAGATGGCATGTGTGCGGCCAGCAACACCAATTACCAGTATGCTACTCCTTTGCCTCTGCCTGCTCCGCATGCCCACCACGGCTGTGAGCACTATTCTGGTCTCCGAGGACACCGGCAGGCTCCCTACCCTTCTGCCTATATGCATAGAAACCACCCTTCCTCAGGTGTGTGGCTCTGGTTAAACCCTTGGGCATGAGCTGGGGGAGGGGAGGAAGAAAAATGGATAAACCACTATTGAAGTATATGGAACCTCTTCTATCTATCTATCTATCTATCTATCTATCTATCTATCTATCTATCTATCTATCTCGCCTCTTATTGTTGTATTGTCATTGTATATGCCAATATTTGATGGTATCATTATGATGGTATTAGTGCTCTGTTACTATGTCATGGAGCACCCAGTTGGCTAGTTTCTAATGGGGGTGAGAGGCCTTGTTCCAGGGTATTCGTTTACAGAGCAGTGTCAAGCTGATCTCTAAAATCTAAGGCAATTTGTGGGGTCTGAAATTCAGTCTTTGCTTTTACATGGATCTTGCCTGTAGTTGCATTCATGACTCAGTCCAGGGACTAGTGGGTCAGGGCTGCAGCATCATTAGGAAGCTCCCTAGGGAGCTGAATCCCACTCCATTAAGGCCATACTCTGATTCTGATTCAGTTGGAGTCAGCAAATTCAATCTTTTTACAGCCTGATTTCCCCTCTCCTCTCCTCTCTTCTCCTCTCCTCTCTTTTACTTTCTCTTCTTCTTCTCCTCTCCTTTCCTCCCCTCTCCTCTTTACCCCTTTACTCCCTTCCCCTCTCTTCCCCTCCCCTCCTTCCTTTTATTTTTCTTGTTTCTTCTTTCCTTTTGTTTGGTGTATGCCAGTACTGGGGCTTGAACCCAGGGCCTGGGTGCTGCCCCTTAGCTTTCTTGCTCAAGGATGACACTCTTTTCAGTTAAACCACAGTTGCACTTCTGGCTTTTTGGAGGTTGGTTGGAGTCTCATAAACTTTCCTGCCCTGCTGATTTGAACCTCAGTCCTCAGATCTCAGCCTCCTGAGTAGCTGGGGCATGAGCCATTCAAAACCCAGTTTCCTAATATTCTTTTAACTTGGCTTTCTTATTAGTGAGCCTTTTTCTTCATTGACTGTTGTCTTGTCTGCCTTTTTCTTGTGAAAGCCCAGACCTTGCCTGGCTGTGAGGTTTGTTTATTTAAAGAGAAGATGAAAAGAAAGGCTAATTTTTTTATTCAATTATTCAGGCAACAAATATGTATTTGTTTGGGCCAGGCTCTGTTGTAAGCACAAATGTGCACAAAAGGATAAAATGCCCTACCTTTATGGAGGTGTCCTTCCAATGCAAACAGACCACCAGTGAATACAGTTCAAGGACTGGGAAATGCCCCCTCCCTCCTCAGTGACACTCCAAGCTCTGTGTTTGCAAAGAGCTTCCTGTCCCTCTGTCCCACAGGTTGGGACTTCTGAGACCCTCAATAGCTGCTGCCAGGACTGGAGACATGTGGCTTAATGGTGTTGGAAGCTAGCAGTGTTTCCTGCTAGTTTCACATCCTTTCTGTGGTTTGCTCATGTAACTCCTCTTCCGAGCATCTTTCAGGTCCCATGTTCTTTCAGGCAGTGGGAAGAGGAAAGCGGTTCAAGCACAGACTCTCCAGAAGGAGCTCAGTGTTACAAAGATACACACAGAACTGATCAAAATGCAATGCAGTGAGTGCTCCAACATGGTTCCCAGGCCTGCAGCATCCCCTGGGAACTTGCTTGGGCTCTACTCTTGGACCAGAGCTTGCATTTTAACAGGGTCCCCAGGTGACTTATGAGCACATTAAAGTTTGAGAAGCAATCTATAAAGCACTCAAGCCAAGATGCTATGGGAATGAAAGAAAAATCGCAACTACATCTTCCTGGCAGGGCAGAGAAGGTCTCCCATGAGTTTATCATTTAAATTGAGCCTGGAAGGATGACTTAGAGAGATAAACGAGTACAGGAGCAAAAGACACAGGCTTTCCAGGGAGAGGAAGTGCTGTGAGTAGACACTAACAAGTGAAAGGGTCTGAGTTGTCAGATGAGGACCAGAACGTGTAAGGGGCGCTGGGAGCAAGGGAACAGCTGGGAGACGCAAGATCTAAACTAAAGAGAAGGCAAGGGCTGGATTATGAAAAGAATCAGTCTGACACCAGGGCCCCGGCTCAATCTGTGCTGCTCCCACAGAATGCCCGAGTTGGGGTAATTTGTAAAGAACAGGATTAGATGAGGATCTCTTTCTGGCTGACACAGAAGTAATCATTTCATGGATGAGGCAGGGCAGGGGGAGGAGAGAGCGGGAGAGAGAGAGGCTAAATTAATAAATTCAAACTTTTGTGAAGAACCCACGAGTACAAAAATAGCAGCATTATTCATCCAGGAGGGTTCTGAAAGGTCTCACTTTCTCAACATCATTGACTGGCACAGGGGATTCATTTCCTAACACACGAAGAATGTATTCAAACCATAGCACCAGGAATAGACATTGGAACCTTCCTTTTCTCTCTCCCTCTCTCCTCTTTCTCTCTTTCCTTTGTTATTTCTTCCCTCTTTTTTCTTCTTTCTTGCCTTGTATACACAATGCATAAGGAAGAATTTTTTTAAAATACAAGACACTTCTTTCTTCTTCCATCAAAGTGTATATTTAAGGCATACAACATGGTATTATGATACACATATTGACATAGGCCCGGCAAATTCATATATCCATTTTCTCATACAGTTACTTAATTTTTGTCCAGGTAGGAGCACTTGAAGTTGTCGCTTAGTAAAGTTCCACAATACAATGCAACATTTTTTGTTGGTTAGTGGGGCCTGAACTCTGGGCCTGGGTACTGTCCCTCAGCTCTTCAGCTCAAGGCTAGCACTCTACCACTTGAGCCACAGCACCACTTCCAGCTTTTTCTGCTTATGTGGTGCTTAGGAATCAAACCCAGGGCCTCATGCATGCAAGGCAAGCACTCTACCACTGAGCCACCTTCCCAGCCCTGATGCAACATTTTAAAGTGTAGTCCTCATGCTATATGGTAGATCTCTAGACTTATTCTTCCCACAGACCCACTTTTTTTTTTGTCGGTTGTGGGGCCTGAACTCTGGGCCTGGGCACTGTCCCTCAGCTCTTCAGCTCAAGGCTAGCACTCTACCACTTGAGCCACAGCACCACTTCCAGCTTTTTCTGCTTATGTGGTGCTGAGGAATTGAACCCAGGGCCTCACGCATGCAAGGCAAGTGCTGTACCACTGAGCCACCTTCCCAGCCCACACTTATTTTTTGTCAGTCATGAGGCTTGAACTCTGGGCATAGGTGCTATCACTGAGCTCTTCAGCTCAAGGTGAGCACTCTACAACTTCCAGTTCTCTGGTGGTTACTTGAAGATAAGAGTCTCACAGACTTTCCTGCCCAGGCTGGCTTTGAACTGTGATCCTCAGATCTCAGCCTCCTGAATAACTAGGATTACAGGCGTGAGCCATCAGCATCCAGCTACAAACCCACATTTTATGTCCTTTGGTCTCATCTTGTTTCTGTTCCTCTTACCTGTTCTACTCTCTGCTTGTATGTATTCAGCCTTTTTAGATTGTTTAAATTTAGATTGTTTAGATTAGTGAATTCATGCTGTCATTTTTTTTTCTTGAGAGAAGACTCTTGTAGAGAAAGGTTGAGGAGAACACAGTCCCGGACTTCACAAATGTCTTCTGGACACTGGCAGACCTTGGAGATGCTGTAATGGTTCATCCTTAAAGGGGAGTGTGATATCATGAGTTAGATATGTGTCTCAAAGGGCAAATCATCCTCTCCCTCTGAGTCTCACGTATAAAGTGGAGGCAGGAAGTTGCTGTGGTGACTGTAAATTGGAACTAGCACCTGGCATGTGGTTGGCATTCAGAAAACCCGAGCTCCTTCCTCTTCTATTTCTTTCAGAAGCTACTAATGACCTCTTGTGCCTGTGGCACAAGCCAGGGATAATGTCATTGGTCACTATTTTATATGTCCCATTAATTGAATTAATTACTATTATTCCTCCAAAGTGAATTTGATAGAAAGCTCAAGCAATAATCTGCAAGTTTTCTCAGGAACAGACAACTGGACTTCCTTATCATCCACACCCCATACCAGCATCCTGACTGTACCCCACACCAATGGACCAATCAATCCAGGACCCAGGTAAGACCAGCCTTGCCATGTGCTCATTGGAGCTTTATTGTGGCAATGAGATTTTGCATATTGTTTTTGAAGTAGCTCAGTCTAAGCTGTCATCCTGACTTCTGCTAGTTAGTGAATATGACAACAGGATGACATCTTGAAGTTGGAGAAGGCGTGGAGAGCAAGCACTTACTCTTTCTTTTGTAGCTACAGCATTTCATATTTAAAAGGGGAAAAAAACCACTGTGGCCCAGGTTCATTTGCCTTGAACTAATAAAAGATATTTACTGATTATAGGGACATCAATGGGAAATTTGAATTTATACAAAGAAATCAAGAACCTTGATTATCCATATTCATACAAGCTCCCCATTCTAAAGGGACACATGATGGGTAACAATTCTGGCAAAAGTGCTAAGTGTAGGACCTGTGTATAAATCTCACACCAGAGACTTAAATTTCGTTCTGGCTTCTTGAAGTCAGAATATCATCATGGTAAAGGAATGGAGAAAGGAACTCTAGAGTTTGATAGATGTGATTTTTGAGTCCCAGATCTCCTCCTTATTGGTTTTGTGACTTTGGGAAATTTTTTAGTCTTACTGGATCTTCTTATCCTAACATAAAAAAATAATATAAGGTGTAGTGGCTCACTCCTGTAATCCTACCTATTGGAGCTGAGATCTGAGGATCACAGTTGAAAGCCAGCCTGGTCAGGAAAGTCTGTGAGACTCTTATCTGCAATTAACCACTAGAAAACCAAAAGTGGCTCTGCGGCTTAAATGGTAGAATACTACTAGCCTTGAGCAAAAACGCTCCCAGACAATGCCCAGGCCCTGAGTTCAAGACCTATGACTGACTAAAATAAATACATTAATAGTAATAATAATAATAAAAGATCTAATGTGAAGGGCTTTGGTAAAAATCAAAATGAGAAAATTCATTTAATTGCTTTGTAGGCAGTAATATTCTGTGTCAGTGTCAGCTATTAAGTTCAATATGGATCTGAAGAATTTTGAGACGGTAAAAAGGATTAACAATTGAAAGACAGAACTAGAACAGGCATCAGATAAATATGATTTTTTAGAACTGGAAAAAGGAAGAAAATGTGATGTCTACCTTACAGCAGTTCCTCTCATACCTTGTATACCAGCATCATCTTGGGAAAATTCAAATGCAGAATCTGAATCTGGCTAGAAGGAAGGTCTGCATTTCTTCTTTATTTTGGCAGTTGTGGGGCTTGAACTTGGGGTCTAGGTGCTGGTCTAGGTGCTGTCCCTGAGCTCTTTTGCTCAAGGCTAGCACTCTACCACTTTAAGCCACAGCGCCACTTCCAGTTTTCTGGTAGTTAATTGGAGATGAGAATCTCACAGACTTTCCTGCTTGGGCTGGCTTTGAACCTTAGTCTTCAGATCTCAGCCTCCTGAGTAGCTCTGGTTACAGACTTGAGACACCAGTGCCCAGCTGAGATCTGCATTTCTAAAAAGCTCCTAGATGTTTGCCGCTGCTGCTGCTCATAAGTGTCTGGAGCTATGGGGTCCACCGTGACCCCTGAAGACCCGCATCACAGCTAGTCCAAACCGAGATGGGCAAGTCCTGATGCACACACAGCATGTCCAAGACGTAGTACAAGCGAAGACTAGAAATCTCAACAACACTTGAAAAACATCAGTGTGTGTTGGGATGATAGTATTTTTGAATATTTTCAGTGCTGTAAAATATTAACTAGTTATATTTCCCCATTCTCCTTTCTAAATGTGGCTCTTGGGCGCTGTCAGCTGGGGGCTGTGGCTGGCACGCGGGACTCGTGTCTGGTTTCTGTAGGACAGTGTTGGCCAGGGAGACTCGGGAAGGACACTGACTGAGGCTGTGGTAGGAAGCGTGGAAGCGAATGAACAGGCAGGTCCTCGAGACTATGAAACAGCCAAGTACCAAGTCCTCTAGGAGATACTTACAGAAATCATCCACACGCTCAAAGACATCGTAAGACGTGACCAGGAATAAATCAACCTTTCCTGACGGAGAAACCAATGCTCCTTAGTCTGAGGGGGAATCAGAGTAACTATCCTGAGGCTGCCCCACTCACTGGCCCAGGGGGAATTCAAAGTGTCTTTAGGAGATTCTGACCTGTCTCAGAGAGCTGAGTCTGTGGTCAAGGATATCTGCAGGGCCTGAGGTGTGGCACCAGATAGAGGAGATCAGAGGATGCACCTCTGATTTCCTCCGTGGCATGTTTAACTTATCCTGATTCCATAAGGATTTTGTTAAAGAAAAACGCACATGTTCAGTAGTATCATTAAGTAGCTGATTATCAAGCAGTGGAGAAACTCTTAAAGGGTCAGAACGTGGAGATGGCTTAGAAGGTTGGGCTTGTTCACATGCATATGAGCTCTGTGTTAGCCTGCCAACTTGGCTGCACATTATAACTACCTGGGAAGCTTGAAATAAAATCCTGATACCTAGGCTGTGTGCCAGGAAGGACTAAGTCAGGATGCAGGAAGGAGGGTGGGCCAAAGAAAGTGGTTCAGCTTCCTAGCCTTTCTACCAGGGTCCAGAACTGGCAGATGAAGACCAGGAATGCAAGCATTAATCATAACAATGAACATTTACTGTCATATATTAGGAGCTACTTACCTGTTGCTTATTGAAAATATTTTCATTCTCTTTAAGCTGCTCACCTTTTAATCTTTATTAGAACATTTCTGAGTTGTATAAAGTTACAACTTCAGTGTGTTTATTTATTTATTTACTTACTTGTCCTTTATTTTCTTGGTGCTGGTACTGGAGCTTGAATTTGGAGCCTCATGCTCTTGCTTAGCTTTTTTCTGCTCCAGGCTGGCTGGTTCTCAACCATTTGAGCCATACTTCCACTTTTGGCCCTTTTCCTGGTTAGCTGTGGTTAAAGAGTTTCTCATATTCATCTGCCTGGGCTGGTTTTGAACTGATATCCTCAGATCTCAGCCTTCGGAGTAGCTAGAATTATAGGCATGAACCACCTGTGTCTGGCTAACTCTGATTCTTTAAGATTCAGAAGCTGAGACTTGGGTTGGGTGTGGTGGCTTATGCCTATAACCCCGGCCGTTTGTGAGCCCGTGTGTGAGTGGAGATCAGGAGAATCAAGGCTAAAGGCAAGCTGAGTTAAAAGAAGTTAGTGAGATTCTATCTGAACATCAAACCTGGGTGTGGTGGCACACACCTGTCCTCCCAGCTTTGTGGGACTCATAGATAGGAGGATCACAGTCTAAAGCCAATCCTGGGAAAAAACACAACACTCTCTGAAAACAGTAAAAGCGAAAAAAGAACTAGAGGTGTGGTTCAGGTGGTAGAACATCTGCCTATCAAGGTGTGATTTGATTTAAATTCAAATCCAGGAAATCCACCAAAACAGCAAAAATAAAAGAAGCATGAAAGAATGAAAGCTCAGACGGGGAGGACTTAGCTAATTTGACCAGGTTCAGGAAGCCAGTAAGTGGTAGCACTAGGATTCACACCCAGGGCTTGTGGCCGCAGAGTCCTGGTTTTACTAAACCACGTTTCCTTCCTTGACCAGAGGGAAGTCTTAGTCACAGACTGCCCCGTTCGCTTGTCTTCTTCTCATGGCTCCGCTCGTTTTAAGTAGGCTGCAGAGCAGTGGAATGGTAGCTTTAAACTGGCATCAGGCTCCAGGTCTCAGGACAGCTGACTTGGTTCTCATTCCACGAAACCCGTGCTATCCTCCTTAAAAACACAGCCGTGAGCGGAAGCCCACAGTGCCCTTCTCAGTGCTGCGGGGTGCCTGTCCGGCAGTTCTTCACCTCCGTGCTTCTAACCTGCCCTCTTCCTCTGTCTCTGCAGCCCTTATCCGTGCCTCTGGACCGTCAGCAACGGAGGCGGGGGCCCTGCGGGCTCAGGCCCAGAGGTGCACCCTGGCGCCCCCGGCACGTTCCTCCTGGGTAATCCAGCCGCCACGCCGCCCTCTTCGGTGCTCCCCAGCCAGGCTCCCTCTGCGGCTGGGGTGGAGGTCTTGGGGGAGCCCTCGCTGGCCAGCATCGCCGTCTCCACCTGGACCGCAGTGGCCTCTCATCCTTTCCCCGGTTGGGGTGGCTCCGGTGGGCGCCATTCCCCCTCATCTCTGGACAGTTAGGCAGGTTGCTAAGAGCCTCCATCAGCAGAGAACCTTCTACACCCTCCATCTGCTGATTCCAGTGCATTAGACTGCAGGGTCTCTTCATCCTGTGGGCTGGGGAGCCAGGTGGGTTATTCTGGAAGTCCTGTGGGAGGTGATTGAATTTGGATGATGTCGGTTATGTCACTCGACCTCTCTCCATCTTGTCCCCGGCACTCCCATTTCTCTGAGCTGACTCGTGCCATGATGCTTGCACCATGGCTGAGTTCCTTCCGCCCCCCCCTCCCCCAGTGGATCTGGAAAGCCTCACTTCCTTTTCTCTGGAGGTGACGGGTACCTGCCAAGTGAGCTCCTAGTTTGCCTAGTAAGGAACTGCTTCCTATCTGGGGGGCAGCCTGGGAAAGTACATGTGGCCAGATCAAGGGAGAGTGTGATTCCCTAAAGTTGCCAAGAAAGAAACAGAGAATCTTAGGAGTCTGAGTTCGAAGGATCATGGTTTGAAGCCAGCCTGGGCCAGAAAGTCCATGAGCCTCACAGCTACAATACACTACAATAAAATGCCAGAAGTGGTGTTGTGGCTCCAGTGGTAGAGTATGAGCCTTGAGCAGAAGAAGCGCAGGGAAGTGCTAGCACCCAGGCTCTGAGTTCAAGCCCCAGGATTGGCCAAAAGAAACAACAAAGAAAAAGAGAATCATAGGTTATTCATGGTGGAGAACTTGGCATTGAAGTCCAGTCATGCGCTCCCTCACTGAGACACCTCAATGGCTGAGCATTACCTACAGAGTGCAGTCAGACCTCCGATCCCCTGAGAGCTTCTGCCAACCTCCCACCCTGCTCCAGCTCTACTAGCCCTTCCAGCCCCTACTACACTCTAGGCAGACGGCTCTCTCTGCTCTGGACACCCACCGCCCTTGCCTTCCTCCACTCTTCCCCAGAACCTAGCATGTCCTCTCTCCCCTCCCACCGCTGAGAATCCTCCTGTCAAGGACTAACCAAATCACCCACTGCTAAACAGCCAAATACCACATGCTGTGTTAGTCGCCTGAGTGAGCATCGCTGATCTTCTGTAAATACCACGTGCTGCGTTAGCTTCCTGAGTTAGCATAGCTGATCTTCTGTGCCCCGCCTTGCCTACCATAGGTGCCAAATAAACATTTGCTGAGTTGACCTGGTGTGAATTGCCTATATGCTCCAAGGACCGCTCGGAGCTGTCTGGAAGGCAGAGCTCAGAGACCTGTGTCCCCAAGCGCTGTATTACATCTCTGAGGGCCCAGGGACGTGCTGGGGCTACCCTGGCTCCTCACTGGTTATGAGACAGGATCAGTCATCAGAGGCTGATAATCATCTATGGGGAAAGAACACAGTTGCATCCCGCATGCCAAATATAACTCCTTGGCTGTCTCTTGGGATAGGTCAACCAGATTCTTAAGTAACTTGGAATCCAACCCGACACCAGATGGATTAACGTCTTTGGGGGCTGAAGTTTAGGAATCTGAACTTGACACGAATGCTCTGGGCAATGATTTGGAAACAACTTGGTGGAACAGAGAAGCAGGACAGGGAAACGTCTAGGTATTTCACATGTGACACATTCCGACCCCCTGGCCCAGTGGGGAGCATTGTTATAATCAGTGAGCAGCATCACTGTTTCCTACCCACGTCTCAAGGTGCTAGTAATCTTGGGAGCTGAGTGACGGGCACTTTCCCAGGTATGGTTCACCTTGCACTGACTGTGCAGACGATTGCAGGCCGCCTCTGCGGGAGCTTAGGGTTTGAGACTTCCATGACGAGTTCCACAGTTGCAGCGGAGAGCATGCAGACCATGCTGCTCCCGGTGCAGTCGGAGACGTGCAGATCATGCTGCTCCCGGTGCAGTCGGAGACGTCTAGACACAACACTGCTGAGTCAACCCAGTAGTGTACAAAGCCTTTCACCACGGGGTGGTGAGACGCTGTTTCATTGTTCTTTCTTTTTGGCTCAGATCTCTGGAAACCATGCTATTTCAACTTCAGCAGCAACATTACCTGACTCAGGGTCACCTGACCACAGCACGGAGACACTCATTGTTGTGTCAGTGATAGAGCACACCGTACTCACACCACACTCACATCGTACTCACACCGTACTCACACCATACTCACACCGTACTCACACAGTACTCGTAGGGACTGGCCTTTGATATGTCTCTTGGTCAGCATGTTCCAAAGACAATGGTGTTTCTGCCTTCCAAGTCCCTCTGTGATCTCATCAGAGACCATTAGAACATTAGTTCAGCAGCATCTTTGCAAGACGGTGTTTTGGTAAGTCTTTAGAAAGTAGATGTTTCATTCTGGAAGAATTTCAGGGTTGTGGCCTCTGGCTGCCTGGCCAGCCCTTCTCCAGCCCTCACCCCGGTCGTCATGCTCCAAGTACTTACAAGTGCAGTGGGGACGTGCAAACCCATCCTCACATTAGCCTCCCTATGGCTCTGCCATGCCGAGAGGAAACACAAGCCACCGAGGCCAACGAGGGACTTCATTCTTCTTACTTACGTTGCTCGGGTGGATTGGGTTCTATGTAGAGCAATAGTGAGCATTCAATGAGTCTGGCGCTGGTGCTTAAGTCTTGTCAGTATTACTGGACACACAACATGAAATCTGTGATGATTTTTATGTGCACACACACACACACACACACATACACTCGTGATAATCACTTTTGCCTATAGGATCCCTATTGAAGTTAGATATCCAGCCAGAGCTATTTACTTTCTTGTCTTTTCTCTGAATAGTCCAGGGCTCATTTCAGGTCAGAAGGAACAACCTTGGGTACTTAAATCAGTTTAATAAATGGCTGATTCTCTAATACTCTAAATAAATTTTGGACTCTGTATCAGTTCTTTGCCCATGTATCTTCTTTAACCAGCTCATTATGTGAACAAGATGAGAATCAAAATGTCTATGACGACAGAGGTCACAAAGCGGCGGTAAAGCTGCAGCTGCAGGCGTGGAATTGGCTTTGCAGCCGAGCGGACTAGCCAGGCCAGGCTGCCGTCCGCAGGGCAAACTCAAGCGGGAGCCGACCCAAGTCCACAGCTGCCAGCTCTTCCTCCTCAGAGAGACTTCAGCTGTGCTCTTAAGGACATCCAACTGATTGGATGAGGCCTACTGACACATGGTTCAGCTCCCTTGATCTCCAGCTGAAGTCAAGGGGTAGCTTATGTTACTCATATCTGCAAAACTAACCATTTGTATAAGTTAGAGTCTATAATATGTATTTATGTATGCATATAAATAGAACACACCATATAATACTACATATTCATACCATTATAATTTTACATAATAGTAACATTATATAAGTACACTACATAGGTGCACGTACATAATAAACAGATAATATGTACACACATACATATATATGTTAGGTAACATACATATTCTGTTCCCTAATAAATACTATAAAAGGGGATTTATTAGACTGGTGTACAGGATCAGAACCTGGAGCTTCACAATGGCAAAGCCAGAAAACCCTGGAGCTGCTCAGGGTTTCAGAACAAAGCTCCGTTCTGAAGCTGAGGTCTGCATGCTCCCTGAAGACTCGCTGTGGTAAGTCCACATTGAAAAGCTGAACAGCTGAGCGTCATGGCCACAGGCGATGGCAAGTGCAAGTAGACTCAGACACTCAAGAAGAACTGAATTGGAACTTGCTGGTTTGTGTTCTCTTCCTTCTAGTTCTGTTTCATCTGGGGGCCCAGCCTATTAGACAGTGATGTCCTGTCAGGCTAACTATCTCTGGAAATGTCCTATGGACACACTCAGCAAGAGTGATGAGTAACACTTGCTGAACACATTGGCTGTCAGGGACGGTACTAAGGACTTACATTATGGACTCCTTTAGTAAACTTTTGAGGTGGATATCTTCATTAAAAAAAAAACTTTATTGTCATGCAACTTAGATACCGTAACGTTCAACCGTTCAGAATGTATACTTTGTTGATGTTTAAAGTATATTTTCAGAGTTGTGCAACCTTCACCATAATGTAACTGTTAATCATTTTCATCATTCTATAAAGAAGTCTTATTTTCATTAGAAGCAACTCCCTACTTCCTTCCTGCTCTCCCTCAGGCCCAGCTAGTCCTACGCAACCAGCTGATAATACAGATTACCTGTTCTTCAGATTCCATTTAACAGAAGCATGTAATGTCCACTCTTTTATGACTAGCTTCTATCAATTATAGCATGCATTTGTGTTTTGTTCTTTTTTTGGCCAACAAAAATATTCCATTATGAATACATACATACGTATATGTATGGTACATTTTGCTTACCTATTCATCAGATGATATACATTTAACTTATCATTTTTGAACCTTTGCCTACAAGTCTTTGTGGGGGATCTAGATAGACACTGTTAGTACCCCCCCTACACAGATGAGGAAATAGCCCATTTGGAGATAGGTTATCAGTTCTACAACCACCAAGGAGCAGACCTGAGACCTCCTGATGGTGGTCATATCCCCACCACAACTGCATGAGCCTCCTGAACAGGGAAAGGGCGCAAGCAGGGCCAGTGCTGTCACTCTTGCTGCTTCCCTTGGTTTCTTCCCACACTGTTACCAGATCTCCAGGACGTCTGCAGCCAAGCTCCCTGAGAGGAGGCGGGAGGGGGCCGGCAAGTGGGAGACACGGACACTGTGAGATCAGTAGCTTCAGTGGCCGGTGGCAGGTTGCTGGCTCCAGGAAGGACTGAGTGACAGGAAGACCTGTCAGGAAGGGCGAGGGTTCCCAGAAATCTTTTGGGACAGATTCTAGTAAAAACAATTTCCTGGAGCAGTAGAAGGTGGGTTTGTGAGCATTGTCATTTGGATTGTTAATGGGCATGTGGTGTCTCAAAAATGTAGTGAAGCCTGGAAGACATCCATTGTGATTGATTGTAGACCAGATTTTTAAAAGTGCAATTATGGATGCATAACTAACAAAAGTGCCACAGCCAAAGCACGCCATAATCTCCGAATTTACCTTCTAAAAGTTCACAAGATGAAATAAAGGCTGCTGTGTGGAGGTGACTGCCCTTCGCACTGGGGTGAGGCCATCAGCGTGCCCTTCGGGGAGGAGTCAGATACAGGCACTGCTGTTGTGGGCTTTTCAATTTAAAAGCAAAACAAGCCGGGCAAAGACCACCACACGCGGGTCAGCCTGTCTCATCGGGACTTCTATTTGGGGGTGATCCGTGGGAGCTGCCCATCCTGCTGTTTTGACCACGTGGGGAATGCGTCTTTTTATGGAAAGAAGTGGAGCAGAGGCGCAGAGGAGTAGGAAGGCTCGTGAGTCACTCCTTGGTGGCCCGACTTCCTACTCCTGCACTTTGCTCAGAATCCTGTAGGTGGATCTCTCATTTAGTGCAAGGATGTACGGGAGGAAAACTGCTTTGTCGAAACATCCAGAAAGGTTGGATGAAGGAAAAGCAGCTGCTTGTTTCACGGCAGACATGCTGTCTGTCTGTCCCAGCTCTATTGAATTTGCTCCTCTCCCTCCAATCCAGTGCGGGCTATTCTCTGAGAAGCAGGAGCACTGTCTGTGAGCTTATTTCCCTTCTCCCAACTTGTTGAACTCCAGGCTTGCAGTATGCCTTGGGACTGGGTGAGATCTCACATAGCCCGTCAGGAATCAGAACTGGTGGTCAGACAGGCTCACGGCACTCAGAAACACCAGTGTAGGATTCATTCATTCATTCATTCATTCATTCATTCATTCATATCTCAGGCATTCTGACAGGGGTCCTGAAAAACTTGTGGCAATGATCTTATCCAGGATCAGTTAAGAGCTGGGAATTACTTCAATGGAATTATTCCGGGAGGGCATAAAAAAGCCGGGCGCTGGTGGCTCACACTTGTAATCTTAGCTATTCAGGAGTCTGAGTCTAAAGATCCTGGTTCAAAGCTAGCCTGGGCAGGAAAGTCCGTGAGACTCTTATCTCCAATTAACTACCAGGAAACCAAAGGTGGCACTGTGACTCTTAAGTGGTAGAGTGCTAACCCTGAGCGAAGAAGCTCAGGGACAGGTCCTAGACTCTGAGTTCAAAGCCCATGACTGACCAAAAAAAAAAAAAAAAAGAAAGAAAGTAGAGCAAATGTAACATACTTCCAGTGCTCCAGCCTTCCGGGGGTCCAGGGCCTTAGGAGCACAGAAGAGTTACGCTGTAAGGAGATGTTTTGGGGGCATTTTGGTTGAATATCCTCAGACTGATACAGAAGCGTAAGACATCAGAACCTTCCTTAAGTGAGGACTTTGGTGTGGTCAAACTTTTAGGTGATGTATATAAGGTAATTTTTAAGGTAAGATTATTAACTTTTCTATAGTTTTAAGACTATTTAGGTTCTTTCTTCTAGGCAAAGCCTAGAAGCCTAGAGCATTGTTTAATGCTCATAATTCTTATGAATAGCTTGTCTTGCTTTACAGGTTTTAGTTGTAAACGTGAATCGAGTGTCAAACTAATGAAAGTTGGCTGTCTGTCCATCATCTTCTTATTTCTAGCGACTAACGCAAATGTCCCATAGCAGAAGCTAAGCAAGGGCTTTGACATACTCTGCCTGGCACTACAGAACTTTCTTCTGCTGCTACTCGATAACAGAAAGAACATGACATCATTTCTGCTGACTTTATTATTTTATGTTGCTATTATTTATAAAGTCATTCATCGTTGAAAGCCTCTTTGT
Organism: Dipodomys spectabilis; assembly: GCF_019054845.1. Taxonomy (NCBI): domain Eukaryota; kingdom Metazoa; phylum Chordata; class Mammalia; order Rodentia; family Heteromyidae; genus Dipodomys; species Dipodomys spectabilis. Next base: position 25,224,504 of record NW_024870696.1, read on the forward strand.
GAGTTCTGAAGATAGAAGTTTATGAATGTCTAATGAATTAATCATGTTATAAATTTAGCATTTATATGATTCCTTGTATTTGCAAAACAGAAGGCATAAATATTTCAATGTGATAACTTTGAAGGTAACTACCAACCCAGCCCTGTGCTCTTGAGAGGGGATATTTCTCTCTTATTTCTACCGAAAGACAAAAGAAAAGTCATGTCTCCACCTTGCCCTCCAATTTATCCTCTATAGATATTGAAGGTCCTGTGATTAGGCCAAGGTTTCCAATAATGTTTTAAACTTAACTGTTTGGATCTGTTTCCTTCTATCCTAGGTAAGTGTTATTGGTTATAATTTCAGCAAAACTGCAGAACAAAATGTCTTTTGTGGTATGATTTGTGGATCTTAAAGGCGGCCGGTGAAGAATAAATATTAGAAGAAATAAGCAACATGCAAAGTATATTTTATATAAAACTTTTATGCTCCATATGTATGTATTTATTATTTGTGGAAGAATCTTCAACACTTCTCAGCATATTTCTGTGTCTCCAGCATCTCATAAAATACTTACTGTTGGTTCTGACAGGACTGACTGAATTTTCAATATTAATGGGGAGAATGGAAAAATGTAATTGTGCCTGTAATCCCAAATATTTTAGAGGCAGAGATCAGAAGGATCACTTTTTTTGGTCAGTCGTGGAGCTTGAACTCAGGACTTAGGCACTGTTCATGAGCTTTTTGCTCAAGGTGAGCGCTCTACCTCTTGGAGCCACAGCACCATTTCACTTTTTCTGGTGGTTAATTGGAGATGAGTCTCATGGACTTAACCTCCACGGAGATGCGTTCTGCACCTTTTGTCTGTGTCCCAGGAGTTCCATAAGCATGCCCTGCACACAGGAAATTTCCATACCTGGGGATTATGAGCAAGATGTGATCTGCAAGTAGCAATAGTGTAGATGGATGTAGACTCAGGGTGCAAAAAATGAGGAAGGGGTCATAGAGCCTCCCAAAGTTGTTTAGGAAATAGGAGTCAGATTGGCCCATGTTTGCATGTGGGCCAATGAGGTGTTCTTAGTCAGAAGACATCAGAAGATGTATTGGTTCTGACAGGCTGAAGGAAGCTGCAAAGAGGATGGTTGAGGATGCACGCATCCCCTGCCTGGGCCAACAGACGGAAGGCCATCTTTACTGTATGTGGGCCTACCTATCAAGTACCTTTGGCTCCTCTAATCACAAGAGAGTTACAAACCCTGACCGCCATGTTTGAGCTAGGTCATCTTCCCTATTGATACCCATTCCAAACTCTTGTCCTCAGGAATTGGGAGTTAATATTCAGCTTTCAGTCGCATTTCAGTTGGCCTTTCAGAGACATAGCGTTGACTGTTGGGGTGTGTCTTCTGCCCTTCCATTCTCCTGCCCCCCAGACCCACACGATGCAGACTGAAGAGCTGAGGGCAAAAACGCCAATCAACTGGAAGGCAGGCAGTGGGTGGAGATAGCCACAAGGTCCTGAGGGTTTTCCAGGGCCTGGCTACAGTTGTTCCTGAAAACCAGGCACATTCCTGCATTTGACACTCATGTGTGTGTGTGTGTGTGTGTGTGTGTGTGTGTGTGTCGCCAACACTTAGTCCAAGACAGAAATGCATTGCTTCCATAGCATCCCACAGACATTAGTGTTATGTAAGAGGCGGGATGCTTCCACATTTTTTTCTCAATGAAATTTACTTGATCATTTTGAACAATTCTGCTTAAATGTTTTGTTAAAGATTTTTTTTTTTCTAAATTGGGAGGCCATTAGTCTGGGTAGTTCCAAGATTTCCAATTCTCAAATAAGCCAACCCACATGCAACATGAACAGTAACAGAAAGATTTTACTCACAGGAAACCTTAGCCCACCTGTAATCCTGACCCATCCCACTCCAACCAGCCAGATATCTTCCTCCTGCGTCCAGCCGCCACGCGCTGTCCCGGATGCGGTCCTCCTAGGCTCTGGCTCCCATGCTGCCCACTCATGAAGCATTCTTTGCTCAGGCTGATAAATTGGTTTTGTCTTTCCACGTCACCCTGGCGAGCTGGGAGACCGCTCTGCGGTGTCCCCTTTCTCAATCTCCTCAGAAGCATGAAGCTTATGTTTCCTTGTATCCCCTGATTTCTAGAATTTTCATTGGTGTGGCTGCCTTTCCTCTTGAGCGGAGCAGGCGGATGGCGGCATGGCCGACAAGCCTTTGCCATCACTGTGTGCCGTGGAATGGCGACCCTCTTGCTCCTTTCTCCCTCAGGGGGACGGTTTTGGCCGTTTGGGCAGTCACAATGGGAGGCTCAAATGCCCAGCTTGTCCTACACCAGCCACCACTGCGCCACTTTCCACAGCCCGCATCTGGGTGACCCACCTCAACGTTAGAATCCACGTCCACAACCCTAGAACGATCCACTTGTCGAATTACTCTTCAGTGAAATTCTGCCAGGTAGCACATTCTTCAAACCTTCCCAGTCTGTGCTCTGCAAACTGGGTACACCTGCCTGTGTGTTCTAAGGCATGGACAGAAACAGTCAACAGGACACTAATAGCCAACAGGACACAGAGTAGTATGAGAGGAGCGACAGCAGAGACGATTCTCCTGAACAGAGACAACGTCTTCATTTGCTCCTAGAAAACGAGCTGGGTTCACAGTGCGGTGAGGACAGGCCGGAGGAGGTCTTGTGTAACAGTTCCCACCTGGGGACCTGCAAAAGAAGGCACAGGAGGTCTGCCGGGCTGGGATTATCAGCAGCTGCTTTTCCTGAGGGTTTGCTTCTGCTCGGTCAGGCCTAGCAGGGCTTGGGGCTTTGACACCTCTTTATTCCGTCCTTCCACTAGAGCACAAAGTTCTCTATAGGAGATGGAGGGGGATCAGTTTCCCTTCCTGTTGTTTATTCTTAGGGGAGAGATGCCCCCTGGGAGCAGCAGGTGCAGGGCTGGGAAGGGAGGGGCCGCCACCCCTCCTGTGCTTTTTTCCCAGAAGGTCATGCCACACACCGCAGCTGGCTGGCACGTCGGTGTTGCTCTCTGCGGATGACCTTGGGAACCGCGCCCACTAGGTGGCAGCCACGCACCGGCTCTCCCGCAGCTCCGCACTGCGTCTTCTGCTGCAGAACTTAGAAGAGAAAGAAAGAAAAGGGACGCTGCCAGCTTTCCAATGCAATTCTGGGTCTCCATCAGAAAGATGGACACCGCCCCATTTGTAAGGAAGTGGAAAGACTCGGGGTGGGGGGGGGAGGGGGGAATCATACTAAGTGAAGTAAGCCAGAGCCAAAGAAACATAGGCTCCATGGTCTCCCTTCTTTGTGATCCTTAGGATATGTCTAGGATAATCTTAGCAGACAGCAGGACAGCTCCTCTCTGAGGAATGACACTGTGGATTCTCCTTGGGCTCTCCTGCAGCCCAGTGAATCCACGGGTACACACCTGAGTACCACCCAGCGTAGGTACGTGTACGTTGAGAACTAGACCAAGCATCCACATATAAAGGAAAATGTGCAGCCTTTGTCTCTCTTGGCCTGCCTTCCTTCACAATTTTTTCCAGATTTTTCCCCTTCCTTACGAATGGTACAATAGAATTCTTTCTAATGGATGAGTGAAATTCCATTGTGTATGAATGCCACATTTCCTTGATCTGTTCATCCACTGGAGACACGTACTTCTTCTCACATCCTTCATCTTCTGACGATAAAGGGTGCATGAGTCAGCTCTCTCGCTGCTGTGAGAAAATAGAGGAGAGATTTATTAGTTCTTTTTGGCCAGTTCTGGGGCTTGAACGGGGCATGCTCCCTGAGCTTCTTTTGCTCAAGGCTAGCTAACTCTACCACTTGAGCCACAGCACCACTTCTGGCTTTCTCTGTGTATGTGGTACTGAGGAATCGAACCCAGGGCTTCATGCATGTTAGGCCAGCACTTTAACACTAAACCACATTCCCAGCCCACTACATTGCCTTTGATTTGCTTTGCTGTCGAGTGCATGCTTTCCCTGTAACTTGAGGGGAGATATTCAACCACTGGCTCAGTCTCTGTCTTCAAGGGAAGACAGGCACAGAGGTGACTGAAAATAGGCCACACAGAGTCAGAGGAGAGCCAGGTCTATCACCCTTCCTTTGCTCTGTGTCCAGACTGTTGCCTACAAGGACCTTGAGATTCCTCAAAAGAATGCAGCAATGAGATGCACAAGCCATTATGTGGAAAAACGAACTTTACAACTTTGGTGGGGGGGGGGGGGAGGAGGATTAGGTGGGGGGTGGGAAGAGGATGGGAAGGGATAGGAAAGGGAAACAAAGGAGGAGGCTACAATGTTTGATAAGAAATGTATTCATTATCTTGCCCATGTAATTGTAACCCCTCTGTACAGTACTTTCACAATAAAAAAATAAATTTAAAAAAAGAAAAGCAAACAAAAAGCCAAAAAAAAGAGTCTAAGCATACAATTGCCCTATGGTGCAGCAATGCCACTCCTGAGCATTTATCTGAAAAATTACAACTTAAGATATAGACCTGGGCGCCGGTGGCTCACACCTGTAATCGTAGCAGCTCAGGAGGCTGAGATCTGAGGATCCGGGTTCAAAGTCAGCTTGGGCAGGAAAATCTGTGAGACTCTTATCTCCAAATAACCACCAGGAAACTGGAAGTGGTGCTATGGCTCAAAGTGATAGAGCGCTAGCCTTGAGCAAAAAGCTCAGGGACAGTGCCAGGCCCTGAGTTCAAGCCCCATGAACAACCAAAAACAAACAAACAAACAACAAACAAAAAAGTCCCCCAAACAAATTAAGAGAACAGTAAAAACCACCTGCACAACAATGTTCATTGCTATACTGTTCACCATAGCCAGAGTATGGATAGCCCAGGTGCCCCTCAATGGACAAGTGGATCAAGAAGATGTGAGATAGACAGACAGACAGACACACATACAATAGAATTTTAATCATCTGTTAAGAGATGATTTACATCATTTGCAAAGAAATGCATGGACCTGGAAAAATTATGTTAAGTGAAGTAAGCCAGGACCAGAGACACACATGTGGAAGCTAGTCCTAATTAATAAATGTATGGAAGTGAACACGGGTTTACACGCAAGCGCACATACACATCTTAACTGAAGTATGACGTTTTCAAATGGTGAAATTCCTTAGAAAAAGAAAATAGCATACTGCCCTGCTACTTGAGCTTGCCTTTCTCTTCCTCCTTCTCTTCCTCCTCCTCTACCTGTTCCTACTCCTTCTCTTCCTTCTCGTCCTCCTTTTCAATCCTTGACATTGATTGAAGACAGGAATATTTTAAAACCCAGCAAGTGAGAAAAAGCTCAGAGGAAATCTAGCAACAATGGTCCCAGGACCAAGATTTCAAAATCATGGAGAAGCCTGGAACAATAGGCTGAAACTAACAGGATGAAGTCACAATGTCCCAGGTTGGGGGAGGGGGAGAAGCAATCGGCTAAATACAGACCAAGAACTGTGCATGGGCAAAAGACCTGGGCATCATTAGCTACAACAGCTAGAGAGATCATGAGAATTCCCAGGCCTGCGGGATCTAGATAGAGTGTGCAGACACAGGTGCCGAGCCTACGCTGGCTCTGACGAGTCTAGGCCTGGGGTCCCCTGTGGCCTGTCACAGACCTGAGACTGAGGGGTGCCGTCAGCTCAGGCCTCCAGGATGGGAAGGAGACCAGAAAACCAGGCAAGTACAAAATGATGGAGAGCTTTACAAAACAGCGGAGAAGAGTAAAGGGACGTGAGCGTTACCCGCAGCGCTTGGGAGAGCCGTCCACACGGCACCGGACTGACCGCCTCTTGCAGGCTCTCCACGCCAGAACCGGTTCTCCAGTCCACGCTTGAATTTCCTTAATAAAATATCAACCTGTCACTGTTTTCCTGACTCTCTCTTGTGGTTTTCTTCGTTGCACAAGTTACAACTGAATCACTATGTGCCTGGACTCGCAGTTTTTGAGAGACAGTGTAACATGACGTGTGCTGCTGGGCTGTGGAGTCCAACTCCCTGGGTTCGAGTCCTGGTTCTGTTTCTTACGCACCATGCTTCTCAGCCTCTTTCCATTCCATTTCCAAATCGATAATGATCATTGTACTGCTCTAAAGGGGGACTGTGAACATAACACAATAGGAATGAATTCTTTCAAAGGCCTTGGAAGCACACCTGCATAGCTGCTTGATTATTTTCTGTTGCTTTTAACCGGCACGCAGCCTTCCTGAGGACAGGACTCGGCTTTGTGTCGATCCGAGGAGCAGGTGCTCGCTAAGAGTTTAATGAGAAAACAGGCTTCAAGAGGGGAAGCCACGCAGCTGGATGTTGTTTGGACGGAAATGGAAGCCTGCCTCCACTCAGAGCTCTTCACGAGCCAAGACGCCAGCCTGGCAGCCCGCCTGGGCTGAGTGGTGGGATCGGGCTCGCCTCTCTTTGGGCTGGTGTGCGTGGGCAGCGATGCAGTTCAGGGACAAAGGTCATCATCCTATCCACTCCGTTGACCTTTGGAGCCTTTCGGGGCTCATCTGTCTAATCAAACCAACACAGTGTTTCAGGTATACTAGTCAAGTTCAGACCCTGGGTGCATCTATCCCTGCCCTCCCTCCCTCCTTCCCCCCTGCCTCCAGAAGCACGTGTGCACACAGCCTTGAGGTTGGTGTCTCTCCTCTGCTCCTACAGCATCCTGCGTTACCTACCTCACGCCACATCCATGCTGCGTTCTAATGGACTGCCATGCCCAAGCTGCTTAGTAACGGGGATACATGCACATTTCTACTGTTTAGGGGAAAGCAGCAGAGATGCCAGAGGAAATGGAAGCGGGTGAGCGAAGGTCACAATTACCCATGGCCCAGGCCAGGGCCTCCTAAGAGCTGCTGTGGAAAGAGCCAGAACGAGTCAGGGAGACAGGAAGCAGGAAGCCAACGAGCAGAAAGGGGAAGGCACAGCGCCCGCTGGGGCCACCCTCACTAGATCCCAGGGGAGAGCGCAGATCTGGGCTGGGAAGAGAGTTTGCGTTTCGCAGCAAGGGCAAGTCAGGCTGGCTCCTGAGCCTGGGCTCGGCCTCCCTGCCAGGTGACCCAGACCTTTGAGTTCCCCAGGTGGGCTCTGAGCGGCCGCCACAGCATGGCTTCGCCGCTGGACAGAGCTCCTGAGAGAGGAAGTTGGCAGGCAGAGGGTGGATAGAGACGGGAATTCCGGCACGAGGGCTGATGCGCCTTGCTCAGCCTTAACCTTTGCACCTGCAGGGCCTTCCTTGCTGTGTTGGGAAGGGAGAGGGGGCAACTGACTGCCGGCGTCACCCAGAGGGAGCCCGGGCTTCTGCATTCATAGCTGAAGTTCTCCCACATTGGCCCCTGGGCTTGTGCTCTGCAATTTATGCTCAGGAAGCCCTGGGCAGCAGGGTTTTGAGTGTCTGCAACAGCCAGGTCCTTCAGAGTCATCTTTAAATCCGGGCATCGCAGTCACAGGTCACTGAGGGATAGGAAGTCGTCGGAGGGATAGACAGAGTTCTGCCATTTGCAAACCTCCACTGGGGAAAGAATCGGGGAGCATCTGGCTTGCACTGGAGGGGGCCAGTTGCAAGTGACAGGGCATTTCTCTCCGACTTGGAAGCCTCTGGGATTCTCCTCCTTTTGAAACCAAGAGAAGTGGCCTGTTATTTGGGTTAAAAGCTCATCTTGCATAAACACCCTGGGATGCTGAGATCCTGCTAGAACACACGCGGCTGTGCTGGTCACCTTCCCTGCTGCAGGCTGACTCATTCGCCTTGGACCCAGATTGCAGCTTGCGTGGGAGCTGCGAGGCAGAGCTAAAGCTGTTCCCTGACAGTTACAGGAATCGCAGCCCACCTGAGGAGGACGGTTCTATTTGTTCAATGAGACTTCATTTTTGCTTTATTATGATTATCATTCTGTTAATGGGTTCCTAAGAGAAAACAACAGACAGCATTGTCTTTAGGAAAAAAATCACCTGCTTTTGTGCCTGGGGTGCTGGGTCTGTTGGCTCTGAATTCTATGCCCAGCCGTCAGGTTATGACGGACCTTCCGTGCTTCTGTGTCTGACATCACTCCCTCATGTGAAATCGCTCTGGACGGCGTCTGCCTTGGAATAGAGGCCCTGAACTCCCCTGGCAGATGGCATCCCCTGGGGTCTGAGGATTTGGTATGGTCCTGGACAGGAATTAGTGTTCACTATGGCCAGGAGATGTCAGAGCTGAGCTGAAGGCTGTCCGAGGCCCCAGGGCAGGGGGAGGGGCATCGATTAGAGGCATTACTTGTGGGGTGCTCAGGATGCAATCTCACCTCTCTGGCTTTACTGCTTGTGCCTGTCACCCCAGCCCTGAACAATTGCTTCTGGGTCTGCTCCGTGGGGAAGTGGCCAGAGCTCTTCTGGGTCTAGCCCTTTGTAGTTTGCAAAGCTCTGCAACTGTGCAGGGACTGCTGACAAAGCAGGAGGCCTCCAAGTCAACTCCTGTCGTGTGGGTATGAGCAGGAAGCACCCCCAGAGCAGCAGAGCACCGCTGGGCGTCACGGGGCCGCCCAGTGGCCCAACTGGCTCCTTATCCCGTGCAGGGGAACAAGTGCACGCCAAGCGCCTAGTGAGAATGAGGCAGGCATGTGAACTCTGGCTGCAGGGAGCTCCCAGCCTAGCGCATTCTCCTATGCCCTGAAGAGTTCAATAAACTGCTAAGAGCTCAAGAGAGAAAGGAAGGAAGGAAGGAAGGAAGGAAGGAAGGAAGGAAGGAAGGAAGGAAGGAAGGAAGGAAGGAAGGAAGGAAGGGAGGGAGGGAGGGAGGGAGGGAGGGAGGGAGGGAGAGAGGGAGGGAGGAGGGAGGGAGGGAGGGAGGAAGGAAGGGAAGGAGGGAGGGAGGGAGGGAGGGAGAGAAGGAGGGAGGGAGGGAGGAAGGAAGGAAGGAAGGAGGGAGGGAGGGAGGGAGGAAGGAAGGAAGGAAGAAAGGAGGGAGGGAGGAAGGGAGGGAGGAAGGGAGGGAGGGAGGGAGAGAAGGAGGGAGAAAGGGGAAGGAGGGAGAGAAGGAAAGGAGGGGGGGAGAAAGAAAGCAGGGGGAAAGTACTAAGAGCTCAGTTTCCTCACATATAAACCAGAAGTAATCAAAACTTAATGATGCCCTCAGGAGAATTTTTTTAAAAAAATCCTTCATGTAAAGAAAGTGGTTGGTACATTGCTAGGCACACTGTTTGTTGAAGAAATAAATTACGGACGGAGGTGAGTCAAGTATCTGTCATGGTGGTAGTTATAATGTCCAAGCTAGTATCTTAACACTCTTCTGAGTCAAGAGAGGTAGAGGCTAGACCAAGCTGACTTCTCACTCAATGAGATTTGGTCATTTCTCTTTTCTCTCTCTTCCCATCAACTGGGAACAGTGGCCAGGAGGTAGGTTGTTCTGCAGAAACAGACTTTCATGTAAGTGATTCTGACATTTGTTCATTGTCCAAATGTGATAGAGGATGTGTGTGATCAAAGATACCCCTTGATTATGCCTTCATTCAAAAGAAGAAAACTGGAAGCAACAGAGACTCGTTTGCTTTATTTCTTTTCTTCTTTATCCAGTGGTGAAAGATACAGAACATAAAACAATTACTTTTGAGTCTCAATCAATGCTAAGTTCTCAGAGAGGAAAATTCCTGTTTCTTCTACATAAATCTCATCAATGGAAAACAGTAGATTGTGGAAATATTGAATCCACTCGCACAAAACCATTCCCTAAACTCTGCTGAGAAATAGTCTCCTTCCGTCTCTTTTCTAGTAGTAATCAACCCCTGTCTTTTAGAAGAAGCAGTGTTCCCTGCTTGATTCTCTGAGATAGTGATGAGAGATGTTTGCTGTTTCTCAAAACTTGGTGGGAAATGAGGTAAACGAGCTAAGAAAGGTTATTATTCGGGAACTGACACAGATCTTTTGAGAAACTCACGCACTGGTTAGATGTAAGGACCTCTGGCATCAAACAGGTGAGAAGAGAGAGAATTCCAAGCGCTTCTGTGTAGACGAGCCCCCATTATTTATCCTTCTACAGAAATACACTTCTCTCTCCTGTTTCTCATTCATTATTGGCAATCTTGAACCAGAGGAACAGCACCTGCACATAATTCTCCTCAATTCCCCGTCTCTAATGAATGCTGATTTATTACAATATTCACTTGCTTAAAAACATTAATTGAGAAACAATTGGTTTTACATTATGACTTTGAATAATGGCAAAAATGTGTTAGCTTTACTAGGATTCCCGAGAGCAAGGGAATAGATGTAAGAGACTTAGGTTGTCAAGGGAGAGACTCTGGGCCCGGATGGATAGAGAAGCAGAAGAGCTGACTTTTCCAGGTTCTCCCAATGGAAGAAGGATCTCCCTTCAACAGACTTGGGTTGAGAGGTAGAGTGGGCCCAGTTGAAAGAGTACAAGCATAAACCTTGGGCTTAATAATATGAGAATCTTATGGGACAGGCTAAGCAAGAGGCCAGGTTTAGAGGTAGAGATATGGACAACCAAGGCAAAATTCTCCGTCAAAACTCTGAAAGTGCTCCTGTATTAGCCTTCTTAGGCCATGGGAGTTTAACTTTCAAGCTGCCTTTGGGGCTTGCCCGCAGCTCTGTTAGCCATCCTTCCTCGAGATGCTTCTGATATCTTGCCAAAAATTGTCTTGACACGTTTATAAAAGTACAGTGATTAGAAGACAATGACCCGGACACACCCCCTGCCCCAGTTTGGGATGCCCACGCCAGCATCAGCTCTCCACTTGGCTGTAGCTGTACACACTCACTCCTCTCCCAAGCCTTCTTCCCCAGCTGGGCTTGGTACCCTGGTTCTGAGCTGGGTGCTCATCTGAAGCCTTGCCTTTGCGTACTCGCAGCTCGGTGTCCTGACATGCTCTGTGGCGGCTGCAGCTCCTGCCAAAGAGTGGCCTACGTACGGCCCAAGGTCTCAGGAAGGAAGAGTCGGGGCAGTGGAAGGCTAGTGCTGCGTGCGATGCTAGGAACTACCATCGTGAGAGGTCAAAGGCTTAGGAGACTAGAACTTGAACTTTGCCTTGCTCGAAATGCCAGTGTTTCTATTCACAGTCCAGCATTTGTTCCGCTTACCAACATCCTCCATTTTATAAGCCTGGTGCAGCAGCACTTCAGCTGAAAAATAGCCTTAATGTATTATAAAGGGGGCACGTCCTACATGTGTTTATTTATTCTGAACTAACTCTATTATATTACATATTTAACTAGTATAAAAATAAGTTGCAGTTTCTTAACTAGGTCTCCTTCCTCCCACGTTAGTGTTATTTCCACCATCCCATATCGAGATGGTGTGTGTGTGTGTGTGTGTGTGTGTGTAAGTGCTTTTCTCCCTGCTTGATTGGTAGGCATCTGGAGTACTGCACCTGATTAACTTGCCTTTATAGCACTTACCATGATGGAGATAAGGCCAATAAATGCCGTTGGTGATTCCATCACCTCCCCGTACAGAGGCTAAGATGGTGTTAAACACAGCTATTTGTTAATTTTTAGGTCAATGGAAGGACTGAGCGAGTGGGTATTGGGGTGATAAGAGGTGAAGGTATCAGGAAGTTCTGTCTCTTGAAGTGCCACATTATTCACCCCTTTCTATTATAAAATATTTGGAAGCACAATAATAGCTAATTGAACACTGATGCATATTGTGAAATTTTTGTATGGGAAAAATTTCTTTGTATCCAATATAATTTTAGTTCATTACAAAATGTTAGGAATATCAATGATAACTTAAAGGCAATCAAACTGGCCAAGGAACAAAACTTTAAAAGCAAATAATTTGAGGCTAAATAGATTGCTCTTTGACTAAAAAAAATGATGGTGGTTGTGCTAGATGGGGAAAAGCTAATACTTCGGAGAGTTAGAAAACAGGTTGGTAGCATTTCCCCTTCATTTTCTCAGGGTAATGAAAATCTGTCACAATAAATCCATTGCCTTTGACCGCCTGCCTGCAAGTTTTGATTAATAATGTGTGATCGAGGTGAACGTTGTAGTGAAATATCCCATATTGTGTATTTTAATAGATAATACTTCTAAACATTCAGTTTGCTCATTATTAGACCTATTTTCCTCTTAGCTTTCCAAAAACATTCTCATTTTCATATTCATATGTTTTTATTTTCAAGGTGAGGGCATACATGTTTGTGCAAGTTTATGATCCAGGTAGAGAGTTCATAATGAACACTCTTTAAATGATAATGCTTTGAAATACCATATTAATGGATTAACAACACACATTGGAACACAGTGAGCTAATTTATTTATGGAGTCATTGTAGGTCTATGACGATGCTGGCCTTCTCTCACTGGTTTTTCAACCGCCCTGGTGGATTACTCCATAGCAGAGGCTGAGCATTTCCATTTCGGAGTCAGGACTCCTTTGGGGCAGCTGTGGTGGTGCACATCTGTAACATTGGCCTGAAGAGGCTGAGGCGGGAAGATCACTAGTGTAAGACCAGCTTAGACTGCGTGGAGCGATCCTATCCGGCAAAACAAAACCAAAATCCTTTGACTCAGTGATTTGTCATCTTTGTGTGTGTGATGAGCTTGACTTTTTTGAGAAGCTTATCAACTACATACATACTTTCTCTAGTAAAAGGGCTCCGTGGAGTAGTAGCAGGCTCAAAGCATGGCCAACTTTTTCATCTGGAGAATTTAATTTGCCAACCATAGCGTTTTGTTTCTGTTTTCTTCTCCAGAATCTCCGTTTCCCCTGCGACGCTGGCAGCTGCCGGGGTCAGGAGTGAGGATGGAGGACAGAGCTGAGAGCAGTAGATCCCTCCAGGGCCAAACAGCTTTTCACTGACCTTGCTTCTAGAATTTGGGGCTGATGAAGACAAAAGCCTCAATTTCATCTCTGCCAGTGATCTCATCAATTGGTCTTTGCACACAATATATTACAGATTTTGTGACGGGTCTGAAAATGACTGGTGACTGAATTGTGGTCTCTGACCTCAAAGGATGTGTGTCTAGTGGTACAGCTCAGCCTAGAAACAATCTCCCCCCCAAAAAGTCTTTTCCCCTTAGGATCCTAGGCAAGTCACCTCACAGACGCATGCGTGCTGTTTCTCAAAGGGAATGATCGGCAAAATTCACAGGTGCAATGCCTCAGCCACCTCCAACGTCTTGGTAATTCCAACGTCTCTTCCAAGAGCGGGAATGCTTCCATTAATAAAGTCCTTAGAAGAGTTTGCCAGATCGAAGGGTCTGAATACTTAAATTCAAAATGGAGAGATCCCAATTGTTTTCCAGAAAAAAAAGGTTGTGCCAGTTTCCTATATTAGGAAAATTCCTGTCATTTATGAATGATAATCGTTTGTCAGTGATTAATTTTGCAAGAAATATTGGTATTTTCCCCCCATGGACCTCTGTGTAGATTCTTGCTTGGTTTCTTAGGGAATTACTTGCCTTTTCTGGGAGAATTGAATTGTAAGGACAACCTGACTCTGTCCCCTCTCCAATGTACTATTTCTGTAATCAACACTTGTCCGGTCTGCTGTTTATAATATGCCCCAATGTCCACCCTCCAGATTGTCTTCCCTGGTGGATCGGGCCTGGGTTCTTTGTGCCTGGTCTGCCTCTGCCTATTCTGTTCTGCAGCTGCACCAGAGATCCTCGGAGGTGAAGCCCAAAAAATCTTCTGATTCCTTGTGACAGAGCACTTACTTAGCTTTTCCTTTGTATGCAAGGGGGAGTGGAGACTGCATTTAGCTAAGCATAGATTAGCTTTGCAGTTGAGCTGGGAGCTTGTAGCTCATACCTGTAATCCTAGCTACTCAGGAGGCTGAGCTAGGAGGATTAGTGGTTCAAAGCCAGCTTGGACAAGCAAGTCTGTAAGACCCTTATTAACTAACCCCCCAAAAGAAAAGCCAGAAAGTAGAGCTGGGGCCCAAGCGGTGGAGTGCTAGCCTTGAGCTAAAATGCTCAAGGACAGTGCTCAAGCCCTGTGTTCAAGCCCCAGGACCGTCATAAAAAAGAAAGAAAGAGACTGAGTTGAGGAGAGGAGAGCTAGAAAGGAAGGACAGAGCAAGTTTTCTCTTAGCTGCGGGAATAAGCTTTCCCATTTATTTTGGTTATTAGACTTTTGCTCCTTGAGTGTGACTTCTCAAGGCTGGCCTCAACTTTGTGGTCTAGTTTTAGTCCACAGTCTTAGTGTGAGGCATGTACAAGTGCTACTGCGTGTGCACCTCACACCTGGATGGCGTTTTTGCACTCAGTGATGGTAACGCTGAGTCTTTCCTCAGAGAACTCAACTCTGAGCCAGAAGGCATGGTTTAGTATGTGAAGAACAACTTTCTCCCTAGCTCACAGATGGCTTAGGACTCAGCAGAAGCTTCCGTCTCCCCTGACCTGCTATCCCATGTGCCTGTTGTTGTGCTGCAGACATACCGAAAGACCTGGGTATATCTTATTTTACCCCAGTTAGAGCATGTTTGGCTCTGAACACAGCTGTGGCTGGACCCTCAGAACCTAAAATCTATGGTGAAAAGCACAGTCTCATTGGCCTATCCTCGCTGGTGACAAGGCTGTGCTGTTTAGTACTAGCTGCTGTACTACAGTCACTTAACACAGAGGAGTTTATTTTTGGCTCAGAAAGCAGTTGAACATTGTGCTCAGTCTGGTGATACAGGAATCTAAACTCGTGTTTTCCTGTTCTGTCATTCTAACCTTATACAGCATAGAGTGGAAAAGAGTGGAGATGGATTTATTTTGATTTGCCAATGGTCTACATCACTCTGCTCAGTTCTATTTTAGGAACTGGCTACCTGTGTCTAGATGCAAGGTGCTGCAGTTTGAATATGTATAGCATTGCTCCAGAGACCTGGACTTTAAAGGCTTGGTTTTCAGCATGGTGCGTTTGGAGGAGCTGTGCAGTTGGAAGAGGAGGAGCCTAGGGAGAGGTCTTTAGATCATTGAGGGTAGGCTGACCAAAAAATTGTGGAACACAGTCTGTTAATTTCCATCTCTAGCTTGGGGTGAGACCACTTTCTCTAACAAACACTACACTCCTGCTATTGTATCTGGTGATGTCAGCAGAGGTTCATACCAATACAACGTCATGATCATGGGCTTGAACCTCCCAAACAGTATGTTACATGACCCTTTTCTCCTTAATAATCAGTTGCGTCAAGGCGTGTTGTTAGGGTAACAGAAAGTGAACATGCGGTGTTTTCTGGGAAATGCTGTCATTGTTGGGGAGCTGCTCTTCTGCCACAGCTTGGCAGCGCTGACCTGTGGTGGGACATGGGCTGGAGCTACCACAGTGGCTGATATAAGAATGGCACCCTGGGTGTCCGGCTTCCTTTTCCCTGCCCAGCGGTCATCCCTTGATTCTGTGGCGAGAAGTCCTCATCCAGTTGCATACCACTTCACAAGAAAGGGGCTCCCTCAGGGAGATTCCTCCCCAGGCAATGTTGTGGCTGTGTGAATATCGGAAGGCACTTCGGTAAGATGGTCGCATGGTCACTGTGAGGATCTCACAATCTGTGGGGATCGCCTGTCTCACGTGCGGTTCATGGGTGATCAAACCTTCTGTTTTGTGCCATGAGGTCTGCACATTGCTGACCCACAGACTGTACCCAGCAATGGCATTACTTAGCACTTCGGGTGGGAGTGGATGGGAGGGGTGACAGGGGCTCTAGGTTTTCTTTGGTCAAATTTGCCTGTACTGGGGGCATAGACTCATCCCCCACTTCCCTCTCTGATCCATTGTCTCCTTCCTGGAATCTCAGATTAACTGACACTGAGACCTTTCAAGATACTCTTTCTACTTCCCCTTGAAAGGTTTGGTTTTGTTTGTGGGGTTTTTTGTGGTTTTTTTTAAATGGTTTTGACTGGAGGGAGCAAAAGAACTAATGAAGACAGCCTTCTTCATTCCTGTGTGGAGTAAGGAGGGTGTGGGAAGGAGGGCGGCCTCTTCAGAGTTCTGTAAGTGCTCAGGGAGAAGCCAGCCAGGCTCTGCGGGGATGGCGGCACCTGCGGGCGGCCAGGCCCACGTGGAGGTGTCCTCCCCGGTGCGGTGATGCCAGTGCTGCCGTTGCCCCGGCAACGTCACCTGATCTGGATGCTGTGGGCACACACGCTGATTTCAGAGCGCTCGACTTTAATGACGGAACGCTAAAAATAAATCTCACTATCTCCCAGAAAAGCACCATAATCATAGGAAGCTGCTATCCAGCTCTCGGGGGTCTGTGGGCGGAGTCGGCTCAAGGGATGCGGGAATAACTTGAAGGACACGCTGGGGGAGAGAAGCCTTGCCTTTCACACAAAACCTTTATGTCAGAGAGAGAGGGAGGGTAGGCCGACCCCCCCATGCTGCGCTCCACTCACAGGAGTGTCCCATTGAATTACACAGCTCATTACCCAGGCGTTCTAATCCTAGAGAGGGTTCTGGAAGTGTAAAAGAGATTGAGTATCATGAGGTGTCAGGATGGTAAAGAGAACAGGCCCCATGTGCAGCCTAAAATGCCTCATGTCCCCCTTCTTTGTTCTTTCTGAGCTGCTCAGAAGTTTAAATGCACCAGTCCGCACTGTGTCTGAAATGAAAGCCATCGAAACTAGCGACTGAGAATGAGGCATTTGGGTTGGGGGACAAACCCACGGACATTCGCATGCATGCATGCCAGATGTGTACACGTGCACACACACACACACACACACACACACACACACACACACACTTCACACTCCCCTCCACCCCCTTCCTGGCTGGGCACGCTTGACCCAATTCATATTCATCTCTGAGCCTCATGATCTTCGTAAAATCATGGCAGCATCTTTTCCATGTGGCTTTAAGGAATAAACAACTCAAGCATGGAAAGTGCTTGCTTAGCACGGGATCTGATACAGACTAGGTACTCGGTAAGTGAAGATTATTTTTTCTGTTTTGAGCGGTTCTTAAAACATTCCTAGTGCGGGCAATTACCACACCTGGGGCCCCTCCAGAGCACCTCCGGGGCAGGCAGACTTGTTTCTCCAGCCTCAGAGCCCGGGCCTTCCTGGCAGAAGCTGTAATCTTTTGGTCAGCAGACAGCAGTCCTGGATCTGACCCCTGCCCGGGGCTCACTGTGGTCGGCTCTGTCCCTTGAACTAAAAGCAACCTGAGATGCAAAGCCCAGGGACATGTGCCTGCACCCCTGTCTCTAACCTCTCTCTCCGGAAGCACAGACACGGCTTTTCTCAGAAGCTCCCTTATCTAAGGGAGGTCTTTTTTTTTTTTTTTTTTTTTTTTGCTTATGTGGTGCTGAGGAATCGAACCCAGGGCCTCATGCATGCAAGGCAAGCGCTCTACCACTGAGCCACCTTCCCAGCCCCAAAGGGAGGTCTTTTAAGAAGATGTATAATTGTCCTGAGCTCCCTGCCCATAAATTCCATTAAACAGGGAAGATTAAGGAAGGGACAGAAGGCCACACCCAGAGCTCCGGCAAACTTTGTCCTGAAATTTTCTTTCTTTGGCCTATTTATCTGACTTCAAACTCATTTACTAAAATGGTCTACAGCCTCCACTCCCCACCCTGAAAAGAGGATTATCTAAGTGTCTAAATCTCATTGGATCATTCGGGTAAATGCCCAAAAGTGGGATTGCTGGGTCATAGGGGAGCTCTATGTGGGGAGTCTTTTGAGGAACCTCCATACTACTTTCCAAAATGGCTGAACAAGTTTACACTCCCACCAACAATGCAGTAAGATTCCCTTCTGTCCACATCCCCTCCAGCATCTGTTGTTATTAGAGGTCTTGACTATAGCCATTCTAACTGGGGTGAGGTGGAATCTCACTGTTGTTTTTATTTGCATTTCTTTTATGGCTAGGGAGGTTGAGCATTTCTGCATGTCTATTGGCCATCCTTCTTTCCTCTTCAGAGAAGTTTCTCTTTAAGTCTGTAGCCCACTTATTTATTGGGCAGTTATTTCTTTAAAGATTTGTTGTTAGGGGATTTAATTTTTTGAGTTCCAAGTATATTTTAGATATGAGACCCTTGTTCATTGTATGGCTAGTGAAGATCTTCTCCCAATCTGTGGGCTTTCTATCGATCTTGCTAGCTATGTCCTTTGCCATGCAGAAGCTCTGCAATTTCATGCAATC
Organism: Dipodomys spectabilis; assembly: GCF_019054845.1. Classification (NCBI taxonomy): domain Eukaryota; kingdom Metazoa; phylum Chordata; class Mammalia; order Rodentia; family Heteromyidae; genus Dipodomys; species Dipodomys spectabilis. The sequence goes on from NW_024870696.1 coordinate 25,242,586, forward strand.
CCATTTGTCCAATGTTTCTTTGATTTGTTGTGTTTCTGAGTCTCTATTAAGAAAATTTCGGCCTGTGCCAAGGAGACCTACAGTTTCTCCTATTCCATCCTGTAATGTTTTCAGGGTGTCTGCTTTGACTCTGAGGTCTTTGATCCATTTAGGCATTTACCCAAGTGATCACAAACAAACCATACTAAAGCTACCAGCACAACTATGTTTATTGCAGCATTATTTACCATAGCTAAGATATGGAACCAACCCAGATGCCTCTCACTAGATGAATGGATTAAGAATATGTGGTATATATACACAATGGAATTCTATGCCTCCATCAGAAAGAATGGCATTGCCCCATTTGTTAGGAAATGGAAAGACTTGGAAAAAATTATATTAAGTGAAGTAAGCCAGGCCCAAAGAAACATAGGTCCCATGGTTTCCCTTATTTGCAATAATTAGTATATGTCTGAGACAAGCAGAAAAGGTCAGATAAGATGATGTTAGGGAAATGAACCCCAAGATGAGGACTCAAGTGGTTTTTTTCTTTCTTGCTATTGTTTCTAATGCATTTATAAGGTGATGTTTTGTGTTGCTTTGTATGTCCCTCCCCTGCTTTATAACCCCTGCTTTCACTGTATTTGATATTGATATAATTTGGGGAGGGAAAGGGAAAAAACAAATTGTTTAAATAGGGATACAGGTGGACCCATTGCAACAATGAGATGTATAAGATGCTATGTTGAAAACCAAACTTTACAACTTTGGTGGGAGGAGGGGAGAATGTAGTCATGAAGATGGGAGGGCAGGGATGGGAAGGGAAAAACAAAGAGGAGGCAACAATGCTTGATAAGAAATGTACTCATTACCTTGCTCATGTAACTGTCACCCCTTGTATGGTATTTTCACAATATAAAACTTATTTTTAAAAAAATCTCATTGGATTTTAGGAACTCAGGTTCTTGTGATGTTCTGTGCACAGAATAAATGTGTGTGTACCCTTTCACTTGTTAATCTACTGTCAGAACATTACAGGAGACCAATGCTAGAATCTTTAGGGAGCCAAAGACAGGAGGGGACTTTTCCTTTCCCCTTATGTATATTACGTTTCTAGTTTCCTGGAAAGGAAGAGGCAAGTCCAATAGAACTCGGGGGTAAAACATGCTGGACAAGTCTGATCCTATCTCTTCTGAAGTGGCTTATATTCAACTTGGGGAAGTAGAAATTTAGTTTTTTGATATTTGCCTGTCTATGTTCATGTGTCGAATAACCTTTAAGGCTGTATGAGAAGCTATGAAAACTCTGGGTAATATTAATTTCTCCACAGAGAAGTCATGTTTATTTCTTGTTCTTACTAGGGGCATAATCTTGTTAGGGATTGAGATGAGTCAGAGCTCTGTTTCAGTTCTGTTTCTTGCCTTTATTTCTTGCCGATAATGATACCTCTTGGAGATAATAATACCTGTCCATGCCTTGATGTATAGAACCCATGAGTGCATCAGATTATACAGAAAAGGGGAACTGAAGTTATACATGGAGGTAAAGTTGCAAGTTAACTGACTTTTTACATTGAGAAATTACCCTGGGTTTTCTGGATGGCTCCAACGGAATCCAAACATCCTTCAAAATGGAAGAAAGAGGTAGAGAGGAGGTCAAAAGGATATATGAGCAGAAGGAGTCAACCCATGGTAACTAACAGTACGCCACTGAAGAGGAAGGATAATACAAAGAGAAGGCCACTGCGGGGAACACTAGCCACTTCTGCTACCTAGAAAAAAGTCAGGAAACACATGCTTTTCTGGAACCCCTAGAAGATACACAGCACTATTGACACTTCAATTCGACCTCCGTGAGACACTCATCAGACCTCTAAACTTAAAGAACAGGGCGTTCAGGTTTAAACCTTTCATTGGTAGCAACTGGCCAATAGTGCCAGGCCTCCCAAGAACAATTACTACAGCATCCTCTTGGTGAGTCTTGAGCGCCTCATTTTGTCTCCCGAACACCGAGGGACTTTGAAAACTTTTTTTCTTGCTTCTCACCCTCCTGCCCTTGGGCTCTTGCTTGGTCCTCACAAATCAGCAACTGCTTGGAGAACAAGGAATGCCCAGGATTCAGATCCATTCTCTGCACTTCTGTTCTCCCATAGTTTGGGCTGCCTGGTAGCCCTGAGCCTCAAATTTATGTCTCTCTGGTTTGACACTTAGCAGTTTCTCAGCATTAGCTCTCACGCTGTCTATAAACCAGCAGATGTATATATGGCAATAAATAACGGGGTAAAAGAAGGCCAGCGATGGGGTTGCTATTACCATTAATAGAGTTTAGAGCACCCTAGCTCAGCTCACTGGCACTAGGCAAGTCGTTGCCCATTTGTGGGCCTCCTTTTCCTGTAGCTGGATGTCCAGAGTTTAAGAGAATGTTGTAGCTTTCTTCTGGATCTCGCCATTTCTAATTCTAGGGTCCCTCACTACTCAGGAGAATACCATGCTAGTTGGTTTGGGCGAGGGTCTGAGAGGTGGAATCGTTGTGTAGAAGGTGCTTCTAGTGTCACCAAATTGGTGAATTAAGTCCTACTAATGTAGAAAATGATTAGAGGCTAGAGCAACGTATTAGCAAATGACCAGACAGTTCAGAGCAGGCAGAGAGCACAGATTTTAGTCTGGATCTAATGACATGACACAGTGAAATGTTAGCAGCTCTTGTCTCTTGAAAATAACAACCTTGAGCCTGAATACTTTTTTTTTTTGTCAGCAGTTTGGTCAATTAATCCATGATTGATCAGGAAAGTTAATTGCACAGAACTTAATGAACCAACATTAGGCTGGATTTAGGATCACAAGGGAGTTACAAGCTAACTCCGGGTATTTGCATAGGCTGTAATTTTGACCAGACAATTGTCTTTGTTTGGTTTTCTTTTTTTTGGGGGGGGGGGTTTGTAAGCAGTGTGGCAGTTAAATGGATAGCTGCTGTGTGTAGATTAAACAGGGTGAAATTACGTGGTATTTTGCAGGCTCTGCAGTTCAGTTTGTTTTCTGGGAGGGAAGGGAATAACAAGAAAAGAAAGGCAACAAAAGCTCTTGATTATATAAGCATTAGACCTCAAGCAGGAACTCCTCAGAGTGTTCTCTTATTCATCTTGGCTTTTCCAGCACATTAGCACTGATGATAAATGACCTGAGTGATTAAATAAATAAATGCCTCTCCCACCTATCTGTGGGATGCACTGTCAATAGCATATCCTGTTGCAGGGCCTGTGGTTAAACACTGGAACTTACAGATGAACAGTAAGGCTGAAGGTGTAGCTCAGTGGTAGCACCTGCCTAGCAAGTATGAGGCCCTGAGCTCAAATCCCAGTCCACCAATGTTGAGGAAAGGTGGAAAAATAAGCCCCGGTTTCTGTCCCACAAAGTGGTTGGCAGAGTCATGCATCTGGCAAAGAGCTTGGAGGGGAGAAAGTTACGTCAGAGATATTGGTTCTCGGGGTGGAGGGCTTCAGGGAGGAGAGGGAGGAAGAAGTTCTAGTCAAGTTTGTTTCTTTGAGCATCCTTTCATTTGCAAAATGGGGGGAAAAAAATCTTTGCACCACCTAGGCTTATTTTGAGGATTTTCATGTCAAGCACTAAGCCTGCGTCATCTAGCACGTGATGAACACGGAGTAAAAAGTCACTGTCCATTATTCCTCCCGAGGGAGCTGCACCTTAGGAGCTGGGGAGGAGAGAGGCCCCCCGGGAGGCAGAACAGAGCGCGGCTGGGCATGTGGCTCTTCTTCCCTGGGAGCTGGGAGCAGTTTTATGCTGACATTTGTGTCGCCACAGACAGCTCCGTTGGCCTCATTCTACATTTCCTATGGATCCTGGGGCTCTTTGACCTTGGGCTATCCTAGATTCTCATGTGGAGTCAGACAACCTAAAATTAGTTGCCAGCGAGAGAAGCACTGCTCGGCACGGCTCACCCCTGCGTCTCCTCCCCAGTGGGTTCATTATGATGGACTTCTTGCCCACGGGCAGCAGGCCCACGTGGGCCCCTGCCACAGAGCAGCAGACGTGACCTGCACCCGGCAGGAGACCCAGATATGGAGCCAGGCTTCCGTGAGCCCCCACTGGTGTTAACTGCCAGGGAAGGATTTGAGGGGCCTAGGAGGGACCCCTGCTTACTATTACTCTGTAGATCTGAGGCCCGCCCTTAGGAATCTGATCACTGAGATTGAATCGCTGTGTGTCATTCATTGCATATTAAATAATCCCAGAAAGGTAGACTCATGAAGGGCAGTGTGATGGTTTGGGTATGGAATGCTCCCACTGGCTCACGGAGGCACTATTCTGGGAGGTCCTGGAAGCTTTTGGAGGTAGAATGTAGATGGAGGAAGTAGAGCACTGGGGGAAGAGGGCAACCTTGGGGGCATCTCTCTACAACCCCTTCTCCCCTCTCTCTTTCTCTTTCTCTCTGACTCTCTTCCCTCCCCTCCCCTTGCTGCTTCCTGTCCACCATGAGGTGAAGAAGCTCCCCTGGCTCCTGTCCCCACCTCCTCCATGGTGCTCTCCTCAAACGCATGGGGGACAGACTAACACCTCTGCAGCTGAGCCAGAACAAATTCTTCTTCCTTCATGATTGGTCCCTCAAGTATTTCGGCCACAATGATGAAAAGTCTAACACAGGAAGGGATAGCGACCACAACAGAAATAATATTAGCAGTCACAGCAAGGGCGATGGAGACCTCCATAGTGTGGAGACCTGTGATGGACGCTTTTACTCATTGCCTCATCGAATGTTCCAGTGGTCTTTTGAGGTGAATATTACTCTGCCGGTGGTCATAAGGACGCAGAGAAGCTAGTTATACGCACAATATGCATCTTTGAAAGTGCCAGGAAAGGGAATGAGAAGAAGGATGAGAGCAAGAGCTAGAGACAAAGAGGGATGTTTGGTATGGGATGCGTTTTCCTGGGAGATGGGAAGTAAAAAGGAGAAATGAACACATAGAGGAGATACCAAACCCTGGTCAGGAATGGCCTTTCTTGCTTGATAATCATCATTCAGTTTATCAATCTATAACCCTGTCTACACACACACATATCTATATAGATCTCTATATATCTTTTTGTTTTGGTGTGTGTGTGCGTGCATGCGTGTGTGTGTGTGTGTGTGTGTGTGTGTGTGTGTGTGTTGCCAGTCCTGGGGCTTGAACTCAGGGCCTGGGCACTGTCCCTGAGCTTCTTTTACTCAAGGCTAGTGCCGTATCTTTTGAGCCACAGCACCACTTCCAGCTTTTTCTGTTCATGTGGTACTGGGGAATCAAACCCAGGGCTTCATGCGTGCTAGGCAAGCACCCTACCACTAAACCACATTCCCAGTCCAACTTATTATATCTGTTTGCAGGTGCTGGGATGATAAAAGGATTTCTGAGATTATTTGGGCTGAAATTAATGACTCTAGATAGAACTGCCTAAGAGATTTTGCTCAATCCAGATTTATTCAGTCACAATCAGGTGCTCAACAGATGCTTGCTGAAAGAATGTTATCTAGGAGTCCCCACTGAAGGGTGAGCTTGCTTATCTCAAAGCCTTGCAAACCCCTCTGCTCGCCCTGTTTCTGGTGATAAAGAAGCTATACTGTCTTTGCCTGAACATTCAGGAGGGACCAGAAGAGAATCAAATGCAATTCAACTTCTTTGTTTATTCATGACTGCTCACCCAGCTCTTCTAGGCCACATAACATTTTAATCCTCAATTCTGTCTCCATTTGGGAAGTAGATAAAGAGAAGATACAGATAAAAGAGGCATCTGGATTGCTTCCCAGGATCACAATGGCACATGGACCTCAGACCGAGGCTCAAGATGGCTTGATGATCTCCAAGGGGTGTGTCATCTAAGCAGCTCTGACATAGCATTGGAGAAAGCACAGGACGTTAAGAGGTCCTAGCTTTGTGCTAGCTGGGTGACCTTGGACACTCTTCGTACTCAGTGTACTCAGTGTACTCATCTGTAAAATAGGATGAGTATTTTTCTTTGGGCTTGAGACAGGAACTTTAAACTCCATACCTGGTGCTTTTGCTCATTGGCTATCTTTCTATTAACTGAGCCACGCCTCCAACCCTTTAAGTGTATTCACAAGATCCAAAGATGTTTGAGGTCTCCCTCACTTGAAATATATTGTCTAAGACACCAAGTGACAAAAGAGCAATATAGCTGTAAAACTCAAGTGTCATCCACACTATCACTCCATGAATCTATGTATTTATAAAAGCCCTATTAATAAAGAAATAAGTCCTCCCTTATTCTGGATACAGAAAGCTTTAAATATATGGAAAGAGAGGCTCACTGAAAAGCTACTACAAAACACTACTACTGTAGCACCATTACTTTTCAACATATATACAACATGTACCTCAGGTTGGGGCTGCGTCTCTAGGGAACTCCTCCCAAAGTATGAATATTTCGGTGACTATCTTGCTAGACTTACAAGCAACCTGGATGACCTCATAGCTCAAATTATGAAGTCTCTTAAGTTTTCATTCATCCAAACTGCCACGTCTAAAATTCCAGATAAAAGCAGGAGCACTGACACTACAAATGCACCCATCCATTCATCCTTCTTCTCGTCAGCCCTAGGAAACAGTTAGGTGTTTGGTAGGTGTTTGGTTATCAGGAAAATCAGAGTTGGAGAGAGAGATGGCATGTCAGAGACAGTGAAACTTCCTTGGCTCAGGCCATCCTGAAGTCAGGTCAAGCTAGAACCTTGCCAGAATTCAGCCTTCCAGTAAGCCCAGCTAGCAAGGTATGCTCTGTCAACTTGAAAAACTGGAAAATGCTTAGTATGGACAGTGGAGTAAAACAGAAGCTGCTCCTAGCAAGTTAACTGTGCAATGTGGAATATTTCCACTTCTACTTCACTTTTCAGGGCCCTGGATCCACACATTTTGGGAAAGACTAGAGATTTTTGAGAACAGGGATGCCAAAGGCTACACAATGATTACTTTGGACTCAGACACATGAATAACACCAGCAACGCAGAAGTATCTCTCTTCATCCTTTTGGAGTTTCCAGTGTGAAACTGATAACTTATTTCAGAGCCATTAATTTACCTACTCGTTTCCCCTTTGACTTTGAGACCTGTTACTTGTGATCATGCTGTTGCAAAATGTACTTTAAACTGGGACAGATATTTCAGGAAAGCTCTGGAGAGCTTTTCTTAAATATTTTGGGGAAGATAAAAGATTTTTTTGAAGGTATTCACCTTAAGGTTCTTTAACTAATTAGTGACTGTGCTATGATGTCTAAATCATAGGTGAGTTTCTCACTTTTGCTTTAAAGGCTTTAGATAATATGCTCATATTGGTTTGTAATTTTAGAGGATCACTAAGATCAATTTTGCTAGAAAACAATGAGTCTGAAATGATCAGTGACTGCATTTGTAATCTTTACTCCAGCTTTTGAACTTGGTGCTACATGGTAGCCTTTTCCTTCCTTCCTGACTGCCTGAAATTGACTCACCAAAGCCCTGCAATACAAAGAGCATATTTTCATCTCCCAAAGTCTTTGTGCGAATCATTTGCTTAATGAAATTCTCGTTCCCCTTGACTTCTGAGGCATTGTTATCTTCTAGTTCCTCTTTATCTCCTGCAATGAAGCCTCTCCTTTTGTTCACTTACATGCCAGTATTTTCTATTTTATCTGTACCCTCATGATGAGTGAGCTCATCGAAAGCTAATTTCAACTTCCAGTGATGAGTATCAGTTGTCTCCAGTTAGGCCCTTTTCTCTCTGATGTGCTAGTTCTGCAGAGCCAGCCCTATTAATAGACAGTCCTTCTTGGATGTCCTTAGAGGCTTGAACTCAGGGACTGGGTGGGGCTCAAGGCTAGCACTCTACCACTTGGACAGCTCCATTTCCAGCTCTCTTGGTATTTTAGTGGAGATAAGAGTCTCATGGACTTTCTTGCTCAAGCTGGCTTTGAACTGTGATCCTCAGATTTCAGCCTTCTGAGGAGCTAGGATTAAGATATGAGTCACTGGTGCCTGGCGGTCCATAGGAATTTTAAATTCAGTATGTTGAATCTTGACTAAACATGCACCGTTGCTTATGTTTCTCATCCCTTTCACAGGCCCCTTGGTTGTCATTTTCACTGTCTTTCTAATCATCCACACGTCCTCTTTTTTCCAGAGTAACTATTGCCAGCTTCCACAGCTTTCTTTCCTTCCAGGTCCATGCCTGCGTCTCCATCTTTGCTGGTGTTGCTCAGGATTAGTCTTGAAGTGGCTCTAGAAAAGAATGAAACATGCCGCAGACTCATTTTCCTGCCTGGCTCTGAAACCATTTGTCCTGCCATCAGTTGGTTACCTCTAATCCATCTTCCATACTGCTGAGTCATTTTCCTGAAATTCAATTTCAAAATGACTCATGCCGCTCTCCTCCGGTGATTTCTCTAGACAGGCTCCTTGATGGAGGGTTTTGAGATCTGGCTTTTGCTCACTTTTCCAACCTTATTTCTCTTTCCTTTACCATGTACATCTATTGTTCCAATAATACTCCCTAACCAAAGCCCAATTGTTAATAATTTTTTTTTGTTTCTTGTTGCTCTAACTTACCATTCTGTTTTCGAGCTTTCCCAGATCTTCTTGAGGTCACTGTTTAGACCCCTAACTTATATCTTGAGGCAGCAGAACTAGGCTTTGCACACAAGGCCTCGCATTTGCTAGGTGAGCTCTACTACTTGAACCACATCTCCAGCCCCATTTTCAAATAGGGCCTTATGCTTTTGTTCTGTAGCCAGACTTAAACCTTGATCCTTTTACCTATGGAATTTCTTAGCTAGAATCACAGTGCATTCCATGGGGCCTGGCTTTCTTGTTGAGCTGAGGTCTTGCTAACTTTTTGCCCAGACCGGCCTTGAACTTGATACTCTCTGTCTCTCAAGAAGGTGAGATCGGAGATGTGAGTCACTGCCTATTTCTAAAACTCGAATATTTTTCTGATTATAATTTTGGACTTTATATTTAATAAAAAAATTTTAATTAATTAATTTCATTAATTTAGTTAATTTTAAGAAAAACACCTATATGGGTCAATCACATAAATGAATGGGAATGCATACACACAAATGATATGCTACAAAAATGTGATTTATAAGCCAGGCGCTGGTGGCTCACGCCTATAATCCTAGTTAATCAGGAAGCTGAGATCTGAGGATCACGGTTCAAAGCCAGCCCAAGCAGGAAAGACCGTGAGACTCTTATCTCCAATAAACCACCAAAAAACTGGAAGTGGTGCTGTAGCTCAAGTGGTAGAGCACTCGCCTTGAGCTGAAGAGCTGAGGGACAGCGCCCAGGCCCAGAGTTCAAGCCCCATGACTGACAAAAAAAAATGTGATTTATAATTAACCTTCTAAGTGCAATTATAGGGTGAGGTAAAGAACATAGCTTTAAGGGAAGCAAACAAATTTACTAGTAAGTTTTAATATTGAAAAAGTATGGCAACTTGAGAACATTCATGGGAGACTACGGGTAGCCATTCTCATAATTTTCACAGACTAGACAGTGACGTGTATAATTAGCACAGGAGTCTAATGGAGAATGTGTTGCTCAACTTACAGATAGGAGATAAATAATTAAAGAAGACATCAGCAGGCAGATTTATTTGTGGGATGTCCCACTTGCCTTCAGATACCTGCTCATATGCAATGATACACTTAGAGCAGACTTGATTCTGAATTAAAACAGAGTTGGTATCCTTAAGCTCAGCTGAGAAATGGTACAATCATTAAAAAGTCAATTTCTCATATATTTTAATGGATGATTAGAATTAAAGCAGACTTATCTCTGGAAAAGTAACATATAGCCATTATCCTATCCCTACAGTTGAGGGTATGGGTGGGTTAGAAAGTTCTAAGAGAAGGTGGCTCGTGCCTACAATGCTAGTTACTCAGGAGGCTGAGATCTGAGGATTGTGGATTTGGAGCCAGCCAGGGGAAGGAAAGTCCCTGAGATTCTTACCTCCAGTAAACTACTCAGAAAAAGCTGGAAGTGGTGCTGTGGCTCAAGTGGTAGAGAGCTAGTCTTGAGCACAGAGAGGCTCAGGGACAGTGCTCAGGTCCTGAGTTCAAACCTCAAGACTGTTGGTAAATAATTTTGACCCATAGCATAATGATTATGAAGGGTTAGTCTTGTAAACCACATGTAAATACAAGGGAATAAATTTTGGCTGAAACAAAATTAAGACGAACATCATTACAGTCTCCTAAGTGGGAAAAGGTAAAGTTAAGGATTCAACATAGTTTTCACTTTCTGTTTGCTTACCAAAATGTATGTAACGTGCTTGTCATGTCAGAGACCCGGAGTGCGTGTTGACAACTAGGAGCGACATGACAGCTCTCCCAGCTGTGGGTGATGGGCTGGTTGCGTGTACACGAATGTCAGATTCCTGGTCGGTTCTTTAAGCCCTGAGTGGTAGAGACAGGATAAGAACACACACACAATTTGTGGCAGTCTTTGTATTTGTTGTGCTGTGGGCATCACCGTGTCAACAGCACAGAACTGACCTCAGAGAACGCGTTAGCCCGTTCAGGAGGAGGCCTTCGCATAACGATTGCATTTTTAGGGTGGCCTTACAGGTGGCCAAAGAACATTGCCGTTCATATGTTCATTCAACGAGCTTTTCTAGAGCACTTCATATGTGGAGGGTGACGAGGAAGCTAAGAAGGTAATAAGGACAGATAAATCCCCCCACAGAGAAGCATTAGCTTTATCAGAGAAAACACAAGCTCCATATTCAATAGGCATGATCTGCATGGATTTGCACTGAGTGCAGTGTCAAGTGCGAGGGGGAAACCATGTAGTGACAGGGAAAATGTGGTCGCTGGGAGGACGGAGGGTAGAGGGAGTGGCCGCCTTCCCCTGCCCTGCACGCAGGAGCACGTATTGTAGGGCGCTTGGCGAACCTTGAGGAGGTCTGGGCATCCATTTCTGAAGTGAGCAGAGGAGCACTATCTACTGTCTCCAGTGAAGACAGCCACAGGGGCGTTTATGGGGCTTGGGATCATAGCCAGGGGTATGCCTGTATACCATCTTGGCCCATGAAGCTCTCTTGTGGTATCTCTTGCTCTGTCTTTTGTTCTCCATCTCTGTCTCTGTCTGCCTGTCCGTCTCTCCTGTGGTTTTGGAATGGGCACGGAGGGATGGGAAGGAGATGGCTACGTATGTCTCAGGGCCTAAGGTCTGGGTCAGCACACTTCAGATGCAGACCTCATTTGGTGGGGACTTCTGTGCCTCTGGTACATTATCTTCACAGCTCACAGTTTCCAGGGGCATTTGTTCAGATGAAATTGATCAGTGGCAGGAGGAAAATAGCCGTTGCCTAGGCAACAAGCTGATGACTCATCCTGCTTTGCAGCAGCCAAAGCCCTGAGACTGCAGTAATTTTCCAGATGCTTAACCTTCCCTCCTCTCTCCCTCCCTCCCTCCCTCTTCCCGTCTTCCGCCCTCCATCTTGTTATTGCTTCCTCTGTACCCGTTTTCCCAGGCCCCATCAATGCTGGATGCTGCCGCCCGGCCCTGTGGCCCCTGGTGGCCGGTATCACAGGCCCCCTCCCTCCAGCGAATCTGTGACTTGATCTGACGCTCACAGATGGGCAGGTGGCACACATGTCCCCCCAGAGACCCTCGGACCCTGCTGCTGGTTCATGGTGAGGAGCGCCCTGACCGAGGCCATTTCTTGTCAGCCGTGGGGCTCAGCGAGCTGCAGTGTGCTCCTTGGAGGACCGGCAGCTACTCCCTGGGCCTCCTCAGGAAAATTCCGCTCGTCAGTGTCCTTTTTTTCCCCCTTCATTTCTGTTTTTTGGTAGTATTTGGATTTGAACTCAGGACCTCTCCCTAGCTAGATAAATGCACGACCACTTACACCAGAAACGGTGTTTCAAGGTCAAAAATGCCCCTTCGGCGCCCCCCCCCTTGCTGGATTTTCACATCCTCTTTCCTGGCTTTGTTTTTTTTCCTCACTCATAGTCCGGGGTCTGATTTTCCAGGCCCTTCTTCATTTTCTGTCATAATCCTCTCTAGAATGCGGAGTGATGGACGCTTCAGACATTTCCTTTCCCAAGACCTTTGCGTTTCCATGAGGGGCTTGCAGAGCCCAAAGCATCTTTAATGAGCCTCACACGCAGGGGCTTGGGTGGCAGCAATGCCGAGTGAAAAGGTGTTTCCTCCACATCTGGTGGAGGAGGGAGGATGGGCGCTGTGTGTGGCATGCTGGGCGCTGTGTGTGGCATGCTGGGCGCTGTGTGTGGCATGCTGGGCGCTGAGGCCCCGTGAGGAGCAGAGCAGCGCTTGCAGCATGAGCTGGAGGCCCCAGCGCCCAGGCCTGACCAATGGGGACGAGGGCTGCGGTGTCAGAGCAGGGACCGGTGACCCTCAGGGGACTCTGGGAGTGGAGGGTGGCCGGCAGAGCTGGCCAGTCCGGAATGGCTTCCCCAGGAAAGGGCTGCGGAGGCCCCGTGGAGTGAGCAGGCAGGAGCCACAGTGGGAGAGGAAGAGCATTCCCGCAGAGGGAATAACAAATGATCTCCAGGGCCCACGGCAGATTGCAGAGAGGGGAAAGAGGCCCGTGGGGCTTGAGAATCCAGAGATAGGGTGACAGGCGGGAGATGTGGCTGGTGGGGCTGACACGCAGATGGGCTTAGCCCTAGGATGCTGCAGTAGAACCGGAGGATCAGCTCGGACTGGGGAGCAAGGAGGGTCTTCTCCTCCCCCTCCTCCCCTCCTCCTCCCCCTCCTCCTCCCCTCCTCCTCCCCCTCCTCCTCCTCCTCCCCCTCCTCCCCCTCCTCCTCTTCCTCCTCCCCCTTCCTCCTCCCCCTCCTCCTCCTCCTCTCCCCCTCCTCCCCCTTCCTCCTCCCCCTCCTCCTCCTCCTCTCCCCCTCCTCCTCCTTCCCCTCCTCCCCCTCCCCCTCCTCCTCCCCCTCCCCCTCCTCCTCCTTTCCCTCTCCTCTTCCTTCTTTTCTATCTGAATGGGGTTTATGAACATATCTTTTTTTTTCAGTAACTGTCTTCTGAGGACTAAAGCTTTCCATTCCAAAGCTACCAAAGTCCCAGGTGTCAAGTGAAAATACAGGTAGTCTTAGTAAATAGAATCGGCTCTGGCTGTGCTTACCTATAGCCCTTCAGGATGACTTCTCTGAGCATTGGGTGGATTCTGACTGACTTGTCATTTGTATCAGAAATGACAAAAGGGGCCTTGGAGTCACATCGTGATAGGGACAGTTTTCTGCCTGGTTTGACCTCTGTCCTGGTGCCCTTCGGCCTTCCTGGATAAGCTCTCTGCCCTTGCTGCTCGTCCTGGTCTGCTGCTTCTGTGCTCAGCAGCCAGGTTCCCTCCCTTTCCTCCTGGAGTGGGTGAAGAACCTTGCAGCTTTGCCTGGAATCACCGATCCTGGCTGCCGCTCCTGTCGGGTACACGGGCTGACCTGCACTTGAGTGCCCTCTGGGCCTGTAATGAAGGAAGAAGCTGGTGTCCCCGCTCTGCTCCTATTCATCCCGCAGCTCCTGGCTCTCCCAAGGTGCTCTCGCTGGATAAGACTGTGTGCAGGTTCACAAGGATGGATACATAGTCTGTCTTCTACCACAGAGCGCAGGAAGGGCGCCTGCCTACTGCGTTGGGAGTCTTGATTCTGCATTCATCCAAAAGGGAAGATAAAAATTCAAAAAGAAAAGAAATCCTCTCCTGCACACCAGTAGCTTGCTGCAAAACTCCATTTTGGTAAAAGATCTGAATAGAAATGCTTCATCACATCCTCGTTCCATTTCCCCTTTACAATCCCATTTCTTTGAGCAGATGGCTGCCTTCGGCCACCTAGGGAGAAAATGGCTTTTTGGGGAAGGCAAAAGAGAAAGCATATAGAGTGTGTGTATGCTCCAAAAGATGCCTGTTACTGTACTATAATAAGGACTTGGGGTGTTTTTCCCAAAGCACCGGGAAGTCATTGAAGTATTGCTAGCAAGGGAGTGATAGATGCAGATTTGCATGCTGATAAAGGTCACTCGCACCCCTGGTGAGAACAGTTGGGTGGAGCAGGCTGCGGGCCCCAGTTCTTCCAGCTGCTACTTAGGGTACAAAGGAGGCAAAGGAGGGTTGACAATACTGTGAGTTCAGCGGGATGGGATGGAAATACAAACTCCCAGGAACCCTAGAGCCGAGCCCATTGTGTTATTCCAGGACACACTACAATTCTTTCTATTTTTTAATTGTGAAAATACTGTACAGAGGGGTTACAATTACATGGGCAAGATAATGAGGACATGTCTTATCAAGCATTGTTGCCTCCTCCTTTGTTTCCCCTTCCCATCCCTTCCCAGCCTCCCCCCACCCCCCCCACCCAATCCTCCCCCCTCTCCCCCCCACCAAAGTTGTAAAGTGCAATTCTTGAGGCCATCCCAGAATCTCCTGACTCAAGTCTTGCCTGATGCTGTGCACAGAGGCGGTGACCAGTGCCTACCTCGGGAAGGATCTTCTAAACCACATTAATAGCAGTCTTCCAGAAGAGCAGCGCCCTTTCATCTTGAAGCGGTAGCTGAAGTGAATCTGTGCTGGACTCACTTTTAAAATAAGGTCTAACAGATCCCTGCAGGTCTCGGAATACTCTCATCCAACTGCGGAAGAAAGCAGGACAGGGGACTACAGATCTGTAGAGTGTCAGTTTTCAGTTGTGAAAACCAGGCTGTTTTCTACAGCACTTTCTCCTTCTGGGTAGCAGGGCGGCGTTAGGGCAAAGTTTTACTTTTGTCCAGGTGGTACCTCAGGCACCTTGCAGCTGGCTTTGTGGGGTTGCTGCTTTGACTATTATTATACTTTGTCTTAGGGTATCAGAGGTACTGCCGTCTATTTCAACAAGAAAAAAGAACAACAAAACCCAAATTTCTAAGCACTCAGTATCAATGGAGTAGAGCTCCACCAAGGCTCACTCATTGTGCTACGTGCACTTTGGCAAAATGATTAGTGAAGAAACTAAAACAACTAAAAGTGTAAACGTGAGGCTCACAAGGTAGACTCCCAGTGTTGGATGCCCAGAGTATTACAGTTGCATACTACCATGCACCTGAGTGAGCATGTGTCAATTCCTTAACTGAGCCTCAGTTTCCTTTACAGGAAAACACTTCTTAGACAGGATGGTTTTATCATAAAAGGCATTATACATGAATAGCACTTAGCACAGCATCTAGTATGCATTAAATATCCAGTAAAAGATGATCGATAATATTATTATTGAAGGCAATATTTAGGTATGTCATTAAGAAGATCGGGAGCTGATTTGATCAATAAACTCCTAAAAAGCCAGCAAGTCAGCACTCTTCTTCTTGGGCACTCTACCTCCCTCTCCATGGCATATGGTCTCCATGGCCGGGTACGATCTGGAGATTATCTACAATGAACTACATCTGCCTGCAGAGGGAGGAACAGAAAAACAAGCCACTGATCACGCTGAAGAAACGCACATTCACTTTTACAATGCATTCACTTAGACGAACCTGGACTCTGATTCAAGACAGGTGTCAATCAATGGAAGGGTTTAGAGGTGCCAACAAAAACAACCACTTGTCTATCTGTCAGAAGTGTCATTCTGATTAAGTTTATTGTCATTGTTATTTAGTACTAAAAGGTTCCTCTGGAAGGAATGAAATTATATTATAGGATAAATGTTAAAACGCTACCGGCTTACCAATCTTCTTAATGATATAATTAAATATTGCTTTCAATAATTATATTAGTTATTATCCTTTATTGGATATTTAAGGCATGTTAAATGTTATGCTATGTGCTATTCATATATAACCTATTTTCTATGTGTAAAACAATCTTATAAGAGAAGAAGTACTTACCCAGTTTTACGGTGAAGGAAACCGAGGATCAGCTGAGAATCTTCACCCAGGTGCATGGTAGTATGCCACTGTAATACTCTGGATACCCAACACTGGAGCTTCACATCTACACTTTTAGTTGTTTTGGTTGTTTCTTCACTCATCATTTTGTCCAAGTGTGAGGCTGGGTGGAGCTCTACTCCGTTGCTACTGAGTGCTTAGGAACTGGTTTTATGTATGTGTGTTTTGTTTGGTTGGTTTGGCTTTGGTTTTGGTTGTTGTAGGCTGATGAAGATGCCAGGGCACTGAGTATCAGGCAAAAGCTATAAAACCACGTTATTTGGTAAAGTTGGTGGGACAGCACTATACAATCTTTGAGGCAATGTAAATTCAAGATATCGGTAGGATTTAGGAAGTATGGAGATAAATTTATCCATGAGGTTGGGCGATGCAGGCCAGGATTCTTATGGCTAGTGCCTTTTCTTTTGTCCTTCTTTTGCAAGGTTCACATCTTTCCAAGTCCTAAGAGGTATCATCATCAATTGCACCGAGCAAGGTGGCACGTGGTCCATCCTGCCATTCTGGTACTTCTCTCTCCCAGGTTCCGAAGGGTTTGTGGAGGGGGAAGGAAGTAGTGTCTGCTGTTTATAGGCCTGGTGTCTCGCCCTGATTGGGCTATGAATTAGCTATGATATTTTGGAGAATTCAATTCATTTGTCTGGGCCTCAGTTCCTTGATCTGGAAACTGAAGGCATTTAATCCCTGGCTGTTGTAAGAGAACATTTTATAGGACGTGAAGACAGTCAGATGGAGAAAACCATTAAGCTCTGGCAGTGAACATGCAAGTAGAGACTGTTGGATGAATGGAGTACAGTTATGAACCACTGCACTAATTCCTGTGTTCCTATCATTTGAATCTGCTGCCTTCTGTTCAGGTGTCAAAAGCATGGGAGATGAGGGACTTGGGGCATGGATTGGCCATGGACTATTACTTATTGCTGATTGTTTCATCTGCAGGACAAGTGCATTGCCAATGACTTGAGGAGTGAGGGTCTCAAGTGGAAAGTGCATTCGCTTTCCTTATTAAACTTTATCGCCACTGC
Organism: Dipodomys spectabilis; assembly: GCF_019054845.1. NCBI lineage: Eukaryota > Metazoa > Chordata > Mammalia > Rodentia > Heteromyidae > Dipodomys > Dipodomys spectabilis. The sequence goes on from NW_024870696.1 coordinate 25,259,509, forward strand.
ACAGGCTGTGGACTTCCATTGATTTTCCTTAAGTTTAGAGAAAAGTTAGACTGTAGATTAATTGCAGCATGATTCTTCCCGACATCTCTCATTTAAAAGGTGCTAAAAGTCTAAAAGGAACAAAAACAAAAATGTCTGCTTTACTCAAGGGGAACATTGCCTCTTTCCAGAAATGCTTTGTAAAGAATATTGACTTTTAATTTGATTAAGATGTTTGTCTGGACTTGCTTTTTTTCCCTCCAGGTATTTCTTCATACACATCTTCATTCTTTTCTCCTGTCAAAGGAAAAGATGACTTCCTTCATTTCCAAGGACCACCTCCTTTGACTGCACTCTTTTTAGAAGTGATATGTATGTATTATGGAAGAGTTGGAAAATGTGGAGATAGATATAATAGAAGGAGACAAATCACTCACAATCCCGCTGCTTAGAGAAAGCTACTGATAACGTTTAGAAGACTTTGTTTTCTGATTTTTTTCCAGTCATACATTTATGAAAGACAGAAATTGGGATCCATTATATGATAAAAAAAATGAATGGTTCTTTAAAAACTAAGATTATATCAAGCACTATTTTTTCTCCCACCAAATATTATGTGAGAACTTTGTTTTAATGCCCGCACCACAGTTTTACCGAGAGATGGGTTAATCCTTTGCTGATCATTCTTGTTTCAGTTGGTATTTAGGTTTGTCAGTTGCACTCTTATTCCTTTCAAGTCTTAGCATCCCAGATCTTTCCATGATACCTTCAGTCACCCATTTTCACACAGGTACATCTCTTTCCTTTTCTACAATACTCTTCCATATTTTCATATTTGGGGGGTTATCTCCATTTCAGTCGTTTTTTCTCTTAGTACTACAGCGCTATGCACAGAATGTTTCATGCCCCTACCTCCCAAATCTTACATTGAGATCCTAACCTCCCATGTAACCGTATTTGGAGATGGAGATTCAGGAGGTAATTAGGTGTTGAAGGCTGGCTCACTCGTGAATGGGATTATGCCCTTTTAAGAAGAGAGGGAGGAGAGTGTTATCTCAGATCTTAGGAAAAAACTTTCACTTGTTGCTCATTTATTACATGAACTGAGGGTGTATCTTATATTGCCTTAATTATGTTGATCAACATGCTTTCTGTAATTGGTTGGTTGGGAATTGTTGTTGTCGTTGTTGTTTTGGCCAGTCCTGGGGCTTGAACACAGGGCTTGGGCGCCTTCCCTGAGCTTATTTTGCTCAAGGCTAGCTCTCTACCACTTGAGCCACAGCTCCACTTCTGGCTTTTTCTGTTTTATGTGGTACTGAGGACTCAAACCCAAGGCTTCATGTATGCTAGTCATACTCTACCACCAAGCCACATTCCCAGTTGGGAGTTTTGTGGGGGGTTTTGTTTTTTTTTTCTTTTTAATCATGGGTGATGTTGAATTTTGTCAAAATGGCAGGGAATGTATGTTGATTTTGTGTCCCGTTCCTTTACTCAATTTGTTCATCAGGTCTAATAGTCTTACAGCAGAGTCTTTAGGCTTTTCTTTATGTAAGACCTTGCCAGCTAACTCTTAGAAAGAAACAATTTTACTTCTTCCTTTCCAATTTGGTGTGCTTTGTTTTTTATTTCTCTGGCTAGGATTAAAGTATTATGTTGAATAAGAATAGTGAAAATGAACCTTTTTAGCCAAGTGTGATGTTATGCACCTGTGTATGAGTTCTAGTTTACACTGGCTCATATAGTGAAACCTTGTGGCAAAGGTAAGCAAAATACTAAAAGAGGGGCTGGGAAGGTGGCTCAGTGATGGAGTGCTTGCCTTGCATGCATGAGGCCCTGGGTTCGGTTCCTCAGCATCACATAAGCAGAAAAAGCTGGAAGTGGTGCTGTGGCTTAAGTGGTAGAGTGCTTGCCTTGAGCTGAAGAGCTCAGGGACAGCGCCCAGGCCCAGAGTTCAGGCCACATGACCAACAACAACAAAAAAAAAATACTAAAAGAAAGTAGACATTCTTATCTTATATTAGATCTTAGAGGAAAAACTTTCAACTTTATTCATTTACTATATTAACTGTGCCTTTGTCATAAATTATCTTAACTATGTTGATGAACATACTTTCTGTATGTACATGAGTGATGTGGAATTTTATCAAAATGACTTCTGCACCAATTGAAATAATCATATGTATTTTATCATTCATTCTCACAATTGACTTGAGTATGTCAAACCATCCTTGCATTTTTCAAATGAATCCCACTTCTAATCTTTTAAGTATATTAGTTATAAGGACTTTCCTTTTTAAAGATTTTTTTTATCTCAAATGCAGTCATATCTGAGGTATTGATGGTTGTAACTTCAATATAAATTTTAGGTAGACACAATTCAGCCCTTAGCAAAATTTAGTATTTTAAAATTGTGCTCCCTTTACCAAAAAGTTCCTTACCACTGGAAAAAAATGAAAGTTATATTATTATTGTTACTGTTATTATTTCCAGTATTGGTGTGATTGAGCTCAGAGACTTGTACTTAGGGGAGCATTCTACCAATTGAGCCATGACCTCAGATCAAACTATATGTTTTTCATTCTTATTTTATGTCTTTGGGTAAAAGTATGAACTTAAGATCCTTGTTAAACAAGTCAAGGTATTTATCCCTGTTGCAAGTATGTCCTTGAAGGATGCTATGTAACCTAGAGAAATCTCTAGAAAAGTTTCTTTAAGTGGATTTTTTTTTTAGTGGTACTAGGTATTGAACTCAGGACCTCATACTTCTAGGTAAGCATTCTACCACTTGACGAGTCATACCCTCAGCCCTAGTAGATGTGTTACTCTTCCTCTCTTCCCCCAACTTTTGTCTCCCCACTCATCACACATATTGACATCTTATTGTTGTAACCCTTCTATCAAAACTTGTGCCAGTGTCTACAACTTATTCACACTGTAGTGTAAGGTAAGCACTTGAGTTATTTTCTTTTCTATATTTCATTTTTTTTAGAGAACCAAACCCTCAGCCAAAGGAATCATGCTTTAAAGGAATTCAGGAACCAGGCAAAGGATGAAGAGAGTATTTTCTGAAGTCCCTTTTATGTGGCTGTGGGTATAGGCCTACCTAGACAATTATCAGTACATCTATTCACAATGTCAGTCAGTCCCGACAGGAAGTCAAGATGAAAGATATGCTTAATTAGAAATAAAATACAACTCCTGAGTCAGATATTTTGCAATTTTTTTCAAGCCCTAATTTTACTTATATCTGTTGTTACTGCTAATATATCTTGTTTATTTGTGATTTGCTTGACTGTGATTCACAGGTAATGTGTTTTTACAAACTGAAGGTCTATAGTTTTTGGTGGGGGGGGGGTTGCAACAATTCAGATGGTCATTTGAATTTTTAGCAATAAACTATTTTTTGATTTATTAAAGTTTATAGAGTTCTGAAGGCACTATGGTATTTTATACTTATTAGACAACTGTATAGCAAAAACATGAATTTATGTACACTTGGAATCCAAAATATTCATGACTTGTTTTCTTGTGATAGTGTCTCTATTGTGATGGTTTGGGATTAAACACACTATCTCTAAGGCATGCCTATAAGGATGATGTAATCATTAATGTGGCGCTATAAACTGGCTCCCATTTTCAGCTTTCCTAGGTTTTTTTTTTATCTCCTACTATATTTTCAAGACCATTTCCACCTCCACAAAAGCCAAAACAGGAACAAAAACAAAAAAGAAAAAGAAACAGGCTTAAGATCACCTAAGTATTGGTTCTGTAAAACTGAGGATTATTTGGGGACATGGAAGGAGTGGGACCAAGAGTGGCCTTCATGTCGGTTTCCTGTCAGTGTCAATCATGTAATCTGCAAATTCCAACTTCAAAGGTGCCTGAAAAGTCATTCACATGAGCAGAGAGCACGCACACTGAGAATCAATGCAAAACAGTAGCCAAGGATGGGAGCATGGGTGTGTTTAATCCTATAGATTCCCTTTCTACTTGCTGAAAAGGTTGCTAATTCCCTCAAAATCCAGAATAAAATGATTTGTCAGAACTTCCTGATTGTATACAAAAGCCATGTTTAGTGTTACAACAAGAAAATCAGAATCTTCCTATTATAGTCTGGGAAACATTCTCAGAAATATAACAATTTAGAAGGGACAATGGATAAAATAGCTTCAGAACTTTCTAGTCTCAGGTAAATTAAATTTAGGCCTAGAAAGTGGAGTCTGGTAAAGAGTAGGTTTATGATGAAATTATTTTCTTCCCCAGGTATAGAGATGACTTAGAGTAAAAGGCTAAGAATCATTTAACCAGAGGTCTAAACCTCCATGGATTTTAGATTCAGAATCCTCATCCATAAAAGGAGGTCAATATCTCACTTGTTGTTGCAAGAAAAAATAATATGATAGAGAAAAGATCTGTTAAAAGCCTGAGACATAAATATTACATTGCTTTCCCATGCCTTGCTCCCCAGACTCTTAAAAACCTCTTTAGGAGGAACATTTTGAAAAGTAGAAAGAGAACAGTAAAATCAGCACTTGTTTATTTGTCATCTAAACTTAACAATTATTAACATTTTGCCACGTTTACCTAATTTCTTTTAGTTTTCCTTTTTGCTAAAGAATTTGAAGTTGCAAATATAACCTTATTTTAACTCTAAAATATTAAGCCCATGTCTTTACAAAAAAAGAACTTAAGGTACTTTATGAATAGTATCATTTTAATCTAACAAGGTAATTAGTCATTTTTGAATCTCAGCTAACACTTTGTATGCAGATTTTTCCAGTGGTTTGCAAAAGCCTTTCCAAGCTGGTTTATTCAAACAAGAGGCAAACATGTGCCTGCCATTGGGGAACCCTATTTTTCTCACTGCTTACCCACGTTAGGGGCCAGCCTGGCTTTGCTGCCAGCCAGTCAGCAGATTTTTAATTCCCCTGAAAGTCCCCATAGAATGCACTTTATGCTAACTCAGTGTGTAAACTTAGATCAGTGATTCACAGCAGTTGATTTCTCTCATTTTTTGGGGGGGATTGGCTCAGGATTTGAAGTGTCCTTTTTGGTACATCTCAGCGCACGCTCACAGATGGTTAGTTACTGGAAGGAGGGGAAGATAATTAGTGATAGCTGATCTAGCTTGAAGCAAAGAAGATGAAAGCTCATTAGATGGTGGTTGCCAGGGGCCAGGGGAGGGGAAGGGTGGGGGGAAGATTCATCAAATGATACAAAGCTTTAGTTATGTGGAATAAATAATGACTAGAGATTGAATGCATAACATGACGATGATAATAATGAACAGAACTATATTTTATGCTTGCGTGCTGCTGGTGGCACTAGGGCTTGAAAGCAGGCCTCTCACTTGATGTGCAGATACCTTTCCCCTCAAGTCATGCTCCAGCCCTTTCTGGCTTTAGTTATTTTTCAGAGTCTGTCTGTTTGCTTGTCTATCTGTCTGTCTGATTGTCTGGCTGTCTCTATCTCTTTGCCTGGGGCCAGCCTTGGATTCACCTGATTTCTACCTCCTGTGTAGCTGTGATTATAGGAATGGGTCACTAGGCCCGGCCTTCATTTTATTTTTGATTGGCAGACAGTGAGAGTGATATTTTGCATATGTACATTGTAAGGAATGATCCAATCAAAGTAATGAGCATATCCATCACTTCAAATATTTACTGTTTCTTTGGGATGAAAGAAGTAAGAATCTTCTTTCTCAGCTATTCAGAAACAGCACAATATATTAAGTCATCGTGGTTAATCTGGATTGAGGGATGTGCACATTTAAAGACCCCTTCTGGGTGTGTTTGTGAGGCAGGGTATTCCCAGAGGTGATTGACTTATAGCAGAACAACTGAGGGCGGAACCTACCCTGAATGTAGGCAGCACCAGCCAATCAGTGAGGGGCCCAGGTGGAACCAAGTGGAATGAATGAAGCTCTCGCAAGCACCTGTTCCATGGTGAGGGGTAAGCAAGCCCGCCATGCTGAGCAGCAACGCTGTTTGGGATACTCTCTTGTCTTGTATTTTTCATGGTGTAAGTCACCAGGCCTCACATTATAGACTTGCAAAGAGGAGCAAAGCAGACAGGGATGATCCGAGAGCCTGTAACTTATGAGAACCTACCAGAAGCCTTTGAGCAGAGAGCTGAGAGATGGGAGAAGGCGTTTGAGGAAGATGGATTTTGCGAGGCGGGCAAAGGTGCTGTACCCAAAACAGAATCAGACTCATATTGAAGCGGTCAGCTGAGAGTTTATTGGGCTGATTCGGGTACAATGGGAATAGAGATCAGGCTTTTTGAGAGAAGAGCTGTTGTAGTGACACCAATGGAAAGTTTAATCGTACGTTTCATTATTCTCCTGAATCTTCACTTTATTTATATTATTTGTGAGCATGTGTTATGCAGACCCTCCCTAGACTTTGCATTCTTATTCATGAAATCCCTAAGTAGAATCTTGTACATGGTAAATGCCCAATATTTTTTATTTGTATTCACGATGCAGACAGGGCTTCTTTATAAAGGGAATGCTTCTTCAGTATTTCTTGGTGATGAAGGTTAATATTCCCATTGGTATACAATCTGAAAACAAGCTGTATGGAGTATGAGAAGCGACCAAGAATAAAAACGAAAAACCTCCACACGCATGCATTCAGGGGAGATTAGAACTGGGGACCCAGAGAGACTGTTCCAAAGGCTCTGAATCCTCATTATCTAGGAAAGCAAAGAAACAGAATTCTGTCTGGATCTTGGGCCGACTACGAAGGCAGAGGATCTCAAGTAGGAAGGGGAGAAGCTAGAATTGGGGAAGCCTCTTCGAGGAGGTGGTTTTTCAAGGAGGATGTGCTCCAGCTACGATTACCTCATTATGTAAGTCTGACTTACCACATGTCACAGGTTGTTCGAAAGCTGCCTTCGCATCCCAGCTCCACCGCTGTAGCTGTATTGACTTCGGGACAATTACTAAACTTCACAAACTTTCCTTTTTTTCCCTTATAAGTAATAGTAGGAATTCCATTTGATTTTCACGAATATTGAAGAGATTGTAGCTCCTGAACCCAGAATTCTAGGTGCATAGTAACAACACCAATTGCTTCCTATAGTGGACAGTCTTCTACCTCCCAGTGGAAGTGTGCTCCAGAGGCCAGTGTGCTAGAATACTGAAACAGGTATTGGACTCCTGGATCTTTATTGAGGCATAGGGATTTAATGTCACTGCTACACACAGAATCTTGAGAGGCCCTTCCTCCGGGGGCCTCACATCCCAAGGTCAACCCTGGCTCTACCCCATAGGCAGAGGGGTTCTAAACGACAGCACTCTCAGTTCAGCTCTCATGAAAGAATGATTTCCCTCAATTTCCTTGAGACCCACACGATCTGTTTCCAAAGGAAATGTATTCCTACGGGATGTCTGTTTTCTTCCTTCCACTGAAAGGTTTTCGCCAAGGTGTATGGCAAGTGAAGGTTGACCCAAGTGATATGCAAATCATGGGTGTCTACTCTTGGAACCAAGTTCTGCATTCCAATTTTAGCCGACATGCAGATCACTTGGGTGTTTGAATGTCAGGTTTCTTGCTTCCTAAATCTGGGACAATGTCTTAGATAAGCATTCTGGATGATGGAAATGCAGGTGACTCAGGGGCTTAGAGAAACATGAAAGCAAGCCAGATAATAAAAAAAAAATCAATCTATGGATTTGACTTTCTAGGAATTGACCAGGATTTTCCATGACTTGACCAGGAGCTGAGAACCCTCTAAAGGAACCAGGGTTTCTTTTCAGCTCTGAGAACAAAGGTCTCCATAGCCACCATTGGTGCTAGATTATTCTCCTTCCCTTCCTTCTTCCCTCCTTAACTCTCTCCCTCCATCCCTCCCTCCCTCCCTCTTTTCTTTCTTTTGTTCTCTCTTCTTTCTTTCCTTCTTTCTTTCTCTTTCTTTTTTCCCTCCTTCTCTCCCTCCCTCCCTCCATTACTCCCTCCCTCCCTCCAAACACTCCTTTTGTATATTTATTCATTCATTAAATACTTGTATGAAAACTAGTTGTGTGACAGGAATTATAGCCGACGTGGGTTATACTTTCTGCAGATTACAGTGCTTATAGAGTTATTAAGTTTCTACAGAATCTTTCAGTATTAGTAGAAGCATTTATTAATCAGATCGCTATCAACAAGCAGGAAATTGGAAAGAAGATTGGAACAATGGAAATTCCAGAGAAACAGGATCACCGACTGATATTCAGGTAGCCAGTGGAAGGAAGGAGGTGCTTTCTAGGCTGTGGAACCGCCCGTGAAAGGCCTGCCGATGGAGAGCTGAGGGGTCTGAGACGGCAAATTGATAAGGTTTGAGATTACCTTGGATATAGGAGGTGAATTGATAGGGTTTGAGATTACCTTGGACAGAGGAGGCAGTAGAGAGAGGAGGAGGTTAAGGTTTTGAAGTTTACATTGGTGCCATATCTGTTATCATTCAGGAAGTAGGTCACACTAGAAGAAAGTCTTGTCCTTTTGTTTGTCTTGTTTGGTTTTGATTTTGTCTGAGAGATTGGGAAATGAGAAAGCAATTTGGTTCTGGTCCTAGCAAACCTGCGGTGCGTCTGAGCTTTTCAACAAAGGTTTTGGTAGCCGCTGAGCCAACGGGCACAGAGCCCAGCGGAATGTGGGCTCCAGAACAACAACAAAGAGAGTGGCGTGGGCCTTGTGGGAAGTGGAAGTGGTGGGTGAGCGTCTTCCAGGCGCAGAGTGGACAGAGACTCGTGAGAGTCTGGCGATGAGCCCTGAGGGGCCTCACATTGACAGGGCAGGGTGGAAAAGGAGCCAGCAAGACAAAGGAGGAGTCAAGTTCATTTTTTTCTCCACGTTTAGATATTAATGGGGAGAAAGCAGCTGTCAGAAGGAGGTTGCTATACAAGAAAGTGAAATGTGCCCAGCAAAGTAGGCAGGGTTGGGATCCAACATCCAGTGTCCCTGAAATGGTCATGGTGAAGCTGTCACGAAGCACTCGACTGAGTCTGTGGCAGGTAGCAGGGATCAGCAGGCTTTCCCCAGCGTGCTGGCTCTCTGCTTGGCCTTGGCTTCCCTCTTGATTGTACTTAGCAGAGGAGGAAGATGGTCTGTCCACACACAGAGCGAGGCAGGGACGGAGGCGCGTTGCAAGATGAGGAAAGGTTTTATCCTGAGGCTGTTTCTCTCCAGTATTCCCTTCATGCCGATCCTGTGTCCTGACACGGCTTCAGAACGAAGGAGCTGAGGAGGCCGAGGTTTGCTTTTCCTTCTTGTTGTTCTGTTTTCCACCGCAGAACCATTCGGGCAGCCACATAGCATTTCTGGTGGACTCTCCCGCGTCAGCCCTCCCCAGCATGGGATGCCACGTGGGGGGCAGCTTTTGTGGACGCGTTCTGTGGCATGGGAAGTGGCAGCTGCGTCTCATCAGACCCCCGGATACCAGCTACACGGGCAATGTGGGGCCCAGAAACTTATGAGACGGGACAGAGCCATGCTATAGACAGCAAATGACCAGGAAATCCAGTTCCACGCAAATCGCATGTCGATCCCGTGATAATGCTAGAGAAATTAGACCTAATTTCAGCCGTGGTTATTGGGGGTGGGGTAACCTGTTTCCAGAGTTTTATTCTCCCACTTGTACTTTTTGGTGTCAATAACCAACTTAACAGCTATCATGAAAGCACTTATGAGCTCTGACCTCCCGTGAGAGGCAGAGATAAACAGGACAGCGTCCACAGTATCAACATGCCGGGGATGGATGGGTACCCAGAAATCCCATGATACTGGGAAAACAAAGCAGTAATAGGGAAGCAGAGAAGGTGAGGAAGGTGACAGTATGTCTATCTGTCTGTCTGTCTGTCTGCATGTCTTTGTTAGGATGAGGTTGGGAGTCTGGGCAAAGGCTGTGATTGGCAGGTAGCCATATGCTAGATGAATAACAGATCGGCTCTTGACGCATGGGTAGGGCTTCACCCAGCAGAGATGGGGGTTGATGGGAAGGCTGAGGGAACAGCACAGGACATGTTTGGATGTCAGGCTATCTGTCAACCGGGCCAGGGTTGGGCAGTCCATGTGCAGAACTGGGCTTTATCACATAGGCCACGGAAGCTGTGGGAGGGTTCAGACCGGAGCAGCCCAAGGTAACTGCTCTGTTCAGCCAGGTTACCCAGACCGCCTGGTGAGAGGAGAATCGTAAAGAAGAGAGGTGGGATGCTGTTCTCAAATCCCAAATCATATGCCGAAAGAGAAGAAGAAGAGGAAGAAGGAGAAGAGGAAGAAGGAGAAGGAGAAGAAGGAGAAGAAGAAGGAGGGAGGAGGAGGAGGAGGAGGGAGGATGAGGAGGGGGGGAGGAGGGGGAGGAGGCGGAAGAAAGGGCTGTTAGCGAGGCAATGGCAGCTGTGCAGCTGTGGAGAGGGATGCTGAAAATAAGGGAGAAGTCCAAAGTGCAATTTAAGCCGCAGGCGAGGACTGAGTTTGGCCCAGATGACCTCTGAGGTCATTTATCTCAGTTCCGACGCTGTCTCTGTATCTCTCATCATCTAGCTCTACAGCTTGGTAGAAATGATCGCCTCAGCCAAAGCTGGCTCTGCCGCCTCCTGGGTGCGCTGACCCTCCCGGGCAAGCCAGCCCGGAACAGCGCGTTTCCAGTCACTTCTTCCCCAGTAGGCCAAGGGCTGCGAGCACGGCACGGCCGGGCAGCCTGGCCATAGCGCAGACACTGTGCCCTGGTCCCGAATTACGTTTGGAGCCCCAGGGCGGCCAAATACACTGCTGTACCATGTGAGGAAAGGGAAAAGTAGGGAGGGAACCACACAGATGGAGCCTAAAAATGGGTCAGCCTATAGAGGGGGAGACAGCCCCCCCCCAGTCCTCTGGAATTCTGGTCCTGGTGGGCCTTCAGGCTGCTCAGCTTCCTGGCAGGGGCGGAGCCAGCCGCAGCACACTGCTGAGAAGACAAATGCTTCTCTGCAGGTGGAAGGAAGGGCACTGCGGCAGGGAGAGCCCTGGAGCTTCCAGCAGAGGGGGAAAGGCTGGCGCTGCCCCCCCACCAGAGCAGCCACACGCCCACACCGCGGGCCTGGGGACGCTCTCAGACCCCGGGGCACTGGAGAGAACGCGGCCCGGTCTCTCCCTTGGCCTCTCTCTGTCTCTGGGTCTCTGTCTCTCGGTTTCTTTGTCTCTGTCTTTCTCTGTCTCTCTTTCTCTGTCTGTCTGTCTGTGATTCTGTGTGTTAGAGTTGAGGCCTTCTGCTTTTATGAACTCATGAGGCATGAGCACAATTTGGTACAACTTATTTTATTTTTAGCATGAAATTAATCCAACTCGAACTCTGGCTTTGCCTCTTAGCCGTGTGAACCTAGCCCACATAGACCTCAATTGTCTTGCCTGAAAAATGGGGCTGACACTATTAAAGCTAAATAAAACAGGTATGTGGCTGGGAAGGTGGCTCAGTGGTACAGCGCTTGCCTTGCATGCATGAGGCCCTGGGTTCAATTCCTTACTACCACATATACAGAGAAAGCCAGAATTGGCACTGTGGCTCAAGTGGTAGAGTGCTAGCCTGGAGCCAAAGAAGCTCAGAGACAGTGCCTAGGCCCTGAGTTCAAGCCCCAGGACTGGCAAACAACAACAAAATTGGTACCCATAGTGTCCTGGCTCTATGGAAGAGGCTCTCTGTCAGCCCCTTTCCTGGGGAAAGGGGTACACACGGTTTGGTAGTGAAATGGCAGCAGCTCTAGCAAGTTGCCTGAACATCTCTTTGCCAGGTGAATGTCACTGGGACGGAGAGAACCGGCCAGCTGGACACTCCCCACGGCCTGCATCATTGCGAGGCACAGCCTGGCGGGCCTTTACCGAGTGAGAACCCACATCCCAACCACACCTGCTACTGGTGAGGCTCGCAGCCACGCCCAGCTCTGGGTGAGCACCGGGAAGGATGCAGTGCTGTTCAGCAAAAGTCCTCCTCAGGCCTGGTGCTCTGGCTGTGAACGCTAGCCCGACACTTGCCAGATGATCAATGCTGAAGCCCGGGTATCGACAGACTGCGCCACGCACCGCTCGCTTCGCCAAGTTCCTGAAGGACTATGACATCCTGAGACTCAAATTTGCTTCTTTTCTCCATGCAGAAAAGATGGCAATGTCTCCATATGGCAGAAACAGCTCATGCGGAGTTAAATGGGTTGAGGACGGGAAAGGACAAATCAAAGTTAGCATTTCGTATTGCTGTTATGTAGCATTACTTGGTACCAGGTACGGTACCACATGCTGGACTGCAGTAACTTTCATTATGACCGGACAAGGTGCAAGTACCATTAGCCATCGTTTATAGGAGAGGAGAGGAATGACTTGGGAGAGAATCCAAGGTCACACGGGAAGGCCAGGTTCACATCCAAGGCCTTCCTGACAAAGCCCAATGAGCTTTGGGCCATGCGCTGCCTTTTATGAGGCTCCAAGCATGGAATGTTGTCTCTAAGAACTCCTTGACAGATGTCAGAGTAAGGAGTGCTAGTACACTGGTAGAAATTGGTGCCTGGCAAACCACAGCATCACAGAGTGGAGAGAGATGAACATCATTGCCAGCTGAGAAGCCCCTCGGCCAGGCCAGTTTGCTGGTTCCAGCTGCAGACAGGCCATGTCTTCACCTGTGATGCAGTAAGCCAGCAAACGCTCTTGTCCTTAGCTACCCTCCTGGCTTGCTCCTCTCTCTGAGGGCGGAGACTGTCTGCTGCCCTCTGCTACCTCTTTTCTCCTGCGGTCCCTGGACCGATGCTATCAAGAAAGGACAGGTGCGGGATGGACAAGAGAAAGGATTCAGGCAGCATTTTAGACCCTGGGTGCATGTGCCAATTCTTGCCTTCCCTGTACCTCCTAGGTCTGAAAGTGATTGGTTTTGACCCTCCACCTTTCAGGGGTTTGAGAGAGTGAACTAGAATCCCAGGGCAAGAGCTTTGCACAGTGCTGCGTGCATGCCAGGTAGCGTTTGACACGTCCCTCTATCCCGGGTGATGTATAGTTCTTCATTCTTTTTCAGATCCATAGCCTTAAAAATTCCCTTAAGAAAACAAGCCCAATACTGCAGTGTTGGCCGAATATCAAAGGACTGACTATAGTCTCCATAAAACGGCACCCAGAGGGCTGCTGGCTGCAAGGAGAGGCCCAAACTGAGGGGAAGGGCTGAGGGAATGTCCTCATCACCTTGTGGATGATTTGGGAGGGAGGGAGAGACCCCCCTGCCCCCCCCCCGCACCTCCCGCATCCGGGCCCAGAGCAGCGGCTCTTGTCTGTTCTTTGCTCTCCCTACTGCTGTCCTCATTCCCAGCTCAGCAAGGGGCTGCTCTAGTCATGTGCCCATCTCCCCAGTGAGGGTCACGGGGCTGCACCCACGCCCGAAGATTGACTGTCTGGAGTAGCAAAGGGGAACAGAAGGAGAGTGGGAAGAAGGGGAAAAGAAATCCAGCTGAGGGCTATCCTACCATGGAATGGCGGACCCTCCCCCTAGGTCCCCGGTTCACTGTCCCCCGTTCTCAAGGGAGACAATGGATGTTTTCGATCCTGTCACTGGCAGAAGCACGTGATCTGCCAACCTGGATAAAGCAGCTGCTACCTCTCCCCCATCCACTCGGATGGGCGGTGTGGAGGGTACCCACGGGACACCCATTGGGCTGACCCAGTTTGGATCTGGTTGGCCCTGGTTGGGCTTGGGACTCTGCAGCCTTGTCAGTCTTTGTGTTCTGTGGGGATCGGAGCCTCTTGTCTTGATCTCCTTGGTGGCTCACAGATGAGAAGATGCTGTGGCTTCAGAGCTTCACATCCTGCCGGTCAGAAGAGCTCCAGCTAACACCATGAGAACTTGGCTAGATATGGTATTTTCATCCCAACCCTTAGCCAACTAAGCAGAGTCTGGCCCTCTCTGAAAGAATCTGAGTCTGAAACATGGAGGGCAAAGGAGAGGTGCTCCTGCGACTCCTCTCAATCACGCGACTGTGCTAGCTATTGCTGGACAGTTGTGACACTTTCCCAGATCCAACCCAGAGACTCAGCATTAGGGATTTCTCTTTTCAGTGAAGAGATTTATGAAAGTGCTGCATTCGTCAGGAGCAGTCACCTGAAAATTTATGTGTTCATACAACAAATAGTTATTGAGCACAGGCTTTATGTCAGCCATTGTAGTAGGTACCTGGATTAAAAAGCTGAGAAAAATCAAAAACCCTGTCTGTTCCCCAAACTTTACGTGCAGTGGGAGAGCTAGTTTACTCAAATAGCCATGCCAGGAAACGGAAAATGACAATGGCCACCAAGTAAGTGTCAATGGAAGTAACGGTTAGTGCTCGAACAGGATGAGCCGGCTGGAGGTATCAGCGGGGAGGAGGAAGCTGGCTGAGATTTGAAGGATGAGTCGAAAGGAATTAACCAGGCTGGGGCAGGGGAGGAAGAGCGTCTTCGGCAGAGGGAAGACCTGTGCCAGCTTCTGGGGTCCAGGGAAGGGGGCTGGGCCAGGCGAGGACAGAAAGGCAGGTGTGAGCGCACAGAATACGTTAGAGGAACTTACCAGGAAGGCACGTAGACCAGGGTCATGGTGTCCTTGTATCTCATATTGTGGATGATGGTCAGAAAAGCATGCAAATGACCCTTCCAGAGACTTCCAAGCAAGCAGGTGTGTACTGGTGTTCTGAGCCCCTGTGAAGGGACTCAGTACCGAATGGGAAGGGTGTGACAATTATCAGAAGACCCTTGAATCATTTCCTCTATCCTTGGGATCTTGGCCAGGGATGGCCAAGAATGTTCTAGGGTTCACATCTCTGGCCTCAAGACCAGGAAGCTTCTGATGGTATCTAATCCAATGTCGGAGCCAGGATTGAAATCAATCCCAAATCCTATCCCTACTATTTGCTGCAAGGGAGGGGATAACAAGAAGACATGTTTGTTTTTGACAGCTCCTGACAGCTATGCTGGTTCATAAGTACAGAGCATGTTTGCATCCAAAGGCATGATGGGTTAGCAATGGCTGCATGGAGCCTAAGGCTTTCTTTTGCCTCTGTAAAACATTTCTCTTAAGTCCTCCCAGGCCAGTGAAGATCTAACCAATTTCTAAAGATTTCAATGAATAAAGCCCTTCGGAATTGTGCCTTTCCTACCCTTCCTGTGAGTAGAAGCAGATCAAGCTGGGAATCCAGGGCCCCGAAACATGAGAGCTCAGGCATTTGGGATGCTGAATGCGTTGCAGGCACCCTGTATTTAGAGGTCTGACGAGGACTGATGAGCAGAGCTGTGGAGAGCTGGCTCCTTCGGTTGCCACAGAAACGAAACTGAGCTGGATTTAGCATTAAATTATAGGGTACACACAGAGATGGAGTTAAACATTTGTCTACCGCAACTTTTTTCTCTCTTTTCTTTTCAAATTGAACCTGCCAAACAAGTGGCAGCAACACCTGTGAGTCTGAATAGGATGGCAGAATGTGTGTGCCACAGGCAGTGGGGTTCGGAGGGCTTTGTAAATAGCAAGGGCCTGGATTCCCATCAGAGGCAGGGTCATTGCCTAGGCCTCTCCCTCCCAGGCTCCAACTCCTGCCAATCAGAGGAGGAGGATGGAGAGAATAGGACAGAATTTAGAGCTATGGTTGCCAAGAGAGATGCTCCTAGCTGCATGCGGCCGGTGAACACTTGCAGTATGGCGTGCTCAACTTGAGATGATGTGTTGTACACAAAAAACCATGCCAGATTACAGACGTACAAAGATGTGACCCGTGTAAGAGATCTCATTAGTTATATATGAAATGGGTAATAGTTTGGCTATATTGGGTTAGGTAAGATATAGCATTAAAATGGATTTTAACTACTTCTTTTTATTATTTTTAATATTGTTACAAGAAAACTTGAAGTTACCTATGTGGCCCACTGTCTATTTTATTGGCCAGTTCTGGTTCAGAGACTGTTGTTCTCAGGTAGGATGGTGGGTTCTTCAAGGACTTTCCAGATTCTTCTTTTGAAGTCAAATATTTCTCCAACTGCCAAGGTGTGTTGACTGCTGATAACCCGCAGCTGGGTTGCTTTTCAGACATTGCCATGTCTGCAGGAAGCTACGGGTCTGAGCTGAATTCTTTCAGATAAATCTGTAAAATGGTTTATTCAGTGTCAGACACACTCAGGGCCAGAGAACACAAGGCAGCCACGTGAGCAAGTGGCTCACGCCTGCATTCCACCACTATTGTGTGTTCTCCTATAGCAGACGCCAGTGTCCGTGAACAGGTTATAGAGGAAGACAAGGTCAGGTTTGAGTCACAGATGGTCAGGTTTGAGTCCATGTTCCATTGCTGTAACAAAATACCTGGAGACTTTATAGAGGAAAGAGGTTTATTTCCACGTACAGTCCAAACTTGGACGCTTGAAGTCCAAACAATATGGGGCTAGCTCTTAGTTAAGGATCCCCGGCTACATGGCTTCATGGTGGACATCTTCATGACAGGTGCATGAGCAAGAAGGAGAGATCCTTGGGAAGACAGGAGCTCAAGAGATCGAGGAGGGGCCAATACTGCTCTTTAAAAAATAACCCTTGTCGTTAGAAAAGGTAGAGTCTCAGGAGAATGGCATTCATTCCTTCTGGGAGGTGGAGGGACTCGCGTTCAGGGTTAAGCTGAGCTGGAGGAAGAGGCACAGTGGCCTGAGTAGATGCAGGAAGAATTCAGCACGGGCCAGAGGCCAGGCTCACACAGCCATGGGGAGAATCCCTGGGGCCTTACCAAGAGGTTGTGAGTGGACCAAACAATCCCAAGGTAGAGTGAGATAGGTAGTTTCTTATGCATTTCCTAGGTAGTTCTAATTCTCCTCGTGACCAAGGAGCCTTGTGCCTCTCTCAAAGTGAGGGACGCCCACAGCTGCTTGTGATTCACACAGGAAACCATGTGGTGGTAAACCTGAGGTGGAAAGGGTGGACTCAGGCGCCGAGGGTCTTGAGTCAAAGCCTTGTTTGATGCCCTGGCTTCATTTCAGAGCTTGTGTGAGCTGCCGCCCAGGGGTCTTCAGCAATGTGCTACATGGCTACCTTAGCCTATTTAGAGTGGACTCCTCCGAGATGGAGTTCAGGGAAAAACAGACTGAGCTCCCCTAACCTTCTCTAGTTGGCTCATTTGCTACCCCCCTCCTCCCTCCTGCTTAGTACCAGCCGCCTGGCTAAGAGTCATCCCGGATGCCTGGCGCCGCAGGTTCTGATGCCCTGTGTGTAAGGTGGCCAGGCATGAGGCCCAGGGATGGACTGTCTCCACGCAGTTACCATCCCTGGCACACGTGCCCTCTGGCCACCTTTGCTGCCTCATCAGAAGAAAATAGGATGAACCACCCACCGGGACCACAGGGCTGTCACCACAGTTACCAGGGCCGGGTGACCAGGGTGACAGGTGCCTCTTCCTATAGTGCTTCTCTGTGCCAGGGGCTTTCTACTGCAGACAGAGGGGGGAAAAAGATCTGAAATGCATTAATTTTTTTACTCAGCCTTAACTTGGTCGGGGGAAATATCTGTTTCAGAATGAAGTGTCACCCCTGTGTGACCTTGGTCATTTCTCTGCACATGAAGCAGATGAGCCTCCGAAGGCCTCTTTCCTTTCTAAAGAGCACACACGGTGAGGAAGGAGAAAAGACATGTGTTGTGCAGGCTGGGCCAGGGCTTTCTTGGGAGGGTCTCTGGTTTGCAGTTGACTTGGGACTCAGTACTGATTTTACTGGCACCATCTTGGGGCACAGAGCAGCCTGGTCCTGCGGGCTGTCAATGTCTGTCTACGGACAGCAGGTGGCGCTCCTTCTCCTGAGACGCTGGGGTCTGCCGGGCACAGACACAGCAGAATCAGATCTCTGCGGTGTGTGGCATCCGAGGAGACCAGGTTAAACCAGCTGGTTGGCACGCGCTTCCACCTAAACTGCCTTTCACCTGGCCGTGCCTTGGGGGCTCCTGCTGGGCTGGGGCTGCAGCCCTGATGGAGGTGAATAGGCAGAGACCTTAGCATAAAGTAACGCATTGGCAAAGGAAAATTCCTCATGGTACAAACATGGACGGTACCTCTTAAAGCTTTGGCTTGTGACAGAGTAGAGTCACACCACCTCCAGGCACAATAAGCGTCCTTACCAGTGATCAGAGGACAGAGGGGCGGCGTCCTAAGATAGTGTCCCCCAAAGGGAGGGGGAGTAGAAGGAAGGGAGGATCTGGGATCAGCTCTGACTTGGAGGAGCTGGGTTGACTGGGAGATGTGCAACGTCTCAGACAGGAAGCCTCTGACATGGGGTCTGCTTGGAGGGAATGTTAAAGAGAAGGAAGCATCCCCCAAGAGACCAAGACCCCCAACACTTTCGTAATGAGGTAAAAAGATCACCTGGCCCAGGAAGGATCGAGGAGTACAATGTTGAACTCCTCGGCAAGGGCGTAGTCACGTAGGGGCCACAGTCATCCGTTATGACAGTGTGTTAGGCAAGTGTGCTCCCAGGGGGGCTCCTGGGGGTCCCAGATCCACGCCCCAGCCCCAGCCCTGCCACCCACTTCTTCAGGCTTGGCGGGGCGCAGTCATGAGCAGGCCGCCCTGCGTTCTGGAGGGTGGACATGCTGCTCTGTGGAGCGCTCTGCGTGGCAGGAACGTGCTCTGATTCCACAGCGGAAGGCTTTGGGGACCAGCCATGGCTAACAGCTTGAAGGCAGTTGAAGGCCAGCGGCCTGTCCCCACACCCATCAGCATCAGGGGAGGACCTCAAGCTGCAGTGAAGCTGGTACCCGCGACGGATGCAGGGCTCTGGTGGATGCTGCTGAGGACCCTGCGCAGAGCCAGGGCCCCTCCCTCCCTCCCCCCCCTCACACGCGCACACACACACACACACACACACACACACGCACGCACGCACACACACACTCAGCACAGTGGGTCTGGGCTACACTGAGGCTGCAGCTGCGGGGAGAGCTGCTGACTCACATCTGCGGCCATGTTGCCTTTGGTAGCCGGAACAGCACAGAGAAGGCTCTCTTGTTTTAAAGGATGCAGAGAGAGAGCAAAGGAGATCGTAAGGAGCAGCTATGAGGAGGCATTTTCCATCGCTGTTCTCAGGCAGAAATCCTCTTCAGCCCTGGAGGAGATAGCTACCCTGGCAGAGCCAATCAGTCAGTGTGTGAGCCTGTAAATGTCTATCTCAGACCCTTTCCTGGAGGAAGGAGGAAGGGCAGATGGAAGGGCTGCTATACAGCACTCAGTGTCTCCCTTGTCTGCCAGGCACAGCCAGTCATGGCACTAGTTTATCTCACAGGGACATTGAAACACAGAGCTACTATTTTAGTTTTATTCTGCTTTAAGCGAAGGGGAGGGCTGGGATTTGAACCCATGCCTGGTCAGTGTCAGAGCTCTTCTACCCCCCCCCCCCATATCCTGTAGCTTGGGAAGCAGAACTGATGGAGAATAATCCAGGATGACGAAGGTCAGGGGCAGAGCCATGCTGTTAATGTAAGCCTTTCTGACAGGTTCAGATTAAATCTACAGCTCTTGGTCAGTGATGTGTGTAGATACGCTTATGTATTTATGCCTGTCCTGGGGTTTGAACTCAGGGCCTGGGCCCTGTCTCTGAGCGTTTTTACTCAAGGCTCACACTCCACTACAAGTGGAGATAGGAGTCTCATGGACCTTTCTGTCTGGGCTAGCTTCAAGCTGTGAGCCTCAGATCTCAGTCTCGTGTGGAGCTAGGATTGTAGATATGAGCCAACGGCACTTATATTTAAGTAACCCCTGAGCCTGGGGATCAATTGTCAGAGAAGGTCAAGCTGAGGGTGGGCTCACAGGAACAAGGCCTAGGAAATCCTTTTGTCTCAGGCCACAATGTGCCTAGAACGGCTCCGGAGAAAAGACAGTGAGTTAAACATATTTACATTTGTTCTTTGGATATTCGATCTGGCTGTAGCACAGAACCAATTAACCACTTTAGGGACTACTGGTAAAATGGGAGGGGGAAGAGAGTCCGTCCTGCTCAGCTCTTCGTGGCTGGACATACGGGTTCTCAAGGAGACCCTGGGCCTTGTCATGAAATGATACTGACAAGACCCCTCCGTAGCTGGGATTCCCATCCAGAGGCTGGCTGTTGGCCTGCGGCGGGGCGGGGGAGGAGCCCCTCGGGTCTCAAGGACGGTGGACAGTCTTGGGCAGCTGTGAGGACGTCTCCTGTGAAGCTGGCGCCGTGTCTTTGCCCCAGTGGATGCTGGACTTGATGCTTCCTGGGCTATTGGTGCCTAGAGCTCGCACCCAGGTCCCGACGTTTCAAATGCTCTGGGGTGGCGCCTCTGGGCTTTCGCGTATACAGTGTCTCCTTTGCTGTACATATTTTTCTAGGTAAGGATTGATATTATTTATTGCATTCCACCTCTGTTTTGCCCAGGGTTATGAATTGCTTTTAAATATCTCTATCAGGGACCCTATCACCTTCATCCAGGTGGCTGAGAGATAATGAGGGTTTTAGAAGCTTACATATGGAAAGGAAGACAGGAGGTGAATGAGAGCTGGTGAAGATGCCTTTTGGGGTAAAATTCCTTGGCCTGAGTACCAGAAAGGAGCCCAGGAGCCCAGGAAGATGCCAGCGGCAGGCCAAGTCTGGGTTGAGAGCAGTATAAACTGCAGCCAGGAAGAAAGACATCTCCTGCCTCATTCCTGGAAGAAACAGCTCTGGTGGGGTTTCATGGGGATAGAGTAATCGCGGGTTAAAGGAGGATGAGGAAGAGCGGCTCAAGGACTGGACTGGGGCCAGGACTCGGGGTTGTACGCTCTCCTTCTTTTCTTCTCAAGGCTGGTGTTCTATCACTTGAGTCACACCTCCACTTCTAGCTTTTGGCTGATTAATTGGAGATAAGAGTCTCAGATTACCTGCCCCACTGGGTTTCAAACCTGGATCCTCAGACCTCAGTCTCCTGACTAGTAGGATTACAAGCATGTGCACCACCAGCGCTTGACTCCACGCGATAGCTCTGAAACTCAGGAAAGGCTGGTTTTGAATTCTGCACACCTGGCTGCTTTTCTCCATGGAGGCAGTCTGCCACAGACTGTCACGGGGGAGGCAGGAGGCTCAATAGCCCGCGACTTCCAAGAGAAGCCGACTCCGCTTATGCATTAGAGATGCTGTGGCATTCTCTCCACCCCATTAGATTTGCTGAGAAGCCGTCTCTTTCCAGGTGTGTTGAGCCTATCTCTGGGTGCAGCCAGAGACAGAGTGAGATCAGTTCAGCTAAGAACTGGCCTGGGCTGCAAATGGAGACCTTACGAAACTGTAATTTCTCCACAGCAGGATTGTGACTCATTTCCAAACAGCCCACCACATCCTATACAGTATGTCAATAATAGATAGTAACTGAGCCATTTAAAAAAATCCTGGGGAATGGAAGTGTGCAAGATGTAAGATCTAAGAAAGCAGTGCTTGCTTTAGTTCTGTTGCTCTACTTCCGATGGCCAAATATCAACAGATTTGTGGTGATTCTCAAGGAACTTAAGCTGGAAAATACAAGTGGTGAGCCAGCCCAGAAATAGGAGAGAAAGTCCCTTTGGAAGAACATATAAAGGTCTTGCTTTCTCCAAGAACTGCAAGGCGTGATGAGGAGAATTCTTGGGACAAGGTTTGCAGCTGTCTCAAGGGTGAGGCGGAGGTCAGGCAGATAAAGACCACGTGTGCAGGGCAGAGCTGGTGAGATGAGGCCCCCCAGGGCCTGCAGAGGGCAGGGAGTGGAGCTTGGCATAGCAGGGCTCAGGTGGAAGGTGGAGAGGAGGCGATGGAGTGGTATGACTCCATGTTTCTTCCCCTCCCCCCGCCACGTTTCTTTTAGGACAACCATCTCATATAGAGTGTGGGAGAAAGGGAGGCTAGCCAGCGATGGACTGCTAGAGTAAGATACTGTAAGAACTGAGCAGGGACAATGTTCAGGTGCTGCAAGAGGAACATGGTTTCACTCGGGGTGGGCAGCAAGGGAGAAAGAGGAGTCTAAAGGCGGTGACTCTTCAGGGGTTGAAGTCTTGTTGCAAGTCACAACACTCTGAAGTATTTGTTTCCCCTGTATTTGTTGTAAAGGTGATGTACAGAGGGGTCAGGTAGTGCATCACTTTTTGAACAGTATCACTCTCTCTCTCATTTTCTCCCTGTTTTTCCCCCTCCCTTTCCCTCCCCCCCACAAGTTGTATAGTGTCTAGTTACTTACTAGACACGGATGAATTGGTTCACCCTTTCTGTGCTTTGAAGTATTTTTATCTTCAAAATTCATACACTATGTATCTTTTACATGACAAAACACCAACATTTCTATTTGTGTGAAATAATCTACAAAACTGGTGGAAAGGCTGAACCCTCCTTCCGGAGGTACCAGAGAAACGTGTTGCTGGACTGTGGAGAAGAAATGCCCACTGGCTGTGTGTTAGGTAGGACTTGATGTTCCCAGCCCGTCCAGCTGTCTAGGAGCTCGGGTGTCACCCACGATCCAGCTGTGCCCTCCGCCATCACTGTGGCTGCCCTGGTCTCTGCCAGCCTCCCATCCTTGCGATAAGCTTCTGCTTCTCTGTCTCCGTGTGCTGAAGATTCTCTCCCACTGCGCTCCTCCTTCTTCGTGCTCCACCATCCCCCTCCCCTTCCATCCTTCCATGACTGTCTCTCCTTCATCTCTGAACTTCTACAAACTGATTGAAGTTGTATTGAAACGGGGAGGCTGGGACTAGCTGGTGGAAAGGGCATTGGGTTTAACTGGAGCCATCTTGTCTGCATGGTGGAGGAGGTGAAGTCCCACCTCCCACCTGATAGGTGTGCTTGCATTCCTAGAGGTAGGGGCGGGGACTCGGAAGATAGGTTACTGGACCTGTCAGTCTTGTGCCTTGAACTTGGGAGACTCTCAAGTTTCCTGCCCCCTGCCCCCTGCCACTATTTAGGCCCAGATCCACTCAGGTGCCATTACACCATGCCTCGTGTCTCCTGTGTCTCCCGGGGCTCCATGGTGTCCCACCTCAGCTCTCCATTGAGGTTGATCTGCTTTGTTGGAATTGTTTTTCTGCTCTGTCTTTGCTTTACTACTGGCATGGCTCAGTTTTCCAACAGTGTTAAGAGTACCCAAGGGCTGCCGGCCTTTGTGACAACAGTCCGCCTGGAGTCTTCCAATGAAGACTCCCACTTTGACCTCTCAGAGTGTGGCTGCTCTGTTTCTCACAACTGAGTTACCGTGTAACAGTATGCTTTGGCTTTTACCATGCAGATTATAAATCCGAAGTGTTCAAGCGTCAGGTTATTGTTTCCACCCATTCAGCACTCAGATCCACAAATGCCTTGGGAAAGATGCGTTCTTGTATAGAAAACAAACTTGGAGCCAAATGAAAGAAACGGGTGGTAGCTTTTTTTTTCTCTCCAGAATATGTTTGTGACTTTAAACTGAACATCTGTTTCCCTTCGGTGAATTCTTTTATGTCATCCATAAAGCAGACTTAAATATCAGAATGCCAGCATTTTACTCATCTGCTCCCGTGTGTCAGCTCCTTTCTGGCTGTAAGAGGTAACTGAAAAAACATTTTCCTTGCTGAGTTCTGTAAAGACCCCAAATCTGTATCTGTGCCTCTTCATCTAAACTATGTCTGCTGCAGCCACCTTGGGCTCCAGGAAAAAGAAGATTCACTGATAAACGTGTGTGGAGGGCAATGCTTTATTTTTCTTACCATCTTAAAGAAAATAATCCAGAATTCAGGAGATCACCTGTTCTGGTTCTGCTCCGGCAATAAAATGATAACGATGATCTGGAACTCCTCAAAAGGCAAAGACAGATAATGGCCAACCAGGCCGCACGCACCTGTGAGCAACTTAGGACTGTTTAACTACACATACCTTCCTTACCCCCCCCCCCCCGACTCTCTCCATGTACACGGAAGCCAACGTCTGTACCTCAGAAGATAACTGAAGATGTACTGCAGTGCTGTCTTCCCATGGGATACATCTCCTTTCTCTGCCCTTCACCAGGCCCCTTAATTTGGCAGATGGTTGTACTGGCTGGGCCTTGCTTGGGACTCCTGGCCAGGACTTTGGGCCTGGGCCTAAAGACCCAGCTTCATGCCGGGGTCTGTCATGGGCTGTGACAGTGTCAGCAGTGTTTTAGTCAGGCCTACGTAAGCCCAGGCAGGTCTTTTACTCAGACATGTGACCGCCTGCAGAACCAGAAAGGTAGCAAGTTAGAAGCATGATGAGGATGCTCTCCAAACAGAGAAGCATAGAGGTGTGCTTTCCTGAAGGCCTCCTCCCTCCCTTCCTCAGGAGGTAAGGTGATGTCAGTGCTTCTCGCCTGTGCTCTTCAGAAAGATCTGCAGATCCCGAGGAACACCCCATCTCGGTGCACACAGAAGAGAATGGGGGCATAGCCCTAGGAGGGAGGAGACAGGACCACGTGATATTTATTTGTTCATGAATGTACTGATCACCAGATCATGGAATAAGAAAAAGAATAAGGGGGAAAAGGGTGCTGAGAATTTCTGGTGAGGATGTCGGTGGAAGTCCAGTAAGAAAAGACAGAAACGTTGGAGAAAATGGGTGGAGCCCATCTATGCATTTAGAGAGCCCAAGCATGACACTTTGGTTACGTGACCTTAGGATCAGAGTATGAAATGAGGATTTTCTTTGCATTCTTTTTGATTCCTTTCATATCATCCTGGAACGATTCCAGCTCCAGTTGGTAGAGTACTGCTAGTTGCTCAGTGCATCTCTAAGTCCTGTGAATTTTCCCTCCAAAGTGAGCTTTACATTGATGGTTTTTCTATTGCTGCCGCTCGATTTCTTACAGATCTAGTAGCTTACAATAGCACAACTCTAGTCTCATCTAGATCTATAGGTGAGAAGTCTGAGGTAGTTCACTGAGCTAAAAGTTCAAGGACTTGGCAGGACTACGTATTTCTTTCCGGAGGTTTTTTGGAAAGAATATGTTTCTTCGTCTTTTCCAGCTCAAGGCCCCTTGTGTTCCTTGGCTAATGGTCCCTTCCTAATCAAAGCCAGAAATGTTACTCTTCTCAGCTCTGCTATTACGTCATCACATTTCTTATATGTCTTGTATTTGCTTATATGGAGATGACAAATGTTTTTATACAACCTCTGCATACCCTCCCATGAACTTGAAACCATCTCTAAATTGCTGTTCATGCCTAATGCAATGCAAACACTATGTAAAAAGCTAGTGCCCTGGATTATTCCAGTGAGCAATGGTCTGTGCATCTTCAATACAGACACATTCATTTCTGACTATTTTCTACTTGGTGGGTACAAAACCCATGAGGACAAAGGACCGGCTGTGGTTTTTCCCATACTGCTTTCACATCTATGTATTCACTCAAGGAAGGGACAAAAATGCCTTGCTCGCTCCTCCACCCATCTCTTACCATTACCTCCTTCTGTGCCCGATTCTGCCACGGTTCTCTTGGAAGTACTCAGAATTACGCACACAGAAAAATCAGCGTCCTCCCCATGGTCCGTCCCCCAGATTCCACATTGCACACATGGCGTCCACCTTGCTCATCTGTACTCACCGCCAGCCTTCGGTGCTCCTTGAGCAGCCTCAATGGCTGAGCCCTTCCTTCTTCAGGGAACACCATCAGTTGCCTTACCTGTTGTATCTAAACTCGAATCTCTTACACTAATTATTCCCGTCAAAGCATTCATCCACTTGGCAGTTTATTATTAGTCGATGCTCTGCAGACTTCTATATAAAAGAGAATTTATCAAAGGCAAGAACTTTGTGGGGTTTTTTTTTTTTGTGTTTTTTATTGGTTGTGGGGCTTGAACTCTGGGCCTGGGCGCTGTCCCTCAGCTCGTCAGCTCAAAGAAAGCGCTCTACCACTTGAGCCACAGCACCACTTCCGGTTTTCTGTGATTTATTGGAGATAAGAGTTTCACGAACTTTCCTGCCCGGGCTGGCTTTGAACTGCGATCCTCAGATCTCAGTCTCCTGAGTAGCTAGGATTACAGGCGTGAGCCACTGGCACCCGGCAAGAACTTTGTTTTGACCCCTGACATATTCTAAGAAGATGAGTCCAGGTCAGGCATCTAACAAGAATTCTTTGCGGTCTCATCCTCCCCTAAAACTACAAAATCTATTTTCAAGCCAATGTGCATGAGATCAAAACCTGTGAGACAGTAATAACAAGAAAAAGGAAATTTGTACATTTTTTAGGTAAAGATCAAGTTTACAGTGAGCCAATAAACCCCTGAAAATTGCCGAGAAATCTTCTTCAAAAATCTTAATATACCTTTTATCCCTTTTTAATTAAACATGTTTTCCCTCAAAGACTAACACTCAAAATGAACATGGCTAAATTTAATTTTTTGCTTAATCTGTGTGGCATTCCACCAGAATGATATTCAGGTACCTACTTCAAATGTACTCTGTGTCAGCTGTAGTTTGAGCTATACCAAGCTAAGAACTTGATTGCTGATAAATATGCTATTTATATTTTTTTGTAGTCCTGGGGATTGGATCTAGGGCCTCTACTACTTGACTTATACCCCCAGAAAAGTACATGTAAATATTCCTTCTGAGTTCCAAACAACCAACCTGCAAAACATCTCTTTAATTTCAATGCTTCTGTGGACCAGGAACATGTTTAGATGCTTGTAAATATTCAGAAACCCAGTTAATCTTGCTGCAAACGTTTCCCTTCTTCAGCAAAAGGAAACCTGAAATAAAAATATCAGATACAACAAGAAGGAATATACATGCCCCCACATAAGCTGTTCATTCCTAACAAAATGAGTTTCAGAAGTGACCTTAGTAGTTATAGCTTCTTCATTTGTAGACAGATGGAAGCCAGCCATTCTTCCGTTGGAGACTTAGGATGACAATAAGATGCCTCAGATGTGTACAAGGAGACCTTCTGCAAGGCCATATCTAACATCATATGGGGAATTTCTACCCTCCGGGGAATTTCTCCTAGCCCAGTCCACATAACACTGTGGAAGCAGAGCGCTAAACTTGCCTGTTACTCAGCCACCAATTGCATTTCTAATGGAAAGGAGACTACTGTATCTGCTTCCATTGTGTATGTTTATGCTGGTATCTGTTCGGTCTTTCTAACCACTTCTCGTAGATCTAACTAAGATGTTGTCTGGATCTATGCGCATCCCTCTGGTTGCATGGAAGAGGAGAGCCGTGAGGGAAAGAAACGATGAGGGAGCCAATGAAAAGCATTTCAGAAACTCTATTCCCATCACAATGTTCTGGCTACCAACGTATAGAGCTCCAGGAAGTGCAATGCCATAGCAATGCCCCCAGGGGGCGCTGTCAGGCTGAGGGGACATACAGGGGAAGAAGAATTGAGCTGGTGATCAGTTCTGCTCTGGCTGCTGCAGAGTTGGGCCTGAAGGAGGACTGGAGTTGGGCAGCCAGTCTAAAGGGAGGTGGGAGTCCAAGGAGAGGGAATACCAGGCAAAGACACAGAGAGGGGCACGGCCTGTCTGTCATGCACAGCGCTCTCAATAGTTCTCAGCATAGGTGACGGGATGTGAGAAAAATGGAACACAAGGGCAGAGGGCAAGACCCAGAGCCTGAGGGACTTCCTGCCACGGCTGGACAGAGGGGGCATGGTTAGCGTGTGTGTAAGTTTGTGTGTAGTGGACAGAGAGGGTTGAAGGTGGAGGCTGTGCGACGAGAGAGTGATTTTAACAATAAGGACAGTAGCTAACGTTTACAGAGTCCGCTCTGTTCCAGGTGCGTGTTTAATCCTCACCACAGCACAAGAGAGGCACCAGCCACGTCTCCCCATTACACATGGATCTTAAGATACACCGCAAGCTTGGCTGCTTTATGTGTTTTCAGGGATGTGCTGAATGCTGTCCATCTTTGCAGCCCCACAAACCAAATTCAGACCATTCCCCGCCTCTGCCTCTCCAGGACGGCTGCTGTGGGTCTGGTGAGCTTGGTGGATGAGGGCAGTTTGAGTAGGACATCAGCTTCTGTCAGCAGGCCCGGCTGCCGGTCGGCTCTTGCCGGTAGGAAGCTGCTCTGCCTCTTACCCTGCTCCGTTCACTTTGTTTGTGTGATGCACTGCACTTGAGCAGTGTTCAGTGACAACAGCTGGGTGGCTCTTTCTAGAACACTTTTTACTTAACACGTGCTGATGACTGGTGGGGAGAACACTTCTAAAAAGCTCACAGGGAACTTGTGATGGGCCCTCAGCCTCTGTAGCCTACAGAAAGCAGCTCAATTTCAGTGACTCTTTTCTTTCTCCTTTTCTGATCTACAGATGCCCCCCACCCCCATCCCACCTCCCTCCCTCCCATCCCCCCAGGAATGGGGCTTGAACACGGGTCTTCTCTTGCCAGCTGGTACTCTACCGCTTGGGCCATGCCCATAGTCCTTTACATGAGCTATTTTCCAGGTAGGCCTTGCTCTCTGCTAGGCTGGCCGGGGCGGGGACCGCCTCCTTGTGCTTTCCTGTGTTGCAGAGGATGACAGGCAGGTCTACGTGCACCCAGCCATCCTGCGTGCCCTGTAGCTGAGCACCGCCAGGCCCAGACATTGTTTCAGCTTGACTTTCCTTTTGCCTTGGCTATCTTGTTTTTCTTAAGTTTTTTTTTTTTTTTTTGTGAAAATACCGTACAGAGGGGTTACAAGTACATGGGCAAGGTAATGAGTACATTTCTTATCAAGCATTGTTGCCTCCCTCCTTTGTTTCCCCATCCCATCTCCCTCCCCACCTCCCCCCACCCCCAGAGTTGTAAAGTTCGTTTTGGACATAACGTCTTGTACATCTCATTGTTGCAATGGGTCCACCTGTAACCCCATTTAAATAATTGGTTTTTTTCCCTTCCGCTCCACAAATTATACCAACATCAAATACAGTCAAAGCAGGGGTTATACTGTTGGGGAGGGACATACAAAACAACAAAGAAATCATCTTATAAATATGTTAGAAACAATAGCAAGAAAGAAAAACCACTTGAGTCCTTATCTTGGGGTTCATTTCACCTAACATCAATTTATCTGACCGTTTCTGCTTGTCTCAGACATATACTAGTTATTGCAAATAAGGGAAACCATGGGACCTATGTTTCCTTGGGCCTGGCTTACTTCACTTAATATAATTTTTTTCAAGTCTTTCCATTTCCTAACAAATGAGGCAATGTCATTCTTTCTGATGGAGGCATAGAATTCCATTATGTATATATACCACATTTTCTTAATCCATTCATCTACTGAGGGGCATCTGGGTTGGTTCCATATCTTAGCTATGGTAAATAACGCTGCAGTAAACATAGTCGTGCTGGTAGCTTTAGTGTGGTCTTGTTTGTGACCATTTGGGTAAATGCCCAAAAGTGGGATTGCTGAGTCATAGGGGAGCTCTATGTGGAGTCTTTTGAGGAACCTCCATACTGCTTTCCAAAGTGGCTGAACAAGTTTATACTCCCACCAACAATGCAGTAGGGTTCCCTTCTGTCCAAATCCCCTCCAGCATCTGTTGTTATTAGAGTTCTTGATTATAGCCATTCTAACTAGGGTGAGGTGGTATCTCAATGTTATGATTTGCATTTCTTTTATGGCTAGGGAGGTTGAGCATTTCTGCATATGTCTATTGGCCATCCTTCTTTCTTCTTCAGAGAAGTTTCTCTGTAAGTCTTTAGCCCACTTATTTATTGGGCAGTTATTTCTTTAAAGATTTGTTGTTAGGAGATTTAATTTTTTGAGTTCCAAGTATATTTTAGATATGAGACCCTTGTCCGTTGTATGGCTAATGAAGATCTTCTCCCAATCCGTGGGCTTTCTTTGATCTTGCTAGCTATGTCCTTTGCCATGCAGAAGCTCTGCAATTTCAAGCAATCCCATTTGTTCAACCTTTCTTTGATTTGTTGTGTTTCTGGGTCTCTATTAAGAAAATTTCGGCCTGTGCCATGCCTTGGCTATCTTAAAGCCCTGATCTACTTCATCTTTACCTCCCAGGAGCTAGGATTATAAGCTTAAATTACTGAGCCTGGATTACTATATCTTTTTGGGTGTGTGACTAGGCAGACCTGTGAATAACATAAATGGGCAGGGGCTCAGAGTGGTGGCGTTCTAACGCACAAGGGTTCCACAGACCTTGGTGATGACTTAACCACCACCATCCACTTGATGGCCATCCTCATTTCATGAATTCCACCATCTCACTGTTACTTGGCTTTCCCATAGGAATAAGCCAAAGTAGGGACCTGGATGGCACCTAAGTCAAGTTTGCTACAACTCGGCCATTCAACAAAGCAGATGCTTGAAAAAGAAGAGGCTGAAATCGACGATGAGGATGTTGACTTCGCGTCATTACCAGCATTCCCCATTCCTTGGGCTGGAGAATTCTGAGATGTTACCTCTTGGACTGTGCATATACTCATTCAGTGGAAGCCGAGGGTGTGGGCAGAGGAGAGCTGTTATGTCACTGTGGGAGTAGTCGCACACATCACCTAATTTTTATTTTTATGTTGGCAACTTCCTTGTCTTTGCAAGGTCATGAGAATGGCAAGGTCTGAAAAGCCTGAAAACACAGCTCTGGCCTCATGCCTGGTTTTCTCCCTCCGCCTCCTCCCTTCCCATCTATGGGATGTGTGTGATGACTCCGCAATACAGGATGCAAACGAAAATTGATCTAAGACGGCTTTGTTTAGTGAGGGCTTGGCTGTAACTGTAGCTTTGCACTAGCGACGGTTTGCGTTAGGGCGGCAAAGCTGGCGGTGCGTGTCCTGCTTAGCTCCATCCAATCACTGTCTACCACCAGCTCCTTCCCCGTTAGCTTTGGAAATGGAAAAGCTCCTCCCTCTAAGGTAGTTTTTGAACACATCAGAAAACTCACAGAAGTTGGAGCTACACTTCCTGCCCTCACGATGCTGCCCATTGGGGAAATGAGACCTTTTCATAGCGGAAGAATATTCCCTAACTTTGCAAAGTGATTTTGAAATGCGAAAATCCTAGCAGCAAATTCTCCATCTCTACTAGGCATTGCCACCACCAGCCAGGACCTGGCTGCGTAAAGGTGTGGATCAATGGCACAAAGGAAAATCCGAGGCAGAGAGAGCCTGAGCATCATCAGGAGAGGCTCCCAGAAGAAAAGTGATTGTGGCTGTGCTTGTGTTGCGGCCGCTGTGAAAAGGAAGGAGGCTTCCTTCATTCCTCTCTGTCTCACACAGCATTAACCTGCCTGGTCCTGGAAGCCTCAGCTGCTCTTGCTAATGGAGAACTTGATTCTTGCTGCTTCTAAGAAATGGACCATGGCCAAGATTCCACATCCTACTCCTGCTGGGGCTTATGA
This sequence comes from Dipodomys spectabilis, assembly GCF_019054845.1. Taxonomy (NCBI): domain Eukaryota; kingdom Metazoa; phylum Chordata; class Mammalia; order Rodentia; family Heteromyidae; genus Dipodomys; species Dipodomys spectabilis. The sequence goes on from NW_024870696.1 coordinate 25,290,743, forward strand.
GGAGGTCCATTAGCTCCGGTACACTTGTCACGGGCGTTAGGTTTGGTAGAGAAAAGAAGAGATGCAAAGAAGAAGGCAAAAGACCGCAGAGGATTCTGGGAGGAGAGGGGCCATGGTAGGGTGCTGCCCTTGGCTACCTTCTTGCCACACCTCTGTCTTTGCTGTGCTTCTGGGGCAAGTGTTTGCCTTGACCTTCTTCCTGCCCTGAGCCTGGGAGGAGGCAGCTCCTTCTCCTGAGGAGCATTTTAGGCAAGCACTCAGCATGCGGTGCCTAGACAGGCCTCACGCTGGGATGGTTTGTTTATCCGCATCCTTTCCTGTATCTCCTCTCTACTCATTTTTTTCTTTCTCCTCTGTGCTGGGCATCAAGGATAAGAGAGGAGACAGACGATAAAGAAGGCAATGCACAGAAGGCAGCCTGTGCATACTTATGCCACATTTTTCTCTTGGGTGTTTGTTGTTCTACTGAGAAAAATGGCTCTTCCTGTGAACAGCTTCAAGGTCGTGGCCGCTAAGCATTCTGGTAGGAGACTGACATTTACTTTCTACCTTTTTGGTACTCCTGGGGTTGAACTCAAAGCCTCATACCCACGAAGGCAGGTCCTCTACCATTTTAGTCATATCCCCATCTCTTCTCTGCTTTAGTTATTTTTCAGACGCTGGCCTTGGGCCAATCTTCCTGCCTATGTCTCTCCAAGGACAGCCATGTCCCCTGTGCCTGGCTTGTTTGTTAAGAAAGAACCTCCTACTAACTTTTTTTTCTCCTGGGCTAGCACTGAAGTGTGATCTTCTCTATCTCTTCCTGTGGAGTAGCTGGGATTATAGACATGCACTACCACGTCTGGCTGAGTTCGCCTTTTATTTAAAAGAGTCCCGGCTTTTGTTTCAATTTTACTGAGGTGTTTAGAGTTTACTTACTTGGCATACAAACCTGATGGGAAGAGATAAATCAAAAAAAGAGGAAGGCAGAGACCAAGAGCTTGGTGTCCTTGCTGATAGGTCAACTGTGTCCTGATTACTTTCCCTGGAGGCTCCACCCTTCCCATCCCCAGAGTGGTGACGGGAGAGTCGAGGAGAGTTCAGCTAGCCTTCCCTAAATTGAGAATGAGAACTGAAGCCCTTCTCAGAGCAAGGATATAGTTTGGCCATGATGAACCAATGCCTTATCGTTGCATCCACAAGAAATCGGCACTCAAAGTAGGCATGTGGAGGGGTTTTATGGAGGGCAAGGGGAGGCTGAGCGCAGAGCATGTGAAACTCAAGGTGCTGGCAGCGGCGCTGCGTCTCGGGCCACACACTAGGGCCGGGCAGGGAGGGGTGCACCTGGCATCCTCAGTCCCCGTGTGGCTGTCAGTCTGCCGGCTCCCGGGGCCTTGCCGGCTCCCAGGACAAAAGAGAACTCGCATTTCCCACTGGATCTGGGGTCACCATGTCTTGGAAAGTATGAAGGGAGGGGAAACGCAACGGGAAGGAAGGCAACACGGAGCAGAGGGGCGGAAAGTGCTTTCCACCGTGGTCAGAATGGGCAGGAAGCGCACAAGGTGTCAACCGGCTCAGAAAGGATTGCTCTGGCTGTAAGGGTGCTGACCTAGCCCCTGGGTGCTGCCTGCAGTCCCAGCCGCTCCACAGCAGGGGTGAGCATCCTGGGCCTGCTTCCCCAGACCACAGTGCACGCAGCCCATGGCCTGACCGTACCTGTGGGTGCATCCCAGTTTTTCCTTCAGAACAAACACATTCGAGTTTCTTGCTCATACTCATGTTTTCAGACAACTTTCCCCTTGAGAGAGCGCCATGAAATATTTCCACTTCCTTAAGTTTGTCCCTTTGGCTAGGGTTGGGGGAGGTCGCCGCCGCCTAGAGCCTTTTGGATTTCCCGAAGGGAAGGAGGGACTTTATAAGAGACGCCAGCGAGGGCTTCCCGGCCCACGGAGCCACGGCTCTTCTCCAGGTCCTTCACCTCCCTAGTTATCCGTGCTCTTGGGCCATCATGATGATCCTGGAGCCTCAGCTGGCTTTCCCATCTCACTCCATCCCCTGCTTCTCTTCGTATTTACAACGGACCAGGCTCAGAGCAAGTGTCAGTTCCCCCCTCCGGCTTCCCTGCTTTCTCCCAGGGAAGTGGCAAGGTCTCTTGCTGGTTTGTATGGGAGAAAGAGAATGGGACAAAGCCAAATGAGAGGCCTTACCAAGCTTTGTTTATTGTTTGCTTACAGCTGGCACGCTATCACCTGAGCCAGGCCTCCAGTTCTGGCTTTTTGCTGCTTAACTGGACGTAAAAGACTTTTGGAGTTGTTCGCCTTGGCTGGCTTTGAACTGAGGTCCTCAGATCTCAACCTCCCAAGTAGCTAGGGTTACAGGTGTGAGCTACAACCAAGTCAACGCTGACCTTTGATTTCGGACTCAATTTTAGGTGCTCTGCCCTTATTCATGATGGTGAGACTTGCCTCCTCCTCTCTTCTCTCCTTTCTAAAGTACAAACTAGAGGGGAAAAGTGAGGTAGGGAAATTGGCAAGGAACCTGTGAATTCTCAAGAACTACGTTAAATTCTTTCCCACTATTTAAACTAATATTTCAACTAACCATATGATGTAAGTGCTGTTGTAGTACCATTTTCTCAATGTGGAGACTGTTTTACAGAGATCAACTCATATGTTTAAGATTATTCAGCCATAAAGCAATGGATCAGAATTCAAATCTTGCTCTGTAAACAATCCTATGTCCCTCATCTTTCCACAAATGCCTTTGTAGGGTAAGTACATGTCCATTTCATAGCTTCTTAAAGAAATGAACTCTTAGAGTCTTTTTTTTTTTTTTTACTGTTAGTCTAATCTAACAGGAAATAGTCCATTTTGTACCTGAAAACCAGTTCTTGCGAATAAGACCATAGGCCTTGACTTGGTGCAGGAAATATTGTGGTTGTGCATTCTCAGGAAACTGACCAGAAGTTTGAAAGATTTTGCACTCTGATCAAATGATAGTTGAGAATAAAGGTTCTGGGGAAATACCCAAACACCTTTGCATGCAACTAAATATTTTCCTAATTTCTTTTAAATGTCTGTATAATATTCCATGGCAGAGCGGTTAGGTCTTGGGTCACATGAATTCTGGGCAGTAGGAAAGTTAGAAGGAGCAAATTGTTTTTCTAAAAAGAGGAGTTGGAGATGCGGTTCTTAGTAGCCTCCCTTTTCTCAGCTTCAGCTGCTTTGTCGGGGGTTAACGCAGGCCTCCTCTGACAGTGAGGGGAGAGAGCCAGGGCCCTTGGCCACCTTTACCCAGTAGCCTCTGTAACAGCCATCCGCCTCAATCGTGTCGTCTGAGAGAAGGTCAGAGCCTCAGATTCTAGTTCTCTGAAGCCACCTGCAGAGAATATAAACCTCCTGGCCCCGTGAGGTCATGCCTATTTGTAACTTAGACCCGCTGAAGCTTCTAGTAAGTGAAGAAGTTGAAAACCTAACCCCATTCCTGAATGCCAGGCATGAGAAGAATGGCCACAATGTGATCCTTTCCCTTGGCAAAGTTTGAAAGAACAGCATGTTCCGACAGGAAACATGATGTTGATTCATCTGATCTTACCTACTTAAGAGAGGCACGGGGATCATCTTTCCCAAGTCGGAGAAGCTATTGGTCCCAATCATGTTCTAGAACTTGGCCTGTGCGTCTCGTCAAACGATTTCTTATTCTGTTTCAGGTCCAAGATTATCACTGTGCAGAGACCATTAACAATGTTTAATCTGTGTCCCTTTATTTACACTTGATGGTGGTGGCATCTTCCAGGCTGAAGCAGAATACTGGACAAAGGAACCATGTAACTCTTAACTCCATGACCAGCTCAGAGACCAGAACGTCTTACCACCAAATCTTAGCACAGCACCTGCTACACCATAGGGGATGCTTGAAAACCAGATGAGCATGGCTTATCCACGAACAGTACTTAGTGTATAGTGGAAAGTATGGCGGAGGAGGGAGTGAGGTGGGGGCCTGGGCCCTCCTCTGATTTTTCAGCTTTCTACGTTAGCCATTTCCCAAGAGATCATTTTACTTTGGTTCTCCCAGAAAGAGGAGTGACTAAAGAAGAGACAGTGGGCAGACGGAACAGAAGAGAAAGCAGAGGGAAGGGATATCCCTCCACTCTGAGGGGATAATGGAACCTGACAATCGGCAGCGCTCTGAGCTCTGGCTGGGAGCCCCAGGAGGCTGAGCAACAGATGACCTGGTTGACCTTGATTATTGACCAGGCTATTACAATGGAATGGCTGAGGCCCCATAACTTAGCCACAGAGCGTCTCTGTGTAGTAAGGGAGAGGAACACTATACAGGTGGGTTTGTTTTGTTTTTGTTTTTTCCCCTGAGTATATAGAAAGCTCTTTGTCAAAATGAAGATGTCTTAGTGGTACATTTGCCTACAAGAAACTAGATTCATGAATTCTGCTTTCTGCTTTTTAGTGGAACAAGTCAAATAAGCCAGGGAAAAGAGAGTCTCCATTTCCCTTCTATAAAACCAAGTTGGCCAATTCATATTTCTCCTTTCTCTGGCCTCTTCTGTGATAAACGATCACCAGAAAGTCTCCTTAGGCCGAGAAGAAAGAGAATCCTTTGCAAATGAAGGTACTTGAACCATATTTTCTGGGAAACTAAATAGGAGAGGACTCAGGATTTTGTCAGGGTATTTCTGTACTAGTTTGCCATTAAGCTGCGGAGCTCCCTTCTGAAGCTATTAATAATCCAAATTACACTTACTGCTTCTAAATTAGGGAACCCAGGGATGACTCCCCAGACAGACAAATGTCAAAATTGCCTTTGGATCCAGCAGGAGCCGGTCCTCAGAGGTTGCTCTTGGCTAGAAGGTGTGAGGAGGAAGCAGTGGCCTCCCTGCAACTTGACCTGCAGAGACCGTCTGGGTGACATGAGTCATCCCAGGCCCTATCTGAGCCCTCATCTCAGCACCTTGTGTGTGGACAGGCAGAGTTGGGCAATTGTTCCGGACAGAGACTCTGGAGCCAGACTCCCCGGATGAGCTGATTAACTATTCTGTTCCTTTGTTTTCTCATCTGGCAAGGGGGCGGACACCTGTCTCCTGGCATTGTGCTACAGATGAAATGTGTTCATGTATGTTAAGCATGTAGAACCATGGTTGGAATATTTGGTAAGTGTTCAGTATTATTATGTGGCTTGAGTTTGTACCTTTAGTACAGTATTTTATGAATCTGTGATCTGAGAAACTTGGTGCTAAGGCAAATATTTTCCAGAGTGGCAAGCAATTTGTAAATGAAACAAGGATAATCACTTCAGTTACTACTTTTACCTAATATTTGGTTCCTTGCATACACATTTTCCTCTCCTCTTCCTCCTCCTCCTTATAATAATAATAATAATAGGTAGTTGGGCACTGGTGGCTCACACCTGTAATCCTAGCTACATAGGAAGCTGAGATCTGAGGATCACACTTTGAAGCCAGTCCAGGGAGAAAAGTCTGTCAGACTCTTATCTCCAATTAACCACCAAAAAGCAGGAAGTGGTTCCAGTGGAAGTGCACTAGCCTTAAGCAAAACAGCTCAGAGACAGCACCTAGGCCCTGAGTTCAAGCCTCAGGACCAGCAGAAAACATCAACAAGGTTAATACAGAGATTGAACATACAGAGAAATGATCACTCTTTAATGTTGCCAGATAATCCACTATCTTTCCATAGTATATTTTTTTTCTGAGAAGAAAATAAAAATAATTAGAGCTCTTTCTATTGCGGATCCTACGTACCTTCTACTCTAGGTACCAACTGTCATCTAACAAAAGTTCTGCAGAGAAAGGGAAAACAGACATCCTTAATGGTCCACTTACACTGACCTCATACATCCTAATGCAAGGTGCAGAATAGCATTGTGCTGTAATGCAGATGCCTTAGCAATACTGACATACCATTGTATTTGCTGGTTTCCCACTTCAAGAATTGTCTCTGTTTTAGCCCATCTCATAGGATATTCTTCCATGTGCCTGACTTAAATAAGCTAATGGCTCTTCCAAAGGAGGATAGGGTGTGTGTGTGTGGTGTGTGTGTGTATGTGTGTGTGGGTGTGTGTGCGTGCACATGCATAAATGAAAATATTAGGTAAAAATGTAACTGCAATAGTGATTTGGTGCTTTGGAATAAATGTTGATGTCCTTTAACAGTGCATGTTGATGCCACCATCAACCATTTTTTAAAAAGTGTTCATCTATTTTAACCAGAAAATATCTCAAGGGCCTGAGTGCTAAAATGACCCCAAAACCAATTCTAATTTCAAGGCTCCAAGAAAGTCTCATGTAGAATAACTCAAAAAGAAATGTAGGACCAGCTGGGGAGGCTTGGGGGATGGGTGAGCGTGATTTGAATGAGAATGAAAGGAAAACTTCCCAAGGCTGACACAGGGCCTCAACCAATTTAACAGCAGAATTGACTTCAGGCTCCATATGTCGCCTCGCTTTAAAGTAAATGATGCAGTGCTCCTCATCACTGAACAACCTTCTGCTGATGAGTTATCTTCCACAATTTGATCCAGCCTATCCTTTTCCTCCAGAATACTCTTTCTTTCTTTCTTTCCTTTCTTTTTGCTTGCTTGCTTGCTTTCTCTTTCTTTTTTCCTTTCCTTCCTTCCCTAACTCCCTTCCTCCTTCCCTACCTCCTTCCCTCCCTCCCTCTCTCCCTTCCTTCCTTCCTTCCTTCTTCCCTTCCTCCCTCCCTCCCTCCCTCCCTCTCTTGCTTGCTTGCTTGCTTGCTTGCTTGCTTCCTTCCTTCCTTCCTTCTTTTCTGGTCTCATGGAGTTCCAGGCTACTGACCCACATAACAAAGCAAAACTAGAACTAGTTGGAATTCTCACTGGTGACACAGAGCCCAGGGACAGTTTGAAGTGCTCCTTTAGGGGTTTTCGACAGTGCTAGTTCGTGTTCTACTTTCCAGGTCTAAAACCCAAGTTCCAAATTGTCTCTGAACCTTGAAGCGTATTTATTACACTGCTTGAGAATTCCTCCCAAAGCACACATTCCCAGCCTTGGTTCCTTTGTTTACCCCTAGCCTACAGCCCTTCCTGTGTGATGGATGCCAGGAGTGATGCCAGTCCTCATGCAGTCCCGGGGCTGCGTTATGTGGGTGGTCCTCGCTGCCTCCCTCCTCATCCTCTGACAAGTCACCTGTCAGCCTGCATTCCTTCCCAGACTCTTCAGACCAAGGGACTGTGAATCTGAAAGTCTGGGAGGGCAAGGAGTATTGGCAGAGGCTACAGTATGGGGAGGGGAGATAATCTCTTAATCCTGGATCTGTCACTCCAATCCTCCTTTCTCACCCAGATTAGTTTTAATCTTGTCTTCCTCCATAAATTGGTGTTTGAGTAGTATGCATTTTCTTTTCTAAAAAAAAAACAGCTTGACAAATAAAGGTTATGTACACTCAAGGCACACAGTGTGACGATTTAAATTATGCATACCTTGTAGAATGATTACAACAATCAAATTAAGTAGCACATCCATCACCACCGTGCTGTGCTTTAGGCTGCAGGATTTACTCATCTTATAAAAGAAGTTTGTGCCTGGTTCGGTTTGAGTAAATGTCTCCCAAAGGCCTATGTGTTAAAAGCTTTATTGTCAAACCATGGCTACTCAGGAGGCTGAGATTGAGGATTGAGATTTGAAGCCAGCCAGGGCAGGAAAGTACATGAGACATCTCCAATTAACCGGCAAAGAGCTGTAGCTCAAGTGGCAGAGCACCGGCCTTGAGCAAAAAAGCTAAGAGACACACCCAAGCTCTGAATTCAAACCCCAGTACTGGCAAGAAAAAAAAAATCCATGACAGCCTGTGACTATTTTAAGTTTCTTTACTAACTTTTTTTTTCCAGTCCTGTGGCTTAAACTCAGAGCCTCGGTGCCTGTCTCTGAGCCTCTTTTTCTTCAAGGCTAACGCTCTACCATTTGAGCCACAGCGCCACTTCTGGCTTTTTGTGAGTAGGTTTATTGGAGATAAGAGTCTCATGGACTTTCCTGCCCAGGCTGGCTTTGAACTGCGATCCTCATGTGACAGGTGTGAGCCACCAGCTCTGGTTCAAGTTTCTTTTTTATTGTGTGAACTTCACATTGCTATATTAGTCTGTGTGCAGAACAATTCCTTCCTCCTCTTTCAGGATGACCCCTTTCTCCTTGCGCTTTATTAGACCTCCTTGGTCCAGGTCTAAGCAGAGCTGATGCTGGGCCCACTGCTTCTCTGAAGGAGACTCACACTCTGAGACCCCAGGAAAAGCAGCAAGCAAGCTGTGAACCAGGGGAAGGATGCGGCCTTCCCTAGCGCCTCTGCCCTGCCCTCCTTTGTCCCCTCAGGAGTGGCTGGCCTCTCCGTGCGTTCACTCCCAGCCGGGCCAGGCTGCTGTCACTCTGATCCTTTGCTGGCTTTCCCCAGTTCCCCCACCTGGCACATTTCTTCTTCCTCTCGATTCTCAGCCTACACCAGCCCGAGATCCCTGTCTAGTTGCACAGACGGCTGGCAGGCCGGCGTGTTCTAACTTTGTAGCTGGCTGTCTATTGAAAAGCCGTCTCTGCGGCTGTCACACCCTCCAGGTATTTTTAAGCTGTGGGTATAATCCAGTGGGTAACGTCAAGTTTCAGTTTGTTTGTTTTTAACTGGTGGCAATACTGGGGCTTGAAGTGAGGGTTTCCTGCTTTCTAGGAAGGTGTTCTACCTCTGGGGACAGTGTCGCCAGCCCTTTGGCCCTGATGGTTTTTGAGATGGGGTGTCACTTTTTTTGTCCAGGACAGCCTGGAGCGTGACCTTCCCATTGATAGCTGCGGCACCACTGGGATGACAGGCAGGACCGTCACACTCATCTCTTCCTGTTGAGATCTGAGTCTCACTAGCTTCTTGTGAGTGCTGGCCTGGCAGTACGATCCTTCTCGTCTCCACCTTCGGAGTAGCTAGGATGGCATATGTGAGCAACCAGCGCCAGGCCAAATTTCAGGAATCTAGAGGAAATCTCTCCATTGAATCGGTTCTGTATGGTTTTGGGAGAACTTTGGATTTTTTTTTTTTTTTTTGCAACTAGGGTAAGAGAAAAATATTTTAAAATAAACCTCTCCCCTCTCCACAACACTAGACAGAGTAGATTTTGTTGTTTGTCGTTCAGAATTGTAGATGATATCGCTATGTAAATTTCAAGGAAGTCAAGACTGGTCTCCTGGACTGTGTCTCTTCTCTGAAATCCTAACAGCAGTGACTATCTCTGACACGGCTATAGTAACCCTGGGAAGCAGGTATCATGCATAAAGCTTTTGCTCATGGCTGTGGAAGGTGCATTATGGGAAACCGGAGGACTGGCTGGATCCCTTCCCAAATGCCTTGGGTCTAGCAGCAGCCCTGTTTTGCCTGCAGTTCCTCCTGCCTTGTTCTCCAAGACCGGGGAACATGCCATTGTTTTGTCATCTCGCATTTCCAGAGGTTCCTGATAGGGACCAGAACTTGTTTGTGTCTTGAAATGTTTTACACCCCTTCCCTGGGGAAGGAGATTTATATAACATTTGTATTTGTCGGATCCCGTGAAGCCAAACAGGCCAGCACGTCCAAGCGCTGTCTTCCATGACAAGATGGGAGGCATACCGAGCCCATCTGGAGCTTTTCTGTAGACATGGGTGGGTATTTTCAAAAGAGACCAGGAGCCAAAAAGGACGTGTGAATACTTCTGGGTTGGAGGTGGAGCTTGAGGAGCAAGTTAAGTCTAACCCTGGTTATGACCACAGGGCCGGGTAGGAGAACCGAGCTGAGGGCTTCGGAGAGGCTCTGACACACTGGAAGGGAGGAGAAACACTTCTTCCCGCGTGGATGGCGATGTGTACACTGGACTCTGTACACCGAGGAATACCTGTAAGCCATGTAGAAAGACACTGCCCATTCTCACGCTGCTTCACAAATCATGGCATCGGTATAACTTTGTAAGAGTCAGCAGAGCAAAATATTCTCATCTTGATAGGGCTGCAGATACTTTCGAGGGGCTTGTGATTCCAGTCACAGTGGTTGCTCTTGGGGAGGTGAATTCACCAGGTTTTCTCGAGGTGCTGGCTGTGTGCAAGGTGGAGCTGGTCCTCTGGATGGTTCCAGAAAGATCCCTGGGTAAGATGGACACGCAGGAGGCATGGGGAGCCCATCAGAGGGAACAAGAGGAGCAGGCTGAAGGACAGCAAAACAGAACATCCCAAATAACAGGAGGACATGTCCGTGATTTGCCTCTAACTGTGCTAGAAACTCATTTGACATTTCAGTGAGATGCTCCTGCTCCGAAATTATAGAGTTCCCCGTGGCTTTTCTGTCTTTTTCTCATTGTGTATATCTAAAGAATTCTGATTTAGAGTGAAGACAGAACCTGAAAATCACAATTCCTTCCTTCCTTCCTTCCTTCCTTCCTTCCTTCCTTCCTTCCTTCCTTCCTTCCTTCCCTCCTTCCTTCCTTCCTTCCTTCCTTCCTTCCCTCCTTCCTTCCCTCCTTCCTTCCCTCCTTCCTTCCTTTCTTCCTTCCTTCCTTCCCTCCTTCCTTCCTTCCTTCCTTCCTTCCTTCCTTCTTCTCTGTCTTTCTTTCTTTCTCTCTCTTTCTTTTTTTCTTTCTTCTTTATTATCTGTGCATCTTCTAGCCTATTTGTTTACATCTAAAAAAGTCACCTGTACAAATAGGAGAGTAGTACTCATCTTACTGCTAAGGGGGGCGTATGCGATGAAATTGGAGAATTCTTGATTGTTGGCTATAATAAGGGTAAATTATGTATTGCTCGCTGTTGATTACGTTGCTTCAGTTACAGAAGGACACAGATGTACAGACTATGTTTGTTTTGTAAAATCCAGGAGAGAACCTCTCTACTTCTGTGTCTGTTTGGAAGCTTCTATAATGAAAGACTCAGAGCAAACCTGTTCCTTATTTATCTCCCAGGACTGCTATGGGATCAGGGGAGGAGCTAGGTAGAAAGTGGTTCCTGAGTGACAAAGCACTTCATGACTGTGGGCTGTTGTCCTTTTCTCTGTTCCCAAGAAAAGCAAAAAGATAAGCCAGCCCTGCTCTGGTCTAGCCGGGCGCTGGGCTCTCCCTGTTGTAAGTTGCTAGGGATATATGGGGGGAACTGGACAGAGTAGGAGAGTCAGAAGCCCAGGGAAGTTAAGTTTTAAATACAGTGGATGCTGAAAAGGTGATACTTGAGGGAACAAATGAAGGTGGTAAGAGTCTAGGAATGAAGCTTCCTGGGGTAAAGGTCCTTGTGTTCGAGAGCTCTAACCTAGAGTAATGCTAGGAAGTGACCTGGAAGATGGGGATGGAGATGTGTGGGGACAAAAAGGACTTGGTGACTATTCAGGGATTTGGGCTTTTAACTGAAGAAGAGAACGCTTGAGGTTAGAGGAATAATGGTCTAACACATGATTAGGAAGAACATGAGGTTTATCATCGGCTAGTGCGGTCAAGGGAAGAAGCCAAGAGCTGTTTCAACAACCTGCGATCAGATGGTGGTGGCTGGGACCAATCTAGGAACGAATGGCAGTGGAGAGGCGTGGTCAGATTCTGGGGGATATGAAGATAGAACCTGCTGGGAATTCCTCCTGGGTTGAACGTGCCTTGCAACAGAGCAAGAAGTGACCCTAACATCGCCTGGTCTGCTCTAGAAGGAGAGAGCAGCCAGCGACAGAGAGGAACATTAGAAGGAGGACAAGGAGAAGGCATCATATGGAGACCGAGAGAGGCAGGGTCACTGCTGGATCACTGCTATGCAGAAGGTGGAGCCTTAGAACCCTCGGAGTTGACCTGGGGGAGTGGGAAACGAGGGGTCTAGAACGACCCGTGAGGTTTCTAGGATCAGCTTCTGCTGAGCGAAAGTCAGACGTTTAAAGAATTAACTTGTGGCTATTAGATTTTACTGACATCTACAATTGTTGCCAAAGATTGCAAGGATTAGAAAGTAAAAAGTAGAACCAGGCACCGGTGGCTCACACCTGTAATCCTAGCTTCTCAGTAGGCTGACATCTGAGGATCATTGTTTGAAGCCAGTCTGGACACAGATAAATTTGAGAGACTCTCTAATTAAGTGACCAAAAGCCAGAAGTAGATCTGTGGCTCAAGTGATAGAGCATCAACCTTGAGTGAAAAAGCAACAGTGCGTAGGCCCTGAGTTGAAGGCCATGACCCAGAACAACAACCCTGGCTGGCTTCTCTAATTTCCACAGAAAGGGAGTTGATATTCAGTGGCTCCACCTGCAGCTAGTAGCATTTCCTCAAATACATGTTTGTTCTGAAAATGTATACCTCCTGGATTATTTCTTATGTCAGACACATTAGATTAATTGGCGCAAAACAGGAAGCAACTGTTCGTTAGTTACATCTCAAATGACTTCATTTCTAGCTAATAATCCAATTTCCCCAAATTCCATTCATCATTGCTTCAACATTTCACATATGTGATGATGAAAGAATGTTATTAATTTATTACCGTTGGGATAGTTGTTGTAGTCGTGATTTGAAGCTGTATTAACTTCCATTATCAGAATCTTTGGAGAATATGGTCTCTCAGCTCATAGAGCTTTCTGATAGAATGGAAAATCCCAACGTATTTTCCAGTTTCCTAAATGGTGTCCTAGAGAATATGAGCAATCTGTGAGATGTAAACAAATACCTTGTCAAAAGAGAAGAAAGAGGAAAATGAGAAAGAAGCAAAGAACGCTGAGTTGAGAGATACTTTCCACGCTCAAATTAATTTGAGGAGTATATTTAATTGCCATACCGGGCAGTAGTAGAACACTAGCCTTGAGCAGAAGAGCTCTGGGACAGTGCCCAATCAAGCCCCATGTTCGATTTTTTTTAAGTTTTCTGATATTTACTAAAAAAAGACTTCAAGCCATTTTACCAATCTTGTCATTAGTATAGTATATTGAGTTTGTTGTTCTAAAAGAACCAGTTTGGCTAAGGAAAGCCAATCACCTGTTTCCCTCTGCACTAACATCCCAAGCAACACAAAACTTCTGTGCCCCCGAAAGGTGTAAGCATGTCTCTCCACCGGCAAGCCAGCCAGCAATTCTGCAGTGGACACTAGCAGGTGTCCACTAAGTCAAGTTGATTCTGGTACCGTCTACGTGAAGTTAGCATCTGACCCCGCAGACCTCAGCCCCAGAGCTGCTTCTTGCCTTTCCCGCGCCAGTCAAATGTTCCAGATTGTTTTAAATTTACGACCAACTACAAATCAGAGTTGCCATCATCCTCTCCCCTACGATCAATTTGTTCAAGCAACCCACAGAAGTCATGGGAGTACTGACACTTGTCTATAATGAAGGATCTTATAGTAATATAACAAAGGATAGACAAGAAGCCAAGTGTTGAGTGGGTGTGTTGAGCTGAGGTGTGCTGGATTCTGATGCTCTCTCTGGGCACCTGTCCCCTAGTACCTTCTGCTGCCCAGAAGTTCTGCCAACCCCGCCCTTTGGGTTTTTATGGAGAGCTCAGTGCATAGACATGATTGCTAATAGACTGGTGGAGAAACCCAGCAAGGCCCGTGTATTCAGAACCTTCCAGACATCACTCTGATCTCCGGGGGGTAGGGTCAGAACCCATCTGGAGCCAGGAGGGTCTTAGGATCTACTCTCAGACAAGAGTGATCAGAGAGCTTCTTTATGGTCAAATTCAAGGTAGAAAGGAGAAGGAAGGTGTGAATTTTGATGACCACACTGGGGAGGAAAACACAAACCAAAACATATATACATATAGATAGATACGTAATAGGTCATACATATCACAGGATGGCAAAAGCCAATGCAACTTAATACCAATTATGCTAGGTACTTAATTTGCAGAGGACAAAACAGAAATGTGAATATTATGTATCTGCACAATATATCACCCAGAGGTCTTCTGATTGAAAAGATTTCCTATTATTACTTTTCATAGGATATCTCCTCTCAATGGCCAAGGTGCTTTGTAAACATCCTTCCCATTAATCATATCTCCAAGGAAAGAAATAGGTTGCAACACATCATTGCTCATTTCACAAAGACAGAGAAATAAGTTGCAGAAGCAAAGCCATTTGTTCAAGGTTACCTACGGTCCCACGGTGCTCGTAGTTTCGAAAGAGAGAGGCTTGGCTTCCAGCCAGCCTAGAGAATCTGTTCCCTCCAATTTAAGGTTTTACTCAAAGTACAAAAGAGCAAGCAATTTAATATCTGGGGTCACCAACATATCAAGCATGTGATGGATGGTAGAGAAGTATTAATATGCAAATAGATGAATATAAAATAGCTTGTCTCCCACGCAGTGCCTACCACTCAGAAAAATTTATGTCTATGGAAAGAGATACAATTGTAAAGGATAGCATGTTGCTTGGTGAGTTATTTCCATTAACATACCAATGAGCACATGTAGCTAACGTACACTCTTAGGAATGATCCTTGGGGTTTGGGGAGAAGGCAGGAGAGGCCGAATGCCTCTTGAGGTATATTACTAAAACACTTTCCCCAAGTACTATGTTTCTAAAAGGAGTTACATTTCTAAGGAAATATAAATGGCTAATGGCGAAAAGAGAATCAGTAATGAACTCTGCCTTGTGTTTTTCTTTCTCTTGCATTGAACACGTTATTAGAACTGACCCCGTGTCTCTCTCTGGAAGCCTGGGAGGGACTGGAGAGGGGAATGGACCTGGGGTACCAATTACTTGAAATCACGAGCAGCTGGAGGCCACTTCCGAGGTACGGATGGAAATGGAGGCCTGCCTTGTTTTCCCCAGTGCTCCATGTGCACTTTGCTGCCTCTTTCCTGCTCAGTGAAAGATCATGAGCAAACACCCGTGTGCTCACAGGAAGCTTCTTTAGTGCTCCACTCATCCTGCCATCAAAGTCCAACTGGCTGGCGGGACTTTGGCCACATAAGATACAAACTGTATAACATCCGGGATCCGTGTCTCCGTGTCTGGTGTTTCTTGGATCCACTGGCTTTTGTTGGATTGTAACTGATGGTCAGCCCGATTAATTTATAAATAGAGTTTGATTCATGTCTCTGCTTGTTGGCGGTTTTTCTTTGTGCTTTTTTTTTCTCTCTGTGCAGAGATACACAAAGAACATCTGCAGTTTCTCCCCACAGCTTAGCGTTTTTCATGAAAATCATCTAGTGCCCTTGACAATGAGGAGACTTCAGTGTGGACTTCCCATCCATGATACGTAGAGCCATGGTGAGTACCATGCACCAGCCCCAGCCCCAAACAGCACTTTGAGAAAGACTCGCATTTCTCTGCTAATTGCTTCCCATTCCTAAGCTGGCTTCTTACACCCGGCCTCATTAAAACCATCTTTAGAGTTACAATACTGAAAGTCCTTTAGAGTCTAAATCAGGTGTGTTTCCACATTCCCACCTAAGTCTTCTATCTTTTCCAATAGATCTGGTAGAATATAGGCATGAAATGATGATGATGATGATAATGATGATGATGATGATGATGATGAAGATGATGATGATGATGACAATGATGATATATTAATACACTGAATAAACATAGTTTATAATATTTAGTGGAAAGATATGGGCTTTGTAGCAAACAGATGAAGATGTGAACTCTTCTCAATATTTACAAGCCGTGCGCAGCGTCGCCTCTCATAGTCTACTTTCTGTCATTCTCCAAAGGGTGGCTGGACCAGCTCCCAGCTTACTGACTCGTGTCAGGGGAGCAATCATCATGGAGAGCCCAGGACGCTGTCCTGCTCCTGTGGGTTCTGTTCCCTCTCGTGTTTTCCTTAGACTCTCTTTCTGTGATCTCCATCACCTCTTTGCACTTACTCTAGGGACTAGAATTCACTGTGGAAAAGAAAATTCTTGCCCTTATTTTAGAGATGGCGACAAAACGTAAGTTCAAGGAAAGAAGCACAAATAAATGTGCAATACCAGATACTGGTATGCACTAAGAATAGCCAACAGGAAGCACTGAGGAGGGGAGAGGGAGCTGGGACGGGAGAGGGGAAAATGCTAACAGTGAGAAGGTAGCAAAGGAGCGACCTCCATCCATGTGTTGTGTCTCTAGACGACTGTTCTCTTTGAAGATGCTAGTGTAGCCAGCCTTCCCGTTTCTCCAGCTTTGGGATGTGGATGGGAGGCACACAGGTCGGGAGAGGCCCGGTTCTTTAGAGTTGATCTCCTGTGAAAGGAGCCTTGGTTAATGTCCAAACCACGGTGGCTATTTGTATGAATAAGCACCTCTGGGCTTTTATGATTGAATTTAGCTCATAATTTTCATCCCCGACAGACATCCTTTCACACCTCTGCCATCAACCTCCAGATGCGACCACCTTGAATCTCCTGAGACACTGCGGAAGCCTGCCTGGTCTGTGCATATCTATTCTCCCCACCCCACCCCACCCCCGTCCTTCTATCTTAAAGGTTTTTCTATAGCATCGTTTTCTGTGCTCAGACTCCTTAGACTGTTCAGGTAGAAACAGCTGCGAAATCTGACCTGGTTGTCAGCTTTAAGAGTGTGAAGGGCAATTGTTTAGACGGCTTCCAGAGGCTTGACATCCTGACTTGTATCTAGGAGCTCCTGAGTACCACACTTCCAGGGTCTCAAGGGAGTAGGTACCCTAGAGAATCTCTTCTGGGCCCCTCTGGGCCTCCCTAGGCCAGGATACAGCCTCTTCATTACTTGTTGTGGAATACAGTGTTCCTACCCAAAACACCAACAAGTGAAACTTGTCCCCTTCCATGTCAGCAGCTTTTTTTTTTTCTCTTGAAGGGAGGTTTATTTCTTCTTTACCATTCTCCTCCTTTACAAAACACAAGACAACCCCTTTTTATTCATAAATTAAACAAAACCCACCTCCATGGAGTTGTCCTCGACTTCTTTTCTGCTTTTCTATGAACCCAACAGATTCCCAAATTTACCTTCTGAGAACATCTCTTATTATTACCTCGCTTACCTTTCAGAGTCTCAGTGATCCTACTGTGTGCTGACTAATGAAGAAGTTTTTGAAAATGAAGGACAAAGGGGCTTTGCAGAGACGATTTTTCTCTTCCTTGGTCTTTCTCCATCCCCTTGGTAGTGCAATTATCCTGAAAATGAATGATCAGCGAGAAACACATGGAAGCAGGTCCATCTAAATCAACACTCAAAATGGCTATTTGGAAGAGCATTCCTGGTAAACTTCGCTAGAATAGTTCTGAAATATAGGTCAGGTCTGCTATATAGTACCTAGGATGATACTGTCAGGCATTAAATGCTACTCATAAAACATTAAGAGGGATTTGGAGTGGTTTTAAAATTTTGTACAAATGACAAAGTGAAAAATAAGCCAAATGGCAATATAAATTTAATTTCTATATTTAACATTGGAAAAAAATCACAGAAATCAGCACTGAGGGTGTGGCTCACATGGCAGAGTGCCTGCCTAGCAAACATGAAGCCTGGTGTGGCAACACCTCCATCTCCCAAAGAAAAAGAATTTACAGAAATCCCTTGGTCAGTGATTGTGGAAAATTTAGGTCTAGGGACACAAATGTTGATGTTCCAATAGTATTCACTTACTCAAATGAAGAAAAGAATTGCCTAAAATCATCATATGTATAATGCTACTACCTGATTTTAATACAGTATTAGAATGGGTGATTTCAGGTATTTAATCTGTTAATTATTTTCTTTCCTTCATATAACTTCATAAGTTAGAAAGTTTTTCATTTGACCAACTTGTCTTGTTAGAATGAAGTCAACGAGGTTGTATAATGTGATGCTTTATCTTTTATCTTCTCAGTGTGTATAAGATCAGGAGGAAGGGGTTTAAAATGTTAGTGATGATAAACTGAGATCCTTTGGAGCAGGAATTGCTTTTTTAAAAAACGCTACTGCATTATTTGCAGAATTAGCATGGAAAATTAGATTGGGAGTAATGACTAGTTTAAGAGAAAATACATTTTCAGTGTCTTAGTATGTAAATAGTGATTTGCTAATTGCAAAATTATCCCCGTTTATTCAATTTCCCTAAAGAAATTGTATTACATTTTATCAACCTCATTTGTTCTTGTATATGTACAAGAAGTGAAAACAGTAAAACTCTACTCCGTTCAAAGAATATTTTATCCTTCAGGTTACTTCTGAACCTTGGGTCTTCTCCTGGTTTAGTGTAATTTGAAGATTAGGTTCTGGAAAATATCCATGTTTATGACAGTCACACCATGTCAGTGTCTGTGGCTTCTAGAAGAAAAGAAAGCAAACACCCCGATGGAGCCAACACTGATTTCACCTCCACAGGCTTGGGAGGGAGGCAGCGTGAGTGTGTCACAGGGAGGGAGGCAGTGTGAGTGTGTCACAGGGAGGGAGGCAGCGTGAGTGTGTCACAGGGAAGGAGGCAGTATGAGTGTGACACAGGGAAGGAGGCAGCATGGGTGTGTCACAGGGAAGGAGGCAGCGTGAGTGTGTCACAGGGAAGGAGGCAGTGTGAGTGTGTCACAGGGAAGGAGGCAGTGTGAGTGTGTCACAGGGAAGGAGGCAGTGTGGGTGTGTCACAGGGAAGGAGGCAGCGTGAGTGTGTCACAGGGAAGGAGGCAGCGTGAGTGTGTCACAGGGAAAGAGGCAGTGTGAGTGTGTCACAGGGAAGGAGGCAGCGTGAGTGTGTCACAGGGAGGGAGGCAGTGTGAGTGTGTCACAGGGAAGGAGGCAGTGTGAGTGTGTCACAGGGAAGGAGGCAATGTGAGTGTGACACAGGGAAGGAGGCAGTGTGAGTGTGTCACAGGGAAGGAGGCAGTGTGGGTGTGTCACAGGGAAGGAGGGAGTGTGGGTGTGTCACAGGGAAGGAGGCAGTGTGAGTGTGTCACAGGGAAGGAGGCAGTGTGAGTGTGTCACAGGGAAGGAGGCAGTGTGAGTGTGTCACAGGGAAGGAGGCAATGTGAGTGTGACAGGGAAGGAGGCAGTGTGAGTGTGTCACAGGGAAGGAGGCAGTGTGGGTGTGTCACAGGGAAGGAGGCAGTGTGGGTGTGTCACAGGGAGGGAAGCAGTGTGAGTGTGTCACAGGGAGGGAGGCAGCGTGAGTGTGTCACAGGGGGGAGGCAGCGTGAGTGTGTCACAGGGAAGGAGGCAATGTGAGTGTGTCACAGGGAAGGAGGCAGTGTGAGTGTGTCACAGGGAAGGAGGGAGTGTGGGTGTGTCACAGGGAAGGAGGCAATGTGAGTGTGTCACAGGGAAGGAGGCAGTGTGAGTGTGTCACAGGGAAGGAGGCAGTGTGAGTGTGTCACAGGGAGGGAGGCAGTGTGGGTGTGTCACAGGGAAGGAGGCAATGTGAGTGTGTCACAGGGAAGAAGGCAGTGTGAGTGTGTCACAGGGAAGGAGGCAGTGTGGGTGTGTCACAGGGAAGGAGGCAGCGTGAGTGTGTCACAGGGAAGGAGGCAGCGTGAGTGTTTCACAGGGAAGGAGGCAGTGTGAGTGTGTCACAGGGAAGGAGGCAGTGTGGGTGTGTCACAGGGAAGGAGGCAGCGTGAGTGTGTCACAGGGAAGGAGGTAGCGTGAGTGTGTCACAGGGAAGGAGGCAGTGTGAGTGTTTCACAGGCAAGGAGGCAGTGTGAGTGTGTCACAGGGAGGGAGGCAGTGTGAGTGTGTCACAGGGAAGGAGGCAGTGTGAGTGTGTCACAGGGAAGGAGGCAATGTGAGTGTGTCACAGGGAAGGAGGCAGTGTGAGTGTGTCACAGGGAAGGAGGCAGTGTGGGTGTGTCACAGGGAAGGAGGCAGTGTGGGTGTGTCACAGGGAAGGAGGCAGTGTGAGTGTGTCACAGGGAAGGAGGCAGTGTGAGTGTGTCACAGGGAAGGAGGCAGTGTGAGTGTGTCACAGGGAAGGAGGCAATGTGAGTGTGTCACAGGGAAGGAGGCAGCGTGAGTGTGTCACAGGGAAGGAGGCAGTGTGGGTGTGTCACAGGAAGGGAGGCAGCGTGAGTGTGTCACAGGGAAGGAGGCAGCATGAGTGTGTCACAGGGAGGGAGGCAGTGTGAGTGTGTCACAGGGTGGGAGGCAGTGTGAGTGTGTCACAGGGAAGGAGGCAGCGTGAGTGTGTCACAGGGAAGGAGGCAGTGTGAGTGTGTCACAGGGAAGGAGGCAGTGTGGGTGTGTCACAGGGAAGGAGGCAGTGTCAGTGTGTCACAGGGAGGGAGGCAGCGTGAGTTTGTCACAGGGGGGAGGCAGCGTGAGTGTGTCTCAGGGAAGGAGACAGTGTGAGTGTGTCACAGGGAAGGAGGCAGCGTGAGTGTGTCACAGGGAGGGAGGCAGTGTGAGTGTGTCACAGGGAAGGAGGCAGCGTGAGTGTGTCACAGGGAAGGAGGCAGTGTGGGTGTGTCACAGGGAAGTAGGCAGTGTGAGTGTGTCACAGGGAGGGAGGCAGTGTGAGTGTGTCACAGGGAAGGAGGCAGCGTGAGTGTGTCACAGGGAAGGAGGCAGTGTGGGTGTGTCACAGGGAAGGAGGCAGTGTGAGTGTGTCACAGGGAGGGAGGCAGCGTGAGTTTGTCACAGGGAGGGAGGCAGTGTGGGTGTGTCACAGGGAAGGAGACAGTGTGAGTGTGTCACAGGGAAGGAGGCAGCGTGAGTGTGTCACAGGGAAGGAGGCAGTGTGGGTGTGTCACAGGGAGGGAGGCAGTGTGGGTGTGTCACAGGGAGGGAGGCAGTATGGGTGTGTCACAGGGAAGGAGGCAGTGTGAGTGTGTCACAGG
The DNA here is from genome assembly GCF_019054845.1 of Dipodomys spectabilis. Classification (NCBI taxonomy): domain Eukaryota; kingdom Metazoa; phylum Chordata; class Mammalia; order Rodentia; family Heteromyidae; genus Dipodomys; species Dipodomys spectabilis. Next base: position 25,311,425 of record NW_024870696.1, read on the forward strand.
GAGGTAGGCAGTGTGGGTGTGTCACAGGAAGGAGGCAGTGTGAGTGTGTCACAGAGAAGGAGGCAGTGTGAGTGTGTCACAGGGAAGGAGGCAGCGTGAGTGTGTCACAGGGAAGGAGGCAGTGTGAGTGTGTCACAGGGAGGGAGGCAGTGTGGGTGTGTCACAGGGAAGGAGGCAGTGTGAGTGTGTCACAGGGAAGGAGGCAGCGTGAGTGTGTCACAGGGAAGGAGGCAGTGTGGGTGTGTCACAGGGAGGGAGGCAGTGTGAGTGTGTCACAGGGAGGGAGGCAGTGTGGGTGTGTCACAGGGAAGGAGGCAATGTGAGTGTGTCACAGGGAAGGAGGCAATGTGAGTGTGTCACAGGGCAGGAGGCAGTGTGAGTGTGTCACAGGAAGGGAGGCAGTGTGAGTGTGTCATAGGCTTGGGAGGGAGGCAGCGTGAGTGTGTCAAAGAGAAGGAGGCAGTGTGGGTGTCATGGGGAAGGAGGCAATGTGAGAGTGTCACAGGGAAGGAGGCAGTGAGTGTGTCACAGGGAGGGAGGCAGTGTGAGTGTGTCACAGGGTGGGAGGCTGTGTGAGTGTGTCACAGGGAAGGAGGCAGTGTGAGTGTGTCTCAGGGAAGGAGACAGTGTGAGTGTGTCACAGGGAAGAAGGCAATGTGAGTGTGTCACAGGGAAGGAGGCAGTGTGGGTGTGTCACAGGGAAGGAGGCAGTGTGGGTGTCACGAGGAAGGAGGCAGTGTGGGTGTGTCACAGGGAAGGAGGCAGTGTGAGTGTGTCACAGGGAAGGAGGCAGTGTGAGTGTGTCACAGGGAAGGAGGCAGCGTGAGTGTGTCACAGGGTGGGAGGCTGTGTGGGTGTGTCACAGGAAAGGAGGCAGTGTGAGTGTGTCACAGGGAAGGAGGCAGCATGAGTGTGTCACAGGGAAGGAGGCAGTGTGGGTGTGTCACAGGGAGGGAGGCAGTGTGGGTGTGTCACAGGGAGGGAGGCAGTATGAGTGTGTCACAGGGAAGGAGGCAGTGTGAGTGTGTCACAGGGAGGTAGGCAGTGTGGGTGTGTCACAGGAAGGAGGCAGTGTGAGTGTGTCACAGGGAAGGAGGCAGTGTGAGTGTGTCACAGGGAAGGAGGCAGCGTGAGTGTGTCACAGGGAAGGAGGCAGTGTGAGTGTGTCACAGGGAAGGAGGCAGCGTGAGTGTGTCACAGGGAAGGAGGCAGCGTGGGTGTGTCACAGGGAAGGAGGCAGCGTGGGTGTGTCACAGGGAAGGAGGCAGTGTGGGTGTGTCACAGGAAGGGAGGCAGTGTGTGTGTGTGTCACAGGGAGGGAGGCAGTGTGGGTGTGTCACAGGGAAGGAGGCAGTGTGGGTGTGTCACAGGGAGGGAGGCAGTGTGTGTGTGTCACAGGGAGGGAGGCAGTGTGGGTGTGTCACAGGGAAGGAGGCAGTGTGGGTGTGTCACAGGAAGGGAGGCAGCGTGAGTGTGTCACAGGGAAGGAGGCAGCATGAGTGTGTCACAGGGAGGGAGGCAGTGTGAGTGTGTCACAGGGTGGGAGGCAGTGTGAGTGTGTCACAGGGAAGGAGGCAGCGTGAGTGTGTCACAGGGAAGGAGGCAGTGTGAGTGTGTCACAGGGAAGGAGGCAGTGTGAGTGTGTCACAGGGAAGGAGGCAGCGTGAGTGTGTCACAGGGAAGGAGGCAGCGTGAGTGTGTCACAGGGAAGGAGGCAGTGTGGGTGTGTCACAGGGAAGGAGGCAGTGTGAGTGTGTCACAGGGAAGGAGGCAGTGTGAGTGTGTCACAGGAAGGGAGGCAGCGTGAGTGTGTCACAGGGAAGGAGGCAGCATGAGTGTGTCACAGGGAGGGAGGCAGTGTGGGTGTGTCACAGGGAAGGAGGCAGTGTGAGTGTGTCACAGGGAAGGAGGCAGTGTGGGTGTGTCATAGGGAAGGATGCAGTGTGGGTGTGTCACAGGGAAGGAGGCAGTGTGAGTGGGTCACAGGGAAGGAGGCAGTGTGAGTGTGTCACAGGAAGGGAGGCAGCGTGAGTGTGTCACAGGGAAGGAGGCAGCGTGAGTGTGTCACAGGGAGGGAGGCAGTGTGGGTGTGTCACAGGGAAGGAGGCAGTGTGAGTGTGTCACAGGGTGGGAGGCAGTGTGAGTGTGTCAAAGGGAAGGAGGCAGCGTGAGTGTGTCACAGGAAAGGAGGCAGTGTGAGTGTGTCACAGGAAGGGAGGCAGTGAGTGTGTCACAGGGAAGGAGGCAATGTGGGTGTGTCACATGGAAGGAGGCAGCGTGAGTGTGTCACAGGGAAGGAGGCAGCGTGAGTGTGTCACAGGGAAGGAGGCAGCGTGAGTGTGTCACAGGGAAGGAGGCAGTGTGGGTGTGTCACAGGGAGGGAGGCAGTGTGGGTGTGTCACAGGGAGGGAGGCGGTATGAGTGTGTCACAGGGAAGGAGGCAGTGTGAGTGTGTCACAGGGAGGTAGGCAGTGTGGGTGTGTCACAGGAAGGAGGCAGTGTGAGTGTGTCACAGGGAAGGAGGCAGTGTGAGTGTGTCACAGGGAAGGAGGCAGTGTGGGTGTGTCACAGGGAAGGAGGCAGTGTGGGTGTGTCACAGGGAGGGAAGCAGTGTGAGTGTGTCACAGGGAGGGAGGCAGCGTGAGTGTGTCACAGGGGGGAGGCAGCGTGAGTGTGTCACAGGGAAGGAGGCAGTGTAGGTGTGTCACATGGAAGGAGGCAGCGTGAGTGTGTCACAGGGAAGGAGGCAGCATCAGTGTGTCACAGGGAGGGAGGCAGTGTGAGTGTGTCACAGGGTGGGAGGCAGTGTGAGTGTGTCACAGGGAAGGAGGCAGCGTGAGTGTGTCACAGGGAAGGAGGCAGTGAGTGTGTCACAGGGAAGGAGGCAGCGTGGGTGTGTCACGGGGAAGGAGGCAGTGTAGCTGTGTCACAGGGAGGGAGGCAGTGTGGGTGTGTCACAGGGAAGGAGGCAGTGTGAGTGTGTCACAGGGAAGGAGGCAGCGTGAGTGTGTCACAGGGAAGGAGGCAGAGTGAGTGTGTCACAGGGAGGGAGGCAGTGTGGGTGTGTCACAAGGAGGGAGGCAGTGTGAGTGTGTCACAAGGAAGGAGGCAGCGTGAGTGTGTCACAGGGAAGGAGGCAGTGTGTGTGTGTCACAGGGAGGGAGGCAGTGTGAGTGTGTCACAGGGAGGGAGACAGCGTGAGTTTGTCACAGGGGGGAGGCAGCGTGAGTGTGTCACAGGGAGGGAGGCAGTGTGGGTGTGTCACAGGGAAGGAGGCAGTGTGGGTGTGTCACAGGGAAGGAAACAGTATGAGTGTGTCACAGGGAAGGAGGCAGCGTGAGTGTGTCACAGGGAAGGAGGCAGCATCAGTGTGTCACAGGAAGGGAGGCAGTGTGAGTGTGTCATAGGCTTGGGAGGGAGGCAGCGTGAGTGTGTCAAAGAGAAGGAGGCAGCGTGAGTGTGTCACAGGGAAGGAGGCAGCGTGAGTGTGTCACAGGGAAGGAGGCAGTGTGGGTGTGTCACAGGGAAGGAGGCAGTGTGGGTGTGTCACAGGGAAGGAGGCAGTGTGAGTGTGTCACAGGGAAGGAGGCAGTGTGAGTGTGTCACAGGGAAGGAGGCAGTGTGAGTGTGTCACAGGGAAGAAGGCAATGTGAGTGTGTCACAGGGAAGGAGTCATTGTGAGTGTGTCACAGGGAAGGAGGCAGTGTGGGTGTGTCACAGGGAAGGAGGCAGTGTGGGTGTGTCACAGGGAAGGAGGCAGCGTGAGTGTGTCACAGGGAAGGAGGCAGTGTGAGTGTGTCACAGGGAAGGAGGCAGCGTGAGTGTGTCACAGGGAGGGAGGCAGTGTGGGTGTGTCACAGGAAAGGAGGCAGTGTGAGTGTGTCACAGGGAAGGAGGCAGCATGAGTGTGCCACAGGGAAGGAGGCAGTGTGGGTGTGTCACAGGGAGGGAGGCAGTGTGAGTGTGTCACAGGGAGGGAGGCAGCGTGAGTGTGTCACGGGGGAGGCAGTGTGAGTGTGTCACAGGGAGGGAGGCAGTGTGGGTGTGTCACAAGGAAGGAGGCAATGTGAGTGTGTCACAGGGAAGGAGGCAATGTGAGTGTGTCACAGGGAAGGAGGCAGTGTGAGTGTGTCACAGGGAAGGAGGCAGTGTGGGTGTGTCACAGGGAAGGAGGCAGTGTGAGTGTGTCACAGGGAAGGAGGCAGTGTGAGTGTGTCACAGGGAAGGAGGCAGCGTGAGTGTGTCACAGGGAAGGAGGCAGTGTGGGTGTGTCACAGGAAGGGAGGCAGTGTGTGTGTGTGTCACAGGGAGGGAGGCAGTGTGGGTGTGTCACAGGGAAGGAGGCAGTGTGGGTGTGTCACAGGGAGGGAGGCAGTGTGTGTGTGTCACAGGGAGGGAGGCAGTGTGGGTGTGTCACAGGGAAGGAGGCAGTGTGGGTGTGTCACAGGAAGGGAGGCAGCGTGAGTGTGTCACAGGGAAGGAGGCAGCATGAGTGTGTCACAGGGAGGGAGGCAGTGTGAGTGTGTCACAGGGTGGGAGGCAGTGTGAGTGTGTCACAGGGAAGGAGGCAGCGTGAGTGTGTCACAGGGAAGGAGGCAGTGTGAGTGTGTCACAGGGAAGGAGGCAGTGTGAGTGTGTCACAGGGAAGGAGGCAGCGTGAGTGTGTCACAGGGAAGGAGGCAGCGTGAGTGTGTCACAGGGAAGGAGGCAGTGTGGGTGTGTCACAGGGAAGGAGGCAGTGTGAGTGTGTCACAGGGAAGGAGGCAGTGTGAGTGTGTCACAGGAAGGGAGGCAGCGTGAGTGTGTCACAGGGAAGGAGGCAGCATGAGTGTGTCACAGGGAGGGAGGCAGTGTGGGTGTGTCACAGGGAAGGAGGCAGTGTGAGTGTGTCACAGGGAAGGAGGCAGTGTGGGTGTGTCATAGGGAAGGATGCAGTGTGGGTGTGTCACAGGGAAGGAGGCAGTGTGAGTGGGTCACAGGGAAGGAGGCAGTGTGAGTGTGTCACAGGAAGGGAGGCAGCGTGAGTGTGTCACAGGGAAGGAGGCAGCATGAGTGTGTCACAGGGAGGGAGGCAGTGTGGGTGTGTCACAGGGAAGGAGGCAGTGTGAGTGTGTCACAGGGTGGGAGGCAGTGTGAGTGTGTCAAAGGGAAGGAGGCAGCGTGAGTGTGTCACAGGAAAGGAGGCAGTGTGAGTGTGTCACAGGAAGGGAGGCAGTGAGTGTGTCACAGGGAAGGAGGCAATGTGGGTGTGTCACATGGAAGGAGGCAGCGTGAGTGTGTCACAGGGAAGGAGGCAGCGTGAGTGTGTCACAGGGAAGGAGGCAGCGTGAGTGTGTCACAGGGAAGGAGGCAGTGTGGGTGTGTCACAGGGAGGGAGGCAGTGTGGGTGTGTCACAGGGAGGGAGGCGGTATGAGTGTGTCACAGGGAAGGAGGCAGTGTGAGTGTGTCACAGGGAGGTAGGCAGTGTGGGTGTGTCACAGGAAGGAGGCAGTGTGAGTGTGTCACAGGGAAGGAGGCAGTGTGAGTGTGTCACAGGGAAGGAGGCAGTGTGGGTGTGTCACAGGGAAGGAGGCAGTGTGGGTGTGTCACAGGGAGGGAAGCAGTGTGAGTGTGTCACAGGGAGGGAGGCAGCGTGAGTGTGTCACAGGGGGGAGGCAGCGTGAGTGTGTCACAGGGAAGGAGGCAGTGTGAGTGTGTCACAGGGAGGTAGGCAGTGTGGGTGTGTCACAGGAAGGAGGCAGTGTGAGTGTGTCACAGGGAAGGAGGCAGTGTGAGTGTGTCACAGGGAAGGAGGCAGTGTGGGTGTGTCACAGGGAAGGAGGCAGTGTGGGTGTGTCACAGGGAGGGAAGCAGTGTGAGTGTGTCACAGGGAGGGAGGCAGCTTGAGTGTGTCACAGGGAGGGAGGCAGTGTGAGTGTGTCACAGGGAAGGAGGGAGTGTGGGTGTGTCACAGGGAAGGAGGCAATGTGAGTGTGTCACAGGGAAGGAGGCAATGTGAGTGTGTCACAGGGAAGGAGGCAGTGTGAGTGTGTCACAGGGAGGGAGGCAGTGTGGGTGTGTCACAGGGAAGGCGGCAATGTGAGTGTGTCACAGGGAAGAAGGCAGTGTGAGTGTGTCAGGGAAGGAGGCAGTGTGGGTGTGTCACAGGGAAGGAGGCAGCGTGAGTGTTTCACAGGGAAGGAGGCAGTATGAGTGTGTCACAGGGAAGGAGGCAGTGTGGGTGTGTCACAGGGAAGGAGGCAGCGTGAGTGTGTCACAGGGAAGGAGGTAGCGTGAGTGTGTCACAGGGAAGGAGGCAGTGTGAGTGTTTCACAGGCAAGGAGGCAGTGTGAGTGTGTCACAGGGAGGGAGGCAGTGTGAGTGTGTCACAGGGAAGGAGGCAGTGTGTGTGTGTCACAGGGAAGGAGGCAATGTGAGTGTGTCACAGGGAAGGAGGCAGTGTGAGTGTGTCACAGGGAAGGAGGCAGTGTGGGTGTGTCACAGGGAAGGAGGCAGTGTGGGTGTGTCACAGGGAAGGAGGCAGTGTGAGTGTGTCACAGGGAAGGAGGCAGTGTGAGTGTGTCACAGGGAAGGAGGCAGTGTGAGTGTGTCACAGGGAAGGAGGCAATGTGAGTGTGTCACAGGGAAGGAGTCAGTGTGAGTGTGTCACAGGGAAGGAGGCAGTGTGGGTGTGTCACAGGGAAGGAGGCAGTGTGGGTGTGTCACAGGGAAGGAGGCAGCGTGAGTGTGTCACAGGGAAGGAGGCAGTGTGAGTGTGTCACAGGGAAGGAGGCAGCGTGAGTGTGTCACAGGGAGGGAGGCAGTGTGGGTGTGTCACAGGAAAGGAGGCAGTGTGAGTGTGTCACAGGGAAGGAGGCAGCGTGAGTGTGCCACAGGGAAGGAGGCAGTGTGGGTGTGTCACAGGGAGGGAGGCAGTGTGAGTGTGTCACAGGGAGGGAGGCAGCGTGAGTGTGTCACGGGGGAGGCAGTGTGAGTGTGTCACAGGGAGGGAGGCAGTGTGGGTGTGTCACAGGGAAGGAGGCAATGTGAGTGTGTCACAGGGAAGGAGGCAATGTGAGTGTGTCACAGGGAAGGAGGCAGTGTGAGTGTGTCACAGGGAAGGAGGCAGTGTGGGTGTGTCACAGGGAAGGAGGCAGTGTGAGTGTGTCACAGGGAAGGAGGCAGTGTGAGTGTGTCACAGGGAAGGAGGCAGCGTGAGTGTGTCACAGGGAAGGAGGCAGTGTGGGTGTGTCACAGGAAGGGAGGCAGTGTGTGTGTGTCACAGGGAGGGAGGCAGTGTGGGTGTGTCACAGGGAAGGAGGCAGTGTGGGTGTGTCACAGGGAGGGAGGCAGTGTGTGTGTGTCACAGGGAGGGAGGCAGTGTGGGTGTGTCACAGGGAAGGAGGCAGTGTGGGTGTGTCACAGGAAGGGAGGCAGCGTGAGTGTGTCACAGGGAAGGAGGCAGTGTGGGTGTGTCACAGGGAGGGAGGCAGCGTGAGTTTGTCACAGGGGGGAGGCAGCGTGAGTGTGTCTCAGGGAAGGAGACAGTGTGAGTGTGTCACAGGGAAGGAGGCAGCGTGAGTGTGTCACAGGGAGGGAGGCAGTGTGAGTGTGTCACAGGGAAGGAGGCAGCGTGGGTGTGTCACAGGGAAGGAGGCAGTGTGGGTGTGTCACAGGGAAGTAGGCAGTGTGAGTGTGTCACAGGGAGGGAGGCAGTGTGAGTGTGTCACAGGGAAGGAGGCAGCGTGAGTGTGTCACAGGGAAGGAGGCAGTGTGGGTGTGTCACAGGGAAGGAGGCAGTGTGAGTGTGTCACAGGGAAGGAGGCAGTGTGGTTGTGTCACAGGGAAGGAGACAGTGTGAGTGTGTCACAGGGAAGGAGGCAGCGTGAGTGTGTCACAGGGAAGGAGGCAGTGTGGGTGTGTCACAGGGAGGGAGGCAGTGTGGGTGTGTCACAGGGAGGGAGGCAGTATGGGTGTGTCACAGGGAAGGAGGCAGTGTGAGTGTGTCACAGGGAGGTAGGCAGTGTGGGTGTGTCACAGGAAGGAGGCAGTGTGAGTGTGTCACAGAGAAGGAGGCAGTGTGAGTGTGTCACAGGGAAGGAGGCAGCGTGAGTGTGTCACAGGGAAGGAGGCAGTGTGAGTGTGTCACAGGGAGGGAGGCAGTGTGGGTGTGTCACAGGGAAGGAGGCAGTGTGAGTGTGTCACAGGGAAGGAGGCAACGTGAGTGTGTCACAGGGAAGGAGGCAGTGTGGGTGTGTCACAGGGAGGGAGGCAGTGTGAGTGTGTCACAGGGAGGGAGACAGTGTGGGTGTGTCACAGGGAAGGAGGCAATGTGAGTGTGTCACAGGGAAGGAGGCAACGTGAGTGTGTCACAGGGCAGGAGGCAGTGTGAGTGTGTCACAGGGAAGGAGGCAGTGTGGGTGTGTCACAGGGAAGGAGGCAGTGTGGGTGTGTCACAGGGAAGGAGGCAGTGTGGGTGTCACGGGGAAGGAGGCAATGTGAGAGTGTCACAGGGAAGGAGGCAGTGAGTGTGTCACAGGGAGGGAGGCAGTGTGAGTGTGTCAGAGGGTGGGAGGCTGTGTGAGTGTGTCACAGGGAAGGAGGCAGTGTGAGTGTGTCACAGCGAGGGAGGCAGTGTGAGTGTGTCACAGGGAGGGAGGCAGTGTGGTGTGTCACAGGAAAGGAGGCAGTGTGAGTGTGTCACAGGGAAGGAGTCAGTGTGAGTGTGTCACAGGGAGGGAGGCAGTGTGAGTGTGTCACAGGGAGGGAGGCAGTGTAAGTGTGTCACAGGGAAGGAGGCAGCGTGAGTGTGTCACAGGGAAGGAGGCAGTGTGGGTGTGTCACAGGGAAGCAGGCAGTGTGAGTGTGTCACAGGGAGGGAGGCAGCGTGAGTTTGTCACAGGGGGGAGGCAGCGTGAGTGTGTCACAGGGAGGGAGGCAGTGTGGGTGTGTCACAGGGAAGGAGGCAGCGTGAGTGTGTCACAGGGAAGGAGGCAGTGTGGGTGTGTCACAGGGAGGGAGGCAGTGTGGGTGTGTCACAGGGAGGGAGGCGGTATGAGTGTGTCACAGGGAAGGAGGCAGTGTGAGTGTGTCACAGGGAGGTAGGCAGTGTGGGTGTGTCACAGGAAGGAGGCAGTGTGAGTGTGTCACAGGGAAGGAGGCAGTGTGAGTGTGTCACAGGGAAGGAGGCAGTGTGGGTGTGTCACAGGGAAGGAGGCAGAGTGGGTGTGTCACAGGGAGGGAAGCAGTGTGAGTGTGTCACAGGGAGGGAGGCAGCGTGAGTGTGTCACAGGGGGGAGGCAGCGTGAGTGTGTCACAGGGAAGGAGGCAGTGTGAGTGTGTCACAGGGAGGTAGGCAGTGTGGGTGTGTCACAGGAAGGAGGCAGTGTGAGTGTGTCACAGGGAAGGAGGCAGTGTGAGTGTGTCACAGGGAAGGAGGCAGTGTGGGTGTGTCACAGGGAAGGAGGCAGTGTGGGTGTGTCACAGGGAGGGAAGCAGTGTGAGTGTGTCACAGGGAGGGAGGCAGCTTGAGTGTGTCACAGGGAGGGAGGCAGTGTGAGTGTGTCACAGGGAAGGAGGGAGTGTGGGTGTGTCACAGGGAAGGAGGCAATGTGAGTGTGTCACAGGGAAGGAGGCAGTGTGAGTGTGTCACAGGGAAGGAGGCAGTGTGAGTGTGTCACAGGGAGGGAGGCAGTGTGGGTGTGTCACAGGGAAGGCGGCAATGTGAGTGTGTCACAGGGAAGAAGGCAGTGTGAGTGTGTCACAGGGAAGGAGGCAGTGTGGGTGTGTCACAGGGAAGGAGGCAGCGTGAGTGTTTCACAGGGAAGGAGGCAGTATGAGTGTGTCACAGGGAAGGAGGCAGTGTGGGTGTGTCACAGGGAAGGAGGCAGCGTGAGTGTGTCACAGGGAAGGAGGTAGCGTGAGTGTGTCACAGGGAAGGAGGCAGTGTGAGTGTTTCACAGGCAAGGAGGCAGTGTGAGTGTGTCACAGGGTGGGAGGCAGTGTGAGTGTGTCACAGGGAAGGAGGCAGTGTGTGTGTGTCACAGGGAAGGAGGCAATGTGAGTGTGTCACAGGGAAGGAGGCAGTGTGAGTGTGTCACAGGGAAGGAGGCAGTGTGGGTGTGTCACAGGGAAGGAGGCAGTGTGGGTGTGTCACAGGGAAGGAGGCAGTGTGAGTGTGTCACAGGGAAGGAGGCAGTGTGAGTGTGTCACAGGGAAGGAGGCAGTGTGAGTGTGTCACAGGGAAGGAGGCAATGTGAGTGTGTCACAGGGAAGGAGTCAGTGTGAGTGTGTCACAGGGAAGGAGGCAGTGTGGGTGTGTCACAGGGAAGGAGGCAGTGTGGGTGTGTCACAGGGAAGGAGGCAGCGTGAGTGTGTCACAGGGAAGGAGGCAGTGTGAGTGTGTCACAGGGAAGGAGGCAGCGTGAGTGTGTCACAGGGAGGGAGGCAGTGTGGGTGTGTCACAGGAAAGGAGGCAGTGTGAGTGTGTCACAGGGAAGGAGGCAGCGTGAGTGTGCCACAGGGAAGGAGGCAGTGTGGGTGTGTCACAGGGAGGGAGGCAGTGTGAGTGTGTCACAGGGAGGGAGGCAGCGTGAGTGTGTCACGGGGGAGGCAGTGTGAGTGTGTCACAGGGAGGGAGGCAGTGTGGGTGTGTCACAGGGATGGAGGCAATGTGAGTGTGTCACAGGGAAGGAGGCAATGTGAGTGTGTCACAGGGAAGGAGGCAGTGTGAGTGTGTCACAGGGAAGGAGGCAGTGTGGGTGTGTCACAGGGAAGGAGGCAGTGTGAGTGTGTCACAGGGAAGGAGGCAGTGTGAGTGTGTCACAAGGAAGGAGGCAGGGTGAGTGTGTCACAGGGAAGGAGGCAGTGTGGGTGTGTCACAGGAAGGGAGGCAGTGTGTGTGTGTCACAGGGAGGGAGGCAGTGTGGGTGTGTCACAGGGAAGGAGGCAGTGTGGGTGTGTCACAGGGAGGGAGGCAGTGTGTGTGTGTCACAGGGAGGGAGGCAGTGTGGGTGTGTCACAGGGAAGGAGGCAGTGTGGGTGTGTCACAGGAAGGGAGGCAGCGTGAGTGTGTCACAGGGAAGGCGGCAGCATGAGTGTGTCACAGGGAGGGAGGCAGTGTGAGTGTGTCACAGGGTGGGAGGCAGTGTGAGTGTGTCACAGGGAAGGAGGCAGCGTGAGTGTGTCACAGGGAAGGAGGCAGTGTGAGTGTGTCACAGGGAAGGAGGCAGTGTGGGTGTGTCACAGGGAAGGAGGCAGTGTCAGTGTGTCACAGGGAGGGAGGCAGCGTGAGTTTGTCACAGGGGGGAGGCAGCGTGAGTGTGTCTCAGGGAAGGAGACAGTGAGTGTGTCACAGGGAAGGAGGCAGCGTGAGTGTGTCACAGGGAGGGAGGCAGTGTGAGTGTGTCACAGGGAAGGAGGCAGCGTGAGTGTGTCACAGGGAAGGAGGCAGTGTGGGTGTGTCACAGGGAAGTAGGCATTGTGAGTGTGTCACAGGGAGGGAGGCAGTGTGAGTGTGTCACAGGGAAGGAGGCAGCGTGAGTGTGTCACAGGGAAGGAGGCAGTGTGGGTGTGTCACAGGGAAGGAGGCAGTGTGAGTGTGTCACAGGGAGGGAGGCAGCGTGAGTTTGTCACAGGGAGGGAGGCAGTGTGGGTGTGTCACAGGGAAGGAGACAGTGTGAGTGTGTCACAGGGAAGGAGGCAGCCTGAGTGTGTCACAGGGAAGGAGGCAGTGTGGGTGTGTCACAGGGAGGGAGGCAGTGTGGGTGTGTCACAGGGAGGGAGGCAGTATGGGTGTGTCACAGGGAAGGAGGCAGTGTGAGTGTGTCACAGGGAGGTAGGCAGTGTGGGTGTGTCACAGGATGGAGGCAGTGTGAGTGTGTCACAGGGAGGGAGGCAGCGTGAGTTTGTCACAGGGGGGAGGCAGCGTGAGTGTGTCACAGTTAGGGAGGCAGTGTGGGTGTGTCACAGGGAAGGAGGCAGTGTGGGTGTGTCACAGGGAAGGAGGCAGTGTGAGTGTGTCACAGGGAAGGAGGCAGCGTGAGTGTGTCACAGGGAAGGAGGCAGTGTGGGTGTGTCACAGGGAGGGAGGCAGTGTGAGTGTGTCACAGGGAGGGAGGCAGTGTGGGTGTGTCACAGGGAAGGAGGCAATGTGAGTGTGTCACAGGGAAGGAGGCAATGTGAGTGTGTCACAGGGCAGGAGGCAGTGTGAGTGTGTCACAGGGAAGGAGGCAGTGTGGGTGTGTCACAGGGAAGGAGGCAGTGTGGGTGTGTCACAGGGAAGGAGGCAGTGTGGGTGTGTCACAGGGAAGGAGGCAATGTGAGTGTGTCACAGGGAGGGAGGCAGTGTGAGTGTGTCACAGGGAGCGAGGCAGTGTGGGTGTGTCACAGAGAAGGAGGCAGTGTGAGTGTGTCACAGGGAAGGAGTCAGTGTGAGTGTGTCACAGGGAGGGAGGCTGTGTGAGTGTGTCACAGGGAAGGAGGCAGTGTGGATGTGTCACAGGGAAGGAGGCAGCATGAGTGTGTCACAGGGAAGGAGGCAGTGTGAGTGTGTCACAGGGAAGGAGGCAGTGAGTGTGTCACAGGGAAGGAGGCAGTGTGTGTGTGTCACATGGAGGGAGGCAGTGTGGGTGTGTCACAGGGAAGGAGGCAATGTGAGTGTGTCACAGGGAAGGAGGCAGTGTGAGTGTGTCACAGGGAGGGAGGCAGTGTGTGTGTGTCACAGGGAGGGAGGCAGTGTGGGTGTGTCACGGGGAAGGAGGCAGTGTGAGTGTGTCACAGGGAGGGAGGCAGTGAGTGTGTCACAGGGAAGGAGGCAGTGTAGGTGTGTCACATGGAAGGAGGCAGCATCAGTGTGTCACAGGGAGGGAGGCAGTGTGAGTGTGTCACAGGGTGGGAGGCAGTGTGAGTGTGTCACAGGGAAGGAGGCAGCGTGAGTGTGTCACAGGGAAGGAGGCAGTGTGAGTGTGTCACAGGGAAGGAGGCAGCATCAGTGTGTCACAGGGAGGGAGGCAGTGTGAGTGTGTCACAGGGTGGGAGGCAGTGTGAGTGTGTCACAGGGAAGGAGGCAGCGTGAGTGTGTCACAGGGAAGGAGGCAGTGTGAGTGTGTCACAGGGAGGGAGGCAGTGAGTGTGTCACAGGGAAGGAGGCAGTGTGGGTGTGTCACAGGGAAGGAGGCAGCGTGAGTGTGTCACAGGGAAGGAGGCAGCGTGGGTGTGTCACGGGGAAGGAGGCAGTGTAGCTGTGTCACAGGGAGGGAGGCAGTGTGGGTGTGTCACAGGGAAGGAGGCAGTGTGAGTGTGTCACAGGGAAGGAGGCAGCGTGAGTGTGTCACAGGGAAGGAGGCAGAGTGAGTGTGTCTCAGGGAAGTTGGCAGTGTGTGTGTGTCACATGGAGGGAGGCAGTGTGGGTGTGTCACAGGGAAGGAGGCAGTGTGAGTGTGTCACAGGGAGGGAGGCAGTGTGTGTGTGTCACAGGGAGGGAGGCAGTGTGGGTGTGTCACGGGGAAGGAGGCAGTGTGAGTGTGTCACAGGGAGGGAGGCAGTGTGGGTGTGTCACAAGGAGGGAGGCAGTGTGGGTGTGTCACAAGGAAGGAGGCAGCGTGAGTGTGTCACAGGGAAGGAGGCAGTGTGTGTGTCACAGGGAGGGAGGCAGCGTGAGTGTGTCACAGGGAAGGAGGCAGCATGAGTGTGTCACAGGGAGGGAGGCAGTGTGGGTGTGTCACAGAGAAGGAGGCAGTGTGAGTGTGTCACAGGGTGGGAGGCAGTGTGAGTGTGTCAAAGGGAAGTAGGCAGCGTGAGTGTGTCACAGGGAAGGAGGCAGTGTGAGTGTGTCACAGGGAGGGAGGCAGTGAGTGTGTCACAGGGAAGGAGGCAATGTGGGTGTGTCACATCGAAGGAGGCAGCGTGAGTGTGTCACAGGGTGGGAGGCAGTGTGAGTGTGTCAAAGGGAAGTAGGCAGCGTGAGTGTGTCACAGGGAAGGAGGCGGTGTGAGTGTGTCACAGGGAGGGAGGCAGTGAGTGTGTCACAGGGAAGGAGGCAGTGTGAGTGTGTCACAGGGAAGGAGGCAGTGTGAGTGTGTCACAGGGAGGGAGGCAGCGTGAGTTTGTCACAGGGGGGAGGCAGCGTGAGTGTGTCACAGGGAGGGAGGCAGTGTGGGTGTGTCACAGGGAAGGAGGCAGTGTGGGTGTGTCACAGGGAAGCAGACAGTATGAGTGTGTCACAGTGAAGGAGGCAGCGTGAGTGTGTCACAGGGAAGGAGGCAGCATCAGTGTGTCACAGGAAGGGAGGCAGTGTGAGTGTGTCTCAGGGAAGTTGGCAGTGTGTGTGTGTCACATGGAGGGAGGCAGTGTGGGTGTGTCACAGGGAAGGAGGCAATGTGAGTGTGTCACAGGGAAGGAGGCAGTGTGAGTGTGTCACAGGGAGGGAGGCAGTGTGAGTGTGTCACAGGGAGGGAGGCAGTGTGTGTGTGTCACAGGGAGGGAGGCAGTGTGGGTGTGTCACGGGGAAGGAGGCAGTGTGAGTGTGTCACAGGGAGGGAGGCAGTGAGTGTGTCACAGAGAAGGAGGCAGTGTAGGTGTGTCACATGGAAGGAGGCAACGTGAGTGTGTCACAGGGAAGGAGGCAGCATCAGTGTGTCACAGGGAGGGAGGCAGTGTGAGTGTGTCACAGGGTGGGAGGCAGTGTGAGTGTGTCACAGGGAAGGAGGCAGCGTGAGTGTGTCACAGGGAAGGAGGCAGTGTGAGTGTGTCACAGGGAGGGAGGCAGTGAGTGTGTCACAGGGAAGGAGGCAGTGTGGGTGTGTCACAGGGAAGGAGGCAGCGTGAGTGTGTCACAGGGAAGGAGGCAGTGTGAGTGTGTAACAGGGAAGGAGGCAGTGTGAGTGTGTCACAGGGAGGGAGGCAGTGTGAGTGTGTCACAGGGAGGGAGGCAGTGTGGGTGTGTCACAGGGAAGGAGGCAGTGTGAGTGTGTCACAGGGAAGGAGGCAGTGTGGGTGTGTCACGGGGAAGGAGGCAATGTGAGAGTGTCACTTGGAAGGAGGCAGTGAGTGTGTCACAGGGAGGGAGGCAGTGTGAGTGTGTCACAGGGTGGGAGGCTGTGTGAGTGTGTAACAGGGAAGGAGGCAGTGTGAGTGTGTCACAGGGAGGGAGGCAGTGTGAGTGTGTCACAGGGAGCGAGGCAGTGTGGGTGTGTCACAGAGAAGGAGGCAGTGTGAGTGTGTCACAGGGAAGGAGTCAGTGTGAGTGTGTCACAGGGAGGGAGGCTGTGTGAGTGTGTCACAGGGAAGGAGGCAGTGTGGATGTGTCACAGGGAAGGAGGCAGCATGAGTGTGTCACAGGGAAGGAGGCAGTGTGAGTGTGTCACAGGGAAGGAGGCAGTGAGTGTGTCACAGGGAGGGAGGCAGTGTGAGTGTGTCACAGGGAAGGAGGCAGTGTGGGTGTGTCACGGGGAAGGAGGCAGTGTGAGTGTGTCACAGGAAGGGAGGCAGTGTGAGTGTGTCACAGGCTTGGGAGGGAGGCAGCGTGAGTGTGTCAAAGAGAAGGAGGCAGCGTGAGTGTGTCACAGGGAAGGAGGCAGCGTGAGTGTGTCACAGGGAAGGAGGCAGCGTGAGTGTGTCACAGGGAAGTAGGCAGTGTGAGTGTGTCTCAGGGAAGTTGGCAGTGTGTGTGTGTCACATGGAGGGAGGCAGTGTGGGTGTGTCACAGGGAAGGAGGCAATGTGAGTGTGTCACAGGGAAGGAGGCAGTGTGAGTGTGTCACAGGGAGGGAGGCAGTGTGAGTGTGTCACAGGGAGGGAGGCAGTGTGTGTGTGTCACAGGGAGGGAGGCAGTGTGGGTGTGTCACGGGGAAGGAGGCAGTGTGAGTGTGTCACAGGGAGGGAGGCAGTGAGTGTGTCACAGGGAAGGAGGCAGTGTAGGTGTGTCACATGGAAGGAGGCAGCGTGAGTGTGTCACAGGGAAGGAGGCAGTATCAGTGTGTCACAGGGAGGGAGGCAGTGTGAGTGTGTCACAGGGTGGGAGGCAGTGTGAGTGTGTCACAGGGAAGGAGGCAGCGTGAGTGTGTCACAGGGAAGGAGGCAGTGTGAGTGTGTCACAGGGAGGGAGGCAGTGAGTGTGTCACAGGGAAGGAGGCAGTGTGGGTGTGTCACAGGGAAGGAGGCAGCGTGAGTGTGTCACAGGGAAGGAGGCAGCGTGGGTGTGTCACGGGGAAGGAGGCAGTGTAGCTGTGTCACAGGGAGGGAGGCAGTGTGGGTGTGTCACAGGGAAGGAGGCAGTGTGAGTGTGTCACAGGGAAGGAGGCAGCGTGAGTGTGTCACAGGGAAGGAGGCAGAGTGAGTGTGTCACAGGGAGGGAGGCAGTGTGGGTGTGTCACAAGGAGGGAGGCAGTGTGGGTGTGTCACAAGGAAGGAGGCAGCGTGAGTGTGTCACAGGGAAGGAGGCAGTGTGTGTGTGTCACAGGGAGGGAGGCAGTGTGAGTGTGTCACAGGGAGGGAGGCAGTGTGGGTGTGTCACAGGGAGGGAGGCAGCGTGAGTGTGTCACAGGGAAGGAGGCAGCGTGAGTGTGTCACAGGGAAGGAGGCACCGTGAGTGTGTCACAGGGAAGGAGGCAGTGTGGGTGTGTCATAGGGAAGGATGTAGTGTGTGTGTGTCACAGGGAAGGAGGCAGTGTGAGTGGGTCACAGGGAAGGAGGCAGTGTGAGTGTGTCACAGGAAGGGAGGCAGCGTGAGTGTGTCACAGGGAAGGAGGCAGCATGAGTGTGTCACAGGGAGGGAGGCAGTGTGGGTGTGTCACAGAGAAGGAGGCAGTGTGAGTGTGTCACAGGGTGGGAGGCAGTGTGAGTGTGTCAAAGGGAAGTAGGCAGCGTGAGTGTGTCACAGGGAAGGAGGCAGTGTGAGTGTGTCACAGGGAAGGAGGCAGTGTGAGTGTGTCACAGGGAGGGAGGCAGCGTGAGTTTGTCACAGGGGGGAGGCAGCGTGAGTGTGTCACAGTTAGGGAGGCAGTGTGGGTGTGTCACAGGGAAGGAGGCAGTGTGGGTGTGTCACAGGGAAGGAGACAGTATGAGTGTGTCACAGTGAAGGAGGCAGCGTGAGTGTGTCACAGGGAAGGAGGCAGCATCAGTGTGTCACAGGAAGGGAGGCAGTGTGAGTGTGTCACAGGCTTGGGAGGGAGGCAGCGTGAGTGTGTCAAAGAGAAGGAGGCAGCGTGAGTGTGTCACAGGGAAGGAGGCAGCGTGAGTGTGTCACAGGGAAGGAGGCAGCGTGAGTGTGTCACAGGGAACGGGGCAGTGTGTGTGTGTCATAGGGAAGGATGTAGTGTGGGTGTGTCACAGGGAGGGAGGCAGTGTGAGTGTGTCACAGGAAGGGAGGCCGCGTGAGTGTGTCACAGGGAAGGAGGCAGCATGAGTGTGTCACAGGGAGGGAGGCAGTGTGGGTGTGTCACAGGGAAGGAGGCAGTGTGAGTGTGTCACAGGGTGGGAGGCAGTGTGAGTGTGTCAAAGGGAAGTAGGCAGCGTGAATGTGTCACAGCGAAGGAGGCAGTGTGAGTGTGTCACAGGGAGGGAGGCAGTGAGTGTGTCACAGCGAAGGAGGCAATGTGGGTGTGTCACATGGAAGGAGGCAGCGTGAGTGTGTCACAGGGAAGGAGGCAGCGTGAGTGTGTCACAGGGAAGGAGGCACCGTGAGTGTGTCACAGGGAAGGAGGCAGTGTGGGTGTGTCATAGGGAAGGATGCAGTGTGTGTGTGTCACAGGGAAGGAGGCAGTGTGAGTGGGTCACAGGGAAGGAGGCAGTGTGAGTGTGTCACAGGAAGGGAGGCAGCGTGAGTGTGTCACAGGGAAGGAGGCAGCGTGAGTGTGTCACAGGGAAGGAGGCAGAGTGTGTGTGTCACAGGGAGGGAGGCAGTGTGGGTGTGTCACAAGGAGGGAGGCAGTGTGGGTGTGTCACAAGGAAGGAGGCACCGTGAGTGTGTCATAGGGAAGGATGTAGTGTGTGTGTGTCACAGGGAAGGAGGCAGTGTGGGTGTGTCACAGGGAGGGAGGCAGTGTGAGTGTGTCACAGGGAGGGAGGCAGTGTGAGTGTGTCACAGGGAGGGAGGCAGTGTGGGTGTGCCACAGGGAAGGAGGCAGCGTGAGTGTGTCACAGGGAAGGAGGCAGCGTGAGTGTGTCACAGGGAAGGAGGCACCGTGAGTGTGTCACAGGGAAGGAGGCAGTGTGGGTGTGTCATAGGGAAGGATGCAGTGTGTGTGTGTCACAGGGAAGGAGGCAGTGTGAGTGGGTCACAGGGAAGGAGGCAGTGTGAGTGTGTCACAGGAAGGGAGGCAGCGTGAGTGTGTCACAGGGAAGGAGGCAGCATGAGTGTGTCACAGGGAGGGAGGCAGTGTGGGTGTGTCACAGGGAAGGAGGCAGTGTGAGTGTGTCACAGGGTGGGAGGCAGTGTGAGTGTGTCAAAGGGAAGTAGGCAGCGTGAGTGTGTCACAGGGAAGGAGGCAGTGTGAGTGTGTCACAGGGAGGGAGGCAGTGAGTGTGTCACAGCGAAGGAGGCAATGTGGGTGTGTCACATGGAAGGAGGCAGCGTGAGTGTGTCACAGGGAAGGAGGCAGCGTGAGTGTGTCACAGGGAAGGAGGCAGAGTGTGTGTGTCACAGGGAGGGAGGCAGTGTGGGTGTGTCACAAGGAGGGAGGCAGTGTGGGTGTGTCACAAGGAAGGAGGCAGCGTGAGTGTGTCACAGGGAAGGAGGCAGTGTGTGTGTGTCACAGGGAGGGAGGCAGTGTGAGTGTGTCACAGGGAGGGAGGCAGTGTGGGTGTGTCACAGGGAAGGAGGCAGCGTGAGTGTGTAACAGGGAATGAGGCAGCGTGAGTGTGTCACAGGGAGGGAGGCAGTGTGAGTGTGTCACAGGGAGGGAGGCAGTGTGGGTGTGTCACAGGGAAGGAGGCAGTGTGAGTGTGTCACAGGGAAGGAGGCAGTGTGGGTGTCACGGGGAAGGAGGCAATGTGAGAGTGTCACTTGGAAGGAGGCAGTGAGTGTGTCACAGGGAGGGAGGCAGTGTGAGTGTGTCACAGGGTGGGAGGCTGTGTGAGTGTGTAACAGGGAAGGAGGCAGTGTGAGTGTGTCACAGGGAGGGAGGCAGTGTGAGTGTGTCACAGGGAGCGAGGCAGTGTGGGTGTGTCACAGAGAAGGGGGCAGTGTGAGTGTGTCACAGGGAAGGAGTCAGTGTGAGTGTGTCACAGGGAGGGAGGCTGTGTGAGTGTGTCACAGGGAAGGAGGCAGTGTGGATGTGTCACAGGGAAGGAGGCAGCATGAGTGTGTCACAGGGAAGGAGGCAGTGTGAGTGTGTCACAGGGAAGGAGGCAGTGAGTGTGTCACAGGGAGGGAGGCAGTGTGAGTGTGTCACAGGGAAGGAGGCAGTGTGGGTGTGTCACGGGGAAGGAGGCAGTGTGAGTGTGTCACAGGAAGGGAGGCAGTGTGAGTGTGTCACAGGCTTGGGAGGGAGGCAGCGTGAGTGTGTCAAAGAGAAGGAGGCAGCGTGAGTGTGTCACAGGGAAGGAGGCAGCGTGAGTGTGTCACAGGGAAGGAGGCAGCGTGAGTGTGTCACAGGGAAGTAGGCAGTGTGAGTGTGTCTCAGGGAAGTTGGCAGTGTGTGTGTGTCACATGGAGGGAGGCAGTGTGGGTGTGTCACAGGGAAGGAGGCAATGTGAGTGTGTCACAGGGAAGGAGGCAGTGTGAGTGTGTCACAGGGAGGGAGGCAGTGTGAGTGTGTCACAGGGAGGGAGGCAGTGTGTGTGTGTCACAGGGAGGGAGGCAGTGTGGGTGTGTCACGGGGAAGGAGGCAGTGTGAGTGTGTCACAGGGAGGGAGGCAGTGAGTGTGTCACAGGGAAGGAGGCAGTGTAGGTGTGTCACATGGAAGGAGGCAGCGTGAGTGTGTCACAGGGAAGGAGGCAGCATCAGTGTGTCACAGGGAGGGAGGCAGTGTGAGTGTGTCACAGGGTGGGAGGCAGTGTGAGTGTGTCACAGGGAAGGAGGCAGCGTGAGTGTGTCACAGGGAAGGAGGCAGTGTGAGTGTGTCACAGGGAGGGAGGCAGTGAGTGTGTCACAGGGAAGGAGGCAGTGTGGGTGTGTCACAGGGAAGGAGGCAGCGTGAGTGTGTCACAGGGAAGGAGGCAGCGTGGGTGTGTCACGGGGAAGGAGGCAGTGTAGCTGTGTCACAGGGAGGGAGGCAGTGTGGGTGTGTCACAGGGAAGGAGGCAGTGTGAGTGTGTCACAGGGAAGGAGGCAGCGTGAGTGTGTCACAGGGAAGGAGGCAGAGTGAGTGTGTCACAGGGAGGGAGGCAGTGTGGGTGTGTCACAAGGAGGGAGGCAGTGTGGGTGTGTCACAAGGAAGGAGGCAGCGTGAGTGTGTCACAGGGAAGGAGGCAGTGTGTGTGTGTCACAGGGAGGGAGGCAGTGTGAGTGTGTCACAGGGAGGGAGGCAGTGTGGGTGTGTCACAGGGAGGGAGGCAGCGTGAGTGTGTCACAGGGAAGGAGGCAGCGTGAGTGTGTCACAGGGAAGGAGGCACCGTGAGTGTGTCACAGGGAAGGAGGCAGTGTGGGTGTGTCACAGGGAGGGAGGCAGTGTGAGTGTGTCATAGGGAAGGATGTAGTGTGTGTGTGTCACAGGGAAGGAGGCAGTGTGAGTGGGTCACAGGGAAGGAGGCAGTGTGAGTGTGTCACAGGAAGGGAGGCCGCGTGAGTGTGTCAAAGGGAAGTAGGCAGCGTGAGTGTGTCACAGGGAAGGAGGCAGCATGAGTGTGTCACAGGGAGGGAGGCAGTGTGGGTGTGTCACAGAGAAGGAGGCAGTGTGAGTGTGTCACAGGGTGGGAGGCAGTGTGAGTGTGTCAAAGGGAAGTAGGCAGCGTGAGTGTGTCACAGGGAAGGAGGCAGTGTGAGTGTGTCACAGGGAGGGAGGCAGTGAGTGTGTCACAGGGAAGGAGGCAATGTGGGTGTGTCACATGGAAGGAGGCAGCGTGAGTGTGTCACAGGGTGGGAGGCAGTGTGAGTGTGTCAAAGGGAAGTAGGCAGCGTGAGTGTGTCACAGGGAAGGAGGCAGTGTGAGTGTGTCACAGGGAGGGAGGCAGTGAGTGTGTCACAGGGAAGGAGGCAGTGTGAGTGTGTCACAGGGAAGGAGGCAGTGTGAGTGTGTCACAGGGAGGGAGGCAGCGTGAGTTTGTCACAGGGGGGAGGCAGCGTGAGTGTGTCACAGTTAGGGAGGCAGTGTGGGTGTGTCACAGGGAAGGAGGCAGTGTGGGTGTGTCACAGGGAAGGAGACAGTATGAGTGTGTCACAGTGAAGGAGGCAGCGTGAGTGTGTCACAGGGAAGGAGGCAGCATCAGTGTGTCACAGGAAGGGAGGCAGTGTGAGTGTGTCACAGGCTTGGGAGGGAGGCAGCGTGAGTGTGTCAAAGAGAAGGAGGCAGCGTGAGTGTGTCACAGGGAAGGAGGCAGCGTGAGTGTGTCACAGGGAAGGAGGCAGCGTGAGTGTGTCACAGGGAACGGGGCAGTGTGTGTGTGTCATAGGGAAGGATGTAGTGTGGGTGTGTCACAGGGAGGGAGGCAGTGTGAGTGTGTCACAGGAAGGGAGGCAGCGTGAGTGTGTCACAGGGAAGGAGGCAGCATGAGTGTGTCACAGGGAAGGAGGCAGTGTGAGTGTGTCACAGGGAAGGAGGCAGTGTGAGTGTGTCACAGGGTGGGAGGCAGTGTGAGTGTGTCAAAGGGAAGTAGGCAGCGTGAATGTGTCACAGCGAAGGAGGCAGTGTGAGTGTGTCACAGGGAGGGAGGCAGTGAGTGTGTCACAGCGAAGGAGGCAATGTGGGTGTGTCACATGGAAGGAGGCAGCGTGAGTGTGTCACAGGGAAGGAGGCAGCGTGAGTGTGTCACAGGGAAGGAGGCACCGTGAGTGTGTCACAGGGAAGGAGGCAGTGTGGGTGTGTCATAGGGAAGGATGCAGTGTGTGTGTGTCACAGGGAAGGAGGCAGTGTGAGTGGGTCACAGGGAAGGAGGCAGTGTGAGTGTGTCACAGGAAGGGAGGCAGCGTGAGTGTGTCACAGGGAAGGAGGCAGCGTGAGTGTGTCACAGGGAAGGAGGCAGAGTGTGTGTGTCACAGGGAGGGAGGCAGTGTGGGTGTGTCACAAGGAGGGAGGCAGTGTGGGTGTGTCACAAGGAAGGAGGCACCGTGAGTGTGTCATAGGGAAGGATGTAGTGTGTGTGTGTCACAGGGAAGGAGGCAGTGTGGGTGTGTCACAGGGAGGGAGGCAGTGTGAGTGTGTCACAGGGAGGGAGGCAGTGTGAGTGTGTCACAGGGAGGGAGGCAGTGTGGGTGTGTCACAGGGAAGGAGGCAGCGTGAGTGTGTCACAGGGAAGGAGGCAGCGTGAGTGTGTCACAGGGAAGGAGGCACCGTGAGTGTGTCACAGGGAAGGAGGCAGTGTGGGTGTGTCATAGGGAAGGATGCAGTGTGTGTGTGTCACAGGGAAGGAGGCAGTGTGAGTGGGTCACAGGGAAGGAGGCAGTGTGAGTGTGTCACAGGAAGGGAGGCAGCGTGAGTGTGTCACAGGAAGGGAGGCAACGTGAGTGTGTCACAGGGAAGGAGGCAGCATGAGTGTGTCACAGGGAGGGAGGCAGTGTGGGTGTGTCACAGGGAAGGAGGCAGTGTGAGTGTGTCACAGGGTGGGAGGCAGTGTGAGTGTGTCAAAGGGAAGTAGGCAGCGTGAGTGTGTCACAGGGAAGGAGGCAGTGTGAGTGTGTCACAGGGAGGGAGGCAGTGAGTGTGTCACAGCGAAGGAGGCAATGTGGGTGTGTCACATGGAAGGAGGCAGCGTGAGTGTGTCACAGGGAAGGAGGCAGCGTGAGTGTGTCACAGGGAAGGAGGCAGAGTGTGTGTGTCACAGGGAGGGAGGCAGTGTGGGTGTGTCACAAGGAGGGAGGCAGTGTGGGTGTGTCACAAGGAAGGAGGCAGCGTGAGTGTGTCACAGGGAAGGAGGCAGTGTGTGTGTGTCACAGGGAGGGAGGCAGTGTGAGTGTGTCACAGGGAGGGAGGCAGTGTGGGTGTGTCACAGGGAAGGAGGCAGCGTGAGTGTGTCACAGGGAAGGAGGCAGCGTGAGTGTGTCACAGGGAAGGAGGCACCGTGAGTGTGTCACAGGGAAGGAGGCAGTGTGGGTGTGTCATAGGGAAGGATGCAGTGTGGGTGTGTCACAGGGAAGGAGGCAGTGTGAGTGGGTCACAGGGAAGGAGGCAGTGTGAGTGTGTCACAGGAAGGGAGGCAGCGTGAGTGTGTCACAGGGAAGGAGGCAGCATGAGTGTGTCACAGGGAGGGAGGCAGTGTGGGTGTGTCACAGGGAAGGAGGCAGTGTGAGTGTGTCACAGGGAAGGAGGCAGTGTGGGTGTGTCATAGGGAAGGATGCAGTGTGGGTGTGTCACAGGGAAGGAGGCAGTGTGAGTGGGTCACAGGGAAGGAGGCAGTGTGAGTGTGTCACAGGAAGGGAGGCAGCGTGAGTGTGTCACAGGGAAGGAGGCAGCGTGAGTGTGTCACGGGGGAGGAGGCAGTGTGAGTGTGTCACAGGGTGGGAGGCAGTGTGAGTGTGTCAAAGGGAAGGAGGCAGCGTGAGTGTGTCACAGGAAAGGAGGCAGTGTGAGTGTGTCACAGGGAGGGAGGCAGTGAGTGTGTCACAGGGAAGGAGGCAATGTGGGTGTGTCACATGGAAGGAGGCAGCGTGAGTGTGTCACAGGGAAGGAGGCAGCGTGAGTGTGTCACAGGGAAGGAGGCACCGTGAGTGTGTCACAGGGAAGGAGGCAGCGTGAGTGTGTCAAAGGGAAGGAGGCACCGTGAGTGTGTCACAGGGAAGGAGGCAGTGTGAGTGTGTCACAGGGAAGGAGGCAGTGTGAGTGTGTCACAGGGAGGGAGGCAGCGTGAGTTTGTCACAGGGGGAGGCAGCGTGAGTGTGTCACAGGGAAGGAGGCAGTGTGAGTGTGTCACAGGGAAGGAGGCAGTGTGGGTGTGTCACAGGGAAGGAGGCAGTGTGAGTGTGTCACAGGGAGGGAGGCAGTATGGGTGTGTCACGGGGAAGGAGACAGTGTGAGTGTGTCACAGGGAAGGAGGCAGTGTGAGTGTGTCACAGGGAAGGAGGCAGTGTGAGTGTGTCTCAGGGAAGTTGGCAGTGTGTGTGTGTCACATGGAGGGAGGCAGTGTGGGTGTGTCACAGGGAAGGAGGCAGTGTGGGTGTGTCACAGGGAGGGAGGCAGTGTGGGTGTGTCACAGGGAGGGAGGCAGTATGAGTGTGTCACAGGGAAGGAGGCAGTGTGAGTGTGTCACAGGGAGGTAGGCAGTGTGGGTGTGTCACAGGAAGGAGGCAGTGTGAGTGTGTCACAGGGAAGGAGGCAGTGTGAGTGTGTCACAGGGAAGGAGGCAGCGTGAGTGTGTCACAGGGAAGGAGGCAGTGTGAGTGTGTCACAGGGAAGGAGGCAGCGTGAGTGTGTCACAGGGAAGGAGGCAGCGTGAGTGTGTCACAGGGAAGGAGGCAGCGTGGGTGTGTCACAGGGAAGGAGGCAGCGTGGGTGTGTCACAGGGAAGGAGGCAGCGTGGGTGTGTCACAGGGAAGGAGGCAGTGTGGGTGTGTCACAGGGAGGGAGGCAGTGTGAGTGTGTCACAGGGAGGGAGGCAGTGTGAGTGTGTCACAGGGAGGGAGGCAGTGTGGGTGTGTCACAGGGAAGGAGGCAGTGTGAGTGTGTCACAGGGAAGGAGGCAGTGTGGGTGTCACGGGGAAGGAGGCAATGTGAGTGTGTCACAGGGAAGGAGGCAGTGAGTGTGTCACAGGGAGGGAGGCAGTGTGAGTGTGTCACAGGGTGGGAGGCTGTGTGAGTGTGTCACAGGGAAGGAGTCAGTGTGAGTGTGTCACAGGGAGGGAGGCAGTGTGAGTGTGTCACAGGGAAGGAGGCAGTGTGGGTGTGTCACGGGGAAGGAGGCAGTGTGAGTGTGTCACAGGGAGGGAGGCAGTGTGGGTGTGTCACAGGGAAGGAGGCAGTGTGAGTGTGTCACAGGGAAGGAGGCAGCGTGAGTGTGTCACAGGGAAGGAGGCAGAGTGAGTGTGTCACAGGGAGGGAGGCAGTGTGGGTGTGTCACAAGGAGGGAGGCAGTGTGGGTGTGTCACAAGGAAGGAGGCAGCGTGAGTGTGTCACAGGGAAGGAGGCAGTGTGTGTGTGTCACAGAGAGGGAGGCAGTGTGCGTGTGTCACAGGGAGGGAGGCAGTGTGGGTGTGTCACAGGGAGGGAGGCAGCGTGAGTGTGTCACAGGGAAGGAGGCAGCGTGAGTGTGTCACAGGGAAGGAGGCACCGTGAGTGTGTCACAGGGAAGGAGGCAGTGTGGGTGTGTCACAGGGAGGGAGGCAGTGTGAGTGTGTCACAGGGAGGGAGGCAGTGTGAGTGTGTCACAGGGAGGGAGGCAGTGTGAGTGTGTCACAGGGAGGGAGGCAGCGTGAGTGTGTCACAGGAAGGAGGCAGTGTGAGTGTGTCACAGGGAAGGAGGCAGTGTGGGTGTGTCATAGGGAAGGATGTAGTGTGTGTGTGTCACAGGGAAGGAGGCAGTGTGAGTGGGTCACAGGGAAGGAGGCAGTGTGAGTGTGTCACAGGAAGGGAGGCAGCGTGAGTGTGTCACAGGGAAGGAGGCAGCATGAGTGTGTCACAGGGAGGGAGGCAGTGAGTGTGTCACAGGGAAGGAGGCAATGTGGGTGTGTCACATGGAAGGAGGCAGCGTGAGTGTGTCACAGGGTGGGAGGCAGTGTGAGTGTGTCAAAGGGAAGTAGGCAGCGTGAGTGTGTCACAGGGAAGGAGGCAGTGTGAGTGTGTCACAGGGAGGGAGGCAGTGAGTGTGTCACAGGGAAGGAGGCAGTGTGAGTGTGTCACAGGGAAGGAGGCAGTGTGAGTGTGTCACAGGGAGGGAGGCAGCGTGAGTTTGTCACAGGGGGGAGGCAGCGTGAGTGTGTCACAGGGAGGGAGGCAGTGTGGGTGTGTCACAGGGAAGGAGGCAGTGTGGGTGTGTCACAGGGAAGGAGACAGTATGAGTGTGTCACAGTGAAGGAGGCAGCGTGAGTGTGTCACAGGGAAGGAGGCAGCATCAGTGTGTCACAGGAAGGGAGGCAGTGTGAGTGTGTCACAGGCTTGGGAGGGAGGCAGCGTGAGTGTGTCAAAGAGAAGGAGGCAGCGTGAGTGTGTCACAGGGAAGGAGGCAGCGTGAGTGTGTCACAGGGAAGGAGGCAGCGTGAGTGTGTCACAGGGAAGTAGGCAGTGTGAGTGTGTCTCAGGGAAGTTGGCAGTGTGTGTGTGTCACATGGAGGGAGGCAGTGTGGGTGTGTCACAGGGAAGGAGGCAATGTGAGTGTGTCACAGGGAAGGAGGCAGTGTGAGTGTGTCACAGGGAGGGAGGCAGTGTGAGTGTGTCACAGGGAGGGAGGCAGTGTGTGTGTGTCACAGGGAGGGAGGCAGTGTGGGTGTGTCACGGGGAAGGAGGCAGTGTGAGTGTGTCACAGGGAGGGAGGCAGTGAGTGTGTCACAGGGAAGGAGGCAGTGTAGGTGTGTCACATGGAAGGAGGCAACGTGAGTGTGTCACAGGGAAGGAGGCAGCATCAGTGTGTCACAGGGAGGGAGGCAGTGTGAGTGTGTCACAGGGTGGGAGGCAGTGTGAGTGTGTCACAGGGAAGGAGGCAGCGTGAGTGTGTCACAGGGAAGGAGGCAGTGTGAGTGTGTCACAGGGAGGGAGGCAGTGAGTGTGTCACAGGGAAGGAGGCAGTGTGGGTGTGTCACAGGGAAGGAGGCAGCGTGAGTGTGTCACAGGGAAGGAGGCAGTGTGAGTGTGTAACAGGGAAGGAGGCAGTGTGAGTGTGTCACAGGGAGGGAGGCAGTGTGAGTGTGTCACAGGGAGGGAGGCAGTGTGGGTGTGTCACAGGGAAGGAGGCAGTGTGAGTGTGTCACAGGGAAGGAGGCAGTGTGGGTGTCACGGGGAAGGAGGCAATGTGAGAGTGTCACAGGGAAGGAGGCAGTGAGTGTGTCACAGGGAGGGAGGCAGTGTGAGTGTGTCACAGGGTGGGAGGCTGTGTGAGTGTGTAACAGGGAAGGAGGCAGTGTGAGTGTGTCACAGGGAGGGAGGCAGTGTGAGTGTGTCACAGGGAGCGAGGCAGTGTGGGTGTGTCACAGAGAAGGAGGCAGTGTGAGTGTGTCACAGGGAAGGAGTCAGTGTGAGTGTGTCACAGGGAGGGAGGCTGTGTGAGTGTGTCACAGGGAAGGAGGCAGTGTGGATGTGTCACAGGAAAGGAGGCAGCATGAGTGTGTCACCGGGAAGGAGGCAGTGTGAGTGTGTCACAGGGAAGGAGGCAGTGAGTGTGTCACAGGGAGGGAGGCAGTGTGAGTGTGTCACAGGGAAGGAGGCAGTGTGGGTGTGTCACAGGGAAGGAGGCAGTGTGAGTGTGTCACAGGAAGGGAGGCAGTGTGAGTGTGTCACAGTCTTGGGAGGGAGGCAGCGTGAGTGTGTCAAAGAGAAGGAGGCAGCGTGAGTGTGTCACAGGGAAGGAGGCAGCGTGAGTGTGTCACAGGGAAGGAGGCAGCGTGAGTGTGTCACAGGGAAGTAGGCAGTGTGAGTGTGTCTCAGGAAAGTTGGCAGTGTGTGTGTGTCACATGGAGGGAGGCAGTGTGGGTGTGTCACAGGGAAGGAGGCAATGTGAGTGTGTCACAGGGAAGGAGGCAGTGTGAGTGTGTCACAGGGAGGGAGGCAGTGTGAGTGTGTCACAGGGAGGGAGGCAGTGTGTGTGTGTCACAGGGAGGGAGGCAGTGTGGGTGTGTCACGGGGAAGGAGGCAGTGTGAGTGTGTCACAGGGAGGGAGGCAGTGAGTGTGTCACAGGGAAGGAGGCAGTGTAGGTGTGTCACATGGAAGGAGGCAGCGTGAGTGTGTCACAGGGAAGGAGGCAGCATCAGTGTGTCACAGGGAGGGAGGCAGTGTGAGTGTGTCACAGGGTGGGAGGCAGTGTGAGTGTGTCACAGGGAAGGAGGCAGCGTGAGTGTGTCACAGGGAAGGAGGCAGTGTGAGTGTGTCACAGGGAGGGAGGCAGTGAGTGTGTCACAGGGAAGGAGGCAGTGTGGGTGTGTCACAGGGAAGGAGGCAGCGTGAGTGTGTCACAGGGAAGGAGGCAGCGTGGGTGTGTCACGGGGAAGGAGGCAGTGTAGCTGTGTCACAGGGAGGGAGGCAGTGTGGGTGTGTCACAGGGAAGGAGGCAGTGTGAGTGTGTCACAGGGAAGGAGGCAGCGTGAGTGTGTCACAGGGAAGGAGGCAGAGTGAGTGTGTCACAGGGAGGGAGGCAGTGTGGGTGTGTCACAAGGAGGGAGGCAGTGTGGGTGTGTCACAAGGAAGGAGGCAGCGTGAGTGTGTCACAGGGAAGGAGGCAGTGTGTGTGTGTCACAGGGAGGGAGGCAGTGTGAGTGTGTCACAGGGAGGGAGGCAGTGTGGGTGTGTCACAGGGAGGGACGCAGCGTGAGTGTGTCACAGGGAAGGAGGCAGCGTGAGTGTGTCACAGGGAAGGAGGCACCGTGAGTGTGTCACAGGGAAGGAGGCAGTGTGGGTGTGTCATAGGGAAGGATGTAGTGTGTGTGTGTCACAGGGAAGGAGGCAGTGTGAGTGGGTCACAGGGAAGGAGGCAGTGTGAGTGTGTCACAGGAAGGGAGGCAGCATGAGTGTGTCACAGGGAAGGAGGCAGCATGAGTGTGTCACAGGGAGGGAGGCAGTGTGGGTGTGTCACAGAGAAGGAGGCAGTGTGAGTGTGTCACAGGGTGGGAGGCAGTGTGAGTGTGTCAAAGGGAAGTAGGCAGCGTGAGTGTGTCACAGGGAAGGAGGCAGTGTGAGTGTGTCACAGGGAGGGAGGCAGTGAGTGTGTCACAGGGAAGGAGGCAATGTGGGTGTGTCACATGGAAGGAGGCAGCGTGAGTGTGTCACAGGGTGGGAGGCAGTGTGAGTGTGTCAAAGGGAAGTAGGCAGCGTGAGTGTGTCACAGGGAAGGAGGCAGTGTGACTGTGTCACAGGGAGGGAGGCAGTGAGTGTGTCACAGGGAAGGAGGCAGTGTGAGTGTGTCACAGGGAAGGAGGCAGTGTGAGTGTGTCACAGGGAGGGAGGCAGCGTGAGTTTGTCACAGGGGGGAGGCAGCGTGAGTGTGTCACAGGGAGGGAGGCAGTGTGGGTGTGTCACAGGGAAGGAGGCACTGTGGGTGTGTCACAGGGAAGGAGACAGTATGAGTGTGTCACAGTGAAGGAGGCAGCGTGAGTGTGTCACAGGGAAGGAGGCAGCATCAGTGTGTCACAGGAAGGGAGGCAGTGTGAGTGTGTCACAGGCTTGGGAGGGAGGCAGCGTGAGTGTGTCAAAGAGAAGGAGGCAGCGTGAGTGTGTCACAGGGAAGGAGGCAGCGTGAGTGTGTCACAGGGAAGGAGGAAGCGTGAGTGTGTCACAGGGAAGTAGGCAGTGTGAGTGTGTCTCAGGGAAGTTGGCAGTGTGTGTGTGTCACATGGAGGGAGGCAGTGTGGGTGTGTCACAGGGAAGGAGGCAATGTGAGTGTGTCACAGGGAAGGAGGCAGTGTGAGTGTGTCACAGGGAGGGAGGCAGTGTGAGTGTGTCACAGGGAGGGAGGCAGTGTGTGTGTGTCACAGGGAGGGAGGCAGTGTGGGTGTGTCACGGGGAAGGAGGCAGTGTGAGTGTGTCACAGGGAGGGAGGCAGTGAGTGTCACAGGGAAGGAGGCAGTGTAGGTGTGTCACATGGAAGGAGGCAACGTGAGTGTGTCACAGGGAAGGAGGCAGCATCAGTGTGTCACAGGGAGGGAGGCAGTGTGAGTGTGTCACAGGGTGGGAGGCAGTGTGAGTGTGTCACAGGGAAGGAGGCAGCGTGAGTGTGTCACAGGGAAGGAGGCAGTGTGAGTGTGTCACAGGAAGGGAGGCAGTGAGTGTGTCACAGGGAAGGAGGCAGTGTGGGTGTGTCACAGGGAAGGAGGCAGCGTGAGTGTGTCACAGGGAAGGAGGCAGTGTGAGTGTGTCACAGGGAGGGAGGCAGTGTGAGTGTGTCACATGGAAGGAGGCAGTGAGTGTGTAACAGGGAGGGAGGCAGTGTGAGTGTGTCACAGGGAAGGAGGCAGTGTGGGTGTGTCACATGGAAGGAGGCAGCGTGAGTGTGTCACAGGGAAGGAGGCAGCGTGGGTGTGTCACGGGGAAGGAGGCAGTGTAGCTGTGTCACAGGGAGGGAGGCAGTGTGGGTGTGTCACAGGGAAGGAGGCAGTGTGAGTGTGTCACAGGGAAGGAGGCAGCGTTAGTGTGTCACAGGGAAGGAGGCAGAGTGAGTGTGTCACAGGGAGGGAGGCAGTGTGGGTGTGTCACAAGGAGGGAGGCAGTGTGGGTGTGTCACAAGGAAGGAGGCAGCGTGAGTGTGTCACAGGGGAGGAGGCAGTGTGTGTGTGTCACAGGGAGGGAGGCAGTGTGAGTGTGTCACAGGGAGGGAGGCAGTGTGGGTGTGTCACAGGGAGGGAGGCAGCGTGAGTGTGTCACAGGGAAGGAGGCAGCGTGAGTGTGTCACAGGAAGGGAGGCAGTGTGAGTGTGTCACAGGCTTGGGAGGGAGGCAGCGTGAGTGTGTCAAAGAGAAGGAGGCAGCGTGAGTGTGTCACAGGGAAGGAGGCAGCGTGAGTGTGTCACAGGGAAGGAGGCAGCGTGAGTGTGTCACAGGGAAGTAGGCAGTGTGAGTGTGTCTCAGGGAAGTTGGCAGTGTGTGTGTGTCACATGGAGGGAGGCAGTGTGGGTGTGTCACAGGGAAGGAGGCAATGTGAGTGTGTCACAGGGAAGGAGGCAGTGTGAGTGTGTCACAGGGAGGGAGGCAGTGTGAGTGTGTCACAGGGAGGGAGGCAGTGTGTGTGTGTCACAGGGAGGGAGGCAGTGTGGGTGTGTCACGGGGAAGGAGGCAGTGTGAGTGTGTCACAGGGAGGGAGGCAGTGAGTGTGTCACAGAGAAGGAGGCAGTGTAGGTGTGTCACATGGAAGGAGGCAACGTGAGTGTGTCACAGGGAAGGAGGCAGCATCAGTGTGTCACAGGGAGGGAGGCAGTGTGAGTGTGTCACAGGGTGGGAGGCAGTGTGAGTGTGTCACAGGGAAGGAGGCAGCGTGAGTGTGTCACAGGGAAGGAGGCAGTGTGAGTGTGTCACAGGGAGGGAGGCAGTGAGTGTGTCACAGGGAAGGAGGCAGTGTGGGTGTGTCACAGGGAAGGAGGCAGCGTGAGTGTGTCACAGGGAAGGAGGCAGTGTGAGTGTGTAACAGGGAAGGAGGCAGTGTGAGTGTGTCACAGGGAGGGAGGCAGTGTGAGTGTGTCACAGGGAGGGAGGCAGTGTGGGTGTGTCACAGGGAAGGAGGCAGTGTGAGTGTGTCACAGGGAAGGAGGCAGTGTGCGTGTGTCACGGGGAAGGAGGCAATGTGAGAGTGTCACTTGGAAGGAGGCAGTGAGTGTGTCACAGGGAGGGAGGCAGTGTGAGTGTGTCACAGGGTGGGAGGCTGTGTGAGTGTGTAACAGGGAAGGAGGCAGTGTGAGTGTGTCACAGGGAGGGAGGCAGTGTGAGTGTGTCACAGGGAGCGAGGCAGTGTGGGTGTGTCACAGAGAAGGAGGCAGTGTGAGTGTGTCACAGGGAAGGAGTCAGTGTGAGTGTGTCACAGGGAGGGAGGCTGTGTGAGTGTGTCACAGGGAAGGAGGCAGTGTGGATGTGTCACAGGGAAGGAGGCAGCATGAGTGTGTCACAGGGAAGGAGGCAGTGTGAGTGTGTCACAGGGAAGGAGGCAGTGAGTGTGTCACAGGGAGGGAGGCAGTGTGAGTGTGTCACAGGGAAGGAGGCAGTGTGGGTGTGTCACGGGGAAGGAGGCAGTGTGAGTGTGTCACAGGAAGGGAGGCAGTGTGAGTGTGTCACAGGCTTGGGAGGGAGGCAGCGTGAGTGTGTCAAAGAGAAGGAGGCAGCGTGAGTGTGTCACAGGGAAGGAGGCAGCGTGAGTGTGTCACAGGGAAGGAGGCAGCGTGAGTGTGTCACAGGGAAGTAGGCAGTGTGAGTGTGTCTCAGGGAAGTTGGCAGTGTGTGTGTGTCACATGGAGGGAGGCAGTGTGGGTGTGTCACAGGGAAGGAGGCAATGTGAGTGTGTCACAGGGAAGGAGGCAGTGTGAGTGTGTCACAGGGAGGGAGGCAGTGTGAGTGTGTCACAGGGAGGGAGGCAGTGTGTGTGTGTCACAGGGAGGGAGGCAGTGTGGGTGTGTCACGGGGAAGGAGGCAGTGTGAGTGTGTCACAGGGAGGGAGGCAGTGAGTGTGTCACAGGGAAGGAGGCAGTGTAGGTGTGTCACATGGAAGGAGGCAGCGTGAGTGTGTCACAGGGAAGGAGGCAGTATCAGTGTGTCACAGGGAGGGAGGCAGTGTGAGTGTGTCACAGGGTGGGAGGCAGTGTGAGTGTGTCACAGGGAAGGAGGCAGCGTGAGTGTGTCACAGGGAAGGAGGCAGTGTGAGTGTGTCACAGGGAGGGAGGCAGTGAGTGTGTCACAGGGAAGGAGGCAGTGTGGGTGTGTCACAGGGAAGGAGGCAGCGTGAGTGTGTCACAGGGAAGGAGGCAGCGTGGGTGTGTCACGGGGAAGGAGGCAGTGTAGCTGTGTCACAGGGAGGGAGGCAGTGTGGGTGTGTCACAGGGAAGGAGGCAGTGTGAGTGTGTCACAGGGAAGGAGGCAGCGTGAGTGTGTCACAGGGAAGGAGGCAGAGTGAGTGTGTCACAGGGAGGGAGGCAGTGTGGGTGTGTCACAAGGAGGGAGGCAGTGTGGGTGTGTCACAAGGAAGGAGGCAGCGTGAGTGTGTCACAGTGAAGGAGGCAGTGTGTGTGTGTCACAGGGAGGGAGGCAGTGTGAGTGTGTCACAGGGAGGGAGGCAGTGTGAGTGTGTCACAGGGAGGGAGGCAGTGTGGGTGTGTCACAGGGAGGGAGGCAGTGTGGGTGTGTCACAGGGAAGGAGGCAGTGTGGGTGTGTCACAGGGAGGGAGGCAGCGTGAGTGTGTCACAGGGAAGGAGGCAGCGTGAGTGTGTCACAGGGAAGGAGGCACCGTGAGTGTGTCACAGGGAAGGAGACAGTGTGGGTGTGTCATAGGGAAGGATGTAGTGTGTGTGTGTCACAGGGAAGGAGGCAGTGTGAGTGGGTCACAGGGAAGGAGGCAGTGTGAGTGTGTCACAGGAAGGGAGGCAGCGTGAGTGTGTCACAGGGAAGGAGGCAGCATGAGTGTGTCACAGGGAGGGAGGCAGTGTGGGTGTGTCACAGAGAAGGAGGCAGTGTGAGTGTGTCACAGGGTGGGAGGCAGTGTGAGTGTGTCAAAGGGAAGTAGGCAGCGTGTGTCACAGGGAAGGAGGCAGTGTGAGTGTGTCACAGGGAGGGAGGCAGTGAGTGTGTCACAGGGAAGGAGGCAATGTGTGTGTGTCACATGGAAGGAGGCAGCGTGAGTGTGTCACAGGGTGGGAGGCAGTGTGAGTGTGTCAAAGGGAAGTAGGCAGCGTGAGTGTGTCACAGGGAAGGAGGCAGTGTGAGTGTGTCACAGGGAGGGAGGCAGTGAGTGTGTCACAGGGAAGGAGGCAGTGTGAGTGTGTCACAGGGAAGGAGGCAGTGTGAGTGTGTCACAGGGAGGGAGGCAGCGTGAGTTTGTCACAGGGGGGAGGCAGCGTGAGTGTGTCACAGTTAGGGAGGCAGTGTGGGTGTGTCACAGGGAAGGAGGCAGTGTGGGTGTGTCACAGGGAAGGAGACAGTATGAGTGTGTCACAGTGAAGGAGGCAGCGTGAGTGTGTCACAGGGAAGGAGGCAGCATCAGTGTGTCACAGGAAGGGAGGCAGTGTGAGTGTGTCACAGGCTTGGGAGGGAGGCAGCGTGAGTGTGTCAAAGAGAAGGAGGCAGCGTGAGTGTGTCACAGGGAAGGAGGCAGCGTGAGTGTGTCACAGGGAAGGAGGCAGCGTGAGTGTGTCACAGGGAACGGGGCAGTGTGTGTGTGTCATAGGGAAGGATGTAGTGTGGGTGTGTCACAGGGAGGGAGGCAGTGTGAGTGTGTCACAGGAAGGGAGGCCGCGTGAGTGTGTCACAGGGAAGGAGGCAGCATGAGTGTGTCACAGGGAGGGAGGCAGTGTGGGTGTGTCACAGGGAAGGAGGCAGTGTGAGTGTGTCACAGGGTGGGAGGCAGTGTGAGTGTGTCAAAGGGAAGTAGGCAGCGTGAATGTGTCACAGCGAAGGAGGCAGTGTGAGTGTGTCACAGGGAGGGAGGCAGTGAGTGTGTCACAGCGAAGGAGGCAATGTGGGTGTGTCACATGGAAGGAGGCAGCGTGAGTGTGTCACAGGGAAGGAGGCAGCGTGAGTGTGTCACAGGGAAGGAGGCACCGTGAGTGTGTCACAGGGAAGGAGGCAGTGTGGTTGTGTCATAGGGAAGGATGCAGTGTGTGTGTGTCACAGGGAAGGAGGCAGTGTGAGTGGGTCACAGGGAAGGAGGCAGTGTGAGTGTGTCACAGGAAGGGAGGCAGCGTGAGTGTGTCACAGGGAAGGAGGCAGCGTGAGTGTGTCACAGGGAAGGAGGCAGAGTGTGTGTGTCCCAGGGAGGGAGGCAGTGTGGGTGTGTCACAAGGAGGGAGGCAGTGTGGGTGTGTCACAAGGAAGGAGGCACCGTGAGTGTGTCATAGGGAAGGATGTAGTGTGTGTGTGTCACAGGGAAGGAGGCAGTGTGGGTGTGTCACAGGGAGGGAGGCAGTGTGAGTGTGTCACAGGGAGGGAGGCAGTGTGAGTGTGTCACAGGGAGGGAGGCAGTGTGGGTGTGCCACAGGGAAGGAGGCAGCGTGAGTGTGTCACAGGGAAGGAGGCAGCGTGAGTGTGTCACAGGGAAGGAGGCACCGTGAGTGTGTCACAGGGAAGGAGGCAGTGTGGGTGTGTCATAGGGAAGGATGCAGTGTGTGTGTGTCACAGGGAAGGAGGCAGTGTGAGTGGGTCACAGGGAAGGAGGCAGTGTGAGTGTGTCACAGGAAGGGAGGCAGCGTGAGTGTGTCACAGGGAAGGAGGCAGCATGAGTGTGTCACAGGGAGGGAGGCAGTGTGGGTGTGTCACAGGGAAGGAGGCAGTGTGAGTGTGTCACAGGGTGGGAGGCAGTGTGAGTGTGTCAAAGGGAAGTAGGCAGCGTGAGTGTGTCACAGGGAAGGAGGCAGTGTGAGTGTGTCACAGGGAGGGAGGCAGTGAGTGTGTCACAGCGAAGGAGGCAATGTGGGTGTGTCACATGGAAGGAGGCAGCGTGAGTGTGTCACAGGGAAGGAGGCAGCGTGAGTGTGTCACAGGGAAGGAGGCAGAGGGTGTGTGTCACAGGGAGGGAGGCAGTGTGGGTGTGTCACAAGGAGGGAGGCAGTGTGGGTGTGTCACAAGGAAGGAGGCAGCGTGAGTGTGTCACAGGGAAGGAGGCAGTGTGTGTGTGTCACAGGGAGGGAGGCAGTGTGAGTGTGTCACAGGGAGGGAGGCAGTGTGGGTGTGTCACAGGGAAGGAGGCAGCGTGAGTGTGTAACAGGGAATGAGGCAGCGTGAGTGTGTCACAGGGAGGGAGGCAGTGTGAGTGTGTCACAGGGAGGGAGGCAGTGTGGGTGTGTCACAGGGAAGGAGGCAGTGTGAGTGTGTCACAGGGAAGGAGGCAGTGTGGGTGTCACGGGGAAGGAGGCAATGTGAGAGTGTCACTTGGAAGGAGGCAGTGAGTGTGTCACAGGGAGGGAGGCAGTGTGAGTGTGTCACAGGGTGGGAGGCTGTGTGAGTGTGTAACAGGGAAGGAGGCAGTGTGAGTGTGTCACAGGGAGGGAGGCAGTGTGAGTGTGTCACAGGGAGCGAGGCAGTGTGGGTGTGTCACAGAGAAGGAGGCAGTGTGAGTGTGTCACAGGGAAGGAGTCAGTGTGAGTGTGTCACAGGGAGGGAGGCTGTGTGAGTGTGTCACAGGGAAGGAGGCAGTGTGGATGTGTCACAGGGAAGGAGGCAGCATGAGTGTGTCACAGGGAAGGAGGCAGTGTGAGTGTGTCACAGGGAAGGAGGCAGTGAGTGTGTCACAGGGAGGGAGGCAGTGTGAGTGTGTCACAGGGAAGGAGGCAGTGTGGGTGTGTCACGGGGAAGGAGGCAGTGTGAGTGTGTCACAGGAAGGGAGGCAGTGTGAGTGTGTCACAGGCTTGGGAGGGAGGCAGCGTGAGTGTGTCAAAGAGAAGGAGGCAGCGTGAGTGTGTCACAGGGAAGGAGGCAGCGTGAGTGTGTCACAGGGAAGGAGGCAGCGTGAGTGTGTCACAGGGAAGTAGGCAGTGTGAGTGTGTCTCAGGGAAGTTGGCAGTGTGTGTGTGTCACATGGAGGGAGGCAGTGTGGGTGTGTCACAGGGAAGGAGGCAATGTGAGTGTGTCACAGGGAAGGAGGCAGTGTGAGTGTGTCACAGGGAGGGAGGCAGTGTGAGTGTGTCACAGGGAGGGAGGCAGTGTGTGTGTGTCACAGGGAGGGAGGCAGTGTGGGTGTGTCACGGGGAAGGAGGCAGTGTGAGTGTGTCACAGGGAGGGAGGCAGTGAGTGTGTCACAGGGAAGGAGGCAGTGTAGGTGTGTCACATGGAAGGAGGCAGCGTGAGTGTGTCACAGGGAAGGAGGCAGCATCAGTGTGTCACAGGGAGGGAGGCAGTGTGAGTGTGTCACAGGGTGGGAGGCAGTGTGAGTGTGTCACAGGGAAGGAGGCAGCGTGAGTGTGTCACAGGGAAGGAGGCAGTGTGAGTGTGTCACAGGGAGGGAGGCAGTGAGTGTGTCACAGGGAAGGAGGCAGTGTGGGTGTGTCACAGGGAAGGAGGCAGCGTGAGTGTGTCACAGGGAAGGAGGCAGCGTGGGTGTGTCACGGGGAAGGAGGCAGTGTAGCTGTGTCACAGGGAGGGAGGCAGTGTGGGTGTGTCACAGGGAAGGAGGCAGTGTGAGTGTGTCACAGGGAAGGAGGCAGCGTGAGTGTGTCACAGGGAAGGAGGCAGAGTGAGTGTGTCACAGGGAGGGAGGCAGTGTGGGTGTGTCACAAGGAGGGAGGCAGTGTGGGTGTGTCACAAGGAAGGAGGCAGCGTGAGTGTGTCACAGGGAAGGAGGCAGTGTGTGTGTGTCACAGGGAGGGAGGCAGTGTGAGTGTGTCACAGGGAGGGAGGCAGTGTGGGTGTGTCACAGGGAGGGAGGCAGCGTGAGTGTGTCACAGGGAAGGAGGCAGCGTGAGTGTGTCACAGGGAAGGAGGCACCGTGAGTGTGTCACAGGGAAGGAGGCAGTGTGGGTGTGTCACAGGGAGGGAGGCAGTGTGAGTGTGTCATAGGGAAGGATGTAGTGTGTGTGTGTCACAGGGAAGGAGGCAGTGTGAGTGGGTCACAGGGAAGGAGGCAGTGTGAGTGTGTCACAGGAAGGGAGGCAGCGTGAGTGTGTCACAGGGAAGGAGGCAGCATGAGTGTGTCACAGGGAGGGAGGCAGTGTGGGTGTGTCACAGAGAAGGAGGCAGTGTGAGTGTGTCACAGGGTGGGAGGCAGTGTGAGTGTGTCAAAGGGAAGTAGGCAGCGTGAGTGTGTCACAGGGAAGGAGGCAGTGTGAGTGTGTCACAGGGAGGGAGGCAGTGAGTGTGTCACAGGGAAGGAGGCAATGTGGGTGTGTCACATGGAAGGAGGCAGCGTGAGTGTGTCACAGGGTGGGAGGCAGTGTGAGTGTGTCAAAGGGAAGTAGGCAGCGTGAGTGTGTCACAGGGAAGGAGGCAGTGTGAGTGTGTCACAGGGAGGGAGGCAGTGAGTGTGTCACAGGGAAGGAGGCAGTGTGAGTGTGTCACAGGGAAGGAGGCAGTGTGAGTGTGTCACAGGGAGGGAGGCAGCGTGAGTTTGTCACAGGGGGGAGGCAGCGTGAGTGTGTCACAGTTAGGGAGGCAGTGTGGGTGTGTCACAGGGAAGGAGGCAGTGTGGGTGTGTCACAGGGAAGGAGACAGTATGAGTGTGTCACAGTGAAGGAGGCAGCGTGAGTGTGTCACAGGGAAGGAGGCAGCATCAGTGTGTCACAGGAAGGGAGGCAGTGTGAGTGTGTCACAGGCTTGGGAGGGAGGCAGCGTGAGTGTGTCAAAGAGAAGGAGGCAGCGTGAGTGTGTCACAGGGAAGGAGGCAGCGTGAGTGTGTCACAGGGAAGGAGGCAGCGTGAGTGTGTCACAGGGAACGGGGCAGTGTGTGTGTGTCATAGGGAAGGATGTAGTGTGGGTGTGTCACAGGGAGGGAGGCAGTGTGAGTGTGTCACAGGAAGGGAGGCAGCGTGAGTGTGTCACAGGGAAGGAGGCAGCATGAGTGTGTCACAGGGAGGGAGGCAGTGTGGGTGTGTCACAGGGAAGGAGGCAGTGTGAGTGTGTCACAGGGTGGGAGGCAGTGTGAGTGTGTCAAAGGGAAGTAGGCAGCGTGAATGTGTCACAGCGAAGGAGGCAGTGTGAGTGTGTCACAGGGAGGGAGGCAGTGAGTGTGTCACAGCGAAGGAGGCAATGTGGGTGTGTCACATGGAAGGAGGCAGCGTGAGTGTGTCACAGGGAAGGAGGCAGCGTGAGTGTGTCACAGGGAAGGAGGCACCGTGAGTGTGTCACAGGGAAGGAGGCAGTGTGGGTGTGTCATAGGGAAGGATGCAGTGTGTGTGTGTCACAGGGAAGGAGGCAGTGTGAGTGGGTCACAGGGAAGGAGGCAGTGTGAGTGTGTCACAGGAAGGGAGGCAGCGTGAGTGTGTCACAGGGAAGGAGGCAGCGTGAGTGTGTCACAGGGAAGGAGGCAGAGTGTGTGTGTCACAGGGAGGGAGGCAGTGTGGGTGTGTCACAAGGAGGGAGGCAGTGTGGGTGTGTCACAAGGAAGGAGGCACCGTGAGTGTGTCATAGGGAAGGATGTAGTGTGTGTGTGTCACAGGGAAGGAGGCAGTGTGGGTGTGTCACAGGGAGGGAGGCAGTGTGAGTGTGTCACAGGGAGGGAGGCAGTGTGAGTGTGTCACAGGGAGGGAGGCAGTGTGGGTGTGTCACAGGGAAGGAGGCAGCGTGAGTGTGTCACAGGGAAGGAGGCAGCGTGAGTGTGTCACAGGGAAGGAGGCACCGTGAGTGTGTCACAGGGAAGGAGGCAGTGTGGGTGTGTCATAGGGAAGGATGCAGTGTGTGTGTGTCACAGGGAAGGAGGCAGTGTGAGTGGGTCACAGGGAAGGAGGCAGTGTGAGTGTGTCACAGGCTAGGGAAGGAGGCAGTGTGAGTGTGTCACAGGAAGGGAGGCAACGTGAGTGTGTCACAGGGAAGGAGGCAGCATGAGTGTGTCACAGGGAGGGAGGCAGTGTGGGTGTGTCACAGGGAAGGAGGCAGTGTGAGTGTGTCACAGGGTGGGAGGCAGTGTGAGTGTGTCAAAGGGAAGTAGGCAGCGTGAGTGTGTCACAGGGAAGGAGGCAGTGTGAGTGTGTCACAGGGAGGGAGGCAGTGAGTGTGTCACAGCGAAGGAGGCAATGTGGGTGTGTCACATGGAAGGAGGCAGCGTGAGTGTGTCACAGGGAAGGAGGCAGCGTGAGTGTGTCACAGGGAAGGAGGCAGAGTGTGTGTGTCACAGGGAGGGAGGCAGTGTGGGTGTGTCACAAGGAGGGAGGCAGTGTGGGTGTGTCACAAGGA
The DNA here is from genome assembly GCF_019054845.1 of Dipodomys spectabilis. NCBI lineage: Eukaryota > Metazoa > Chordata > Mammalia > Rodentia > Heteromyidae > Dipodomys > Dipodomys spectabilis. The sequence continues at coordinate 25,351,140 of NW_024870696.1, forward strand.
AGGAGGCAGCGTGAGTGTGTCACAGGGAAGGAGGCAGTGTGTGTGTGTCACAGGGAGGGAGGCAGTGTGAGTGTGTCACAGGGAGGGAGGCAGTGTGGGTGTGTCACAGGGAAGGAGGCAGCGTGAGTGTGTCACAGGGAAGGAGGCAGCGTGAGTGTGTCACAGGGAAGGAGGCACCGTGAGTGTGTCACAGGGAAGGAGGCAGTGTGGGTGTGTCATAGGGAAGGATGCAGTGTGGGTGTGTCACAGGGAAGGAGGCAGTGTGGGTGTGTCACAGGGAAGGAGGCAGTGTGAGTGTGTCACAGGGAAGGAGGCAGTGTGAGTGTGTCACAGGAAGGGAGGCAGCGTGAGTGTGTCACAGGGAAGGAGGCAGCATGAGTGTGTCACAGGGAGGGAGGCAGTGTGGGTGTGTCACAGGGAAGGAGGCAGTGTGAGTGTGTCACAGGGAAGGAGGCAGTGTGGGTGTGTCATAGGGAAGGATGCAGTGTGGGTGTGTCACAGGGAAGGAGGCAGTGTGAGTGGGTCACAGGGAAGGAGGCAGTGTGAGTGTGTCACAGGAAGGGAGGCAGCGTGAGTGTGTCACAGGGAAGGAGGCAGCATGAGTGTGTCACAGGGAGGGAGGCAGTGTGGGTGTGTCACAGGGAAGGAGGCAGTGTGAGTGTGTCACAGGGTGGGAGGCAGTGTGAGTGTGTCAAAGGGAAGGAGGCAGCGTGAGTGTGTCACAGGAAAGGAGGCAGTGTGAGTGTGTCACAGGAAGGGAGGCAGTGAGTGTGTCACAGGGAAGGAGGCAATGTGGGTGTGTCACATGGAAGGAGGCAGCGTGAGTGTGTCACAGGGAAGGAGGCAGCGTGAGTGTGTCACAGGGAAGGAGGCACCGTGAGTGTGTCACAGGGAAGGAGGCAGCGTGAGTGTGTCAAAGGGAAGGAGGCACCGTGAGTGTGTCACAGGGAAGGAGGCAGTGTGAGTGTGTCACAGGGAAGGAGGCAGTGTGAGTGTGTCACAGGGAGGGAGGCAGCGTGAGTTTGTCACAGGGGGAGGCAGCGTGAGTGTGTCACAGGGAAGGAGGCAGTGTGAGTGTGTCACAGGGAAGGAGGCAGTGTGGGTGTGTCACAGGGAAGGAGGCAGTGTGAGTGTGTCACAGGGAGGGAGGCAGTATGGGTGTGTCACGGGGAAGGAGACAGTGTGAGTGTGTCACAGGGAAGGAGGCAGTGTGAGTGTGTCACAGGGAAGGAGGCAGTGTGAGTGTGTCTCAGGGAAGTTGGCAGTGTGTGTGTGTCACATGGAGGGAGGCAGTGTGGGTGTGTCACAGGGAAGGAGGCAGTGTGGGTGTGTCACAGGGAGGGAGGCAGTGTGGGTGTGTCACAGGGAGGGAGGCAGTATGAGTGTGTCACAGGGAAGGAGGCAGTGTGAGTGTGTCACAGGGAGGTAGGCAGTGTGGGTGTGTCACAGGAAGGAGGCAGTGTGAGTGTGTCACAGGGAAGGAGGCAGTGTGAGTGTGTCACAGGGAAGGAGGCAGCGTGAGTGTGTCACAGGGAAGGAGGCAGTGTGAGTGTGTCACAGGGAAGGAGGCAGCGTGAGTGTGTCACAGGGAAGGAGGCAGCGTGAGTGTGTCACAGGGAAGGAGGCAGCGTGGGTGTGTCACAGGGAAGGAGGCAGCGTGGGTGTGTCACAGGGAAGGAGGCAGCGTGGGTGTGTCACAGGGAAGGAGGCAGTGTGGGTGTGTCACAGGGAGGGAGGCAGTGTGAGTGTGTCACAGGGAGGGAGGCAGTGTGAGTGTGTCACAGGGAGGGAGGCAGTGTGGGTGTGTCACAGGGAAGGAGGCAGTGTGAGTGTGTCACAGGGAAGGAGGCAGTGTGGGTGTCACGGGGAAGGAGGCAATGTGAGAGTGTCACAGGGAAGGAGGCAGTGAGTGTGTCACAGGGAGGGAGGCAGTGTGAGTGTGTCACAGGGTGGGAGGCTGTGTGAGTGTGTCACAGGGAAGGAGTCAGTGTCAGTGTGTCACAGGGAGGGAGGCAGTGTGTGTGTGTCACAGGGAAGGAGGCAGTGTGGGTGTGTCACGGGGAAGGAGGCAGTGTGAGTGTGTCACAGGGAGGGAGGCAGTGTGGGTGTGTCACAGGGAAGGAGGCAGTGTGAGTGTGTCACAGGGAAGGAGGCAGCGTGAGTGTGTCACAGGGAAGGAGGCAGAGTGAGTGTGTCACAGGGAGGGAGGCAGTGTGGGTGTGTCACAAGGAGGGAGGCAGTGTGGGTGTGTCACAAGGAAGGAGGCAGCGTGAGTGTGTCACAGGGAAGGAGGCAGTGTGTGTGTGTCACAGGGAGGGAGGCAGTGTGCGTGTGTCACAGGGAGGGAGGCAGTGTGGGTGTGTCACAGGGAGGGAGGCAGTGTGAGTGTGTCACAGGGAAGGAGGCAGTGTGGGTGTGTCACAAGGAGGGAGGCAGTGTGGGTGTGTCACAAGGAAGGAGGCAGCGTGAGTGTGTCACAGGGAAGGAGGCAGTGTGTGTGTGTCACAGGGAGGGAGGCAGTGTGAGTGTGTCACAGGGAGGGAGGCAGTGTGGGTGTGTCACAGGGAGGGAGGCAGCGTGAGTGTGTCACAGGGAAGGAGGCAGCGTGAGTGTGTCACAGGGAAGGAGGCAGAGTGAGTGTGTCACAGGGAGGGAGGCAGTGTGGGTGTGTCACAAGGAGGGAGGCAGTGTGGGTGTGTCACAAGGAAGGAGGCAGCGTGAGTGTGTCACAGGGAAGGAGGCAGTGTGTGTGTGTCACAGGGAGGGAGGCAGTGTGAGTGTGTCACAGGGAGGGAGGCAGTGTGGGTGTGTCACAGGGAGGGAGGCAGTGTGAGTGTGTCACAGGGAGGGAGGCAGCGTGAGTGTGTCACAGGAAGGAGGCAGTGTGAGTGTGTCACAGGGAAGGAGGCAGTGTGGGTGTGTCATAGGGAAGGATGTAGTGTGTGTGTGTCACAGGGAAGGAGGCAGTGTGAGTGGGTCACAGGGAAGGAGGCAGTGTGAGTGTGTCACAGGAAGGGAGGCAGCGTGAGTGTGTCACAGGGAAGGAGGCAGCATGAGTGTGTCACAGGGAGGGAGGCAGTGTGGGTGTGTCACAGAGAAGGAGGCAGTGTGAGTGTGTCACAGGGTGGGAGGCAGTGTGAGTGTGTCAAAGGGAAGTAGGCAGCGTGAGTGTGTCACAGGGAAGGAGGCAGTGTGAGTGTGTCACAGGGAGGGAGGCAGTGAGTGTGTCACAGGGAAGGAGGCAATGTGGGTGTGTCACATGGAAGGAGGCAGCGTGAGTGTGTCACAGGGTGGGAGGCAGTGTGAGTGTGTCAAAGGGAAGTAGGCAGCGTGAGTGTGTCACAGGGAAGGAGGCAGTGTGAGTGTGTCACAGGGAGGGAGGCAGTGAGTGTGTCACAGGGAAGGAGGCAGTGTGAGTGTGTCACAGGGAAGGAGGCAGTGTGAGTGTGTCACAGGGAGGGAGGCAGCGTGAGTTTGTCACAGGGGGGAGGCAGCGTGAGTGTGTCACAGGGAGGGAGGCAGTGTGGGTGTGTCACAGGGAAGGAGGCAGTGTGGGTGTGTCACAGGGAAGGAGACAGTATGAGTGTGTCACAGGGAGGGAGGCAGCGTGAGTGTGTCACAGGGAAGGAGGCAGCGTGAGTGTGTCACAGGAAGGGAGGCAGTGTGAGTGTGTCACAGGCTTGGGAGGGAGGCAGCGTGAGTGTGTCAAAGAGAAGGAGGCAGCGTGAGTGTGTCACAGGGAAGGAGGCAGCGTGAGTGTGTCACAGGGAAGGAGGCAGCGTGAGTGTGTCACAGGGAAGTAGGCAGTGTGAGTGTGTCTCAGGGAAGTTGGCAGTGTGTGTGTGTCACATGGAGGGAGGCAGTGTGGGTGTGTCACAGGGAAGGAGGCAATGTGAGTGTGTCACAGGGAAGGAGGCAGTGTGAGTGTGTCACAGGGAGGGAGGCAGTGTGAGTGTGTCACAGGGAGGGAGGCAGTGTGTGTGTGTCACAGGGAGGGAGGCAGTGTGGGTGTGTCACGGGGAAGGAGGCAGTGTGAGTGTGTCACAGGGAGGGAGGCAGTGAGTGTGTCACAGGGAAGGAGGCAGTGTGAGTGTGTCACAGGGAAGGAGGCAACGTGAGTGTGTCACAGGGAAGGAGGCAGCATCAGTGTGTCACAGGGAGGGAGGCAGTGTGAGTGTGTCACATGGAAGGAGGCAACGTGAGTGTGTCACAGGGAAGGAGGCAGCATCAGTGTGTCACAGGGAGGGAGGCAGTGTGAGTGTGTCACATGGAAGGAGGCAACGTGAGTGTGTCACAGGGAAGGAGGCAGCATCAGTGTGTCACAGGGAAGGAGGCAGTGTGAGTGTGTCACATGGAAGGAGGCAACGTGAGTGTGTCACAGGGAAGGAGGCAGCATCAGTGTGTCACAGGGAGGGAGGCAGTGTGAGTGTGTCACAGGGTGGGAGGCAGTGTGAGTGTGTCACAGGGAAGGAGGCAGCGTGAGTGTGTCACAGGGAAGGAGGCAGTGTGAGTGTGTCACAGGGAGGGAGGCAGTGAGTGTGTCACAGGGAAGGAGGCAGTGTGGGTGTGTCACAGGGAAGGAGGCAGCGTGAGTGTGTCACAGGGAAGGAGGCAGTGTGAGTGTGTAACAGGGAAGGAGGCAGTGTGAGTGTGTCACAGGGAGGGAGGCAGTGTGAGTGTGTCACAGGGAGGGAGGCAGTGTGGGTGTGTCACAGGGAAGGAGGCAGTGTGAGTGTGTCACAGGGAAGGAGGCAGTGTGGGTGTCACGGGGAAGGAGGCAATGTGAGAGTGTCACAGGGAAGGAGGCAGTGAGTGTGTCACAGGGAGGGAGGCAGTGTGAGTGTGTCACAGGGTGGGAGGCTGTGTGAGTGTGTAACAGGGAAGGAGGCAGTGTGAGTGTGTCACAGGGAGGGAGGCAGTGTGAGTGTGTCACAGGGAGCGAGGCAGTGTGGGTGTGTCACAGAGAAGGAGGCAGTGTGAGTGTGTCACAGGGAAGGAGTCAGTGTGAGTGTGTCACAGGGAGGGAGGCTGTGTGAGTGTGTCACAGGGAAGGAGGCAGTGTGGATGTGTCACAGGAAAGGAGGCAGCATGAGTGTGTCACCGGGAAGGAGGCAGTGTGAGTGTGTCACAGGGAAGGAGGCAGTGAGTGTGTCACAGGGAGGGAGGCAGTGTGAGTGTGTCACAGGGAAGGAGGCAGTGTGGGTGTGTCACGGGGAAGGAGGCAGTGTGAGTGTGTCACAGGAAGGGAGGCAGTGTGAGTGTGTCACAGTCTTGGGAGGGAGGCAGCGTGAGTGTGTCAAAGAGAAGGAGGCAGCGTGAGTGTGTCACAGGGAAGGAGGCAGCGTGAGTGTGTCACAGGGAAGGAGGCAGCGTGAGTGTGTCACAGGGAAGTAGGCAGTGTGAGTGTGTCTCAGGGAAGTTGGCAGTGTGTGTGTGTCACATGGAGGGAGGCAGTGTGGGTGTGTCACAGGGAAGGAGGCAATGTGAGTGTGTCACAGGGAAGGAGGCAGTGTGAGTGTGTCACAGGGAGGGAGGCAGTGTGAGTGTGTCACAGGGAGGGAGGCAGTGTGTGTGTGTCACAGGGAGGGAGGCAGTGTGGGTGTGTCACGGGGAAGGAGGCAGTGTGAGTGTGTCACAGGGAGGGAGGCAGTGAGTGTGTCACAGGGAAGGAGGCAGTGTAGGTGTGTCACATGGAAGGAGGCAACGTGAGTGTGTCACAGGGAAGGAGGCAGCATCAGTGTGTCACAGGGAGGGAGGCAGTGTGAGTGTGTCACAGGGTGGGAGGCAGTGTGAGTGTGTCACAGGGAAGGAGGCAGCGTGAGTGTGTCACAGGGAAGGAGGCAGTGTGAGTGTGTCACAGGGAGGGAGGCAGTGAGTGTGTCACAGGGAAGGAGGCAGTGTGGGTGTGTCACAGGGAAGGAGGCAGCGTGAGTGTGTCACAGGGAAGGAGGCAGCGTGGGTGTGTCACGGGGAAGGAGGCAGTGTAGCTGTGTCACAGGGAGGGAGGCAGTGTGGGTGTGTCACAGGGAAGGAGGCAGTGTGAGTGTGTCACAGGGAAGGAGGCAGCGTGAGTGTGTCACAGGGAAGGAGGCAGAGTGAGTGTGTCACAGGGAGGGAGGCAGTGTGGGTGTGTCACAAGGAGGGAGGCAGTGTGGGTGTGTCACAAGGAAGGAGGCAGCGTGAGTGTGTCACAGGGAAGGAGGCAGTGTGTGTGTGTCACAGGGAGGGAGGCAGTGTGAGTGTGTCACAGGGAGGGAGGCAGTGTGGGTGTGTCACAGGGAGGGACGCAGCGTGAGTGTGTCACAGGGAAGGAGGCAGCGTGAGTGTGTCACAGGGAAGGAGGCACCGTGAGTGTGTCACAGGGAAGGAGGCAGTGTGGGTGTGTCATAGGGAAGGATGTAGTGTGTGTGTGTCACAGGGAAGGAGGCAGTGTGAGTGGGTCACAGGGAAGGAGGCAGTGTGAGTGTGTCACAGGAAGGGAGGCAGCGTGAGTGTGTCACAGGGAAGGAGGCAGCATGAGTGTGTCACAGGGAGGGAGGCAGTGTGGGTGTGTCACAGAGAAGGAGGCAGTGTGAGTGTGTCACAGGGTGGGAGGCAGTGTGAGTGTGTCAAAGGGAAGTAGGCAGCGTGAGTGTGTCACAGGGAAGGAGGCAGTGTGAGTGTGTCACAGGGAGGGAGGCAGTGAGTGTGTCACAGGGAAGGAGGCAATGTGGGTGTGTCACATGGAAGGAGGCAGCGTGAGTGTGTCACAGGGTGGGAGGCAGTGTGAGTGTGTCAAAGGGAAGTAGGCAGCGTGAGTGTGTCACAGGGAAGGAGGCAGTGTGACTGTGTCACAGGGAGGGAGGCAGTGAGTGTGTCACAGGGAAGGAGGCAGTGTGAGTGTGTCACAGGGAAGGAGGCAGTGTGAGTGTGTCACAGGGAGGGAGGCAGCGTGAGTTTGTCACAGGGGGGAGGCAGCGTGAGTGTGTCACAGGGAGGGAGGCAGTGTGGGTGTGTCACAGGGAAGGAGGCACTGTGGGTGTGTCACAGGGAAGGAGACAGTATGAGTGTGTCACAGTGAAGGAGGCAGCGTGAGTGTGTCACAGGGAAGGAGGCAGCATCAGTGTGTCACAGGAAGGGAGGCAGTGTGAGTGTGTCACAGGCTTGGGAGGGAGGCAGCGTGAGTGTGTCAAAGAGAAGGAGGCAGCGTGAGTGTGTCACAGGGAAGGAGGCAGCGTGAGTGTGTCACAGGGAAGGAGGAAGCGTGAGTGTGTCACAGGGAAGTAGGCAGTGTGAGTGTGTCTCAGGGAAGTTGGCAGTGTGTGTGTGTCACATGGAGGGAGGCAGTGTGGGTGTGTCACAGGGAAGGAGGCAATGTGAGTGTGTCACAGGGAAGGAGGCAGTGTGAGTGTGTCACAGGGAGGGAGGCAGTGTGAGTGTGTCACAGGGAGGGAGGCAGTGTGTGTGTGTCACAGGGAGGGAGGCAGTGTGGGTGTGTCACGGGGAAGGAGGCAGTGTGAGTGTGTCACAGGGAGGGAGGCAGTGAGTGTGTCACAGGGAAGGAGGCAGTGTAGGTGTGTCACATGGAAGGAGGCAACGTGAGTGTGTCACAGGGAAGGAGGCAGCATCAGTGTGTCACAGGGAGGGAGGCAGTGTGAGTGTGTCACAGGGTGGGAGGCAGTGTGAGTGTGTCACAGGGAAGGAGGCAGCGTGAGTGTGTCACAGGGAAGGAGGCAGTGTGAGTGTGTCACAGGAAGGGAGGCAGTGAGTGTGTCACAGGGAAGGAGGCAGTGTGGGTGTGTCACAGGGAAGGAGGCAGCGTGAGTGTGTCACAGGGAAGGAGGCAGTGTGAGTGTGTCACAGGGAGGGAGGCAGTGTGAGTGTGTCACATGGAAGGAGGCAGTGAGTGTGTAACAGGGAGGGAGGCAGTGTGAGTGTGTCACAGGGAAGGAGGCAGTGTGGGTGTGTCACATGGAAGGAGGCAGCGTGAGTGTGTCACAGGGAAGGAGGCAGCGTGGGTGTGTCACGGGGAAGGAGGCAGTGTAGCTGTGTCACAGGGAGGGAGGCAGTGTGGGTGTGTCACAGGGAAGGAGGCAGTGTGAGTGTGTCACAGGGAAGGAGGCAGCGTGAGTGTGTCACAGGGAAGGAGGCAGAGTGAGTGTGTCACAGGGAGGGAGGCAGTGTGAGTGTGTCACAGGGAGGGAGGCAGCGTGAGTGTGTCACAGGGAAGGAGGCACCGTGAGTGTGTCACAGGGAAGGAGGCAGCGTGAGTGTGTCACAGGGAAGGAGGCAGAGTGTGTGTGTCACAGGGAGGGAGGCAGTGTGGGTGTGTCACAAGGAGGGAGGCAGTGTGGGTGTGTCACAAGGAAGGAGGCACCGTGAGTGTGTCATAGGGAAGGATGTAGTGTGTGTGTGTCACAGGGAAGGAGGCAGTGTGGGTGTGTCACAGGGAGGGAGGCAGTGTGAGTGTGTCACAGGGAGGGAGGCAGTGTGAGTGTGTCACAGGGAGGGAGGCAGTGTGGGTGTGTCACAGGGAAGGAGGCAGCGTGAGTGTGTCACAGGGAAGGAGGCAGCGTGAGTGTGTCACAGGGAAGGAGGCACCGTGAGTGTGTCACAGGGAAGGAGGCAGTGTGGGTGTGTCATAGGGAAGGATGCAGTGTGTGTGTGTCACAGGGAAGGAGGCAGTGTGAGTGGGTCACAGGGAAGGAGGCAGTGTGAGTGTGTCACAGGAAGGGAGGCAGCGTGAGTGTGTCACAGGGAAGGAGGCAGCATGACTGTGTCACAGGGAGGGAGGCAGTGTGGGTGTGTCACAGGGAAGGAGGCAGTGTGAGTGTGTCACAGGGTGGGAGGCAGTGTGAGTGTGTCAAAGGGAAGTAGGCAGCGTGAGTGTGTCACAGGGAAGGAGGCAGTGTGAGTGTGTCACAGGGAGGGAGGCAGTGAGTGTGTCACAGCGAAGGAGGCAATGTGGGTGTGTCACATGGAAGGAGGCAGCGTGAGTGTGTCACAGGGAAGGAGGCAGCGTGAGTGTGTCACAGGGAAGGAGGCAGAGTGTGTGTGTCACAGGGAGGGAGGCAGTGTGGGTGTGTCACAAGGAGGGAGGCAGTGTGGGTGTGTCACAAGGAAGGAGGCAGCGTGAGTGTGTCACAGGGAAGGAGGCAGTGTGTGTGTGTCACAGGGAGGGAGGCAGTGTGAGTGTGTCACAGGGAGGGAGGCAGTGTGGGTGTGTCACAGGGAAGGAGGCAGCGTGAGTGTGTCACAGGGAAGGAGGCAGCGTGAGTGTGTCACAGGGAAGGAGGCACCGTGAGTGTGTCACAGGGAAGGAGGCAGTGTGGGTGTGTCATAGGGAAGGATGCAGTGTGTGTGTGTCACAGGGAAGGAGGCAGTGTGAGTGTGTCACAGGGAGGGAGGCAGTGTGAGTGGGTCACAGGGAAGGAGGCAGTGTGAGTGTGTCACAGGAAGGGAGGCAGCGTGAGTGTGTCACAGGGAAGGAGGCAGCATGAGTGTGTCACAGGGAGGGAGGCAGTGTGGGTGTGTCACAGGGAAGGAGGCAGTGTGAGTGTGTCACAGGGTGGGAGGCAGTGTGAGTGTGTCAAAGGGAAGTAGGCAGCGTGAGTGTGTCACAGGAAAGGAGGCAGTGTGAGTGTGTCACAGGGAGGGAGGCAGTGAGTGTGTCACAGGGAAGGAGGCAATGTGGGTGTGTCACATGGAAGGAGGCAGCGTGAGTGTGTCACAGGGAAGGAGACAGCGTGAGTGTGTCACAGGGAAGGAGGCACCGTGAGTGTGTCACAGGGAAGGAGGCAGCGTGAGTGTGTCAAAGGGAAGGAGGCACCGTGAGTGTGTCACAGGGAAGGAGGCAGTGTGAGTGTGTCACAGGGAAGGAGGCAGTGTGAGTGTGTCACAGGGAGGGAGGCAGCGTGAGTTTGTCACAAGGGGAGGCAGCGTGAGTGTGTCACAGGGAAGGAGGCAGTGTGAGTGTGTCACAGGGAAGGAGGCAGTGTGGGTGTGTCACAGGGAAGGAGGCAGTGTGAGTGTGTCACAGGGAGGGAGGCAGTATGGGTGTGTCACGGGGAAGGAGACAGTGTGAGTGTGTCACAGGGAAGGAGGCAGTGTGAGTGTGTCACAGGGAAGGAGGCAGTGTGAGTGTGTCTCAGGGAAGTTGGCAGTGTGTGTGTGTCACATGGAGGGAGGCAGTGTGGGTGTGTCACAGGGAAGGAGGCAGTGTGGGTGTGTCACAGGGAGGGAGGCAGTGTGGGTGTGTCACAGGGAGGGAGGCAGTATGAGTGTGTCACAGGGAAGGAGGCAGTGTGAGTGTGTCACAGGGAGGTAGGCAGTGTGGGTGTGTCACAGGAAGGAGGCAGTGTGAGTGTGTCACAGGGAAGGAGGCAGTGTGAGTGTGTCACAGGGAAGGAGGCAGCGTGAGTGTGTCACAGGGAAGGAGGCAGCGTGAGTGTGTCACAGGGAAGGAGGCAGCGTGAGTGTGTCACAGGGAAGGAGGCAGCGTGAGTGTGTCACAGGGAAGGAGGCAGCGTGGGTGTGTCACAGGGAAGGAGGCAGCGTGAGTGTGTCACAGGGAAGGAGGCAGCGTGAGTGTGTCACAGGGAGGGAGGCAGTGTGGGTGTGTCACAGGGAAGGAGGCAGTGTGAGTGTGTCACAGGGAAGGAGGCAGTGTGGGTGTCACGGGGAAGGAGGCAATGTGAGAGTGTCACAGGGAAGGAGGCAGTGAGTGTGTCACAGGGAGGGAGGCAGTGTGAGTGTGTCACAGGGTGGGAGGCTGTGTGAGTGTGTCACAGGGAAGGAGTCAGTGTGAGTGTGTCACAGGGAGGGAGGCAGTGTGAGTGTGTCACAGGGAAGGAGGCAGTGTGGGTGTGTCACGGGGAAGGAGGCAGTGTGAGTGTGTCACAGGAAGGGAGGCAGTGTGAGTGTGTCACAGGCTTGGGAGGGAGGCAGCGTGAGTGTGTCAAAGAGAAGGAGGCAGCGTGAGTGTGTCACAGGGAAGGAGGCAGCGTGAGTGTGTCACAGGGAAGGAGGCAGCGTGAGTGTGTCACAGGGAAGTAGGCAGTGTGAGTGTGTCTCAGGGAAGTTGGCAGTGTGTGTGTGTCACATGGAGGGAGGCAGTGTGGGTGTGTCACAGGGAAGGAGGCAATGTGAGTGTGTCACAGGGAAGGAGGCAGTGTGAGTGTGTCACAGGGAGGGAGGCAGTGTGAGTGTGTCACAGGGAGGGAGGCAGTGTGTGTGTGTCACAGGGAGGGAGGCAGTGTGGGTGTGTCACGGGGAAGGAGGCAGTGTGAGTGTGTCACAGGGAGGGAGGCAGTGAGTGTGTCACAGGGAAGGAGGCAGTGTAGGTGTGTCACATGGAAGGAGGCAGCGTGAGTGTGTCACAGGGAAGGAGGCAGCATCAGTGTGTCACAGGGAGGGAGGCAGTGTGAGTGTGTCACAGGGTGGGAGGCAGTGTGAGTGTGTCACAGGGAAGGAGGCAGCGTGAGTGTGTCACAGGGAAGGAGGCAGTGTGAGTGTGTCACAGGGAGGGAGGCAGTGAGTGTGTCACAGGGAAGGAGGCAGTGTGGGTGTGTCACAGGGAAGGAGGCAGCGTGAGTGTGTCACAGGGAAGGAGGCAGCGTGGGTGTGTCACGGTGAAGGAGGCAGTGTAGCTGTGTCACAGGGAGGGAGGCAGTGTGGGTGTGTCACAGGGAAGGAGGCAGTGTGAGTGTGTCACAGGGAAGGAGGCAGCGTGAGTGTGTCACAGGGAAGGAGGCAGAGTGAGTGTGTCACAGGGAGGGAGGCAGTGTGGGTGTGTCACAAGGAGGGAGGCAGTGTGGGTGTGTCACAAGGAAGGAGGCAGCGTGAGTGTGTCACAGGGAAGGAGGCAGTGTGTGTGTGTCACAGGGAGGGAGGCAGTGTGAGTGTGTCACAGGGAGTGAGGCAGTGTGGGTGTGTCACAGGGAGGGAGGCAGCGTGAGTGTGTCACAGGGAAGGAGGCAGCGTGAGTGTGTCACAGGGAAGGAGGCACCGTGAGTGTGTCACAGGGAAGGAGACAGTGTGGGTGTGTCATAGGGAAGGATGTAGTGTGTGTGTGTCACAGGGAAGGAGGCAGTGTGAGTGGGTCACAGGGAAGGAGGCAGTGTGAGTGTGTCACAGGAAGGGAGGCAGCGTGAGTGTGTCACAGGGAAGGAGGCAGCATGAGTGTGTCACAGGGAGGGAGGCAGTGTGGGTGTGTCACAGAGAAGGAGGCAGTGTGAGTGTGTCACAGGGTGGGAGGCAGTGTGAGTGTGTCAAAGGGAAGTAGGCAGCGTGAGTGTGTCACAGGGAAGGAGGCAGTGTGAGTGTGTCACAGGGAGGGAGGCAGTGAGTGTGTCACAGGGAAGGAGGCAATGTGGGTGTGTCACATCGAAGGAGGCAGCGTGAGTGTGTCACAGGGTGGGAGGCAGTGTGAGTGTGTCAAAGGGAAGTAGGCAGCGTGAGTGTGTCACAGGGAAGGAGGCAGTGTGAGTGTGTCACAGGGAGGGAGGCAGTGAGTGTGTCACAGGGAAGGAGGCAGTGTGAGTGTGTCACAGGGAAGGAGGCAGTGTGAGTGTGTCACAGGGAGGGAGGCAGCGTGAGTTTGTCACAGGGGGGAGGCAGCGTGAGTGTGTCACAGGGAGGGAGGCAGTGTGGGTGTGTCACAGGGAAGGAGGCAGTGTGGGTGTGTCACAGGGAAGGAGACAGTATGAGTGTGTCACAGGGAAGGAGGCAGCGTGAGTGTGTCACAGGGAAGGAGGCAGCATCAGTGTGTCACAGGAAGGGAGGCAGTGTGAGTGTGTCACAGGCTTGGGAGGGAGGCAGCGTGAGTGTGTCAAAGAGAAGGAGGCAGCGTGAGTGTGTCACAGGGAAGGAGGCAGCGTGAGTGTGTCACAGGGAAGGAGGCAGTGTGAGTGTGTCTCAGGGAAGTTGGCAGTGTGTGTGTGTCACATGGAGGGAGGCAGTGTGGGTGTGTCACAGGGAAGGAGGCAATGTGAGTGTGTCACAGGGAAGGAGGCAGTGTGAGTGTGTCACAGGGAGGGAGGCAGTGTGAGTGTGTCACAGGGAGGGAGGCAGTGTGTGTGTGTCACAGGGAGGGAGGCAGTGTGGGTGTGTCACGGGGAAGGAGGCAGTGTGAGTGTGTCACAGGGAGGGAGGCAGTGAGTGTGTCACAGGGAAGGAGGCAGTGTAGGTGTGTCACATGGAAGGAGGCAACGTGAGTGTGTCACAGGGAAGGAGGCAGCATCAGTGTGTCACAGGGAGGGAGGCAGTGTGAGTGTGTCACAGGGTGGGAGGCAGTGTGAGTGTGTCACAGGGAAGGAGGCAGCGTGAGTGTGTCACAGGGAAGGAGGCAGTGTGAGTGTGTCACAGGGAGGGAGGCAGTGAGTGTGTCACAGGGAAGGAGGCAGTGTGGGTGTGTCACAGGGAAGGAGGCAGCGTGAGTGTGTCACAGGGAAGGAGGCAGTGTGAGTGTGTCACAGGGAGGGAGGCAGTGTGAGTGTGTCACATGGAAGGAGGCAGTGAGTGTGTAACAGGGAGGGAGGCAGTGTGAGTGTGTCACAGGGAAGGAGGCAGTGTGGGTGTGTCAAATGGAAGGAGGCAGCGTGAGTGTGTCACAGGGAAGGAGGCAGCGTGGGTGTGTCACGGGGAAGGAGGCAGTGTAGCTGTGTCACAGGGAGGGAGGCAGTGTGGGTGTGTCACAGGGAAGGAGGCAGTGTGAGTGTGTCACAGGGAAGGAGGCAGCGTGAGTGTGTCACAGGGAAGGAGGCAGAGTGAGTGTGTCACAGGGAGGGAGGCAGTGTGGGTGTGTCACAAGGAGGGAGGCAGTGTGGGTGTGTCACAAGGAAGGAGGCAGCGTGAGTGTGTCACAGGGAAGGAGGCAGTGTGTGTGTGTCACAGGGAGGGAGGCAGTGTGAGTGTGTCACAGGGAGGGAGGCAGTGTGGGTGTGTCACAGGGAGGGAGGCAGCGTGAGTGTGTCACAGGGAAGGAGGCAGCGTGAGTGTGTCACAGGGAAGGAGGCACCGTGAGTGTGTCACAGGGAAGGGGGCAGTGTGGGTGTGTCACAGGGTGGGAGGCAGTGTGAGTGTGTCAAAGGGAAGTAGGCAGCGTGAGTGTGTCACAGCGAAGGAGGCAGTGTGAGTGTGTCACAGGTAGGGAGGCAGTGAGTGTGTCACAGCGAAGGAGGCAATGTGGGTGTGTCACATGGAAGGAGGCAGCGTGAGTGTGTCACAGGGAAGGAGGCAGCGTGAGTGTGTCACAGGGAAGGAGGCACCGTGAGTGTGTCACAGGGAAGGAGGCAGTGTGGGTGTGTCATAGGGAAGGATGCAGTGTGTGTGTGTCACAGGGAAGGAGGCAGTGTGAGTGGGTCACAGGGAAGGAGGCAGTGTGAGTGTGTCACAGGAAGGGAGGCAGCGTGAGTGTGTCACAGGGAAGGAGGCAGCGTGAGTGTGTCACAGGGAAGGAGGCAGAGTGTGTGTGTCACAGGGAAGGAGGCAGCGTGAGTGTGTCACAGGGAAGGAGGCAGTGTGGGTGTGTCACAAGGAGGGAGGCAGTGTGGGTGTGTCACAAGGAAGGAGGCACCGTGAGTGTGTCATAGGGAAGGATGTAGTGTGTGTGTGTCACAGGGAAGGAGGCAGTGTGGGTGTGTCACAGGGAGGGAGGCAGTGTGAGTGTGTCACAGGGAGGGAGGCAGTGTGAGTGTGTCACAGGGAGGGAGGCAGTGTGGGTGTGTCACAGGGAAGGAGGCAGCGTGAGTGTGTCACAGGGAAGGAGGCAGCGTGAGTGTGTCACAGGGAAGGAGGCACCGTGAGTGTGTCACAGGGAAGGAGGCAGTGTGGGTGTGTCATAGGGAAGGATGCAGTGTGGGTGTGTCACAGGGAAGGAGGCAGTGTGAGTGGGTCACAGGGAAGGAGGCAGTGTGAGTGTGTCACAGGAAGGGAGGCAGCGTGAGTGTGTCACAGGGAAGGAGGCAGCATGAGTGTGTCACAGGGAGGGAGGCAGTGTGGGTGTGTCACAGGGAAGGAGGCAGTGTGAGTGTGTCACAGGGTGGGAGGCAGTGTGAGTGTGTCAAAGGGAAGGAGGCAGCGTGAGTGTGTCACAGGAATGGAGGCAGTGTGAGTGTGTCACAGGGAGGGAGGCAGTGAGTGTGTCACAGGGAAGGAGGCAATGTGGGTGTGTCACATGGAAGGAGGCAGCGTGAGTGTGTCACAGGGAAGGAGGCAGCGTGAGTGTGTCACAGGGAAGGAGGCACCGTGAGTGTGTCACAGGGAAGGAGGCAGCGTGAGTGTGTCAAAGGGAAGGAGGCACCGTGAGTGTGTCACAGGGAAGGAGGCAGTGTGAGTGTGTCACAGGGAAGGAGGCAGTGTGAGTGTGTCACAGGGAGGGAGGCAGCGTGAGTTTGTCACAGGGGGAGGCAGCGTGAGTGTGTCACAGGGAAGGAGGCAGTGTGAGTGTGTCACAGGGAAGGAGGCAGTGTGGGTGTGTCACAGGGAAGGAGGCAGTGTGGGTGTGTCACAGGGAAGGAGTCAGTGTGAGTGTGTCACAGGGAGGGAGGCAGTATGGGTGTGTCACGGGGAAGGAGACAGTGTGAGTGTGTCACAGGGAAGGAGGCAGTGTGAGTGTGTCACAGGGAAGGAGGCAGTGTGAGTGTGTCTCAGGGAAGTTGGCAGTGTGTGTGTGTCACATGGAGGGAGGCAGTGTGGGTGTGTCACAGGGAAGGAGGCAGTGTGAGTGTGTCACAGGGAGGGAGGCAGTGTGTGTGTGTCACAGGGAGGGAGGCAGTGTGGGTGTGTCACGGGGAAGGAGGCAGTGTGAGTGTGTCACAGGGAGGGAGGCAGTGAGTGTGTCACAGGGAAGGAGGCAGTGTGGGTGTGTCACATGGAAGGAGGCAGCGTGAGTGTGTCACAGGGAAGGAGGCAGCATCAGTGTGTCACAGGTAGGGAGGCAGTGTGAGTGTGTCACAGGGTGGGAGGCAGTGTGAGTGTGTCACAGGGAAGGAGGCAGCGTGAGTGTGTCACAGGGAAGGAGGCAGTGTGAGTGTGTCACAGGGAGGGAGGCAGTGAGTGTGTCACAGGGAAGGAGGCAGTGTGGGTGTGTCACATGGAAGGAGGCAGTGTGGGTGTCACGGGGAAGGAGGCAATGTGAGTGTGTCACAGGGAAGGAGGCAGTGAGTGTGTCACACGGAGGGAGGCAGTGTGAGTGTGTCACAGGGTGGGAGGCTGTGTGAGTGTGTCACAGGGAAGGAGGCAGTGTGAGTGTGTCACAGGGAGCGAGGCAGTGAGTGTGTCACAGGGAAGGAGGCAGTGTGGGTGTGTCACAGGGAGGGAGGCAGTGTGAGTGTGTCACAGGGAGGGAGGCAGCGTGGGTGTGTCACAGGGAAGGAGGCAGTGTGGGTGTGTCACAGGGAAGGAGTCAGTGTGAGTGTGTCACAGGGAGGGAGGCAGTGTGAGTGTGTCACAGGGAAGGAGGCAGTGTGGGTGTGTCACAGGGAAGGAGGCAGCATGAGTGTGTCACAGGGAAGGAGGCAGTGTGAGTGTGTCACAGGGAAGGAGGCAGTGAGTGTGTCACAGGGAGGGAGGCAGTGTCAGTGTGTCACAGGGAAGGAGGCAGTGTGAGTGTGTCACGGGGAAGGAGGCAGTGTGAGTGTGTCACAGGAAGGGAGGCAGTGTGAGTGTGTCACAGGCTTGGGAGGGAGGCAGCGTGAGTGTGTCAATGGGAAGGAGGCAGCGTGAGTGTGTCACAGGGAAGGAGGCAGTCTGAGTGTGTCACAGGGAAGGAGGCAGCGTGAGTGTGTCACAGGGAAGTAGGCAGTGTGAGTGTGTCTCAGGGAAGTTGGCAGTGTGTGTGTGTCACATGGAGGGAGGCAGTGTGGGTGTGTCACAGGGAAGGAGGCAGTGTGGGTGTGTCACATGGAAGGAGGCAGCGTGAGTGTGTCACAGGGAAGGAGGCAGCGTGAGTGTGTCACAGGGAAGGAGGCAGTGTGAGTGTGTCACAGGGAGGGAGGCAGTGTGAGTGTGTCACATGGAAGGAGGCAGTGAGTGTGTAACAGGGAGGGAGGCAGTGTGAGTGTGTCACAGGGAAGGAGGCAGTGTGGGTGTGTCACATGGAAGGAGGCAGCATGAGTGTGTCACAGGGAAGGAGGCAGTGTGAGTGTGTCACAGGGAAGGAGGCAGTGTGAGTGTGTCACAGGGAGGGAGGCAGTGTGAGTGTGTCACAGGGAGGGAGGCAGTGTGAGTGTGTCACAGGAAGGGAGGCAGTGTGAGTGTGTCACAGGGAAGGAGGCAGTGTGGGTGTGTCACAGGGAGGGAGGCAGTGTGGGTGTGTCACAGGGAGGGAGGCAGTATGAGTGTGTCACAGGGAAGGAGGCAGTGTGAGTGTGTCACAGGGAGGTAGGCAGTGTGGGTGTGTCACAGGAAGGAGGCAGTGTGAGTGTGTCACAGGGAAGGAGGCAGTGTGAGTGTGTCACAGGGAAGGAGGCAGCGTGAGTGTGTCACAGGGAAGGAGGCAGTGTGAGTGTGTCACAGGGAAGGAGGCAGCGTGAGTGTGTCACAGGGAAGTAGGCAGCGTGGGTGTGTCACAGGGAAGGAGGCAGGGTGGGTGTGTCACAGGGAAGGAGGCAGCGTGGGTGTGTCACAGGGAAGGAGGCAGTGTGGGTGTGTCACAGGGAGGGAGGCAGTGTGAGTGTGTCACAGGGAGGGAGGCAGTGTGAGTGTGTCACAGGGAGGGAGGCAGTGTGGGTGTGTCACAGGGAAGGAGGCAGTGTGAGTGTGTCACAGGGAAGGAGGCAGTGTGAGTGTGTCACAGGGAAGGAGGCAGTGAGTGTGTCACAGGGAGGGAGGCAGTGTCAGTGTGTCACAGGGAAGGAGGCAGTGTGAGTGTGTCACAGGGAAGGAGGCAGTGTGGGTGTGTCACAGGGAAGGAGGCAATGTGAGTGTGTCACAGGGAGGGAGGCAGTGTGAGTGTGTCACAGGGTGGGAGGCTGTGTGAGTGTGTCACAGGGTGGGAGGCTGTGTGAGTGTGTAACAGGGAAGGAGGCAGTGTGAGTGTGTCACAGGGAGGGAGGCAGTGAGTGTGTCACAGGGAGGGAGGCAGTGTGAGTGTGTCACAGGGTGGGAGGCTGTGTGAGTGTGTAACAGGGAAGGAGGCAGTGTGAGTGTGTCACAGGGAGGGAGGCAGTGTGAGTGTGTCACAGGGAAGGAGTCAGTGTGAGTGTGTCACAGGGAGGGAGGCTGTGTGAGTGTGTCACAGGGAAGGAGGCAGTGTGGATGTGTCACAGGGAAGGAGGCAGTGAGTGTGTCACAGGGAAGGAGGCAGTGTGAGTGTGTCACAGGGAAGGAGGCAGTGAGTGTGTCACAGGGAAGGAGGCAGTGTGGGTGTGTCACAGGGAAGGAGGCAGTGTGGGTGTCACGGGGAAGGAGGCAATGTGAGAGTGTCACAGGGAAGGAGGCAGTGTGAGTGTGTCACAGGGAAGGAGGCAGTGAGTGTGTCACAGGGAGGGAGGCAGTGTGAGTGTGTCACAGGGTGGGAGGCTGTGTGAGTGTGTAACAGGGAAGGAGGCAGTGTGAGTGTGTCACAGGGAGGGAGGCAGTGTGAGTGTGTCACAGGGAGGGAGGCAGTGTGGGTGTGTCACAGAGAAGGAGGCAGTGTGAGTGTGTCACAGGGAAGGAGTCAGTGTGAGTGTGTCACAGGGAGGGAGGCTGTGTGAGTGTGTCACAGGGAAGGAGGCAGTGTGGGTGTGTCACAGGGAAGGAGGCAGCATGAGTGTGTCACAGGGAAGGAGGCAGTGTGAGTGTGTCACAGGGAAGGAGGCAGTGAGTGTGTCACAGGGAGGGAGGCAGTGTCAGTGTGTCACAGGGAAGGAGGCTGTGTGAGTGTGTAACAGGGAAGGAGGCAGTGTGAGTGTGTCACAGGGAGGGAGGCAGTGTGAGTGTGTCACAGGGAGGGAGGCAGTGTGGGTGTGTCACAGAGAAGGAGGCAGTGTGAGTGTGTCACAGGGAAGGAGGCAGTGTGAGTGTGTCACAGGGAGGGAGGCAGTGTGAGTGTGTCACAGGGAAGGAGGCAGTGTGGGTGTGTCACAGGGATGGAGGCAGCATGGGTGTGTCACAGGGAAGGAGGCAGTGTGAGTGTGTCACAGGGAAGGAGGCAGTGAGTGTGTCACAGGGAGGGAGGCAGTGTCAGTGTGTCACAGGGAAGGAGGCAGTGTGAGTGTGTCACGGGGAAGGAGGCAGTGTGAGTGTGTCACAGGAAGGGAGGCAGTGTGAGTGTGTCACAGGCTTGGGAGGGAGGCAGCGTGAGTGTGTCAATGGGAAGGAGGCAGCGTGAGTGTGTCACAGGGAAGGAGGCAGTGTGAGTGTGTCACAGGGAAGGAGGCAGCGTGAGTGTGTCACAGGGAAGTAGGCAGTGTGAGTGTGTCTCAGGGAAGTTGGCAGTGTGTGTGTGTCACATGGAGGGAGGCAGTGTGGGTGTGTCACAGGGAAGTAGGCAGTGTGGGTGTGTCACATGGAAGGAGGCAGCGTGAGTGTGTCACAGGGAAGGAGGCAGCATGAGTGTGTCACAGGGAAGGAGGCAGTGTGAGTGTGTCACAGGGAAGGAGGCAGCGTGAGTGTGTCACAGGGAAGGAGGCAGTGTCAGTGTGTCACAGGGAAGGAGGCAGTGTGAGTGTGTCACGGGGAAGGAGGCAGTGTGAGTGTGTCACAGGAAGGGAGGCAGTGTGAGTGTGTCACAGGCTTGGGAGGGAGGCAGCGTGAGTGTGTCAATGGGAAGGAGGCAGCGTGAATGTGTCACAGTGAAGGAGGCAGTGTGAGTGTGTCACAGGGAAGGAGGCAGCGTGAGTGTGTCACAGGGAAGTAGGCAGTGTGAGTGTGTCTCAGGGAAGTTGGCAGTGTGTGTGTCACATGGAGGGAGGCAGTGTGGGTGTGTCACAGGGAAGGAGGCAGTGTGAGTGTGTCACAGGGAGGGAGGCAGTGTGGGTGTGTCACGGGGAAGGAGACATTGTGAGTGTGTCACAGGGAAGCAGGCAGTGTGAGTGTGTCACAGGGAGGGAGGCAGTGTGTGTGTGTCACAGGGAGGGAGGCAGCGTGGGTGTGTCACAGGGAAGGAGGCAGTGTGAGTGTGTCACAGGGAAGGAGGCAGTGTGAGTGTGTCACAGGGAAGGAGGCAGTGTGAGTGTGTCTCAGGGAAGTTGGCAGTGTGTGTCACATGGAGGGAGGCAGTGTGGGTGTGTCACAGGGAAGGAGGCAGTGTGAGTGTGTCACAGGGAGGGAGGCAGTGTGGGTGTGTCACGGGGAAGGAGACATTGTGAGTGTGTCACAGGGAAGCAGGCAGTGTGAGTGTGTCACAGGGAAGGAGGCAGTGTGGGTGTCTCACAGGGAAGGAGGCAGCATCAGTGTGTCACAGGGAGGGAGGCAGTGTGAGTGTGTCACAGGGTGGGAGGCAGTGTGAGTGTGTCACAGGGAAGGAGGCAGCGTGAGTGTGTCACAGGGAAGGAGGCAGTGTTAGTGTGTCACAGGGAGGGAGGCAGTGAGTGTGTCACATGGAAGGAGGCAGTGTGGGTGTGTCACAGGGAGGGAGGCAGTGTGAGTGTGTCACAGGGAGGGAGGCAGTGTGGGTGTGTCACAGGGAAGGAGGCAGTGTGAGTGTGTCACAGGGAGGGAGGCAGTGTGAGTGTGTCACAGGGAAGGAGGCAGTGTGGGTGTGTCACAGGGAAGGAGGCAGCATGAGTGTGTCACAGGGAAGGAGGCAGTGTGAGTGTGTCACAGGGAGGGAGGCAGCGTGAGTGTGTCACAGGGAAGGAGGCAGTGAGTGTGTCACAGGGAGGGAGGCAGTGTGAGTGTGTCACAGGGATGGAGGCAGCGTGAGTGTGTCACGGGGAAGGAGGCAGTGTGAGTGTGTCACAGGGAAGGAGGCAGTGTGAGTGTGTCACAGGGAAGGAGGCAGTGTGGGTGTGTCACAGGGAAGGAGGCAGTGTGAGTGTGTCACAGGGAAGGAGGCAGTGTGAGTGTGTCAAAGGGAAGGAGGCAGTGTGAGTGTGTCACAGGGAGGGAGGCAGTGTGAGTGTGTCACAGGGAAGGAGGCAGTGTGGGTGTGTCACAGCAAAGGAGGCAGTGTGAGTGTGTCACAGGGAAGGAGGCAGCGTGAGTGTGTCACAGGGAAGGAGGCAGCGTGAGTGTGTCACAGGGAAGGAGGCAGCGTGAGTGTGTAACAGGGAAGGAGGCAGTGTGAGTGTGTCACAGGGAGGGAGGCAGTGTGAGTGTGTCACAGGGAAGGAGGCAGTGTGGGTGTGTCACAGGGAAGGAGGCAGCATGGGTGTGTCACAGGGAAGGAGGCAGTGTGAGTGTGTCACAGGGAAGGAGGCAGTGAGTGTGTCACAGGGAGGGAGGCAGTGTCAGTGTGTCACAGGGAAGGAGGCAGTGTGAGTGTGTCACGGGGAAGGAGGCAGTGTGAGTGTGTCACAGGAAGGGAGGCAGTGTGAGTGTGTCACAGGCTTGGGAGGGAGGCAGCGTGAGTGTGTCAATGGGAAGGAGGCAGCGTGAGTGTGTCACAGGGAAGGAGGCAGTGTGAGTGTGTCACAGGGAAGGAGGCAGCGTGAGTGTGTCACAGGGAAGTAGGCAGTGTGAGTGTGTCTCAGGGAAGTTGGCAGTGTGTGTGTGTCACATGGAGGGAGGCAGTGTGGGTGTGTCACAGGGAAGGAGGCAGTGTGGGTGTGTCACATGGAAGGAGGCAGCGTGAGTGTGTCACAGGGAAGGAGGCAGCATGAGTGTGTCACAGGGAAGGAGGCAGTGTGAGTGTGTCACAGGGAAGGAGGCAGCGTGAGTGTGTCACAGGGAAGGAGGCAGTGTCAGTGTGTCACAGGGAAGGAGGCAGTGTGAGTGTGTCACAGGAAGGGAGGCAGTGTGAGTGTGTCACAGGCTTGGGAGGGAGGCAGCGTGAGTGTGTCAATGGGAAGGAGGCAGCGTGAATGTGTCACAGTGAAGGAGGCAGTGTGAGTGTGTCACAGGGAAGGAGGCAGCGTGAGTGTGTCACAGGGAAGTAGGCAGTGTGAGTGTGTCTCAGGGAAGTTGGCAGTGTGTGTGTGTCACATGGAGGGAGGCAGTGTGGGTGTGTCACAGGGAAGGAGGCAGTGTGAGTGTGTCACAGGGAGGGAGGCAGTGTGGGTGTGTCACAGGGAAGGAGGCAGTGTGAGTGTGTCACAGGGAGGGAGGCAGTGTGTGTGTGTCACAGGGAGGGAGGCAGCGTGGGTGTGTCACAGGGAAGGAGGCAGTGTGAGTGTGTCACAGGGAAGGAGGCAGTGTGGGTGTCTCACAGGGAAGGAGGCAGCATCAGTGTGTCACAGGGAGGGAGGCAGTGTGAGTGTGTCACAGTGTGGGAGGCAGTGTGAGTGTGTCACAGGGAGGGAGGCAGTGTGAGTGTGTCACAGGGATGGAGGCAGTGTGAGTGTGTCACAGGGAAGGAGGCAGTGTGAGTGTGTCACAGGGAAGGAGGCAGTGTGGGTGTGTCACAGGGAAGGAGGCAGTGTGAGTGTGTCAAAGGGAAGGAGGCAGTGTGAGTGTGTCACAGGGAGGGAGGCAGTGTGAGTGTGTCACAGGGAAGGAGGCAGTGTGGGTGTGTCACAGCAAAGGAGGCAGTGTGAGTGTGTCACAGGGAAGGAGGCAGCGTGAGTGTGTCACAGGGAAGGAGGCAGCGTGAGTGTGTCACAGGGAAGGAGGCAGTGTGTGTGTGTCACAGGGAAGGAGCCAGTGTGGGTGTGTCACAGGGAAGGAGGCAGCGTGAGTGTGTCACAGGGAAGGAGGCAGTGTGAGTGTGTCTCAGGGAAGGTGGCAGTGTGTGTGTGTCACAGGGAGGGAGGCAGTGTGAGTGTGTCACAGGGAAGGAGGCAGTGTGGGTGTGTCACAGGGAAGGAGGCAGCGTGAGTGTGTCACAGGGAGGGAGGCAGTGAGTGTGTCACAGGGAAGGAGGCAGTGTGAGTGTGTCACAGGGAAGGAGGCAGTGTGGGTGTGTCACAGGGAAGGAGGCAGCGTGAGTGTGTCACAGGGAGGGAGGCAGTGAGTGTGTCACAGGGAAGGAGGCAGTGTGGGTGTGTCACAGGGAAGGAGGCAGCGTGGGTGTGTCACATTGTGGGAGGCAGTGTGAGTGTGTCACAGGGAAGGAGGCAGTGTGAGTGTGTCACAGGGAAGGAGGCAGCGTGAGTGTGTCACAGGGAAGTAGGCAGCGTGGGTGTGTCACAGGGAAGGAGGCAGGGTGGGTGTGTCACAGGGAAGGAGGCAGCGTGGGTGTGTCACAGGGAAGGAGGCAGTGTGGGTGTGTCACAGGGAGGGAGGCAGTGTGAGTGTGTCACAGGGAGGGAGGCAGCGTGAGTGTGTCACAGGGAAGGAGGCAGCATGAGTGTGTCACAGGGAAGGAGGCAGCATGAGTGTGTCACATGGAGGGAGGCAGTGTGAGTGTGTCACAGGGTGGGAGGCAGTGTGAGTGTGTCACAGGGAAGGAGGCAGCGTGAGTGTGTCACAGGGAAGGAGGCAGTGTGAGTGTGTCACAGGGAGGGAGGCAGTGAGTGTGTCACAGGGAAGGAGGCAGTGTGAGTGTGTCACAGGGAAGGAGGCAGTGTGGGTGTGTCACAGGGAAGGAGGCAGTGTGGGTGTGTCACATGGAAGGAGGCAGCGTGAGTGTGTCACAGGGAGGGAGGCAGTGTGAGTGTGTCACAGGGAGGGAGGCAGCGTGAGTGTGTCACAGGGAAGGAGGCAGCGTGAGTGTGTCACAGGGAAGGAGGCAGTGTGGGTGTGTCACAGGGAAGGAGGCAGCGTGGGTGTGTCACATTGTGGGAGGCAGTGTGAGTGTGTCACAGGGAAGGAGGCAGTGTGAGTGTGTCACTGGGAAGGAGGCATTGTGAGTGTGTCACAGGAAGGGAGGCAGCGTGAGTGTGTCACAGGGAAGGAGGCAGCATGAGTGTGTCACAGGGAGGGAGGCAGTGTGAGTGTGTCACAGGGAGGGAGGCAGTGAGTGTGTCACAGGGAAGGAGGCAGTGTGGGTGTGTCACAGGGAAGGAGGCAGTGTGAGTGTCACAGCGTGGGAGGCAGTGTGAGTGTGTCACAGGGAAGGAGGCAGCATGAGTGTGTCACAGGGAAGGAGGCAGTGTGAGTGTGTCACAGGGAGGGAGGCAGTGAGTGTGTCACAGGGAAGGAGGCAGTGTGGGTGTGTCACATGGAAGGAGGCAGCGTGAGTGTGTCACAGGGAAGGAGGCAGCGTGAGTGTGTCACAGGGAAGGAGGCACCGTGAGTGTGTCACAGGGAAGGAGGCAGTGTGTGTGTGTCACAGGGAAGGAGGCAGTGAGTGTGTCACAGGGAAGGAGGCAGTGTGAGTGTGTCACAGGGAAGGAGGCAGCGTGGGTGTGTCACAGGGAAGGAGGCAGCGTGAGTGTGTCACAGGGAAGGAGGCAGTGTGAGTGTGTCACAGGGAAGGAGGCAATGAGTGTGTCACAGGGAGGGAGGCAGTGTGAGTGTGTCACAGGGAAGGAGGCAGTGTGAGTTTGTCACAGGGAGGGAGGCAGTGAGTGTGTCACAGGGAAGGAGGCAGTGTGGGTGTGTCACAGGGAGGGAGGCAGTGTGAGTGTGTCACAGGGAAGGTGGCAGTGTGTGTGTGTCACAGGGAGGGAGGCAGTGTGAGTGTGTCACAGGGAAGGAGGCAGTGTGGGTGTGTCACAGGGAAGGTGGCAGCGTGAGTGTGTCACAGGGAAGGAGGCAGTGTGAGTGTGTCACAGGGAGGGAGGCAGTGTGAGTGTGTCACAGGGAAGGAGGCACCGTGAGTGTGTCACAGGGAAGGAGGCAGTGTGAGTGTGTCACAGGGAAGGAGGCAGTGTGGGTGTGTCACATGGAAGGAGGCAGTGTGGGTGTGTCACAGGGAAGGAGGCAGTGAGTGTGTCACAGGGAGGGAGGCAGTGTGAGTGTGTCACAGGGAAGGAGGCAGTGTGAGTGTGTCACGGGGAAGGAGGCAGTGTGAGTGTGTCACAGGAAGGGAGGCAGTGTGAGTGTGTCACAGGCTTGGGAGGGAGGCAGCGTGAGTGTGTCACAGGGAAGGAGGCAGTGTGGGTGTGTCACAGTGAAGGAGGCAGTGTGTGTGTGTCACAGGGAAGGAGGCAGCGTGAGTGTGTCACAGGGAAGGAGGCAGTGTGAGTGTGTCTCAGGGAAGGTGGCAGTGTGTGTGTGTCACAGGGAGGGTGGCAGTGTGGGTGTGTCACAGGGAAGGAGGCAGTGTGAGTGTGTCACAGGGAGGTTGGCAGTGTGGGTGTGTCACAGGGAAGGAGGCAGTGTGAGTGTGTCACAGGGAAGGAGGCAGTGTGGGTGTGTCACAGGGAAGGAGGCAGCGTGAGTGTGTCACAGGGAAGGAGGCAGTGTGAGTGTGTCACAGGGAGGGAGGCAGTGTGTGTGTGTCACAGGGAGGGAGGCAGTGTGGGTGTGTCACAGGGAAGGAGGCAGTGTGGGTGTGTCACAGGGAAGGAGGCAGTGTGGGTGTGTACAGGGAAGGAGGCAGTGTGAGTGTGTCACAGGGAAGGAGGCAGTGTGAGTGTGTCACAGGGAAGGAGGCAGTGTGGGTGTGTACAGGGAAGGAGGCAGTGTGAGTGTGTCACAGGGAAGGAGGCAGTGTGAATGTGTCACACGGAGAGACGCAGCATGAGTGTGTCACAGTGAGGGACGCAGCATGAGTGTGTCACAGGGAGGGACGCAGCGTGAGTGTGTCACAGGGAAGGAGGCAGTGTGGGTGTGTCACAGGGAAGGAGGCAGTGTGGGTGTGTCACAGGGAAGGAGGCAGTGTGAGTGTGTCACAGGGAAGGAGGCAGTGTGGGTGTGTCACAGGGAGGGAGGCAGTGTAAGTGTGTAACAGGCTTGGGAGGGAGGCAGCGTGAGTGTGTCACAGGCTTGGGATGGAGGCAGTGTGTGTGTCACAGGGAGGGAGGCAGTGTGAGTGTGTCACAGGGAAGGAGGCAGTGTGAGTGTGTCACAGGGAAGGAGGCAGTGTGAGTGTGTCACAGGGAAGGAGGCAGTGTGAGTGTGTCTCAGGGAAGGTGGCAGTGTGTGTGTGTCACAGGGAAGGAGGCAGTGTGTGTGTGTCACAGGGAAGGAGGCAGTGTGAGTGTGTCACAGGGAAGGAGGCAGTGTGGGTGTGTCACAGGGAAGGAGGCAGTGTGAGTGTGTCACAGGGAAGGAGGCAGTGTGAGTGTGTCACAGGGAGGGAGGCAGTGTGAGTGTGTCACAGGGAAAGAGGCAGTGTGGGTGTCTCAGGCTTCTGTGTCATTTTCTGTCTAATGCCACCTGTGTGGAGATTATTTTCTTCCTGAATGTGTCTTTCAACCAAAGAAAGGAAAATGACATGTAACCTGCTTTTAAAAATCTATACGGCAACACCAAATACAGTGAAAGCAGGGGTTATACTGTGGGGGAGGGACGTACAAAGCAACATAGAAATCATCTTGTAAATACGTTAGAAACAATTGCATGAAAGGAAAAAAAAAACATTTGAACACTTATCTTGGGGTTCATTCCCCTAACATCAACTTATCTGACCTTTTCTGCCTGACTCAGACATATACAAGTTATTGCAAATAAGGGAAACCATGGGACCTATGTTTCTTTGGGCCTGGCTTACTTCACTTAATATAATTTTTTCCAAGTCTTTCCATTTCCTAACAAATGGGTTGGTATAATTTGTAGAGGGGAATGGAAAAAACAAATCGTTCAACCAGGGATACAGGTGGACCCATTGCAACAATGAGATGTACAAGACGTTATGTCGAAAAACGAACTTTACAACTTTGGTTGGGGGGGGGAATCCGTTTGGGGGGGAGTATGGGAAGGGATGGGAAGGGGAAACAAAGAGGAGGCAACAATGCTTGATAAGAAATGTACTTGTTATCTTGCCCATGTAATTGTAACCCCTCTGTATGGTATTCTCACAATAAAAATAAATAGATAAATAAATAAAAATTGTAAATATGTGAATAAAAAATCTGTACTGCTCCTTTTATTGCTGTGTCCTTGAAAACAGAGCCCATAATTTAATGCCTCAGCAAAGACCAAGTTGTTTGAATCTGACTTTCTGTTCTTTATGTGTCTGAGAAAGGCAGGCATTGGAGAAATTACAGTGATTACAGATCCGGAGAAAGGATGAGGTTGGAGGTGTAGCTCAGTGGTAGAGCAGATGCCTAGCATGTGTCGGTTAGCTTTGCTCTTCAACCCACGAGGGCTACAGTTAGTAAGAGATGGGGGGGCCGTTTAGAGAGTGAGAGAAGAAGTTGGTAGGGTCATCTGAGCATCTCTTAGTAAAACAATCAAGCTTTTCTTCCTCCACCACAGAGGAATGTGGTGCTTGAAATCACCTGTCATATAACGCAGCTGCTTTAGGACGACGTTGCTTGCGTTTTCCATTGACTGGTCCTGCTGCTATTTTGAGTTAATGTTGTGCAGAAACCGGGTCTCCTTTGGGATCCCACTGGCTGGCATTAAGGAGGCCAGATCTTGGGCTCAGTGCTGATGAGTTGCTTTTGCCTCGGGAATTTGACTGCTTCCCATGGGCAACACATGCCAGCCCTCTCGGAGCCTCCACACCTGTGCCTTGTCTCTGTGCGATGGCTGCGAGAGTCCCTGAACCCAGAGGAAAAGCCAGGGGTAGTCTCTGTAATAGGAAGGGCAGGTCACCGTGTTCTCACTGACTTCCTGATTCAAGTGAGGAAGCAGGCTTCCGTAGGATGGGCATGTTCAGCTAGCAGTGTGGATCCTGCCCACTCTGGCCTAAGCTCACACTATTGGATGATATCACGTTTATTCTCTTACATGAGCAAACTGGTCATCGGTGTTTCTCTGTCTTCTCGTCCAAATGACCCTTCATAGAAGAATAAACACCCATACCTTAAATGGCCACATCAGCTGGGGATAAATTGGTCACAAGTGCTCTTGGCCTTGGGATGCTGTGAACGCTTGTTCTCCATAGTCAGGGCCGAGTGCTGGCTTGGCTCTGGGGGTCTTTCTGCTTTTCTGGGACATCACCTGCCTCTGCGCGGGCAGCCCTTCACACGCGTTAAGCTCTGCGGCCGTCGCGCTCTGCTTCCTCCTCCTCTCAGCTTGGAGGTGCTGTGGCTTCGCCCCTCTCCTACTCCTGCGCATGCCCTCAGGCCTGCTTCAGAGCCGGTTCCCTAGCAAGTTTTCTTTTGTTATCTCAGAAACAATCCCCTCTTTAGTTTAACCTGTCCCTTGTTGCACAAACTTACTAGCTTTGTTTCTGTATTTGAAACCTCTTCTCTCCTTCTGGTATCAGTACTGGCATTTGAACTAAGGGTCTTGTGCTAGCTAGGCAGGCTCTCGACCGCTAAAACCAAACCAAACCGATACTTCACAGAAAGCCCAACAACTCAAATTATCCAGTTGACGTCATCCAAGCTTTGATTACATAGGTAATCTTTTAAGCTTTGATAATTCCTAAGGTCTTTTTTCGTATATGATTTCATTTCATTCCTACAACAGCCTTTGTGGGTAGCTAAACTGCAGTGTTTTCTGGTATTAACCACTTAAAGGGAATCTGCGCAAATCCAAAAGTTAAGGGTACAGTAAGACTGCCCTCATTTTACTATGCCAATAAATTTCTGGAGATTCCCATAATCGCTGGAGACAGTAATCTTGGTTCTCAGGAATATGTATAACTCACAATCTAGCTTCTAAGAAGTGTGAAGGTTACAGTGACAATGATAATGTGAAATGACTCTGCCTTTTCGGGAATCCATCATAGTTCCATAAAAAGAGACTTGAGTCAGAGATTTCCTAAGAAAGGTGCCCACTGATATTGAGAGCAATGGATTATCAGCCTTGAGTCCAAGAATCCATTGTATGAAGGGTACACATGCTTCCTCAGACTTGGAAGTGGAGGCGCAAGCTAGGGCACGGTCCTGTTTGCTCAACTCTGGAGCAAAGGACACCACTATGAAATGATGAAACCAACAATTCATGGACATCCTAGTTTAGGATCATTAATATCATGAGCAGAGCATTTGTTATCGAAAGGTATTTATCTGTATATTAACTATGTGTCTAATCTATCGGCCTCATCTATACACTTGCTTACATACATATCATCTGAGAAGCTTCCAGAATCCTTGGAAGACTAGGGTAAGGAGAAGTAAGGTTGAAGACTCTAGGCATGTCTTATATATAACTAGATTATTTTTATAGCATTGCTTCTTGTTTTGTTTTTCTGTGTTGGTATTGGGGCTTGAACTCAGAGCCTGGGTACTGTTGCTTAGTTTTTACTCAAGGGTGGCACCCTACCACTTGAGCCACAGAGTCTCTTCTGGATTGTTGGTGGCTAATTGAAGAAAAGAGTCTCATGGACCTTCTTGGCCAGGGTGACCTAAAACCATGATCTTCAGATCTTAGCTTCCTGAGTAGCTAGGATTATAGATATGAGCCACCCACACCTGGGTTAGTTAGCATTGCTTTGTATCCCTTCTTCCCTAATTTCCACCTCCCCTATTTCTTTCTATTCCTTTTCAGTTTATAGAGTGCTTTTCTAACATTTCTTTCCCTGCATGATGATAACACCCTAGTAATAAACACTTGGTAGGCGCCGGGCACAATCTTATGTGCATTATATCTATTGACACAGTTAATCCTTATCAGTCTCGTTTTACACGTGAGGAAATGATGTTCAATGAACGTTCCAGAGTCTCTGCATTGGTTAGTAGCAGGCCTGGGCTCTGCTCTTTACCATGTCACTAAGTTGCCTTTTAAGCACAAATAACTTCATCTCTGTAAACTAAGTCAAATTTCCGGCACTGTTCTTTAAAGCTTGTGTCTCAGTCAAGTTGTATAATCTGCCAAGCCTCAGTGTGTTATCTTTTAAACAAGGGAAAACCACAATAGCAACAGAACCCCAACACAACAACAATAATAACAACCCCCCCTTCCCCCCCCTGCCATTTTCTCCATGTGGTCTCTTAAGGACGGAATAAGCAAACAAGTCTACTGTCATCTGCTCTTACACAGGCTCTTTCTCCCCCCAGGACAGGGCAGGGACTTGCTACATGCTGCCAGAGGAGCTTGCTCACCCTGCTGTGGGAGCGCAGCCAGACTGCAGAGAGACACCCGCAGAAATGACCTTCTGCAAACCCCAGGGAGGCGCCGACTGCCGCTCCTTATCACCGCAGTGCAGCTGTGCCCAAGTCCCTTTAAAGGGGGGTTGGCTCGTTCTGCCTCCAAGAGGAAAGGATGCTGCAGCGCCTGGAAAAATCCATGATGTCAAATCACAGTACGAGAGTCTGCTTTACTCCCCGGGGCCATTTTTCTTTCTGTCTGTTCCGTGACACTGTCAGTGTCTGCAGCGGAGAGATTTGTGGGCCAAGGCCTGTGATGTGGCCTTCTTCAGCTAGATGTGGAGACAGAAATGAGGCTCAGTGCCTTCCACCCTGGCTTTAACTGAACTGCTCGGCTGGGTAACTGGAACATCTCGGGCCATGGCAGAGACGTTGCAGAATGCTCACACTCTAGTTGGAAGTTCAGTCGGCTCTGTGGATTTTCCTTGCCCCTTCCCACACAAGCAATCCTCAGTCTCTTCAATTAACTCCCCTTTGTTCTGGTTGGTTTGTAGTTTTTCATGAAGCATTGTGAAGCAGTAGCAGTAAGCTCTGAGGGCAGGGCTGTTGCCTTTCTTTGTTGGGTGCCTAGATCTTTGCTTGATACTTGGCCAGTAAGTGTCTAATAGATGACTGTTGAAAGGAACATGTGTTTTTCGGCCTTCTCATGATTAGTACTGTTCTAGAACTTTCTACTGTCCATCTAAGCTATTCTTCATTCAGCATTTACATTACAGTTGTTCACTTCATTGGTCCTACGGGGTTTCCTGAACACATCCTTTCCCTCTCAGCCCACCCAATCCCAAGACAGCGTGGTAGGATGGGACGAAAGTGGGATGGGAGCAGACAGACCTGGTTTGTACCAGGACACTTCCTCTGGGGACCCCAGGCACGTGTTTCTCAATCTCCAGTATTAGCTTTCTGGATGTAAAAGGGGGCCGGAGCATCCAGAGATGGTTTTATTTTCCTAGCCCATTTTGTGAATCAGAAAAGTGAAACCCTATTGGCCAAATGACCTTAGATTAAGAAGGTAGAGTGTGGGCTGGACTTACGTTTCTCCCAGCTCCATTGGCTAACATACCTTTTTACAGGACCACTCAGGGCAGCTCTTAAGATGCCTTTACAAAGCTGGCATGAAGCCATATGGGATTGTGTATGTGAAGGGCCCAGCAGGAAGCAGAGCATAAAAGTAAGGAACACAACAGCATGTTACTTCGCTGTACACCCACTTCCCATCCTACCAGGCCCCTCTCCTGCCAGCCTCAAGTCCTCTCTCTGTCCCATAGTCTGAGAACAGTGGGCACTTCACTGAATCACCAGTAAAGTTTGTCTCTAGAGTCTCTCCTTCGTCTTCTCTTTGGCTTTATGTCCCTGCCTGTTACATCCATTTCAAGAATCCTTGCTCCTTTCCCTCCCCAAACACATTTATTTCTGGAAAGAAGTTGATCTCAGGATTTGGAGCCTTAGCTCTGTAATTTTGGATGAATAAACTTTGTTATTGAAGATAGCTCTGACAGCACTAGATCCAAGTGGGAGCTCTTGGGGAAATTCAGACTTGTTCCTGGGTCACACAGTGTTGATCCTTCTGGAAAATGCACTAGAATTGATGGAGGAAGGTTCTTAGAAAGGCTGCTATCTTATTGATTGAACCAGATCCTCTGAGCGAACTTATAAAAACATAACATTTTGATAACCCAATCTACAACAGACGCTGAAACGAACACATAAACTTTAAACCAACCCATGTACCCAGCAACTGCCTCCATTCCCCTGACACCGTCCCAGCACTACACCTTACACAAGCCTCGTTGGCGCTCCTAGCCTCCTGCGTTGCTTTATCATTATTTTTCATCTCCCTTCCCCCAATTTACTCTAAGAAAGTACTTAGGATGGCCTAATCTTTGTCCTTACAGCTGTCATTTGTAGGATATGGGAGACAGTGGGAAGACAGCAGATGCTAACTTCATCCTGGGCCTTCGTGCGTCCTGAATTTCCAACGAGAGCCACACACAAGGACAAGAGTCCCTGCGCCGCACTGGACTCTAGAGCTGGAGGCTGCGAGGGCTGCGCGTGGTCTCGAGGGCTGCGCATGGTCGCGAAGCCTGCAGCACTTCCCGTTCTGGGGACTGACGCAGAGGAGAGGGCCAGAATTTCCGACACCAAGCGTCCCAGGGGAAATGAAAGATGCACGGGCCGTAGATAGTCACTTTTAGATTCAGCTTGGACTGGATTGTTTTGTCAGCTTGATGGAGTAACTAAGTCCTGGCCAGGAAGATGGATGACCGGGATTTGAATCTTGTCTCCTTCAGCTCTCTAGCTGCAAGGACAAGGGCTAATTACATTTCGGTGTCTCAGATGTCTAGTCGGCAAAGTGTGGGTGGCAGTAATGCACAATCAGATTATTAGGCAATAAAATGTGTAGCTGGGTGCTGAGCCGGGCTACCCAGGAGGCTGAGATCTGAGGATCTTGGTTTGAAGCCAGGACAGGCAGGACAGTTTGTAAGATTACCTCCAATTAACTACCAAAAAACAAAACAAAACAAAAGACTCTACAACCAAACCAGGAACAGAGCTGGGGCTCAAGTGGTAGAATGCTGACCTTGAGCAGAGAAGCACAGGGACAGCACCCAGACCCCCAGTTTAAGCTCCAGGACTGACACCCCTGAAAAAGAAATATCAAAGGGCCATGACAAAAATGTCAAGGATATATTGCAAAGGTGCTAATGGCTGTGAGCTGGCCATTCCTACTGGAAATGATAGTGACCTCCAAAAGGATTCTCCTTTAGCCTGAGGAATGCTCATTTAAAATACAATTTCCTGTGACTTGTGTCACTTGGAAGCCTGGAAACCTGTTCCGTGTTCTGTTACACTGTGCAGCGTCCTGTGTGCAATGAACGTGAGACTTGGATGCAGGAATTCGATGTTCGTTCTGATTCTGTTAGATTATAACTTGGGGCACTTCATCTAAGAGAAGTTTGCCTCAGTTTCCTAAACAAAAGTCTTCGAGGCGATTAACTATATGATTCGTTTGGGCTACCAAGCTCTGGAATTCCTTGTTACTACCCGGGATCTCTGGGTAGACTGGGGTCCAGATGAAGGTATGGCTGTTGCTCAGTGGCTGGGTGCTGCTGCTCTCACTTTTGACCGCACATCTTCATTTCAGCAAGTGGAGCTAGTGAAGTCAGAGTTCTGCCAGCATGTACTCCTACATCCTGGCCTGGGAGAATGGCTTTGCAATGGGCTTCTCAGGCAGACAGCCCACTGTTGGCAACTTATTCAAGCAGAGAAGCCAGAGGCACGGGCGGTTTTCTTTACTGCTGAGTAGCCTCTCTTATTTCCTAGCTCTTGGGGAGTGCAACATGTTAGAAAGTCAAATCCAGACATCCAGTCTTGTTCTAAAGCTGCGATCTTCACTTAATATAATTTTTTCCAAGTCTGGACTACAGAACCAGTAGTATTTGATCTCCATTCTAAAGGCTCTGAGAATTTATCTGTTGGGATAAAGTAGTCTACGGGCCAGTAGTCTATGTGAAAATTAGTCTATGTACTATAACTTCCTGTAAAACACAAATAAGATAGTGTATGAGTGAGGAGGGAAAACAGTCTATGAGGCCCAGGGTAATTTGTTGTTAGAAATCTCTCCAGTCTGTAAAGAATGGATGACTACACTTGGACATGTGGTATGGGGATCAGCAGCTTGGGGGCTGGTTTTAGTGCACATAGGCCATTAGGAAGGAAGATTATGCATGTGGCACCGATCTGTGTCACTCCAAACTCCTTCCCCAGGCAATTCCGGTTGATCTCCTCTGTTTGTTTCTTCCCAGAAGAAACTGAGGCGATTAGGCTGCTCTGGCATTGTTACAATGGTCAGACCAGGAAGGACAGAGTAGACTGAAACATAGCAAGGATCGCTTACCTCAGGCTCCTTACCACTAGATATTTTCATAACTCCAGCACTATAGATCTTGGCTTTGAGGATCATGAAGTCTGACAATCACAGTTCAAAGCCAGCCTGGGCAGGAAAGTCCATGAGACTCTTATCTCCAGGTGCTATGGCTCAGGCTCAAAGTGGTAGAGTGCTAGCCTTGAGCAAAAGTGCTCAGGGACAGTTCCCAGGCCTAGAGTTCAAGCCAATGATCCCCCCCAAAAAAGATGTGGTTGCTGGCTGCCCACTGGTGGCTCACACCTGAATCCTAGCTATTCAGGAGGCTGAGATCTGAGGATCGTGGTTCAAAGCCAGCCCGGGCAGAAAAGACCATGAGATTCTTATCTCTAATAAACCACCAGAAAACCAGAAGTGGCGCTGTAGCTCAAGTGGTAGAGCGCTCCCTTTGAGCTGAAGAGCTGAGGAACAGCGCCCAGGCCCAGAGTTGAAGCCCCTCGACCGAGGGGAAAAAAAAAAAATGTGGTTGCTTCTAGAAAACATGAAACATGAATATATGCTTTCTCATGTGTTCATAGTATCCTTCCTGGAATTAGAAATAGTAATGGCACTGTTCAGTGTTGTATCTCCAAACCTGGCATGACTTAATAATTATTTATTTATTGAATGAGTGTATACATTAAATTTAAAAAGCCACTGAGTTCCTGCTGTACACCAGAGCTGAACTAACTGAGGCACATAATGAGTTGGTCTCAGATGACCCTCCAAGTGGCATGCAGGAGCAAGGAAAAACCCCAGAATAGAATGAGCCTTGAGGGGAACAAAGGCAGATTACAGAAGAATGGCAGTAATGCCCGGTGCACAGCTAATAAATTAGCACAGAAGACAATTCCTCACACTTGACAAGGCTTCAGAGTGAGCGTACCTGTGGAGATGAGCACTTCCTTTATGCAGAGGAGAAACAGAGCCAGAGGTGATCTGAGGTTTGTCTACAGTGTGGTTTTCAAGTGTCCCCTAGCATATTGGTTTCTAAATGCTTTTGAGACAGAGCTTGAAGAATGAGATTCTTATTTTGATCTTAAAATATGAGAGAATATCAACCGTCGGACATTGGTGGAAAGAGAACATTCAGGGAGAAGAGAAGAATGTTCCTAAGATCACAGACACTTAAGATTCTCATATCCGGGGATCACAGAACCAAGGATGCCCGAGCTGGAGGGGAATGTGGATCATCTATGACAAGACCTTTATTTTATACAGGAGGATATTGGGGCTCTGAGAAAACTGGGTCTGCTAATCGAGGAATTAGCTAAACCAGGCCTTTAGGCTTTTAGAGCATGATATCTCCTCTAGAGCATTCTGGGAAGTGAGTTCTATTGCTATCTCCAAAGGTTTTTGTGTTTCATCCGAGAATATTTAAATATAGTTCTAAGTAAAAGCAATTTTTGTCTTAGTTGTGAATTTATCAGGTCTAATTACAAAGCCTGTTTGAGTCTTTCACATGCTGAGTTTGAGATAGATGTGTGGAATATTAGGCTTAGGACATGATAAAACATAATAGTAACAATAGTGCCCACTCACACATGCAGCACACCCTGGGTATTCTGGGCTGCAGGGGTGGTGGAGATTAAGTAGATGCCATCTGACCATCTTCTGCTCCGTGAGCCAGTGGACTATTCCTTCCCCTACCTCACACTAGCTTACTTACTTTTCGTTACAACCAAGCATTCACTCTATCTTCTGCTCTTTTCTAATTAGAAAGGTGTTTCAGGCTATTGCTGGCTATACAGCCAAACTTTTCCTCTTCTCTGAAGTTTGAAAAACATCACAGAAGACACAATGAACAGAAGTGGTACCAGAGGAAAGAAAGCATCCTCCGGCAATTGCTGGGCCAAGGGACTTTTCCTTTCATTGTAAGGATTGTATTACTCTTCGGCTCCATTTTTTCTCACCAGTTCATTGTCTCGATACATACAGCGGCAGAGCTGATCTGTACCTCAAACCTTCAGACTGTAAATGGCCACACAGGAACTGCATCTTGAAGTTGTAACTTCCTGTGGCTGCCCACTTTCATTTTCTGCTTCTTAGACAAAGCAAGTTTTGGTGATTACACCCAGGAGGCTTTGGAGAAGAGAGCAATTCAGAAAGAAATACCTGGAAAGAGAGGGATAAAGGGTTGGGGGACAGAAATAAGTCACACAGTAGGACATCCTGCATCTTCCCTCCCTGCCTTTGCCCTTTCTTCCTCTATGGCTTCTCCCCTCTGACCCCCCTGGGACTGTCCTGGGGGCCCCCTTATCACAGCTCCGCCCATCTTTGCTCGCTTGAGTAGGCAGCTGTGGGTGAGGCTGATGAATGGGTACTTGCCTGTGTGTACTGTACATCATCTCTGGGGGGAAAGAACACTAATAATCAGCCACAACTGTGGTGGGTTTCCCTCTCGCCCCACCCAAGCTTTTCTATTTTAATTTGCATCCTCCTAGCCCTGGGGCCCCTGACAAATGTCATCATTTCCTCCCTCTCCGCTCATTGCCTTCGGTGACCTTTTGGGGTGCCCTTTGTATAGGGCTTTTATGGAAGGGCCCGGGGGGATGCTGCAGGACACCTTCCCATCGCATGGTCACGGGTGCCGAGAACTATGCTGAATATTTGCTGAAGAAATTCATTTTTTTCTTTGTCGGTTGTGGGGCTTGGAACTCTGGGCCTGGGCACTGTCCCCACGCTCTTCAGCTCCAGACTAGCCTCTACCACTTGAGCCACGGTGTCACTTCCTGTTTTCTGGTGGTTCATTGGAGATAAGAATCTCAAGGGCTTTCT
Organism: Dipodomys spectabilis; assembly: GCF_019054845.1. Lineage (NCBI taxonomy): Eukaryota > Metazoa > Chordata > Mammalia > Rodentia > Heteromyidae > Dipodomys > Dipodomys spectabilis. The sequence goes on from NW_024870696.1 coordinate 25,387,917, forward strand.
GGCCAAGGCTGGCTTGGAACTGTGATCCTCAGATCTCAGCCTCCAGAGTAACTAGGATTACAGGTGTGAGCCATAGCACCCAGCAAGAAATTCATTTCTTCATAAATCATTTGACTTCCTAATTTCCCATGCAAATAGCCCAGAAAAAAAAATCTTCTTTTGTGTTCTGTTGTTCATGTTACTATCTGGAAAGGAGAAGCTGTTGGAAGTAAAAGAAGATTGCTTGGAGCTGAGTATTCATGGTTGAGTCCATACACTTCTACTGAGAACTCTTCCACTGTACATGGAGAATTTGTCCCCAAGTCAGTCCCAAATACCAATGCAATGAGTTGAAGAGAAATGTTCACCAATGCGGCTTTTAGAGTGTTGGGAAGAAATACTTAGATAAAGCGCCTGAGTTGAACGGGGAGACTTTAAGTCATGCTCAGGTGAATAAAACTTGCTTTCTAACTTCTAGGCCTGAGATAAAGAGTTGAATTTATTTTGCTTTAATTGGGAGGATGCTCAGAAAGAAAAGGGACAAGAACGTCTTGTGGGTGACCAGGGGCTGTGTGATGGGACACTAGCCTTTCATTCCCCCTGTTCTTAGCTGCTGACCTCTTCAGGTCTACCCTCCCTGCAGTCAGAGGACGGAGGGCCTTGTCCACAGGGGCATGGAGGTGGCACAGGAACAGTATTCTGCACAGAGGGTCCCTTTCCAGTTTGTCTGGCAAGAGAGGACGCTTTCTTTGTCTTATAATTTGCATAAAGGTGGTTGACATAGAGATGAGCTTGCAGCCCAGCCATTCACAACCATTTTTCAATTCAGCGCAGTCCTCAGCGCTCACGTTGACTGCAGAGGTGCCACTCGGGATCAGAAACAAAAGACAACTTTTACTGAGATCCTACTTCAAAGGAGTATACTTCTTATGGATTCTAGCAAGTATTCATCATTTCTTTCCTTTATTCATATCAAAAACCAATTTAACTTGTAGATTTATAGACATATTCTAGTTATTACAAATGAGGGAAACCATGGAGCCTATATTTCTTTGGATCTGGTTTACTTCACTTCATATGATTTTTTTTCCACATTCTTCCATTTCCTTACAAATGGGGTGATGTCATTCTTTCTGATAGAAGCATGGAGCTCCACTGTGTACTATACCACATTTTCTTGATCATTCATCCACTGAAGGGCATCTGGGTTGATTCCACACCTTAGCTATGGTAAATGATGCTGCTATAAACATGGTTGTGCTGGTGGCTGTAGTGAGGGCTGGTGTGTGGTCAGTTGGGTAAATGCCCAGGAGTGGGATTGCTGGGTCTTAGGGAAGTTCTATGTTTAGTCTTTTGAGGAAAGTTTGTATTCCCACCACAGTGTAGTAGTGTTCTCTTTTGGCCACATCCCTGCCAGTAACTGTTATTATTAATTTATTTGATAATGGCTCTTCTAACTAGGATGAGGTGAAATCTCAATGCTGTTTTGATTTGTATTTCTTTTTGGCCAGGGTTGTTGACCATTTCTTCATGTGTCTATTGGCCATTCTTAGTTCATCTTTAGAGAAGTCTCTATAACTATACAAGTTAACCCAATGAATAGTGAAAGACAAATAATTACACTTGGACATGATTAATTAAACAGCAATCTAAGCATTCATACAGTGAGAACAAAGAGGCTATTCTTAGGAGAGGATCACAAGGGCTCAATAGCTATTTCATATAACCATAGAAAATGATGCTTATTGAAATGAATTCCAAGAAGTGGAAACAGGAGTTGTTTTTTTTTTATTGTACTGATTTCAGTTATTTTTTTCCTTGTTTTCCCCCCTCTGGGGTATTCCCTGTTGTCATTTTTTTAAATTTCTTTACCCTTTGACTTGCATATAAATTTATGTGATTTGAGGAAGGCAAGGGGAATCACAGAAAGGGTGGGACAAAGGATGAACCAATTCAACAGAGATACTCACTAGATACTACATTGGAAATGAACTTTACAACTTGGGGGGCAGGAAGGTTGGGAAATGAAAAAGTGGGAGAAAATGAGGGAGGGGTAACACTTCAAAAAGAAATATACTCATTACCTGGCTAATGTAATTGTAACCCCTCTATCTATCACCTTTACAATAAAATTTAAATTAAAAAAGAGCCAATTTAATCACAGAACACATTGCTAATATGATTAGTTTCTGGTGGAAGTAATATGCTTGAATGTATAAGGAATCAGAGTGTATACTGTTTCATTTTTCTGTTTATATACATTAGTTGTAAAAAAGTGGTTTCATTGTGACATTTCCATACATGTGTATTAATCCCCTCTGTCACTCATTTTTTTCTCTACTCATCCCTTAAAACTATTTCAACTGGTTTCTATTTCCATACATGCAAATCTGTAACTTTGACTAATCGTATGGATTTCCATTCACTCTCTTTCATTTCCTTGCCCCTGCGGGTACTGACCCCACCCCAAAAGAGTCCATTACTTAGCTAGGTGCTGGTGGCTCACGCCTGTAATTCTAGCTACTCAGGAGGCTGTGATCTGAGGATCAGGGTTCAAAGACAGCCAAAGTAGGAAAGTCTGTGAGACTCTTACCAATAAACCACTCAGAAAATTGGAAGTGGCACTGTGGTTCAAGAAGTAGAGTGCTAGCCTTGAGCTGAAGAGCTGAGGGATAACATCCAGGCCCAGAGTTCAAGCCCCACCACTGACAAAAAAGATAGAGTCCATTGTTTTCCTATATTCATTTTTAAGTGTGTGTTACTTGAACCAATGGGTTTTACATAACTTGTTTTTCCAAAGGACATGCATTTATGAATTCAAAATGTTATAAGACTACCAAATAGATATGGTTGATGCCCTGGGTATTAACAGCTAAACGTTCACCTGAATCATGCCTCTGTGTAGACAAACCTGCTGTTATTTCTCCCACCTAAAAATAACAATGAATATACAAAACAGTCTCTAATAACCCTCTTTTCATTTTCAGCTACACTCCTTTTGCTTCTACTATGATACATATAAGACAGGTGTGATCTAGATCTATTCCTTTTCAAGAAGGATCTATATTGACTGTCTCCAACTCTTCTGCTAGGGAACCCTCTTTACTAAGGTTTTTACTTTTAGAAATTCTCTAAAACTTCCCCCCTCATGATCATCTGTGATTGCATGTTGATAAATCCAACAGTCATTTCCAAGTCTTGCTTGGGGATATATTTACATCATTTGACTAAGTTCATCACTCTGTTCCAATGCTTTTCCCTCTTGGTTTTGAGGCCACCATTGGAATCTGATTTTCCTCTTATCTTTCTGACTACTTCTTAATTTCTTCTTATCTCCCAAGATGTAGACTTAGAGAATCCTAAGGCTCAATCCTTATACTTCTTCTTTTGTAACATTTCTTATTACTCTAAGTATTTTTTGCCCATTCTCATGGTTTTAAATGCCATGTGAATTCCAATGACTCTAAAAATGTTATTTCCAGCTTCGGCATTCCCTCTGGGCTCCTGATTTATACACCCAGCTACTTTACATTTACATTTGGATGTCCCTTAGGCTTCTCAAAATTAACATGCTCAAAACTAAACTGATATTCTTTCTGAGCCAGCAACTCCCACATTTCCGCACCTCTATTAACAGTAACATTCTTCTCCCAGGGTCTCATAGGAAATGCTTCGATGTCATCCTTTACTCTCTGCATGATCTGCCATTCCACACTCTGTTTATCAGCAAATTGTGCCATCTTAACCTTCAGAATTGAAATATAACTTGATCCTTCTCATCATGCTGGTGTAATCCACCCACATCACCCATCTAGCATTCCTACAGCAACTCCTAACTGGTCTCCCTGTGTTGACGCTAGTCCTCTACCTGCCACAATCTATGAGCAGCCCAGAAGTCCAGAGATCTGCTGAAGCCTAGATCAGATTAGGCTACACTTCCTCACACATACTTCCACTGATCTCAATTCCCATGCAAAGCAAACTCCAACTTCTGGGCAATCATCTAATAAGATCCACAACAGTCTTGCTTTGTCACTTCTCTGGCTTTATCCTCTACTGCTCTCTCATTTGATTTCTGATTTTATTACTGCTTTAATTAAAAATTTCACAGTGATCACAAACAGTTTGATGCGAAACTCTCCATGTGTTTGGTTTACACGTTCTTTGCCATACAACCTCTCCCTGCCTCTGTTATTTTGTATTTTCCTCCGAACTGACCCATACTATCAACATTCAGACCTTCATTGTCTATATCCTTGCGTTTTCCCTTTACTTAGAATGTTCAAGCTTTCTTTCTTCCTTCTTTATCTGACCAATTCCTCCTCAATGTTTGCAACTAGACAGAGTAATCAGTCCTCTGAGATTCCATCTTCTTTGTGTGTGCCAGTCCTGGGCTTGAACACAAGACTTAGATCTGTCCCTGGGATTTTTTTCTCAAGGTTATCACTCTACTGCTTGAGACACAGCTCCACTTTCAGTGTTTTTGGCACTTCCTCCCTGGAGAAAATTCCCCTTGTCTATGCTACCGCAAGCCCTTTAATTTTTGCAGTTACTGCAGAAATATCACTGGACTTGGAATTGTTAGATGCTCAACACATGATCCATTGTATGAATGAGTGAACTATAAGTGAATGGTTGCCAACCATAAGATGACGGTCAGCCCAGCAACATCAGTGTCTATACAGTCTATGATTTTCTTTTTTCCTTTGGTTGGTTGTGGGGTTTGAACTCTGGGCCTGGGCACTGTCCCTCAGCTCTTCAGCTCAAGACTAGCGCTCTACCACTTGAGCCACAGCGCCACTTCCAGTTTTCTGATGGTTCATTGGAGATGAGTCTCACAGACTTTCCTTGCCAGGGCTGGCTTTGAACCACAATCCTCAGATCTCAGCTTCCTGAGTAGTAGCTAGGATTACAGGCATGAGCCACCCATCCCCGGCTTCAGTCTATGATTTCTAAGATAAACTTGACCTATTCTAAATAGATATGTCACCTGGTTGGCCCTCCCGCCCCTTGTGATCTGCAAATGTACAGGATCTCTTGATGTGCTCAGGGAGCATCCCAGCTAGCCTGACTTGGAGCAGGGATGTCCTGAGGAAAGTAACAGCTGCCCAGAGGACATGAAGGCACCACCAGGTAAGAGTTTGCCTTTGCCACACACACCACCCCAAACACAGTACACAGAAGACATGTTGAACAAGAAGGCTGTAAGCTAGCATCAATGATGAACCTTCCCGACCAAAGGTTCACAGTGTGTCCCTGGGAGGTGGTGAATGGGTCAAAGCTCAACTTTTCCACTGGTACAGGAGAGACCCCCAACGAGCCCACTCTGTGTGGAAGCCCCTCCCCTGCCTGCTGGCTATGAACTGTAGTGTCCCCCATGGAAAGTCTCATGAGTAAGGCTTTAAGTCAGTGAGCTGCAAAGGCTGAGAAACTTGGGGGCTGAGGACAGGTCAGAGTTTTCCCCCCATCTGCGTTTAGCTCTCCTTTCCTCAACACATCCAAAATAGAAACCATTTCCTCTCTACTCCACACCTCCTCCCAACCTCAGCCTTACAGTGGTCTACCACAAGCATGCTTGTACTGAGCGCAGAGAAGTCGCCACATCTGTCAGGCAATACACCAAGCTGAGGAACAGTCTACCCCATGTCACTCCAATGAAAAGAGTTACTTGGCTCTTTGGCTGGTCAAAAGAGTGAAATGGAAAGGAAACAGAAGTAATGAGGGAGCTGGTGAAATAAGTATTGCCACCTATGAACCTAAATGTAAGCAAGGGAAACACTTGGCTTGTAGGTTCTTGAGTGGGGAAATCAGTTGTCTTCTGTGCCTCTGAACCTGCTACTAACACAATATCTCACTCCTGATGGTTACTAAGAAACACACATCAGTGGATAAGGGAAAGGCACAACAGGGGGTTAGAGCAACAGAGTTTCCAGCATGAGAAAATATACACTTCTCTGTGTATCCCATTGAATATCAGGGAGGAGATGGTTTAGGTCACTACTAAGACCTAACTAGGATAGAGGACAACTTATTCAAGGTACTGAGTAGTAGTTTATTTTACTATCCATGGACATAGGGCAAGCATCCTCATAAGTGGAAAAACACACATTGTAAACACGTCTGATATGATATAATGTGAGATGACCCAGCGATGAAATCTAGGCAATGGCATTAGAAGTACCAAATAAATTGAAGAGGATAGTCATTAGCTCTATTCTTCCTAGTTTGAGGAAATCATGGATTCAACTCTTGGGAAGAGGTACCTGAAAAAAATCAGAGCTAAGGTTTAAAACTTTCCTACCATTCTTATTCTGTCTCTGGGCTATCGTCTCTCTCCCCTCTTTAATAACTTCTCAGAAAGTTACTAACTTTTCAGGGACAAATTAATATCCAGATGGTGCCTGTCAGTTCCTCGCTGGATTTGTACATCGCCTTTGTGTCCCTCCTGCTTCTGCTAGTTGATTCGTTTGCTCTTTGACAAATTTGTTTCCCTGGACATTTGTTATTTGCTTGCTTGGTTCTTCTTTTGATTTGGGGGAAACACCCTGACCTGCCACTTGCTATAAATGTTTCCATGAGAACAGCCACGTTCCCATCACCAGAGTCTCTAGACAAGTGATCCGTGAATGTGCATTCGATTCAGGACGTGGTCCCCCGGGGACTTTGGAGTAGGGCTAAAGGATTTGATTGTAGTCTGTCTAGGACTTCAAACAGAGACCGTGGAAGCCAGGGTGGCCGTGGCCTTCCAGGCCTGTCCTGGTGCCGAGGATGCAGCGGTTTGGCTGTGACAGGGTGCAAGTCTTTTCGATTGTTCCCTGGGTCCGGGTGCGGGTCTCCGTGGTGTCCATGAGCTCTGTTATATCCTTGTAGCATTCTCTTCTCTAAACTAGTTCCACAGGAGCTGTTTCACTTCCTGTGGCCTCCACAATGCTCATTATTATCCCATCTTGGCTTCAGGAATGGGACCTCTTGTCTCTGTTCTTAGCCTGATTCCTTTGCAAAGTTCACTGTAGCTCAGGCTTCTGTTGGCATTACTGAGCAATTTAAAGAATGGCAGGCAATCATTGAAACTCTGGCTGACTGGGTGATCACAGAGGAGAGTCGCAGCGCCCTTCTGCACTTCAACATGCACAAGTACTCACTACAAATGTCTCAATAGACAATTGCCCCATGAAAGTTGGAATGTGTTTGTGACTTTAACTAAGTATCACTATCCCACAATACTGTGAAATTATGTAACCACTTAATCACAATAAAGAATTTGCAAAAAAAAATGTCATCTTTGTTTTACTCCATAGTGAAACCATTGACAAGACATTGAAATTGTTTCTTGTAAGACTAGGATTTGAACGCAGGCCTTCAAGCCCACTCAGCTTGCTCGGTTTTTGTTTCTTGGTTTTTTGCTAGCTATTTAATACAAATATTTTAGGGGAAAAGAGGATGATGCCATATTCAATGCAAATATTCTAAGATGGATCTCAATTTGAAGAAATGTTAAAAGTAGGAGAAAGGGTTATCTTAGAATGCTTTCTTTACATAGCACAAACGTCTCGTTTTTCCCATTATGTTTCCATAGAGCAAAGCTATCCAGCATAGGATCCTTAAGCCACTAGTCCAGAGATTTGCAATGAAATGGACTTAGAATCAACTGTCGCGTGTCTTTTTGCCTCCTCTTCATTTTTCCTTACAAAGATTTTTGAGGCCATGCTCCAGGAAAATGAAGGACACAAACTAACGAAGGAGCTGCGGTCCACACCACACCATTACCAGCAGGAATGGGAGGAGGACCTAAAACAGCACCTCGGAGACAGGGGGTGGCAGAAGAGGCGTCAGCGAATAAGGACATTGGAGACATGATCTGCCTCGTGTGGGACCTGGTGGGGAAAGTTAGGGCTAATGGTTTGCCCGAGACAAAAGAAGTTTAAAGAAAAGTCTAGGAACTCCAAAACGCTGGTCAAGAGGTGCATGCTTAGAATCCCAGCACTTGGGAGGCTGAGGCAAGAGTATCTGAGGCCAACAAATGCTGCATGAGAAGAACTTGTGTGGAAAAGTAGAATGAGAAAAAGGAGCATGTGGAGGAGGATTTGAAGGAGAAATAGGAAGGGGAGGAAGAAGGAGGAGGAGAGGAGGAGAGGAAGACGAAGATGAAGACGAAGACGAAGACGAAGACGAAGACGAAGAAGAAGAAGAAGAAGAAGAAGAAGAAGAAGAAGAAGAAGGAGAAGGAGAAGGAGAAGGAGAAGGAGAAGGAGAAGGAGAAGGAGAAGAAGAAACAACAACAATATCAGCTTCAAGAAAAACAAAGCAAAACCTTACACAAAGAAAGTTATGTAATACTTGAGTATTGATGGCTGTCCATTAGCAATGCTCACTTATCCATGATCACACACAAGAATTAAGCCTGCATCTCTCTTGGGAGCAAGCTGTGAGCCCAAATTCAAGACTTTTATTTTCATTATAAATTTTGCCTTTAAAAGCTATTTGATGTTTTTAAAACCATGTTCATTTGTTACAGTGAAATCTTTCAAGGGTATGTAATTAGGTTGATGTGACATTTTTAGCGAATATAATCTGATTTCTGTTAATCATGTTTACTTTTCCTAAATACCCACAAATAATTTTTTGCTAATCTATTCTAGAAGATGGTCAAACTGAACACTGTTGTCTTCAGAATCCACAGAATCTTCGCCTTCAAAAGATGGAGCTCGTATTCCATTACTTTCTGTAGCTGGAAAACAACTCATTTTGCATGATTGTTTCGATGGTGCTCAGATTTATCCAACAGTATGACCGGGAACAGGTCATGTATTGGTAGCTGGCATACAGAGGGGAACCCAAGAGCACACAGACAGCAAGAAGAAAGACACAAGCTGCAGCTCAAGCTTGGGTGGGCCAGATGGGCCTCTAGTCACAACATGGCACAAGGTCAGTTCAGATTCTGCTACAAGACCCAGTCTGGCAAATCCAAGCATCGTGGAACCTGAGCAGATACGCCTTTGGGAATCAGTAATTTCACATCTCTGTGTGTAGGGGAAGAGCTAGACTGCATGCGTGTGTGTGTGTGTGTGTGTGTGTGTGTGTCTGTGTCTGTGTCTGTGTCTGTGTGTGTGTGTGTCTGTGTGTGTGTGTCTGTGTGTGTGTGTGTGTGTGTGTGTGTCTGTGTCTGTGTGTGTGTGTGTGACAAGACCTATGGAGAATGTAAGCACAGAGAAGCAGCCAAGCCCTGGAAACTGGGGCTGTGTGCTCTGGCGGGACAATGGCTTAGGAGCTATTCTCTTTAGAGTCTAGGATTTTTTTTTAAAAAAGTGAATTCTAGATAATGTGAGAAAACATAGCTACTGAGTAGTTCACAGAACAGTCAGAGTTTCCAGAGAACGAGGCTCAGAGCCGACACGGCAGGGATGACCAAGAGGGCGCCAGGGGCGGTGTGTCCTTAGACTCCACGTCCCGTCCGGCACCATCACCTCAACCGGCGCTCTCCCCCAGCGTCTGACTGTCACACGCCTCACACGTAAACCAGGAGCAAGGTGGTCTCAGATCACTCTGTTTAGAGACAGCATTCTAGGGAGAATGGCCAATGGACTGCATTTGTTTTGTGGCTGGGGGACTCGGTATTGGCCTCATTAGTGGGTAGTTGGGGTTCTCATCTGCGTTGGGTTTACCTTAGCATGGCAGGTGTGTGACTGTGGATAACTAAGTTCTACATCCAGACATTTTTTTAGTGGTCAAGTGTGAGACTGACGGGAAAATTAATGGTGCCTGCCGTAGTGACAGAGAAAACAGGCAGGGATTAGGCTGTTGAAACTCAGTTGACCTAATTCATCTTGCTCGACAATGAATCCTTAATAATGTCTAACTTCTCTCTTGCTATGTACCATCCAGCTTCAATTTCAACTCACTTTTAAGCAGTGTTTCTGTCTTCTTCAGTTATCATTCTTCAGAATCTTCTTCAGAAATCATTCCCTGTACAAGAGAAAATAGAAGAAAATAGAAGCTCATTTACTCTGCTTTCTTTTTTCATTCACTGGTTTTTATTAAATCAACTAGGAAACACTGCTGTGCTTATGTGTGTGGTTTTAAAAAGCCATTCACAAATAAGATTGCAATTACTTGTCATAGAACAGTAATGAGAGTAGATTTTGGTTGTAAAACAAAATTTAACAGGAAGGGGCTAGTTTCTTTGTCTCTTGCACCTGAGACTATGTCCAAGTAAATCAGAGCTTCATGGTCTGAATTGGAAGTCATGCTGCAAGTTGGCAAATAATAAGACACAAGGTGTCCAGTTGCTTTGGATTTTAGATGAACAACAAATGATCTTTAGTAAGAATGACCCCATGCATCTATAGAATACATTACATGGTTTATTGTTTCTCTGAAATTTAAATGTATGTGTATATATATGCATATGCATGTATGTATGTATATACATATATATACACATATATGTGTGTGTGTGAAGCCTGGAAAGTCTTGTTGGAACAGACTACAACATCATGAATACAATATGACTTCGATTCAGAAGTCTGCTCTACAGAGCAGCCAATATGGTTTCTGACTTACAATTCAGGAATCCATTTCTCAATGTTAAAAACATCAAGTTCTGTATATCATCTTGACAGTAAAAAAAAAAAAAACAACAGCAAGTCATGTAGGAACAGAGCATTTCTGCTTAGGGTTTTGTGTTCAAATGTTAAATCGGAAACACACAAACTGGAAAGGAAGGTATAGATAGAGTAAGTCAGAAAAAAAACTCCTAATCATCCAGTTAGTTGAAAAATAGCAGTATTTTGTTCTCCTTTTACTGAACTAGCTGGTGATTTTCACCACATAACATAGTTCTAAAATATTCTTCTAGGGCTAGGAAGGTGGCTCAGTGGTAGAGTGCTTGCCTTGCATGCATGAGGCCCTGAGTTCGATTCCTGAGCACCACATAAGCAAAAAGAAAAAAGCCGGAAGTGGCGCTGTGGCTCAAGTGGTAGAGCGCTAGCCTTGAGCTGAAGAGCTGAGGGACAGCGCCCAGGCCCAGAGTTCAGGCCCCACGACCGGACCCAAAAAAAAAAATTCTTCTAACAGCTTTCACTCACAGGTACATTAAGATTTTGTGTCATATTAACACTGTATTAACATTAACTAAATACAATGTGGAAACTTAATACAAGCTAGGAACAAGCTAATTACTTTGTATATGATAATTCATTTAATTCTTGCAATAGCCCATGAGGTACTTAGCGTATTTCTTCTATTTAATGTAAATTGAGAAACTGAAGCACCGAGAAATTAAATGCATCAAGTAACTTACAGATGGCCACATTGTTGTTATTAAATCACCAAACTAGATGTAAGGAGGGCAGTCTGATTGTGAGACCTGGCTTCTTAACCATGATTGTAGATAAGCTTTTGGAGGTAGGTATTCCACAAATAAAAACAGTGTAACCTGGAGTCTCTGATGTTTGAAACTAAATGCTTATTTCTACAGCTCAAGTACATTTTCCATCTTAACCATGAATAAATGGCTGCATATTCTAGAAAGCCTGTCAGTTTCAACTCCAGTTCCAGCTTTCAGACCTCTAAATCAGATTGCCGAATTGTTCATCTTTGGTAGTTTTCTCCCACTTGTCCTAGATTGGTCCAGTGAAGCATGTACGTTACATATAATAGCTTTGCTGCAGGACTTGAAGATGGTCTCCTTCCTGAGGTTTTCTTCTTTGTTTGGTCCCAAATATTTCTCACTTTTCAACTGTTCCTTTGAGCTATCAAGAATATTTTTTAAAATCATGTCTTAGTTTGTAATTGTGCATTGATACTATCTCCTTAGACATAAACCTGTCTGTAGAAAATTTCCTATCATAAAACTGTAGTGCAATTTCAAATGAAAAAAATTGTGGACTTTTAGGGGCTAGCAGTAAGAAATCTTTCTTCCAACGGCTTTAGGATGGAAGATTCTTGAGCGTTCCCACTCCGTGGAGATTCTGCGGGCACTGCTCTTTCTCTCGAAGTTCCTGACAGTGAGGGGGAGGAATGAGGAAAATACAGAAATTGTTTTAAAGAGTTACGTATAGAACTTTCATAATGCAAGTACATCATTAAGTCATTACTTTTACTTTTACATACTCCTATATTAATAAAGGCATGTCCCCCACTCATTTCTCCCTTCGTCTTGCCAAATTCCCCCTTTCAAAAGCTAACCTTTGCTTTGTTTTAACTTCTACTTTCATGGTCTGGGTGTCCAAACTTAGGAAACACAGAGGAAGCAGATCAAAGGAGACAAGAATCCTGGCTTAACTGGTCACTGAGCTTCGAGAGCCAGAAGTGGCTAGAGAAAGTTGGATAATGTCTGATGGTGGTTTGAGCTTAAAGGCTAAATGGGTTTGAAAAGCACTCATCACCACTGGTGACAAAATTTTACTGTAGCTTTGGTTACTTTCAGTAAACCACAGACTCGCGATAAATTCCACTAATGTGATGTCATTAGCTTTCAATGCTATGCTTATAAGCAAGACTGGGCAATAAGGAGTGTGTGTGTGTGTGTGTGTGTGTGTATGCGTGTGTGCTTGCTTGCTTTTGTGTTTTGTGTGTGCATGCCTGTCCCTGTGCATAGTGGGGGGAGAAGGAGGAGGAGGAGAAAGAGGAGGGAGAGGAGGGGAAGAGGGAGAGGAGGGGGAGAAGGAGGAAACTGAAAACAGTGTGAGAGTTGCCTCCATACTGTCTGCACAATCCTAACTGCCCTCTTTGAATGGAGCAAGATTTTAAAAATACTGCTAGGACTTTTAATATAAACACTTGCCATGGCTTTAACCAATCACAGGCCTGTTTTTATTTCTTTGCACACTGGTGAATTCTAACTATAACATGGCTCTCACTCGAGGAAACTAGTGGGTTTAATCCAGCAGTTGTTCTTCTGGGAGTTTGCCTAGAAACGATTGGATAAATTCACAGAAATACAAAGGCTTGATAATGACCGCCTCCATGTACATTACCCAAGTGTCTATCAAAAGAATAATTTTTAAAATATATGTACTTTTAGCAGAATTCTGTGTTGCCATTAAAATGCTATAGACCTAGAGTATACCTACAAATGATTTTAGAAGAGAAAACAAAAGCAGTATAAGTAGTTCATTCTAATTTTTGACACTTATTTATACCTCAATGTATATGGAAATGCACACATACACTGTAGTGCTGGGAAATTGAAACCAGGGCTCCAAGCATGCTAGATAAGTTCTCTACCACTGACTAAGCAAAACCCACACCTAGAATTTCTTTCCTTCCCTCCTTCCTTCCTTCCTTCCTTCCTTCCTTCCTTCCTTCCTTCCTTCCTTCCTTCCTTCCTTCCTTCTCTCCCTCCTTCCCTCCTTCCTTCCTTTTTTCCTTATTTTCTTGAGATAACCTTGTGACTACTTCGGGCAGACTGGCCTGGCACCCGCACTTTGAACTTGACATCCTTTTCCTATATGTTTGTCTCTGCCTCATGAGTGCTGAAACTGCAAACATGCCCCCCGTGCCTGGCTTTGCCCAGAAATAGTCTTGAAAGATGAACACAGAAGTGTTGGGATGGTTATTGCTGGCTACTAGCATTATCGATGATTTTAGTTATACTTTTTTTTCAAATAAATTTCTTGTCATGAGCTACCCATATAAAAATAAAAAATAAAATTGTTTTTCAGTAGAAACAAGTAGACCATATCACTTTGGTTTTGACTCTGGAAATACTACTTCTATTGAAAACCCATTCTGAACCAAGTAGAATTTGCATAGTAAACTTTTCCCAACAATACTTAGACTAAATATACAACTTATACCTTAGTCATACCTCAGTCACGTGATACACTGATACATACAATGACATACACAAGCATAGTCTCATGATATTCAGTTGGATGTGGTGCTAATATGTAATTATTATTTTTAAAATCATAACTCTTTATTACTCAAATATTCAGCTTATCATGCAAAATTTCTTGTACTGTTTTAACATATTGAATGATTTTCTCTTTTGCTGCTATTGATCCTAAGCTGATGAAGACATCGGCCATAAGCCTTACCTTTCCTTTAGGCCCTGTAGAATAAAATATTTCATGTTAGGTAAAGAGTCAATGTAAAAACAATCATTAAGCAAGGGCTTACTGTTCATTGTTAACATTATTAAAATAATGTCACTTTGTTCCTATGAAACAGTTCTAGTGTTTCACAGTTTGTCGTTAGCAGAGCCGGGACTTCGGAGCAGGTTTGTTGACTTTGAATCCCATTTCTTCCCTCATTACCTTTTTGTCTTAAAAGAAATAATGAAGATTGAACTAACCACAGCTGACAACTTCTTATCAGAGGTGTGTGGTGCAGTGGAGCTCATTGTCTCTGCCTGAGTTCTTAGTCGCAAGCAACACCCATGCTTTAATCAGAAATAATTTTCCAGTCTCCCTGTGGGGACAGCCGGCAGCAGATCCTCCCAGAGCCCACCAGAGGTGGGAGCTCAAAGCGTGCTCAGTCCTGCTTACGGTCCCTTACATGGCTACACTGCACAAGTGAACACTCCACAAGTACAGCGACAGCCAGAAGTGCACGGCCGGGACAGTAGACAGGTAAGTCTGGGGAACCGAAGAGACCGCATAGAAACAGACCCACACGGGCAGAGTGAACCCACCCTTAACAAGCAAAGTTATTGGAGGAAAGATCGTAAGTCTTTAATTTTTACAATTAAGTGATTGTATGAAGAGCTTCTGTTCACCACATCAGCTTAGGCGTGAAATGCATCTTGATCAACAACACTGCTTTCAAAATTCTCCCTCCTCTCCCCAGCCCCACCCTCCCCCAATTTCCAACAAATGTTCAGAAACAACTGGAAAATTCATATGCAAAAGACAAGAACCTACATACAAGCCTACACCACTGACAAAAATTAACCCATCATAGACCTAAATGTAAATTACAAAACAAACTCCTAGAAGATAACAGGTAATAAATAAATAATAAAATGCACTGTCTATAGAAAAATTTGGTTAGTTTGACTTGATAAAAAGTTAAACCTTGTTAGTTTTTATGAGAACAATGGAACTGTTTTAAGAAGGGAATGTGGGGGGCTGGGAAGGTGGCTCAGTGGTAGAGTGCTTGCCTTGCATGCTCGAGGCCCTGGGTTCGATTCCTCAGCACCACATAAGCAGAAAAAGCCAGAAGTGGCGCTGTGGCTCAAGTGGTAGAGTGCTAGCCTTGAGCTGAAGAGCTGAGGGACAGCACCCAGGCCCAGAGTTCAGGCCCCACGACTGGACCAAAAAAAAAAAAAAAAAGAAAGGAATGTGGGAGAGAAAAGAATGTAGAGGATGAAGTTTGTGCAGATGCATTGAATACCTGTGGGAGAATGTCAGTGAATTCCTGTGTATAACTAATGTGCAGTAATGAAAAAATTAAAACTACTGTTCTGAGAAACACATTGAAGAGAATAAGAAGAGAAGCAACGTATAGGAAGACTATTTTTCCAAAAGATATATCTAATAAAAGACTGCAATCCAAGCTAGGTACCATTGATTCATGCCTGTAATCCTAGCTACTCAAGGGGCTACTCTGTGAGACTCCTCTCACCAATAAACTACTCAGAAAAAGCCAGAAGTGGCACTGTGGCTCAAGTGGTAGAGTGCTAACTAGCCTTGAGCACAAACAGACTCAGGGACAGTGCTCAAGCCCTGAGTTCAAGCCCCAAGACAGGAAGGAAGGAAGGAAGGAAGGGAGGGAAGAAGACTGCTATTTAAAACACAAAAAGAGCTCTTAAAGCTCAGCAATAAGAAAATAAACAATCCAATTAAATAAACTGGGCAAAAGATCTGTAAGAAAAAAAACTGTTCAGCAAAAAGATGTACAAATGACAAGTATATATGAAGATGTTTGTTGGAATGGCTAAAATCTAAAGTACTGACAATACCAAATGTTGATAAGGTTGGAAAGCAAGATGAATGCTCGTTTATTTTTGGTGGAAATGTAAAATATTTCAAAAATCATGCTAGCAGTTCCTTACAAAACTAAGCACAGTCTTACCATATGGTCCACGGTGTTCTGATATTTACCCAAATGAGTTGAATACCTATGTCCGTACAAAAATTTACATAAGGATATTGATGGAAGTTTTAATGACTGACAAATAAACTCCATTACAGCTAGACAATGAAATATTATTTTGTGCCTGAAACAAAACCATCAATCTATGAAAATAATAAAGGTATACAAGCAAATAAAAGAAGACAAGTAGAAGAGATAAAATGTTGTTGAAATCATTAGAAATCAGGAGTAGGCGGAGACTTTCAGGGAGGAGGGAGTTCATCAGTAGAGCACAGGATATTTAATTTTTAGAGTAGTGAAGTATTCCATATGATATGAAAAGGATAGTTGGTATTCACCAACTATATAACATATAGTTGCCCAAACCTATGGACTTAGGGTTGTAATAATAGGTTAATGTAGGTTTACTAGTTATAACAAAAAGCACTGGGGAGGTTATGTTGTGCTTAAAAGTAGTCAGCCTTTCCCATTTGGTTCTCTCAGGCTATTAGAAATGACATCGGTCAAGGCTAGAAAGCACCTCTTCCTGTGTCACTTTGGTTTTGGAGGAAAACATCCAAGATAGACAACTGGTTCAGAATATCTGCATTTATTTTTTAATTGAGCCAATCTGAATGAAATGATTGTGTATAATTCACCATCTTGGCCTACATATGACCTAATACATTCAATTAATTACATTGCATACTAGACTACCATCTGCTCGCAAGCTGAGCAGCAGGACATGCGAAATAATGTACACGTGTGTTCTCCTCCTTGCGATTCTCTAAGTCTCCATCTAGAAGCAGAATTTCTGGATTTTCATAGTATGCAAAGGATATATTGTCATTTCTGACCGTTCCATGATATCACGGTTTCTATTGCTCCAGGAGTATGATATCTGCTACTAGTATCCTAATTAACTTGGCCATTTGAAAACTCAAACATGAGGGTCTCATTGTCAACTTAATTTCAAATGTTCCTGCTCACTAGTGAGTTTCAGACAAGGTATTCCTGAGGAAAAAGAATGAAAAAGGGTTTTCTGGGGTAGTGATAAACGAGTACAGCATTACGCATATGGTAACTGAGACAGAATGAGGCTAAGGAGAAAAACAAAGTAAGCAATCAACCAGAAGAAAGCACCTGAAATGAGTGCTTATCCATGGTGATGTTAACAGTCAGTGTGGGGAGAGGCAGAACTATTCAAAACAGAGTTAGAAAAGATGGCTCTATAAAGAAAATTTCCTTGAAGTTCTCTACCTCACCCTACACTCAGAAATTAATTCTAGAAAGGTTGAAAATATAAACATCAAATCTAAGACTGCAAAACTTTTAGTAGAGAAGAAATGCGATATATTTCTGATTGGATGAAAAGAGGAATTTGATAAGGCTCCAAAAGCAACACCCATAAGAGGAAACAGAAACATCTTGTTTTTTTTTTTTTTGCTTGTTTGTTTATTATGAAAATACTGTACAGAGGGGTTACAATTACATGATCAAGGTAATGAGTACATTTCTTATCAAGCATTGTTGCCTCCTCCTTTGTTTCCCCTTCCCATCCCTTCCCATCCCCCCCACACCTCCCCACCTCCCCCCACCCCCCACCTCCCTCCCCAGTGCCAGGATTTCTCCTCTCTGTGGCTATAGCATGACATTCTGTAGCTATAGCATGGCTTTGCATTCATACATCAATTTTCTATATCCATCCACCCACTGATTTGACACTTGGGTTGACTCCATATCTCTTGCAGGATCACACAGTCGTTCTATTCTTTTAGGTTCTCTGAGGAACCTTCATATTGCTCTCCATAATGACTGTACTAATTTCTACCCTCACCAACAGTGTGTGAGACTTTCTTCAATGAGTCTAAGATGACTCCCACTCATCTGTACTTGGGAACTGGAAGAGAGCACATTACTCCACAACACGGAGTGATGTGGGAGAAGCAGCTGGAATGGAAAATAGGTTCAGAGTCTAAAGATCAAAGACAGAGGTAGACCATAATTAAAAATGGTTCAGACGTTCAGAGTGAAGTCTGAAAAATTAAATGTCACTAATAAAACATTTCTTAGAGATTAACCTATGATTTTCATGGAAACAGGAAGTTATTTTCATATTCCTAGAACAATGCCAAACTTTAAACTATGCACAGGAGACTGAGATCTGAGGAAGCCAGCCCAGGCAGAAAAGTCCCCATGAGACGCTGATATCCAATTAACCTCTCAAAAACCCGGAAGTGGAGCCATGGCTCAAAAGTGGTAGAGCACTAGCCTTGAGCAAAAGAGCTCAGGGACAGCGCCCTGGCCCTGAATTCAACCCCTACAAAAGACTAAAAAAAAAAAAATACCATATAGATATATTCTAATAACAGTAATGTAAGGCATTGGCTCAATGTGTGTCTATATATATTGGCTCAAGGTTGGACTATGAAGAACAAAGAAACATAAAAAGACATTTAACTTTATGTTAAACTATTTATAATGATCACAATGATACAAGCATAGGTATATCAATAGATGGCCACTGGAAAAACATTAAAAATGGCAATCATCACAATAATAAGATGGATAGTTTTCTCTCATTTTTTTCCTTAAAACAAGGTTATTGTAGGACAACTTTTCAAAACTATTTTTTTTCTGCTGTGGGGCTTGAACTCAGGGTCTGGGCACTGTCCATGAGCCTCTTTGTCTCTTTGTGTCCAAGGCTAGATCTCTACCACTTGTGCTACAACACCACTTCTGGTGTTTGAGTGGTTTATTGGGGGTAAGAGTCTCACCGGGACTGTCTGCCCAGGGCTGGATTCAAACCTCCATCCTCAGATCTCAGCCTCCTGAGTAGCTAGGATGACAGGCGTGAGCCACTGGTGCCGGGCTCAATATCTTTTTAATAAACCCATGGAATTCTAGCAGAGCCAAGGTGCACGTAGACATGCAGGGCCCGTGAAATGTTTCTTGGGCAGTGGGGAAAGGGGTGTAAAGAAATGGGGGTAACTTGACTGAGTGT
The DNA here is from genome assembly GCF_019054845.1 of Dipodomys spectabilis. NCBI lineage: Eukaryota > Metazoa > Chordata > Mammalia > Rodentia > Heteromyidae > Dipodomys > Dipodomys spectabilis. Next base: position 25,406,920 of record NW_024870696.1, read on the forward strand.
AGAGGAGAAATGAGAAGGAAAGGAAAACCAAAGATTGAAAAGCTCTGAGGCAACCGTGTCCCTCTTTTCCTAGAGAGTCAGTCAGGGGCAGCACCAGGAGCTCCTGGTGTATGGTGAGGAAGCCCTGTGTCACTGGAGGCCAGCAGGACCGACAGAGTGACCACTCCTCTCCATTTCCTGACCCCGGACCCCACCACGGAGCCAAGACATTAGCATGGTCTTGGGGGCTGATCGACAATGGAAGATCTGACTGACAAGTCTCAGGGCTGTAATGAGACAACTGCATGGTGTCTGATGCACAAGTTGGTTTCATTGCCACATTAACCACAGCAGAAGAGGGAAAAGCCACAAGGTGTGGGGTTCGTATGCACTAGGTAAAGGAATTTGTGTTTAAGGGGGGGCATTGGTATTGCGAAGTCTTTCCACGGTACCACGCCTACCCCCCAAATCTCCCTGTCACCCCAGGAAGTGAGGACCAGTGGCAGATAAAAGGGGCTCTGGGCAAGGCCATGCTCACACGCTGCCTGCAAAGCTCAGCTGAGGCTCAGCCATGAGACTTCTTGTCCTGACCCTCCTGGCCGTCTCCATCTGCTGTCTCTCCGCAGGCCTGGTGGAAGGTAAGCGAGGGATGCGTGTTAGGGCCTCACTCAGCTTGGACTGCAGTAAACGGCTTTTCCCAGGGCAAGCCCCAGAATGCCTGGCATGCAAAATGGGAGATGATCCTTTTGACTCTTGGGGATTTTGTAGGCTTCCAAGATGGAATCTGGTTAGTATCTGGTCCCCAAATCTTCCTCATTGGGTGATTTGGAATAAATTTTTTAACCATACTGGTTCTGAACATTTTAATCTATAAACCGACTCAATAGTCTCGCTATACTTTGGGCACTCTCAGCTGGTATTTAAATGAAATTGATGTGATTTATTTAAGGATTATTTATGTGGTCACCTCCAATCCAATCAGTGACTATGAAATAGTAATTTTTGGTCATGTTAGCTACAGAAATGGTGGTGATGTTTATGATTGCATTTGTAGTTTAAGCCTCAAAACCTCTGAGAGTTCTGTCACCATGTGGGGTGAGAATGTATGCTGGGAGGCAAATAAATGTTTTCAATTGAACAATAAAAATTCAAACTCAGTTTGACTGGAAATTCATTCTGTCATTTCCAGAAAAAAAAAGTACCTTTAAGTAAATGGAGGGATCTATTGTTACTGCTATGAATGTTGAAATTTATGACAGATTTCTTGAATTTGTAAAGGATTATATAACAATGTGTGTTAACAAATAGCCCAATACCTTGTACACAATCAAATGAACCCTCAAAACATACAGGTGAGGGTCAGCGGTACTAAGCCTTACTTGAGCATTCAACAAATACTCTCTTTTCTCCTTCTCTCCATCCTTTCTTTCCTTCCTTTTTTCCTCCTTCCTCACTTCCTCCCTTCTTCCCTCCTTCCTTTCTTTTCTTTCTTCCCTCCATTCTTTTTCCTTTTTAAAATTAAACAGCTATTGGTTTTTCTCTCTCCAAGAAGGCTCAGCAGACATTTCTTAAGGGACCATTTTTCCTACTGGCTGGATTAAATTTATAGAGTTAACTGCATCCTATTTTGTAGATTTAAATTATAATACCATAACTTGATAAGTATCCCCCAGTGGGTAATCTGACTAAAGGTGGCAAAGCCTGGAACTCATTGAAGTCGGGGAAAATTAAAAATACTGGTGGAACCACAAGATTTAAGACCACTAAATCAGGCCATGTGGGCTACACGGCTCGCATTTTGCTGGGATGACAAATGCATTTTTTGGCAGGAGAATGACATCCTGGATGATGTTATGAACTCTGAGACGCGCTGTCTCGGAGTTGCAAGTTTTCTTTTCTTTTCTTTTCCTTTCTTTCTTTCCTTCTTTCTTTCTTTCTTTCTTTCTTTCTTTCTTTCTTTCTTTCTTTCTTTCTTCTTTCTTTCTTTCCTTCCTTCCTTCCTTCTGCCTTTTCTTCTTTTAAATTTAATCTTATTGTCAAGGTGATGTACAGAGGAGTTAGTTACATACCTCAGGTAGTGAGTACATTTCTTGTCCACCTTGGTACCCTCTCCCTCATTTTTTCTCCCACTTTCCCTCCCCTCAGAGGATCAGGTTTTCTACTTGAAGGACTGTAAGTCTAGCTCATGCCTAGCTGATGAACAGAAATGGGGGAAAACCATCATTGCTTTGATGCAACTGCACCTAAGTGAAAGCAAGATTTACCAACTAACACAGACACCCAGCATGGCTGAGCAGAGCAAGTTTTGTGGTTTATAGTAGCATAGGGTTCTCTGGGCCTTCAGGCTGCATATTTTGTACTTTGCAGGGGAAAGAAAACCTACTGCTTCTTAAGTAGTGAGAGAAAGTAAAACTACATTTTTTTTCTCTTATTACTGAGTTCAGCCATAGTTCAGCATTAAAAATAAATTGGCAAAGGCAGAGGAGAAAGAATATGCAATGTTCTTGGCACTGAGAACAATGGAAAGGAACAATGAATTTTAAAAAATGTCAGTGGGGACAACTTTTGCTTAGTTACCTACATGTAAAAAAATGGCTTCCCCATGCTTCAGCTGCCTGGAATTTATCTTGTTAAACTCCAAGTTTAGCTCTTCAGACGAGGAAGAGGTGTTGTCGGGAGAAGGGAGGACAAGCGGGGAGAGCACAGACAAACGGTGGGTGGGTGAATACAGAAAATATTCAGTACACCTCTGTGAAAATAGAAACAGGTAACCCCAGGGGAGGGGGAGGGGATGGAGAGACAGCATGATGGAGGGTGAGATTGATTCAAGTGAAGTCTGCTCATCAACTGGCATGTTGCACTGCAGCTCCTTTATACAACTGCTTAAAGACAATTTAGAAAACTTAAATGCCTTCCAATACCAGCACCACTGCCGCTCAAACGCGATCATTCTGAGAGGTTCTTTGAGCCTGTTCAACTGGCTTATTTTTCTTCTATGACGAATATACCTCTATCCATCTAAAAACTCAGATTCATTTTTACCAGACGCTTAATACGATGAACTCTTCCAAGTTAGTGTCCCTTTGGCAATGTCAGATATTTCTCTAAACTTAACCATTTAATTCTCCTTGGGTATGACTACACTCTGGATTTTGCAGTTTACCATTAAAACACATCTTTAGTCAGAACCAAGCTGCCCAATCATTGCACGCTGCCTTATCCAAATTACTCTTGGTTATATTTCTCCTTTACTGCGTTTATGGCATAGATATACCTACAAATACCTGAAATCATCTCTTCTGATAACACAAAAGTAGTGTCTATCTGAACTAGTGCTTTCAACACTTGGGTCACAAAATACTCAGTGAACCAGTGAATCAAACACTTATTAATAAGCTATGATGTACAAGAGATTGAGAGCAACGGCAGAAGTCATTCCTTAGAGTAAGTGAACAGGTAATTGTTATCTTGATCTTGCAAATCAGACTTACAGGTTTTTATTTATCACCCCCCACTCTCTACCAGGTGTGGGAAGCGAAGTCCCAGAAAAGAGTTTCTGTATGAGTTTCACAACCCAGAAACTGAAAATCAACAGAATCAAGACCTACATTATCAAAGAGGGCAGCATGAAAGCTGTCATGTGAGTGTTTCCAAATTCCCAAAGCCAAGCACGGTGGAATTTCTAGAATTACAGAAATGAAGTAGTAACAAGTACTTCCTTCTTTAGGAAAAGTAGATTGACATGGATGAAAGCTAAAATGTAACCAATAGTACTTTTACTTGTCCATATGAATCTTGCCTCATGAAACCCCATCAAATCATAATTTTTGTCAACATGTAATATATAAATAAAGAACATATTTTGTTTTGGTTTGGCTGGACAGAAGAGTCTGGCTGGAAACCAGATGAATACCTTATCCAGTCCTTCGGGATGGCTGACCAAAGCCACACCAGTGTAGGATGCTTGTGGTGGCATCTAAACAGAGTGCTGTAACTTATCAATTGACCTACAGCAAAGGAATGAGTCAAGAACTACACTCCACTTCTCCACCCTTTCAAGATCTCAGTTTTTATAAGTATCAGCTCTACAAAATGTGACTATGAGCTCTAGAAGGTTTTAGAACCATCACTTATAAAAAAAAATAAAAAAAAATGAGTGTGTTTAGATTTGAAAGGAAGAGTAATAATTCAACATGGTGGTCTTCCATGCCAGGTTTCGTTAGAATTTGGTAGCCTGGTGAGAAAAGTGGCCTGGGAATGAATAACCATGAACACAGGAGTCGGCTGCACCTGCAGACACGTCTCTGTCACGGCAGATCAACCCAGTTGTTTGTGTTCTCATGGTTTTGAAAGGTCTTTTCAGGTCTGTTCCAATCTTCACCCTTGACCCCAAGGCTTGGAGAAGGCAGCCAACTTTGTCTATCTTTTCCTTGTATCACAGATTTATTACCAGACGTGGCCTAAAAATATGTGCAGATCCGCAAGCCTCATGGGTGAAAGATGCCATCAAAAGCGTGGACAACAGGTCCAGAAAGAACATCATCCAAACCAAGCCTACAGAAACCCAGCAGCCCACTCGGACAGCGGTGACCCTGACTGGGCAATGACCTGGACTCGGTTCCCTCCACAGCCAGCCCGCTCTTTGCACATTATAAGCTGATATATGCAGAAGATTATAAGTTATGTTTTCTGAAAGTGCTGCATGAATAAAAGTATTTTCTTACGTTTTTATTTGAAATGTCTTTTGTACACCTTTCGATGTGATAATTAATAAATATTTATCATCAAGGGTTCTACAGTTTATTCATTAAAAACAGAAACAGCAATATATCATTTATGATATATTTGTCTATTTTTTTGGCAGTACTGGAGTTCGAACTTAGGGCCGTGTGTTGTTAGGAAGATGTTCTACTGCCAATCTATGTCGCCCATCTTTTTGTTTATTGTTGAAATAGGATCTCACTTGGTACCTGGATGTGTACCTGGTACCCGTACACTTCTGCCTGAAGCTGGGATGACAGATATGTACCACCATATCCAGCTCCATTGTAATAGAGTTGTATGATTTTATTGTCCAGCCTGGCTTGGAACTGTGATCTTCTCAATCTTCACTGGAATTATAAGTGCATACTACTGTGCCTTGCTATTAGTTGAGATGAAGTCCTGAACTTTTTTTTTTTGAGGCCTAAACTGGCCTCAAACCAAGACTGTCCCAATCTTAACCTCTAAAATAGCCTCTCAAAGTGTAGGATTATAGGTGAGAGGCACTAGTGCCCAGTTTTCTATTTCTGTCCTAATGGTATCTTTCTTTCTCTTAAATCTCTGGTATCTGTGATGGAAGAGATACTGGGTAGTGGTTAACAGAGATGAAGGCTAAATTCATTATTCATATATTTAAACTTGTAATGATTCTCCAAATGGGAGACATGGGTTACGACTCTGACAATGAAAACAACTCACAACCTCTTACAGAAGAGTATTATTTATAAAAGAAGTGAGGAAAATCATGTCATCACATTCCCATTCTGTGAGGAGGCCCTTGCTCAAAATATGGCTTCACTCAAGTCTGATCTCAGACAAATTCCCTTACTTCTCTGTGTCTCTTTTTATTGTCTATTATAATAATAAAAGACAAGACTTACTATTTATTTCACTTGTCTAGTTAGATTTTTTAATGTACAGAAACTTCACATAAAAATCAGTCTTTTTGAATTAAGCTACAATCTCACCAGCTAATCTGTTTCTACTCTGAGTTTATGTCTTATTACCAATAAGCTTTAAATACCCCTCAACACTGTCATACAATTAAAATGTGCAATAATTTTTTTTGGTATAGTACTAGTGTTTGAACTCAGGGCCTGGTGCTTGCTAGGCAGGTACTTATGATTTTTGGCTTTAGTTATCTTTCAGGTAAGGTCTTCTCCTGATCTTATCTGGGGCTAGCCTTGTATTATGATTTTCCTTACACATAGCTGGGATTATTCTCAAACTTGTTGGTTGAGAAGGAGGCCTTACTAACTTTTTTTCCCAGGCTGTCCTGGAACCATGATTCTTCTGGTCTCCATTTCCTAAGTAGCTGAGATTATAGGTATGAACCCCTGTGCTGGGCCTATAGTACATGTTTAATTGCATGTTCATCTGGTTGCTCAACATCCCTTACACATAGTTCTCTCAGGAAATTACTGATTTGTTTTTCATCTATGGTTCTACTCACCAATGTGTACCCTATGCTATCTGACTCTAAATAGGAAGAAGAAATGTTCACTTGATAGTTTCAATGGAGAAGGAAATACGAACTCTCCTCAATACTTAGTGCCTTTGGACGGTAGCTGAGCTCAGCTACTTGGGATTAGGCCACTTTGAGTCCTGCAACCAGTTAAACCAGCTGGAAATTACTAAAGACGTTGCCTTCTAACTGAATATGTGGTCCCCAGCCTTTCCCTGGGCCATTTGTCCACGTGATTTCCAGATATTTTAAGGTGAACAAACTCTTGGTGAGGAAGTATAACACTTTCTACTTGTGAGAGGCAAAAACAGCAAAGCCATTCAAGATGAATTAAGTACTTTCCTGAGGGAGTCCAATATTGGTGTTTCACAAATGTTTCCCAGATCCTAAGAGTTCCCAGGTGATAATAATATGGTAGTTGAGTTTTTTTTTTCTTTTTATTTTTGTAGTTCTTCAAATTTTTGGTACTAAGTGCTTAGGTTTTTTTTTAAACATGCAAACAGAACTACTTCCTTGTTTAACTAATGCTAACTCATTTAATCACATAACAGACCTCAATTAAAGACAAAGCAACAGATATAAAGAAATTCATGTCATTCCCTCAGGTCTTCTAGTGAGTGAGAGGCAGAGTTTCGATAGAGCCCAAGAAAACAGGATTCCAGGTTGAAAGTGTTTACAGCTGTGTGGCACTGCCTTCCTCTCTTCACAAACAAGTTCCCAAACAACCAATGAAGAGACCATTCCGGAAGACATGATAACCTTACCTGACCTTCCTGTTTATTTAACTCATTCCTCCAGTAAATAGCTACTGAGGCTCCACAATATGCCAGCAGTTAGCCGATAAACTCCGTTTTCACAACGCAGAAATTCTTCCTTTCTCTTTTCCCAGGAACTGCAGCCACCTTGCATGAGCTCATTCAGAGAGGACGGGTGCTTATTAGGTGCTTAGGATGTTCTGGGTGCTGTGCTGAGTGCTGGAATGCAAACATGAAACAGTGTGCCTGCAGACCCTGAACCTTTATGAAGCTTACAGTGGGAGAAACCCAACATAAAGTAGGAAGCGGACAATGTTGATATTTAATCTGTGAAATGATATGGGATGCAGAGCTTTGGATGTACAGGAGCAACCAAGTTCAGGTCTTGATGTACAGGGCAGGTCAGGAAAGGCTTCCCCTGAAAAATGGCTCTACCGCACACTGAATGAGATGCCAGCTCTCCATTTCTGTTGCATTCCAAGCAAAAGGAAGGCGCAGAGCACACCAAGGCTCGTGGATGACAGAAATGATGCAGCCACAAAAAACCAAGCCATTTAATGTGACTAAAGGGCAAAGTGAAGATAAGACAGTAAAGGGAACAGGGCCAAAGGTGACCTTGGAGATACCCGAGATGCCATCTTATCTGCTGGACCAAGAGATAGATACTTCAGAGTGTTTTTTGAATTACCCTTAAGTAGTACTGCAAAGGGGTTTCAGTTCGACGTTTCAGTGGATGAGGACAATGCATCTTAGTCCATGTGGACTCTGTTTTAAAGCCTTTGGGGAATGCCAGTGGCTGCCTGATGAAAGACTGAAAGTAGAGAACAAGATGGAAGCCAGGAAGCCAATTAGAAGGTGATGCTGGACTTGGTAAATGTTGACCCTGACCTGGAAGGGCGCAACACATGCTCCTTTTTCTGCTGAGCAAGGAACGTGGTGGTTATGGAGGCCTGCCTGCCTGATAGGCTAGCTCAGCCGGAAATGTCAAAAGCTCTAGGTCAACAACTCCATCCCCAATTCCTTGGTTGCAGGAGCCAGGATTGGGTTAGAAAGAAAACCATGGGATTGGCCTTCCAACCCTCATTACTTCTGTTGCAGCTAAGATCAGAACCGTGGGAACAGAATTTGAGGCAATGATCCAGAGGAGACAGGAAGTAGGGTGAGGAAACAGGAAGTAGGGTGAGGAAACAGGAAGTAACTTGGAATCAGTGAAGTTTCAGAACTTTACAAACCAAAGCTTTTCCGATTTACCCAATAGTCTAAATATTTGCTGCGTGTCTACAGTGTACAAAGACACGGGATACAGTGTCCTTCCTTCAGAATTGCCGACATGAAGCCTATGACAGTCATCAAAGCCATTTTCATCTGATGCTTCGAACAGCCCAGCTCAGTGCTCACTTCCTCGTGGAGGTATGGCCGCTTCCATGTGTTTATTCAGCTCCTGGGATTATCTCTATTATTGCTCATATCACCCTGAAATAATAGTCTACTTGGCTTTTATTTTCTGCCTTATCTAGTAATTCAGAAAGGACTGAATTTGGTGTCTGGGATAGCTACAGATTGGCATAGAGCTTAAGACCTCACAGGTTTCTCCTACCTTTTTTGTAAATATATACCACCTTGTATGTATCTCTAGCCCAGCAGTTATCATAAAATGCTATGGCAATGCAGGAGAGAACACTCTAAATCCTCTGGAGAAACTGGGAAATGTTATAAAGAAGTGATGTATGAATTGTGCCTTTAAACCCATGGAGGAACTTTCCAGTAAGAGAAGGTAGTGCTAATGGAGGCTCTCTTGCCAGAATGAACAGCAGGAATCAAAGCAGAAAGGCTCATTTCAGGGATATATGGGTTCAAAAGCTCATCAAGCAAGGTTGTTTGAGGTTAGACTGGAAAGGCCTAGTATGACAAAGGCTAAGACTTTAAACAGAGGGTCCCAGGGAAGAACATGATAGATCTGAGGTTTAAATGAGCAACTCAGCTAGTGGTTAGGAGACTGAGTCAGGAGGCTTACAAGTTCAAGACTTAATTACACTGAATTTAAAGTTAATGTCAGGTACATGGACCCTATTTCAAAAATAATTAAAAACACAAAACAAAAATGATGAGGAATAGAGAAAAGCTTTGAGGGTAATGGGGTTTCGTTTGGGGTGATTTGCTTAGAAACAGCATTATTGATGAGTAATAGCTGGTCTAGTTTATGCTGTGTGCCAATGAGAGGGAGAGGAGGAGGAGGAAGAAGCATAGGAGAGAGAAAAAAACGGTTATCAGCCTGAATATTCAAGTAATTCAGACAAAGGCCTCAAATACATTTATATTCCCTTTTGACAGACCATCCTTTTATAAGAGTGAAGTAAAAATAAGACTATCTGCGAAACTTTTTTATGCCTCTTGGGTGGAAAAAAAGGTACATATAAATGTAATACAGTATCCACTGGTGAATCATCAGTGTTATTTTTAAAGGATTTGTCACAAGGCCGAGGGTGGCAAAGAGGAGAAGAGAGACGAATCCATAATGAGAGAAAAGAGAAATGAGGTACAAGGAAAGGTTCTGAGTGGGCACCAGCAGAATCCAAGCTGGACTGAAACACAGACTGTGGCCACGGGGGAAGGAGGAGACCGCAGGACTTTTCCATTCCTTTCCTTGGGAGGGATTACTATACATTGGAACAGATTTCTGAAGGTGGAAGGCCCAGGGAAGATCCCAGAACTGACTGTAATATTGAAGGCAAGGAACGAAATGTAGAAGAATCTCAGCTGAGAGAAAAATGGGCCAAACACAGGAGATGTGGGTTGATTTCTTGTCACACTGTGCTGCCTAGAGTAATGGCAAAGGCTGTATACTCACCTCCCTCCTTGGGATGGTTTGAATCTAAGATGGCTTCCAGAGGCTCTGTGTTGGGGTCTTGGAAACCAAATGACTGGCTTGAGGGCTATGATCAAATTAGTAGACTAATTCTTGATATAGTCATAATACTGTGATGTTGTTGGGAAGGGTTGGAAAGCAGAAGATGGCACTAGCTGAGAAAGTAGTTCACTGCGAGGCCTGCTCTGAAAAACATCTCTATCTCTCTTTCTCCCCTCCCCCTCCCCTGCTGCTTCCTGGCCACCATGAGGTGAGCAGCTTTGCTTCACCAAATCCTTCCCTCCAGGGTGTTCTGTCTTACCTCCAGCCTCAGGGGGCCAGCCAACCATGGGCTCACGTTTCTGAAACCATAAGCCAAAATAAATCCACCCTTTTAAGGATGATTCTTCTCAACTATTTGGTCACATGATGGAAAAACTAAGCAGTACACTCTTGAAGTTTGTGACATCTCCCTTCAAGGTAAAACTGTTGAATGAGATGGTGGAAAGAATTTTCAAGTTCTAATGCATTCAAACATAAACCATATAGCCAGACCGAGTGAGGTTATTGAGTCTTCCGATGCTGTGGGAGGAAAGAATTGAGTCTCCTTTCTTTGCACACTGGATGGAGGGGAGCATGGAATGACATAGAGGAAGAGAATTTTAATGAACTAACATAGTCAGAGGTCAGAAGCAATGCCTTTTCTAAACCTCCAGGACTTTCTTACGGTGTTTATTTTATTCTGCCCTGAATTATAGATACTTAGGTATTTTTTGTTGTCAAAAAGACTGGAAGTTTTGGCAATAATGTCTTGCTAATCTATACCTACAGCAAGGCCTTTCCACATGTCCACTCAGATACAGTTGCTGAATTCTACCATTAAAAAGATCAGATCATACACAGACCTTGATCCTTGAGGCATTTAGAGAATGGCTGTAAGGGTATTTCCACAATGAGGATTTTTTTTAACAATGAAGTCAGGAGGCATTGGTAATTGACTAATAAATAGATGTAGGATGGCAGCATATTTCTTTAAAAATCTGCTCCACTTGATTGGCAGTGATTTTCTGACTTTCTATGTTCCTTGAGCTCTTGAAGTTACTTCCTGGTATGGTGGTAATAGAGCTGTGACCAGTTACTGATGTGTCTGCCTTGGGCTAGAAGCTGAGTATAGTGGTCTGCTCCTAGATTACTCAGCAACATTTGTGTGGCTTGTGGGGTGTAAGTCCTTTTGGGCTCATAGGGTTGGCCAAGGTAAGGTTGGGCCATGGATAATGAAATTTTGACTGGAACAAGAGAATGAAGAGAATTTAAAAGTCAAAGTAAATGGGAGAAGGGGTATGAGGGGAAAAAAAAGGATTGGAAATAGAAAAAGACCAATATATTTTTGTAGATTATTTGATTAATGTGCCAGTCATAGAAGACTCTACCCTGCATGCAGGCAAGATCTGTTTGCATTCCACTCCTGGCAGGGTTCCAATGCCTGGCAGAGAGAAAGTCAACACGTACATGAAAACTGCATATAAATGAAGAGAGTTCAATACTCCCTGCTGGCACATCTATCTTGAGTCCCAAAAACTGGGAACACCAAACGCCCCTGTTTACAAATGACCTTTGGTAGAACATTCATTTTTCTTGCATAATTCACTAAAGCTTTACAGCAAAAGGCAAGGGAAGGAAGTGGGAAGAGCAGAAATTGTTACAATTCAGACAAAGCGGAAGGAGCATGGACAGCTGGACCAGACCACTGAGCCAAGAGTGAAAATTCAGCCAGGGCTCTTGAGTTGGGTCCAATTCTTCCCTTTTGTTTTATTCACGTATTCTATTTATATCTTGCAAACACATGACAAGATTTCCCAAGAAAATAGGATCATTAACGTTTGTTGAGTATCTGAGACAACAAACAGACGGGGGGATTCCACAGACCGTGGAGATGATTAAATAAACCCCTTCAACTGACTCGCGGCTTCATCTTCCCCCTCCCGTCAGGTTCTTATCTTTCTTAGGCTATGGCTGAGGCAGGTTTTCCTAATTACAAACAAAACCACTAATAACGCTCACATTCTGTTTTCTCTAGAGATACTGGCAAACATTTCTGGGAAACTCTGATGACAAAATATGGCCCAGGAGCCAATGTGTGAGTAAGTTTCCATCAGCACAGCCCAACCAGGAGCCTGTAAATAGTCTGAAGATACTACATGTGAATAAAAGATACGAGTCCTAACTACAGCCATTACCAAACAAATGGAATTTTAAATATGTGAATATAGAATTGCTTTTACTCACTTATTAGAGAAGAATGCATGACATCAGGGCTGTTTTCACAGCAGACAGACTGAGATGTCTTGGCAAAGAAACTTGAGAGGCCTTATATGCATTTTCTGTAAGGAATTTAAAACCGTTGTGTAAAGATAGCTGGAGATTAAAAACAGAAATGATCATCTCCTTCCCGCAGCTACCCTAGCGAGGCTGAAATATTTAATTAGCTTCTCTCCCCATCAGGCATGATTATTCATGGTACATTTAGCATCCTGTGATCTTGGTCCTGAGCTTCTTCATGGGGATGGGATTGATTGGCTGCAAGATACTTAGCATCCTCTCTCCCGAGGTAACCATAGCAATGACTTTTAAGTCGTAGGTCCATCACCTTGCCCCTCACTTCCTGGAACTCGGGAGACTGGAGGGGAGAATCTTCCCGAGTAACTGGCCAGACCCTGTGAGGCAGCAGCGTTTTCTATATAGCACCATCTCTGTAGGTTTGGAACTTGAAAGAATAAGACTTCTTCAGGAGCCTAATACTTGTTTCCTGAACGTGTTTGGAGAGAGGGACTGTGCTGTGTCACCGTTCTGGGAGCTATCTTTCCATTTTGTTCCTTTATGTCTCCCTGGTATTAATATACATAGAATATCTTGGGATCACAGTTGTGCCCATAAATACATCAGTGTATTGAGAAGATATCTAAAATATAAAGGATGAAATAAGGAAAAAAGGAAACTGTAAAAACAGAATGCCTTGACATTGTGATGCGCTTAAATGTAAATAAGCAACTAATACTTTACTCAATTGCATTTTGTGTGTATGAACTTGAAGCAAAAACAATTTAAAAATGTAGTTACCTTCTGATGGTGCAAATAAATCACATGCATTGCTATCAAGAGGTATCATCTATTAGGCACTGGAGGAAGGAGATTGTAATGAATTATGTATATAGTCTTCACCTTCTAAGCTTGATATTAACTTGGGTTTACAGAAGTGTGTGGAAATTTTAATCTTGCTGATATGTGCTTATTGCAGGATAACGGGACTTGGCTTTTTCTTAAAGGATAGAGCAGATGTGAGAAAGTCAGATGAGTTTAGCAAAAGTTTTCTTTAGTCCTACACAGATCTTGCTGTTGTCATACGAAAAAAGAATCAAGGCATTCAAAATCATCAAGGGTGTTAACTATGATTAAAAAGAAACAGAACAACAGAACTTTGTCTAGTGGGAATCCAGCTTACTTGCTCTAGATCCTGTGAGATTTGGTGAGTATGGGACTCAATAGGGTAAGTATGCCTTATGGAGTCAGACGGGTTGGGCCTCAGACTCTAGCCTGGATAACTACTGGATTGTGCCACTATTAATAAAGTATGAAATCTCCCTGAGCCTCCTTGTCTCCCTTGGTGAATAAAATGGCCTCACTTGCATGGTGCCTATGAGCAGGGAATGAGGTGTGGTGACGAGCAAAACAGACAAAAGGCAGGATCTTTGTTTGTGTGAGGCAGGAGATGATGACTACTAGGAAGAATAATGAAAGAGGGTGATCAGGTATGGTAGGGGCGCGATGAGGGGCAGGGGTGAGGAGTGGGGTTCCATTTTAAAATAGAAGGGGGTCAGGTTGTGTTCTCTGATATATCTAGGAGACTTGAATGAATAAGGAGCGGGGCTGTAAAAGTCTCTCAAGGAGATGCATCCTAGACAGGGAGAAGAGCGGAGGAGGGTTTGCGTTAGCAGCCTCTCCGAGCAGAGCGTGCACGCAGGGTTGACTGAGGAGGGGTTTGGGGTTTTTATCTAGAGCAGAACAAGAAGCCATTACAGATGTCAGAACAAAGTCATGATGCGACTTGCAGCCTCCTTCTGCTAACTGTATGAAGGAAACATAGAATACTCACAAAGCAGCTTTGAAAATGTCCTTTTCCTCCAGAGTGACCCCGGAGGGTGCAAGGCTGGGCTGAAGCTGGTTCTTCCTGTGGCTGTGAACTTTCCCCTTCTCTGTGTGCTGGGCACATGGCTCATTGAGGAGCCCCTGGCTGAATGGTTCCTTCTGTCTGGCATGGCATCCCCTGGTCTTCCCGCAGCACCCCTTTTTAGCTCTGTGTTGTTCAAGTCCATGGGCTGCACTTGAGCCTCTCACAAGATCCTTTTGCTAAGGATCCTGGTGGCTCCCCGAGATCTCCAAGAGCTGCTGGCAGCGCCTGGCTGGTCAGGCTTTGGCCTGTGTTCTGCAGGGTGTGCCCATCCTGGGCTCCGTGGACTGCCAGCCGCACCTGCTCTGCATGGGGCTCCGTGCTGAGGCTGGCGGTTCTGCTGGCCCTGCCACTCCGAGTGGTCGATCCCCAGCCATGGGGGCCAGAGCACAGCTCTGCACGTGAGAACAAGGCCGTGTGCTCCTCCTGGTCAGGGCCTCGTGGAGGGCAACTGCTGGGCTGGAGTCTCCAGGCAAGGCTCAGGGCCTCTGCTGTCCGGCCTCACACATGTGGACCAGGGATGTGGAGGTGGGATGCAGTCAGGCATCTGTTGTGACAGGGCGTGACACCGGAGTCCCAACTCTGAGACCTGATGTAGACGGAGGTGGCTAGCAATCAACTTGTCTGTCTTTCTTTCTTTCTTTCTCTCCCTCTCTTTCTTTCTTTCTCTCCCTCTCTTTCTTTCTTTCTCTCCCTCTCTTTCTTTCTTTCTCTCTCTTTCTTTTTTTTTCTCTCTCTCTTTCTTTCTCTTTCTCATTCTTGCTTTCTTGTTTGCTTTATCTCTCTTGTTCAATTTCAGATTCTGTCCGTCCGTCTTCTTACTGTACTTCAGGGTCAGCCTTCACTCAATGGCCCCCAAAGCAAAGGAATCCTCAGTACACGCTGCGGCGAACGCCTTCTCGGCCAGCGAGAAAGAACGACCACCACACCAGGAGTCTTCTCAGATCACACTTTATTGGAGAGCCTTCTTGTTTGTAGGAGAGCTTGAGCGCGAGAGCGTGCACAAAAAACATGGCCGCTTATATAGGGAACAGGGACACGTGTCGTTCTATCATTGGTCGTCTGCCTTTCACCGTCACCAAGTGCCACGGGATTGGCTGGGGACTTTACGTGGCTCGCGCATGCGCAAAGCCCAGGACCCACCGTCCCGCCAAGCACTGCCTAATATGGAGTTGTTTACCTCAAAGCTGCAAGGGAGTGGGCGGTGTCTAATTGCGTTCGCCCCGGCTCCCCGCAGTTCCCCCTTTTTGTTTTTTGGCAACAGGTAAGAGTAGAGGTTGGGCCTCTGTCTAAAACATTAATGAGAGGACCTTGCACTGGCCTTTGCCTGAGGGGCGCCTTCCCCAGTGATGACCAGGCCCGTCCGATGCCTTTTTTGCAGAGGTGGGATCTTGGGCATCAACCCACTTGCAACCCAGCATGCTCTTCTTGAGGAGATGGTCCTCCTCAAGTGCAGTGCACTTGCCTCGCACCCTGTCCCAAATTGCAAGTTGCATACCTGTCCCGGTGCAATGAGATCCCTTGATCCCTCGGGGTGCTAAGGCTATGCAGAATGGTAAGGCTTAATTGCCTCTCAGGGCCGACAGCCAGATCTGGGGTGAGGATCCACTCTCCAAAGCGGCTAATGCTTGTGAGATAACAACCTTGTCCCTTCTGGTTTGGGCTCGAAGGCGACAGACCAACCATAGGCAGACCACGCATCCTCCCAGGCAGCAGGCTAAAAACATTCCGACTCCCACCCACTCTTTAAACCAGGAGACTGCAGAGGAGATCCAAGACTGGAGTCCCTCCACCAATCCAGGGTCCACTCGCGTTGAATTCACGGTCACAATGGCGATCCGCAGCTGATCCAGCATATCATCAAACTCACCAGTCCAGTTACCTAGAAGATAACTCGACAACTGTTTAGATAAGTTTGCAGCTTGGGTAAGGTTATCATACTGAATGCTTGTCACACATAACCCCTCATACTTCCACTGACAGCCAAGCTGAGCAATTTGCCAAAGGGTGTCCACTTGTTCCTGGACAAGATCAATCCTTTGGTTGACCACCATTAATCCTCCTCGCAACTGAGAATTAATGCCCCTCTGTACATCCAGGGCATGGGCTACGTTGGCAGAAAGATTATTTAAGGTTTGTGCCGTTTGTACCGTATGGCTCATTGCAACGGCTGCTGTGGCAGCTCCTACAGCCACCAAGGAAATAGCTGTAACTATAGCAGCAGAAATGCCAAAATCTCTCTTTTGTCTAAACAAGATCAACGCATTGGAAGCATTAACGGGCACAGGCACCCAGCGAGGCATACGGGTTATCACGGCATATTCATATTTAGAAGCATTCCAACATTGAGCATAGAAGCAAGAACTATTAGTACAATTAGCAGGATCTATGTTGCTAACAACAAAGACAAATGGGGGATACACACAAACTGAGGTAGGACCAGAAGTGATGTTATTATATGGCTTAACTCCGTCATCATAACAGCCTGTATCGGTCCTCCACTTGAGTGGTGTGGCTGCGCCTGCTGAGATTGCAGTTAATTTTTCCTGTGGGTCCCAGGAAGCCCATGGTTTGGAGGAACTCCACCCAAACTGGCTTAACCCGATCTTTCCCCCACCAATCATAACCAGGGGCTCCAAGTTCATACAACTCCCATTCACACCACACAACAACCAATTGTCAAAGGGGTTAGAAACATATGCCTGATTGGGATTTTGATCAGTATAATTTCGTCCCTTATACGTCTGATTAAACCCCGTGCTTATACCAGGGGAGAAGAAAAAGGTCTTGTCTTTAGTAACCCAAGTCCCAGTACGGGACTGACAACCTGTCCAGGGCCAGGCATTTCCCGAATGTTGACCAGCACAGAAGGGAGCCCACTTTGGAAAGCTAGGCAAATCACCTTCCTCCCTCCTTGCTGGCCACCACCCACTGACCCAGGAGGTATTGGCCTGATAACAAAGTGGCCCACGAGGAATGTCAAACCAGCCTGCTGTCTGTGATGTAAGCAAAATGCATGAGGAATAAGAAGAAAGGGACGTATTTCGGACAAGTTGAAAGCACAGGCGTCCCTGCAAATCAAGGGATCTGTTGTCCCCCAGTGGGGCTTCCTCTGCATCTAGCAAAATATATGGGATATCCATGGTCCTGTTGGTCCCAAATAACCGTGGGAACAGTCTGGCATCATGTTTGACTGGCATCGGCCTCGGGAATACCGACAGGATTCCCCATCGAAGTTCCCCCTGGCTGGGGCAGATCTTGACCATCAGTAATATTGTCACACTCAACACTTTCACGATCATCTTCCTCCTTGTCCTGGTTTTCTTTGACAGGTCTCGTTAGCCGACTTGGGACCCAATGTGGTGTTTCTTGATCCTGTGGAAAAACACAAACAGCTCCCCTGGATCTCGTAATAACCGGATACGGTCCATACCATTTATTATTAATAACATCCTTCCACATAACCATGTCTTTAGTATCCATGGGGTCTCTTGTCATATGCCGATCTGCGGCAGACTGATCATTGTCATTTAGAATTAAAAAATTAAGGGTAAAGAGCGCAAGAGAAAGTCTTTCCCTGGGGGACACTGACTCAGCAATTCCCCCTTTTTGTTTTTGAAGCATTTCTTTTATGCTTCTATTAGCTCTTTCTACTATACCTTGTCCTTGAGGATTGTAGGGCAATCCGGTGGTGTGGGCCACCTGCATTTGTGCGCAAAAGGCGCGAAAACCATGGGAAGTATAAGCAGGGCCATTATCCGTCTTAAGTCTAAGGGGCTTTCCCCAAGCTGCCCAAGCTTCTAAGCAGTGTATTTTGACATGAGACACCTTTTCTCCTGCCAGAGGTGTAGCATGAATGACACCGGAAAAGGTATCGACAGACACATGTAAATATTTTAATTTACCAAATTCTGTTAAATGAGTCACATCCATTTGCCATAGGGCGTTTGGTCTCAACCCCCTGGGGTTTACCCCCACATGGGGAGGATGAAGAAAGGCAACACAAAATTTACAGGCTTTAACAATATCTCTTGCCACATGCCTAGGTAAATTATATTTTTTCCTAAGGGTATTTGCGGGTACATGATACAATCTATGAAAGTCCTTTGCCAATCCTACAGGATCAGCAGCAACCAGAGCCACAGCCCGAGTTGCCTGGTCCACCAAATCATTACACCTTGCCATCGGGCCCGGCAACATAGAGTGGGCGCGAATATGTCCAATATAAAAGGGGTGCTTTCTATTTAGAATAAGGGATTGAATCTGTAGCAAAACATTAGAAATTGTACTGGCCTGCTTAATTGAAGCAGCAACTTCAAGGGAAGCAACGGCATTTACAACATATAATGAATCAGAAAATAAATTAAAAGGTTGATCAAATCTTTTTAAAACTTCAAGCACAATTAAACTTTCAACAGCCTGTGGGACATTCGGGCGAAAGTTAAAGATCACCGGCTGTTTGTGTCCTTGAACAAAAAAGGCACCTTGTCCAGATTTAGATCCATCCGTAAAGATGGTCGGGGCACCAACTAGGGGCTCCTTTGAAGTAACGACAGGAAAATACACTAAGTTTTTACTAACAATGGCAAGCAGGGGATGCTTAGGATAATGATTATCAATTACATTGGGAAACAAGCAAACAAGAATTGCCCACATATCCACTGTAGCGGCCAAAATCTCAACTTGCTCACGGGTATATGGAATGATTAATTTATCTGGGATCTTTGCAAAATGCATCAAACAATACTTTATGCCCAAAAGTGCTTGTTTAGCCACTAATTCAGGAAAATATTGGACTGTCTTTGCTCCCACCGAGTTGCCATGAAGCCACCACAAGGGGCCATTTTGCCAAAGAACCTCCGTGGGATAATTTTTCATTTTTAATATGCATAAATCGATAGGTAATTTTAAATCAACCCGTGAAAGTTGAGCCCTAGACAAAGCTGCCTCAACCTTTTGTAGGGAATTTAGTGCTAAAGGTGTCAGGGACCTAGAGGAGGTGACTTCAGGGTCACCCTCCAAAATGGCAAACAAAGGTAACAACTCTGACCGAGGGAGATTAAGAAATCCCCTTATCCAATTAATGTCTCCCGCCAATTGCTGAAAATCATTAAGTGTTCTAAGATGACCAGTTCGAATGGAAAGTTTTTGTGGTTTAATCTCAGTGGGAGAAACAATGGTTCCCAGAAATTGAACAACACTAGTCTGTTGAACCTTTTCAGGGGCAATAATCAATCCTTTATCAGCTAAGGTCTCCGTTATCCGCCCAAACACTTCATGAAGAGTCTCTACCGAGGGAGCAGCTAACAAAATATCATCCATATAATGGATAATCCGTACTTTTGGAAAATTTTTCCTAATAGGGGTCAATGCAGCTCCCACGAACAATTGACAAATTGTTGGACTATTAGCCATCCCTTGGGGGAGAACTTTCCACTGATAGTGAGCATCCGGGGTTTCATGATTAACAGAGGGCAAAGTAAAGGCAAAGCGCTCCCTATCCTTTTCATAAAGAGGTATGGAAAAAAAGCAATCCTTAATATCTAAAGCTAAAATAGGCCACTCTCGAGGTAACCCAGAGAGCAATGGAAGTCCCCTTTGGATGGGTCCCATAATTTGCATCTGGGCATTTACTGCTCTAAGGTCATGTAATAATCTCCATTTTCCGGAGGCCTTTTTGATCACAAAAATTGGGGTATTCCAAGATGACACTGAAAGCTCAACATGCCCCAGCTGCAGCTGTTCCTGGACAAGAGTTTGAGCTGCTTCCAATTTTTCTTGAGAGAGGGGCCACTTGGGAACCCACACCGCCCTCTGTGTTAACCAAGGTATGGGCACCGCACCTTCAGTGGAAGCTTTGTTTTCAGAGGCCCCTACGAAAAACCCAAACCCTTTCTATCCTGTTTAGGAAGTGGCTCTATCGGCTCCTTGCGTCCTTGGAGACATCGACCAAGCCCCAAGGCTGGAACAAATCCTTGCTATTTCATTATATTCTGACTGGCCTCAGAATAATCATTGGTTAAAGTTAACTTCAGCTGTTGCTGCACATCTCTCCCCCAAAGATTGACAGGGACGTCTACCACAAATGGCTGCATTTTTCCAACCTGGCCTTCGTCCGTTCTCCAAGTCAATTCTTTTGCACTTAACTGTGGGGCATCAGCATAGCCCAGCCCTTGCAAGGTCTGGGAGGATTTCTGAGTTGGCCATTGCTTTGGCCACTCCCCTCTTTGGATGATGCTTCTATCTGCCCCTGTATCCACCAGTCCCTCAAATCTTCTCCCTTCCACTTGGAGAGTTAGCATGGGTCTTTGGTCTAGAGTTATGGACAGGCATGTAAGGTCGACTCCTGTGGAGCCTAGCCCTTTATCTCCTCTCTTTATCTCCTTAGCAGGGAAGTTGCCGTGAAGAGAAGGCAAAAGCAGAAGCTGTGCGATTCTATCCCCGGGAGAAATGTACACCACTCCATGGGGAACATGGCAGAGGACCTTGATAGTCCCCGTATAGTCAGGGTCAATCACTCCCGGGAAAATTATTAATCCTCTCATTGTGGAGGAGGAGCGTCCTAAAACTATTCCTACAGTGCCTTCATCTAGGGGTCCTGTCATGTCCGTCTCTACAATCTGGACTCCCATCTGCTGTGTTAATACCAGTCCGGAGGTGGCACAGAGGTCCAACCCTGTGGAGCCTGAGGTTGCTCTTTTTGGCTGGGGGGTTGTTGTGGGTGCTGTTCGGGAGCCGGAGTCTGAAATGCCCCATAAATTTTCGGGCCCTGGGGACGAGGGCCCTTCTTCCCGTTTTTTGGCTCTGGTTCCGAATCAGTGTTTGGAATAATTTGGGGGATAAGATGTCCATTAATGTCTCTAACTGACCTGCATTCGTTGGCCCAATGCTTCCCCTTTTTACAACGAGGACACACCCCTGGAGTCCTTGGCGGCCTGGGTGTGTTTCGCGCAGGACCACCATTTTGTGGGCACTGCCGTTTAAAATGTCCCAACTGACCACACCGAAAACATCCTTTTCCTTTATTATCTTTTGCGGCCCTGGCAGCTGACAAGACAGCAGCCGCCAGCCCCGCATTGGTCAGGGGGCCACCCACCTCTCTGCAGGCCCTTAACCAAGCTTCTAGGCTTTGAGTTCTTACTGGGGTAATTGCCCTCTGACATTCCTTGGTGCTTTGTTCAAAAATGATTTGTTGTACAAATGGCATGGCTGTTTCCAGATTTCCTAACACCCGCTCGGCTGTCTCTAGCATACGGGCAACAAAATCAGAAAATGGCTCATTAGGGGCCTGAGTGATTTTTGTTAGATTGCCAGCCGTCTCTCCCTTGTTTGGGAGGGCTCGCCAGGATTTGTAAAAAAGAGTATTCACTTGTTGATACACTTCAAAGGGATATCCTGTTTGATCTACAGCAAAGGGTCCCTGCCCGAGAAGCATATCTACGGTCCAATCCGGGTGCCCGTCATGGACATTTTGTCTGTATTGGGCTTGAGCCTTGTCTTGAACAATAGACCGGAAATCGAGGAACTGCCCATGATTAAGACAGGTTCGGGCTACCTCAAACCAGTCCGTGGGCGTCATAGCATTAACGGTCAGTCTTCGGAGCAGGGCAGTGGTATAATTAGCCGTCACTCCATAAGTCCGGACTGCCTCAACTAAATCCTTAAGCTGGGAGTAGGAAACTGGCTCAAAACTCCTCTCATTAGTAATTGGATTTTCAAAAACCGGAAAGGCGGCCGCCAGCCGCGACCATGTGCTTCCTTTTATAAAGTGAGTCCTCCCTGCCAGCGGGTATGGTGGGTGGGCCGACGGGCGAAAGCCAGTTCCGTTTCCTCTTCCTGGCTGCTGCGGTACTCCCACGCCTAGGGGACGCCACCCCCCATATCTGTCTGCCTCATACTCAGCCGCAGCCTTTTCTAAGTCCTCACAGTCAGCTGGATCGAGCTGCTGTCCCTCCTCCTCTAACATTTCCTCCTCAAAGTCACCCACAGGGTCACTGTTTTCTTGGTCCTGCCCTTGCACATGTAGGGCTGAGAACCGGTTTGAAAATTCCTCCAAAGAAGGGTACAGGGGTCCCCTCGAGACCTCCTCTTTGCGGTCGTCCCTAAGACTCTTTTCCTTTTCCTTTTGTGAGGGCTGCAGTCCCTCCTGTTTTAACTCTTTAGGATCCTTTTGTCTTTTTTCCTTTTTCCTTTTTGGCCTATTTTCCTCCCCTTTACTGGATGCTGACTCCGATAGACTATCCTGATGCTGCATCAATGCCTTGCGTCCCTCCTGGAGGAAATCGGACCCTCCCTCCTCGAGGCAGGCGCGCACCATCCGCCAAGGGGGAGGGTTGCATCAGTTACTTGACCCTCCTCCTGGGCCCTAGTCAGGTCCTTACCCAACTTGTCCCAGCAAGGAAGAGTGAGGTCCCCGGAAACCGTGAACCAGGGCGCATGTTCATGGAAATCGCCCAGAACCCTTTTAACGGTGCCTTTGGACACTCTTAGCCCTTGCTGCCTTAACAAAGCCTGTAAGGGAGTGTAAAAATCCGCTGCTCCATAAACGGTCCCCTGACTATTGCCCATGGTGCGCCCTTAAGGCGTGAGGCTATTAACAGCGGCACACCTTCCCAGGCTCCCCACAACGTAGGCAAGCACAGAGAACCACCAGAAAGACAAACCACAAGGGAAGAAGCAACGCAAGCAACCAATAATCTACAGTAAACAGCATACCGGGGGATACTTACCGACGTCTCCTCTCCATGTGTTGAGTTCTGGCTCCTGTTCGGCCTCTCGCGTGGGTCCCGGGTTTCGGCACCACTTGCGGCGAACGCCTTCTCGGCCAGCGAGAAAGAACGACCACCACACCAGGAGTCTTCTCAGATCACACTTTATTGGAGAGCCTTCTTGTTTGTAGGAGAGCTTGAGCGCGAGAGAGCGTGCACAAAAAACATGGCCGCTTATATAGGGAATAGGGACACGTGTCGTTCTATCATTGGTCGTCTGCCTTTCACCGTCACCAAGTGCCACGGGATTGGCTGGGGACTTTACGTGGCTCGCGCATGCGCAAAGCCCAGGACCCACCGTCCCGCCAAGCACTGCCTAATATGGAGTTGTTTACCTCAAAGCTGCAAGGGAGTGGGCGGCGTCTAATTGCGTTCGCCCCGGCTCCCCGCAACACGCCACATGTAGATACGGTGTGAGCTTCCTCTCAGATTTTCTGCACCCCACCCCCGCCCCCGCGCCCCCCCCCTCCCCCCGGCTATGTGGCGCTGCTGGGACTGGCCAGGCACCAGCACCAGGAGCCGCCCTGGTCAGATGTCTCCTCCTGCCTCGGCTCCACCAGAGCCTGGTCTGCGCACGAACCCACGAGCTGACTTAAATAGATGGGCCCCAGGATGCTCCACTTGCTACTGCTGTTGTGTGAACTGGGGGAGGGCGAGCCCCTCGGTGTGAGACAACTGCAGACTGTGGCATCTCGGCTCTCATGTACATATTCCCAGCCACCCTGTGCTTCCCAACATGCCACAGCAAGCAGAACATACATAGATTGGAAGAGCAGGTACTTTTTGGCACAGATACTTAATGTTTTCTTTATCTCTCTCTAAAAATAAAAGGTGAAATTATGGTGGTGCTGATAAACCTATACATCACACAAAATTTTTAAAAATAACCTACAATCTTATCACTCATAGATAGCATACAGCTGTTTTCATTTCTCTCTTGCCTTCTTCTAGGCCACTATGACTTCTTTGTGTTAAATTTTATTTTCTTGTAAAGATGCTGTACAGAGAGATTACAGTTACATCCATAAGGTAATGAATACATTTCTAGTCAAACATTGTTACCCTCTCCTTCGTTTTCCTCCCACTATTCCTTCCCTCCCCCAGCTCCCCCACTTCTATGACTTCTTAAAAAGAGAATTGGGATCATAGTACAGCAGTGATCATCCAACACCCTCTTTATCCGCGAGGAGAGATTCCAAGACCCTAAAGTGGACACCCTAACCTCAGATAGTACCTAACCCTACATATAAGCACTGGGATTCTGCCACAATGGGTTGATAAGCCAGATAGCTATAGTGTCTGAGGGGCGGGTGCTATGTCCAGGGTAGATACACTGGAGAAAGGGACGCCATATCCCAGTGGATGGAACAGAATGGGACAAGATTTCAACATAATGCCTGGGAGAGTGCACAATTGAAAACTGTGGGCCATGACTCCGGTAAGTCGTGGCCACAATGGCAGCTACAACGGATGACTGTCCCTGGAGACAGGGCCCCAGCTTGCTTCCCAGTCCAGCAGCACAGATCATTGGTGAGTTTGTTGGGTTCTGATTGTCACAGACATACTTGGAACAGCGTGTTTTCTAATTCTCTGTTTAATGTTCATTTCAAGCTCATTTAAATCAGATGGGACAATCCAGTCCATTTGGAATTCTTTTCCCCCCTGCCATTCCTGCCTGAAGTCAAGTCTACACTCCAGAAAACCGGAGTCAATTAACTGGAGGAACCCTCCAGACCTTGGTTTGGATGAGCATCTTTGTTTCACACAAGTCACTGTGGCGGTTAATCTTGATTGTCCTCGCGATGTACTGGGAAGCACTTAGGTTAGTGAAGCACATGTCTAGGCTTCTCTGTGACAGCTTTTCTAGAGACAACGAATAAAGGGTGTAAGATGCTTACCCTGAATGTGATTAGCACGATACCATAGGTTGGATAGAATAAAGGAAGAAGGAGAAACCGAGTAGCACAGTGGTTCTCTCCTCTCCCGTTTCCTGGCTGCATGGGTGAGCAGCCTCTGCCACAAGCTCCACCTCAGACCCAAAGCAGTGTCTACAGCCATACGCGGATGGGGAAACCTCTGAAATCAAGCAGTGTCTACAGCCGTACTCAGAAGGGGAAAACCCTGAAATCGTCATCCAAAATCCATGTATGTAGTACGTATGTGTGTATGTATACATGCTTGTATGTGTTTATCTATCATCTATCTATCTATCTATCTATCTATCTATCTATCTATCTATCTATCTATCCCCCTATTATCTGTCTATCATCTACTTGTTTTTGGTGATACTGTGGTCTGAATGCAGGACTTCCTGTTTGCTGAACAGTAATTCTGCCACTTATGCAATATCCCTAGCCCTTTTTGGCTTTAGTTTTGTTTTTTTTTTTAAGATCTTATGATTTTGCTTGACCTAGCCTTCAACGGTGGTCCTCTTGTCTATACTTAACACTTAGCTAGGATTATGACTGACATATTTTATCGAGATAGGTCTTACTTTTTGCCCAGGCTGACCTCTGATTGTGAGCCTCCACCTTTGCTTTCTGAGAGGCTGAGATTACTGATGTGAGCCACCGCACCTGCTTTCCTCTGAGGTAGCTTCTCGTGGTATTTGTCACAGTGCTGTAAAGTCTAACTCACGCAGTTACCACTGGGATGCCCGTGAGTCATGTCTGTGAATTATTTTCCCTATTTCTGAGCCATGAGTTTATCCTGACTGATTCTGTATCCCGTTGGGGGTTCTAGAGCTTTTAGAGACCTAAAGCTCAGCCTGTTTTCTGTGATCTACTCAGAAGAGCACTCCTCCAGCTCAGCTCAACACCAAAAGCCTCGTTCACATCTCACAGCCTCCACAGGGCCTTCTTTGTGACTCTAAGGCCAGTGTGCTGTCTTTTCCCTTTAAGATGATAGCATTCATTTCATTGTCTTGTTTGGTTTCTCATGAATCATTGCAGAGATTTGTGTGTGTGTGTGTGTGAGAGAGAGAGAGAGAGAGAGATCCATCACTTTTCTTCAGAGCTGCATTCATTTGCATTCCTCATATAAACTAGTGATATTTATTTGTTTGTTTGTTTTGTCGTGGTGCTTGAACTCTGGGCCTGGGCGCAGTCCCTGAGCTCTTCAGCTCAAGGGGAGCACTCTACCACTTGAGCCATAGCACCACTTCTAGTTTCCTGGTGGTTAATTGGAGATCAGAGTCTCACAGACTTTCCTGCCTGAGCTGGCTTTAAATCTTGATCCTCAGGGCTGGGAAGGTGGCTCAGTGGTAGAGCGCTTGTCTTGCATGCATGAGGCCCTGGGTTCGATTCCTTAGCACCACATAAGCAAAAAGAAAAAAGCCGGAAGTGGCGCTGTGGCTCAAGTGGTAGAGCGCTATCCTTGAGCTGAAGAGCTGAGGGACAGCGCCCAGGCCCAGAGTTCAGGCCCCATGACCGGACCCAAAAAAAAAAAAGAAAAAAAAAAATCTTGATCCTCAGATCTCAGCCTCCTGAGTAGCTAGAATTACAGGCATGAGCCACCAATGCCCAGCTTCTAGTGATCTATTTTGAAACGAAGGAGTCCACATACTTAGGGAGAGAGGTGAAGAATCAGGTACAAACACCAGGTAAAACAAAGAAGATGATTGTTAGAGGTCATGCCAAAAAATAAATATACCATGCATAGATAGTTTCTTTTCACTGCTACACTGTAAGCTCAGAGCAATATCTCTGTCAGAATAGCTGGTTTATTTCTCCCAGCTACAGACTGGTGGTGAGTCATGTGATGGATGGACTCTGCTGTCTACTGACAAAACTCCAGGTGCATCGAAGACATGAAAGGGAAATTAGAGTATCAACAAAGTTCCTTCCAAAACATTTCTTCTCAGATGTCGATTGGGAAGCAGCACCCATGAAAATGATTCATGACAAGCCCAAATAGGGGATTTGTTGCTCCTCTGTTTGCTAGTTAACAGAAGGCTCAGCTCAGTTCAGGCAGTGAAGTTTGTTGCATGTCTAAAACATGGCGCTGGGGACACAGAGAGGACTGAGCTGTGGTTATTAGGAGCCACTGGAAATGAGTGCTGGGCTGTTCAAAGCAGGCAGGGACACGATGTTGCTGTAGATGTGAATAGATATGCAGAGACTCCTGCTTCTCACAGTACTCACTTCGGAAAGGGCTGGTTGGGCAGGTGCCCAGGCTGGAGGAAGAAAGAATGGATGTATGGTGGCTGTAGTTGGACTGAAATAAGCTTCATTTTTTTCTAGCAAGGAAGCACAACAAAAAACAAGTGAATTTCTGTTCTTAGCAAGTCAATTAGAGAACAAAGATAGGATATAAGCGGTGTATAGACCTTTATTAAAATCCAAGACTCACTGCTATTTGGATGGGTCTTAGCTAAGGCACACTGTCTGAACTGAGACCCTTTTGAAATCAAATGGGGTGCGGGGTGATTACTGGGACAGAAGGCTCAAGCCTAGAAGCGTGGCTATCTCAGTCACACAGATCTGTCAGAGAGAACGAAGATCATTGACGGGCTAAGGAAAACAGGTACCTTTGAAATCGTTCTTGAATGGAATATTCAACTTCTGCTGCCCCCGAAGTCCGTGTTTCCTCCAGCATTAGTGAATAAAGTAGCCCCACCAGAAAAGCCCACAAACTCATCTGTTCCCTCCCGAAGTCACTGTTTTTTTTTGTTTTTGTTTTTGTTTGTCTGTCCTGGATCCTGAACTCTGGACCTGGGCGCTGTCCCTCAGCTCTTGAGCTCAAGGCTAGCACTCTACCACTTGAGCCACAGCGCCACTTCTGGCTTTTTCTGCTTATGTGATGCTGAGGAATTGAACCCAGGGCCTCATGCATGTGAGGCAAGTGCTCTACCACTGAGCCACCTTCCCAGCCCCAGAAGTCACCTTTTGCAAACTCCTTAAACTAGGGCCTTATTGTTCCTAGACCTAGAATTACCGTTTTGTTGATATGTTCTTGGGTTGGCGAAGAAAGAACTTTAACAAGATGATGAAAATCAGATGACAAGGACAAAGTAGGAGTTCAATGCATTTCTTTGCACGAGGCATTGAATTTGTTACTGAATTCTAAGGACTGAATGTATACCTAGGAGATTTCTCATAGGCCAATGGAACATATTATATGTGATTTATTTGTAAAGTAGCATTTATATTTGTAGATAATTTTAAAAATATAAACATACACAGAAAATGAAATCATCTAGAAACTCATCACCTGGAAGAAAGCATGTTGCTAAACATGCTGGGTATAATCTCAGAAATTACATATATTTCCATTTGTGCTTTTTAGACAGTTGAGATTATATGGTATATGCATTTTCTTTTCTTTTTTCTTTCTGGTACCAAACATCAATGCCACTTTCATTGGTTAATATTCAGTAGTGGTGTTGGCAAGTGTTTATAGATTCATAGATTGATATATATTTTTAACCTTTTTATGAATCCATTTTGCAGATGATGAGAGTGGACAAAAAAAAAAATAGAAAAGATTTCTGAAGGAAGGTATTCAAGGTTTCACCACAGTTACAAGCAGGTCTTGGTACCAAACCAAGTCTGACTAACAGCAGAGCAAATGCATCAGTGTTGGGCTCTGCTGTATTGGTTTGACTTCGGTAACAAAAAGCAGAAGCCACCATGTTTACCCATTGAGAATAAGGGCACTATAGGGAATGTAAGACTTATGCAACCTGTGTACAGCCTCTTGGACAGCACCAATGGTCCATCAGGACAGCTTTAGACCCAGATATCCAAGTGGCCAACTGCTAGCAAAACCCCCCATCAGCCTTATGCGGATTCCCACATGGCTGAGAGAATCTTCCACCAAGAACAAGAATGGCCTTTCCTTTTCTTCTGTCTTCTGAGCACCACAAATAATGTCCAAACAGACATGTAGGCTGAGGAAGTCTGAGCAATGAGGTTTCCCAACTTTCCTCCGTGACGCAGGGCAGTGCAGAGCACTCATAGAGACTCACAGGCTAGGACGCGAACCATAACCCGCCCGGCTTCTCCTGTCAGTACTCCTTGGCCTGTTGGTTCAAATGGAATTGGCTCATGTCTCGTCTGCGTCCATCGTGGCCGTTCATCCATTTCAGTGATTCCTGAAAGCCCAGGTAAGCTCCCAGGCTTCTCTGCCAGGGGGTCTGCTCTGTGCACAGCCACGCGGGGGCAGCACCCGTCCATCACTGCTGCGGCTGGCGCCCACTGCGGGCCCAGCCTTCCTCCTGGCCTTCCTCCTGACCCTCTCAAAGCTGCGCAGATCCTCCAGTCTGCTCAAGTATCGCTTCTTCGTCCATTGTGTGAACCCCACAGAGGCTCCCTTCCCCCACGTGAAGGGTGCTGTCGCTGTCCTCCGTAGCTTCTCTGCCTACTGGACAGTTTTCAGGCCGAGGAATCCTTTTCCTTCGTGGGCGGGTGGACCTCTGCCTCTGAGCCTCTGTCCACACACCTCCATCCTTGGTCCAACTTCACAACGAAAACCAACCCTTGTCAAAGTCTCCAGGGGGCTGCTGGCCTGACGCGCCATGCCATCTCCCCACGAGCAACCTTCCACAGACTCAGGGCCACGACGGACGGGCTGCTGGTCATTCTGCACACATACTTTCCCCAGTGTGGACACAGAAGAGTTAAATGACTGCAGAATAAAGACACACTGGCAGACTGCTTCCAAGAGACGGTTCCCGTTTATGCCTCCGCCATCCACGCAACAGTGCGCACCTGCCTCGGGGAATACAACATACATGCACACACATGTGCACATACGTATAAGCATACTCGTTATAATCACCAGCTCAAAGCTCATATCTGTCCACCTTGTTAAGCCCAACTAAGGTTCTTTCCCCAAGGGATAAGTACTCTATTGTTTCACATTTCTTCCTTGTGTACTGGACAGTTTTCAGGACACACACACACACACACACACACACACACACACACACACATCTGCCTTGCTATCCATACTAAAACAAACCATTCCCCAATTTCTCTTCCTCGTCTATATCCTCAAGAATCCAAAGCACTGAACCTTCTGTACATGTGAGGAAGGCAATTCCTCAACATTCATTTAGTCAACTGTAATTGTGATAACTGCATTTGTGAACCGCATGCTGGATATTCTTCCAGAATTGAGAGGCGTATAACCCTATGTAGTAGATTTAGCTTTAAATGACCAAAAATTCATAATAATCATGACCTAACCCGACAGATTATTTTTTTTTTCTTGGCTTTTCCTACCAGCAACAAAGTCAGGAGCTGATCACACAGTGCAGGCCTGAGAGTCATGAACTGTGGTTCCTTTCCGTTTCCATTCCCAAGGACATGTCTCCGAAACTCACATGGAGCCCCTGAACATTGTTTTCTTGGTGAGCTGAGCTGTACACAAGGGTAGGAAAGATAGTCTTTCCTCCAAGTGATAAAAATAGAAGTGTCTTCTCTGGAGGTATAAAAGAGTAAGATTGTGATCTGTTCTTAAATACTCATAATCTGCCTTATTTCCCAGAGTGCTTGAGTTCCTCCTTCACAGAGTAAACAACATTGTGGATAATAGACTATTTTTTTCCTTTTCATTGTAGTCTGCTTTCCCTTTGACATAGATTATAGTTTCAAGATGCTTCGAATTCACCACGGCTGTAACTTCTCACTCTTTGCTTTTGTTTCTAGCTCCACTTTTCTGTCTGGCCATCAGTTATTCAGAATAAACACTCAACTGCAGCTGCTGAATTGTGAGCCTGGATGTTCATGTCCCATCCTCTCCTTGATGAAGGAAAAAAATGCACAAAAACCATAATGAATTAAAGAAGAAATGAAATGTGGACAAAGAAAAAAGAAAAAGAACAGATTTCCATGATAAATATCTCAATCACAATGACTATGTCCTCCATCATCCAAATTGTAAACGTTAATTTGGACATTACAGAGAACTCTGTGTGTGTGTGAGAGAGAGCGAGAGAGAGAGAGAGAGAGAGAGAGAGAGAGAGAGAGGGTGTCCTAGGGCTTGAGCTGAGGATCTGTGCACTGTCCCTGATGTTTTTTTGCTCAAGGATAGAACTCTACCACTCGATTTCTGCTTCCATGTCCAGCTTTTTAGTAGCTAACAGACTTTTCTGACTGAGCTGGCTTTGAGCTGAGGTCTCAGATCTCAGCCTCCTGAGTAGCTAGGCATGAGCCACCAACACCAGACTTCCCAGAAAGCTTTATGGGAAAATATTTATCAGTAGATACACTAAAGATTTTTATCATGGCCTTGAATATATCTTGGGCATCTCAAGAGTATACCAAGGAAGAAACTAGGTAAAGACTGTGGTATGAGCTTCATAGATTAACACCATGAGCAAAGAATAGGCATTAGATCCCAGGAGTGTCTAGTCTTGGTTCACCATCCATAGTTACTTGGCAAATGTTTTTTCTATTGTTTAATTGGTTGTCTCAACCTTCCCTATTTAATATCACATCCATCTATAGTTCCATCTTCCTCACCTTTCATCTGAGCTACGTAGATAAACACACAGTATGCTTTACTGAAAGATCATTTGCCTCATGAAGCAACCTGTTGATGGATATCCAATCCATGTGTTTATTGATGGAGTTGATGAAAATATATATATTACAGTATCTTAAAAATATCATCCACAAGGATGGGTTTTTCTTAAAGCAACAATAGAAAATAAAAAAAATGTTGGTGAGGATATGGAGAAACTGGAACTCTCCTACACTGCTATTGGGAATGTAAAATGGTGTATTCCCTCAGGAAGCCAACCCAGGATCATCGCATCACCCAGCATTTCCTGTCGGAAGAAGAATTGAAAATAAGATTCAAATTAATGAGTGCAGATCCACGTTCACCGCAGTCACAGGAACAATCCAGCAATTGACAATAAGCATTGTTAACATGATGTCACATGTCACAGCTGTGTAAAATGGGAAAAGATATTATGTGTTTCCACTCTCATAAAACACCTAAAATAAGAAATATATAGAAACAAAAAGTAGATTAGAGGTTACCTGGGGTTGAGGGGAGGAGTAATTGGAGAGCTATTACTGAATGGGTAGAGCTTCTGTTTGTAAGGAAAAAGTGGTAATGGTAGCATATTTTGAATGTAATTAGTGCTATTGAATTGCACATATAAACTAAAATTATACATTTTATGATGTATAATGTATAATTTTAGTTTATGTATAATATTTTATGACAGTAAACTACTTCCACTTTTCACATGTAAACAATATGTTTTTTAGTTTACAAAGTCTTATCACGATGTCTCACTCAACTATCATAATACCATGAGGTGGGCACAATATTTACAACGTGTTGCTTTGAGCACCCGCTCCTTGCCCTCAGTGGGGAGGACAGAGCTTCAACAATGCACAGTGAGAGATGTCCAGTTTGTAGACTCCTTGCTGAAGGTCTGAATGCTAATCCTTCCAGGTCATCAAGCCCTGGGAATTCTTCTAATCTCAGGTGATGCACAGGTGTCCTCTCCCTGGGTGGCTACTGTAACCTTTCAGCCTGTAGCTATGACTGGCCTTTAACCCTCCTCTTCTCTGAGTCACTGTCAAGGGTATATGAATTTGGTCAAAAGGTCCAAAGGAGAGAGCTTGAACCGCAGAATTCAAGGTACTTTGCTCAAGAAGATGAGCATGCATAAGAAGCAAATGCTCAGTGAAGCCAACTACTTACTTAGAATGAATCAACTCCAAAAGCTGAGGTAAAAAGTGACTCAGACAGGGAATGTAAGCCTTAAGACACCGTTGGAACCACCGACCAGGGTCTAAACCATTGGCACCTCTTTCTCCTCACTTAATCCTCACAAAAATAGAGGAAGAGAGGGAGGTGGCACTGCTCACCACATTTGTGCTGAAGGACAGTTCTGCACTTGACTACTGTCATACAGGCCGAAGGGACGAACTTGAAAATCGAGCTCAGGCCTCTGACTTCTGGGCCCAGGCTCTTTCTTCCATGATGTTGCAGCTGGCTGGCTCTGGGACAGGGGCCTCTGCCCAGTGCACGGCAGATGGAAGGTGGTTGCTCTTATTCTAAGCGTCAGGCGGGCTGAGGACAGCTCCAGCTGAGAGTCAGGACGCCATCCTGGATGTGGAGTTCTCTTTTATGGCTTAGGCCACACCAATTGGCATAAACAAGACATAGCTGAAGATTAAATGTCCTGAACACTGTTAGTCCAGTAGAATGCTGCCCTATTTACAGTTCTGTCAATCAAGTTTTGAAAAGGCTCGTGGAGTCCTGTGGTCTTTCTTACCACTCTTCATGAAGCTTCTTGAATGGCATGCTGTGTGATGCTAGGGAAGAGGCTTCTCTCCCCATCAGTTTTCTCACCCAGGAAAAATAGTGGGGGTTTTTTTCCTCCTCTTTTGACACTTTTCTTTTGAGAAAATGGAAATGAAAGTGGTTATCGTAATGATTAGCATGTTATAATAGCTGCCAATATGAAGTGGAAATTTCATGTTAAAGTATAATTTTAACAAGGTAAAATCATAGTTCACATACAAAAAGTTACACGACTAAATGTCAAAAATTTTTACCTAATCCATTCATTAATTAGGGAGTTGGTTGCAGAAAAAGAGTTCAAAGGAGAATTCTGAAGAACACATACACGCATAGATACATGTGATATGCAATGTCATATGGAGCAGTAAAATGACATGTTTAGAGTCATCTCTTTTTAAAAAAACAACAGATTGGAAATGAACCAGTTCTCTACCAGGCAAAATTTACTTGCATTTGTATAGACAAGAATCATTTGCTTTACTATCAGTGTTTTGAAATTTAAATTCTATTGCTTCAGAGCTGTAAAATTAACAGATGAATGATAACAGCCAAGGCTATTCACCCCACAGAATCGATAATCACAGAGAGTTGGTTAGCTCAGGCCTATTTCTTCATTGAAAGGGCCCCCAGTAAAAAGTCTCTCATAATGAAAGACAAACAGGAAGGTCAAAGCATCTTTGGGGACCTAGAATAGCAGTGCATGCCTGTGATCCCAGCTCAGGAGGCAGAGATCAGGAGAATCACAGATCAAGTCCATCCCGGGCAAAAAGTTATTGAAACACCAATCAAAGTAAGCTGAGCATGGTGATTCATTTCCACGATCCTTGTTATGAGGAGGCTCATGTAGGAAGAACTTGGTCCAGGCAAGCTCAGGAAAACTCACAGGGCCCTATGTGACAAAGAACTAAAGCAAAACAAAAAGTGTGAGGAGGCGTGACACAAGTGTTAGAATACCTATCCAGCAAGTTCAAGCCCTGAGTTCAATCCCTACTATGGGGTGGAGGTGTAGAGGGAAGGGTGACCTTGTATAACAAACACATCAGATTCCTGTGATTGAAAGAGGGAGACTGGGTCCGGCTGGCGCCATCTTGGCCCCTGTAGATGGCAGGGTCTGGCCTCTTTGTCTACAGGGTTGGGAGGGTGATATTCCTACCTGAAAAGTGATGGGTGTGCCTGAATCCCTAGAGGCAGGGCTGGTGATTGGTTACTGAAGCTGTCAGTCCAGTACCTGGGACTGGGAGTTTCCTGTGACCCTATTTAGGCCCAGACCAGCTCAGGCGCCATTATACCAAGCCACATGACTCCATGTTGGTCCTGTTTGCCGGCGTCTGGCTCTTCGCTGACGCCAGGGCCTCTCACTTCAGCTCTCCACTGGAGCTGACTTGGTTTGCTGGTATTGTTTTCATTCTTTCTTTCCTCTCTGGCCTTCATGGCTCAGTTTTCTGTGTTAAATGTATGTGTGAGCTGCAAGTCTTTGTAGCATTTGGCCACCTGCCGAACACTAGCATTCCAATAAAGACTCCAAGATTCAACCTCTCAAAATGTGGCTTCTCCGTTTACTCACCTTACAACAGGATCAAGGCCATTCAGAACTAAGACCACCATTCTATTAAGATATGAGACATTTGTAGAGGTCACCAGGTTCATATCTGGTACCAGAAGCTTCTTCTGCCTACCTGGCTGCCCAGATGGGTTCTATGGCTGGATAACTCCTGTAGAGAGCACTGAACTTTGAAAGCCTACTGCAGTCTTGTTGGGGTAGCATCCCAGGAGTGTGGGAAGAAGCAGGGCGCAGGTGGATTGATCGGCACGGTAGCTCTCTCCTCTCACGTCTTGGCCACTCCAAAGCTCTCCATCACAACATTCTGGAGCCACTTTTACATGAGCACATTCAGTCTCCATCATGAAATAGCAGGAACTTGCTACAGCAACGTTAATCTAGCAAGCTTGTGGCCTAAATTCGAATGCCAGTACAAACACAGTAAAACACACACACACACACACACACACACACACACAGTCAACCAGGTGAAGAAAGATGAGGGAGAAAAAAATGAACTAGACATTTCCAGTGCTGGTGGCTCACACCTGTAATCCTAACTACCCAGGAGGCTGAGATCTGAGGATCACGGTTCCAAGCCACCCTGGGCAAGAAAGTCTGTGAGACTCTTATCTCCACTAAACAACCCCCAAAAGCCAGAAGTGGAACTGTGGCCTTGAACAAAAGAAGCTCTAAGACAGCATCCAGACCCTGAGTTCACGTCTCAGGACCAGCTTCTCCCCACACCACCAGACCTCCCCCTGACTCCCAGAAAAAAGAGACAACATACTGGCTGTCAGTTGGCAGTTTTGCTAAGGTTTGAGTTTAGGGTAGCCAGGGAGAGTGAGTCAAATATGGTTTATTCATGAACAGGCAAGGAGATCTTCTTCCCTTGCTTAGGCCACATAATTAAGTCTAATTAATGGAAAGTGATTGGAGAGGGACTCCACAGTTGTCATTAGCCAAAGATAGCAATCAGCATGCAGATGAGCTATCTCTGTCTTGCCCCAGGAGATCGATAGCTTCTTGCTTGAAGAAGAGAGCTGCTGGCCTGTAGTGTAGTGTCCACCGAGGAGGTGAGGGAGGAGGCTAGAGGATTCACACATGCTGTGCCTTCCAGAAGGGTGACACCCTCCCTGTGTTGACTGTTTTCTGCCAGGAGAACCTAAGTGCTCCTTTAATGTCGTCTTCCCACACTGCTGGCTGGGAAGGCCCAGGGCCGAGGCATCTTATTTCTTCCTCCCTTGGCCCCAACCTGACTGAAGAAGAGGAGCAGCTAAGTGGCTCTTCCCAAGCACACCGAGATATGGGGGCGGGGGGGGCAAAGGGGAAGATTGGCTCAGACCAGAAAGTTTGCTCCAAGGCATTACAGTTTGGCCGCATTAGAGATCTACTTTCCTTCTAACCTTCAGTCTCAATAATGACAGCCGCTCATCTCAGTAAACAAAGGAAATCTGGGGCAGCAGGAGACAGAATTAGAATGAATCCACCAGGAGATGTGAAATGAGCCGGGGGGGGGGGGGGGGAGGAGGAGGGCACCGTGCGGTGAACCCCGAGCAGACACTGATGGAATGCGGGCATCGCAGATGGGAAGGTTTGATTTTAAACAGAAAAAAGGGGGGCTCCCAACAAACTTCTCTAACACACACACACACACATCAACTTAGGAGGAAATTGCCCGAGCAACTCTGACAGGAGTAAGAAATGAACCCTCTGGCTCAGCGAGCTGCCTGGACAGCGCACTGGCTCTTTCCAGCCTGAGACCACACAGCCTCTCCCTCCCTCCCGTGCCAGTTTGGATAAATTTAGCCTTTCTAGTGTGTGCATGGTCTATATTTAGTGCCCCAAAGTCAGAGTTCCATGTACAATTCATCCAGCCATCAGTCATCTCTCTGTTACCGCAACACTTCCAGAAACATCCTAAGAGACTGGCTGGCTGTCTATCAGGGGTGGGCACGGGAATTCACCAGGCTGGAGCCATGATCCACCGTGGAGAGAGGAAGGGTGGGTGGAAGGGCCAGTCCTGTGTGCATTTATTTTGTCCCTGTTGACACTCGAGGTGACTGGACGTGGCTCCTACTTAGATGCTGCTTCAGGATGGGGGCTTGCCTAAAGACCCCTTAATTACACCAGGAGCTCTTCCGCCCACGGGTATTTTCTCCAATACTCTCTTTAGTGTACCACAAATGACCTGGCATATGATTAAAATGCAGATCCCCATCTGGCCTGCCTGGGGAAGGCTTAAGTCATGTACTTCTATCAACTACTGGGTGATTTCCATGATGAGTGTCAAGCCAATAATGGCAATGGCTCCGCTGTTCTTCTGGCCATGTTCCATCTTTCCTCTTAGACTATAAGGATGCTAAAGATGTCGGCTGGCCTGACATTCCATCTGATTCTTGATGCACAACAAGTAATTGTAGTATGTGAAGAAAAGAAAGGGATCTAACTCCCTGGAAAGGACTTCTAAATTCATCTCCTATTTGGGTTCCTTATCAACAATTAAATGGGTAAGACTAGGTCATTTATAAAGCATCAGAAGCGTGTTTAAACCTGACAACTACTTCATGAAGTATTTATTACTATTTTTGTTTTTAATCAAAAAGTAAATCTTTAAGTGTTTTAAAGAAACTTACATGCTCCAAAGGAGAGCCAAGTCTTAGATTCAGATCTTCTGATAGACAAGGTCAGAAAGGGAATTGTTTCTTTCAGTTAAGCTTCCAAGCTTCCTCCATCCTCTTTTGGTCCCTCTGAGGCTATATAATATCGATATTATATCTTCATCCCCTCCCCCTTTTGGTGACTACTCTTAGCTTGAAGGATTCTTGCAACTTTTCCATTTTGTTGAAAAAATTCCCTCTTAGACCTAAGCTACTGTCATGCAGAATGCTGTATGAAATTCTTGTCTAGGAGAAAGGGAGATTGAACATGTAACAAGATGGCAGGGAGACACACCGAGGGGCCCACTACCCACTGGAGGTAGTCACTCATCCACAGTGACTCCTGTTAGTCTAGCCTGCATTTTGCTTTCTCCCCCAGGACAGGAGGCTCCGGGGGGGAAGGGTGCTGTATCAGCTCCATTCCCTTTTTATTTGTTTTTTTCCCCCTTATTAATTTCTTCATGCAACACACAAAGCCCTTCAAGCTCTTGGATGTTTGCTCAGAGGCGGATGTTGGATGAGCACTGGGGGTTGGAAACTGAGAGAACTTTCTTCGGAATGTCTGTCCTTCCTGTCAGTCAGCTTTCTTCTGCCAGGCTGGCCTATGACTGCACTGGTATTTTAAGCATTTGAATGTGTCCTAGGCAAAACTGGAGGTGCTCCATACCAGCTAGCCACTGACCTTGTGACCAGAAGGGACTTGAAGACCCTCAGAGTGCTCAGCCAGTGGAGCCTGGGCTGAACTGCGTTGGAATCCGTGTGCTGGGGGACTTGGATGGATGCTGTTCAGAGGACAGATTTGGAGCTTCCACTAAAGGGAAGAGCGTTGTTATTAAGGGAAACGTCTGAGGAAAGAACAAAGTTTAGAGATGACAAATAGAATAGGCCTGAGATGAAATGTTACATCTCCCTCCAGAAAAATCTCATAAAGCAGATAAGATAAATCAGCTTAAATCTATAACCTGGGTTTGTATTGATGCTCTTTTCTTCATAAGCTAGGGATATCAATAATAATTCTTTGCAGACAGCTTTACCTTAATACCAGGAAAATGCTTGGAGTAGTATGTAAAAGTTCAGTGTACACAAGAAACTATGACAATATGGTGAATTATTATTTTTTGTCATTATGCTTTGACTAAGGGTGAGCTACTTCTAGGTTCTCTATTCGGACAACGAAGAAACTCTTAAGTCAAGGACGAAGGTTAATGGGCTGATTGGCATGGTTCTTGCACAGAGATAGCACCACAGCCACAGAGCTCAGCACTGCTGTGAGGTGCGATCTACTCAGCTAGGGGGAGGACATTTGAGCCACAGATTCCTCTGCCAGCCCCACTACCTGGCTAACAGACTTCATTTCAGTGACTTCAATTTTTTTTTAACTGAGACAGTATCTTTCTGCATAGCCAAGTGGGCCTTGAACTTGAAATCCTCCTGCCTTAACCTTGGAAACACTAGGCTATTAGGCATGAACTACTAGCATCCAGTTTAAGTTTTTGAAAATAACATTATATCTGTGAGCGGGCACTGGTGGCTCACACCTGCAATCCTAAGTACTCAGGAAGCTGAGATCTGAGGATTGTGATTCAAAGTCAGCCCAGGCATGAAAGTCATGAGATTCTTACCTCCAGTTAACCATACAAAGCATGCCGTGGTGCTCTAGGGTACAAGAGTGCTACCTTGAGCACAAAAGCTCAGGGACAGTGCCCAGGCCCAGAGTTCAGGGCCCACGACCAGCAATGAATAAACAAATAAGATTCTATATCCTTACAACTTAGTCTAAAGGCTAGAATCTAGTGGGTATCCACCAAATCATTTATGGAATTGAGCATTCTCTCTCATTTTCAAAGCTGGGGAATGGATGAACATTTATTTATTTATTTCTCCCTTTTCTCCAATTATGAGATTTTTTGAAAACACTGTAAATGGGTAGTTCTGAAATCAGTAGACCTCTGCCACATTCTCATCTCAGCAACGGATGGCAAGCTGGTACAGCCTAAGCAGCTAAGATGACGTTGTCCATTAGTATTGTCACCGTAGGCATCACGGTCATCATTGACCCAGAGACCATGTCCATCCTGCTTCCAGTCTAGGCCGAGAAGGAGTACAGATGCAACATGTTAC
The DNA here is from genome assembly GCF_019054845.1 of Dipodomys spectabilis. Lineage (NCBI taxonomy): Eukaryota > Metazoa > Chordata > Mammalia > Rodentia > Heteromyidae > Dipodomys > Dipodomys spectabilis. Next base: position 25,446,314 of record NW_024870696.1, read on the forward strand.
CCTGCAAGGATGAAATTTGCCAGGCCTCACTTCACCTAACCCCAATCAACTTGAGACCCCTGCCCAGGCACCACACAAGGTACACACTGTGCCTACTTACTTCCTGTACCAGGCAGTTAAAGTAATAAGAGCATGTAAGTGCCCAGTAAAGACAGGCCAAATATGGACCCTACTTCCTTGCCAGGAGTAAAGTAGTGTGTTGCAAAAATGTACACCTAGCTCTGAGGACAGGTGTTAGTCATCAGATCTGCAGTGACAAAGCACCTCCGACTCGGGACCGGAAAAGGCCTGTGAAAGGAGAAGTCAGCCAGAGGGGACTTCTCTGCCACTTACGCTGCTATTGAGTTCCTCCGTGCTACCAGCTGAGCCTCACTTTATCAGCACCCAAGAAGGGAGAACCGGAAGCAGGGAGACGTGGCACTGTGGTATAATGTGCATTTAAGTCCTGGCCGTAGCACTGATGAGGCCCAGGGCTTTTTCAAGTTGTTTCCTTTCCATGGGTATCAGCTTCCTAAGGATGGTTGAGAGGATTCGAGATACAGATGGTATACTTACTGTGTCCTTGCTGACTGGTAGCTTCTCCACCCAGAACTCTAATGCCTTGTACCTCATTCGTTCAAATCGCAATCAAATACGAGTAAAGCAATTTCAGTTACTGAGTTCCAGTGACCCCTAGTTTGGAATATGGGTTTCCTAAGCCTCCTCTGGCTCAGTAGGAAATAGCACATTGGTTTTCTTCTATTCTAAGTCTCCTTGCTGCACCCCAATCTCAGTCTAGAAAGTTCTTGGAATCATTTTTGGGGAAGTGAGCTATGGCACAGGAGGCCTGGGATGTCCACTCGCTCCTGCTGTGAGGGAAACTGCCCAGGGCACGCATTCCCCCGGCAGACCAGGGATGTCATCGTCCTCATAAAGGGTGGTGTATTAATATCTCGGTGACTCACACTGGGTGAGTCTTGGGGAACTTGCTGAAGGGTAACGCGTAGGGGTAGATGTTTGAGAACACAGAGGGGGTGGAGAAGGGCTGAGGTGAAAATAATGCTGCACTGGCCATTCTGGGACTGCGTCCGTGCAAGTCCAGTCTCTGTGACCAGAAGCCAGCAGTCTTCAGAGCACACCCGATTCTTCATCAGCACCAAGTCTATTAGACTGTATCGGTTTATGGAACTGGGCTCTCACCCAAGTCATATCTTTTTATATTCACTCCTACCCGATACATAAGGCAATGGAGAGGCACAGAAGTTGAGGGGAGACTCCCAAAAGTCATTCCATGTCGTTTAGATGGTAGAGCACATGCAGTGAATCCGGCGGTGGGGGTAGAGCACATGCAGTGAATCCGGCGGTGGGGGTAGAGCACATGCAGTGAATCCGGCTGTGGGGGTAGAGCACATGCAGTGAATCCGGCGGTGGGGGTAGAGCACATGCAGTGAATCCGGCGGTGGGGGTAGAGCACATGCAGTGAATCCGGCGGTGGGGGTAGAGCACATGCAGTGAATCCGGCGGTGGGGGTAGAGCACATGCAGTGAATCCGGCGGTGGGGATGCTCTAGCTTTGCACATGTCAGCTTAGAGGAAATGAGGTGGGGGCAGGGCAGGAGGGAGCGTGAGAAGTGATTCCCAGCTGACATCACTGTTTTGGAAGATGAGAATGTCCGTGTGTGTGTGTGTGTGTGTGTGTGTGTGTGTGTGTGCGCGCACAGGTGTGTGTGTGTGTGTGTGTGTGTGTGAGCACAGGTGTATGTGTGTGTGTGTGTGCAGGTGTGTGTGTGTGTGTGTGCACAGGTGTGTGTGTGCGCAGGTGTGTGTGTGTGTGCGCACAGGTGTGTGTGTGTGTGTGTTCACAATTCTGATTAGGCCCAGACCTGGGGAATCCGATACACAAAGGGAAGAGGAGAGAGAATGGTACAGGTCATTGTTCGGTTACATAGGTGGCCAGAGCACCTGCTCTTTCACTCATTGATCAGTGACAGCAGACAAGACATAAGTATTCAGAAAGACAAGACAGAGTAGTCAGAAAGCACAGGAAGGGTTCTCTGCACCGCACGACTTCCCTTTGCCACAAGCCTTTTCAGAAATACGCACTGCCTACTTTGGCTTAGTAGTGAGGGAGAGCGTCTGCCGTCTTCGAGATCATGTGCGGACGGTGAGTCCTGCATGCTCCGTTCTCCTGACTCCGATCTTTTCCTGTCTTCTGCAGACTCATGGCCATGATGCCCTCATCTGGCTCAGATGCGGAGAGTGCAGCATTCTCTCTTGACTTGCTCCATTCCCATTAAAAAAGGGCCGCTGGGACTCCTGCCGAGTGCTCATTCCTACAGCCTGATGGATGGGACATTCTCAAAGCTGAATGGGTAGTGCAGGGAGTTCGTTGAATTATGAATTCTCAAGACTCATCCTTCAACTATTCTGAATCAGAATTTTAATAAAGGGCTCAGGAAGATATACGCTGTAATGAAGCATCTCAGGATGTATGGATGCAAATGATCTGCGGATTATGCAAGGGAAATACTGTGATTCAGGAGAGGCTAGTTTATTTTCACTAAGTAGAATAATGTGATATACTTTGTTAGTTTGAATGTGGAGACCATATGTCTATATGCAACCCTATTTCTTAGTACAGAGAAGGTTAAACTCAGTTATCTGCACTTCTCGATTCTTCTTGACTAGTATGGACACTGAAAGCCACGCTTGGCTCTGAATCTCTTGGACAGGAAAAGAGATTGTGGTATGTGGCATGGAGAATTCTACCTTATTCACCTACAGGTGCAGCAAGGAAGTAATGTTGGTTATCAGGACATCTGTTGTTACATTTTTATACGAATGTTTAACCTCTCTCCCTTTTGTTGGTACTGGGGTTTGAATGCAGGGTCTCACATTTGCAAGGCAAGTAGGAAGCCTGATGATTTGAGTCATGACTCCAGCCCATGAACCTCTCATCTCTTTTTTTTTAATTGAACTTTGTCAAGGAGATGCCCAGAGGGGTTACAGTCACGTAAGTAAGGGAATGAGTTCATTTCTTATTCAACTTCTCCTATGATACCTAAAATTGCATAAACTCTAGAATTCTGAATGAGCCCTTCCCTGACACCAACTCCATTTTTCCAGTGGTTTTAGCAAGGACTTTACTCTAGAAAGATCCTAGTAAATGAATTTTTATTCTTTAGTGTTTACACCAAGGCTTGACATCTTATTTTTGCCTCACCAGAGTGTGCTTTGAGTGGATCCAATGAGTAGCAGAAGAGAACATCTTTGCTGCCTCTGGCCCCCAGGGAGAAATGGCAATGGTGGCTGGTAGATGATGTGACAGTGGATAGTGATGATCAGTGTCATGTACAATGCAGAGTGAGGACTGCCCAAAGCACCATGGAAAAACCAAAGCTTCAGCATATACGCCAGGCATTATTCATGGTTTATTGATGTATACCCAGGAAAGAGAGCTGGGTCATCACAGATGCTGAACTCACAGCGGCTCTGGTGGGAAGGAGGTAATTTTAGTCCCGTTTCTAAGGCAACCATAGAGGTGATGGCTTCACAGAACCTGGCACAGGAACACAGGTGGGCAGGCCTTTTCTTCCAGAAGACAGATTAAATTGGGAAACCATTAGTTGAAAGTAAAATTTTATCTATGACAAAATGTCCCACCATATGACACTATATACAATGTTATGATATGAATCCCTGAAAGGCAATTATTTTCTCTGTATAGAAGCAAATATTGTAAGGTCCCATTGGAGTCCCTGGCGTTCAAAAGGATTTGGTGAACACGTGTGGAGAGGAAGTTCTGCCAAACTCACTTCTCTTCGTAAGTCCGTATCTATTAAGTGCCGTTGCAAAGAAGCAGGATGCTTCTTGCTTGAAATTTCAGCAGTCCCTGCCAGACCTTAATTTTCTCAGTTAGGAAATTTGGACTCTGACCCACTCTAGCTCAGTGTTGCTTTGGTTGAACTTCATGTTCTGTATGGAACGTGAGTGACCCATTGGTTGCTCTGTGCTCCTGGACATCAAACCCAGAGGCAAGCACTCTACCACTGAGCTGTCTCCAGCTCCAAGAGATTAAGGTTATAGACTTACAAATAAAAATAAAAATGATGCCTCTTATCACCTATAATCTTGCTCTGAGAGCTCACTCACTTACGCTTAGGGAAATCATCTTTCAACCATCATTGTATCTAACTTAAAGCCAATGGTTTTGCTTTTTTAATGATTAATGCTTGGATGTTTGCCTCCTTGGTGCTTACTCTGAACCATCCGTGTGTTGACCGGTGTGGGTAATGGAGGGAGGTAGTTAGGACATGAATCCTGCCACACTTTTTTCCATGCTTTGGTCTCTTCCATCCTTTCATTTAAGATGTCTTTAAGCCAAATCTCACACTTCATCCTTCCCAGAAAGACTTCCAGGGATCCTTATTAGGATTTTGCTCTAGTTCTTGTGTTTATGAGTCCAAAAAGTCTATTCTGTATGTGCATCTGAAAGGCCCTTCTTCCAGTGGGCTGTTTTGTGACATGCGTGTTTGTATCCACCTAGACAGGAGTTCAGGAGACAGTCTGACATGGCAATGAACGTTCCAAAGAGGAGACCTGGGTGCTTTACACATACCCAACGTTAGGACCCTTCCCTCACTGAGTGAGATGCCTCACCTCGCTGAGCCTGTCTTGGATCATCTTCTTGGTTTCCCTGGAAGAATTCGCTTCCTCCTTTAGCTCCTGGAGGAAGCATTCCACTCTCCTCACTCCTTCTAGGCGCTCATCCATACCTTCCGTCACCCTTTTAATGTGCCACTGTGTGACACCCGATTCATTCGCTCGCCTATGTCTCTTGTCAACTTAACAGTAGCCTCTTTGCAGACTGGATCTATACTTAGAACCCCAGTACCTAGCATCACACCAAGATCTGGCAGATTTTTAATGAATATTTGATGAATGAAAAAAGCTATTCCATCATCCCATACCATCTCTGGTATTGCAGGAATCAGGAGAAGGGTGACAATGGGGAGGAACCAAAAGGTATCTTCCCATGATCTACCATTATAAATGATGATTGGTTACTCCAGCTACTTTATGAGGCCTATTTTACTCAAAATAGATCACTAATAACATTATTACAATATGATATTATGTGCCTAACTCAATGACCATGAGAAATTGCACTCAAGAATTTTAAGCACTCAACTTAGACACTCTGCAATAGTATTTTTTCTTAAATAGTAGGTGCTCTATTTTAACTCAACTACATTATCACTCTTTGATTTAGGACTTTTATCCTTAATCCACATAAGTTACTTGGTCATAGGTCATCTGTAAGGACACTCTGACAAATGTAGAAAGATATCATGACCAAAAGCACGAGAGTCAATGTCCAAATGAAACCTCAACAGAACCACTGACAAGGAATGAGGGCAGTAGAAGAAAAGTTGCTGGAAGTAGATCCATGTGCTTTCTGGGCAAGCAGTCTATCACTTGAGCCATGGCTTCAACTTGCTCTATATATTCTCTAAACCATCACAGGAAAGCCCAGAGATAGGGCATGGCTCGGAATATGGGAGAACTGGGTGAACAAAAGCTGATGATAAACATGAATGCAGCCATTAAGTATTTTTATTATTGCATACAAGTGGGCATTCTATCGTTTGGGGGATTTTTTTTAGTATAAAGTAACTCTCAGAAAATCATTTACTTTATTTAGCTTCTTAAGTAAATTACATGAACTTTCTTTTCAGCTGGACCTAGAAAACTAGCCCTCCTTGCTTCCGTTGTGAAATAATGTGAATTTCTCAGACGCTTCCCTCTCTGGGTCAGGGGCCTTCGAGGGAGACCGGCTCTGTCATGTGAGTGCTTCCTAGTCCAGCTCTTCGGTATTCTCAGACACAATATTTTAGTATTAGTATGATGAGGGAGAGAGAGAACAAAGGGCCAGAGAGGGAGACAGAGATGGTGAGGCTGGCAGGTAGAGTCTTCCCTCCCTCCACTCCCCCAAGTACCTAGGAACAAGAAGTACAGGAAATATCTGCTCCAAAACTTGGCAGGAAACTGCTAAGTTCTCTGACATTTGTCTGTCCACAGTAACCTAAGGCAGCTTCCGTGTGGATTAGCCAGGAAAGGGCAAGTGGTTCCTTTTTCTGTTTTCCAAGTAGATTTGTTGTTGTTTTCAATTACTCTTACAGATTACACAGTTTGATGGTGGTGTTCCCCATCCATCTAGCTCTGACAAGGGAGTTCGGGCCTGTTGTTTGTCTGAGGCAAGATGGCTGGAGGTTCCTTTCTACCTCAGAGCAGGTGCTGAGCTGCCCAGGATAGTCAGCTGACAATTCGTTGGAAGAGAAGAATAGCTAGATGGCGTTATGATGCATTAAATCAGAGTTCGCTGTAATACCCAAATACTTAAAGGGTCATGAAAAGGAGAGCAAGAATACAGTTATTGTGTATTTTTCCAGGAAGAGAACTATGGAAGTTGCAAGAGGCAGGTGTTGGTCCCATGAGGAAAATCGTCTTTTGGGGAGAGCTGCCCAGACCCTGCGGGTTTCCTGCGGGAGAAAACTGATGTTCACTTCTGCATCTCAGCACAGGCGGGGTGAACGGGTCGGGAGGATTCCTGCACTGGCAGGAGGAAGCCTGAGCTTTCCTCTTCTGGTCCGGCTTGCTTGCATTTTCCTGGCATGCTGTGAATACTGACTTCAATTCCCCCTAACCTTGTAGGCCTTGGGGCGTCATCAGATCAACCTTTCTATGTCTTAAACTCTGGTGGTGAAAGTTTCTTTGTAAACCTAAGAGTTCTGTAAGCTGGGAACGCTCCCCGGCACGTTGTTTTCAGCTTTAGAAGTATTTGTGTATCACCGTGTCATCTCCTAGCATCATTCCTTCCCAGAACACTTCATTTTCCAGTGGTCTCTGAGGGTGACCTGTGGTGACATGATTTCGTGTTCTTAGTTCTTTGCACTGGCTCTGTTTTGGGCCTGTTTTCCCAGAGTCTTCCTCTGCTGGGGAAGTGGACAGGAAGACGTGTGGAACACACAGTCTACAAGTAGGAGTCAAAGCAGCAGGGCCAAGTTCGCAATGAAAGTCTCCCATTTGTGTAGACTGTAACGTGTGGCTTGGGGAGGGAATCTGCGCTATTCTTAGCAGTCTCCCGGGTCCTTTTGTGTGTTCTGTGCGCAGTGAACCCCAGCCCGGCCCGCAGCACCGGCGTCTGCCCGAAGGCTGAGGACGGGCAGAGCTTTCACAGCTACTCGCCTACCAGGGCCCCGAAGCACCATTTTCAAACATTCCCTTTCTTCTGGGGTTTAGGGGAGTCTACTCTCCTGAACGCAGCAGTTTACTAGTGTTTCCTAGAAACAGCCATGGCTTTTCTCAACACTTCTGTGGTTTACCATACTAGGGGAGGTCCCTGCGATTTGAGTCTTTCAAATGTTGCAGGTGACTGTAAATCACTCTAGAGAGGGACAAGAGGTGGGCGCTGTTCCCATGACACCTGGCTGCTTTCCAGCTGGCTGGCTTACCTGTCCCCAGCACAGGCCAAAGGCGCTGGTCAAACAATGCACACATTTATCCCGCCACCCTCTTGATGCATTGTGCGGCTTCCGGGTCAGCCCTAGCCAAACAGACACAGCCAGGCTTCGGTCTGTGATCCTGCCCGCAAGAAACAGTGCTCTCAATAACTTCCGTAACCACAGCCACTGTCAATACAACTAAACTCCTTTCTCAAATGCCTCCTCTTTCTTCTCTTCTCCCCTACTCTCCTCTCGATTCTCTTGCCTTCCTTTCCCCCTTTCCCCTCTTTCCCTCTCATTCTCTCTCTCTCTCTCTCTCTCTCACGCACACACACACACACACACACACACACACACACGCGCACACACACACTACAAAGGAGCAGATTCACACACAGCGTGAATGATACCCTCAGTCATCTCTGCCCCAGCTCTTCCTCCCCTTTCCCCAGTTTTCTCTGAATTCTAGGAAGTAGTAGCACGATGGCCGGGGCGGCTCAATGGGGGTGGGTGGACAGTCCCTGGACGTTTGGGGAGAGGCGGTGATGGCGGAGGCTCATCTCTGGGAAGGAGGCGTGCTGGCCACGCTGGCCCTCAGCCTGGCAGCTTCACTCCAGACAAAGCAACGTTGTTACTCAGGGCGGCCGTGTCCGATCTTCCTAAGGTTTTCCATGATGTCTTTTGTGTGTTCTCTTCACTTTCCCCCAGCTTTCAATTGGCTCTGAAGAGATCCCAAATCAGCTTCTGGAAGTTTTAATTACCTAAATGATAATTATATTTAGAATAACATTCACCACTTATTATACGGTAGACAGTATCATAAGTGTGTGTCTGCGTGTGTGTGTGTCTGTGTGTGTGTGTGTGAACACATAGGAACCTGAAATACCATCAAAATATAATGCATACTTGGAGCCGTTAAGTGGCTTTCCCCAAGTTTACACTGTTAGTGGCAAAGCAGAATTAGACCCCATGTATTGTCTATTCCCAATATTTCTAGGCACAGAGGAGGGAGTGGTGATGTTGAAAATCCCTCCAGTTTACAAAAACACCATAAAAGTGTAGTCAAACCCTGAATCCTCAGGAGGAGAGTTTATACATAAGAGAGACTGTCAGGAGAAAAACAACATCTAAACCAATGAGTTCATGTATTCAACAAGCATTCACTGAAAGGCATCATACAAGGAGCCCCAGGTACATAGAGATAAAGGACACAGGTCATGGTGGCCTCATGGAGCCAGAGTTCCAGTGGGAGCACAGGTGATCATTACAAATCACATCACTGCTGCTCAGGCAATTCAAGTCAGCTCACGGGACGGGAAGTGGACGGGGTATAAAACATTCAAGTAGAAATCAACAAGATGATTTGAATCAAAATATAAAGGAGGGGCTGGGAAGGTGGCTCAGTGGTAGAGCGCATGCCTTGCATGCCTGAGGCCCTGGGTTCTATTCCTCGGCACCACATAAGCAAAAAGAAAAAAGCCAGAAGTGGCGCTGTGGCTCAAGTGGTAGAGCGCTAGCCTTGAGCTGAAGAGCTGAGGGACAGCGCCCAGGCCCAGAGTTCAGGCCCCACGATGGGACCCAAAAAAAAATATATATATATAAAGGAAAACATTTTGGAAAAGAGTAAAATTTAAGGACTAAAGAGTTCAGGATTTATTACAAGGCTTCAGTAATTTAGGTGTATATGTATGAATGTATATGTATGTGTGTGTGTAGCTATAGATCTATTTCTATCTATCTATCATCTATCTATCTATCTATCTATCATCTATCTGTATGAATAAACACAATGGGGTCCATATTGAATACATTATATGTTCAATTATTTTTGGCAAAGGTAACAAAGAAATTCAGCGGAGAAAGGATAATCTTTACAAACAATGTAAACACAACTGGAATGCATATGCAAAAATTTCCCAAACCTTCACTTATGCTACATATGAGAAATCAATTTAATGTGGATCATCATAGATTTAAATATATGAGATAGATGACAAAACTTTACAAAGAAAATCTTAATGTCCTTGGGATGGCCAGGGGTCAGAGTGGGGGGAGGGAGGGGGCATGGCGGGGGGAGGGGGAAGGGAGGCTCTGCTGTGGTGGGAAGTGAGCAGATCTGCGCATGTTTGGATTTAATCTGTTTGTGAAGAGGATTACTAAAATCATTGCTTACTCACACAGAGAAGGCTTTTGATGACTTTTGATGACATCCTGATTTATGCTTAGAGAACTGCATTCTGGCTATTTGGAGAATGAATTTTAGTGAGTTCAAAGTACACAAAGGAAGCTAGGTTAGGAGTCATTATTTATTTTTTATTTTTTTGTCAGTCCTGGGCCTGAACTCTGGGCTTGGGCGCTGTCCCTCAGCTCTTCAGCTCAAGGCTAGCGTTCTACCACTTGAGCCACAGCGCCACTTCCGGCTTTTTCTGCTTATGTGGTGCTGAGGAATCGAACCCAGGGCCTCAGGCATGCAAGGCAAGCGCTCTACCACTGAGCCACCTTCCCAGCCCCAGGAATCATTATTATGATTATTATTAGAAAGCCTGAATGAGAGCTTTGGTATCAGGCCACCAGGAGAGACGGAAAGAGGAGGACAGATGCAGGCTGCATTTAGGGAGTGTGGGCCCACACCTGTGTGGGCTTGCTGACTGACAAGATGAGGGAGGTAATCGGGAAAGAGGAAGGACTCAGAGACGCTGCTGGCTTTTCCATTGAGCTGGCATTCCATGGGGCAAGATGGAACCTTGAGATGGAGCATGGCCATCATCTGAACCTTCACGATTTGCCAAGGGTTCATCGTCTCTTTGGTTTTTACAAGAATCCTACTGCCCGCAAGGATTATCATAAAAATGCAATTACCATTTCAGGATTATAAGAAAATTCAGCCTCTGAGAGAAAGAGAATTTGTGTCTAGCCACAGAGCGTGTAAATGCTATCTCTCTGGAGGCCAGAAGAACCCGACCTGTGATCACCTCTCCAGCACTGGGCACAGGCCAGCTGTACCTCCTTTGCCACAGCTCTATTTGCAGTTCAAGCACTGACAGCTTTGACACTGAGAGTCTAACAGCTGTTTCAGACACCTAGTTCAGCACACAGAATCGGTGTGTCTATTCTTGGAAGCCTGATGATGCAGAGGGTAGGTAATGTGATAGGGAACTTTTGGCCCCTCGTAAATCATAAGTCAGATCCTAACCAGATTACCAGGGATCCAAATATGCACTGCTTAATGACATCTATAAAGATGATAGCCCTCAATTATGTCCCTCTTTGATGTTTTATGAGTATTTACACAGAAATAAAGATCATCTAAAAAAAGGTACAATATCACAGGGTCTCTTCACTACGTTTTATAATGACACGGAAAGGCTGGAAGGTGGTTAATTTTCCCAAACATCTAGAAAGTGCCTCGTTTAAATATTTGAACTCATGTAATCACGGCTAAAGGCCAAGTTCTTTCCTATTCTTTGGGGGATAGAAAACACCAACTCTGGGATCCTGTCTACATTTAGTGTTACCACCCAGTTATCACTAGTAGTGGGAAACGGGTCCAATTCCCATCATTCATAATCTGGAAGCACCACAAGCTATGGTTTTGTGACACAAGTATCCAGCCATCGTATTTATCCATTCTGCTGCTTCAGTCCAACCCTACCCAGACCTGGGAAGATTTCAGTCTCGCTCCAGGTTCTGTTGTAATCACAGCCACTGTCAACACAACCAACTTCCTTTCTCATCCTCCCCTCTCCCCTGCTTCTCTTCATGCCTAAGACAAGAATTTTGTTTTACAAGCATACCTCTCGTTTATTATTTTATTTTCTATGACCCCTGTAATCCTCCCTAAATTACTGTTTGAACAACTCTGTTATTGTATGTAAGTGAATTAAAGTGAATGTTTATCATCCGTCCTTGTCTAGATATTTGTCCTTATTAGCCATTTGGGGATGAGGTAGAATTAAGGCTTTGGGGGCAGCTCAGAAGGGCCAGCTACTCCTAGAACGCCTGTAAGTAAAGCTGAGCAAGGGATCTCAGCGTGGTGTCAGCCCATGGACCTCGATGACCTGTCTCCGACGATGGCAATGTTTATGGCCTTTGAGTCCTGTCCAGATTTCCTGGCTGATTCTCTCCTATCCTCTTACTGCATGATGGTCTGAGGTAGGTGTTCTTCCAGGTTCTTGGCAACTTGAGCAAAGGATTGAGGGAGAAGCACATGAGCAATGACAGAACTGCGTTCGTAAAGCGAGAGTAAAGGAATGTGCTTCGTGTCTGTGAAGGCCTGAGCAAGAGCGCTCCAAGGCCCTGAGGAAGGGTGGCTGGGGCCACTGAAGGTTCACTTTGGCAAAGGCAGGAGTTTTGAGTGATGAGCGTTGGTTGTATCGGTTTTCAATCGCGCATGTCCGTTCCTTGCAATACGTTCTGTTAACATGATATTCATGGTATGAACGGTATAAACATGAGGCCTTAGTGATCTGTCCTGAAGGTTCACTTGACGGCTCAGTACGGTGCTACACTTGTGTTGTTAAGATTGTGCTGATCAAGAGTCCTCGGTATCAAGATATGATGCCCATTTTACCGGTTTCCCTGGGACACGGGTCAGGGCTTGTTGACGGCCATGAGGGAATCTGGGAGGCTCGTAGGGGTGTTCCCTAGGCAGGATGGATCTATGGCTGAGTCAAAAGGCTTCAGCAAGCATGGACCCTGTTTGATCTGCCTGCCTCACTGTTTTGGATTCAGATAAGGCTGGCTTAACCAGCGTATACAGTCTTTAAAAAAAAAGTAACTTTAGTAGCTCATTTGATGTCTCCTTATATGACACACTTGCCTGCTTTTTTTTTTTTTTTTTTTTTGTCGGCCGTGGGGCTTGAACTCTGGGCCTGGGCGCTGTCCCTCAGCTCTTCAGCTCAAGGCGAGCGCTCTACCACTTGAGCTACAGCGCCACTTCCGGTTTTCTGGTGGTTTATTGGAGATAGGAGTCTCACGGTCTCTCCTGCCCAGGCTGGCTTTGAACCGCGATCCTCAGATCTCAGCCTCCTGAGTAGCTAGGATTACAGGCGTGAGCCACCAGCACCCGGCTACTTGCCTGCTTTTTAATGCTATTAAATATATATATATACATATATTCAGTTAGAAATAAATTCTGAGAAACAGATATGCTCCATTATTTCTAGTCTAGCAGCTAGACTAGAAACAAAGAGAGTTATGTCAACTAGAAATTAATTCCGCCACTCATCAGCAACCTCCGGATGAGTTTGAACAGCTTTGGTATAAAACTTTGTAACTTTCCATGTACTGTGTCTGCTTCAATGAGCATTTTTTAACCCCTGAATGTAGAGAGTTCATGCTTGAATGGGGCCTGCATTTGGAAAATCCAGTTTCTGGCATCAGGCCTAAGTATAAGTCTGTAAATGCTGAACTTTGTCTTGGATAAGGTAGAAAAATCATTGGCAGGAAGCACAACCCTCACTGGATTGATAAGTCCACTTCCTCCGTGTTCCCCGGCCTTCAGATTCTCACTGGGATCTCTAACTGAGCACTACCTCTTTTTTAAATTTTTTGTTGGGGGGTCCAGTCGTGGGGCCTGAACTCTGGGCCTGGGTGCTATCATTCAGCACTTCAGCTCAAGGCTAGTGCTTTACCACTTGAGCCACAGCACCACTTCTGGCTACTTTTTGCTTATGTAGTGCTGAAGAATCGAACCCAGGGCCTCAAGCATGCAAGGCAAGCACTCTACCACTGAGCCACCTTCCCAGCCCCCTGAGTACTACCTCTTACACTTAGGAGGCATCAACCCCAGCTCTGACCTTTCCTCCTAAATCTTCCTTCATCTCAGTGAACTCAAAGGTTCTTTCAGGACACCATGTTTGGGGCTCCTTCCTTTAGAGAAGAGATAGTTGTTATATTGGACTTTGCAGATCAAGGAACCCTGAAAGTAAACACAATTTCTTAATTGCTCAATGAGCTGAGCCTGCAGCCAGATGTTTCTACACAAAATTTCTCATTTTATCTTTTCAACAAATCTCTAGAGTAGAAATTAATGTATTCTCTCTACAGATTAGGTTCCTAAAATTCGGCATTAAATAACCCCTCCAAGGTCATTCAACAAGAAATAACAGAAACCTAAGGCTCTAGTCTGTTCCTTATAAAAATCTCCCTGTCTTCCTCTCTTCGGGTAGTAATTGAAGTCTCCAACACTGTATTCATTCCTTTTGCTAAGCAGTCTTTTCTCCCAAATGGAGGACTTGTTAAAATGCAAACCTATTCTGGAGCAGTGACTCATTTAAAAACCATAAGAATCTTGTTTTTCTTTTCAGAAGACAAGTTATAACACATGTGGAATCTGCATGCACAGATCATTAATACAAAGACATGTTTTTAACATGATTTGACGTGTATTTCTGAACTTCCAGAGCCCTCTTATAAATAGACCGGTATTAATCCTTACGGCAAATCTGTGGAGTCATTTTACCTTTACTCTAGTTTATGCATGATGAAATAGAGTATAAGACAGGCTCGATAATTCATGAGTAAGTGACCAATGGGGTTGAGCCCAGCTGCTCTCACTCTAGATCCTACTCTCTCTGTTGTGTCCAATAGTCCTAACTTTCATTTGATTCAGTGTGGGCGTTGTCTAAGTTAGAACTGCTTTTGAACTGAGTTTGAGTTAGCATCTGACGGTTCTAGTGAGAAGAGAAACAATTTGATGCTTAAATTCTCAGCAGGAACCACTGCTCTTGATTGAAACTTCACAATGTTCAGCGTCACTCCTGAAATCTTTCAAAGGTTTTTTTCAAACATTTGTTGGCAAGTGTATGGAAGAATAAGCGGATGGAGAGGCGCTTTGGGCATTAACTTTCATCCTTAAGTCATTTAATAGTGATCATTCATTTCATCATTCTTCCCTCCGTTCAGCAAACACTTATTAAGGATCCTTGTTGCAGGTGTTAGCTATGTACCAATAAACGAGACAAACCCTTTTCTCTCATGGAGTTTGCAGACATGGGGAGGACTTTGCAGTGGAAAGCTATTTCAGGCGACTGTGAGTGCTCCGGGCACAGTGGCCAGGCTGAAGGGTCTCAGGGGCTCAGGCAGGGTGAAGCGCAGGGGAGCGGTTCTGGTGGGCAGGCCAAAAAAGACTTCTTCGAGGTGTTAATACTGGTAGAAACAATGACAAGAACCCGGTCAAAAGTTCAAACAGAATGAACGACTTGGGAAGTACAAAGCACAGAAAAATGGATCGTGTGAACCATGTGGATGCAGAAGGGAGAATGGTAATGAGTGGGAGTGGAAAGCCAGGGGTGAGCACTGAGTGCTGCCAAAGCCAGATCCACACTGGTTCTAAGTATAATAATAAAAAACCACCATGGGACTGTAAACAACAGAGGAGAACAAGGGTACAAACAGGGAGACTGAGTAATAATAAAGATGAAGGAAGAAAACTAATAAAGAAAAATAATAAAGATGAAAAATGATAAGGCTTGAACTGGGATCGGGCGTGGCGAATTAGTGCCCAGAGTTCAAGTGAAAAAAAAATGGCCAATGGTTGCACCAGGAAATGGTGAAAAAGAGACTGGATTTAGAAGGGATTTTCATGATGACAAGCCTGGCTGACGACTGGCCGAGGAGCAGAGAGAGTGAGGAAGAGTCGTGAAGGAGAAATGTTCTGAGTGACAGATCTGGCCGAGCAAACAGGTAAATATTGACACGATGAACTGAGAAGGTAGCAAAGGTTGGCGAATTAAGAAAATGAAAAGGCTTCCTCCAAATCTGTGCAGAAAAGTCCCTAGAAAAAAGCTCTCAGATGTGAGTTTTTAATCACTTTGAAGCATTAGACTAGCAATAATAGTGAACAAAATAAGTCTTGCTATTGACACTATTTTGTTCCTTTTATAAATGTATGATTTTGCCTGTTCTTAACCCTGACCAAGCTAGACCACCCTTTGGCATTCAGTAAGTTTATTGCTGCTGCTGCTTCCTACTTCCTCCTCCTCCTCCTCCTCCTCCTGCTGCTGCTCCTCCTCCTCCTCCTGCTCCTCCTCCTCCTCCTCCTCTTCCTCCTGCTCCTCCTCCTCCTCCTCCTCCTCCTCCTTCTTCTTCCTCTTCCTCCTCCTCCTCCTGAACCTCTTCCTCTGCCTCCGCCTCCACCTCCTCCTCCTCCTCCTCCTCCTCCTCCTCCGCCTCCTCCTCCTTCTTCGTCTTGCATTCCTCTCCAGTCTGCCTACTCCATTCATGAAGCACAGCTGACCCACACTCTTTGCTTCTCAGGTTGTGAAGTTTGCTGCTTGGGGCAGTTGACAGGCTCAGTGGTTTGTAGCCTGCACGTTCATTGGTTGCAACCCCTTTCAACCCTTGGGCTCACTTGACTTGTGTCTCAGTTGAAGTCCCTTGGGGCAGATAAACAAATTCACTTTTGTCCTAACAGCTTGAACACCGACGACACTCCGAGAGCATCCATTCAGTGCTCCCAGGATGCACTTGGCCCCGGGCACATTCTCGTCACCATCAGCGTCTCCCTCACAGCCTCTCACTCACCCTACTGAGTTCTGCTCCTCTGTCTCAGAAGACACGAAAATAACAGCCAAACAAAAACAAACAATAAGAGTATAAAGTCGATGGCCACCTAGCCTTTATCTCTTTTACTTGACTCTTTCATGTTCAGGTAAGGCATGTGAAACTCATTTATCCACTGTCTCCATATAAATATCCATGCCCGGGCTGTCCTCCACCTTGCTAGCATCAGACCCTGAGCTGTCAGATACTCCTGGCTGTATAGAAAGATTTTCACATATACTAACACCACTGAATTCTGATAACACCGTCAGAAGGGATTTTGACATCCTATATAATATTATATATTACGTATAGTACTATATGTTGCATATTATATGTAATATATAATCTAATGTATAATGTATGTATAATATATTATATAGTAATACTTACACACTGTCTAATGTAATAATAAATATATATGTATATAATATATTATAATGTGTAACATGGTATTATACATTATATAAATATACAATATAACATGTTGTATATTTACATATACTATATAATATACTATATAATATAATATATACTATACTATAATATATACTATATAATATTATAGTATAATAATTATAATTACATAACTATGTCTTATACTATAAACTATATAATTTTAAAAGAATAGAATATATTATGGATTATGTATTATATAATTTACATGTATAATATAAAGAAACTGACTGAATCTGAGAAATTTAAATTTTCCTCCTTGTTATCCTTAGTACATAAAAGAGCCAGGTTCATAGCAAAACTGTTCTCTCTCTCCCACAAAACAGCTAATGCCTCCCATCAGGAAGCAAATAGAAGCCTTGGAATTCAAGCTTACATTTTTATCTGGCTTTCAATCATCAGACGCCTTTTTTTTTTTGCAGTTTGCTTTTACTATTGCAAGCTGCATTTTTATACTACCTAGGGATAGGCTTATAGAATTTAAAATCTTATATTTTAAGAAAATAATGTCTTCTGCATGGTGATATTTGTGGAGTTCCCACAAGCTTTCTTTTCATACTGATGTCTCTCTGTTCTCCCAGTGGAGCGGAAGCAAAGGTCTGAAATCGATAGATTGATGAGCCTGTGGCAGGGAAGACCTACTGGAAGCGGCGGATAAATAGGCAGTTGCCAGCGCGTCGTGCAGCTTGCAAATAGCCACGAGGCAGAGGATTCTGCGTCCGTGTGCCCCCGACGGGCACCCTGGGCCTGAAGGATGCAGTCAGGACACGGGTGTGTGCCTCTCTCTGTGGGTCTGGGTCCTGACTACGCTCCTTGGCTAGCTGCAGAATCACAGGTGTCAGAATTGGAAAGAATTTTAGACACGTGTGGCTGGGCGTGGTCCAGAGAGAGGAGGGAAGGCGAATGGAGATGAAGGCTGGACAACTACAATTATACTATTCAATGCACTTACGTGAAGATAGAACCCGGGAACCTGAGGGGCTGGGAGATGGGGGAGGGGCAGAATGATGGAAGAGGTGGCATTGATCAAGACGCCTGGAACTCATGCACTGCTGTGTTGGATTGAAACCCCTGTATAACTACTTGAAGATATTTATACAACATTTCACATGGAAAGGCTCTCATTTTTCTTTGTTACAGGTAAGAAAAAAATCGTACAACTACGTCAAGATAATTTTTTTTAAGTTGTAGGCCAAAAGCATGAAAAAAATGGCCAGATTTTAACGGTCAGGGCTTAAGCCAGATCCTCTGACAAGGAGTGCGAGGCTGCTCCCTCCAGCTAGCCTCCTGGTGTGGCTGAGTCCTTGGCCGAGGGAGACGTGGAGATTGGAGAGCCCCCAGGCTCACGCAGCATCTTTGTAGCATGAGGTAGCCCATGTGAGTCCGGAGCCTACCCAGTGATTTCCTGGAGACACCCTGGAGACCGGAAGCTATGGATCCCTGAGATGTTTCTTTGATTCTGGGCTCTGTAATGGGATGTGCCCTATTATCCTTGTGAATTGGAAAGAGCAAGGACAATATGCTCTGGAGTCGGTGACGTGGTGACCATCCTTGCCAGGACTGCTCAGCGAGCCTCTGGACAGCGCCTCGCACCTCTCAGCCACATTCATTATGCCAGTCAATTAACGAGGTGCCCCTTTAAAACGGCCATTCATCTCTATAGAGGTTT
This sequence comes from Dipodomys spectabilis, assembly GCF_019054845.1. Taxonomy (NCBI): domain Eukaryota; kingdom Metazoa; phylum Chordata; class Mammalia; order Rodentia; family Heteromyidae; genus Dipodomys; species Dipodomys spectabilis. The sequence goes on from NW_024870696.1 coordinate 25,464,466, forward strand.
TTGCCTGCCAAACTTCAGAATCTTCCTTTGGTTGAAAAATATGCTGATCCCTCTGCAAACTCAGAACAGAGCAAAAGAAAAGAGCTAAGCAGCTGGCTCATCCGCAGACGTGGCCTGCTACGCCTCCTGCAGCAAGCTGACTCATGGCTTTGGCTGGAGGTGTTGGGGGGATGCCAGCCAGGGCCCTAAAACTCTTGCTTTTCTCCTGTTAATCTGGGGCCCTGGAAGCTGCCAAATGTTTATGCCAGAGTGCCTGGAAACGCTAGAATAAAGCTTTCTAATGTGCTCGTCTTCTGTCTTTCACCCTTCAGTGGGGAGGTCTCTGCAAAGAGGTAGGCATTGACTTTTTCAATCTCTTCACTGGCAAAATGACTGAACCTCTTGGGGTCCTGTACTCGTTTTCGTTGGCTGCCGACACCAATTACAAGTTCAACATCTCAAAAGGACGTGAACTTAGGCGTTCTCGGTAATGGGAGCCAGAAGTCTGAGACCAGCTCCTGCTGACCTCAGACGCCGTCATCCTCTGAGGGCTTGTGGGGTGCAGCGCCCTTCCTGCGTCACCGGCTTTGATGGCTGCTGACGCTCCCTGGCTGGCGGTTGTATCCCTCGCACCTGCATCCTCGGGGCCAGATCCTCCAGCTCTCTCAGCTTCTCCTTTGTGGATCTCTGTGCAAAGACTCCCCCCTGCCTTCCCCTGTAAGATCAATAATGGAGCTTTGGGGCTGGCTCAGAGAAATTAGGATGATCTCCTATCCCAAGATCCTTCACAGTCGCATTGACAAAGTCTTCTTTATCTTGTGACTTGTTTGACCTTGTAAGGAAATGCACATGGGTTAGGATGTAGTATTTTTTGAGGAAAGCATCTTTAATCTTGAGACCAGCTTGGCACTCTGTATCTTTATCTTTGCCTCAAAACGGTCCCCATTGCACACAGCCATAGTTTGGCACATACTCTCCCTCCACAGATGTCTGTGAAGGCCATGACTACTACTGGAGATCCAAAGTACCTACCAGTACATAGTTTTTCTAGAGAGCAGTTCCCTAAAGATAGGGCTATGTTTCTCAGCGCCCCCCATCTACCCTGCACCTGGGCAGGGCCAGGTGTGGCATCTGAGAGGAAATATCTACCACTTGCCAAGCTGGCCCTTCCAAAGTAACCCCCAGACCATTCTTCTCGCTCTTTCTTTGGTGGTCCATTTCCTGGATGCAGGTTCCTGGGACAGCCCTCAGAAACCACGTTTGAAGATGGCAGCAGGTTTCCCAGCACCAGTTCATGAACGGATGGCACTTTCCAGGCACCGGACTCTTTAGAAACACATTTGTGCTGTGCTAAACCACTAATACTCTGCCTCCTATAAAAGCTGCCAATCACTTTCAATACCCTGACTGCCAATTATTTCCCCCTCATATTAATAAGTGATTAAATTAGTGCCTGAAAGAATTGGCCACCCTTCTCAAAGTGTAAGGGGTAGATTATACAAACAAGAAGGCTTTGGGTTTGTCAGATTCCATATCAATGCATGAAATTAGAATTATGGGAAGGGTGACCAGGAAAATGGTGGTGAAGGTGTGGTGTGTGTTGATCCATGGGAAAGCATCTTCCTAGGTAAGTCTTTTTTTTTTTAATTGTGAAAATACCCTTCAGAGGGGTCAATTACATGGGCAAGGTAATGAGTACATTTCTTATCAGGCATTGTTGCCTCCTCTTTTGTTTCCTCTTCCCATGCCTTCCCATCCCCCCCTACCTCCTCACATACCCCCCGCCCTCCCCCCCCCCCCCCCCCCCCCCCCCCCCCCCCCCCGTCAAAGTTGTAGATAAGAATCTTATGAGCTTTCCTGCCTCAGCCTGGCTTCAAACTGTGACCCTCAGATCTCAGTCTCCTGAGTAGCTAGGATTGCAGATGTGCCCGCTCACTCTCCTCCTTATATAACTGATGTGAGAACTCATGAGTCATGTACATGAGAACGTAAATGGATACATTTATATTTTACTTAACAGAGTCTTCGATGGTTTCAAACTTCTTTGGCTGTTGGATATCTGGTTATGAAAGATTGTAAATATACAAAGGTAGGGGAGACCAGGAGGAGCAGTGCCTGTTGCGTGCACTGAATACCTCAAAAATGAGGGGCCATCCTATTTTGATGCTATAGCCACCCTTTCTTCTTTCTCTATCACCATTTTGTGATTTCCCTACCTTTCCCCAAATCAGATAATCATCTATACAAAAGACAGGGTACCAAAATAAAAAAACCAACAGTGACAACAGGGGATAAGCCAAAGGGAAAAGAAAAATGAAAGAAAAAAAAGAAATAACTTCACACAGTATATTTAAAAATCAAAATGAGAACAAAACAAAAAACCCTCGTGTCCATATCTTCTGTTTCTGTAAAAGACTTCTTTGTATTCCAGATATAAGTGAGGTCATACAGTATTTACCCCCCTGTGTCTGGCTTTTATCACTGAACCTAAACAAGCAAATATTGCTTTATACTAACAAGATTTATATATCTCTCCTACGTAGTCTGGGAGTTCTGTTTCTTGTCTTCTCAGGCTGGGATTTAGACTGGTAGAGCAGCCATCACCCCAAAGGTGAGTTGTCACTGTAAATAAAGACATGAAGAGAAAAGGTTCTACTGTCCCACCCTTCAGTGACAATGGCCCTTCTGCTCCCAACTGACTGGCTCAATTTATAAGACCCAACTGATGCTCCCAATGTATGTGGCCTAACTGAAATCAAAGGGAGCCAACAAATGAAAATCGTCCGTGGGCCGACGTACTGGAGCACAAGAAACATTTGGTGAGTAGCGAATATAACTGAGACAGAGAACTATTCTGGTCAGTACATGTTTGAATACAGAAGAAAAAGAGGGAGAGACCTTTAGGTTACTAAAACACATTTGGTCTTCATGAAGTGCTTATTCGGCAGCTCTCATGTTTTACAGAAAGCATTTGTGCCTTCTAAAAGAGCACTGAAATTGGACAGTTGGTTTCAACTATTAAATAACCAGAAAAGTTGACAATGGTTTGGATAAGGCCTCCTTGCCTTTGCCCATAGGGATTGGGAAACGATATAGGTAGATCAAGAGGTGAAGCCTAGTAGCTGCAGAACTTCAAGTCATTAGGAGCCTGCCCTCAACATAGATTTTTCTGGGGAACCTCACCCGTCCCCATCCTCCTGCTGGCCCCCAGACCCATCCAGAGTCTGTTTTACACTGCTGTCCATTCAAGGATAGATTGTTCATCTGTGATAAGATGCTATATTGGACTCCACAGTTCGGTATGATGATCTCTAGTTCCCTTCATTCTCCTGAAAATGGTATAATCTCATTTTTCTTTATGGCTAAATGGTGTATATGTATAGTGACTTTTGTTTTCCATTCATTGGCTGAGGGACACTTAGTTAGTCCCTAGGTGTTCTTTTCTTTTTCTCCTGATCAAAGACACGTTTGACAGAGTCTCATTTATGTCAGCCTCCAACTTGAGAATCTTGTATGGTTACTTGTTAGGAGTCATGTAAAGCAGGCTTTATGACTGTAATCTTGGGGAAATAGTATAGTTACTTACATTATTTTCCTCTTCTTTCTCATCTCCAAAGCTGAGACTTACTTTTCTCATAGGATTTTGGTGAGGATACATTCTCTGTTCATAATGATCAATGAATAAGTGACAGTCACAAGATATTCAAGAGTGCTTAAAGCATCTGATTGCTTTTGTCTGTCACTGGTCAGAGACACCGAGGAGCTGACATCTGGCCGGCTCAGAGACAGTCTCTTGATGATTTTAAATTTGACTTGAACTGAACATTTTCCAGGGCCCCTGGTCCTTCCAAACTTCAGTGTGTCATGCAGCCGTGACTCAGCAGTGTTCAGTGTGCACGTTACTGGCAGAAGGTTGACGTAATCCTTGACTCCTTGTTCGCGGCCGCTGCGAGGGGCGAGGGGCTCTTCCTCCAGCGTGCTGCCCTTCTTGGCAGGACGCCAGAGACACCGAGGTGCAGGCTTGGCGGCTCTGCAGCAGCCTCCAGGCCTCAAGCCCAGCAGCCCGCGCCTCTGCGGTGACGGCTATTTATAGCTCTAGTTCCCAAAGCTTCTGAGTAAGTCACCTCAAAGGAACTTAGCAAGGAAAACTGAAAAGCCCGGGAGAAGCCATTTTCTCTTATGTAATTGTGACTTTGACTGCACACATTGGAGACAATGTGGATCTCCATTATATTTCCAAGTTATGGGATGCTGATTCCTAAGGAAAAATAAAAGGAGAATGAACACTCTTATGGGATATCCAGCCTGCCAGTGCTTTATCCAAAATACTGGCATATTTTACCCTTGTATGCCTATCAATCAAAGTTTTCTTTTAAAATAGAGTCAGGGAAGCTGGGTGCTGATGGCTCATGCCTATAATCCTAGCTAAACTCAAGGCACTGAGATCTGAAGATCGCAGTTCAAAACCAGCCCAGGCAGGAAAGTCTATGAGATTCATCTCCAGTTAATCACCAAAATTCCAGAAGGGGTGCTATGGCTCAAGTGGTAGAGCACTAGCCTTGAGCACAAATGCTCAAGGACAGTGCCCTGGCCCTGAGTTCAAGCCCCAGGACCAGCAAAAACAAAGCAAAGCAAAGCAAAACAGAGCAATGCATCAATGTCAACTCAGGTCTTTAATCCTTCCACACAACACAACACAGAAAGTGCCCCACGATTACTTTTCTAGTGCTTCCACCATAATTTGAGAAATATATAAGTGCCTATCTCTAACACACATCTAAACTGAAGCAATGTGTCAACGGTGGTATTTTGGGTCACCGTGCAGGGGATATAACATTCTACCTTTGGGGGCATTTCAAGGAAGTGAAGGGACAAACAGAAGTCATTTCGATTGACTTTGGGGTGAGCACTGCAAAAGGATAATACGTAATAATTGAATAGGATTCACTGTGTTCTTTTAGGAACAAAATCATAAATGTACCTTCCTATATCCAATAGTGTGTAAGTATGTTTTCTGTCAGATTTGATATCATATAAATTAATTTGTGAGGCACTATCTTTTTGTTCTCATATAAAGACTAAATAAGCCAAGAGAATTGATCTATTGATTTTAAGTGATGATCCTTATGCACATTTCTTTCCTTTGGTTGAGTGTAAGCTATTCCCTCTTTCTCTCTCATTCTGTTGTACATATCACCTGATTTGGAAGAAATAGTTGTATTGTCAAAGTTCATAGAGTTCCTAAGCTTTATAGAGCAAGATAATGACAATTTGCCTGGTGAGGGTTAAAATGTGTTGGTGACTTTAGCTAAGTATAACCATCCCACAATACTGTGAAATTTATGTAATCACTTGATCTCAATAAAGAAATGAAAAAGAAGAAAGAAAAAAGATTATCCTTGATAATATGGGTGGGCCTCTCATCTAATTCATTGAAATGCCTTAAAAGCAAAGCACATTTTCCTGAATTCTGCCTGTGAAATGCAGTGTCAATTCCTTCCTGGGCCACAATACATCTTGATTAATGTCACCCCTTCCAGTTTCAAGTTTGAAACTAGAGAAAAGATAAGTTATTGTTATAAAGTACCAGAAAATCTGTGTTCTACAAATTTGGTTCTACATTTGGATAGAAGACAGAACTTGTAAGGGATGCAGATGAATATGTAGCTAAGGAATTTTCCAGCAAAATATTGAGGGCGAAGCCTGGTTTTCCTTTGCTCCTTACAGTAAATGTGAGAAGAAAGAGATATATTACCGAAGAAAATGGTGAGCCAAGAAGAACCATCTTTGGTTTTTTGAGAGGTTCCCACCTGACCTAGATTTGAAAGGATGCTAAAACAAGGAAATGCAATGTTGAACAAATATGCTCTGGAGAGAGGGTCAGGGGAGAGCAGGAAATCTCAGACATGTGGCTCATGGATACACTTACCCAGTGTAGACGCAGCCAGGGGTAGAGAGCGGTTAGCCAGGATGGTTCTGTGGAGAACAAGCTCATCTAATGGCTCTCAGTCTCTTGGTAGACGTCGAGGCCCAAGATACCTTAAGGAATGTGAGGTGCCAACGTGGACTGAAAAGGGACAAGAGACTGAACAAAATCAACGTTTTCCACCCTCCCAAGTCACTGTAGGTAGGAGATGAGTCAATAACACTGCTCAGGGCTGCAGTCATGTGCGGCCCTCCCAACAGAGGAACTATCATTCCCTCGGAAGGGCCGGCTGCAGAACCACAGGTGGCAGGTGACCAAGCAAGTGGCCAGACCAGGGCGATGGGCTGCGGCTGAGGGCTCAGGGACAGTGGTCACGGAGCTTCGGGCCACAGAGGGCATTCTCAGACACGGAAACGCTGGCCTTGGACGACTTTCAGTTTGATGGGGAGAACAGGGTCAGAAAGACCCGGAGCTGCCACTGCAACTCAGGGTAATGTTTACAAAACGCTGGGCTTGTCGAAACCACCTCTCACCCGGCTGCCTTTCATGGTGACTCGACTTCCCACAGCCCAACGGTGCTTTTCTCGGGGCTGTCTTGGATCTCAGCCTTGGGCATCGCCAAGTGTGAGAGAAAGCCAGTCCGTTTGCCGCCAGGAGCATTCTCGGGACCAGGCAAGGCTCCGTGCCTCTGCCTTTCTCCAAGCTTGTCATTTGTTTAGCAATGGTTTGCAAACCAAGTTCATGTCAGCAACGTTCCCTGCTCAGCAGCTAAAATGGTTAGTGCCGAAGTGTGCGCGCCTCACAGAGACGCCGAAAACAGAAGAATGGCGGACCCACCCTAATTCACAAGAACACGGCATTACACAACCAATTCACGTGAGCTGCTTTCTTATTAATGCTTGTGATCCTTCAAAACCTGAATGGACAGTAAAAATAGCAGTATTTGCAAAGGTGGTTGAAAATATGCTTTTTGGAAATCTAATTCTGCTATGGTGTGGGCAATTTAACTAAGATTCAGGTTTTGTGTGTGTGTGTGTGTGTGTGTGTGTGTGTGTGTGTGTGTGTGTGTGAGTGTGTGTGTTGTTTTGGGTCTTTTTGGTCTTTTTCTTTTTTGGAGGTCGAACCCAGGATGTTGCAGTTGCTAAGCAAGTGCTTTGACACGGAACTATTTCCCAGCACAAGACTCAGTTTGATCACTTAAAAAATGGTCATCTAAAATGCCTTGGCTCATTGAGTAATCGTATTTAATTAGATATTATAGGTAAAGACCTTAGTAGATTAACTTGCACGTTACACACTCAAAACTTCCCAACTTTCTTTAGAAGGATGGATATGCTTGAAAACATGAAATGTTAGCCTCTGTTAAAATAGTCCAGATCAACTGGACAATTTTCCCTCGGATGTATTCAGTAGAAGAATTTGCCCCCTTTCAACTGAAGAATCAATTAGACAATTTGACCTGTGCGAACAGAAATTCAATTGATCTGAAATTCCTTGATAATGAAAGTTTTTTTTTTGTTCTAGAGCAACTATGATATTTCATACCATGGATCAGGTGAATACCAATAGAGAGAAAGATTTAAGTTTTAAATTGCAATAGTTTTGTTGTGGTTGTTGTTGTTTTTGTTTTTAATAGATAGTGGGACTTGAACTCAGGGTCTGGGCTCTGTCCCTGAAACTCTTTGTGCTCAAAGCTAGTGCTCTACTACTTGAGCCACAATACCACTTTTGACTTTTTCTGAGTACTTTATTGGAAATAAGAGTCTCATGGAGACTTTTCTGCCTGGGCTAGCTTTGAACCACAATCCTCAGATCTCAGATTCCTTAGTACCTAGGATTATAGGCATGTGCCACTGGCCCTGGTACTTTTTTCTTTTCTTTTCTATTCTTTTTTTTTTCAAGGCTAGCACTCTGACACTTTTAGCCACAGTGTCACTTCCAGTTTTCTGGTGGTTAATTGGAGATACGAGTCTCATAGACTTTCCTGCCCAGGCTGGCTTTGAACCCTGATCCTCACGGGATCCTCAGATCTCAGCTTCCTGAGTAGTTAGGATTACAGGTGTGAGCCACCAGCACTGGGCTGCAATCGTTCCTTAAGGGAGGATATTTGTCTAGGAATTCAGCAATGGGATCCTATGCCTGGAAGTCAGGTCAAGGTGGAATGAAGCTGCCTCACACAGATGAACAAAGCGTAGCTGTAGCCAGCACATGCCTAAGCAAATCAGATGATTCAAACCCTGGGCTGCACCTAGGCGGTCTCTGTGGCTGAGTTACTTCAAAATTAGCTTCAGCAATACTACCTTGAGAAAGCAGCACGGCACAGTCCTTGTCTCCTGGGGATTCACTCTGGGGAAAAGAATGACCCAGCACTTGGAGTTAGAGGCCAGCTGACAATTGCCCCTAACACCGCCAAAAGGCCTTTGAAAACTCTCTTCAGAGAGATTCAGGTGAATAGATCAAATATACTTCATGTCCTAAGAAAGGAGAGAATCCTATAGATATTTAATACGTGTGATGCTCAAGTTATAACAACAGTACACTCAATAAAACTAAGGCAGAAGAGTATAGTGTAAGAGAACAAATGCAGGAAGGAAGCTAGAAGAACACCAGTGAATAATTCTGAATCATCTACATAAATTTTATTAGAAGCTCTCAGAGGCAAAATGCAATTTTAATTAGGATATGATATTGTTTATAAACAGGAATTTTGTCCTATTAAATATAACACTGAATGATGAGGTAACAGTAATCTCGATTAAGACTGTGGCTTTGTTTTACATTTTTAACTGATCTGCTTAAAATCTCTAATTTCGTAAGTCAGACATACTTTTTGGTTCTTCACTAACCTGATTGGTTGTTTGAAAACAACTCAGTCATAATGGCTGAAAGGTGACTGAATTGGTCGATGTCACAAATGCAGACTAGAGAGGATTCTTTACTTTGCATCAGAAGACATAGGATAGATGTGAGAGTACAATATACAAAACCAAATCTACCTTAACAGCACTGGTCTATGGCCTCATGCTACAGAGAATTTGGAATGTTACATTTTGGCCAAAGTTCGCAGGTACCTTTTGCATGGTAGTGCAGTGAGCTTCCTTAAGTTTGGATTTCAGAAGAATGGGTTCAAATTTTAGTTCTGTCTGTTCTAGCTATGTAAAGTTGGGCAGGTCACAATCCCTGAGTACCTAGTTCCTCATTTGTAAAATGAGTGCCATAGTACGCGCAGCATTTTTGGGGAGGAAGTGTATATCTGTTGGCTGTGTTTGGTTCATCGGTAGTTATCAAACATAGCACAAAGCCCTTGATGATGGAGGTGAATTTGTCTTGGACTCTCAATTTCAATGAATCTTTGCTAAACCAATAAACTGACAAACAAAAGAAACATGTTTCCTCTCAAGTTCTGTAAAAAACATTTCCAACTATCCAGATCTTCTGACTCCTACTTGCTCCATTAAGCCTTCATCTAATCAGCTCTGCGGTGGTAAATGCCTGGGTTTTGTATTTCTAGATTATCTTTGATTGTTCTTAGGTGTCTCTTTGTTCTGCCTAAATAAATGCTGAGTATAGAAACCTATTGCTTCATTATTCCCTGTTGCACCCAATATGATGTTATCTCCACAAGATATTTTTGATAAATACTTGTTGACCAATTGCCTGAAAGCTTGCCTGATGAAAGGGAATGTTACATGATGGCTAATGGAATGGAATGGAATTAGCTGTACTGTGCTATGGTGCTAATGCTACGTATCATTAGTTTTGCATACTGCACTCATAAATTGACATGTTGAGTTGAAACTCTTCTGTACAACTACTAAAAGATAATAAAAAGAAGTCTTGCCTTATGAAGTGAGCAGGAATTTTGTGAAGATTATTTGATTTTATTTTCGAATTACCTTCTATGGTATCATCAGATTTTGGTGTTTACCAAAGAGCAATATATGTATGTATGTGTGTGTGTGTATATATATATGTATATATACACAGAGAGAGAATCATATCTGCATATATAGTGTACATATGGAGGTTGGAGGAAGATGGTGGAGGAGAAGCTGGAGGCTAAACAAGCTGTCGGATAGAAAGCAGTTTTAGTGTTGCAGTGTAATATGCTGTAGGGGAGCAGCACATGCTTGGGTCATAGTCGGGCCCTACATATTCACTTGCTCTGCAATTCACCGGCAGCCCAGCCTCTTAGCAAGATTGGTTGAGCACCAGCAGCACACTCAGGCACACTCAGTATACTGCTATTACAAGTAAGCTTCGCTGCTGGGTTGATGGGTGCACATGCCCACGGAGCCAAGGCTGTGAGAGTCAACACGATTGAGCAGTCCATGCAGGGCCTACTGAAACCAGCTCAGCACAGTCCACACTGGCGTCTCAGGATGGCATAGAACATTCTAGAATACTCATGCCTTGTAGTGATTCAGACATGACTCTGAATTCTTCTCCACTGCATAGAGTCTGTTCCCCTGAGAACATAGCTCAATCTCTTCGACCTCTTAGTTTTCTCATTGGTGAAAGGAGGCTAATGATAGCCACCTTGGAAGTAGACGATGAATATTTAAATGAGGTGCAGGTACATTCCTGAGTAAAGGGTCTGGCTCAGGGTATGCATAAAAGTCATTAGCTGCTGTCATCCTCATTATCTAGGATCGTGTGTGTGTGTGTGTGTGTGTGTGTGTGTGTGTGTGTGTGTGTGTGTGTGTGTGTGTGTGTGTGTGTGTTAGAGCCACAGGTGAATCAGAGACCTGGAAGGAACCTCAGATGGACAAAGGACTCACAGGGGATTCACAGAGGCCAAATGCCCAAACCTGCCCCGAGGCCCTACCGCGTGGCAGTTAACACTGACTTTGTAGGAAAGGACCTCAAGGTGCTCTTTTCTCTGCTGTATGTTTTCTGATCTTCTTACTTTCAGTGAGACCTTTGCAATGTCTTATAGAACAGAACCACATTATTTCATGTCCTTAGACTAGGTGTTGAAATTCCTTAACTGAAAATAAAGGCTAATGAATAGTAATTTACCAGACTAGACTCTATTCGAACTGTCTAGTTCCAGTTTGGTTTCCATCGGGGATAGCCTGCCCACTCCTTAGATAACATGAAAAACGACCATCCAGCAATGCGGCGGGCTGGATGTATCAAGCCAGCACATTTCTGCTAATGGGCTGAGCATCCCGGGGCCTGAAGCCTCCGGAGAGTGCCAGTTCACCAGGCAGCGCATTCCACAGGGCAGTTACACAAAGATACACGAAGCCGAGGCTCGTGTGGAGAAGAGGAACCACTGGGGAGGCTGAGAGAGCAAGAAAAGGCAGCTGCCGTCCCACCCGACAGACCAGTCCTGATTTGGCCTAGAGCGTGGCGTTCAGATAGCATTGAGAGGACAATGAGACAACTCTCAGTGCTGGAGATGTGGTTTCCCACCATGGGCAAGATCTATGTTAATATGAAAAGCAGGAACAGCAACCTCATGATTTTCAACCCACAGACTTCCTTACAACGCCATCCCTCCCGAGGGTGAGACTTAAGATGCTGGAATCTATCTGTCAAGCGCTTCTTCCTGTTGGTCAATAGACACCGACGGTACTTCAAAAAGCAGAATTTAGAGAAGATGCCTCTCCTTAGTCCCAAAGGAAACCTTCAATCCAAGTTGGCATAGCAGAGACAGCTGGACTTGGACAACAGTTGGACTTGGGCTCAAAGTCCATTCCTGTCAGCGGTGTGACTTTCGTCAAGGTGCTATTTCAGGAGCCTTTCTCCAGCTCTCTACAGTGACAGCAGGCACCTGTCTGCAGAAGCTGAGAGTGTTCGATGGCAGCCTAAGAGCCGGCGGAAGCGAGAGCCTGCTGAGCACCATCCTCCCCTCACAAAACCACTACGCGAGAGCCCGACAGCATCTGTCAGCAAGCTAAGAGCTGACGGCTCTTCCTTCATTTGTTTGTGTTTGGGGACAGGGTCTCCTCAAGGCTGGCCTTGAACTTACAATCCTCCCTCCTTCACCTCCATTGTAAGGATTCTGTGCGTGTTTCTCACTGGAAGTCTTAGATTCTAGATGGATCCCTGTCATTTCCGGGTGTTGGACGTCACCAAGGCTCCCACTGAGTGACAGAGGATTCCCTCCGTGCCTTTGGGGGCAAAGACTTCCTCAGGCATCTCTGCTGCTGGCACGAACCTTCTGCTGCCTTCGCTCCTTCCAACTTCATAGGTTCACCTGCCCACCATGATCCTCTAGCTCAGAAGAAGCATACCCTTTCCTGTGCATGGCATTCACTGGGCTCGACCTTCTTTTATTCATCAGCCTTTCCAGGTTCCAATTCTTGTACCCCTCTCTAGACCCAAATACACCTGTCTAAATAAAAAAGTGTATTTTATGTCTCTTCATTTGGGGTCAGGAACAAAATAGGTGATTAATAAGTAATACTGTATGATACATTATGTATATATCATAGATACCTTGTGTGCACAAAAACTCAGCCATGAGAGATGACCAATTTGGAACAAGCAATGTTATTCTTGGAAGAACTGAGTCCTCAGGATCACCTGTCTGTTTGTTCCCAATGTTTTCAGCTCTCTGCAGGGATCTGTGGAATTTTGTGGGGTCTTTTTTTGGGGGGGGTTGCTCACTGTTAAATAGAAGAGAACCAAGAGCTCGGCCTCACCGCGTGAGTTTCTGTGAAATCTCTCCCGTATCGGCTGCGCAGCTTCACGGTGGAGAGATGCTCGGGTCCTTCCTCCTGGAAGCCTGTGGGTGGAACCAATCTGCATGACACGTCCTCCTGTGGTAGGGGACAGGAAGGTGTAACTCAGAGCGTGTTCGGCTTCCGAGAACATCTTTCCTAGGAGATCATGGCTAATGAGCTCAGCTTTGAGTCACCAAGAAAAGAGGCCCACAGAGGCAAAAATTAACGGGTGGATTGATATGGTTCTTATTTAGGGATGGCATTCATACGTAGAATGTGGAGATATTATCAGATAGCAGGAAGACACGTGGTTTTGAGCCAGCCCAGATACCTAGACAAGCTATTCACCTTTCAGTGCTTTACTTTTTTTGCTGTATGAGATAAAAGAAGTCAACGACCTTGCGTTAGCAGGGTTAAATAAATCAGTGCACATACTGTACTTTGAGCAGTATTGGGCACATACAACCTATGGGATAATATTGATAGTTTTAGAAATCTACATTGTGAATCATTTACTTTAACAATCTGCGCCTCACAGACCCTTGATCCTTGGTGTATTCAGAGGTTGGTCAACAAGGCTTGATTTCTAGCAAGTGCCTAATATTGTGTGAGCTACTGAGATCATCATTTCAGTATAGCTCATGGTTTGTAAAAACACCTTAACTGCTTCTCAGTTTCCTAGGATGGTGAAAGTTTCTGAAGGTGAAAGTGGTAACTGTGACAGACCGTATGCTGCGAAACTCACTCATCATCAACAAATCGTTCTTTAAAAGATTAAATTTAAACACAAATCTAAGCTGGAAGCCAGTGGCTATTTAGGAGACTAAGCTCTGAGGACTGCAGTTCAAAGTCAGCCTGGGCAAGAAAGTCTGTGAGACTCTTATCTCCAATTAACCAGTAAAAAAGCCAAACGTGGAGTTGTGGTTCAAGTGGTGGAATGAGAGCCTTGAGCAAAAAATGCTGACAGCTTACCCATCTTGAGTTTAAGCCCCAGGCCCAGCACACGTGTGTGTACACACGCTCACATGCACACACGCACATACAGAGTCTAAGAATGTCGGGGAACAAGAGTAGAAGTTGGCATCAATCCTTCTTGGAACCACAGTGCCATCATAATACTTCACATTTTAACGGAATCTCATAATTGTCCAAGTGCTTTTAGACACACTTTCAGTATCAATTACTGAGAATGCTGGCTCATCTTCTCACTAAAAACTGAAGAGCAACCAAATAGCGAGGTGAAATTGATAGCATTTCTCTTGATTGTCACCCTGTGTAAATCACCCTCCTCCGCACAAGAGATCCACGGTCAATGAGTGACACTGATTCCTGAATGGGAGCCAGGCTGAGGCAGCACCCCTGGGTGAAGTGGAAAGGCAGACCCGGAGTGCCCGTGAGAACCTCAGATTCGGGGAGGGGCTGCGTGTGGGGAAGAAGCCAGCTCTCTCCTTGGCCCTGACGTTGAGCGTCTGGGTGAGAGGGCGAGAGTTGGGGAGGAGGTTTCCAGCGACTGTCTTCAACGGTCCTTTCGCACTGGCCACATGACAGGGTGAACATCTGTTCTACTGTCTCTGGGGACAGTGAGAGACGTCGGAAAGTGCAGGTAGTTCTGCATATTAAATTACAACCCACCAGGCAGCTGTTTAGATGAAAGGGTCTCGGTTTATAATCTCATTCTTTCCGTGCAGTGGCCATCTGGTCACCTCTCAGCTGGAACACCACCCTAGGGTTCAACTGCTCGGCAGCCAGCAACTATTTTTGTTCCCTGAGCTTAAAATGACTTTCCTCTTTTGATGGTCAGCACCATCCATGCTAGTTGTTTATATGCTGGCAAAGGCAAATGGTATAAGAAGGGCAAAAAGCAATGCATGTGCATGCTCCAGAGAATATAATAATTTTCATTTTGCAAATGAAAATTTGTATTTTGTATTTGTCTCTGAAAGTATCATTCGTCCACAATGGTAGCTGGACTTCCTGCTTAGGCCTGCGTTGTGGTGAGGAGAGGTAACTGGTCACATACTGGTGGATTTAAGTTCTTAGCAGGAGTTAGAGGTGAGTAACAGAAAACCAGCAGGTTACTGTGTAGGGATTACATCCCCAGGAAGGCTCTGGGAAGGACTCCACATATCTGACCTCCCTGAATGATTCCAGAATGTTAACCCTGTGGTTTGACTAAACAGAGCTAAGCAGAGGTGCTTTGATTAAGATTGATTGGAGCTTCATAAGGAGAGTGTACGCTATTGACCATATCGTTTCTGTTCTGGGGGCCACCATATTGTGCATAGCTGTGTGGGTATGGACTGCACTGAGCAATGTTTTATCTGATTAACAGGAAGAGAAGAAATGTAAGCATCTAGATCAGGTCCCAGTTGAACACAGAAAAACTCCATTCTTTCATGACAGATGAAAATTGTTTGGAAGATGGAAATGTCTAGGTTTCTTTTCCTTTTCTTTTTACTTTGTGTATTCATTAATACCTTTGTGAGAATGTAGTCATCTGAAAGAAGTAAAAAAAGCTTTGAAGTTTATGTCTGAGGCAGGTTGAAGATAAAGACAAGATGTGGGAAGAAGAGCCAGGATGAAGGGAATACCTCATCTGGCCAAAGGAATAGTGCATGTGTGCATGGGCGTGTGTGTGTGTGTGTGTGTGTGTGTGTGTGTGTGTGTGTGTGTCTGTGTGTGTGTGCGTGTGTCTGTGTGTGTGTGTGTGTGTGTGTGTGTGTAAGAGAGTGAGTGAGAGGTATGTATTTCCTGTCCATAAATTCTTAGGACCATGAATCCCCACATTAAGAGTTCTAGATACATGTAATAAATAATAAATTGCAATAACATAAAGAGTGCCCTATCTATAGTGCTGACGTGAACTGCCAATCCTGCTTTTGACATAATGGTGGGACTCCCGGACCTCCTTCGTGAGGCTCATCGTCTGGAGGAAATTTCCTTAACTTGAAACATTGTTTTATGCCTATCATGGGCTTCTTTCAGTTGTCTGAAGTGGCACGTTCGAATCCTACCTCCTTACGACCCTCTCTTGAATGCCATCTGTCACTGACCCATCCAACTATACTATAATGCTTTAGCATATTTCCTTTTATCTGGCTCCTTTGGTTTATAATCCTCTGAGATGCAGGAGCTGTGCATTGATGATGCAGTAACTGAACAAATGAACGAACGAATCAGACCCAAACTTAAGTGAGTTCCACTATCTTATGAACTTTTTTTCTTATTATTGGAAAAACTCATAAAATTCCTATTAAAATTTACCTTACCTGAGGAACTTTATTTTCAATCCAAACTAATACTGTTCCCCTTCTCTTACTGCATTTATTGAGTGCATTTTATGCATAAAACATGTGCCCTCATTTAATTTTTACAACGATGTCATGATGCAGAAATTAGCCTCTCTACAGGGAAGCAAATACAATCAAGAAAGGTTAGTCAGAGTATGTTTTCTCTTATATCCAGAAGCTAGATCTAAAATATACAAGGCATTCACACACAGTGGGACCAAAGAAGAATATTCTTAGGGTAGGAACAGAAAGGGCGCACTACCTATGTGCCTCTGATCATATAAAATTTATCAAAATCAACTCTAGAAAATGGAAATACAAAGGTTTTTTTTTTCTTTTTTACTGTTTTGTTTTCTTTTTGTCTTATCTATCTTTGGGAGGGAAGGGGGCACAGAAATGGAGGGACCAAGGGTGAACCAACGCAGCAGTGGTACTCACGAGACACTGTTGAAAATGAATTATGCGACGTGTGTGTGCGATGAAGGAAAAACGGGGAGAGGGTGAGGGAAAGGTGTAACCATTCTGTCTACCAGCTTTATCACAGCAATAAAACTATTTACAAAATGAAGGAAAGCTTGGTAACGTGGCCAAGGTCATGAAGCCAGAACGCGACAGGAGGGATTAGAGCCCAGACCACAGTCCACAGTGTACTGCTCACTGCAGAAAGGGCCTGGGCCCTTCGTGGCCCACCGCAGTCTCAGTTTCATCAGAACGCTTTCCTGTACTCAAGTTCATGGCCTGCTTTCTCGCTGGCAGGCTCTGTGACAGAGGAATCTTATTTCTCCTCTTCACATCATCTCATCATATATGACCACCCTCTTGTGAGGCTGGTGGGAAAGAGATTCCTGTCTGTATTGGGCAGAAAAGCAAATGGCGGCCTTGAGATTTACTATTATAAATCCACTCTCTGTTGGAGCCAACAGCAGGAGCAATCTTCAATCATAGCTCCAGGCTGCTTCTCTCCAAAAACAAAATGCATTAGCATTCTCCATATAAACAATTCTGGGTAGATGGTAGAGTTCATAAAGCTTTAGAATTGTAAGAATGTGCTCGATTGCCTAGACTGGTGTCTTACTTTTAGAAAGACCTCCTACAAGAAGGCAGTGATTTCTCCTATTTTCTGAAGATGCTTAGCAGAAGGTGACAATGAAGAAAAATAAAGAACTTCAGTTGGATCTGGGATTTAATCCTCACGTTGATACTTGGTACTCACCGTCTGATACATAATGTTAAGTGTAAATTATTCAGATTCAAACCAAGCTGACAATGTTCTTCTTCTCATCGCTCTTGGCCTACTTACAAAGCATAGTTTCTGTCTCTGTGAAAATCTCTGCTCAGCCCCGTTGCTGTAGGCTCTTCTGGCTAAGCTGCTCTCGCTCTTCCCTGGACATGCGTGTTCTCCTGGAGTTTCCTCCCGCTGCAGGCCTCTCCTCAGCTCCCCCTTTGCTTTCCACTACTCTGATGCCAACCCAGCCAATCAGCACAGTTTGTCTTCCTTCCAGCTGTGCACCCCATGTCCGACTATGGCCACATCTGGGCTGTCATCAGGAACCGCTGCTGCTATGACTAAAATATTAACGACTCCCTCTGTGAAAAGTCACACCAGGCAGCTTCTGACTCTAAATTCAAGTTGCTGAGGAGGCAGAAACAATGAAATGGAGGAAATAAAACAAAATCCCAGTATGAGAAAAACCGGGAGAATCTCCTTAGCTCTGCGTGCCCGTCGATGGGCTGGGAGCTTCTGTAGTGGGGAATGTAGCCATCACTAGCTGAGAGTCACGGTCTGAACACCTACATGGGTGTGTAACAAAGTGTACACTAGAGTGCTG
The DNA here is from genome assembly GCF_019054845.1 of Dipodomys spectabilis. Taxonomy (NCBI): domain Eukaryota; kingdom Metazoa; phylum Chordata; class Mammalia; order Rodentia; family Heteromyidae; genus Dipodomys; species Dipodomys spectabilis. Next base: position 25,482,167 of record NW_024870696.1, read on the forward strand.
CGTGGCTGGTTCTGCTGGGCTGATTGGGAGAGAGAATGCGATCTGAGAAGAAAAGGCCAACTCTGCTAATGAAGGACCGAGGATCCTCTTTTGGCTAACATGATACCTGACATGCATGGGGCGTGAATGGTTTGAAGTCTACTGAAGAACAATCACGCTCAACTCAAATCCAGACACGTGTGGCTCCAGCTTTCATCCAGTCCTTAGGTAAAGTAAGGACGTATCGGGTCTTGTTTTGATTATCTTATGCCCCAACCACTCCGTCATCCACATCATTGCTTTCCTGGTGCTGTGACACGTCGCAATGCTAAGCAGTATTTTCAGAACGGGTCAATGACTACAAAGGAGACACGTAGAAAGTAAAACACAAAAGGCTCTTACTATTTGTACTACAGCGAATGTTCGTATTTTTTATTTGTTTTATAAGGAAGAGAGTACAAAAGGCTGGGGGCAGAGACATCACAGGAGAAAGAAAGATGGTGCTACCTCTGCACAGGACAATTCTCAGCTGTGCATGGGGGCAGTGGCTAGCCGACAGGCCGGGTGACGTGGTCGGCAGTGCCCTGTGGCTTCGGGATGCAGACACCCTTCCTGGGAACCTGGGGCTGCCTCTGCTTGCCAGTGGCTCCATGGCCTTTTCCATTTCCCAAGCCTCTCCAAGTTCCCAACCTGATCCCCATTCTCTGACCTCCTGGGGGTGAGTTTTCTTACCTGAGACTTCCTCTTATGGGTTCTTCCTAGCCCTGAATTCATTTTCATCACCGAGTACGCTAACACCCATCTTTGAGTTCAGGGAATTCTTGAAAGTCTTTCCGCACTGCCCGCAAATCTTTCCACTCCCCTCCCTCTTGGAACTCAGAGCCAGCCCTGGGGTTGGGGGCAGGAGTGGCTGGGGGGGGGGGGGGGGAGAGCAGGTGCAAGTCGCCTCAGGCCGAAAGCACACTCTTGGTGAGGACCCTGGAATCACTCAACCAGACCTCGCTAGAGAGCACCTACTGCACTCCTTCTCGAGCTCCGCCCTGCACTTCCTCCAAGGTCACCATGCTGAACTTGAAACTCATTGTACAGGAAAAGCAGTCCCAAGGCTCTTGGGGGAGGCTGGGGACCAACATGCATGCATGCTGTGTACGTGTGTGTGCATGTGTGTGTGTGTGTACACACACATGTGCGCTAGGCAGAGAAACTATTCTCCATCACTTGTCAGGGTCAGTCAGGAATGGGCTGAAAGTGAGCAATATGGTTTCATTGTGGATTTGAGTAGATGGCTGATACTAGGTCAGTAAGGCCCAGGCGGCTGGCCACGCAGCTGCCGGTTCAGGGGGAAGGAAAGAGAGCAGCCAGGGAGCTATAGGCGTCCCAACTGAAGTTAATGTATGGAAACGCTCGGAACCAGTGGCCCCTTTCCTTCGCCCAGCTTTGGAAGTTGGCAAAGCTAAACATTTTCGAATTCGCAGTCGTAAGTGGTCATCCGGCACATGATGAACTTCCACTGGCGGTCCCTGGGGGAGGAGAGTGAGAAATGAATGTCAGCCAGGCTCCTGTCATAGGAAAATTCCCTGCGAGGGAAGCAAGGGAGGCGGCTGGCGGGACCCCGGGACAGAAGGGCCCTGATCTCCCTGTGTTCCCAGAAGATTCCTCTGTGGCGTCTGCAGAGAACTGAAGAACTTTCACAAGGCTGAGGCATCACCTAAAATCATGCTCGGTGACAGGCACCTGGCGTGGCTGGCGGTCAGCCCTGCGCTGACCCCAAGCATGTCCAGGGTGTAGGAGTCAGCGGCTGTTTGAAATCCAAGTGCTTATTTAATGTGGTCGTTTCATTGTAGAAAGCTGTTTAGAAGGCCACCCCTTTCCTCCCGGGCTCTTTGCATCGTGGAGCCATTATTCTGCACCGGTCTCTAGGGTATTTATGCATTTCTCTCCCGAAAGCTTTCTTATAGAGATATAAAGTGAGAGGAAACATCTTTAGAATTGCTTAAAGTAAAAAAGAAGCTGTCTGGCTCTCTGGCACACCGGAAATGGAATTATCATTTGTTTAAGAGGTGGGATGGAGTATGTGTCTGCTCCTGGGTGCTCATTTAAGCTGCGCACACAATTCTCCAGCGCACGTCTTTGAGAAGCTGGGCAAGACAGTTTTATTGATATTTGCTCCTAGAATTGGCAACGGAGGGTGTGGCTTCTTCAAGATGTTTAGCAAACTATGCTCTGCTTGTTTACTAAATAAATGTATTTATTACGGCCAATTTATTTATTACAATATCAGGGAGCAAAGACAAACAAGAACCTATGGCCGGGAATTTTTTTAATTTTATTTTTTTCTCTTTATAATATTAGAGTTTGAACTCAGAGCCTGGAATTTGCTAAGCAAGTACTGTACCATTTAAGCCATGACCTCAGCCTGTTTGCTTTGGTTATTTTTCAAATAAATAAAAAGTTCTTGCATTAATGTCCCCACTGGCCAGGATTTCCCTTCTCCTCTTTATGTTTCCCGTGGAGCTGGGATGCCAGGTACATGCCACAATGCTCAGCTCTTGGTTGGTTGAGATAGAGTTTGGCAAAAACTTTTTTGCCCCTGATAGTCTCAAATCATACATTCCTTCCAATTTTAGCCTCTAGATCTTAGCCTTCTGGAAAGCTAAGATTACAGGTATGAGCCACCAAATCTTTTATTTGTACAGCTCTTTTCAGAGGCCATTAATTAATATTGAGAAAAATTTACAAGCAATCCTAAGAGGACTGAGATATCTGGTTATCCTCTAAGACAGCTGTTTCCAACTAGGGATACATGTGCTATCCTAGATCTCTCTCTCTCTCTCTCTCTATCTATCTATCTATCTATCTATCTATCTATCTATCTATCTATCTATGACAAGGTCTATAAAGTCCAAACAGTTTTGAGTGCCACAATTGGGAGCAGGGTGCTAGAGGCAACCTAATGTGGAGGTTAACCATCTAGAATCACAGGATAATATCGAACAACGAAGAAGCATCAGGCTCCAGCTGTCAAAGCCGTGTCGGCTGAGGGGTCTACGTCAGGAGGAATCCTGGAGAGGTGAGGAGGAGAGCCCTTGCACTGACAGCATTTCCCCATCTTGGGAACTTCACTATCTTCAGAAGAATGGAGAAAACCCAGATGGGGAGTCTACGCGCTGGAGATGAGCGACAGCAGCAACGCGGGCAGGCTCGTTTCCTCGTGGGGGGCTCGTTTCCTCGTGGGGGGCTCGTTTCCTCGTGGGGGGCTCGTTTCCTCGTGGGGGGACTCGTTTCCTGGTGGGGGGACTCGTTTCCTGGTGGGGGACTCGTTTCCTCGTGGGGGGCTCGTTTCCTCGTGGGGGGCTCGTTTCCTGGTGGGGGGACTCCTTTCCTCGTGGGGGGCTCGTTTCCTCGTGGGGGGCTCGTTTCCTGGTGGGGGGCTCGTTTCCTGGTGGGGGGACTCCTTTCCTCGTGGGGGGCTCGTTTCCTCGTGGGGGGACTCGTTTCCTCGTGGGGGGCTCGTTTCCTGGTGGGGGACTCGTTTCCTCGTGGGGGGCTCGTTTCCTCGTGGGGGGCTCGTTTCCTGGTGGGGGGACTCGTTTCCTCGTGGGGGGCTCGTTTCCTGGTGGGGGACTCGTTTCCTCGTGGGGGGACTCGTTTCCTCGTGGGGGACTCGTTTCCTGGTGGGGGGCTCGTTTCCTCGTGGGGGGCTCGTTTCCTGGTGGGGGGCTCGTTTCCTCGTGGGGGGCTCATTTCCTCGTGGGGGGACTCGTTTCCTGGTGGGGGGCTCGTTTTCCTTGGTGGGGGGACTCATTTCCTCGTGGGGGGCTCGTTTCCTGGTGGGGGGCTCGTTTTCCTTGGTGGGGGGACTCCTTTCCTCGTGGGGGGCTCTTTTCCTGGTGGGGGGCTCGTTTTCCTCGGTGGGGGGCTCGTTTCCTCGTGGGGGGACTCGTTTCCTGGTGGGGGGACTCGTTTCCTGGTGGGGGGCTCGTTTCCTGGTGGGGGACTCGTTTCCTCGTGGGGGGACTCGTTTCCTCGTGGGGGGCTCGTTTCCTCGTGGGGGGCTCGTTTCCTGGTGGGGGACTCGTTTCCTGGTGGGGGGACTCGTTTCCTGGTGGGGGACTCGTTTCCTGGTGGGGGACTCGTTTCCTGGTGGGGGGCTCGTTTCCTGGTGGGGGGCTCGTTTCCTCGTGGGGGGCTCGTTTCCTGGTGGGGGGCTCGTTTCCTGGTGGGGGGCTCGTTTCCTCGTGGGGGGCTCGTTTCCTCGTGGGGGGCTCGTTTCCTGGTGGGGGGCTCGTTTCCTCGTGGGGGGCTCGTTTCCTCATGGGGGGCTCGTTTCCTCGTGGGGGGCTCGTTTCCTGGTGGGGGGCTCGTTTCCTGGTGGGGGGCTCGTTTCCTCGTGGGGGACTCGTTTCCTCGTGGGGGGCTCGTTTCCTGGTGGGGGGACTCGTTTCCTGGTGGGGGACTCGTTTCCTCGTGGGGGGACTCGTTTCCTCGTGGGGGGCTCGTTTCCTCGTGGGGGGCTCGTTTCCTGGTGGGGGGACTCGTTTCCTCGTGGGGGACTCGTTTCCTGGTGGGGGGACTCGTTTCCTGGTGGGGGGCTCGTTTCCTGGTGGGGGACTCGTTTCCTGGTGGGGGACTCGTTTCCTGGTGGGGGGACTCGTTTCCTGGTGGGGGACTCGTTTCCTGGTGGGGGACTCGTTTCCTGGTGGGGGGCTCGTTTCCTGGTGGGGGGCTCGTTTCCTCGTGGGGGGCTCGTTTCCTGGTGGGGGGACTCGTTTCCTCGTGGGGGGCTCGTTTCCTCGTGGGGGGCTCGTTTCCTGGTGGGGGGACTCGTTTCCTCGTGGGGGGCTCGTTTCCTGGTGGGGGGCTCGTTTCCTGGTGGGGGACTCGTTTCCTCGTGGGGGGCTCGTTTCCTGGTGGGGGGCTCGTTTCCTGGTGGGGGGCTCGTTTCCTCGTGGGGGGCTCGTTTCCTCGTGGGGGACTCGTTTCCTGGTGGGGGACTCGTTTCCTCGTGGGGGGCTCGTTTCCTCGTGGGGGGCTCGTTTTCCTTAGTGGGGGGCTCGTTTCCTCGTGGGGGGACTCGTTTCCTGGTGGGGGGACTCGTTTCCTCGTGGGGGGGCTCGTTTCCTCGTGGGGGGCTCGTTTCCTCGTGGGGGACTCGTTTCCTCGTGGGGGGCTCGTTTCCTGGTGGGGGACTCGTTTCCTGGTGGGGGGCTCGTTTTCCTTGGTGGGGGGACTCCTTTCCTCGTGGGGGGCTCGTTTCCTGGTGGGGGGCTCGTTTTCCTTGGTGGGGGGACTCGTTTCCTGGTGGGGGGCTTGTTTTCCTTGGTGGGGGGCTCGTTTTCCTTGGTGGGGGGACTCCTTTCCTCGTGGGGGGCTCGTTTCCTGGTGGGGGGCTCGTTTTCCTGGGTGGGGGGACTCATTTCCTCGTGGGGGGCTCGTTTCCTGGTGGGGGGCTCGTTTCCTGGTGGGGGGACTCATTTCCTCGTGGGGGGGCATCTCTCAGTTTCCATGGTTCTGTTATCCAAATAACTGAAAATTCCCAATCTACCAGAAGTTGGGCATTTTAATTAACTAAATCTATTTCTTTTGTAATATTTTTGGATGAAATTCTTTCTTCATTGTTTCCTATCCTTTAAACCAAGAAACACAAAGCGAGTTTCCTTTGGGACCTGGGGACACTATTGATTACCCTGTTATACTGCTACTAAGTTTTGCACTCCAGGGAATACTTCCCTGGTAACTAAGACGCGCTTCCATATTCTCTGAGTTCCCAGGGCTTTGCTTTTGCTTCATTTTCTTCAGTATTTTTGTTGTGCATGTCCTACCGTTCAGTTATTTCTTCCCAAAGATGAAATGAGTTTTAGTGTAACTGATATTCTCATTCTAAATGGTTGTTTCTGAGAAATAGGTAACAGTTAAAGCTTCATGTAAAGCAAAAATAAGCAATGTGGGAAAACTCAGGGTGTTCTCCTATAGGTAAACATGGAATTTTTGCTTATGGAGTCTGATAATAAACAAACAAACAAATAAATAAATCTTTTCCATAGGAAATTGCATGCCATATTCAATAAGTTAAACAAAATGCAACTTCATTTGGAAACATAATAGACAAAACCACACTCAAATTTATCCTAACCTCATTATCTAGTGACTTATTGGAAGCTTTATTCAGTTTGCAAAATACGTATTGGTAACTTTCCAGGAATTCACTTTTGCATAATGTGATTATCACCTAACTAAAAGTGGTCAAAGCGACTTTTACTTTCTGACATTTATTCACACCTCTCTGTAAGTTAATAGAGGGGCTGGCTGGAGACCAGCTGTGTGTAAGGACTATATTTACAGGAATTCTGTTCTTGCTTTCTTCTTATTGTTCTAATGTATTTAAAAGAGAGTTACAAGGATGATTATGAGAAAAGGAATAAAAAAACAGTGCCCTATTCTTTTAAAAAATCTATTTTTAAATAAAAATTTTAGCTGTATCAATGAATGACCCATGAGTCTTCTGTTTCTACATGTGGCTAGTAGGTACTATGGTATGAACGCTAATATTCCTTTAAAATTATTTGTTGGAACCCAACATCCAATGTAATGGTTAAGGGGGGGTTTGGGGGGGGGCTTGAGTTATACGGGCTCACCCTCATGAGCGGATGGATGCCCTTATAAAGATGATGACGTGTGCTGATGTTCCCTCCGCCAAGACCTAGAACCCAGTGGGTGTCTGAAGGAGAGAGCCCGCACCGGACGTCACATTTGCTGTGATCCTGAGCTCGGATTTTCCAGCTTCCAGCTCTGGGAGCGATGACTCCTCATTGCTGGAAAATCCGTCAGTCTAAGGTGCTGTGTAGCAGCAGCGCGAAAGGCCCAGGTGGGTGGGCTTTATGTGTGTCTTTCCTCCCTTTCCTCTTCTCCTCTCTCTCTTTCCTACAGCCTGAAGGGGTGACCCGTGGAGCCCGGGGCTACAGAGGGTCTGGTCTGCTTCTCTCGCCATTTCGCTCTCTCTTTTGGACACGTGCTCTTTGACACTGACTGTCGGGAGATCCTGAAACACTAAGTCAGGGATAGCAAGTCCAGGGCTGGGCCCGGAGCCCGCGCTCGATTCTGGGGAGGAGCTGGCTGCCTTGTCAGGTGCACTCCTGCGGGCGCTGCCCCTCTGGGTGCCTGATGCCGTCCAGCCAGTCCTTTGGTAAATCCTTCGTGAAATAGGAAACTAAAACCAGGGGAACCCCCAGGCAAGGATTTCGGCACACAGGATCCCCGTCTTCTGTAAACCGATACCCGCTGGCAAAGGTCATCCTGCTCACCTTTCCACGGCAGAGAAAGTGGTGGTGGCGCCTCTCATGTAGTACTCATAGTCATAGGAAATCATGTCCATGTCCTCCCCATAGTGGCCCGGGTACTCGGTTGTCAGCCTGTGCGGAGGGAACACAAGGTTACCGGAGAAGCCAATAAACACAATGTACCCCTGCAGCTAACACAAGTCATGCATGAAAAAGAGATTAAGTCTGAGAACATCTTGGGTGATCTAAACCGCCTTCCACTCATCCCAGCCTCCATCCCTGGCTGGAAAAAGGTAGTACTCTTCTGCTGTTCACCTTTCTCTTCCTGACCACGAAGCTGTATGCTGGGAGGCATGCGGCTAACTCTGCAGGCTTTGAAGCACTATTGAATAATATTCATATGAACTCCAACTCCAGCCAACTCACCTAAGACAATGTTTTCAAACTATGGATTATGACTCACTATTAGATCATAAAATCAGTGAAATTGGAGAAATAAAATAAAAATGGAAACACATCCAGATGAGTCATTGTAATGCAATAAAGGTAGATTCATGTGGGTGGAATTTTTTCAAAGATATGTATGTATTTATATGATACAAATATTCTGTGGTAGTTTGTATATTTCTTATTATAACTAATAATCAAAAGGTGTTAGAACTATGTAACTAAAATGTAGACTTTAACAAAGGGAGAAATTTCGTCTGTCTACGTTTTTCAAGCGGCTAAAGTACATAGTGAGTATTTGTTAATAAATAAATGGCTTTGAGAAAACCAATCTGTTTCCTGATCTATAAAAGAATGAAAGTGGCTGGGTGCTGGTGGCTCACACCTGTAAACCTAGCTCCTCAGGAGACTGAGATCTGAGGATTGTGGTAGGAAAGGTAGAAAAGTCGGTGAGACTCATCTTCAATAAGCTACTCAGAAAAAGCCAGAAGGAGTGCCGTGGCTCAGGTGGTAGACAGCACTAGTCTTGAGCAGAAGCAGCTTGAGAACAGCACCCAGGCCCTGAGTTCAAGCTCTAAAGAGAAACAATCATCATATAGAAATCTTACTGCTACTAATAAAAATATATATGATATAATGGTATGTGGCAGGACAGGGTTATGAGAAGCTATTTTGTTTCATCGTTGTCATCTTCTTCCTCTTTTTTCCTCCTCCCCCTTTTCCCCTCCTTCTCTTCTTCTTCCTTCCTTTCTTCTTTTTCCCCCTTCTTATTCCTTCCAAGATTGAGTCAATATTGGATCTCCTAGTATGTGATTGATTCTCTAGAGGACTCATTGTGGTTCCTTCTAGAATAAATCTAAAATCTCCTAGTTCTCATGAAGGTTTTGACTCTGAGGGTCTTCCCAAATGCTGCTTGTCAAACAGCTGAGTAGCAAGTTTCAATGATTTCATTGGAATTTAGGTTTGCCATAGTGTATCAAAGAAAGAAAGCTCTTCCCTTCTGCAGACCAATGATCTTTCTCTTAAGATTATAAAGATTATCATGAAAGTTGGAAAAAACTTGCTTTATAACTGGAAGGGGTCCCATGGAAGGGGTCCCACGAAGATCTCAGTGCTTAGGTTCAGCAAAATTAATGGTTAGCTCAAAAGGATGAAGAATTAGCCAGCACTCTAAATGCTATTCCCTTTCATAACCATTCTTTCCCCTTATTTGTCCTTGTTTTTCCATTCGTCTTAGGACATAATGATACTGTTAGGACAAGTCAGAACAGAGTAGATTGCATATTTTTGCTTGATGTGATCATGAAGGGAAAGGAAAAACCCACCTTGTGTTTCTAAAGGGATCTGGAAGCAGCACTACTGATTCGCAATGAAAACATAAGGTAAATAGCTCATAAATGGACATAAGAAGGCCTTAATCAGTCCCTTTGGTTTGTGATCTCTCAGGAGTCTAATAAAGACTATACTAAAGTTGACCCAAAGAAAGGGGGGATTGTTGAAAACTTGAGTAATGTAAACAGGGTCTGGGGCATTCTACTCATTTCAGAGAACATAGTATCTTTTCTAGAATATTATGGAAGCACTCTTTGGATACAATATATAAAAGTGATTTTTCAAACTAGGCACCAGTGGCTCATACCTAATTCTTAGCTATAATCAAGAAGCTGATATCTGAGGACTACAGTTCAAAACCAGCCTGGGCAGAAAAGTCTGTGAGACTTTTCTTACCTACAGTTAATCACTAAAAAGCCAGAAATGGAGATCTGAATCAAGTAGTAGAGCACTAGCCTTGAGTGGAAAAGCTAAGCTAGACCATGACCCTGACTTCAAGACCCGGTACTGGCACAAAAAATATTTTTCCAACATTTGTATTTCTGCCAAGGTAGTATCTCTATTTGGCAATAACAAATTAGGTTAAATCCAACTGCCAAATCCATTTGAAAATAATTGGGCTACATTCTTCTTAAGTTTTTCTTGACCACTCAGATCTGCTTTCAGTGAAAAATGAGAAAGTGAAAAGAAGTTTAAGATTCCAAGGGTGGAAAACATCATCCAATGTTTTCTAGCTAAGATTCCCTGTCTCTTTGTGTTTGGTAAAGAACAGGCAGGAGCTTCCTGTCAGCTCAACAGTTTTTCTTAGAAGCCTTTTTGCAGAGCAGATCTTGCTGTCCGTTAGATTCCAGAATATCCTGAAGAAGGTGATATGTGTTCCTTGGTATGTTTCCATCTCTGTCCCAGCCAGGTTTAGGTTTTTCTTTTGCTTCTTTCTTTGTTATTTTTTATTTTGTGGTGGTTGTTGATTCATTGTCATCATAAACCATGAGATCAAGTTTAGACTAGTTTACCCAGATCCCTGGGTTAAAATGGACATTGATGGAAGTCACGCGTACTTCGTGAAATGAAAAACACAGAGAAATAGACTCAATCATTAGTAGGAAGACAATGTCCCAAACATTATCCACAGCAAAAACTTTGGTTTCAATGTGAGTCAGGATTGTTACATTTTTTGAATTTAGTTCTTCATATCATCCTCTACACATATGCATGTGCTTCTACGTATGTATACACAAGCATACTCTCTCTCTCTCTCTCTCACACACACACATACACACACACACACACACACACACAGTCCTAATAAATGCAAGTCCTAGTAATAGATACTCAAAGAGAACAATGAGTTTAAACTTTCAGATCTAGATATACAAAGAAATAGAATGATCAGGGCTTCATCTGCTGTGATCTTAGCCACCCTGAGGGGGAGTGGGGGAAGAATTCACCGGCTCCAGCTTTCTGGTGAATTACTAGGTCAGGTCAGGCAGATTTTCGGCAAAGCCACTTCCTACTGGGCATTGCCACCATTTCTGGACCAATTAAAACAAACAAGCCTTTGGTTTGGCAAGAGAAAGATGAAGGCAGGTCAGAAAGGATCTTTTTTTCAGATGATTGAAATGAGTTCATTTTTAAAGCACTTAAGAAGCACTGTAAGGAGTCTTATCTGCTTTCAAAAACCTACTTTATGGTGTGTGTGTGTGTGTGTGTGTATGTGTGCGCGCACGCACACATGCGTGCGTGTATGTGTTTGTGTCCATGTTCACTGTCAGATGGATGTTTATTGTCTATGAGGGTGTAATTTTTTTCATGTTTTCTTAGCAAGAATCAGTTGCACAAGGTTTCGCTTTAACCTGCTCGTGTAATGCTCGCAAACAACTTGAGTGGAATCAGCGCTTTTGTCATTTTCCCTCTTCCCTTTTACCTTCTCAAACCAGTCTCAGCAAGCTTCACTGGTCTATTTTCATGCAAGTACATAAAGTATTTTGGCTATATTTGCCTAGTAGGGGATAATGTTTCATTTCCCCATACTTTTCTCAGTGTCTGCTGGCAAGAAGAGAAACAATTGCTCCAAAGCTAAGAGAGCACTTATTAACATAAGACAACTTCTTGTGTTAGACAGGGTTGAACAAGATGAAAAAAAATTACATCTGATTTTAGCTATGAACTAAAAAAAAAAAAAAAAACCCAGTTTGAATTGAAGGTACTTTTTCAGGTTGATATAAAGCTCTCCCACCTAAGATTCTTTATTTTTGATTTTATAGTGTTATTATAAAGGCGCTACGCAGAGGGGCTACAGTTACATCCGTCAGGTGATGACTACATTTCTTTTGGGGCAGTGTCACCCCTTCCCTTGTTCTCGCCCAGTTTTTCCCTCCTGTCCCCACCCACAAGTCGTACAGCTCATTTTCTACATTGTGTCTAATGAGTACCACTGCTGCATTTGTTCACCCTTTGTCCCTCTGTTTCTGGGCCCCCAATACACTCCCGAAGAGAGATACATGAACAAACAAGACAGAAAGAAGAAAACAAAAACACCAATGAAGAAAAAAACTCTTGTTTCCATTTCCTGCAGTTGATTTTGATAACTATTATTTTATCTAATCATGGGCATACAGGCCTTTGCCTCGTGTTCCTCCCCTAACAGTGCCATCTAAGAGGGTTAGGGTGCCCAAGCTACCAACAGACCTAGGCTCCCTCAGTGGTCATTTGCTGACCAATACAAAGTCATAGACTGCTGAGTTCTGAGAAGTGCCATGGCTTAGAACAGAACACAGAGCTGAAGTTGGGTATTTGCTATCACACCCACTTTGAGGAGTGGAAGAGAAATACAATTTGTTTCTAGAAGGAAGTGCATTTTATGCAGCAAAATTCCAGTTGTGATTTCAACATAAAGTGACTGAGCCAAAGATTGTGTGAAAAACCACCTGTACTAGACCCTGTTGATTTACTAAGGGATTAGACCAAAAGTCAAGCCACAGCGTTGAGCTCCATCCATTGGTGGCATGCAGAGACTTGGGGTAAATGGCTCATTCCACATCACCCTGGGAATATTCACATCTCCTACCAGTGAGCGCATGAAACAGGGCAGACTCCTGGCCCTGTTTAGGGTTTAACAAACCAGAATGATGGAACGGAGGCGGCCTTTTAGAAATAAGATACAATTGGTGGGTGGAGAAATAGCTACAGAATGTGAGTGCAAATGTAGAGAGAAGAGAGGGAGTGGGTGAGGGAAGGAGGGAGCAATAGAGCGGGTTAATCTGAGCCAACTATAATGGATGCATGTGTGTGAAGCCACAGTGAGACTCCCTGGACAATTAAAATATCTCCAAAATGGAGGCCAGGAGTGTAGAGAACAGGTGTGTTGGGCATGGGAAGAGACTGAAGAAGGGTTAATATGGTTGAAGTACACAGAACAATGGAACCTATGGAAGTTGTTTTAGAAAGAGGGTGAGGAGAGAGAGGTGAAGGACAGAGGGTGAACGTGACCAGGACGCATGATAGGTGTATATGGAAATATCTCAGCAAAACCCCTTTGCACAACTAATATATATATATATATATATATATATATAGAGAGAGAGAGAGAGAGAGAGAGAGAGAGATACATATATGGAAAAAGGAATATATGGAAATATCTCAACAAAACCCCTTTGCACTATGTATGTGTGTGTGTGTGTGTGTGTGTGTGTATATGTGTGTGTGTGTGTGTGTGTGTGTATATATATATATATATACATATATATATATATATATATATATATAAAACAGAGAGAGAAAAGAATGTATAGATGGAAAAAGGTATGTATGGAAATATTGCAACAAAATCCCTCTGCACGTGTTTTCCAAGATACTTTTTAGCATTCAGTTCATTCTCATAGGACATAAAGCCCAAATGTCCTGGATACAAGGAAACTAGTGGACACAAAGAAACAATGGATACCAAGAAGCAAGCATTCTGGCTTCCCCCAGGGATGTGGATGGCCAGAATTTCTGCAGTCGCCCAAATGCCTTTCTCTGCATAGACAGCCTGAGCCCTGCCATGCGAGCGAGAATGTCAAGCATTCACATCCGGCATTTGGGGAGTTCAAATTTCGACCCGTTCAGATATGTATCGCGACACGAGGAGCACAGCTGAGGAATGTCTGTGGCTTCCATGAGGGGAGGATGGTCCTTAAACGCCTTTCAAGGTGCTCTCGTGGAACTGAACTCCGCACTCTGTCCAGGCCAGGGGCGGCAACAGCAACTTCTGTTGGAGCTCCCGCGGCCTTTCATCCACTGTATGGCATCATACAATGGCTAGCACTCCTCCCGGGGCCACTGCACCTCCAACCTCTTCCCTCCAGCATAAGCAACTACTGTCTCTTCTGTTTTTACCATTCGATGCCCATTGCTGTACCTCACCTAGACTGAGAGGGGGTTTGGTACTATGCCAACCATGTGAAGGTCGAGGGACACGTAATGGTATCATAATGTCTATGTGAAGAAGCAATGCACTAACCCGTGAGCACTGGGTAAACATTACTAAACACATTTTATTAGCATCGTTCTCACTATTAGGAACTCAACCTAAATCTGTGTATTGTACCTACTTTGTATTTTATGTCCATTCAGTAGCTGATGAGACCAATGGAGGAAAGAACCAGTGGCTCTTGACTGGAGTCAAGAGCAGTAGGAAGCAGCAGGTGGTCATCATGTAGTTGAGAGGGACTGGCTTTGAGTTCGCTGCTACTCCGACAATCGGCCGCCTGCCTCTCCGAGGTTTGAGCAGAGGCAGAGAGGTGCTCCTGCTGCACAAGCCAGCAAACGCACGCCCACATGGCCCACACGGTCGGTAATTGCACCAGCCACTCCAGCTGATGAAAGGGAAGGGGGATTTTGCGCATGCCCAGAGGGGCTGTTTGTTGTCTGCCACAAGGAGAGTTTAGCAGTGGTATCAGTTGTCACAGAGGATCTAAACCCTCTCAGGTGTAACAACCAGCCCTGCTTTCTCCAAACACAGACAACTCCAGCTCTCTAATAACAGCTGCCTGCTTGCGCAGAGAATCTGTCCTTCTCAGCCCCCTGGCAATTGTGCTGCGGGAGGCCGTCAGAGGTGACAGACACCTCATTAGAAGGACGTGTGAGCTCTTCCTCCATCTCCCATCCCCTATTACAGGGCCGGTCTTGCGAAATCTACCTCATCTGGTACTAAAATCTGGACCAAGAGGTCAGGAGCTCGATGATTAGGTGCTGTGGGCTTGCAGAGAACAGACAAAGGGCGTTGCTTCGCTGATTCTGCTTTTGTTGACCACAGCAATCCAGGAATTAAGGAAAAACACTCTCCTGTTTAGGACTGAATGGGGGGGGGTCTCAGGGAGAGGAGGAGGCAGACACTGGAGAAAGAAAAGCCCGAGTCAGAGAATCTTAGTGACGAAAAACAGTGCGGAGACCACCTACACTGATGTTGTCAAATGTGTTATCCAGTGAACCTCGGAGAGACCATGGGCATAGACAACAGCCGTGGCGTGCACAACGAAGTCGCTTAATTCAAAGGCTTCTGTTCCTGGGACACGCGGAACTCACCTGGCCAGGGTCGGGGCGGTGGGGAGCGTGCAACAGCGGTGCTGGGAGGAGGGGAATGGACACCATCTCCAAAGGCCTGTGGCGGCTTCAGCGACATGTGTTTGTGGTTTACAGACCGCTGGACAGAGAATTGGACTTCTTCTCTACAAATAACTATGCATACAATGTGCATAGCCCTTCTACCCAATGAGAAACATTAGTAAGAGCATGTCCACATCTGCCAGGAATTCACTTTCTTGCCAGAGTTCAACAAGAAACCGCCCAGCCTGAAAGGAGCCAGCACCTTGGATCCCACCAAACAAACAAATCTCACACTCCTGTGGGAATTGGTGGATGACTTTTTGTTTTTCCCCCAGCCTAGAGTGATGAGTTTTCTGAATCCTTAAATGCTCACAAGCCTAGAGGTGCTGGACATTCTCTTAGCTCCTTCGGAACAGCCTTGGACCCCATGCTGTGGGATCGCTTTCAATGCGGGAGGAGGGAAGCGGTCCCCACGCCTGTGTGCCCTTCTGGGGAAGGTAATTCAAGCCATTAATAGGATACAAAGAAGCTTTCAACCATCAGAGTTACCAGTGTTTTGCTGTGTGAAGGGTCAGGAAAAGTCTTTACTTGCCTCTGCAGGGCTATTCAAAAATTCAAATAAAATAATGTCCACAAAGTCCTTACCAACTATAAAAAAGGACCATTTCAATGCGGGGTTCCATTATTATGACTGTTCCTAGAGGTCCACGGGCTGCCGTTATTTGTCTGACACATTTATTAAGGGTCTATTTTGGGCCAGGCAATGTGCTGAGACTTTGGGAGAAATAAGATCTAATTTATGCCCTAGGGGTTTCGTTCCGTTGAGAAAGGTATGACGTCATGACTCAAGGCAATTTAAAGATGCCACTGAAGTGTCTAGACACCCGTGGGACGGTGAGTCGCACACTGCGTGCCACGGCACTTTGTCTGCACACATTCTGCTACTTCTCCAAGGTTTCCTTTGAAAAAAGTTCCATTTCCCTCAGCCACTGGGGTATCTCTCAGTTCGCTCACCATGCTGCTGGAAACAGAGCCGGCCAAGCGGAGGAATACTTTGGATGGATCTGTTTCCAAGTTGACTTTCTGTGTTTGTTCTGAGGAATTTTATTCTCTTCCCTCATCCCATGTTTATGTCCAAGAAGCCTTATGTCTGTGTGTGTGTGTGTGTGTGTATGTGTGTGTGTGTGTGTGTGTGTGTAAGAAGAGGAGGAGGGGAGGGGGTGGTGAGGGGAGGGGTAGAGGATTGGGAATAGGGAAAAGAAGGGCACTGCAGATTGAGGTTTAGAGTAAAGTGTCAACTCAAGAAAGGTTGTGTACTTGGATTTGGGAAGCGTGCACTTTGTCCCTACATACATCATCATTGGTCATCTACTCCTGAGAGACACTCGAGAGAGCACTGTTGACATTTATGGCAGGAAGGAAATGGAGCATTTGTGAGGAAGTACTCGTTTGCAGCCCTCCACGTGGTAGCCACCGGAGTCCGGAGTATCATCAGAACAACACACACACACACACACACACACACACACACACACCTGGCTTTTGTAGACTTCAGCCCCCAAGTATACAGGAAAAGCTTGAAGTCACAACGCTCGGTGTTGGCACAGACCACAGCAATCCATCAGAACCATCCATGGTTTCGATGGCTCCGCTTCATCTCACCCCACCTCCATCCACCCTTTCCCTGCTGTCGGTCAGCTTCCCTGTCTGTCTGATGGCCTAGGGCCTTGAGCGCTCCCTGTTGCTTTGTTGCTCTGTTTGTCCAGGGCCCAGCCAGCCGAGACCAGCCAGGCCTCACGCAGCCCCTCCCACTCGCTTTGGCAGAGACACTGGCTGCTGTGGTATTACGTGGCTGTCACAGCTCTCTCCTCTGCTGGGGACAAGGAGTCAGTGTGACACCAGGAGGTCAGCACAGCTGCTCGAATTCTTCTCTTCCATGAGAGAAGAATTCAGGCAGGAAGTGGAACACACTAAAGGTATAATTTATCCTAATGGATAAATTATTTTAGAGGTGAAATTGGTCATCCCAGAGAGGTAGAGAGCCGCCCAGCATTTCCACGCCAGCCCACGCTTTCCTCGAGGTTATAAGGTCTTAGAGCATCACGCCCTGCCCCAAGAGCAGCCTACTTTGACACGAAAGCTGGACGTGAATTACTCAAGAATTACTCTGCACACGCTACTACCCATGACCACGTGGGGGAAACCCAGCGTGTGGAGGCAGAGGGTGGGAATTTGATAGCACGACAGGATCGTAATGACATGGTAATGTTCAACAACAACAACAGCTCTTGATCGAAGGAGCCCACGGTCATCTGACTAGATGGACCAGAACTTGTTTTTCGTTTGGCACCAGTGCAGGAGGACATGGTTAGGGCAACATTCCAAAGCAAGGATTCTGGTCCTCGGCCTTCTCCTCATCAGTTCCCGTCGGTAAGACAGTTCCCTGTCAGTAAGAGCTGGAAGCAGGCCTGAGAGAAAGCTCAGGGCTCTCAGCACCGCCTTCAACCGGGGATTCTCCAGTTAGGTTCCCTTTACCCCCCAATCACTTCCGTCCAACTGTAACTTGTCACGCACAGCACTGACACCCCAGTGGACAGCTTCCTGTTCCTCTGCGTATCACACTCCACACACAAGCTCTGCCTCCTCTGAGGTGACCAGGCCCTGGCAGATCTTAGGCAGAGTCTGCTCTTGAAAGGCCTGTCGTTAGTCGGTGAAGAGGCTCATCCCTCCCACACCTGGACATTAAAAAGGAGTGTTTTAAAACCGGCTAGCTCTGTGTGCTCGTAGCCAGCCACAATACCAGTCCTGTACTATCTCATTTAATCCTCTCAATACAAACATGGAGTAGGATGAAGTCCCTCATCTTTCCTTCAACAAAGGTTATAGTTTAAAGGGCTTTGTCCTACATTAGTATAAAGATCTCAGAGCTTATATTACAGGGCAGAGGTGGGAAGAAGAGAGTGGAGAATAAAATATCAGGTAAGGAAACTGTATTGGAGGGGGAAATCTCACCTTGAATTGCCTGTCCGTCAGAATCATTCTCGTGCACATCCATTGCGTTAGGAGTCAGTTAGGGTGTGGGGCAGGTGCTGGGCCTCAGGGATGGGGGGGGGGGCAGCCCGCCCCGAGGCTGCTCATCCTCACGCCTTTCTCCGGAAGGTCCCTTTCCCTGTGTGACTCGTGTTCCTTTGGAGGCTGATCAAGGGAAAGACTTGCTAGTGTATTCAGTGCATCAACAGATTGAGGGCTAGGTTGTTGCTAGCTATTCCAGAGAATCTATTTGCATTTTATCTGGTTTCAAATGACTTACAGCCAAGAGAAGCTGGTTCCACTGTGGGAAGTGTGATTTTCTAGAAGAAGGGGCTGAGGAAGGCCAATTCTTCATGCCCTTGAAGACTGGCTCCTACCTGCTTTCTCTCTGGCCTGTGGAATCTGCATCCTCTTTGAGAATCGTTCTGGATCTGTTTCATCTTTTACAGGGGTGGAGGCATTGTGGGGCTCACACCAGGAAGGGCTGTTAAGGAGTTTAACGATTCCTGGAATCCCCAGAAAACTTTTACGTAAACATCCTTGAGTGAATACCCACCCCCTCACATGCACACACACCTTAAAGTCAGGATCTAGAGTTTCCATCTGATTTTTAACTATTTTAGAGACTCAGAGAACGCAGTCATGATTTTAAAGGCTGCATGGAGGTTTCTTGGAGAACTAATGTGACTGCCTAGGGGCGGAGCAGCCAGTGTGGGCAGGAGAGGCGGAGAGAGGAGGACACTGCAAAGAGGGAGCCTGGAACGGAGCGCAGCGCCCACTCCAGCGCGCCCCTCACCCGCCACGGAGCGCAGCCCCCACTCCAGCGCGCCCCTCACCCGCCACGGAGCGCAGCCCCCAGTCCAGCGCGCCCCTCACCCGCCACGGAGCGCAGCGCCCACTCCAGCGCGCCCCTCACCCGCCACGGAGCGCAGCACCCACTCCAGCACGCCCCTCACCCGCCACGGAGCGCAGCGCCCACTCCAGCACGCCCCTCACCCGCCACGGAGCGCAGCGCCCACTCCAGCGCGCCCCTCACCCGCCACGGAGCGCAGCAACCACTCCAGCACGCCCCTCACCCGCCACGGAGCGCAGCCCCCAGTCCAGCACACCCCTCACCCGCCACGGAGCGCAGCCCCCAGTCCAGCGCGCCCCTCACCCGCCACGGAGCGCAGCCCCCAGTCCAGCACGCCCCTCACCCGCCACGGAGCGCAGCGCCCACTCCAGCGCGCCCCTCACCCGCCACGGAGCGCAGCCCCCAGTCCAGCGCGCCCCTCACCCGCCACGGAGCGCAGCCCCCAGTCCAGCGCGCCCCTCACCCGCCACGGAGCGCAGCGCCCACTCCAGCGCGCCCCTCACCCGCCACGGAGCGCAGCCCCCAGTCCAGCACGCCCCTCACCCGCCACGGAGCGCAGCCCCCAGTCCAGCACACCCCTCACCCGCCACGGAGCGCAGCCCCCAGTCCAGCACACCCCTCACCCGCCATGCAGTGCAGCCCCCAGTCCAGCGCGCCCCTCACCCGCCACGGAGCGCAGCCCCCAGTCCAGCGCGCCCCTCACCCGCCACGGAGCGCAGCCCCCAGTCCAGCACACCCCTCACCCGCCATGCAGTGCAGCCCCCAGTCCAGCGCGCCCCTCACCCGCCACGGAGCGCAGCCCCCACTCCAGCACGCCCCTCACCCGCCACGGAGCGCAGCCCCCAGTCCAGCGCGCCCCTCACCCGCCACGGAGCGCAGCGCCCACTCCAGCACGCCCCTCACCCGCCACGGAGCGCAGCCCCCAGTCCAGCGCGCCCCTCACCCGCCACGGAGCGCAGCGCCCACTCCAGCGCGCCCCTCACCCGCCACGGAGCGCAGCCCCCAGTCCAGCGCGCCCCTCACCCGCCAGTACAGCTACAGGCTCTGATTCACAACCTGTCACAGTTGGACCCTTCTCTGGGCAGCCAGGAGACTCCTGCTCCATCCTACAGCTACAACTATCTGCAGACTGCAAGCTGATTGCAATTCGCCATTACTATTGAATATGCTGTTGGTCATTATTCAAAAAGAAGAGCGCTAAGCTTCTGGAACTGCCCTGTGTCCCTTGAGATGCTAGTGTTCCTCTCAGGCTCCTGCGGAGTCACACCGTCTGGTCATAGGAAGCAACTCATCAAATGGTAGAGATAAATCACGCCAGCGATCTGAGCGTGGAATGTTGCCCAGACTGTGATGTCTCTCCAAGGCATAAATGACTGGCTTGTACTTTAGACCAAAGGAATTGGGATGTAGTGTGTTATCAACAGCCAAGGTATCTATCTGTCTCTGTCTGTCTGTCTGTGGGTCTACACCTACATTCTCTTTCTCCCTGTTCAGTTGGAAGTCTAGAACAGGGCTCTGGCGTGAATCTAGCAAGGAGTCTCACAGGGAAATGGATTCGGAAAATAGCATCTTCCCGTTCCACCTAAACCCATCTACTAGCTCTGAACCATCCGGTAGGGTCTGCAGGGTGACAGGCTCCCATGCGGGAGAAGTTGCCCTGAGCAAGGGACAGTCTGCGGGCCTCGGGGGTGAGGCTTGGCCATTCCTACGAAGTCACTGTGAGAGGGCGGCTACCGGTCAGGCCACTCGCGAATAACCCTTCTTAATCTTCACAACAAAACCGGAGATTAGGCTCAAGGCTTCCCTTGCTCAGCCAATACATGCTAGTGCGTGCCTGCTATCTGCCCCAGCCTTTAATGCCAAAAGGCTTACGGGAGCATCGATCGGCCCAGGCCCTCCCCAGTGTGGACATTACGGGAGCATCATCAACCAGGCCCTCCCCAGTGTGGACGTTCTGCTTAAGCAGTCATTCTCTTAGAGATGACGATTGTTTCCAAGTTAGTAGGTGACGGCGTAGGCCTGCCCGAAGCCTGAAACATGGACCAGAGAACCCAGGGCAGCTCCGGGACCCGTGAGGGAGGAGGCTGGCTCCCGAACTCACCAGCAGGAGTACGGGCACCTCTTGCTGTAGCGGCAGCAGTAGAATTGCCACTCTCGATCCAGCACAGACTCAAAGTAGCGGCTCTGGAATCCCGACACCAGTCCATTGTTGGAGCAAGTCTGGTACCTGCAGAGATAAGAACCCAAGGACATTAGTGCATAAACATACCCTTCCCAAGCTCTGCCCGCCACCGTTACGCATGCTCGCAGTGGCTTAAGCTCCTAACAATTTGTCCAGTTTGTAATATATAAGAGGCTTTGTTATGTTGTAGAAATGACCTGTGTTCCATGACTCAGACTCTTCACTAAAAGGCGTGTGGGAGACACTGCTCCTGAGGTACTTCTATGCATATATCATTAGATGAGAGAAGACATAAATGAATGGTTATGAATTTTACAAGAGTATCTTCCTCATGCCATTTAAAAGAAGAGACGATAGAAATCAAGGTCACTGGATTGAAAACCAAAGAAGGCAAAGACAAATGTGATGAATCAATGAACTTTAAACCAACTTTTCATTGTCTCCTACACAACACACAAAGCCCAGATGGGTCCAGAGGTTTGTCCAGGAAAGCGAGGCCGCCCCCTGTCGCCGCTGGCACAGGCTCCTTCCTTCCACGCGCCAGGGCGGTCTCGGAACTCTGCTCTCAGCTTTTGCAGAAGGGCTGAGCTCTGGAGGGGTCCTCACAATGCAGTCACGGCCACCGACCCCAGCTTCCCTCCAGGCTCCCTCACTGTCCTGGCTTGGTCTTAATTCCTCAGATATGGTAACTCCTCCACTCTGGCCCACAAGCCACACAAAGTTTTACTTCCATTCTACCTGTGCGGGTGCTGGTCTAGAAATTAGGCTTAAAAAACAAAACTATGATTATCTTTATGACACCTTTCTAACTAAGTGTTGGCTTGGAACAGAGCAATCATTTCTTCTTTCATTCCATGTCCACTACTTTCTACCATTCCCCCAAGCCCATACTACCTTAACTCTGTACTTTTTACTCTGTAATACCCAGATTTTATCCCACCTTATATGGAATGCCCTAGCATGCTCTCTGTTGCTATAAATAGTACCATACTGGATAACTTATAAAGAATAAAGGCTTATTTATTTAGCACGTGAGTCGGTTTGTTGGGAAGCACAAGCGCGTGGCACCAGCCTCTGGGTAGGGCCTTCTTGCTACGTTATAAATCGTGGTAGAAGAGATTACAGAATGGGACGGTGCGCTAGTTAGGGTCTCTTCCTCTTCCTATAAAGTCGGCGATGGTGTAATGATCATGTGAGCTTTTCCTTCTATTCCCAACTGCCTGCCTCAGACCCAAATTCTATCAACATATGAATTTAGGGATTAAGTTTTTGACCATGACCTTTGGAGAATATAATCAAACAGCAGCACAAGCCCTTCCAAAATTGCTCTCTAGCTATTTCTATTTCTGTGCATTTCCTACCCATTTGCTAACCATTGACCTGCTCCCTCTTGTACATTGATAAGGAAAGCAGTTATGGCTGCAAGATAAATTTCAAGAAAATATTGTAAATAAAGTAGGAATGAGTAGGCTATGCTGATGTCTGAGGGAAATATAACTCACATTCAAACCATGTGCAGCTAGAGTTCCTTTTATTCTTCCTCATTATATATCTGCCCAAACTAAATAGTAAATATTCCTGTTGTTGATTGGAAAATGTCTACTGTATCACTGGCATTCATTCATTTAGACATATACACATTCAAATAGGCATTTCTAAGTTCATCCACCCACTCAACTGCTTAACACAAGGCTATGATTTTAATCACTGTACAAAGTTAAGAGAATAGCAGAGAGATGGGCTTGATAGTTGGTTAACCATTCTCTCAAGACTTGTAAGAATTTCTGGTAAACTAGAGAATTTATCTATTGGAAATCAATAATACATATACTATTCTAAATGGCCCTTTGATGATCTAGCCGTTGGTAAACTACATCATTGGTCGCATCTTGTCAAGACTATTTCCACTTGGTGAGCCTTTTGGGAGAGCAAACGATTGGCCTTCTGGGCAGGTCTGTTCTAACCTAAGCTTCAAGTGGTAATGTCAAAAGTTTGTGTCCCCAAAGAGAGAAGCTGTGTCACATTGTTTCCCATGGTTTCCCTGCAGTGACTGTTGCTCTACTTTTGTCTGTCCTAGGTACTCAGACCTCTACAAGGGACAGAGGTGCCATGGTGGTTAAGTTCCCTTCACTACAAATACATGTAGGCAGATAAGGAGAGCTGTCTCATGAAGTCCTCCTTCAGAAGCCAATCCAAGTGCCACAAGTCCCTCACCAGCTGTCAGCCAGGCAGTTGGCCCCACAGCCTGTATGGGAAGCATAGTGTGTCATTTTCTCACAACCACCTCAGATAACACTCCCTGGTGAAGAGTGTTTGGACTGTACAGCTCTGACCTGAGAACACAAGTAATGCATAACAGAACACCATACCCCCCCCCCCCCAGTTAGATTGCCTCTTCACTTTGCTCGAGCGAGCCTGCTTGGGAGTTTGGTGGTGTGCAATCATCCCTTCTGGAATTGGATTTGGGCAGGGGTGTCTTTTCCCAGTGTGGAGGGTAGCAGCGAGGACTTGCTCGGCGCACGGGCTGTGTTCCCAGCCTGGTGTCCTGTGGTTAGCAGTGTCCTGGGGTTAGCAGTGTCCTGTGGTTAGCAGTGTCCTGTGGTTAACGTCCATCTTTCTGCCTCTCCTTTCTCCCCCAGGAAATGAGGGCCCCAAATGGATGCTCCCAAGTGCTCTTGCTTCGGTCTCTCTCACACTTTTTAAAAGCTTCTTAGAGTCCCCTGAGCCTCAGCCACAGCTCACTGCAGACGGACAGGCACAGGAGCTGGGTGAGAAGAGATAGCTCAAAAGTTAAAAAGAAGTGGTTCAGGTGCAAAGACAGGCTGAGGTGCTGAGCCACTTCCCTGTGTCTGCTTGCTGCTCCTGGACCTGGGCAGCACAGGCCCCATGGCAGCTTCCTGGGTAAGCTGTCTTAGCCCCGGCTGAGTTCTGAGTGGACACCGTGGGGACTTCCCCGGTGGGGTGGCGGCCTGGTGCTCGGCTTCCGAGCCCTTCTCCTCCCCTCCTTTCTCCCGTCTCTTGGAAGGCCAAGAATCAATTTCACTTTCACAAGCTGGAGCGATATCAATCCCGCTCCACCTGACACTAGAAGCTTTCTGCAAGGAAAATCATAAGGCAATTACTCTTCCTCTGACAACAACATCTGAAGCTGTGTTCTGAGAAAATGGGTTTTCTGAAAATGGCCCTGAAAGCAAAGACAGGAAACTTTTCTGTGGCCACAGCAGTGAAACAGAACCAACAGAATGCACCAGCACTATGTAATCTGTAAGGAACTACAACGTAGGTAATCTCCCGAAGAACACACAGCCATTGAGACAGACCCGCTCATTTTAATTCTTAACAATTTTAGATGTGTAGCGGGGCTACATTTTAGGAATTGTCCTGATTCTAAAATTCAAAAACTTTCAGAATCATACCTATACAGAAACACTTGCACACAGAGAGAAAGAGAGGGGGGCGATTTCTAATTCCCTAAAATTCTTTTTCATGTATGTGTTTAACTCGGGGCCTCACACTTGCTGGAACCGCTTGCTTATCTGCTTTCTATCACTCGGCCCATGCCTTTAGCCCTGCTTTTGCTGGTTCTTCTGGAGATGGAGTCTTGCAGACTTTCTGCCTAGGCCGGCCTTGATATGCAACACTCTGTCTGGGTCTCTGCCTACAGAGTAGCTAGGAAAATAGGCATGAGCCTCCAGTTCTCTAAAAATCTTGTATCGATTGGGAAGATTATCCTGCAGGAACAGCCTAGACCTTTTTTTTTTTTTTTTTTTAATTTGCAATTTGCTTGTTTTCGGAAAGCTCAGGTTCCCCCAGACAATTGATTTCCCAGTCCTTAAGAGTGACCTAGATGGAAAGGACCCTAGACCTGCCAGAGTCTTGTCTCCCACACCCAACCTTCTTGCCCTCAGAAGTCATTCTGACAGGGATTTGATGACTTTAAGCTCAGAACTCATGGTAGCTTTAGCTAAGTAAAACCAATCAACATCTCTCTCCACCTGTGGCCCTGGGCAGCAGACCGGCATTGCAGTCCCTAGCAAGGGACAGGCAGGTTCCCAATGCTGTCAGGTCATTTTCCCCGGACTAAAACAGTACCTGCTTCCCATGACTGTGGCAAAGAGTAAGATTAGACTCTCAGGAACTCACGGGCACTGCCCATATGTCCTTAGCATGCACTTTTGTTAAAGTTCATGATAACAAGCACTGAATTTGCAAATGAATGTCCCAATGGGAATATGTTATAAGCCACAAAGCAGTAGGTAAATTAAGGCCAGAGTCATAGCGGTTTCATTTATTGTGGTGATTTCATTTATTTTTTTAATTGTATCACTCTGTTGGCTCTTATTCTGAAGATACTACGTGAGAAGATTGTTCTACATCGTACCGAAGGCTCCTACTATTTAACATTTGGATTCTTGGGTTTTGTTATGCTCGGTGTTCACCTCTTAAATTCCCAGTACGAACACGGCCAGCCTGCATTCTTAGGTATTTTTGAAACCGTTTTAGATGTGCAGAAAAGTTGTAGAGCTAGGATTCATATCAACCCACTACCTAACTATGCCTGGTGCTGCTTTCATAAATAGGGTGAATTTATGAATGCCAAGAAGTTAACACTGGTGCAAACCTAAACTCTAGATTTTATTTGGATTTCACCAATGTCCTTTTCCTGTCTCAAGATCCAAACCAGGACCTTGAACATTTTTGTCTGGAATAGTGAGAGCCATGTAATTTCAATATCCTGGAATATTTAGTCAATAAGGCTTTTGAAATTAGAGTTTACATTCCTCCTTTTCAAGCTTGTTGAGGCATTAAGACTAATTAAGAGAATGTAAATGCAATAAAGAATTTGTACCATAATATTAACCTGTACCAGCCAACCTCTGTGCATATTTTGGAGACCCCAAGAACTTTTTTTTTTTTTGGATCCGGTCGTGGGGCCTGAACTCTGGGCCTGGGCACTGTCCCTCAACTCTTCAGCTCAAGGCTAGTGCTCTACCACTTGAGCCACAGCACCACTTCAGGCTTTTTTTTTCTGCTTATGTAATGCTGAGGAATTGAACCCAGGGCCTCATGCATGCAAGGCAAGAGCTCTACCACTGAGCCACCTTCCCAGCCCCCCCCCCCCAAGAACTCTTAAAAGAGTATCTTGCATGTTAGTAAATGCAACAAACCCGAGTGAAATGCTGAGCCCATATTACAGATGTTAGCAACATATCCCCTGACCCCCCAGAAACCATAGGCTTCTTTGTTGAGGTCAGTGGGACACTGGCTGGGAACTGCACCCCTGGAAACACTAGCTCAACTGCTTTAAGCCTTCATGCTCATCGAGCCCTGTCATGTGCCGGCGTCATTTTGGCACTGGGGACACAGTGGTGATAGGACAAGGGCCCCGTGGAGTTCATGAAACGTATGTTTTGTGAAGGAAACAACCAACACAGGAAGCCGGTAGTGACAGTGTGCTGTAGGAAGTAAAGCATGCTGAAGGGGTAGAGGCCAGGAGATGCTGGAGCAGAGGAAGCAGGCACTGCACACACTGAATATTCAGGACCGGGAATTGGAACCATGGCTCTGTACTTCATGGAGCCTTGGTCTTCACTACAGTCAGAGTATGGAAAATGGAGTTTCTGCCCAACATATTCAGCTTCAAGTTTGCCTTGATACTAACAGAGCTCTGTTGGATAGCTTCTGTTTCTTCACTAGGTGGACTTTCCTTGATGGATTTATAAATTCAGCTCTGATATACTGTCACTTTGAGCTGACGTTCAGGAATTTCCTTGAAGTAGAGGGGAGCAAAACAGTAATCAGTAGACACAACATTCTTCCTGAATTCAGACTCCGGTAAACCTCATGTGTCCAACATAAACCTCATCAACTTCCACGACATCTTAACTGATTGTCAGTCAACAGGATGCAATGTCTCAGGTGTTTGTTTAAGATTCTTTTATACTTTCTTTCGTAAGGATCACACTTTCTGAGATGAATATCACAACTTCATTTCCTTCCTTCTCCTTTCCCTTCCCTCATCTGTTTCTCTTCCCCTTCCTCACATTTTCCCTCTTCTGTCTTCCTCTCTCTCTCTTTAGCCCTCCCCCCCCATAAAACAAAACCCCAAATGCCATGGCCACAGAGGTGATACTGATGGGAAAATCACTAGCACTTAAAGCGCTCACCACACCCCCTGACAGCTGTATCTTAGCACTGTCTTTCTTGCCAACCCCAATGGGTCATCTCCCGGCCCCTCCCCCCAGAACAAACACACATGGTAGTCTCAAGAGAGAGCCTGCGACCAAGTCTATGTCTAGCACGATGCCTCCAGCAAGCTATGAGCAGCTATAAGGCAGCACCTGTTAAAAGATGGAGGTCCATTAGCGAGTTTCTTCAGCAAGTCAAGTTTTTACCACAACTCTATTGTCAAGTTTTTATTCCACACTCCTTCTCTTCAAATAAAACTGAAAAGCTAATTTCCTTACACAAGGCAGCCGAATGGCACTAAATCATCAGCGACTCCTCCCCCAGAACAGATCAAGAGCCTGCAGCCGATGGGAAGACGTAATTGCTTCTCAGCCTGTGAGCAATTTCTTTCCTTCTAAATTTTTCACTGGGACTGGAGTCTGAACTCAAAGCCATAATCATCTTAAAAAACCTGCCTGGGGAGTAATTGGTATCTCTCGTGAGGCAGCTCAGCCCTGCAGAAGAAGCCGTTTGGCATGTTTCTGAGCTCTCAGCCCTGTGATTCGGATAAGAAGGAGGCAGCGGAGGGGGAAGGAAGGCAGGAAGGATCCCTGGACCCTGTACAAGGAAAGCAGAGCAGGCGGAGACAGGGGCGTTTTTCTCACTAGACTCCATGGGCTCTGGTTATTCACATTCATGGTTTCCCCATTTCACTTTTCCTCACCCTGGGCGGTTACGACAGACCAGCCACAAGCTGTCAAAGTTCAAACTAAACATCCGTTCCTTCCTGTCCTACCAGGATTGGCCACGAGGACCCACCAATGCTGAACGATGCCAAGTGCACGTTCAAGGGTGAACGTCTCCTCTGTGGACCTCTGGGTTCCAGTTTGAGAGGAGGGCTCCCCGCCCACTGAAGTGGGCACCAGAGAGCCGAGCCTTGGACCCAGGCCACACGGCACACCGTCCTCAGCGCAAGAATCCAGAACCAAGCTTCCTGACTCATCCAGTGCTTTTCCTTTAGGATGGGAGCAATCATAGCAGAGTGCTTTTTAACTAGGGCTCCAAAAAGAAGGCGTCCCCACCCCCATGATGGTCCCCCAAGATGGGGGGAACAGAAAGGCGTTTGTCACGAAGTCATCACCATGGTTTGTGCGGGTCATGAGCCTGGAGTCCAGCCTCCACGCAGGCCTGCTCTCAGGGCCGGCCTTTCGTCTGGAGGGGCTTGGGATCATTAAATCTGCTTGCCAGAGGGAGCAGGGTGGATGAGCACCTCCCAGGCAGCCTGGTTCCAGGGCTGAACTTCTTCTGTGGTCTTGCAAGTTCCATCTCACCCAGCCTGAGCCACTGGCCTGGTCTGCTCCTGGAGCCCCAGCCGTGCTGACAGGGCTGACGGGCCCGCCCCCCGCTCGGGGCTCACATCAGGGGGACAGCAAGCCCCCAGGGGCCGGCCCCTCAGGGTATCTAAACTGAGATTTTTCTGGGCCCAAATCCCCCCCCACACACACACACACCTTATCTCTACATGGCAGTAGCAATTTGTCTGCCTAGAAAATCATTGATGGCTTTGTTCTGAGCATTAAATGAGATAATCCATAGAAAGTGCTTAGCATGGCGCCCACTCAGGGGCAAGCACTCAATAAATTCCAGCTGCGTCTACTGGAGGCTCCTCTCTTGCCTGGCCTCTCTACCGGCTGGCCTGCCCATTTGTGTCTGTTCCTCTTAGGTCCCTGGTGACGGTCATGCGAGCCCTAGGAGTTTCTGCTCAATGCCTCCCAACTCCTCAGCCCACCTCTGGACCC
The DNA here is from genome assembly GCF_019054845.1 of Dipodomys spectabilis. Classification (NCBI taxonomy): domain Eukaryota; kingdom Metazoa; phylum Chordata; class Mammalia; order Rodentia; family Heteromyidae; genus Dipodomys; species Dipodomys spectabilis. The sequence goes on from NW_024870696.1 coordinate 25,510,820, forward strand.
CCCTGCAGAGCTGTCTGAGTTGCTTTCCAGACACCACGGAGGGCCGCCTGCCTGCAGGGCCTCCTCATTCCTGTGCCTGCCGCCCCCCCCTCCAGGGTCAGCCTTCACCCTCTCCCCCACCCCTGCAGCCAGGGTCTTCCAGGCAGTTGCGAATGCATCGTCTAACCATCAGTGGCCACTGGGATGGGCTGCTTCTGACCAAGTACAAGGCTGAGAAGGGAAGTGGGACCCTCCGACCCACAGAGAAGCCCAAGCCGGGGCGTTCCATGCCACTGACAAGGACAGAGTGCGGGAGGGGGGATGTGTGGAGGGGAGGAGGGGGAGAGAGGAGGGAGAGCCTCTTCTGTAAAAGCTTTTAGTAAACTAATTTCCAGCAGCAGATCCCAGGCAGAGAAGCAGCTCAGGACTCCAAACGGAGACCACATTGAATCAGAGCAGCGAGAACTCTTTAACTTCCCTTCACATCGAGTCTTCGTCCCCTCTGTCTGTTCACTTGCTCTAAATCAATATTCTTTCCCCACGCTGTACGTGCTGGGGACCAACTGTTTCTTTTTCTCCCCTACTAGTCTGGACCAAATGCTTTTGTAAAATGGCAAATCATTACAACATGGAAACGACATTCCAATGTCACAGCGAAGTTCAATCCCCATCAAGTGATTTCAACTTCTGTACCTGGCTTTCTGCAGTCCGTGAGCATTGCAGATTCTCACTAGCCCCTGAACCGATCTGAGCACAGAGCCACCTCTAGAAGGGAAAGAACCACAAAGACATCTCTCTGCACGGACATGCCCTTGCCTTCGGTTTGGTCCAGTGACATGACCCAATCTGCACCAGCCCTGAGCCCGCCAGAGAGCACAGCGATACAGGCCCAGGTCATATTTGCTCAGGTGATGGGCATTGTGGTGCCTTGAGACTCAGACATTCCCGGGGGAGACGTGCAGCACTATCCCCACCCCTGAGTGGCAGCCGCCCCTTACCATTCCATGCCGGCCCTGTTGATCTCTTCCCACCAGCATTCCGTGGGCTCCCCGAGGCTCTGGGAGGTGGGCATGCAGGCGTAGTTCCACTGTCTGTCAGAACCTTCCTTCTTGCTGAAGATGCTCCTCACCGCCACCACCACCTGCCCGTGGGGACACTGGTAGCTAAAGCCCTGTCTGTTCAGATTCACCCAGCCGTCATCGCCGTAGTCATGGTACTGCTGGTACGGGTACCCGTAGTCTCCATACTGGCCCCAGGCCACGGTGAGCATTGACAGGAGCAGCCACAGAAGAACAAGGCCCATGCTGCTTGGGTTTAGGCAAAAAAGAGTGATAATGTCACCCTGGGCTTGCTGGGCTGCCTTTTATACAGCTGCGGCAGACATGTGGCTTCCAGATGTGGGGACAGGATCCAACTGCAGTGTGTCATGTCTGAAACCAAACTTCCCCATGCGGAGAAACCAGCCCTAAGCAGATCCAGCTTGTTTTAAGGTGGAAATGCTAGGAATATGGTGGGAACTTGTGAACTGAAGGCAGTCCCCGGAAGAAGGACAACTTTATAGAGAGGTTGTAAGAACCAACTGCTTCTCCCGCCTTACAAACACTGGCCCTTAAAAGAAGCTCACTCGCAGCCTGTGCATTCTCATCTCTCAGCATCCGCCGCTCACTAGTAAACCTTCATAACCCTTCTGCAACCCAGCCTTCTAGGATTACACAAGTCACCAGGCAGTGATTTCAAAATCAAACATGGTCGCTGAAGGGACAGAACCATTTAGATTCCTGTGAACCTGGATGCCTGTCTTTGTTCAGTTCTCAGCTCAACATCTTTCCGCCTTCAATGTAAGCAAAGGCGTCTTGTCTGCGGGGCTACACTCAGAATTCCTGGGCTACATACCGAACTCTGGGTCCTTGGAGTCAAAGTTGGGCATTATTTCTCCACAAGCACCTGCTTTAGCTGCTGAAATTGGACACACCCACATGCAGAAGCCATGTGCTGCTCTCAGTTAGATGTTTTAAATCCCACTTTTTTTTTTTAATAGTTTTGGTGTTCTTTTCTTCATGCTGACTTTCCTCTCCCTTGAGGTACAATTTATATTAAACAAGAGTTATCATTTAAAACCATCTCTCTTGCTGCGTGCTGGTGGCTCACGCCTATAATCCTAGTTACTCAGGAGGCTGAGAGCTAAGGATCTCAGTTTGAAGCCAGCCTGGGCAGGAAAGTCCATGAGACAATTAACTACGAGGGAACCAGAAGTGGAGCTGTGGCTCAACGTGGTAGAGCACTGGTCTTGAGCAAAAAAGCTCAGGGACAATGCCCAGGCCCTGAGTTCAAGCCCCACCATCAACAACAACAACAAAAAAGACAGGAAGGGAGAAGGAAGGCTATACATAAAAATAAGGCAAGTGTGTGTGGGGGGAATGCCCTCATGTGTATTAGGCACGACTGCTCTGATGGTTATGGTTATGGGGTGAGGAAAAGTGGCTTCAGGCTGAACTTCCGTGTGAGTCTCAATTTTCTTCTTTAGCATGATCATGTCCCACGGCTTCTCCCCCTCAGTAACTGCCAATGCGGGCAACGTAGCCCTCCTCAAGCTCAACTCTGGCGTCTGGTGTGCTGGCACAGCTGTTCTCAGCACCATCCGCTCTTAAAAGTCACTTGGGAAGCTTTGAAAAGTATCCATCGTCGGGGCCATCCTTAGAGTCGGCGGCCCAGCAGCGCCGAGCCGGGCTCAGGTGACAGGGTCGTTAAAGTGAGATCACTCTTGTGTTCATATAAAATAGTCACATCATTCTGGGGTTCAGCCAGGGTGGAGAGGAGGACCACTACTCTGGAGATGTTCTCTGTTTATATCTTGATGTTCATGAGAGCTTGTATCTTGCATTCTTAGGAGTTCTGTTAAACGTTAAAGAGCTCATCTTTATCCTACATTGTTGATTTTTCAACATTTTCCAGACCTTGTCCCTATACCCTGCAGATTTCTCACCTCTCTCTAACTCTCCTCTTCCTCCTCCTCTTTCTCTTCCTCCTCCTCTTTCTCTTCTTCCTCCTCCTCTCTTCCTCCTCTTCCTCCCCCCATCCTTCTGTCTGTAGTGCTTGGGACTGAACCCAGGGCCTTGTACATGGAAGGTAAATGCTGTCTGTCTTGAGCTATCATGTTTGGTGAACTTTCTGGAATATGTACAAACCACTGTTTTTATACTTTAGGTCCATCTGGGTGTAGATTCCTATTACTTGGGAATGAAAGCAGCTCATCCTGTGCAGTAAGTATCTCAGGGGATGCAGAAGCACGAGGCCTCAGGGAGAAGGCTTCCTAGGGCAGACTAAGGTCAGGACAATGCACTTAAAGTTTACCAAGGGATTTCAACTAGGTTGTTCTTTTTCTAGCTTACTTTTTTTTCCTTCCTCTTTTTTCTGCTCCTCCTCCTCCTTCTCCTTTTTCTCCTTCTCCTCTTTCCTCTTCACCTCTCCCTTCCCCTCCTACTTCAATAGCTTTATTGAGGTTATTAAGGTACAATTCAAATACCATACAACTGCACTTAAGGCTCAGTATGGTGCAGTTATACAACCATCATCACAATCAATTTTAGAACACTTAAGTCACCCAACAAGAAATCCTATATCGCTTTAGAAGTTTTCTGTTTCTGTGGATTTAATATTCTAGACATTTTACTATTGTGCTCATAACCATCTTCTTTTACTTAAGTGAAAGAAGTTGTAGCATACATCTACACTTCATTTCTTTATATTGCTACAAAATACTGTACTCTAATGTGTGTGCATATATATTGTATCTATATATAGTTATATCCAGATATACATATCCATATATGGATATATACTATATCTGTGGATACTGCATTTTATGCATTTGTGAAGTTGAGGAGCATTAGGATTGTTTCTTTCTTTTGGATATTATGTACACTGGCATAAAAGTTTTTATGTAGATGTTTTCATCCACCCAGGAGTAGATTTGTTGGGCTAATGATCACTTTACATTTAAAACCTTTCAGGAACTACCATTTTCTCCAAACAGCTGTACAATTTTCATCCCCCAACAGCAGTGTCTGAGAGACCCACATTTTCCCCACATTGTAACCAACACTTGTTTTGCAGGCTTGGGTTCTTCTGAAAGCTGTGCAAACCCACTGTGCAAGGCCTACTCCACTGATCCTGTTTGAAACCTGAATCGACTCTTATCAGATAGCTTCCGTGGACATACAATCTCTTCTGGGAGATCTGGAATATATGGTCTAATCTCTGATTTCAGATAGAACTCTGAGGATGGCCTGAAGAACCAAGTCATTGCTCAAACACAGTTATTTTTATACTTTCAGGATTGGAGTAGATCTTGCTAAACACTTGCTGGGAATAGCATAGACTCCTGGGTTTATTTATAGCAGACCAAAATCCATTGAAGCATTCTAGGTGTGACCTCTTGGCCCCCTGGACACCCTGTTGGGTACAGTTCTTCCTGGTCCCTGGACTGGCAAGTATAATATTCATTTGAACATGATCTGAGTTTATCTTGGCATGAATTGAAGTAGTAAGGCTAGCTTGATGATGTCTGTTTTATCGGTTTAAAAATGGAACAAATTGCTTAAATAGGGATACAGGTTGACCCATTTTAACAATGAGATGTACAAGACACTATGTCGAAAAATGAACTTTACAATTTAAGTGTGTGGGGGGGAGGATGTAGTTGTGGAGAAAGGATGGAAGGGATGGTAGGGGAAAAACAAAGGAGGAAGCAACAATGCTTGATAAATGTACTCATTACCTTGCTCATGTGATTGTAACCCCTCTGTCGGGTATTTTCATAATAAAAAACTTATTTAAAAAAAAGAAATATAACTATAAAAAATGGAGGCACTGAAAGGTAGAGGTGCACCCAGAATTTGAGAGAAGTAGGTGAGACACCCATGAGTGTGAAGCCCTCGAAGAACCTGCCAATGCTCCTGCTCAGTCCCAAGAAGCTCCGCTGGGTCTCTTGAGGACCTCACATTTCAGGGCTTGCTGTAGCTAGACAAGATGGCGGACCCTGGAATGACTTGGAAAAGCTACCTCTCATCAGCCCTCGCCCTCTCTGAGCAGCCTTCCGGCGTGAGGTACAGCAGTCAGGATTTAAAAGCAGTCACTTTCCTTAAAGTAATTTTCGTCTTTGGAGAAGATAGTACGTCTTCCCATCGCCCAGCTGGTTTTGTCCTCCAGCACTGTGTCGCTCTGCCTTGTCTTCCAATGATGCCTGGCCTACTCTTGAACGAAGAGTCACACGGAAGCTGGTTGCGCTTTAACTGAGGTGTGCGCACACGGGGGGTCTCCCAGTTTGTGGCTGTGTTCTTCAGCTTCCTGTCAGCATGGCACTTTATGCTAGCTGTTGGTCTCGTCGTCTGCGGAGCCCAGTCTCTGCCAGCTCTAGACACATGCTCCCACTCCAAAACACTGACTCAGGGAGGGCGCCAGACACTTGGGACAGTTCCCGCAGGAGTCCGCTCACGGCACCTTCCTCCCTCCCGAGGCTGAATGCTGGCGACAGAGCCCCGGATCTGCCTTTGGAATGAGGTCTACCTTGACCTCATGCATAGCAAAGTTCAGGACCACAGGCAAAGGTGCATATTTATTGCCTGGGAATGCTTCTGATTTCCCAAGAATGACATTGACCCCAGGCAGGCTCTGCCAGTGACCGGGTGGCTGGTCACACTGCAGGTGCGTCCGGGCTCTGTGGCACACGGCTGGGCTGAGGGCACCGCAGCACAGCTGAGCTCGCAGGAGCCCACCCGCCACCTCCCGGCCCACGCCGACAGTGACAGTGCAGGACAGAGGACCGCGGCGAGGGCAGCGCCTCAGCCCCTCCCATGCCTCCACACACCGCACGCTAATGAGGCCTATTTTCTACCCCAGTGCCTTAAAATGCTGCAATATTAACACTTACCAAAATAATCCAACTCTACGCCAGTGAGCTCATGTCTCCTTGGTCAAAGCAGCACTAATAGAAGCTGAGACATATCTACTGCATTGCCAATCCCTGAAGGGGTGTGTGTGTGTGTGTGTGTGTGTGTGAGAGAGAGAGAGAGAGAGAGAGAGAGAGAGAGAGAGAGAGAGAGAGAGAGAGAGAGAGGGAGAGAGAGAGGGAGAGAGAGAGGTGCTCACACATCCATGAGCATACTTCACTCTTAAGATACCATGAAAATTACGTAATCTAGGACATATAACCCACTTGGAACAGCAGAGCATACTCCTATAGTTCAACAAATAAGATAACAGCAACAAAACCCCAAGGTCTCTTTCAAGGTGACATGCCAGATGGCCTCTTGTTTACGTCAGGATTTCTTTTCTTTCCCTACTCTGGGTCCCTTCCTGCAGGGACCTGGTTTCTGGCTGGGCTTGGCCAGTGGAGCGCGCTCTGTGCTCACAGCGTGTGGAAAGACAAGAAGAAGAAGCATCAACAGATGAACTGCACATGCGCTCTGCTTGCTGGGCAGAGCCATCCTCCAAGATGGAAGCCTCCACTTGGATCCAGTCACCAGCTTCCTCTGCCCACCACTTCGGGACGAGCAAGATGGAGCCCTGGCTGCTCATCACTATCTTTGGCGCTGGGGTGTTCACTCCGAACCCTCAATTCTCAAAGCATTCTGTCTAAACACCGAGTTTGGCGATCTTTGCCCTTAGAAAGTCTAAGATAAATCTTTTTCAGAAAATCCCCCAGCACTGTCCTCACACGGATGGCTGGGGCTTGTCCCTAGGGCTCATGGACCTTGTCCCTGGAGGTCTTCTCCGGCATGAGCCAAGGAAACACCTCTCACAGATCCGCTTGCTATGACAGCCCATCTGAGGGCGGCAAACACTCTTGGACTTGTTCTATGGAATGTCAGCTTCCTATTTTTCAGGGACACATCCTGTCAGTTTTATAAGAGGGAATTGACGCTTACAGACAACCCTGCCCGAGGTCACCTAGCTAGTGGGAAGGGTCTGTTTTGAAGTCTTCCGGAGCACAAAGCTGCGTTCTCACACTGAGTCCCAACACAACGCGGGAATCACGCGGGAGCTGCGTGGGCTGCTTCCTGGCCTCATTCACAGACCCATCCAGCTCTAAAGAGGGACTTAGAAAACGAGAGGCGACAATGGATTTGTCTCTTCTCTCTGCCCAGAATGCTTATCCCTTCTCCCTGCTCCAGGAAACTTCCTTCTCCTCCAGATGTTGGTCCCTGAGCAAGTCTTCCTGACCGCTCTGACTCAGAAACTCATTGTTGTAAGATCCTCTTTGCGATCGTTGTCCCAATTGTCATTCTACACTTCCTTGTATCATCATCTGATGCTATCTGACATCCTGCTCTAGGCTGCACACTCCAGAAGGGCCAATTTCTAGCACATGGCTACTTTCCCAGTGTATAGTATCAGCCCTGGAAATTGTTGATACTCAGTAAGCACAGGTCCGGTGTCTGCTGTCTGAAATTGGGATTCTGAAGCCCATGACCTCACCGGTCACTCTCAGTCTTTGGCTCTGTAAGTATTACATATCTTCAAAAGCAAGGGTGTTTGATGCCTCCCAAGACACGGATTGGAAAGAAGAGTTTTTTGATCTATCACCAGTTGAAAAGATGACCCCAGTGTATCTGAACTCTTGCTGTCTACTGGGCTAGAGGACAAGTCACCCTTCTGCTGATGCCTACAGCTCAGTTCACAAACTGGTACATTGGTGGCAGTAGCTGGATCAACATCTTGCATGGGTGAGACAGAAGGAAACAGACTGACACTAATGAGTTAACAGGACTCTTCATTCTTCTCATTTCAAGTCTGTCTCCCCTAAATAAAATGCCTTTAGGAGTCACCAAAACAAGATCTGAAGTGGTCGCATCCTTCCCGATAGTGAGAGGCAGCCTGAGTTTAGGCCCAACACTTACTGGGTTAATGTGGAAGTATGGAATGAAGAGCATCCATGTTTAGTCCTTCGTATACGTAATCTCTTTTCTCTGATTACTTGAACTACAAGTGAGATTGCACAGTTGTGAAAGGCGCCCCACACTCAGCCATTCCTGAATGTGCTGCCTTACACAGGTGGTGACAGGAAACATTCCCCCTTGTACGTGAGCTAGACCTATGAGCAGTCACAGTGTGGCTTTCAGGAAGTCCACGATTTCAAGCTGTGAGAGCCTCCACAGCCCTGCTCACAAGGAACCAAAGCCTTCTGTAAATGCCTCCTTGGCCACACTGACAGAGTGACCCCCTCGCTTAGGTTTTCCCTTCGGTGAGGGAAGATCCCTCCCCTGGTTTAACAATGGTGAAGTTAACTAGAAAGGACAGAACTCTTCCTGAGCAACCAGAGCTTTCGTTCATGGCTAATCAGAAAGGAACCAAGAACTGTAATGTTAGCATGTCCCTGGGAACTCTTGAAATGGAATGTATTACATAAGCATGAATTATTACTGCAGTTGGAAGGAAGAGGATCTGATACAGTAGGAACATTTTAGGTGCTGGAAGAAGGCTTTGAGGCAGGGCTAATTGTGGTGCTTTGCTGTTTCCCCTTCATGACAGGCTTTGTCTCAGGACTTTGGATCTGCTTGTCAGCCACCTGTCAGGCTGATGAGAAGGGTTAAAGACAAGAGCACTTTCTCTGGAAGGCATGTCTTTTAAAATGCATCCATGGCCATTAAAAGTGGGATGTGACATACGAAGTACCTTGTGCGTTATTAAAAAGGCTGAACATTCTTTCATTCTGTTTCTGCCTGAGATGTCCTAAGAAATAGTCACCTGAATGAACCAAGCACTTAAATGTCACTAATTCTAGAATGATTTCATTTGATTGTTAAAATATTGTTAAAATCATGGTTAAAATGTTTTTATTTGATTAAAAATATTTTTTGCCACTTTAACTGGAATTCTAAGAATACTATACCTAGCTTTGAAAGAAGTGCTTTCTTTATTGTGAAAATACTGTACAGAGGGGTTACAATTACATGGGCAAGGTAATGAGTACATTTCTTATGAAGCATTGTTGCCTCCTCCTTTGTTTCCCCTTCCCATCCCTTCCCATCTCCCCCCCCCCCCACTCCCCTACTCCCTCCCCGTGACCAAAGTTGTAAAGTTCGTTTTTCGACATAATGATTTGTACATCTCATTGTTGCAATGGGTCCACCTGAATGGCATTGTTTCCCCACTATATTTGCACACTTATTAAAGCAAAGACATTTATTACTAGGGATCTTGGCTATGTCACTAAATTTCTCTGAGCTTTATTCTTTATTTATTAAACTAGGGAATTTGCATGAGATGAGTGGTTTTTTTCTAATACCAGCATTCACTGATTCTATATTTCAAATATATTCTTGCAAAACCACACTTTTCCTTAAGCATTAACAATGGTTCTGTCCCTGTAATTTTAAAGCCACCATTAAATTATTCATTCTGGAAAAGAATAGGTTATTGAGAAAGATTATGAGCTGTCTCCTCAGAGTCTGCTCTCGGTTTGCCCGAGAGCCTATGACACAGTCCCCTGCAGTACTTGTAAGTACCTAAAAACGTTCTGTGACCATTGCTCCCTCCTGCTCGTGCCTTGTCTCAGGGCAGAGAGAACACTCTTACTGTCCTTGTCCCCACTCCCACCTGCAGACTGCAGCTTCAACCACCTCCCTTTGAGGCCTTGCCCCGCCCTTGAAGCCGTCTAGAGCCCCTCCCAGACATTCACATTTCACAGGTCTATTACACCACATCCTAAGCTTTACTGTGGTGCCTAATTTTATTTTTAGTACTTTTTCTGGACTGTAAAATCCCTCAGGTGGAAATGTTAGGTTATTCACCCTTAAGTCCCATTTGTAGACTAGTACATTGGCTTTTAATTAATGCCTATTATTCATTGTTGCTATTATAGGATTTTGAACACTGAGCAGTTTCAGTTTAGAAATAATACTTCATTTCTGAGTAACATTTTAATATTCATGGTTGCCAGTTGGTTCTTCAGAGTGCTCATTATTATAGATTGCTGCTCTATAAATTACAGTGTAGGCTAAAAGCTAGTCTACCAAAAGGGCCAACTGAGAAACATATTAGTTTTACTTTTCTAGGATAGAGAAGGTAGTACCTTTTGCAAAGTCTCTCCCAAGTTCTGAAATCAGAGTTCTTTTCTACTTCCCTCGGGAAGCCTGATTCTCTGCTTAGCAAATGAGATTTAAGAATGAATTACATCTGAATTGAGCTCTTATTGAGCTATTAGGTAGCAGTAATATGACTTTTCCTTTCTTATTCTCTTATAAATATCCTGGATCAACCCAGCTGAGGCCAGGACACTTCCTGAAAAGGTGATAAAGGAACATTTGTTTTGTTTATGGCAAGTCTAGCACAAAGCTTAGAAACTCCTCAAATCCAAACTCCACAGAGACTTATCCCTAAATTTTGACTCAAATCCTTTGAAATCATCATGCAACCTGGGCACATTAGTTCATACTTGTAATCCTAGCTACCCAAGAGGCCAAGATCTGAAGGATTTGAGTTTGAAGCCAGCCCGGGCAGAAAAGTCTGTGAAACCCTTTCTCCAAAATTACCAGCAAGGGATGGCACTGATCAAGATGCAGCTACTATAGGTAATTTTTAAATCTGTTTAAAAATGCAAACACACACACAAAAGTAACCAAGAAAAAAGCTGGGCTGGAGATGTGCCAGCTGAGTGAACAAGCCAGTAAAGGAAGTGTGAGGCCAGTTCCAAACTCTGCTGCTAGAAAAAAAGAAAAGAAAAGAAAGAAACCTCACCAAGTCTTTGATTAGGTCCATAAACATCTTTCCTCTCTCTAATGGATTAGAGAGGCTGGAAAGAAATTGTTGAACTTCACAGCAAATTCCTGCTCCTCAAAGGTATTTGATATCTCCTGGAAGTAAACATAACCTAAATCTCCTCTATTGTAAGAATTGGGATAATAAAAACCAGTTCTCAGGGCTGGGAAGGTGGCTCAGTGGTAGAGCGCTTGCCTTGCATGCATGAGGCCCTGGGTTCAATTCCTCAGCACCACATAAGCAGGAAAAAAAAAAAAGCTGGAAGTGACTCTGTAGCTCGAGTGGTAGAGCATTAGCCTTGAGCTGAAGAGCCGAGGGACAGCGCTCAGGCCCAGAGTTCAGGCCCCACAACTGACAAAAGCAACAACAACAAAACAAAGAAACAGTTCTCAAGATTACTAGGAGGCATCAAAGTTACCTGCACCCAGAGTGCTCAGGTGTAGGAGTGATCTGGTGTATGGTACTGCTCTCCACTTGGGAAGTATCCTTTCATTGTTCCTAGACTTCCTCCATCCTGTGCTCTTTGACTCCATTCTTCCTGCTCATCCAGTGAGCACGCAGGTGCAGCCTGGAAAGCTGTCCACTACCTTCCTGTTAGAAACCTGCTCACAACAGCAGGTGTATGGTGGAGCGGGAAGAGGAGGGATCTGGACTTGGATGAGGGCCTTTGGCACCTGAAATGATTTGAACTTCTAGAGTAAACCCAGTTGTAAAGTAGCAGAAGATAATAAAGAATGTTTACTATCATTCCCAAATCCCACAAGAACCAGACAATCAAATGGAAGGTGGATTCTCAGTCATAGATTTTTGATGCTAAACCCATTTCAAATATCATCCAGAGCACGGTTAAGGTAAAATTTGGGTAGAATTAGAGAAGAGCCTACTTTATTGGGTTCTTCTTTGAAATGAGAAAATGCCTATAAAGCTGCTGAGCACAATTCTTTGTAGGAAGCAGTCAGAAAGTGATGCCTATTGACTAATTAGGCCATAAGAGCTCAACTCAGATGCATCCTCCCGTCTGAAATAGCCCTGATCACTCTAAATGTAATTGTTCTCTGGGCTAACATAACACGTGTGTAGAGTTTCTTTTCCTCATGAAATCATCTCATTGTTGTCGAATAATTAGTAGTTCATATGAAACCCCAAAATCTGCTGGCTTCTGCCATTGTTTGCTTACAGTCAGGAAGGGTACATAGAAAAGGCTCAAAAGCTAGTGTTGAAATGAATAAAAAAGATTAAAAGAAACACAGAACTCCTTTGGCAAAACAGGATTAACTAGAAACGGAGGTGCTACGTCCCTCACAAAACCACCTACATCAGCAAGATGCGATCCTTGTTTAACGATCACCCCGACATGCATAGCCAAGCAATTGGTAGAAAATCAGAAGAGAATGAATCCCGCCAGGAAAAAAATCTACTTCCAAGGGAAACGCTGAGAAAAATGTATGTGCTAGAATAAAATGACAGAATCAGCTCCCAGAGTTAATATTGTTAAGCCAGTTGTTTAGAGAGCATTAATATGGATGAATTAGCCCATTTCCCCCAGGTCTGCCAGAAAAAGGAACAGGGAACACTCAACTCCTGACAGATGGTTTAGCCAGATATTAAGGCTATACATGGGAGTACTTTTCATGAAAGAAAAGCAGATACCACTTCCTCATCCCGCTGGGGTCAAAGGAGTCCAAACAATGGACACTGGTACCATGTATGCAGACACACAGTGAGAAAGAAAGGGGGGGGGTGTTCAGTTCATGAACATCTGCCCCCCAGGACAAGCTTGGGAAGAAAGTGTCTCAGAGATACAATCCCAGCTCCTCCTCAATATGAAAGCGCTGTTGCCCAGTGCTTGTGGCTCACGCCTGTAGTCCTAGCTACTCAGGAAGCCAGGATCTGAGGATCGTGGTCCAAAGCCAGCCTGGGCAGGACTCTTCTCTCCAATTAATCACTACCAAACCGGAAGTGGCGCCATGGCTCAAAGTGGTACAACGCTATTGTTGAGCAAAAGAGCTCAGGGACAGCGCCCAGGCCCCAAGTTCAAGCCTCATGACTGACCAAAAAGAAAAAGAAAATACCTTCGCTATTCCTTGCCTGAAAAATTGAGGGGATCTTGGAGTGTGTGGAAGTGGCTTAACTTCTTATGTCCCCGGACGTCCATTGACTTCGGCCCGTGCTGGGCTCTGTCTGACATGTTGTTAACCATTTAGGTCTGTGAGTAACTCTGAGCAGTTTCTAACTGGTAAAATGAGGTAGTTCATATAGTTCCTCTCGCATTTGATGGCTCTTAACTCTGAAGATCTTAGACAACCTTGAAAAAATCTGATGGAAGCTAAAAATCTTCTTAGGAGAAGGCACATACATTTGACTTTTACTACACACTTTCTGGGGTTTTATGGACAACTTGAATCCACTCGTGGACCAAGGGCCCTGCCCTAACCTGTTCTTCCCTAATATGTTATGGCTACAAATTCGTATCAAGAGGGAGTGAAACACAATGGCATTAGCTTCTGCCCTCTCAAGCTCAACTTTTATTCATGTTTTAAAATATTTTAGTTATCTTTAAGTAGTTGTACAGAGGAGTTGCTATTCGACGGAGCAGTTTATGAATACCGAACACCTTGATCAATGTCACCCTTTTCAACATTTTCACTCACGTAATACAAAAATTTGATCAAATGGATTAGAACTAGTAGCTTTATGTTTCCAGATATTTGTTTACGTGAATTTTCTTAATGAATCCAACTTTCCATATGCGGGAACAAATACAAGACAGGAAAGGATAAATCCGTTTTGATCTGCATCAGAGAGAGGGAGAGACCCTAAGGAAGGATGGAGAGCTGAAAGGATGTGTGGTAGACAGGGAGAGGCAGCCAGGGACCCCGGGCGCAGAAGCACGCTTTCTGGGGGAGCTTTACCTTCTTCTGCTCCCTCAGCAATTCCTACTGGTTGCCTAAAAAATAAAAATTATATGTAGCACACTGGTCTGAATGTGTCAGTTATCTTATTTTGAAAACTTTTGCACATGGTAGGCAGTAAAAATATTTGTGGAATGAATGAAATTATCACCAACACCCATGAGCCATATGATAACTAAGTTTAAAATCCTTCTCATTAAAATGCAGTTCCAAAGCTGAGCCCCTCTTCCAGCTGACTGCCTTTTTAAAAAATTATTATTGGTAACAGTCTGACCATCTCTCCTGAGCCAGTATCTCGAAGGTCATTCCCTGTAATTCTGGAGACGATGCTTCTCTCTGGTCATGGAATCTTTGCATTTCCGATTCTTTGCTTTTGATTGTGGCTACGTGAGCAATACACCCATTGCTATTACTAACAGACATTTACGGAACAGTGAACAAGTGTCAGGTATTAGATGAGACCTCACCACATCCGTTCATGTGCATCAGGGGCATATTAACAATGTTTTCATTTTACAGACGAAAGTCCTGGGAGTTCAAGGTCATCCTGTCAGCTGCCGTGGGACAGGCTTCTAACCTCCGTGTGCTTGTAAGCCAGGGCTCCTCCACCCTGTGGCGGCAGCCTGGGCTGAGAACACTCAACCAAGATTGCTGACGAGTGAGAATCGGTTCTCCATATTAACTGCCAACTAGCCTTGGGTCCTAATCGACACTCAAGCCCGGGTGCCACGTGGGCTCCGTTTACTGTGGAACTGTAAGGCTCCTGGACTCCAAAGGCTGTTCCCAGAAGAGCCTGCTGCAAAGTCACCAAGCCTGGCAGGAGGTGGGGCTCACGTCACACTGGGTGCCAAGGGAGGGGTGACAAGGAAATTCTGAGGCCTGCCAGCGACCTTGATACAGCTTCCCCTCTGCTCCCCTCCCCCCCACTCAGCCGCCTGCTTGCTGTGTTCTCTGGCTGCCTGGGGGCTCCTCAGTGCCGTCCTCTGGGGAGGAGATCTTGCCCCCCCGGCACTTCCTGTACTCACAGCCTCCTTCTTCTCAGCCAGGCTGGTGGAAACCGCCTCTCACCAGCCACCCGACCAGAGCTGTCCTCCCCCCAGGTCCTTCCTTCAGTGCACACCATCAAGAAAAGATCTGGCTTGTGCTAGTCATACCAGTCCAGCCAGGGCCGCCCTGGGGTACAGCCCCCAGAGAAGCTTGGCTTTCTGAATACCTCCTATGCTCCACGCTCTTCAGAGGGGCAAGGCCAAAATGTGGGAGCCAAGAGCTTGCTAATAGCTTGAACTACTGATTACCCAGGGCCAGCTCTGAGTTCATGTGTGTGTCCCTGCCCGTGAACCTGGCATTTAAGCAAGCACTCCCATTTGCTTATCGGTACGCTGCTGTGAAGATGATCAGATATCACGGATTGCCCAACTAGGGAGGTGTGACTTGGCTAGATGAAGTATCACACTCAAGGCACACCTTAGAGAATGTGGGAACTGGTTTGCCTCCAGCCTATGTGCCTGTAAGGCTGATTTCCCCGCTCTGTCACGTTGCCTTACGGCCTGTTCCTCTTGCTTCCCTCTGCGGTGGCCAGTGGGCAGCTGAGGACCCCGCCATGCTCTGCTCTTCCCTTGAGCCCAGCAGGGCTCCTGAGCTGGCTTCTCACTTGCCTACTTCCCACTGCAATCCAATCACAGTCAGCAAAACACTGCACTTGGTGCCACTCCTTCATGAAGCAGCCTTCCCCTGATGTAACCATGGCCTGTGTACGACTCCGTGACATCTTGAAATGTGCCTACATGTTGTTCCCAAGCCAGTGCGGCTTCTCTGTCCTACAGCGTGATCTAACACAGTACCAGCGTGTCTGGGTTTGCCTTGTAGGCTGGTCCCAAACTCTGTCAATGAATGTCCATGCAACATAGACCAATCAGGTCCTCTAAGCCTGTTCGTTAGTATCTTTGATATCAACGCTGCGAAGGCTCTCCTGTGTAGAGTTAGTTAACCCAAGTCTCCTGCCTGGGTATTGCATTCTTACAAAAGCTGGACAAGCAGAACTGGATTCCCATAAAACACAGAGTCAGTTTCTCAGGGAAGATTCCCGCCACCAAGCCAACCACCCCCTGCCATTACATTATCATGGGAGATTCTCCTTCGTGGCTTCTTGTTCTTGGCAAACGTTAGCTCATTCATTTCCTGTCTTCCCTATTAGTCCCATACACTTTCTTATATGTACTTTCCTGCCTTTCATTAAAACAAATGTACAATGAGCTCAAGACGTTGTTAGACATCTCCAAGCTAATCAGATCACCTATGAGTCAGGGTTTCTGGCTGCCTTATGGGTTAATTCAATTCATCTTTGTGGATCTAATAAAAACAATTGAATTAATTATTTGAGATTGATTTGGGGATTCATTAACATTTATTGAATATCCATAAGACTGCAGATACTTCATGTATTCATACACACCCATAGACACACATACACATTATGCACACAAACACATATATGTGTATACCCATGTACACCCAAACCACACACACACACACACACACACACACACACACACATGCACCATGACAAGGCCAATTGGAGAACCATAGAGACAGTTGTCTGGTGACAAGTGCTTTAATAATGACGTAAAAAAAAGTTTTATAAAAGTACCAAACAGGAAAAGCAAGCTCTCCCTTGCGATCAGAATGACAGGTAGTAATAATGGCAGATATTTCCTGAGGTACAAGCATCAGGAAAACAGAAAGCACTTCATACACATTATCTTCACCAGTGTGACAAGAATCTTTTGAAGTGGATATTACTGACTGTAATTCAAAAAAATAAGAAACAGCACCTCAGCGATGGATACTGTCCAAGTATCCATCTCCAACCACTGTGGAGACGCGGAGTTTGCACACACAACCACTGTGTGCTCCTCCACCGGGAAAATGACGGCCACATTCCCGCAACGAGCCTGGGGCGCACCAAGCGTGGCTCCCGTAATCACATCTCGAGAGTGGATGGGACCACTCTCGAAGCTTGGGAAATGCAGCCTCAATGTCATTTCATCAGATTCCAGAGCCCACACTCCAGTGTGGAGCCTCTGCTTTAAAACACCACGATGGAACTCAGCCCAGTGTTCAGAGTACAGCAGAATTTGGCCAGAGGAGAAAGGCATTCACATTGTAAGTGTAAATCTGAGCAGGAGGAGGGAATCCAGTCATAGAGCAGTTAAAATGCATGGACTCCAAAATCTCTCTAAGATTATGGACACCAGGACTCAACCTAGATTAGCTAAATCAGAACTTCCGGGCAAGTTATTTCTGCCACTGAAAACAGTCCTGACTGGGGCTGGGAAGGTGGCTCAGTGGTAGAGTGCTTGCCTTGCATGAATGAGGCCCTGGGTTTGATTCCTCAGCACCACATAAGCAAAAAAGAAAAAAGCTGGAAGTGGCGCTGTGGCTCAAGTGGTAGAGCGCTAGCCTTGATCTGAAGAGCTGAGGGACAGCGCCCAGATCCAGAGTTCAGGCCCCACGACCGGACCTAAAAAAAAATTAAAAAAGAAAAAAGAAAACAGTCCTGACCTGAGTGGTTTTGATACTCACAATAATTTGATACCAATTACTCCAGCGCCAATTCAAACGGATGCTAGAGAAGGGAGAGGCTGGAAGGTGTGCATTCACGAACCAATCCCCATTCTCTTATTGTTTTCTCTACCGTTGTACATCAGACACATGCCATTCCTATCACTGAATTATTTCAGAGAAGGACGCAGAATTCTACCACCGTTGCTCCCAAGGCAGCAGTGGGAACAGGCCAGGGTTCTTTGTCACTCCCCCTCGTGGCTGGGTGGATGGAAGGTCTGCACTGAAAGCAGTCAACTTGGAGTCTGAAAGACTTCAAAGCATTTATCCCAGGAGAGGCTACTTTCTAAACTTGCAGTAGCTGCTTCTAGTTAGATGCCAGTCAAGGTTATTCTTCTAGCAGCTTCACCTTTGTTACCTTGGATCCTCATGACAGTTCGATAGACACATCACCGTTATTTGTGTTTTACAGCTGACCAAAAAATTCAAAGAGATGGTCGCAATTCCAGGGATTGAGATAGTAGAGTTCCAGCAGTCTCTGCAATTCGATTCTGCTCCTTCGTTTCGTGTGACTGATCTCAACTGAACAAAAATACAGGGAAATACAAGCAGGGACCCTAAAGGTAGGCAAGCTCTGAGTCCAGCAGCTCTGGTGGAGACAGCAACTCATTCCTGCTGACTTGGTGACTGCTTCTCCTGCTGGATTACACTCAGCGAGGGAGCCACCAGCTTTCCAGAAAAAGAAAGAGAAGAAGAAAGAAGAAGGTTCACTAGGAAAATGGCCTTGATGTTGAGTTGCTGTAGGCGGGCAGGGGTGGAGAGAGGAAAATATCATTCTCTGGAAATTTGTTTTTTTTTTACTAAAATTTGGCCTTCTTTTTTACTAAAATTAATATTATCCATTTAATAAAAAGCCAGTTTAAATCTGAATGTTTATTTTTACATGATATCACATCTGTATTCTTTTACCATCTGACTAAAATAAGCTCAAATTATTTTGGAAGCATGTACCCTCACTAGGAGTCATTTCTATGCAGTGACATTGCTCACTGAGCTGACGGCAGGGGTTCATACCTGTAATCCTAGATAATCAGGAGGCAAAAATCTAGAAGATCATTATTTGAGGCCAGCTGCAGAGGGGAAAATTGCATACCCCATCTAAAAGACAGAGAGTAAACCTGTTAAAGGTAGGACTAGAGGTGTGGCTCAAGTGACAGAACACCAGCCCTGTAAGCACAAGGTCCTGAGTTCAAACCCCAGAACAGAACACACGGGGGGGGGGGGGGCGGAGGTGAGGAGAGACAAAAGGAGACTGAAAATCATAGATCAACCAAGGTGTCCTAAATAAGAGCCGTCAGAAACAATCAGATTATAGAGTGAAACACAACACAGGACTTCAGACACTGGATTTCTCAGACACAGCATGATAGAGTGAGTATATTTAATATGTTTAAAGCTATAAAAGAGGTACCAAAATTACTATCCAAGAATTAGGTATTATCAACTGACAAGGGATAGCAAATGACCCCAGAGAGAATATCCACAGGAGAAAATGTAATACTTGAACCTTGAGAGCTCAGCGCGTCAGAGCTGGCGGAAAGGACACCGAAGACAGAGCTGGCCAGGACGCAGCCAGGAGGAGCAAGGATATGGCAACATGCAAAGGCATTCACGATGAGGGCTCAAGGCCGAGCCCAGGGCTGAGTTCAGAATGAAAATGGAGGAAAGGCCCCACACACACACACACACACACTCACACACACTCACACACACACTCACACACACACTCTCACACACACACTCACACACACTCACACACACTCACACACACACACTCACACACACACACACTCACACACACACTCTCACACACACACACACACACTCACACACACACACACACACTCACACACTCACACACACACACACTCACACACTCACACACACTCTCACACACACACACTCACACACACTCACACACTCACACACACTCACACACACACACTCACACACACTCACACACACACATACACGCACACACTCACACACACTCTCACACACACTCACACACACACACTCTCACACACACTCACACACACTCACACACACTCACACACTCACACACACACTCACACACACACTCACACACTCACACACACTCTCACACACACACTCACACACACACACTCACACACTCACACACACTCACACACACACACTCACACACACTCACACACACACATACACACAGAGTGTATATATATATATATAAATATATATATATATATATATATATATATATATCAGAATTTAGGGCCATGTAGGTTCTCTAGAACTTGTCATGTCCCTGGCCTGTTTGGCTTTTGTTCATTTTTTCAGTAGTAGCTTACATTCATTCCTTGGGTCACCCTAAATCACGACCTTCCTATTTATGCTTCCTGTATAGCTGGGATGACGCTCAGCTTCTCTTGATTGAGATTGAGAAAGGGTCCCTCAAACTTCTACTGGTTTCAAATTTATTTTGTCCCCAGTTCCCGTCTCCCAAGTGCTGGGATTGTAGGCATGCCTCACCATGCCTGGCTAAGGATGAGCAATGTTTAAGAATTGATCATTGGCAGAAAGAATAATAATACCCAAATGGGGCTTAGGTTTTGCTGTTGCTATGGTTTCCACCCGTGCATCACTGCTTCCAGATTCTGCTAGTAATGCCTTTGATGGAAACAGGCTGCTGGAAAAAGGATTCCTCCAAGTCTCTGCTCCAACCACACCCCTGGCTGTGCTTGTGGGCCTGCGTGTCGGGGACGCTCTCTCCTTGCCTTGGCAGCTCACTGCTGTGCCCCTCGCCGGGTGCTTACCAGCCTGGTTTTAGGTGTACCCTGGGTGTTCTGTTGTGTGAGCCTTTCTCACTTTGACCTTGCACACTCCCATAACCCAGCGCAAAGCCTGTTTCTCTCCACTTCCCTTAGGGACAGAGCTGTGGGATTCATTTCTACTGCTGTTGTTTTTGTTTGGATTCGTCCTCTGTCTTCGCTTTTGACAGGGAGGATGAGGAGGCGGCTGCTTCCTGTCTGATGCTTTTCCCACAGTTGACCTGCGCCCCAAGCGAGGCTCTGACCGATCCCAAGCACAGACTCAATGCCTTCCCTGCGCTGCTGGTAGCAGGCATGCGAGGGAGACCTGCAGAAGCACTTGCCTTGCACCCAGAGCCACAGACGCGCCTCCTCGGAGTTCCATCTTTCATTGCTGCCTACACTTGACCTTTAGAAAATAATTTAATACATAAATGATAGCTGCCTTTACTCACCAGTTTGTCGGGCCCACTCTATCTCTGTGCCTTTCCACATCAGACCTAGTGTGAAGTCCCACTTTTCCTAAGCAGGTGCCCGGCAGCTCAGACAGGTCCAGGACTAAGGGATCTAAGCCAACTCCCGTCCCCATGCATCCAAAGCCTTCTCCAGACCTTCCTTTGTCAAGATGAATTTTGCCTTCATCATGGAGAAAATTCTGGAATATTAAAAAGGAACTTAACTAAGAGATAGAAAATGTTATTTCTTTTTAAACCCAAGCCTATTACATATCATAGCAAGATTTAGGTATCTGTGTTAAACAAATGATTCAAAAGGAGATTATTATTGGCTACTATTTTAAGCATCTGGCAGGCAGAACAGCAGAATTATCGTGCATTCTCATCTCTGGAGCTTAAAATATAGATAAGTAAAAGTATAGGTTTGGAACTTTGAGCTGTCACTATGATTGTGAAATTACTCAGCTTTTCCAGGTGTCAATTTCTTCTTCATACTAGTATTCGTACTAGTTACCTTGCAAGATTATTTTGAAGACTTAAAAGGACTATAGTGTGTAGAAGAACTGAGCCACCAGCCCAGTACAATGAGTTCACAATTAATGTAGCTGTGATCTTCAGCTTTGCTGAGCATCAGTGGCTTCTGCTGTTTGTTGTTTCTGGATATGTCCATCATTGTC
This sequence comes from Dipodomys spectabilis, assembly GCF_019054845.1. Classification (NCBI taxonomy): domain Eukaryota; kingdom Metazoa; phylum Chordata; class Mammalia; order Rodentia; family Heteromyidae; genus Dipodomys; species Dipodomys spectabilis. The sequence goes on from NW_024870696.1 coordinate 25,532,011, forward strand.
CTCCAGGGAGTGGAGGAATAACAGCTACTCAGCAAGAAGGAAGAAGTCACGCTTCATGGAGGCCTGGGGGAACCAAAAGCATATTCCCTCAACACTGCAGTATATTTGGTGTCTGCTCATTTTCCTTACTCTTTTTTCTTAACCTCTCTTTTGGTTTTTGGAACAGACACATGCATGGATGGATATAGAAGCTAGGAGGACAGTAATCCATCCACAGCCCCGTATTCTCCAAACATGTGCCCATCTCATCATTGGTCATAGTTCCTAGGAATTAGCTCAGCCTCTTATGGAAATGAAATTCAGTGGGGTGAATCAAAGGGGGACATACAAGTGTCAGAGGGAGAAAGAAAACATAGGGAAGTAAGGGAAGGGGAAAAAGATTTAACCAACACAGCCAATCAATCTCTGTGACCTCGCATTCTGGAAAGACTTTAGAGAAAGATGGATGATGAATTTGCTAACACAGCCCATCACAGCTGTTTATAATAAACCAGCTTCAAACCCATTCCATATAAACTCATTTAATATTCTTCTGTGGCAGATTGATGGGCCACGCTATAGATAAAAGTAAGTAATAAAAACAGGCTATCTTATCATCAATAAAACACATGCTTCTGGGCTTCAGCAAACTTGTTAACAAGCTAAGTAAATACTTCTGTAGGGGCCACTGTACCGTGAGGTGCATGCACAGTGACTCATACCCAAGGTGCAGTCCTGGTCACCCCAGAGTTTGACAGATGTTACCAAGAGTGTGAATCCTGAATTATAAGGAATGAGTAACCCCTTGCAAAATAAAATTAGAGCTCTGAATAAGTGTGAAAAGTTGGTGAGGTAATTAGTCATACTGTTTAAGTCACAGACAAGTAAGGCCAGAGCAGTTTATTTAGAGAGACTACCTTCACAACCACATGAATGAGAGATGAATACCTAATCATAACACAATAAGAGAGGGATTTAGGGGTGCGGTGGCAGAAGGCACTTTATTATTAGTACCTACCCAAGAGCTACAGTTTGGGGAATCAGGCTTCTGATTCCAAGATTTATATTCTTGGGTAAGTCCTCATCTCTACCTCCTCTCCCCTGTGGATGTCTTGTCTCTTGAGAACAAAACGTGATCACAGTCTCTGCCTTGTAGATTTGCTGTGAACAGGCCCTGAGGAAAATCCTTTGTAGCAATACTACTGGTTGCTACCCAACGCGGTCTCCTACCTCCTGCTGGATGACGGGTAATCTCCTCCACAATGAGCCTGCCCCTCACCAGCCTTGGTTCTATTATTTCTGGAATCTCCTCTCCAGAGACTTCTAGAGATGTGCAGTAATGAAGTCTTCTTATTTAAATTAGGGTTGTTCTCCTATGTATTGAACCCCAATTCCACACTGAAAGGGTCGTGAAGTGCCTGATACATAGAAGTCACTCATAAGGGACATTATTCATAATTCTTGATCCGTTCCTAACTTCTCATGATTCCCTCGATTGCAGCCTTTGATGCCGGGAGCACTTCCTTTCCATGAAAGTTTCTTCTCTTTTGCCAGAGGCAACACTACCTTCCAGTTTCCTTCTCAAGTCTTAGACTGCTCTTTCTCAGCGTGGAGGACAGATCCGCTTGTGTTGCTTCCACCTTAACCCACACGAATTCTCAGGGCCCCCTGCGCGACTGGTCTCAATTGCTGACCTCGTCCCGTTAAGGGCTTTGTGACTCTTAGATTCTCACCTGCAGTATCTTTCGACCATAACTGAAGGGACCCAGGGGCCTTCCTCGCCGGGCCGTCCCAGCTGGATGCACCAGCTGCCCTTCCTGACCTGCTCCCGCCAGTTCTTCCACCCCACTCAGGGGAATCACGTCTCGCCACGGTTTCAAGCCAGAAAGCAACAGTCACCAGATATTCCTGTTCTCTCTCCCATCCCATAAACCATCAGTTTATTGCTTTAATATCCTCAAACCCGTTTCCTTCCTTTTATCTTCATGGCTCCGGGTGGCTCCGCATTTGTAACCTTCGTTTCTAACCTGGATCATTGCCATCGTTTCTTTGCCCGATATTTGCTCTCTGTTTTTCTCCTCCTCTGCTCCATCCTCTAGATGGGTAGCGCGACATTTCTAAAATATAAATCTCATCAAAGCACCACCCTCGATGTTCTCAAGGTGGAAACATAAACTGAAGAACAGGCAAGGCCTCTGGGTGCCTGAGCCTGACGCCTTCACCCCAGCGATATTTGAAGTCACCAGAGTGATTTAATGCACGCCAATGCCAGAAGCTCGCTCTGGAGGTTTTGACTCTGTCAATAAAAGGCTCTCTGAGTGGTTCTAACACAACCAGGGTGAGGACTGCTGCCCACAGCTTAAGTACCCGCCATCAACACGGCTGCTTAACTTCGGCAGTGGCACTTTGATGAATAGGTGATATTCTCTGAAACTTCGGCCTTTCGTAAATGTTAGAAAGGCCTCTCTTACTTCAGTTAACACTAGTCTCCAATGTCAGCTCCTCCCACCAGGAAGCTATGTGGGCCTGAGCTGTGGGTGCCTCACTCTGAATTTCCCACAATGCCAACTGCTCTCCGCTAGGCCTCGAACTCAATGTAAAAAAATCTGCCTACCTTTCATTTAATTGTTGTGAGCTTCTTTAATCCATTTATTTCTACATCTGAATCCTTTGAGTCAAGGATAGTTCCTGCAATAAATATAGGTGGATGAAAGGATGAATGGATCCTGTTTGAGGAAACACACCATACTATGCACGCACACACACACACACACACTGCTAATAATCACCAATCACTAATTCTGTCTTACCCACTAACTAGCCAGGGAAACAGCCTGGAAGACCAGTAGCCCTGTACCCCTTATGGACTAAGCACAGATGCAGTTGTAAAGTGACCAGAGCTCAGTGTTGGGTTTCTTTTCTCTTCCTCCTTCTCGCTCGCTCGTTCCCGCTGAGGGAAGCCAGTTGCTATGGAGTTGGCTACCACGTGAAGAGGCTTTCACAGCAAGGAACAGAGGGAGGCTACCGGGAAACGGAGGCCCGCGAGGTCGGTCCGTGAGTCTGACAGCGGTTCCAAGGCAAACAAGGCTGAATTCAGTTGCATTGGGTTGTTAGTCTGACGGTCTTCAAGGAACTTATTCTGCCAATGGCCACCATCAAGCAGGGACACAGAGCCTGCCCCTTCAGCATTCAGCAGACAGACGGTTCTTAAGCCAAAGGCACCCACCTAAGCAAAGCCCTGGCTTTTGACCCACAGAAATTATGAGAAACAAATGTTTCTTTGAAGCCACTGAGTTTTGGAATAATTTGTTCAACAGCAATAGAGAGCAAATACTCTGCTTGTATGGTTTTAAGCAATGATTTAATATGTTAAGCTCTGGTTGTTTCAAATGAGAATGATACCACCCACTCCTTGGTGAAATTCAAATGATAGGATGCAAAGGGAAAGCATCACACAGTAATGTGCTACATAAAGCTAGATAGCCCATCCCTGGAAATATTATAAGGCAGGTAGAGTACTTTTTATGTTTAGCTTATTACCAAGTATCATGGGATCTTAGAAATAACAATAGAAATAGGTGTGTTGGCTAGCTTCATTGTAAGTAGTGGGATGATGCTGCAGGACCCAGTTGTGCATTTAATTACGTGAAATTCCCATACACACTTCCCTTTTCATCTTATTAGCTGATAATTAACACCTGTAGTGGAAGCGATGGCACCCTCAATGGGTGGTTTTGTTCTCTATTTGTGTCAAATCTAAGCACTTCTCTTCTCTATTTGGTACCTATATCCAAAGCTTGAGCGGCTGCCTGGTCCCTGGGCCATGAGAAAGAGTGGGATCTCAGTGAGAGTCTCTCCCCCACCCCCAAATCCTCCCTGAGAATTCCACAAGCAATTCAGTGTGGACTCAGTTTCCAAGGAGCTACCATCGCAAAGTCTTGGAGGAAACTGGAACCAGGAACTGTTACATAAATAAGTATTCTTCAGTCTTTAGGGGTGGAAAAATTAATTTTCAAAGAGCATCAAGAATTGATTTGTGTTCAAATTTATTACCAATGCTTTCGAACATGCTGTCTGTGACTAGAAGAAAAATAACAACACATGGTATTTGGCTACAAGTTGTAACCATTTATATAGTGTTTTCTATCTCACATAATTTCACAAGATCAATTATCCCTTTGAAAATCATTATTTGTAAAGCACTAGGCTATTATTTGTAAAGCACTAGGCTTTGTGTTGTGGGGAATACAATGTAGGAGAAAACATTCTTCTTCTTGTTCCTCCTCCTCCTCCTCCTCCTCCTCCTCCTGCTCCTCCTCCTCCTCTTCCTCCTCCTCCTCCTCCTCCTCCTCCTCCTCCTCTCCTTCTTCTCCTTCTCCTTCTCCTCCTTCTTCTTCTTCTCCTTCTCTTTCTTCTTCTTCTTCTTCCTCCTTCTCCTCTTTCTCTCTGTCATGTATGGTATAGCATAAAGGACCTTACCAGAAATAGTTTCTCAATCTTCGATTGTCCAGACTATAAAAGCACCATTCAAACAAATGTGTTTCCATTATAAATCAGCCACCCTGTGGTGTCTGTTGTAGCTGCATGAAACATACCAAGCCACATGGGAAGGAGCTTCTCAGGGCTGGTCCTGGGCTGAATGAACCCGTAATGCTGACAAGCCATCGGGCTCCAATCATTAGGTAGGCTGGGGCAGTGAGACATAGTCTAACTTCAGATGGCAGTCAGTCTTACGTGGGAAGTAGGCAGGACAGTAGCTGTGTGTGAACAGAGCGAGAGGCCTGCCCTTTGGTGAGAGTGTGTGTCTGGAGGGTCTCAGCACCCTCTCTGGGTGATTTGATGGGTGGTTCTTCCTCTTCCTCCCCCTCCCCCACTAGAGTCCAGGCTCTCCACCATTACAACCCCACTGTGCGTTCACACAAGGCAAGCAGGGGACGGTGCTGACCGAGCAGCTTCAGCTGCGCGCCTCGGGCGGACACTGCTGCACTTTCTGTGGGCAGTAAGTGAACTTTTCATGTTCTCTGCCTTTCAGAGTCCCGCTTAATCTGAACCAATGAAGAAGACTGAGGGTTTGAGGGTAACTTAGTTTTGAACCTGCTGCATCAACTCTGTTATAGCTGAAACGTCTTATTTATTTTTAAAAATGATTTAAAAACCTTCTATGAGCGTGAGTTCACTGTACAAAGGAGTTTCATTGTGATAGTTCTGTAGGTGCGTGGAAGAAACAAGTGAGCCGCTCACGCCAGCAAAGACAGGCCGTGGTTCATTTCTCCCTCCCTCAAGCTGGGCAGGCTCTCCCCACTCTACTCCAGACCCTGTGTCCTGGGGGACGCTCGATCTCTTGCTCTTGAAAGACTCTCACATGTGGGCATCCAGAAGCAGAAACAAGCATCACGGGAGGAGCAGCACAGTCTTCAGAAGGGCTGAGGACACGCAGCCTTTTCCCCGCATCAATTTACCGAGGCTCCAAGAAGCAGGCAGCCCAGTTCTCCAGGCCTCCTTAAAGCTTGGGACTCTTGGTAGAGTTCAAGTCGCTCTCCTGGAGTCCGGCCCAGAGCAAAGCTCTGGCTTTGGGTTCTCTGGACCAGAGCCATGCTAATGGCATTTGCTACTGCCAGCATGTCAAGAAGAAACATGGAAAAAACCCGTCAGGCAGGAACACACACAAGCGTTTCTAGGATACCCCACCAGGGAATCTTCACCACTCACCCACAGCCAAGGGAACCCAGGCCCCCACCCTCTTCCCTTCCCTCTTGACTGGTTAGCATCAGTATTGCAAAACCGCCAAGTGCTTCAAGAGACTGAAGAGCAGCAGCCCCAACAGGATCAGAGCTCATGAATCCAAGAGCTGGATCGGAATCTATTTTTCTGTGGGGCTTCCACGTTTTCATAAGCTTAGGAAAAACTTCTGCAGAGACAAATGTGACTTGGTGTTTGGTCTGCCCTGTTCTTTAAAAACCTTTTGGCGTTTAGGTGCAGAAATTGGCTTAATAGTTCTCTTCTTTCAACTCACAGCATGAAGTCTCTTGTCTATTGCTTATTGTACTGTCTTTTTCCATTCGTCTTCCATTTCCCACAGTTATCTCTTATCAATCAGGAAGCACTCTTTCTAGGACACTAAATGTATCTTATTAATAGTTTTACATGCATCTATGAAGCATGTGTAGTAGTATTTTAACTTGTTGAAAAACTGGTGTCTACTAACTTTAAAAATTTTTTCCATGTGAGTATTAAATGGCATATTTCAGTTAAATTTGTATGTATCTTGTTGCTAATAGGGTTAAGAATCTCTTTAATTTTGGTCATTCAGGTTTCTGCCTATTCCTACTCTTTATCCATGTTCTTGATTCTCCAACAATGGTTAAAAAAAAGGACTTTCTTTTATAATCTCATTGATTTTAATATTTACTAGCATCTCCTCCTATTATGATTCATGTTAACTCTGTTGAGTCCATGTTGAAAAGAAGTCTCATGTTTATGCAGTCAGCTCCAATCAATTTTTTTGCCTTATTCTTTGTGTAGTGTCTTATGTTAAACATACTTTATACCCTAAAGTCCCTGTAGTAGCTTTGAAGTTTTGCCTTTTACACTCAGGTCTTTAAGCCATATGACATCTCTATGGCAGGAAGTGGAATCTAAAGGTTTATTTTTTCCATAGCGTGAAGAAGCTTTTCCCGGCCCATCTCTTCAACAGTTTACTCCTCACATTAACCTTACATCAAGATTCCTGCCAGGATGCCCTATTCATGAACACTGTACTCCATGTTTCATTTATCATTTATGTACTACATTGTGTTTGGTAGGGACAGTTGCCCTTTTGCTCTGTGTGAGTACGTGTGTGTGTGTGTGCATGTGTGTACGTGTGTGTGTGTGTAATCAACTCTTTGTGAATCATTCCTCTTCAATATTCATTTTGGAATCAGTTTCCCAACTTTCTCAAAAATTTCTGCTGGAGTTCACATCAGAGCAAAATTAGTATCTTATTAATTTAGGGAAGAGCTGGCACATTTATAATATCAACCAGGTCCATTCACTATCAAGTTTGTGGTTGGTTTTTTTTTTTTGGTCTGTGTATTCCCTACTATCACTATTTGCAGAAACATACAAGATTTTTTATGTCAGTATTTAATTTTTATTATCATTTCTTGTTAGTATTGATAGTATGGATCTCATTTGAAAGACTGTTTTGTTCAGTACTAGTGGACTACCATTCTGTGGGGTATTGATGTCTATCTGACTCTGTTTATTAGGCATACAAGGAAGGCATATTAATTTTACTACTAAATCCCCTTGGATCTTGTCCACGCTGAGAGGTTCCTTAGCTGGAATGTTGCTTTTCACACTTCGTCATTACTATACGCACCTAAGTACTCTACATGTACTGCATCCTAAAAGCGTTCAAATTTGACTTTTTTATTATCCACACTTTACACATTTAAAAGAGGAGGCCAAGAAAGTCACATAGATTATGAGAAACCAAGCTGGACCTACAGTCAAGCCCGCCACACGGGGTACTCTGAGAGCGGGCCCCGGATCTTTCACCATGAGCTGAGTGAACCATATATTACTTACACATGCACACAATGTCAGTGTACAGTGTGACCATTTTTGTAATTTTCCTTATGCTCTATATTCTGAGTATACTAATTTAATGCTAATTTAGCATGTTGGCTAACAGAATTATAGTAAGTATATTTCTATTAGGTGTAGTAAGAACAGCATCTTGGAATTTTGACTAACAATCCAAAATTGCATCTTGGAATTTGTCTATAACCACGTGTACTATCTGTTCTCCTCAGCTTAGTACTCGATATTTCTCTATCCAAAGGCAAAAAATAATTAATACTAGTTTCTATTAATAAGTGCAAAGTTGGGTGGCTGATAGCTCTCAGGTTTGTTTTTCATTTGATTTTATGGTATTTTTGCTATACTTTACAAAAGTAGACAATGAGTTGGTGACATTCTGAAGATAAAAATTGGACCTTTTACCGGAGACCATTTGAGAAACACGGGTCTACACTATAATTCCCTTCTTAACAATGAAATCTCTGGCTGATTTATTGTTTGAAGAAGTCATCACAAAAGTTATGACTCCATATATGTGAAGGTATCCAGTTGTCAAAATTGTTTTAATTGGGTTATTTGTATTTCTGAGGTGCTCCAAAGGAATGAGAATCATCCTGACCCAAATGAAAGCTTCAGTTCCTTACGGTGCCCCGCGCAGAACCTCTGCTATTTCAGGAGTCAGTGGCACACAGGTCTAAAAGCCGAAAGTGTATTCCTGACCCTGAGCTTCTCCTTTATAAAGCCCCCATCTTTGGTGTTTCGTAGCACAGAAAATGGAATGATACACATGACAACTCCTAATCTAAACGACTACTTAAGGAGAGAAGAATTTGAATCTATTTTCATTTATGAAATTTCCATTTTGATAGCAGATAATAGAAATATTCCCCAAAGTGGCTCGAATTACTCAGGTCTAAGTCTATAAACGAGAGTACGCCCCAAAACACTTAGTAAACAACCACAGCCGTCTTTTCAGATTTGAGAGATTTCAGAGCCGAGACTCAGCACAGGCTGAGCTAAGTCACTGTAAACCCCAGCAGGTGAGCTGCATGTGGAGTGGATGTGAATGACTGTAACCTGAGTGACCCAGCTCACCTGAGCCTTTCACTGCCCCATGAGGCTTTCTCCTTCCCAACGCCAACAGCAGGATGCCCCTTTCTCTTCCTAGGAACTACAGGTAGCATCCTATCAAGAAAGAAAAGTGTGAGCTATGAACCTCCCGAGGGTACAGAAGCAAGAATGGCCGTGGGAAGGGTAAATGCAAGCCACATCTAGAGAGGCATACCACTGTGTGCCATTCCTTCCGCTTCATCTCCCGCATCCTCGCCACCCCTCTTTCCCCTGAGAGATTGCTTTCTGCCATGGGAATAGGAAAGTGGTACATTCCAAGATGAATTTGTATTTTGTATCTTGGAAGAGGACATCAGAACCGTCATACTCAACTATGTCTTTGACATTCTCGTTAGAAAACATGTCAGCTTGCCTTTGGAACAATTCACTTTAATGTTAAGGTCACCTCTGTGGATGCGATTTTTTTGGTCAGTTGTAGGGCTTGAACTCTGGGCCTGGGCGCTGTCCCTCAGCTCTTCAGCTCAAGGTAAGCACTCTACCACTTGAGCCACAGTGCCACTTCCAGTTTTCTGAGTGGTTTATTGGAGATAAGAGTCTCACGGACTTTCCTGCCCAAGCTGGCTTTGAAGCAAATCCTTAGATCTCAGCCTCTAAGTAGCTAGGATTACAGGCGTGAGCCACCGATGCTTGGCTTATAGATGCAATTTTTATCTTTTGTGGGAGAAATAAAATTTACCAGTCAATATCTGCAGAAGAAAACTGGCAGTTTTTAATAATTTCTCAGTGAAGTGAACAATATTTTCCAAACTTGGCATTTTTCTCAGATTATCTCACCAAGTGACCACAGGTAAAATCTTATTCATAACAAGAAAGAATTCTTTCACATGTAGTATATACTACATACTTGTCCTATGCTGGTATACTGGAATAAGGAATACTTAATGAAGCACGTGTGTACTCTAGGGTTGGTAACAAATCCAGATGTCTGGCATTAAGGACAGAGAGAGAAAGAGCTCTCAGAGTGTGGCTGGTGGTAGGAGCAGAGATCCTGCTAAACCAGTGACCATCACCGTGACTCTTTTCCTGCCCTTTCTGTGCCGTTCTACTTATTAACTTCCGTCGTCACTTTCTCACTCAGAGCACCCCTCAAATCTGCACCTGCCCACTGAGGGATTTCTTCAGCGGGGAGGAAAGGCTCCTCCATGACCCCTAAATCACACTCCTCCAACACATGCAACTTCCTTCTTCTCCCTTTCAGTACCCAGCTGCTCAGAGCACTTCCTCGGGAGCTCGGGCCCAGCTCCCCGCAGCAGTCCTGAACCTCACGGGCTAGAGCAGCAAAGGCAGCACAAGCAAGTTCCGCCAGCTGGAGGTAAGGTGGGACCCCCGCTTTGCTTTGTCCGCCCATTCTTTCTGGAGACAGAGAATAAGCAGGGAAAACTGTCCCATAAGCAGTTCAAAGTGAGCCTCCTGGAAGCCGCTGCTGGGCGGGGGAATCCAAGCAGAGCCGATGCGTAGAGCTGGGATGACAGCGCTGGAGACTGAGTGCTTGCTAGAAAGAAGGTGAAGACAATTTCTTTTTCTTTCATTTTTCCTCCCTTTGGTTTATCCCTTGTTGTCCTTTTTTGGCACCCTGTATCTTGTATATACTTTTATCTGATTTGGGGAAGGGAAGGGGAATCACAGAACGGTGAGACAAAGGACAAAGTGTGAACTAATGCAACAGCGATACAGGACAGCAGGTTAGGAATGGACTTTACGACTTGGGGGGAGGAGAGAGGGAGGGGAGTGGGAGGAAATGAGGGAGGGGTAACAATGGTTGACAAGAAATGTACTCATTACCTTACCTGTGTAACTGTGACCCCTCTGTACATCACCCTTGCAATAAAATGAAATAAAATTTAAAAAAAGAAAAAGAAATAAAGGTAAATGCATCAAAGCAAGCAAGGAAGGAAGGATGGAAGGAGGGAGGAAGGGAAAGAGGAGAAAAAGAAAGAAAGAAAGAAGGAAGGAAGGAAGGAAGGAAGGAAGGAAGGAAGGAAGGAAGGAAGGAAGGAAGGAAGGAAGGAAGGAAAGAAGGAAAGAAAGAAACAAAGAAAGAAAGGTGAAGAGATTGTAAACTATCCACTCTGTATGTTTCCTTGTACCTCTGATCAAGATTCTCTTACATATATAAGTTGGTTCTGGAATAGGAATGGGAACCACACAGAGGGAAAGATTAGTGGGTGGCGGAGGTTTGACCCAAATTTGAGGGAATTATTTATGTCATTTGTTGCTACTTAACATACTTGGACTACTAGACAAAGATCATGACTGCTTATTCCTCCTGTTAACCTCTGCTCCCTGAATAGTTTTTCCATGAAGAAAAAGACCAGTCTAGCAATTAAGAGCTCACTGGGTAAAAGTGTGTTTTCTTTTTGCTATAGTAGGAAGTGCTTTTCTCAGAGATATAAAAGTAACTATGAATTTCATCCCTGTATAGAATTTTTGCAGTTGTGCTCCTCGAGGGAGATAATGTAAGATCTTTTAAATTTTGCTTATTTAGGCTAGGAATAGACCAACCAGATATTTAAAGGAGGAGAAAAAGGTCAGAAATCATTTATTGAGATCACTCTATAATAATTACTATCAGGGATATGTAAATGTGTATGAATATGAATGTGCAAACACAAAGAGTCACGGAGCTGTGAGCTGGTGAACAAAAACACCTCACCTCTTCGCTTCTGACCCTTTGCACTACACTCAGCCCGGGGAGGAGTGGGAGGGTCTTGTTTCTCAATCTCAGGACTGGTCCTCCCACACACCCCACCCTTCCAGCTGACAGCGCAAGTAGGCCGGGTCTCCTCACGTAGGAGGAAGCATCCTGAGAAAGTAAGACAGCATGCTTGACAGATTGCAAAATATCACCAGTGTAGAATGGAACGTTGATTTCCCCACAGGATCTAAAATTTTCTGACAGTTGCTCTGCCTGCTCCCCCTGTCCCATCATTGTGAAATCATTACTTTTATTCTATGACTCGTGCCTTGAGCCTTGTATGTGAAGGGAGAACAAAGAAGAGTTCTTTTTGTGAATTTATCTCTTAGTACTAAGTGTAGTCGTAAGTCCAACATGTTCTTCTTTTAGAAAGGAGGGGGAAAGCTTAATAGAAATAAAAAAAATACTTCCAAAATACTCCAGGAGCCACATCACCTGTGAAATGCCACCAGTCCCGCCTCCATTGATGGCTGTCAATTGGTTGTTATACGTGGTGGTACATGCCTGTAATCCCAGAACTTGAGAGAATGAGTCAGGAAGATAGAGAGTTTGGGCTAACTGGGGCTACCTAGTATGACTGACTCAAAAAATAAACAAAAAGTTGCCCACTGGCAAAGGAAACTGTCGCCTGTCTGGGACAGTCCCTGAGTCCTGGCATATAACTCTGTCATCAAAAACCTCCTTTGGATTTTTTATTAGCACAGACCTCTCCTAGAGATCTCTCCTTTTATAGAGCTACTCCTGTTAGTGAGAACTTGTTTCAAGTTTGTAGCTTGTATTCTCTGTCATATTTTGCATACCAGGAATGCATGCTGGATATTTACAGCCAGTCTAGACTGGTGGAGCCATTCAACAATTTAGTCCACAGGTATTGATTAAAATCATAGATTATGCACTTCTTTAAGAACTCAAAAATTGTATATTAGACTTTGAAAAAATTATACTCGTGATTGTGGCCCATCATTGGCCATTGGGCTAATTAATCCCACTGGGTTATATATATTAAATTAAAAGGATTTTCTTATACACACACACACACACACACACACACACACACACGACAAATAGAACTATGCTTACAAAAACTGAATAATACAATCATTCTCTTCATAATTCTCAAAGTCAAATAGGAAAGACATGACAAAGTGTTGTTGGTGACAATATGAAAAAGTATATCGAGGACATGGCAGATACAAAGAGGTGTTGTTCTGGGAAGATCTCTAGAGATGAGGCTTCAGTGATGAGCAATCTTCCAGGACCTAAAGGCCACACTTCCAGAAAAACTGCTTGCAAAATTTCAAATAATACTCTAGGGAAGTAGAAACCCTGGCTAGTTCAGTCCTAGCTCCAGTACTGCCTTTTAACTAACACCACTGATGTATTCAATCCAAGGTCCATATGAGAGTGAGACAAGACAGGCAAAATGGGCACAAAAAGTGAGCAGAATTGCTGCTCAAGCTGACTGCCCTGTGCTGACCTTGAAAGTGGTCCCTTCCTGGGTCCCTATGTCCATCATGGTACTTAACACGCTTCCTGCAGCAGCCTGTTTCCTGCATAGACTACAACCTCTTTTGACCTTATAAACCTTTGTAACTTCTGGGGCTCATGCACAGTGTGGTGCGTGGAAAGACACAAAAAATTGTAGTATCTTTTTGAAAACTTTTGAAAACAAGCAAGTTTGTAGTCAAATCCACCACATCCTTGAGGGACGAAGCTTTCCCAACAACCTTCTTCTTGGCTCCCATCTCCCTCCTACCAAGTCTGGGCAGAGTTCCTGCTCCTGAGGCTTCCCAGCAGGCCCTGCGGCAGTCAGCACCTCTGGAACTTTTCTCCCCTCCCTCGCCTGTTCCCGCAGTTTTGTCTGGAGTGAACATTGAAGCGTTCTGTCTTCCAGTCCTCTACATCACACAATCCTTTCCGGCCAGCCCACTGCTAACCCCTCCAGTTAAATTCTCACTTTTAGATACAGTCTTTTTCATTTTTAGAAATTCCATTTGGTTCTTTTGAAAATATCTTTTATTTATCTCCTCACTATGCTTGCCTTTTTCTGTGCATCTTTGAACATATGGGGCATATTTATAGAAGTCCTTTCGATGTCCTCATTCACTAATTTCACCATCTCTGCGATTTCTGGATCTCATTTGACTAACTGATGCCGCTCCTGGTCACAGGTCATATTTGCTTACTCGACATAGTCAGAAACAAAGTCTATCCTCATCTATTCTTTTTTTATGAACTTGAACTCTGTGCCTGGACTCTATCCCTGAGCCTCTTTGTGCTCAAGGCTTGAGTGCTCTACCACTTGAGCCACAGCCCACTTCTGGCTTTTTCTGAGTAGTTTACTGGAGATAAGTACTTTCCTGTCAGTCTTCTGAGTAGCTAGGATTACAGGAGTGAGCCACCATGCCTTCAGGTGTTCTTCATAGGTTTTTTTCAACCTTATTCTGTTAAATCAATCTGACTATCCCCAGATGCAGACGTGTCCACTCAACTCTACCAAGTGAGTCCTTTCCCCAACTCTCTTCTCTCCGAGGACCAGGAGAGGTAGAATTGCTTTGCCACACTTGCTTCTTGGCTGTTGCTCATCTATCTGCCTTTTCCTTCGGATGTACCTGGTGTATACTTCCGGTGTTCACTCCTTTGCTCTCTGATGTGTCTTTCTACTCCTTGGGCTCCATATCTTCCTACTCTGAAGATCTTTTCCTTTTTCTTTGTTCTGTTTCCTCTGCCTTCTGGGCAGTATCCGTTTTTACAGCTCCTTCAGAGCCCCAGGCCTCTGCTTCCTCCCCCTGCAGCCCGGGGGTACACGCAACTGGAAGTTTGGCCCAGGACACTTTTAATTCCTCTGTGCTCCGCTCTCTGGAGTTATCTCTACAAATTTGTAGCCTAATTATTCTTTTCTTAAATTTTAAATTCATCCCATACTCTTTTACTCTCAGAAAAATTACCTTTCTTCTTGTTGTCATGTCCAAAGTCAAGTTCCAAATATCAAGTATCCTGAACTCCAACTCCTAATTAATATTATTTCACTAGTATTTGTATTAATATTATAAATATCATTAGTATGTTCTTCCCTCCATTCTATCCTGGGGACAGGTGACCCTTCCTGGTCATTTTTTCTGTCTGTGCCCTTGAGCCTGTGGTCATGCGTGCTGAATGAGGCCCCCCCCGCCCTGCTCCTTCCCTTTCATACTTTCGAGGGGTTCGTGGCCACTGGCACCCCGCACTTGAGAACCATCTGTTGTGTTTGTGTGCACACGCATTGATTGGATTATTTATTAAATTCCTCGGGAGAGGAACACTTCTTTCTCAGTGTATTAATAACAACTATCATCAAATCTGTCTTCTTATGTGTCTGACATTTACTTTTCCTCACTCCCTCAGGCACTGGCTATCCATTCGAGTCCAGCAAAGCAACAGGGAAACTGTCAGTTCTAGCCATGGCACACTAGCTGGTTGGAACAATCTTTCCATAAAGTACTACTACAAGTACTGGATAATTTTCTTAAATAAAGGGTTCAAAAGATTTAGAGCTCTCATGATCCCTGAGATACAAAATCTCATGATCCCTAAGATACGGGTCTATGTTTCACTTCCTTTCCCTGATGAATTTTCTAATTCTAAAATAATAGCTGAAAATGGGAAGAGGAAACAAAGGAGGAGGCTACAATGCCTGATAAGAAATGTACTCATTATCTTGCCCATATAATTGTAACCCCTCTGTACAGTATTTTCACAATAAAAAAATAAATAAAATATAAAAAAGAAATGTACTCATTACCTTGCTCATGTAATTGTAACCCCTCTGTACCATATTTTCACAATAAAAAAAATTACAAAAAAAAAGATAAAATAAAATAATAGCTGAAAGACTGAGTAGCAATAAGAACTAACCTAGTGAAAGGATTACAGTCCTAGAGGATTCTAATTAGACTCCTGAACTCCTGAACTCTAATTAGACCGGACCTCGTGAAGGTACTAAATACTTTAGCTCAGGATTGAATTAAGGTGATCTATTTCTTATTTAATTACTCGCCATAAGTAACTATAGCTCTGTTCTAGGAAGATACGACATCTCCTGGGAACTAGGCACCTGCTAGAATTCTCGGGGTCAGCATCCTGGTGGGTCAGCCTCTCCAGTCTGGCCAATTCAGGAGCCTGACTGATCTCCACTGCTTCAGTCCCATTGCCTTTCCATCCCCTCAGCACTGCACCTGGCACATCCTTAAAAAAACACACAGGGCTGGGAAGGTGGCTCAGTGGTAGAGCGCTTGCCTTGCATGCTCGAGACCCTGGGTTCGATTCCTCAGCACCACATAAGCAAAAAGAAAAAAGCCAGAAGTGGTGCTGTGGCTCAAGTGATAGAGTGCTTGCCTTGAGCTGAAGAGCTGAGGGACAGCGCCCAGGCCCAGAGTTCAGGCCCCATGACCGGACCCAAAAAAAAACAAACACACACAAATACTCTATCACTATTTTTCTCAAATACTTTTCTAATGTTGATTAATGTTTCTAAAGTGATATTGAAGTTAATAGACTATAACATCCAGTCTTTAGTGGTTAGCAATAGTATGCCTGACCAGGTGTCTACCTTTTTACTTGATCATTTTTCCCTTCCTTGTCTCTCCCCCCCCCTCCACCCCCCCCCCCCCCCGCCACCCCATGGCTTAGAAGTACCCGCTGAGGAATCCTTGGTTCAAGGCTTGGGCCTAGTGGGAGATGATGGAACCTTTGGTTGGTAGGACATGGTGGAGGGAGCCAGGTCACTGGCGTGTGTCCTTGGACTTGGTATATTATGACTGTGGCCTTTCTTCTCTCTCTGCTCCTGGACCATAATGAAGCGAGCACAGCTCCTCCACTGAGCACTGAGTTCCAAATGATGGGGTCAGATAACCTTGGACTGCAATCTCTGAAGCCAGGAGCCAAACCAAACCTTGCCTGCTTTGCAAACTGCTCATTGCAGGTATTTTTTATGCCAGTAACAGGAAGCTGATCATCACACTCTGACTTACAGGCAAACGGGATGACTATGAGACCGCAGGCCCCCTCCAGCCTCTGGGTGCACCCTTTGCTCTCTGGTTGGACGGAATATCCGCGCCGTCTCCTCCACCCCGAGCTGCCCTTCCCACCCTTGCGCCAGGTTGGGAGCTCCGGCCGTGTGTCACACATGCCTCTGTGCTCTGCTGCTTGTGACATCAGACTTACTTTGCTATTTTGCTTACTTAGCTTTATTTTTTAATTTTTAATTTTACTTCATTGTAAAGATGCTGTACAGAGGGGTTACAGTTACATGAGTGAGACGATGAGTACATTTCTTGTTACCCCTCCTTTGTACATACAGAGGGTCACAGTTACATGAGTAAGGCCGTGAGTCCATTTCTTGTTACCCCTCCTTTGTACATACAGAGGGTCACAGTTACATGAGTAAGGCCATGAGTCCATTTCTTGTTACCCCTCCTTTGTACATACAGAGGGGTCACAGTTACATGAGTAAGGCCATGAGTCCATTTCTTGTTACCCCTGCTTTGTACATACAGAGGGTCACAGTTACATGAGTAAGGCCATGAGTCCATGTCTCATCAATCATTGTTACCCCTTCCCTTGTTGTCCCACCATTTTTGAATACCATTTTTTTACTCTTTAACCTCTACTATTTGTCTTTTCTCCAGGATACATATGGTCTACAGTGGTGAAAGGGAGAAGCATTACCCCTCATAAGTTCCAGAAATCTCTTTCTGAGGTCTGAGAATGCCATTTTCCTGTTTGCTTCCTCTTACTTGAGTCGAGTTTTCCATCTGATCCTCTCAACGATCATTTCCAAATTAACCTTCGACACAGTTCTTTTGAAGCAAGTATTTACCGTCAATTCCATACTCACAAACTCACTTCACAATGCATACTCAAAACTTAAATTTACAGTCTGACTATTGAAATTTACCTTCACAGACCTCTGAACTGCTCAAAATGGAGAGAGATTATCTGTGACCTGCCAACCCAGATGCTTCTTCACGACTGAAAGATGCAGTTCCCCAGCTGCTAGGTCTCGCTGGCAGGTAGCTCCGATCACCAGGCTTCTTCAGAGCCTCCTGCGCTGAGAGGAATTGCCATGTCAAGGGCCTTGCCCTTTACCTAAGGCAGCCTTCGTTCGACGAATGAGGGACACAGAGTATGCCATGCCGGCCCGTTCCCCAGCTCTGTGCTACTCAGAAGTGCCGTCCAGCTTCGCGGCTCACCTACGGTTGACTGACACTTCACTGGGTGGCCTGAGGGACCAACTTCTGCTAAATTCTGCCCCTTCTTCTTTCTTTTCCTTTCCTTTCTCTTCCCTTTCCTGCTTCCTTTTCTTCCTTATCCCTCCTTTTGTCTTCCCTTCCTTTCTTCAGATACTTTCAGGAATGTTCCTTCATAAAGCTCTTGTACCATATTTTATGCTTCAGTCTTGTTTTTCTTCTCCCCTGGAAAAATCCAGTCTGAAATGGTATCTAGACATCTCAATTGTACTTGTTTTCCTCATTCCATTAAATATTACGATACAGATGCTAAACGTTATGGAATCTACAAGTCGTTTGCCCTGCCACTCTTACGGTACTACCGGGCTTTTAACTCGCACCTGTTCTCCGCAGCTCTGCAGTCGCCAGCTGCTCTGCTTGCTCAGCTCTGTCCAGCTCCGATCCCTTGCTCCACGTCGCCGAACCTTTACTTCACAAAGAACCTCAATGGCTCTCCATGGCTGGTATTCACTTATACATTCAGGGTGGTCAAGCCGCATTTACTCAAAAGCCATCATGTTTCCAAGTATGAGACACGTTCTGGGAATACAGAGTTGAACTAAACAGAGTCCCTGTGCTCACAGAGCTCATAACTAAGAGAACGTGATAAACAAAGGTGTGTGAGGGGAACAAATAGAAGCACAAAGCACTTATAGTCTGGAAAAGGGGAGAGGCGTGAATCAAATGACCATTTATGTAAACTGAAATGATATCTAGGATCAGCTCCACAAAAGAAAGGTTCGTTGTGTTACAGACACTTGTAAGGGCTGTGGAGAACTAAAACATGGGAGTATTTTTGGGGTGGGGACAGGTGAGTAAAATGTAAATGCTTGGGCTTGGAGCAGAAAACTCCTCCCACTCTGACCTGGTTTCCCTGTGTAGTTTCATCTTCCATCGTCCCAGAATCCTCCCAGCTACACCCTACCCCCACTCAAGTATTACAGGGGTTCTGTGCTCCTCTGCTATTCCCATGTCTTCGTTCTTCCATGTTACCCGTGCTGTGATTTCCTCTCTCACCTGTCCAACCAAGTTCTCCATGAAGCTCTCTCTTTTTGTATATGCTTTTTTATTGTGAAAATACTGTACAGAGGGGTTACAGTTACATGAGCAAGGTAATGAGTACATTTCCTATCAAGCATTGTTGCCTCCTCCTTTGTTTTTCCCCTACCATCCCTTCCCTACATCCCATCTCTACAACTACACCCCCCCTCCCCACCTGCCTAAATTGTAAAGTTCATTTTTCAACATAGTGTCTTGTACATCTCATTGTTACAATGGGTCAACCTGTATCCCTATTTCAACATTACTATCCTTAAAAACATCAAACCGGGTGCCTGTGGCTCACAGATGTAATCCTAGCTACTCAGGAGGCTGAGATCTGAGGATTGCAGTTGAAAGCCAGCCGGGGAAGAAAAGTCCTTGAGATTCTTATCTCCAATAAACTACTCAGAAAAAGCTACAAGTGGTACTGTGGCTCAAATGGTAGAGCACTCAAGCCTTGAACACAAGCAGGTTGAGGCCCAGAGTTCAAGCCCAAGGACAGGATAAAAATATCAGAATAGCCATTGGTTTCCCTAGTGGACATTTCCTAATTCCTCAGTATGAGTCTGATGTGGTTTCTCTGTTGTTCTTTATATTCATGCTCCAGATTCACAATTTTAGCAACTTTGACCTAACACTGGTTCTTTGTGTTATAACTTTCAACTTAGTCTACTTTCCTTGATATAAGGAGTCATATTTGAATATTTGAATGGAGTCATATTGAATGAGTGGATGGATGGAATTTGCATGAATATGTAGCCTTACATTTATCTTTATAAACTTAATGTAAAAGGGGGTGATATCAATAAGAAGCATTACAGTTATAAACTGATATGTTGAATGGCAACTCCATTGTACAACTATTTATAGATGATAAAAACGTAGTTAAAACAAGCTAGAATGCAAATGTTAATAGTAAGTTAGTTCTACAACAAGTTTGATAAATAAAAATCTTTACATAAGCAGATTTCTGATATGCTTTAAGCTTTTAGTTGAGAAGTGGCGTGTAGGAGATTGAGTTCAGTTATTTAGATGATCAAAAGAGCTACGGCATACACTTCCTGTCTGATGGCTTTGGTCACTTCATCCAGGCCTGCATGCTGATTATCTCCACTTCTGGGAGGTGGACCAGCTGCAGTTAAACCAGGGATTTGGGAAATAGAGCCAAGGTTCAAATAGCATTTCATGCTTCTGTGTTCCATGGAGCACAACTTAATGGGATCCCAGCTGTTACAGTTCACCCACACAATGATGTTAGTTCTGACTGGGAAAGAAAGATCATCTATGCGCCATTTGTTTTTTAATTGGAAAGCAATTTAACAACAGATAGGATTTTCTGGATCACCTTGTCAAACTAAATGTAAACAAATCCTAAGTCTAGATGAAATGGATGCAAGAAGTTAGAAGGAAGGACCACAAAGATCATGGCGTTACAAAGTGTGACCATTCTCTAAAACTCATTAGTATCCCTCGGACATTACATCCCAGACTGTGAACACAACTCCATCTATGGGACACTTCCCTACAAGCTTGGAGAGTTCCCTTGCTTTCATATTGAGCAAAGATACGGAATTGTGCTAAGTGAAGGAAACCTTGTGTTCTTAAATGTAAATGAGCATAACTTTCTGAGAGAAAGGTGGTTGTTATCTACTGTGAAAAACCTAGCTGAGTTTATTTCTTGGCTTTCACCTTTCACCCTTTCGCCCACCCTTCCTTCCTTCCTTCCTTCCTTCCTTCCTTCCTTCCTTCCTTCCTTCCTTCCTTCCTTCCTTCCTTCCTTCTTTCCTTCCTTCCCTTCTCCCTCTCTCCCTCCTTCCCTCCCTCCTCTCCTTCTATCTCCTTCCTTCCTTCCTTCCTTCTTTCCTTCCTTCCTTCCTTCCTTCCTTCCTTCCTTCCTTCCTTCCTTCCTTCCTTCCTTCCTTCCTTTCTTTCTTTCTCTTTTTCTTCCTTTCTCCCGCTCTTTCTTTCTTTCTCTATCTCTATCTTCAGGAAGGTGGGGGGTAGGGAACAGCACTCGAGGAAAACAAGGTGAAAATGCAGTAATGGAGCTCCCTGGATATTGATGAAAATGAATTGTGCAACCCGTGAGTGGGTGGAGACAGGAAGGAGGGACTGGGAGAGAATGAGGGAACAGAAGACACTGTAGGAAAGGAAGTAGCCTCATTATGTAGCTCATGTAAGTGTGATCCCTTTGTACATCACCTGTATAATAACAATAAGGTAAATTACCGTTTAAAAAAAGAAAGAAAACGCTGGGAATTCACTGCCAACACCTCCTTCCTGCTGTATGCGGGGCCATGGGCCAGTGACTTCTGGCAGCAGTCTTAACCGCATCCCTGGGTAATATTAAAACTAGGTCCTTTGGTGACATGATACAGTCACTAAGTTAAACCTCATCAGAAGCCAACACATTTCTGGAATTTTCCACTCAGTGATCCAATATATTGTCCTTATTTTTAAGCCAGTTTGAAATGTTATTTTATTCTATTTTTTTTTTGACCATTTACAACCAGAAGAGTCCTAATAGATACAATCTACTGAAATCATCCCATTGTTTCCTCTGCTAATAAAGCCAAAATGATGCCCAAAAGGGAAACACACTTACTCAAGATCAAACAGATTCATAGCTGCAGATTTGCTAATAGAAGACAAGCTTCCTCCTGCCTGTCTGTGCTTTTCTTCTTCTTCTTTCTTCCCTAGACTTCTCAGCCCACATACATATCATGCCATGCTATTTTCTAGCTAAATTAGTATTCCAGGCAGCCTTTCACTTATAAGTAAACTAGTGAAAATCGATTCATATGGGAACACCAAGTAATATGGGGACCTCTGGGATGAAATCATATTGTGCCATCCAGCTTTCCTAACCTCTTCTTAAATCTACACGTTATTTCAATTATTGAGTGTAATCCTTGTGGTGCTGTGCACAGGAATAAAGCAAGATGGTCAGAGTATTCCCATAGCAACCAGCAGAAGGAAGAAGGCTTTGCTGACACATGGAGTTTATGTAGGAAGAGAACTCTGAAGCCGGTTTTCTCTAAACTACCAGTCTGAACGTCTTTCTACTTGTCTACCTGTTTCTTTTCTTCCACTACTTTTGTCACTCTTGCCGTGTCTCATCCTGTGTGTGTGTACGTGTGTGTGTGCACACATGTGGAATCCAAGTTTGCTAATCTATTCCTTCTTCACTGAGAACCCTTCATACTTCTTATTCATCTCATTCTCTCCTTCTCCTTCCCTCTCTTCTCCCTCTCTTTCCTACTCTCTCTTCCCTTCCTCCCTTCTCCCCCTTCTTTGCAACCTTCTGCCATGGAAAGGATATTTTCAAGTTTTCCCATCTTGAGACACACCACCATTATTTTATTTTATTTTATTTTGGGTCTGGTCGTGGGGCCTGAACTCTGGGCCTGGGCGCTGTCCCTCAGCTCTTCAGCTCAAGGCTAGCGCTCTACCACTTGAACCACAGTGCCACTTCCGGCTTTTTTCTTTTTGCTTATGTGGTGCTAGGGAATCAAACCCAGGGCCCCATGCATGCAAGGCAAGCGCTCTACCACTGAGCTACCTTCCCAGCCCCCACCATTATTTTAAAATCCTTCCCTGGTTCAGCTAAACATGAGCTAAGTATAGTGGTTACTATAGAAATACCCAAGGAAAATAGCCAGAGAGATTTATTAACATGAAAAAGTCTCTTCTCGGGGCTGGGAAGGTGGCTCAGTGATAGAGCGCTTGCTTGCATGCATGAGGCCCTGGGTTCGATTCCTCAGCACCACATAAGCAAAAAGAAAAAAACCAGAAGTGGTACTGTGGCTCAAGTGGTAGAGCGCTAGCCTTGAGCTGAAGAGCTGAGGGACAGAGCCCAGGCCCAGAGTTCAGGCCCCACGACCGGACCCAAAAAAAAGAAAAGAAAAGAAAAAGTCTCTTCTCTAAGAAGAGAATAAGGAAATGAAATGAGTTGTATGTGAAGAAACAAATTCCTATTACTGATATTGTATGCCACCAAGCCTGGACTTGCTAGCATTATGATCATTTCATGACCATAACTATTTAAAAATTCTCACAATGGGGCATCCTATATTCTAAAGTCCCATAGGCCAGAGAAATATTCTCAAGGTACTCCCTACAAATAACTTCTCCTTCCTAATCTTATTCTCACTAACAAAGTTTTTCCTATTTCCCCAACTCATTTAAGCATAAACTAAATTTTTATGTTTTCATGAACTCACTTATTACCGTACTTATTGAACATAAGCTATATCCCGAGCACTAGCGAGCCCTGGAGTTAGGAAGGCAAAGGGCTACATAGCTGAGTCCTGATAATGCTTGTTCTGGAGACTGCGGGTGGAGGGGGTTGGGGGGGGGGAAGAATGGGGCTGGTGGTGTTAGGAACAGAAATATTTTATTCCATGAAAAGTAGTTCTAGAGCAGATAGGAAAATACTAATTTTTAAAATATGGGTTGTTGATTATATGGGTACACACTCTTTTATTCTTGCTTCATTCAACTTTTTTTGATTTAGGAATAGTATGGCAAAATAAATGACAGCAGTTGTCCTTGGACGCAGACCAGATAAGATGAGGACAGTGGTAGAAGGAAGAAGGGAGGATCGAGTGTCTGTGCCCTTTTTTCCTCTTTTCTTTTTTAAATTACAAGGGAGGTGCCGCGTAACACAGCAGTTTGTGTCTGGATCAGCAATCTTACCCCCTTCACCCACCCGTCCCTTTGTCAGGGTCCTGGTACACACAATGCGTTCTGGACCGCACTCTTCCCCTCCCCCCTTCATTCATCGTCCTGGCACCATGAGCACCGCTCCACCTCTTGCAAGTCCCCATTTCCTGATACTTACTAGCTGGGCTCTGACCTAGGCTTTCTAACAGATAATATATAATTTGAGATAATATAATAATTTGAGCTCTCTATAGTCGATTGTACTTCAATGAATACATTTGTAACCACTGGCTTACCACTTAGCATTTATAGGCACATTCTAGCTACCACAAATGCGGGAAACCATGCAACCTTTGCTTCTCTGTGTCTGGCTTACTTCACTTAATATAATTTTTCCAAGCCTTTCCATTTCCTTATGGTATACCCCCCAGAAGGACTTTCCTAAGAAAGCCTGATACATAGACCAAGTGACTAGTCTTTCTTTCCTTTTACAAGGACTCATGCTTGCTAGACAAAATGCTCTACCATTTGAGCCATCTCATCTTTTGCTTTTGGTTAGTTTTTGTTGTTTGTTTTGTTTTATTTTCAAATTAGATTTCATGCCTTTTACCCCCCTAAAACCAGCTTTAGAACATAATCTGCATGCCCTACCGTGTCTAGGTTTTATTTTGTTGTTGTTGTTATGTTCAGTACTAGAGCTTGAACTCAAGAGATCTGAGCTTATTAGGCCAGCACTCTACCACTTGAACCACACATCCAGCCCTTTTTTTGCTTTAGTTCCTCTTCAGATACGGTCTTATGTTTTACCTAGCACTGACCTCAGACCACAATCCTATGCGCTGGCATCTCAACACATAAGAACTCTTGAGAAAGTTAAAGAAGAGGGTTGACAGCAGAACTGCCCATGGTATTCTTCTCCTCGGGATGGAGGAAGTCAGCAGTCACTTGAGAGCATCATTCCCTCCTTGGGCGGGTAGACATCCCTGACGGAATACAAACACCTGAGGTTGCAATGTGGACCCCTGCAGTGGAGCTGGACTGTCCTGGTAGTTTGGCTTCCAGCTCAGCCCCTCTGCGACCAGGCCTGACTCCACAAGTTGGTGGGACATGCAAGCACCAGATCATAGCTTGGGAACAGAGCGTGCAGCTGGTGTGGCTTGCTGTTTGGGTTTAATTAGGACTTACTGTTTCCTGAATCCCTACCATTTCAGTTGATGACATGTGTTGGTGACTTGCTCCACAGGCTTTAGCCATGTGGTACCTAGCACAGAAAGTAGCTCCTTTCCCTTTGGGAAGTCATCCTCTGGTGCACTCAATGCAGATGAGCCTGTCGCCACCCTACACAGAACTATCAATAGTGCGGTAAGATATGTACTTCTCCAAAGGAAAAAGGGCCTGGCTTCAAAAGGCACTAAACACATTCAGCTCAACACATCCGAATGAACACTTACGTGTGCAAGGAGCAGTGGGAGTTATAAAGATGCAGAAAGATCCTTATTTTCACAGGGTTTCTCAAACTGGTTTAGGAGACAAATCTATGACAACAACTCACTATAATACAAGACACACGATGAGAAGAGCTATAATAGAGATGATTATTCTTTAGAGGCTACAAAGAATTTCCATACATGAACTCTTTTAATCCTCACAATGGCTTTGTGACATAGGTGTTAGAATCTTCATCTTGGAGTTATAGATAATTCCAAGATATTATATATATATATATATATATATACATATCTTATATTGTATTAAATTATAGCTAATTTCAAGATATTATATATGCATATATTATATTATATTAGGAGGAAGATTAAATAACGTGCCCATGTTTCTGCAGCTAGTGACTGACACATGGAACTTTCAAACTGCAGTCCAGTTCCATGGAAAGATATAGGCGGCTGAGCACAACTCAAGCAGAAACAGCAGAAGGGTGTTCTGTGGGGTAGATGTGGTGTAAGTTGTACCCTTCCCTCTGCGTTAGTACAGGTGAAAAGGAAAATGAATTCCCAAGAGAGAAGACAAATGGTAGGAGAATAGCAAGAGGCATGGTGGCCTGTGACAGTCATCAACAGGAACGGAGCAAACACAAAACTGTTATTCCTGTCCTCGAGGTGTCTGGTAGGTTGAGGAAAAACATACTCCCAAAGCGAGGAGAGCAATGCAAAGAATACAGAAATAATAGTCTTACTGTGAGGCATACTGCTAAAAGTACAAAATTGATTTACGTTTTTATTGATGCATTGATTGTCTGCTGGAAAAGCAGTTTGTTTGTTGTTTTTTACGTGAGTGATGAGATTGAATTTCTCTAAAGAAATCAGTGTCCTGGGGATGGAAGTAGGATCTGAGGCTGGATTGGAAAGCTCCAGTGGACAGGATAAACAAAGAGGCCAAGCAATGCTTGTATGGCTACAAGCGGATTGAGGGGGTCTAAGGACACTGGGGTACTACGCTGTTCTGACTCATTCACCTCTCAACAAGCTAGCCCCTGGAAGAAAGAAGAGACTGGATTATACCACTACAGGCAAGGCAGGCAGAAGCACAGCACTGGACATTGATGATCTCTAATGTGCTCCTGGCAGGAGGCTGGCACACACAGAAACACATTTCCCTTAATCCCGACATCAGGTTTGGAAATCGAGTGACCAAACAAGTACCATAAATATGTTTACAGGCAGTCAGCGCTCTACACGGAGTTAGACCACCTGCTCAGAGTCACACTAGTGCCTGTGCTAAAGCAGAGGCAGGATTACAAACCGGAGCTATTCGACCTCTAGTTCCAGTTGGACTGTGTGTTAAAACACTAATCATTGTAGATGACTTAGTTTCATAAATGGCATGGGAGACATGCTCTATTCACATTCAAACAAATGTGGGGAGTCACAAAGTGTCTGATCCCATTTGGGAAAAGCGGCTCAGGTGCATGAGTATATACGTGTGAACACAGCTGTGTGTCATCATGTGTGTGTGAGAAAGACAGACAGACAGAGACAGAGAGGCAGAGGGAGGCTCTGTTAGCACGTAGAGGGGTATATGTAAAGAAGTGTTTTGTTTGACCATTCAAGCATATTTCTGTTCTGGTGGTAGAGTGAAGGTAGCAGACAAAGCACAGTTCTGCACACCAAGTTCTGCACACCCTGAGCTCAAGCACAGGGAGGACTGAGAAACAAGGTGCCGGCTTTTCTCCCCTCTGTGGCACTCACAGCGTAGGCCATAAGGAAGTTGGTTGTTCAAAGGTCTATTTGTCATCACATACTCTTTTTCTGCGCAGCTTTATAGAGGCATAGTTGACACACAATACTCAGTACTTATTTAAGATATACCATTTGAGCATTTTTAACTTCAGCCTAGATCTACAAAACCATCCCTACCAACCAAAGAATGAACTCAAATCCCAGTCCGGTTCCATGGAAAGATACCGGAGGGAGAACACCAGGGAAGCAGAACCAGTAGCAGAGTGTTTTGTGGGGTTGGTGAGTCTTCCTGTATCCCTTTATAATCCCTCCTTCCGCACCTCCTCACAACTCACTCTCCTTAGAGACAGACTCACTTCCCCTCACTATAAATGCATTTTACATGTTTTAGACTTTTATATAAATGGAAGGATGCCACAGGTACTAATTTTATCTCGCTCTTCCCACTTAGCATTATTATTTTGAGATTCATCCATGCTTTGAATGTATCAACAATTCATTCTTTTAAAATTACTGAATAGTACTCCATCGTACGGATATGACACAGTCAGCTTATCTGGTCACCTGTTGAGTATTTGGTCATTTCACTTTGGGCGACTGCTCAATACAGCTACTATGGGCATACATGGCTACAAATTTTTGTGTAGACATATGTTTTTATTCCTCTTGGCTAAGTACCTGATAGTGAAATGACTGGGACATATGGTTTAACTTTTTATGAAACTACCAATATTTCTCCAAAGTGGTTGTACCATTTTGTATTTTCTCTCACTAGCCACATGACGTTTCTTCCATATCTTCACAAAAACACAATATAGTTTTCCCAGCATTGTACCCACTCTAATGGATGTGCAATAATATCTCACTCTGGCTTTAATCTGCAATTTCCAAATTATCTTACCAATATTGAATATGTTTAATTTTCCATTCATACATCTTTTGTGGTAAAACATTTTGTTCAAGTCTTTTAATTTTGTCCAAGTTTTTTAATTGAGTTTGAGAGTTCTTTACAGGTTCTAAATACAAAACTCTTGCTAGGTATTTTATTTGAATTTTTTTCTTTCAGACAGTGGTTGCTCTTTTCACTCTCTTAATAGTGTCCTAGAAGCCAATTTTTCCATTTTTCTCCAAATCAAATGATTACTTTTATGAATTGTGCTCTTTGTGTTAATATCAAGGAAGTCTTTGTCTATCCTAATGTCACAAAGATTTATAGTTTTAGTTTTACATTTAGGTATGTTAATCTACTTTGAGTTAATGTTGCATTCACTATAAGATGTGGGCTTAACTTTGTGTGTGTGTGTGTGTGTGTGTGTGAGTGTGTGTGTGTGTGGGTGTGTGGGTGTGTGTGCACAGTATGGAGGATAAAACCCAGGACCTTATGCATGGGTAATTCTACTACTGACTTACACCTAACATTCTACTACTGATTTACACCCAACATCCCAGCCCCAATCTTCCCCAGCCCCAACTTTTTCATGAGGATACCCAATTGTTCCAGCACAAATTAGAAAAACTACCCTTTTTCTATTGATTTCCTTGGCATTTTGACCAAAAAATCAATTGATCACACACACACACACACACACACACACACACACACACACACACACACGTGCTTAACTTCTAAGACTCTGTTTTCATCGATTTATCTACCTATCTTTTCATCTACATTCATCTCTATTACTGTGGCTGAACAGTAATTCTTAAATTCAAGTAGTATAAGCCCTTCAAGTTTGCATTTTTCATAGTTGTATTGGCCATTCTAGGTCTTTTGAACATTTACATACATTTTAGAAGTAACTTGACAGCTTCTGCAAAGATCCTTGTTGGATTTGAATAAGATGCTATAGAATCTGTTCACCATTTGCAGGAGAATTGACTTTTTTTCTAAGAGAAACTTTTGAAATGATTGTAGGTAAATTGCAGAAGTTTCGAGGATGGTAGACAGGTCATGGATGCTCTTCAGCTTGCTCGCTCACATCTTCCCAACCAGTGAAATACTGAAACCCAGGTGTTACCATCTATACTTGTGAGGCCCTACGATTTGTAACATGTGTAGATTTCAACACCCATCATCACAACCACAGCATGGACCTGCCACCACCACAGTGGGCCTCCTCAGGACAATGCATCTCTGTACTCACACTCCTCCATGTCATCTGCCATCTCTAGTTTCTGGCCACTACCCATCTTCTTTTCATCTTTACCTGTCATCAAAGAAATCAAAACTAAAAAAACAAACAAACACGAAACAATAAACTATCACTACACACAAAACTGGTGGGTGGCTGGGTACTGGTGGCTTGGGCCTATCATGCTAGCTGCTCAGGAAGTTGCAATCTGAGGATGGAGGTTTGAAACCATCCCAGGTAGGGAAGTCCTTAAAATCTGGAAGTGGAGCGGTGGCTCAAGTGGTAGAGCAAACGAGCTCAGGTACAGCCCTCAAGCCCCAGCACTGGCAAAACAAACAACAACAAAAATCCTGGTGGAAAATGTGAACTTGTAAATGCTGTTTAAGATGTCTAGCAATAGGAATTCATGGCTGATTGAACTTCAGGAGACAGTTTTGAGAGACAGTTCATCAGTTTCTTACACAGCATAGCATGAAATACAACTGTCTATTTTGTCTATTCTCTTAAAATATGCATCCATATGCACACCTGCATGCAGATTAACGCCAGTATTATTCAGAACTGGCAAAACTTAGAAGCAATCTGATATTATTTTATAAATGAAGTGTAGTCTACCATCCATCCAATAGCAGAATATTATTTATCCCCAAACAAAAATGAGCTAACAAGCCATGATGAGACACGGAAGGAGCAATCTGCAGTCATACTCGGATTTCCAACTAGATCATATCCATAGAAAGGTATTTGTATTTCAATAGTTAAAAGTTCAGCAGTGGCTAAGGTTTGGAGAAAGAGGGAAGAACTGGTGGATCACAGACTTTTTAGAGCAGTAAAATATAATGATGCATACTTGTATTTGTCTAACCCACAGAATGTAAAACACCAAGAATAAACACTAATATGAATAATAAACTTTGAAAAATAAACACTAATATAAATAATAAACTTTGAAATCTATACACATATATCTTCATAGATTAATACAATAAGTAACCTTTAAAGACGGAAAACATAATGCTTTTGAGATTCATCCAAATTGTTTTAGTTACCAAGTAGTTCTTTCTTTTATCCTGCCAAGTAGTTTTCCATGGTAAGAATGTATTACAGTTTATTTATTCATTCACCTACTGAGGGGTATTTTGTTTTGTTTCCAGTTTGGGACTACGACAATAAAGTTCCAATGAACAATTGTTCAAATGGTTTTTATGCAGCTCTAAGTCCTCATTTCTTTGGTTTAGGTAATAGGATTGAGACTTATGGGTTGTAAGTAGAGATTTACTTTGATGTGGGGGCAAGGAGGGGGAAGGCATCCGGGGAGAGGGGAGTGGGGAGGATTGAGTGGGGGGAGGATGGGAAGGGAAGGGAAGGGAAGGGGAAACAAAGGAGGAGGCTACAATACTTGATAAGAAATGTACTCATTATCTTGCTCATGTAATGTAACCCCTCTGTACAGTATTTTCACAATAAAAATAATCTAAAAAAAAAAAAAGAAACTGCTAAACTCTTTAGAGTGATTGTGACTTTTTAACATTCTTTTTCACTGAGGCTATTCAACTAATCACAGTGTTATAAGACCAGACATTTCAATATTTATGAAAATACTTTGTCAACTATCGAGGATTATGAAAATCTTCATTTTTCCAGATAGATCAACTTACTAGAGTTTAAAGGAGAAGTGGAAGTTAATGAACACTTCGATGGAAAATAACCTTCTCAAGAGTAGATTATAGTTTGAGTGGGAATAAAATCAGAGATGGACTCTAGAATGTGTGGTACTCCTAGCATGGTAGCTGGTAGGAGGGAACAAAGACAAGAAATAAAAACTGTCCAAATTTGTACCATTCCACATATTACAACGAGAGTGAAATATATATTAAAAATCATCCTTCCAAAGGATTGGGTCCAGCTGTTACTTTCAGATGGCAGCCTCTATAAACCGCTCCATGAATAGATACAGTTTTTGAATCGCTAATGCTATGCTACTGTCACCCATTCTGGTAAGGGGAAAGGAATTATATGGGCCAAGGGAAAAGTACTGTCCTCAGAAAGTTTAATTTATTCTTACTCTCTGAATTAGGCTAGCAAGTTGCCACGCAGGGCAACCTACACACAGAACTGGGTTTTACTACAACCAAAAAGGAAATGGAATTGTTTCCCCAGACTCATAAGGCTGTTTTAAAAGTTAGACCCCTAGTGGATATATTAGGCATAAAACTGTCACAAACTGATAAATGCTTAGGAATTAGAAAAGGGAACAAAAATGGTAACAGTATGCCACATTTTTTCATACTCAAAGAGTTTGTATGAAACCGTTTGACCACACTGACACTTTCAGCCAACAACCAGTGTGCTGACACTTGAAGATTCTTCATAAGAATTGTGCAAATCAGAATTTTCCTCAATTCCTCTGCCAAAGTTTAGTGATCATCTACTTACCATCTGATTCCTATTGAACCACAACATTCACCAATTAAAAGAACACATGGCTGGAAAAGCTTCTAAAGTTTTGTTCATTTGTTCTTAGTGTCCTTCACGTCTGGTATGCCAAACACTACCCATGTATATTGTGTATGTTAACCCATGTAATCATTCCAATGATGTCTAATGAGCTCAAACACAAGCTGTAATGATATATCAGACTTATGAGGCTGAAAAATAGTCTTTCTCTCAAGGACATGCATATTCCTATTCATATATGTGTATTCACACACATATAGACACAGCTATACCTATATCTATCTTTCTCTACACACACACACACACATGAGTCTGTGGGATTATTTAGGGGAATGAGGAGATAGAAGGGAAAATACAATAATGGAGAATAAACAACCCTGAAATACATCGAATATTTGTAAAAAAAAAAAAATAGCGTAAGAACTCGCAATGAAGGTTGTTGATAAATAGGGGTTGGAGACAAGGAAAGAGAAGCAGTAGAAAAGGTTATTCTGATTTAAAAGCAGTATGTATGCATCTGAAATACCATGGTGTAACACCTTGGGACAATAAATACACACTAAGAAAACATGAATGATAAAGTAAAACAGATCCTGTTGAGGTGAGGGGATGAGTGGGAAAGGGGGGTGCACAGAGAGAACGAGGTGATAAGGGTGAAACAGTATGTTTGGATCTATACAGACAGACAGTGAAACTTGCTTTAGTAGGAGGGAGGCGATAGGGAATTGTGTATGGGTGGATATGGTCTGGGTACACTGTATGTACACCGGGAAGTACCACAATGAATGGCTGTTTATATAATTAATGCATGCTAATACAAATGTTATTAAAAAAGAATGAGCTAGGAAAATGGGATAGGACTGTGGGCATGCAAGAGGCATTTCAAGAAGAAGGAAATGCAGAAACAAATACACAAACGTGACAAGCATGGTGAGATACAGAGAGGCCAGGACCAGCTCCGTGTGGCTGAAGTAGAAAGAGAGAAGAGCTAGGCAGAGGATCAAGCGAAAAGTTGAGTCTCTGACTTGCGTAAACAGTAGTTGAATGAAGAATTCCAATCATGGAAAGAAGAGGTTCAAATTTATATTCCGTAGATTTCATATAGTGCAGATAGAGCAGAAGCAATCAAAGTGTGGCCAATGGCTAGAAATGTACAATCAGTGTGAGTAATCCTGCCATTAGAATGATAAATTAAATTATCAACATAGTAAACTACTCTGTGGCTTAGTTTTTGGCAGTACTAGGGGCTGAACTCAAGGCCTTAAGCTTCCTGGGCAGGTACTCTACTACTTTAGCCCTGCCTACCCACCAGACACTTTTTCTTTAATATGCACCAAACATTGAGTCCATTTTCCTGAGGAACTGTGAAAGCTTGTTAAAAATCGATTATTAAACTTTAAATGTTTCCTTCATTATTACTTTCCAGAGATACATGACTAAGTCCATTTCTTGTCAGAATCTGAAGAGCACTAGAAAAACACAACTTCTAGTCGCATCTTGGTCAGTGACTAGTAGAACCCCCGGAATAAGCTCAAGCTCTTCAGCCATAAAATACACAGATTGGAGAGATGGTGCCTACAATCTATTTAAGTACGAAGGTTCTGTGAAGCAATTTCTTTTCTTGTTAACTTGTTTGTTAGCCCTCAAAGGAAACTGAAGACATTTATCTCAGTGTTTGTGCGTTGAACAAGTACTGTGAATATGAATGGTAAGTACAGTTTGCAGATCTGCAGCATGAATATTGTAGATTTAAACACACATACGGCACTCATACTAAATAGCACATAATACATTTCTGTATCTGCCAGGGTCCTAAACCAACTATGCAGAAGATCCTTATGTGCCAATACAGTGAGTAAGGTTTAGTTTCAGTAACTCTGCATATGTCTAGTTCTTTACTTTTCCTGCTTGAATCTGTAATTTTGGAAAAGGTGAGAATCTGCTAGCAAGGGTGGCACCCTCCTCTGCCAAGTACATTGGGACATTCACAGTATCACTGCAGATCCTAGGAAACTGTCAGTGCAAACGGATGGTCTGTGGGCAGCTGACAAGGCTCAGTATGCGTCTGCCTTGTCAGTCACACACCAAATGACTTCAAGGTCTTTACACCACCTGTATGTTCCCCACTCCTGGAGGCAAAACATCTAAAAATAGGAAGTGGCACTGGGACTCAAGCGGTAGAGCACTCGCCTTGAGCTGAAGAGCACAGGGACAGCGCCCAGGCCCAGAGTTCAAGCCCCACGACTGACAAAACAAATAAAAATAAATAAACAAACATTTAAAAATAGCATCTATTAACATTTAATGAGTCCATAACAATGTTGTGAGAAATGTTCCATTCAAGCCAGGAATCATATCTAAAATATCAATGTATTCCAGGAGCCTGCCTAATTTTATTATTAAAAGTTTCATAAGAGATAATAAGACCTAATACACTCTGACTTGCTGAAAGCCAGTAATAGCACTGAGACTTGTTTAAGCCAATAAATGACATTCATGTATTCAAGTACAAACAAGATTGATTCATGACCTGGATTATTCTTTATTTCTTTATTTACACACACACACACACACACACACATAAAGAGCATTCACAGAATAGTTCTAATTACTGAGGAGCCAAACCGTGTACCACAGCTCAGTTTCATGCTCTTTGGACATGCTGTTGGATGACAGCTCATTAGAGCCACACAAATCATTAAAACCAACAAAGAGGAAGACACTGTCTTGACCAGGGTGCATATGTTCTTCTTACAATGGGAAATCAAGATTTCCATCGCCACTTATTCATCTGTCCACCTGTCTAAAATAAAGACATGCTTATTTTTCTGTAGGGGACCCTTAAAGCAATTTCCTTGAACAGCACAAGTCTAAGCTGGCACATATAGACTGTAATACACACTCTCTCTGTCCATGAGAAATAAGAGCAAATTCTACATAAAGAACCCAGGAAGGGAAACAACTAAGACAACTAAGTAAAATGTACCCATCAGATTGCCAGGGGAAATTCCTGCATAACAAGCACCAAAGGCATTTTTGTCTATTGCTGTTGGCAGGGACGGAAGATGGATACTAATGAAAATCATTTAGGATGCTAGTAGGATGGATCCCCAGGGATCCTTTGCATCTACCCCCTTCCAATCACTTGACTGATTCATATTAGTTGTCTGCATTTCCATAGAGCCCCTATATCAGCACATTTGCTTTGATTGCTCAGGAAACTTCTACTTTCCTTAGGGCTCAAAGTTTCTAAGAACTGACTTAGGGTCATCAGCAATAATAACTAAAAGTAGAAATGTCAGTCCAAGAAGATCAATAAAGCCAATAAACCATATACAAACAGTACACCATGTAAAACCAAATTAATACAACAATATGATTATTTTAATGATCCAATATCCAATAAACATTTGAGTTGCATTATTATATAAAATATGTGAATAGGGCTGGGAAGGTGGCTCAGTGTAGAGCGCTTGCCTTGCATGCATGAGGCCCTGGGTTCGATTCCTCAGCACCACATAAGCAAAAAGAAAAAAGCCAGAAGTGGTGCTGTGGCTCAAGTGGTAGAGCGCTAGCCTAGAGCTGAGGGACAGCGCCCAGGCCCAGAGTTCAGGCCCCAAGACCGGACCCCAAAAAAAATATAAATAAAATATGTGAATAATTTCTTAGTTATATTAAAATACCACATACCTAGCAGGGCTGAGAGGTACTGTAATATAAGGCATTTCAGGCATAGTGTACATTTATTATATTTATTTTTGTTGGAAAATATCACCAAAAGGGGAGAAATACTGGCCTCACTAATGTAGTTAGAAGCAGGTGATAAGATCTATCACAATTATCCATCTGTCTGCCTGTCTAAAATAAAAACATAAAAAAAAATCATTTATTTTTCTGTAGAGTACTCTTAAAGCAGTTTTCCTTGAAC
This sequence comes from Dipodomys spectabilis, assembly GCF_019054845.1. NCBI lineage: Eukaryota > Metazoa > Chordata > Mammalia > Rodentia > Heteromyidae > Dipodomys > Dipodomys spectabilis. The sequence continues at coordinate 25,567,068 of NW_024870696.1, forward strand.
AGCGTGGATCTAAGCTGGCACAGAAAGATTGTGCCAAGAAACGGAGAGTCCAGAAAAAACAAACGAACACAGCAAAAACCAAACAAGAGTCTCATGGAGATAAAAGTGTATCATGAAGATAAGTAAGTTATCTATGTTAGGTAGTAAGAACTAGAGAACGAGGACCTGTGGAGGGAGAATAGGAATACTGCTGGGCAGTGTGTCTGTCTGCCCTAAGCCATCTTTTGAAAATATGTTTCTGAAGTTTTGGGAGGGGATGTGTGGCTCCACCCTCATACGCCGTGCTCAGAGCCAGCGCATGTGTTGGACGGTCGAGGGGAAGGAGGGTCGCAGCTCCCCACTGGATCCCTTCTCCAAGTGGTAATTAAGGAGGGCGCCCAAGTCTACAAGCATCAAATAAAAATGGCGGAGCCACGATTCCCATAGCAGCTCCACAAATTCCCTTTCCATGTCTTCTCTGTTTCATGCTGCATTTTCCTGTCACTTTATTTTTCTCTCCAACGGTAACTGAACTGAGTTAGAAAAGTTGGAGGGAGGGAATAACAAATCTTACTCAACATTAACATCCACTTAGTTTGGCAGTAATTGCCTTGGCAGAACTTCTGCAATGCCCTCAATCAAGGCCACAGAGTCTCGGCTTTGTGAGCAGTATGGGAGATAGGGAGGAAGGGTCCGGTCGCTAGCATTGTCTTTTGTGCACGGCTGGCTGCTGGGTGGCCTTCTGCTGCCTCCTCGACTTCCAGGAAGCTGCTATCAACCAAAACCACTTCCAATGCATTACTCTTGGAGGGTTTTCTAAACATGACCCCTGCTGCTGGTCATGACTAACACTCCATTTCCTCTGTAATAGGAACCTCCTTGACTAAGAGACCCGGAAAAGCCTCAGCCATGACTCCTGTGAAAATGGCCTGATGCTCTTCCTGTACTTCCCAGACGCAAGGACAAACAGACTCTGTCTGTTCTCTTTGTTCAGGCAGCTAGTAGCAAATACGTGATTATTCATCACCGATGAAACTGCTGATGATGAAACGGACAGCACTGTGTCTGCCTCTTGAGCTCCCACAAGAGCACTGTGATACAGCGGCAGGTGATGGACAACAAGCAGAGTAGAATAAAAGAGGTGTGGGGTGTGTGTGTGTCAGAAAAACAGAGAGAAACACACTCACAGACACACAGAGAGACACACAGACACACACACACACACACACACACACACACACACACACAGACTGGATAATGAAATACATACATTTCCTGGATCAGAGCCTATGCCCAAGAACCAAAATACCTTCCTGAACTTAGCCTAACACTGAGGACAACATTCTCAAGATACAAAGACAAGTTCCTACTAAGAGAAACAGGCTGTGACTGGAATCAACTGACAGTGTAGAGTGGAAGGTCAAAGAAGAAAAGCCCACTCGTGAAAGCTGATGGATTAAAAAGCCTCGAATATGATGGCCCCTCCTTGGGAGAGTAAAAGCACCTGCATTTTCTGACACCCTCTGTGGGTATAGCAACAGAGACACTAAGCACTCTAGACTGGGTACAGTACCAATACAAAAACCAACTATTTTCAGAGATCCCAGGAGAGAGGCCCGGGTACCCAGGGCTCTGTGGGGGTCTCCCCGGGGACTCTCAGTCCCGCTGCTGTGTTGCGCTGTTGTACAGCGCACGCCAGTTCCATCTGGCGGCCCTCCAGAGGCTGATTTCCCTCTCACTCACCCACTGTGTCAGTCCCAGGGCTGCCACGAAGTTCTGGGTCCCTCCAACAACAGACACCTATTGTCTCGCAGTTCTAAAGGGCAGAAGTTCAACATCAAGTGACAACAGGGTGGCTTCCTTCCTAGAGCTGGAAGGGGAGAGTATGTTCCAGTCCTCTGGGCCTTTCTTGGATTGTAGAGGCCGCGTTTTATTATGTCTTCATACGGATTTCCTTGTATATATGTCTGTCTTTGGATCCAATCTTCTCCTTTCTATAAAAGGTCATCAGCTATCCTGAATTTTATGGCTCACTATAATGGCTTCATTCTAACTCGATTAGCTTTGTAAAGACTGTCTCTAACTAAGAATTACATTCTGACGTCCTACACCTTACAACTCCAATCCTTTCTTTTTAATTTTTTAACATTCTTTTAAATTTTAATTAATTATTAAAACATCTTTAAGTAGTTGTACAAAGGAGGAGTCACAGGACGAAGCGGTTTATGGGCACAGTGACCTTCCTCAGGGCCACCCTTCAGCTTCCCCCTCGCCTCCGCCCACCCTTTCCCTCACTTTTCTTAGGTTTGTGGTACAAGCAGTGACTTCTTGACTGCTTTTTCCTCCCGCCCCCTTTCCTTTGCCATCCTCTCTCTCCCAGGCTCACCCCCAGCTGGGATTACCCATTTTCTCGTATTGATTGTGTTGGGCGTTGACCTAGTCTTTCTAAAAGAGTCTGCTATGCATAAGGAAATGGAAAGAATTGGAAAGAATTATATTAAGTGAAGTCAGTTAGACCCAGAGAAACGGTGTTGCATGGTTTCCCTCGTGTGTGGTAGGTAGAATGTGCCTATAACTCAGAAAGTAAACACAGGTGCTAAGCAGGGCTACAGATGAACTAGCTGAAGTAGAGCAGACCCCACGAGGAGCGCATATCTTCTCTTTAGTGACATGGTTCTATCCGCAGGACCTGCTAAACCACATTTGGGGGTTTCCCTTACATTTCCCAACCCCATTTTTATTATTTTTTTATGAGCTGTCATCTTTGCTGTCCTCACCCCAACACAAGGCACGGAGCTTCAGGAAGAAGCTTGAAAAAGGTCAGATAGCTTCGTGTGTACCAAAAGGATTGAGGACAGCCAGGGCTACAATGATCTATGTATTTTTTTTTCTTTGATCCCTAAAACAATGTTTTGGGGCTTGCAAATGGTCTTGGATGTACAGGACAGGCTCTGGGTCACAGGTGAACTGGTCTGAGCAGCCCCAGGGTGAGACATGGATATCACACACAAAAAAGATGCAATATTCTTAATGGAGTTGTCTTCTATAACGTTTACAATCTTAGATTTGTGCTGGGAATATAGCCCAGTGGTAGAGTGCTTGCGTAGCATGCAGGAAGCCCTGGATTCGATTCCTCAGTACCACATACACAGAAGAATCTGGAAGTGGTGCTGTGGCTTAAATGGTAGAGCGCTAGCCTTGAGCACAGGGAGGCTCAGGGACAGAACCCAGGCCTCCAGTTCAAGCCTCAGGAATGGGAAAAAAAAATCTTAAATTTGCACTTTAAGGGGCCTAAAGAAAAGAACTCTGTGGGAGTTCCACAGAGACAAGCATCCCTGGCTCAAGAAATCCACCCCCCCTGCCTGTACCATGCACTAACTGTATGACCTGGGCAAGTTATTTAATTTCGCAGGGCCTGGCCCTCCTCTGTTAAGAGGAGATGACTGTATGCCCTTCACGTTTGCAGTGAGTACTACTACTTTCATAACATAAATGATTATGCCGATGAAGCCACATATTTGATGGGTGATGGACAGTCATTGACAGCATTATCGTGGGATACAGTCACTAATAGGGTTATCGCTGAGGCAAAAGGATGATTTAGGTTGATGGTTTTCGTGCTGGCTATGCATGAGAACCACCTGGTGTTGATAATCCAATGTATAGACAAGGTTGAACGATGTTGATCTATAGTACTTTTTCCTCAATTCAAACTATACTGTAGGCTAATAAAATACCAACTCAAATCATTACAAATTTCGAAAGGTAAACTTTCCATTTGCCCAGAAAGACAGCTTGAATAATGCTTTTGGGAGTTTCTGCTCTGCAGTGTCTTTAGAGCTGATAGTCTGCTAGGTTTGTGTTTTCTTTATGCTAAGGGTCAGTTGGTGGTTTTGTGAATTGGTCAAACATTCACGTTAGGAGGTCAGAGGAGGAGCCTAGAAATGAGTGTGATTATTTCTCTTACGTCTGTTGTGTCCCAGCAGTTGCTCTCAGGAGGCAGTCATTAGTTATGGAAACAATTCCATTTACACTGTTTACTACATGGAGCCAGATCCAGGGTCCCTGCAGCTGCCTTCAGAAGGTCGGCATCTTCTTTATAGCACAACTCAGCGCTGAACCTCTACAGAACCTTCCAGGCTAAAGCCACTCTGGTGACAACAGGAGCGAACAGGGGGTGGTCTACATAACAAGAGCCCGGGGGGGGGGGGGTGTCCAGCTGCAGCCATCTTATCCCCTGGGGAGAAGTCCAGCTACAGCCATCTTATCCCCTGGGGAGAAGTCCGGCTGCAGCCATCTTATCCCCTGGGGAGAAGTCCTGCTGCAGCCATCTTATCACTGGCTGGCAAGTGCTTGATACCCAAATTTTAAATATTTCTGAGTTGGAAAAAATGGAACACAAATACATGTTTAAGTGCAGCTAGCACAAAGGTAAGATCCATCAGTTATCAATTCCTTAGGACAAATGAATTTGGCTTACTAATGCATTAATTATTGTTCATTGATAGGTTAACTGTTAAAAAGCAATACACAGAAGACAATAGGATTCAAAAGAACATAGAAGATACAGTGGATGATTCTGCTGTTTTGTAAGACTCTGTTTCACTGTGGTGAACTTGGAAGATGTGCTTCATTATCCTTTAATGTGTTGGGATCACGCCAGCAGTTAGGCCAAAGGACAGGGCTAGGATGTTTACTGCCTGTGTCAGTCTTGGACAAGGGAAAGGCCAAGGAACAAGCTATTTTAATGGGAACATGCCATAACAAAAGGGACATTCAATTCCAGTTGCTGTAAGACAGCTACCACTACCACACAGGAGTGAGATGCTGGGTACTGGGGCTGGCAATGCGGGTAAATGGCAGCTTGGCATTAATGTCGGGTTTGGGGGGGTTGCCTGATTTCCGCTTGTTTTCACAAGGCCTTACTGACTTCCACTTCCATGCTCAGGGATTGTACTCTTTACTTCGGTACAGTATTTTTAATGTACAAAGAAAAGGAGAAGAAAGAAGGAGGTGGTTGTTAATAAACAATACCAACACAATTCTGGAAGACAGAAAGAAAGCACAAGAAACAAATAGGACTGAAAAAACTGAGGCCTAGTCATGTAGAGGCATAGCCAAGAAAAGAGCAAGTCACTCCAAGCCACAGATCCTTTTCTGTAGGCGAGGGGACTAGAATGCTGAAGAAAAGAAGATTATGCACTCCCATGTTCACTGTTATGAAGTATTGTTCATGACAGTAAAGATGTGGCAACCATCTAAGTGATAATGGATCAATGGATGAAGAAAGACTGTGTAGGAGTGTGAGTGCGATGGGCTGTCTTTTATTATAATATATAGACATACACTAGACACACATAATGGAAAAATCATATAATAACAGATTGTATGATAGTATGAATATTTATATAATGTGAAAATATTCAGTCATAAAAAGGATGGAAATCCTATCAAATGTGGTTTTTTTTTTTCTGGGGGTGGGAGTCCGGTCATGGGCCTGAACTCTGGGCCTGGGCGCTGTCCCTCAGCTCTTCAGCTCAAGGCTAGCGCTCTACCACTTGAGCCACGGCACCACTTCTGACTTTTTCTTTTTGCTTATGTGGTGCTGAGGAATCAAACCCAGGGCCTCAGGCATGCAAGGCAAGCGCTCTACCACTGAGCCACCTTCCCAGCCCTCAAATGTGTTTATTTATATGAAATTTAAGACTTTATGTTAAGTGAAATAAACTAGTCATAAAGGACAAATATTGCACAACTTTCCTTATGCAAAGAATGTAAAACAGTCAAACTCAGAAGTAGAGAACAAAATGGTGGCTGTCAGAAGGAGGGAGAGGGAGAGAGGGAGGCTGATATTGAAGGAGAATAAAGTTTCAGACATACAAAATAAACAAGTTCTGCAGCTCTGTTGTATAGAGCTTTAACAATACTTTCACACTTAAACTTTTATTGGGAACATATGTGTCATGTTAAATATTCCTACCATAATGAAAGGGAAAAAAATAGAATTACTCAGAAAAAAAGAATATAAACTTTTGTAGCTGTCAGAAAATGGCAACTTTGAAACCTAAAATAGTTTATCTAAGTAGCTAACATTTTATAGTCATAAATAAAAACAGGGTGCCATGGAAAGGAACATCTCAGAGAATAATAACCCAGAGAACTAAATATAGCATAAGTTTACCAAAAATGTCAGTGTATATTAAGGTGTCTGAAGTTAAGAAATCTTTGAGTATGTACAAAAAAGAATTAGGAAGTGAAATATAGGAGATAAAGGGTAGCAAAATTGAAGAATCATTTAGAATTGGCTGTCTAACCTAGTTTAAATTAAAGATTAAATAAACAGGCTGAGCACTAGTGGCTCATCCCTATAATCTTAGCTACTCAGATGGCTGAAATCTGAGGACTGAGATTTGAAGCCAGTGGGGGGAAGAAAAGTCCATGAGACTCATCTCCAGCTAAGCACTGAAAACCCAAGTAGAGCTGTGGCTCAAGTTGTAGTGTACTAGTCTTGAGTAGAAAACCTCAGGGACAGTGCCCAGGTGCTAAATTCAAACCCATAAAAGAAGAGAGAGAAAGAGAGACAGAGACAGAGACAGAGAGACAGAGAGAGAGAGAAAGGAGGAAGAGAGGAAGGAAGGAAGGAAGGAAGGAAGGAAGGAAGGAAGGAAGGAAGGAAGGAAGGAAGGAAGGAAGGAAGGAAGGAAGGAAGGAGGGAAGGGAAGGGAAGGGGAGGGAAGGGGAGGGAGAAATAAGAAAACTGAAAAAAAATGTATAAGTTTATGATATACTTAACTGTAATTAGAAAAAAAAATCTGGCAGGAATGGAATTAGAGATAGGACAATGCAAGCTAAGAAAATAACCAGAAAAGCAATGATTAATTTCATGGATACAGAAAAACTAGACAAGAAATACTAAGCAATGTCAACACCATGTGGCCCAGATCTGAAGCTAAGATAAATAATAAATAATATAAATCCTACTGATGTCAAGCCTGCGTATTGGTCAAGCAAAAACTTGTGATACAAACATTGCTCGAGTTGAGATGGTGAATGGCCTTTAACAAAGGCCCGTGTGTTGAAGGCTTGGCCCTGAGCCGGTCATGATATGGGGAACGGGTGGGAACTTTAGGAAGTGGGGCCTAGCGAATGGAAGTTAAATGATTGGGAGCATCACACGGAGGGAGAGCTTGACCCCTTCCTGTCGTTCTCTGGATGCCAGACACCTCCACCACTGGGAACTCCCAACATGGCATGCCGTCTTGCCACAGGTCCAAAAGTAACGAAGTCAACCAACCAAGGACTACAACATTCTGAAACTAGGAGTTCAAACCTTTTCTTCTACTAAAGTAGATTGTCTCAGGTATTCTGTCACAGCAATGTAAAGCTTACAAACTACATATCAATATATAAATATAGAGAGAGTATAAGTATGTAACCGTGTAGAGAGGGGGGGAGTATAGTAAGTTCTTATTTTCTATTAGGAGCAGAAACTAGAAGTAAGAGATGGAGCTGCTGTTTTTCATTATAAACTTTTTTGTACTGTTTGACTTTTTAGAATACATATATTATTGTAATATTTATTAAAATTATTTTGAAAATGTAAATCAAATGAAGTACATAAAACCAGAAGACCAATAAGGACATCTGAATGGAAGCTTCATTTTTTATAAGTGTATTTGAGAAACAGCTTACTTTCTTCCTTTCATTTTAAAGAGAAGACATAAATCCTGATGTGGTTCTGTTTTGTTTTTTGGCGGGACAATGTCGATGATTCTAGTAAGTGCTCAGCATGGGAAACCAGCACATCAAAGCCAGCCTCTTGGCAGGCATTAGAATGTGAATCATCAGCCTAAGAGCAGAACGTTCTGAGCTGGCCCAGCCTCCGGACCAGCACCTACCATTCCCTGATGCCAACATCGCTACCAAATGACGGTAACTAGGATGCTGCATTAGCCTCGGTACAACTAAGGAGTATTTGGAATGTCTTAATCAGCTTCATTTAGAGACAACAAAATAGCCAGTTCCTCCCTCAGAAGAGGGAGGCTGCTGAGGCAAATTCTTGAAAGTCGCTCATTTTTCCCTATGTTTCATGTACTCCTAGGAAGCTTGGGACATACACAAATGGCCATGTTCTATTAAACTAATTTCCAGGAAAACTAGGAGAAAGGCACACTGACTGTGGTACACATTGAAAGGTAAAATAAACGTCTGCTGTTATAATATGGGGATTTTAAGTGAACATAGGTGGAAAGAAAGAAAACTATTCAGTGAGACAGAAAGGAAAGGAAAATAAAGAGAGGGAAAAGGCTATAGAGAAATGAAAAATACTTTAGTAGGGAAGAAAGAGGGAAAGAGACACAAAATGGTGCTGTACAGAGTGTATGGAACATATCCAATCTTTCTTAAAGAGCAACCCAACATTGCTTGATCTGATGGAGTTGCCTGAAGCCAACTGGATCAGGATACTCTAACTCAGATCCGGATCATCCTGATTTATTCTCTCATTACTAGAAAACGCCTGTCACAGGTTGTAATGATATGTCTCACACAGACCCACGAAGGTCACAGTTCAACTGTCTCTATTCTCTGGAGAAATAGTCCTGGCTGTCCATTAGCCCCTCACTCTAGGGAATGGACGGGAGTATCAGGATATTCAATGTTCTTTCTAGAAGGCTCAGGAGGTCTTATGGACATCTCTATCTGCCATTTGGTTGAATGTGGGGAGCAGAGGAAAATGAGTGTGAATGTAGGTGTGGCTTATGAGGTGGGTGGGCCTGTGTGGCTGCTTCTGTGTTTCCATGTGTTTAACTTCTCAGTGGTCTCCTAATGTCTGGTTTTGCTTGGCTATGAGTTCATGTAGAAGAAAGTATCTTTGAACAGTCAAGTAGGGGCTTTTGCTTCATGGACAAAGCTGGTCAGCCAGCGTTTCTCATTCATAAAGTAATCAGACTCAAACATGAATGTTTATGACACCTGTGTTCCTTCAATGATAGCTATACAACAATATCCATATTTTGTGACTATAGTTGATTACATGGTAATGAGAAAATAAGGTGTAAATGTAATTAAGGCTGCTAATCAATTTCCTTAAAATAAGGAGACTTTTCCTAGTGTAAGCAGTGTAAGCACTACAGTACTTAAAAGTGGAAGAGGGAATTGGAAGAGAGAACTAGATGACAATGTGAAAGAGATTTAGTCTGATGCTGGCTTTAAAGAGAGAAGAATAAGGCCACAAACTAACAAATGTGAGAATTCTGTAGAAGCTGAAAAAAAAACAGTTTTTTTTTCTTTACCAGTGTTTTAACCCATTTAGGCGAATGACTTCCAAAATTACAAGACAATAATTTTTGCTACTTTCGGTTTCTGGTAATTTGGTACAATAGTACAATAGGAAACTAATGACCCCCAAGGACCATAAGTAGAGATTTCCTTTTGCTAAAACCTTAGAAAAAGTTTAGCAAGTATAATCCTGCCTTCTTGAAATTGGGGACTGGGCCTTTAAAGAAAGCGCTACCATTCTATTTTCAGGTGTTTTCTTTATAACCTTTTGTTTTTAAAATGACATTCCCGATCTCTCCCTGTGTCCAATACTGTTTTCAGACCAACCTTGTATGACTTTTCTAAAACAACCTGGTACTTTCAATTCCTGAGCCTTTATTGGATCCTTCTTCTCCAAACTGCTTTGTCAAATTGAATTTGTTTCTCACCAAATCAGTTGTCATTCCTGAGTCTATTATCTGAAAGTGTACCAACATTTTTTTTGGGTGGAGGGGTCCGGTCGTGGGGCCTGAACTCTGGGCCTGAGCGCTGTCCCTCAGCTCTTCAGCTCAAGGCTAGCGCTCTACCACTTGAGCCACAGTGTCACTTCCGTTTTTTTTTTTTCTTTTTGCTTATGTGGTGCTGAGGAATGGAACCCAGGGCCTCACACATGCAAGGCAAGAGCTCTACCACTGAGCCACCTTCCCAGCCCATACCAACCTTTTTATTGGCTGTCACTATCCTGATTCATTTACAGATGCCAACCTTATCCTAATTTTACTGGGACTTCCTAAAGAAGCACAAGCAAACAAATCATTTAATTCATTTTGCTGTATTAGGATTTGTATCATCTTTATATGAAAACTTAGTGTGAAAACTTAGGAACCTGTGAAATTTTGAATCTAGTCCTGATTGACTTCTAAGTCCGTAGCCACATGAATTTAGGTATCAGAGAAGCTAGAGGCCAAAAAGCCTGGAGTTGTGGCTTTCAAGTTCACTAATGGCCATTACATACTGTTCTAAAATATCTTCATTGCTCAACTCACTTTTAATTTTTATTTATTTTTTGGAGGTTGTTTTTTTCGTTTACTCTGAAAGTGTCTTGCAGTTGATATATTTAGAACATTCCCATTTAAATACACCTCAATCTTAAGGTACTTCGATACAAATATTAACACGCCACTACACATTTATAAAACCAGATTCAGGCACTGACATCAGTACATGTTTGTAAGGATGTGGAACAACAGGAAATATAAACTGATAGCCAGGTGTTCTTACCATATAATCCAGAAATCATACTCCTTAATGTTTACCCAAGTGATTTTAAAATCTATGTCCATTCCAAACACTGCACGTGAATAACTGTAATATCATTATTTAGAATTCTCAAAATCTGGCAGTAACAGTAGCCTATTTTTAGTTTTAGGCTTGGGGAAAAATTGCATGGAAACCTCAATCTCCATTCACTTCCGCTCTTCTTTTGCAGTTTCCCATATCAGTAGCGTATTGAATAAAAGGGGCACATTTGTTATCAATAACCAACCAGTACTGATGGAGAGGGTTCACTCTTGGTGTTACACAGTTCTGTAAATTTTTGTATGACCTGTGCTCACCATTATAGTATCATGAAGAATATACTTTCACTACCCTAAAAATCTCCTGTGTTCAATATATTCATTTATTCCTTACCTCCTTCTCCTGAACTTCCTGCAACCCCTTGGGTCTTGGAGTCAGGTAATACATGGCCAAAGATTGGCTTCTTTCATTACTTTGACTCCCATTTTATTAACTGGTCAGACATGGAACCCTCCCTCCCTGATTACCCAGTTATGAACTATACTTCTCAAGTCCTTCAGATGTATGGCTCCCCGTGACTGATTCTTAGAGTGGAACACGATTAGCATGAAGTGTACTATTCCTAGATGAAGAGATTTAGAGGCAGTTGCCCTCTCCCTCCTCTGCTTCTTCTTGTATGTTTACCAGAGGTTGATGAGTAACTATAATGTGAACTAGAGGCAAATTTCTATTTTCATAAGCCACTGGTCAGTTTGACCTTGTTAATTTCTGAGAAGTGAGTATTAGTTTAACTACCATTACTGTATTTATGAGGTAAAGCCAAAGTACTAGATCAGGGCAGGTATGGATGCCTTTTTGCTTCACACAAAATAGTCAAGATGTGAAAAATGTGGATTGCAGCTATGCAAAGATAGGGTACTTTGCCAAAGGGTACAATGTTGCTTATAGACTGCTGATGGAAATTGAGCACAACTTATTACCCATGAATAATGCAGTAGGAGTAAGATGTCCACATTCAGATTCTGCCATTTGGACAGATCATCCATAGCTATGAGAAAATGGACAATTTAGAATGCTCTAGTACAGTGTTTGAGACACAAACGTGGTCGTTACACAACTCAATTATTGAAAAATAGTTTGAAATTCTGGCTTTTAGTATGAGAAAGTGCTCTTCTTACCCAATTTAAAAGCTAACACATGAGGGAGAGGAAATGAATCTAATTACACACCAAAAGTTAAATTGTCCAGCCTGATCTAATAGTTTCCTGAAAAGTGCAGTACTATAGGGAAAGAAGGAATGTCTAGGCCAAGAACCCAATTAGCCTTCTGCAAAGTAAGTTTTGCTTGTACATTTTAAATTAAAAATACTCTTTATCTTGCCCATTTCCTTCCCATCCAAGGGTATGGTCTGTTGGTTATGTAACCAAAATATGTTTTCTTAGGCTCCTTTATTTAATCATCAATCTACCTTCTTATCAAATGTTTAATGATAGTGAGAAAATGTAATTTAGAGGAAGTTACGAAGAAAAAAATGAAGGGTGAGAGGGAAGGAGAATTGGAGGTAAGTAGCTGGAAGCCATAATTCCACAATGCATTTGCCTAAAGTTACTCTGAATACTCAGTCAAGCACTAGACCTTGCTTGGCTAATCCAAACATCTAAACATCCAAGCAAGCGGGTGGCCTGGTAGGGCTTCCTTTGAGGAGGAAGTAAAGAAAGTATGACTGATAAATGCTCTTTCAAGCCCGAGACTCAATGAAAAAATTAAATGGCCACCAATAAGCTCATTAAACATGGAGAACACGTGGGCAGCCAGTCCTTCTGAGATCTGAGAAACGAACCCATAGGAGGATAATGGCTGTGATATGGTCTGGTGGATGGAATTTTCCCTGCTATCAAAGCACAAACAGGTCTTTGATTTAAAGCAGTAATTACTTCCCTGATCTGCCCACATCTCAGGCTGTCAGCCTTTTAGCACTGTTGCTGTGGTGCCATTGTTGGAATCAAATTACCAAAAAGGTCAGCATCATTAATACGTGGTTTGGAAAGAATGAAAATGCCAGACAGAAAATCTATGAGCCTGTAGGGACTTCAGTCAAAAACTGTGCTCTAATTTCTCTACTATTATTATTTGCTCCAAGAAGTAGAAACACCAGTATGTGTTTACAAATCATATGGTCACCTAACTCCTTTGCTTCTGGATAGAAGGTACCCCAGCCTTTGAATGTAAGAGAGCAATTGTCCTGGTTTATTCATGAGTTACACATAGGTGAAGATATCGCATTCAATAAGTACCCACTTAAGAAGTTCTGGGTCTTAGGGTAAAAACCTCAAGATCTTTTTCCCCACCCACTACCACCTCCCACCCTTCCTATCCCAAACATTCCCCCATAAATGTGCACATACTTTTTTGTGTTCTTTAGATCTAGTTTCTGCATATGAGAGAAAAACACATGGTACTTGTTTTTCTGGTTCTTTCTAATTTCCCTGAACATTAACGTACAATTGATTCCTAATTAGTATTCAGGATTTTTCTTCATATAAGAACCATTAATGATCAATTTGATGCCAGTTCTAAATTAAACATTAAATTACACCATAGATAAGCAGAGATTCTTGACACTTCTAAGAACTCTGACATATGCATTCTACTATACATCATGAGTAGATAAATCATATTTTTTATTTGATTGCTTATCTGTTTTTAACCTCTCTAGACCTTGGTTTCCTTGTTTTAAGAGGTTATTTCCAAGGATCTTTACAGGTATAAAATTCTAAAGACTCCGAAATTGGAGTTGAATTCTACATGGCAGCATGCAGTGCCCTGTGTATTTCTACCTCAACTTCCATGATGAATAAATTTCTCACTACTTGGATCACTGCTTTAAGACTATGAATTCCATACTGACTCCATATTAGCTCCAATGACTTCATCTTTAAATAAGAAACACCAAGTAAAGTAAGTGAGCACAACACAGTTTTTTTTTATCCATTTGCTTATCAAGAAAATCAGCTACAGATTAGCAAACTGGGTGGCTCTTAAAAAAACGAAAACCAAAAACATTTTATATTAGTGTATTGTGATTCAGAATACAAACACTACCTAGGGATTGAAAGTTGATAAAAATTCTCCTTTTTACATAATGGCCCTAATGCTAAACATACTGTAAAAATATTAGTCTGTAAAGATATTATACTGTAAAAATATTATACTGTAAAGAAATTAGTCACCGTGAAAATTATTTCTCTGGACATGAGAAAACAATAATTGCTGACATGTTATGTAAAGAAATTGTACTGGCAACACACACACACACACACACACACACACAAAAGAAATTTTACTAATGCGTGATAATCACTATTAGTAATAATCCCTAACATAATTGCTAATATTCTTTAGTGTTGTAGCAGAGGAGAAATCAGTCATGAAACACTGAACAAAAAACCCAAAGACAGAAAAATTCTATTTCATTTATTTCTTCTGATTTATTGTTTTAGATAGTCTCTTTTTACTTCTTTATACAGACCAGGTGGCCAGGAACTCTGAATTCTTCTGCTTCCATCTCCTGAGTACAGGATTACAAGTGTGTATTTACCACTTCTAGCTGTTTCCTTATTCTAATATGTATTTTACTAAAATGTGTGGCTCATTCCCAGAAATTTTGCATTAACCCATCTGTTTTTCAAGATCTCTATAAAATGACATTTATTCCACAAAATTATTGAACAAGATATGTTCTCTTTCCTGCATTTGTTTAAATAAGAGCTTATTTGGAGTTCAGTCTAAATCAAGCCCTGTATATATATATTTGATGTTGTAAGAACTGAATTCATTATTAATCACTTTATTTTCTGAAACCTTTAAAAAAGTTTGCTTATCTTGATCCTTTGCATTCTGTTTATACTTAAGGTGTGTCTTATGCTTGAACTTAGGGTGTGCTTGCTTTCCTGCTTTACTGAAAGACTGACACGGCACTCTGTTCATAATAGGTGGTTAATGAACACTTGGAGAATGACAATAGAGGTAGTAACCACTTTCAATTGTAGACCAGTCAGCAATAAGAACAAAAATTGTAATGTAATTGAATGAGAAAATACAAGTTGATTTAAAATTCAATTTCGAAGGCCTTTGGGGATATTAGTAGCTTGTGCCTCTATTACTAATGTGCATAAACAATTTTATCTCTTTAGAAACATACGTAGGTTAAGTGAGGCAAACCAGCAATCCTGGCTTACACACAGATCTATCAGCCGTAGCTTCAATACTGCCCTACGAATCAGAGACTCTCAAGACAGCTGAGGATCAGGGTGATAGCGAAAACAGAACCTCCACAAGTAAAATCCAAGCTCAGAGCAAAATGAGGGTATGACCTACACAGACTTTGTGTGTTCAGGGATGGGGGAAAAAGGGAAGATTGGAACATGGATCTGATGGTTGGATATTGTCCTTAGCTATGATATGAGGTCCCCAATGGGCTGTGGGAGGTTTTCCTGAGGGAAGTTTGCAGTCACTTTGCTCTAGATACCACCAGTGTCTAACATATGAAACAGAGGATGTGAACATAGGCAGTGATTTGCAAAGAAAGGGAATAACTCTCTGCTGAGACATAAAGAACTAACTGTTAACTCTTGGAAAATAAGGAAATTACAGAAGACAATCTACCCTTCTCACAAAGTCAGAGTGAGCCTGACACATCTTTGTAGATGCAGAGTGCTATTATTATTGTGCTAGAATTGCCCTCTGGAAATTAGAATTTGGGGTCTTCATGACAGTTACACACGGAGTGGGCTACATTACAGGAGCGAACTTTGACTTTAGGGAACTCAAATCTTTTTTTAATGAACAGTAAACCTTCCTGTTCTTTACCCTAGAGGGAAATACTATTTCTATTTTCCAAAGTGTTTACTATGTGAATATGCTGGAAAACATAGACTGGGGAACGTAATTTTCTCTGTTTACAAAGAATTTAGGATTTAGAGAAGCTAGAGATTCATAAAGAAATGTTTTCCAGTACATGGATGAATGAATGAATGAATAATAAATTCATATATGAAATGTAAAACATACATAGGATTATGAATAGAAATCACATAATCATCTCAATTGATTCCTTTGACAAAGTTAAAAATCCTTCTCTAATAGGGGCTGGGAAGGTGGCTCAGTGGTAGAGCGCTTGCCTTGCATGCCTGAGGCCCTGGCTTCGATTCCTCAGCACCACATAAGGAAAAAGAAAAAAGCCAGAAGTGGTGCTGTGGCTCAAGTGGTAGAGCGCTAGCCTTGAGCTGAAGAGCTGAAGGACAGCGCCCAGGCCCAGAGTTCAGGCCCACGACCGGACCCCTCCCCCCCCAAAAAATCCTTCTCTAATAAAAGCTCTGAAGAAACTAGAATAGGAGGGGACTTCAACATAATCAAGAAATCTATAGTCAACATCAGATTAAACAGAGGAAAATTGAAATCATTCTTCTCAAGGTGAGGGACAGGACAAGGGTGTCCACTCTCCCCACTCATATTCAATATGGTACCAGAATTCCTAGTCAGAACATTCCAGCAAAATAAAGACATAAAGGGGATTCAAACATGGAAGAAAGAAGTATAGGGAAGGGGAACAACAAAATGGCGAGACAAAGTTCAAAAGGGGAACCAATGCAACAGAGATTCTACAAGACAACATGTTGGAAATGATCTGTACAACTTGTGGGGATGGAGGGGGAGGGAAAGAGGGAGAGGTAACCAGTTCAACAAGACATGTAATCACTACCTTACTTATGTAACTGTAACCCCTCTGTACATCATCTTGTCAATAAAACTAAAATAAAAAAGAAGTATAGGATGATGTAATCCTATAATTAACAGACCCTGCAAACTCCACCAAAAATCTTTTAGATCTGATAAACATCTTCAGAAACAGCAGGATATGAAAATCAATAGTCACTGGGTATCAGTGGCTCACGCCTGTTATCCTAGCTACTCAGGAGGCTGAGATCTGAGGATCTCAGTTTGAAACCAGACCAGACAGGAAAGTCTGTGAGACTCTTATCTCCAATAAACTACTCAGAAAAACCCAGAAGTGGTGCGGTGGCTCATGTAACAGAGTGCTAGCTCTGAGCACAAAGAAGCTCAGGGACAATGCCCAGACCCTGAGTTCAAGCCTTAGGACGAATAACAATAACAAAAAAATCAATACTCATATATCAATAGCTTTACTATATACTGCCACCGAACAGATTGTGGAAAAAATTATCAGGAAAGCAATTCCATTCACAATAGCCTCAACAACAATAAAACACCTCAATATTAACTTCAAAGATCTCTATTATGAAAATTACAAAATCTTGAAGAAATTAAAAGTGGAGCTACAGCTACAGGTTCTGTATAAAATGCATCTAAGTTCCAATGTCAGTCTTTAAGGGAAATTTTAAAAAAAGCAATTGGAATTTCATCTGGAAGCATAAAAGACCCAGAATAGCAAAAGCAATCTTAAATAAAAAGAGCAATGCTGGAGGTTCACAATACTGGACTTCAATTTATACTACAGAGCCATCGTAACAAAAATAGCATGCTACTGGCACAAAAAGAGACACTAAGACCAATGGAACAGAATGGAAGACCTAGAAATAAAACTGTATAGCTACAGCCACCTAATTTTATAAAAAGGAACCAAAATTATATACTGGAGAAAGCAGCCTCTTCAACAAATGGTGCTGGCAAAACTGCGGATCTACATTCAGGAGACTCAAACTTGATCCCTATCTCTCACCCTATAAAAATCAACTTCTAATGGATGAAAGCCTTGATGCAAAAACCTGAAACCTTAAACCTACTATGGGAAAATATAGGGGAACCCCTGGAAGCTAGTGGTAATTGTTTTCTAGGGGAAAAAAACAACCTCCCATTACCCAGAAAATAAGAACAAGTGTTGACAAATAGGACTACGTCAAATTATAAAGGAACAATTATCAAAACCAAAAGATAACTCAGGAATGACAGAATATCTTTTCTAATTATTCAACCTATAGAAGATTAATATCCAAAAACTAAACAGCAAGAAACCCCAAATAATCCAATTAATAAATGAGCAAAATAATTCAACGAACAGTTCACAGAAATACAAATGACTAATAGAGACATGAAGAAATGTTTAACATCCTTAGCAATAAAGGAAATACAAATTACAACCACACTTAGATGCCATCTTAGCCCAGAAAAAATGGCAATCATCAAGAAAACAAATAACAAATCTGGAGAGGATATGAGGAAAGAGGAACTCGCATACACTCCTGGTGGGAACGTAAACTAGTAGAGACACTAGAGGAATCCATATGGAAGTTCCTAAAAAACTAAAAATAGATTTACACTATAATCCCAGCAAAGTACTCTTGGGCATATATCTAAAGGAGTGCACCTCAATATACAAGAAAGATACCTACACATCCATGTTTGTCATAGTGCTATTCACAATAGTCAGACTGTGAAATCAGCCACCTTGCCCCTAAACTGATGAATGGAGAAAGAAAATATGGCGCTATGTAATGATTATTATACAGTTATAAAATAAAAGGAAAGGAAAATCATGCCATTTGCCAGGAAATGGCTACAAATGGAGATCATCATACCCACAAACCAAATATTTTCTGTTTTCCTTCATTTATAGAAGCTAGACCTAAAATACATATATGGATAAAATATATACACATATATATACACACACACATACAAACACATACCAAGAATATGATTCTGCTGCTGAGACATTTAGGCTAGAAGAGGAAACGAGGGGAAAGAATGATGGAAAATAAATTATTGCAAAAGATATCACAATTACGTATGGAGATATAAGGAATCATATCAGAAGCTGTTTGTTGATCAGTAGGGAATTTGAGGGTGGAGAAAGAGGAAAGCTATATTACGGGTTATTTTGAGCAAAATATAATATATGCAAATCTGAAATACCATAGTGAGAATGCCTGATACAATGAATCCACCTTAGAAAAACATTTTTTTAAGTAAAACAGGCAGGTATCTTAAGAAGAGAGGACAAACAAGGTTAAATATGGTAGAAGTAGTTTATGAGAATAGAACAAGGAAACTTGTCAGAATTAGTTTAGAAGTGAGGAGAGAGGTAAGCAAGAGTTACAGTGGGAGTGTATTTGACCAGGATATATTGTATGAATGTATGAAAATAGACCCTCTCTTGTAAGCTAAACTAATGTATGTTTAAAAAATCACCTAAATAAAATAGAGAAAATGCTTTGTAATATGTAGATTAATAATCTACTTGGTAAAGATGAATTAATTAATTAATACACAGAATCAGATAGCAATTGTTAATAATACAAAAAAAATCAACTGTATGGACATGAAGACGGAATCAGAGGTAGTTTCGATGAGTTTTGTCAGCGTATATTCTAGAGGAAGGTAACATTTGAACCAAGATCCCAAGATCTGAATGACTGGAGGAGCAGATCCATATAAATATTGGCCAAACAGTATTCTACCCTGAGAGAAGAACTAATGTTAAGGTAAAACACATTTGGAGTTTGAGCCTGCAGTGAGGTGAGGTCCCACGCCCAGAGAGGCCGCAACAGCCTCAGACTTTTAAATTGGATAGGCAGAATCTGGCAAAGCAGGAAGGGAACCAATAAGTGATTGAGTCCCTTTCCTCTATGTCCCCAAGTTCAATGGCATGGAGAGGGCATAGGCTGGGGAGACGTTGAGGAATCTTCATCCTAACTTGGGGCTCGTTCCTTGGGGCTCCAGGAGTCCCAAGAAGAAAGACACAAAAGGGACAATGGCAAAGAAAGAGACAGGAAACCAAATGTGGCGGGTTCTGAACATTTTTCTCCTTTATTTTTCTCTTTCATTCCCTGTAATTGCTCGTGTCTTTGATCCTAATTCCCCTTCCCTCAACCAAACACATGAAGACCTTTCTCTCTGGGTTGGTTCCATATCCTAGCTATGGTAAATAATGCTGCAATAAACATAGTCGTGCTGGTAGCTTTAGTATGGTCTTGTTTGTGATCATTTGAGTAAATGCCCAAAAGTGGGATTGCTGGATCATAGGGGAGCTCTATGTGAAGTCTTTTCAGGAACCTCCATACTGCTTTCCAAAGCGGTTGAACAAGTTTACACTCCCACCAACAATGCAGTAGGGTTCCCTTCTGTCCACATCCCCTCCAGCATCTGTTGTTATTGGAGTTCTTGATTACAGCCATTCTAACTGGGGTGAGATGGTGTCTGAATGCTGTTTTGATTATGTGGGTGTTCAGAGAAGAATCAGGTAGTACTTTTGCTCTGGGGGAACTTACACATATGTTCCGTCTTTCTCGTTTGCTTATTGCTAAATTATAAAGAATAAGTTACTACCTTCCCTGGAGTCATATATAATATACAGATAGACATATTTACATATACATGCACTCACCATACACTTTATCTAAGTATTATAGAAAGTTAGTACATAGCTGTAACTGCTCCAGAAAATAGATGGATTTTTTTTAAGATTTTGTATTTTTAGATAAAATTTAGTAAGGATTTTTTTCATTACAAAATTACACATTTTAATATGGAAAATCAAAACAAGGGGAAAGTTGACCAAAAGCAGAACAGAGATTACCGAACAGGTCCACGTTTCTCAGAGTTTGTAATATTTTCACGGTTTCAGCCTGTTTTCCCCTATGTACCACTTCTACTTATTTGTTAAGAGTGTGATGTCTGAGTGGTAGAGCATGAGCCTTGAACAAAAAAGGAGCTTAGAGACAGCACCCAGGCCCCAAGTTCTGAGAGGACTTAGCCAAAGTACAGCCATTCTGGACTTAGACTCCATTTTGAAGGCCTTTACCGAAAGTATCCATTGTGAAGGCCTTTTCTGAAAGTACCCATTGTAAAGACTTACCGAACTCAGGTTTCCGGAAAAACTGTGAAATGTCCCAATAATGGTCTGCCTATAACTCCCCTAGCAATAGCCATCAGCGGATGACAGGAAGGCACCTGAAGCTCCAGGTGTTTCTTAAGATAGCATAGTTAACATAGTTCGCTGCTTAACCACTTAGCCCGCACACGCTAGCCAATAAGACTGTTACAAGACTTACTTACTAAATGCTAACCAATCATGTAACTGCCAAGCTAGGAACCCTCTTACCTCAACCCTATGCCCTATAGAAACCCTGCTAAAAGAAAGGCTGGGCTCTCAACTCCGACCCGCTGTGTCGGGGGTGGTTGTGAGTCCAGGCTCGAGCTTGTAATAAATGATTCTCGTGTGCTTAAAAAAAAAAAAGAAGTGTGATGTCTGAATGATTCTTAGACTTTGGGAAAAGAGGCTGTGTAATGAGACTGCACCTCTAATAAATGGTTATGACGGTTATTCAACAGTATCTATTGATTTTCTGTGATCTTTTGGGCAGTGTGCTAAGAGCTGCAACCAAAAAGCCAACGGCCACAGAGGCAGTGACAAGCCATGCAGGTTGCCGTGGAAACAGGAGGGCCATCGCGGGGACAGCCACACAGGGACCAGCCATTGCCGCCTTCTATGAGAACTCACAGCCATTCAAGCCACCCGCTTCCCCCACAGTCAAAAGCTGCTCCTGACAGCTCACATGGGAGGGCCTTGAGCCCTGACAGTCTACCAACAGCGCCTCCTACCAACATTGACTTCTTGAAACCGCTCTTCCCCGGGCAGCCTGGGGTGCCCCCTACAACTTGTCCCCCACCACACCTACTACCATGGCAGTCCCCGAACAGGAAAGCAGGGGTGGCTGGGCCATAGCTGTCAACGCAGCAGGCTGAGCAGACGCTGGCCCCGGGGCAGCCGGGGCCGGCCCGGCAGTGAACACCGCACCCCTTGTCCTTTGTCTTAGAAAAAAAGGTAAAGCTGTTGCTTCTCCCTTCCCACCAAATCGCCAGTCCCAGCCAGCAGGGGAAGCTGTCCCGCTGGAGGCCTGGGGCACAAGGGCTTCCGCTAAATGAGGTCAGGGTCAGACAGAAAGGGAGTGGCTCACTCCTGACCATCCGCTGCCAAGCAGGGAAGATGTCCCCTCCCCACCCGCCTCCCAGGAGCACTGCACAGAAGGCCTGCTCTGCCTCACGAGGCGCTCTGTCCAGCGAGGGTTGCTTTTGCTGAGAAGTACTGACTCCTAACTTGGGCCTGCCAATGAACTAAAAGCAGAATAAAAGACAGGAATCTCAGCGTCCTCTGCTTTGTATCTGTGGCCTTTGCCTTGAGCAGGGCTCTCCTACAGTTACTTTGTAGCCATTTGGGCAGCCAGGAAGGAATGGACAGGGAACTTGCCCGACTCTTGTTGTAAGGAAGCCCCACGGGACAGTCCCGAGACCATCTCTGACACTTCTGAACATACCTGTGACTGGTGGTGTGTTTAACCAAGCACATGTTTTTCCCTCTTGCTCCAGTGCTACTTACACCTATAACAACTTACGTCTGTCTGCTGAGGATGGACTGAATTACCTACTTCACCTCTCCACACAGCTGCTCAGGCCCTGTAATAAACCTGCTCTTCTCTGCCCTTGATTTGGCATGAAGGGGCAAGTAACTGGACCCGAGTGTGAAACTCCTGGAGTCTGGGCCTAAGACCTAAAATTCCAATTTCAGGTGGACTAAGAATGATCGACCTTAAACCAACCCCAAACAAGTATTGATTATGAATCACATCTTAGTCACATCTTCCTACCAGTATCTCTTGCAACCCGATAGCTATCATTAAGAGACAGAGGCTGGTCAGTATTGAGATACTTCAGAAGAGGCTCAGATTAAGTATCAGGCAGTCCTGGTTAGAGTTTCACAGTGAAGCCAGAGACCGGAGCAGGGCCAGCAATCCTTAATTGTTTAGTGGAAAATGTTGCAACAGTAAAATTTCCATACTTCTCACAGTACAAATCCTAATAGATCAAGGTTATTCACACAGTAACTGGCAATTCCATGAACTTTCGAACCATTCAGCTGATCACATGTCTCTGCTGGGTGTTTTAAATGCCTTTGAAGCTGGGAAGTTCCTTTAATTCTGGTTAAATATTACAAAACACATGCCTGATTTGAATGGGAAAATGACAAACTGTGAGCAAAGGGGGACAGAAAACACTTGGACTCAAAGCCATCACACATGCGTTAGAGTCTTTCCTAATAGTTTGAGTTTGAGTAAACACTTGCTCTGAATTTCAATATCATTCAATATTGGCCTTATAATGATGTCACATAAATATATTTTATATGGTAGAGTATCATAAAGCTAATTGAGAGCCATTGTTGAATCAGATACAGGAAGAATAACATGTATGTATATTTATATGTGCATACATATGTGTATATATATAGTATTTATCTCACTCATTAACCTGTGATTCATGCAGAACTTGTGACCTTGGTTAGCTATAACTTACTGTAATACTAGCTTAACAACTACAAAGCAAAAGCCATAGTGAGCATAAGGTGGCTCAAAGGAAGCAGTGTTTTATCAATTACAAAGCTATGTGAGACTGTAAGGTGGCTCATTATTTGCATAAAATATTATTTGCATAAACATGTTATTTCTAGAGGGAGGCCAGGGGCTCATACCTGTTATCCTAGCTCCTTAGGAGGCCAAGATCTGAGAATTGTCATTTGAAGCCAGCCTGGGCACTAAAGTCTGTGAGTGTCTTATCTCCAATCAACCACCAAAAGGCTGAAAGTGGACCTGTGGCTCAAGGGGTAGAGTGTCAATCTTGAGGGAAAAAGTTAATAGATAGTGCCCAGCCCAGCCCTGAATTGCCCTGACAGCACAGTTCATGAAACTCAAGAAATCAGAAGAAAGAAAAAAGGAAGCAGCCAAGGAAATTGGTAAAGCAAATGGGAGAGAAAGGCAGGAGATTTCAAATTCTTATTCTGTATCACGTCAATACTACAAATATGGATTCTACTTCTATTGATCTTTCTTAGTACTTCTCAAGTCAGGAAAATAAGTTTACATAATTCCTGGTATCTCCTTCAGTGTTTACCTAGGAATTCCATGGACATACATTAAGTATCCCCTGAAACTCAAGCCTCCCTGTGCTACTTATTACATTATTCCTGACAATAATAATGCCCCTATTGCTTCTATACTGCATTAAGCTTCCAGAGACATTTATTAGCTTCTTTTAGGATTAGGATTCAATAGTGAAACCATTAAAATATCATTTCAGTTGGGTGTGGTGGCTCATACCTACATTCCTAGCTATTTGGGAAGTAGAAATTGGGAAGATCACAGTCAACCTGGGCAAAAATTGGAAAAATTACATCTCAACCAATTAAAAGTCTGGGTGCAGACCTTTAATTCTTCCCATGTAGCTATCATCCGAGCTACATGGGAAGAATAAATAGGAAGATAACAGTCTAGGATAACCTAGACATAAATATGAGAACTGCTTTAAAAAGGAAAGCTAAAAAGCTTAGAAGCATGGCTTACATGATACAGCATCTGCCAATCAAGCATAAGGTCTGGTGTTCAAATCTTATTGCTGGAAAAGAAAAGAAAAAAGAAAGGAGAGAAAGAAAAGAAGGAAGGAAGGAAGGAAAGAAGGAAGGAAGGGAGGGAGGGAGGGAAGGAGGGAGAGAGGGAGGGAGGGAAAGAAAGGGATTCAAATAGAGCCCTCTCTCCTCTGTGGTGGGTAAATCTTTGTGTATCAATGTATAGAATGGCCCTCAAAGCAGTTTTTGTATCCTCTGTTCTTGGCAGAATCCTACAATCCCACAAAAGCTGTTACCTAGAGACAGATGATTTCCAATATGCTATTTATTGCCACTAATTCAATAAGTCACTGAATTCCAATATGTGGCTAAAAAAATACTAACAACCTACCAACTTGAACCTGAGCTCTGCCTGTTAATACACTCTGCAACTTCAAATCGTTGCCTAATGTTTTTTAAAGTCGTTATCTTTCCTTACCAAGGTAGTATCCTTACCATACCCCAGACACCTAACGAAATAATGAAATGTGAAATCTCTTTTATAAACTAAGGTATTTCATAAAGGTCAGGTGTATCACTGGCTTATGACCTTCAGAATGCTACCTAAAAATGGCGCATACACCCACAGCCACCGAGACAATAAAAAAAAAACCTAGGAGTTAAATGATAAAGATCACTCTCAAGAGGAGAAAATACATTCCTCTCTCTTTTCCCAGAACCATGGAGGTTAAGGCGTAGAGGTCATAAATTCAAAGCCATAAGTTCCAGGCCAGCTTGGGATACATAACATGACCCTGTTTCAAAAAGAAGGAAAAGAGAAGGAGGGTTGAGAGGAGGAGGAAAAGGAGAAGGAAGAACCAAGAAGAGGAAAATAATATCTCCACAATTCAGCCCCACATTCTGCAGTCATTGAGCCCCAATGTTCTTTAATATCTATTTACTTTTCCTTCCTGGGTTGAAGATTCCCCCCCTCCTCCCCGCAAGTCAGCCCAGCTGGAACGGTCAATCAGCACAGCCATCAGAGCAAATAAACTTCACATTATGAGTCTAACTGCCTGAAGCTCCCACAGTAAGAAAAAAGTGTTGTAAATGCCTCTCTCCCTAGTCACTGAAAAAGAAACATCAGAATAGTCAGCTTCCAATTAAGGTTGGTAAAACCATTATTATTATTACCGAAGTGGATAGAGAACTAAAACCCATCAGTGTGGTGTCTATTAAGTATAGATTAAAGCCAGGCGCCAGTGGCTCATGCCTGTAATCCTAGCTACTCAGGAGGCTGAGATCTGAGGATTGAGGTTCAAAGCCAGCGTGGGCAGGAAAGTCCGTGAAACTCTTATCTCCAATAAACCACCAGACAACCAGAAGTGGCGCTGTGGCTCAAGTGGTAGAGCGCTCACCTTGAGCTGAAGAGCTGAGGTACAGCGCCCAGGCCCAGAGTTCAAGCCCCACAACCAACAACAACAACAACACAAAAAAGTGTAGATTAAATCTAACAGGACACCATGCTATGTATGTGATGGTACTCCAAATAATTCTAACCGCCTTTATGGCACCATACTACAGACCTGAAAAAAGCATGAAGGAGAATGTGCTATGTCAATGCAGGTATTCTGAGCAAAGAGAAAACTCATCACAGGAAATAGCCAACTCTTCTTTTGGTCAGGTTTGTGAAGGGATGATCAATTTTGTTCATTTTTTTCAAAGAACCATTTTTTTATTGTAGGAGTGATATACAGAGAGGTTACAGTTACATAACTAAGGTACATTTCTTGATGAACATTGTTACTCCCTCCCTCGTTTTCTCCCACATTCCACCTCCTCCCCCCTTCCCCCGTGAAGCTCATTTCCAACATAGCGCCTTGTGAATATCACTGCTGCATTGGTTCGCCCTTTGTCCTTTGTCTTACCATTTCTGTGATTCCCTTTCCCTTCCCCAAATCAAATAACTATATATGTTCAAGACATAGGGTACCGGGACTGGGAAGGTGGCTCAGTGGAAGAGCACTTGCCTTGCATGCATGAGGCCCTGAGTTCGATTCCTCAGCACTACACAAGAAAAAAGCTGGAAGTGGCGCTGTGGCTCAAGTGCTAGAGCGCTAGCCTTGAGCTGAAGAGCTGAGGGACAGCGCCCAGGCCCAGAGTTCAGGCCCCACGACTGGACCCCCCTCCCAAAAAAGACATAGGGTACCAAAATCAAAAACAGTCACAAAAGGGGATAAACCAAAGGGAAAGAAAAAAAGGGGGAAAAAAGGAGAAAAGAAATAACTTCACACAGTACATGAATAAAACAACCCCCCCCCCAAAACCCCACACTCTTGTTTGCATATCTTGGATTCATTTCGATGACCATCATTTTATGCTGTCATAGCTATTGAGCTATTGCTTAAGCGATTGCTTAGCTCTGATAAGACTATCCTAGACATATACTAATTATTACAAATGAGACATATACTAATTATTACATGTATTAATTATTACTTTTCTGGGCCTGGCTTACTTCACTTATGTGATTTTTTTCCCAAGACTTTGCATTTTCTTCCAAATGGGGTGATGTCATTCTTTCTGATGGAAGCGTAGAATTTCATTGTCTAATATATGCCACATTTTCTTGATCCATTCAACTACTGAGGGGCATCTGTGTTGGTTCCATATCTTAGCTATGGTAAATAATACTGCAATAAACACAGTTGTTCTAGTAACTTTAGTGTAGCCTTGTTTGTTATTGCTTGGGTAAATGCCTAGGGGTGGGGTTGCTGGATCATAGGGGAGCTCTATGTTTAGTGTTTTGAGGAAATACCATACTGCTTTCCAGAGTGAAGAACCAACTTTGTATAGTTACTTCTTTTAGTCTCTAAATTCATTAACTTCTGATCTAATTTTTATTACTTTTCTGTCTACTGGTTTGGGGTTTGGCTTGTTCTTATTTTTCTAGGAGCTTGAGGTAAATCAAAATAGTATTAATTTGAAATTTCTCTAATTTGATGATGTAAGCACTCATAGCTATAAACCTGCTTCTTTAGCGGTGTCCCAAAGTTCTGGTATGTTGTGTGTCTGGTTATATTGCATTCTAGAAGCTTTAGCATTTCTTTTCTTATTTCTTCAAGGACCCACTGATCATTCAGCAATGTGTTTAGGTTCCCTGAGTTTAAATATTTTCTGAAATGGCTTTTGCTGTTGAGCTCTAATTTTATTCTATTGTGGTCTCACAGGATATAGGGAATCATTTTGATGTTCTTGAATTTGTTCAGGTTTACTCTGTGACCTAAGATACAGTATATTTAGGAGAATGTTCCATGGGCTGTGATGTAGCTGGTAGAATATTCTATCAGTGTAAGGTCTAGCTGATCAATGCAGTTAGGTAATTCATAATTTTCATTGCTGGTATTTTGTTTGGATGATGTATCCAATGGTGACAATGTGTTGAACTGATGATTGTGTCTGGATTTATGTGTGCTTTGTGGTCTATTGTTGTTAGTTTGATGAAGTTGGGAGGGCCAGTATTCCATGCACTAATATTTACAATTGTTGCTTCTTCCTGATGGAGAGCTCCCTTTAACAAAATGAAATGTTCTTCTTTGTCACTTCTGCCTAATTTTGATTTGAAATCAGTTTTATCTGATATCAGTATCGCTACACTGGCCTATTTGTGAAGGACGTTTGCTTGGAAGACTTTGTCTCAGTCCTTCACCTTGAGTAAATCCTTGTAAATCCTTGTTTTTGTCAGTTAGACGAGTCTTTTGTACATAGAAGATGGTTGGGTCTTCCATTTTGATCCAACTAGTCACTCTATGTCTTTTGATCGGAGACTTGAGCCTGTTGTGTTAGAACTGAGAAGCATGTGAAAGTTCCTATCGTGTCATCTCCCATTTGGGGCTTGCTTCCTTCTGTTCTTGTTTTTATCTGCTTATCTGGTAAAGTCTGTTTTCTGTCTCTTAGTGTTTCAGGGGATATTTCTTGTCTGTGTGCGTGTGTGCGTGCGTGTGTGCATGTGCATGTGTGTGTGTGCGTGTGTGCGTGTGCGTGTGTGCATGTATGTGTGCGTGTGTGCGTGTGCATGTGTGTGTGTGCGTGTGTGTGTGCGTGTGTGTGCGTGCGCGTGTGCGTGTGTGCGTGTGTGCATGCACGTGTGCGCGTGTGTGTGCGTGTGTGTGCGTGTGCGTGCGTGCGTGTGTGCGTGTGTGTGCGTGTGCATGTGTGTGTGCGTGTGCGTGTGTGTGCATGTGTGCGTGTGTGTGTGCGCGTGTGTGTGCGTGTGTGTGCGCGTGTGCGCGCGCGTGTACGTGCGCGTGTGTGTGCGTGTGTGTGCGCGTGTGCGCGCGCGTGTACGTGCGCGTGTGTGTGTGCGTGTGTGTGCGTGCGTGTGTGTGCGCGTGTGTGCGTGTGTGTGTACATGCGCGCGTGTGTGTGCGTGTGTGCGTGTGCGTGTGTGTGTGCACGCGTGCGTGTGTGTGTGCGTGTGTGTGTGCGTACGTGTGTGCGTGCGCGCGCGTGTGTGCGCGTGTGTGTGCGTGTGTGCGTGTGTGTGTGCGTGCGCGTGTGCGTGTGTGCGTGTGTGCGTACGTGCGCGTGTGTGCGCATGCGTGTGCGTGTGCGTGTGTGCGTGTGTGTGTGCGCGCGTGCACGCGTGTATGTGCTCTATTATCTCTAACAGGGTTTTAAATTGTAGTTCTGTTACAAACCATATTCTCTCTCAAGGGTTTGTTTCCCATCAAAAAAATCTATGGGGATTCATTGCCACCCACTCCAGGGACTGCTGTACTCTAAAATAGAACAAAGTGGTAGGACAGCATTCTACACACAAGACCTTTCTGAAGCAGTAAGGGGTTCTCTGATACAAAAAGGCAAAACTGGCACATATACCACTAGCAAAGGTGAAGAGAGTTTGTGCCTCTTCAAGAATCCTGAAGAGGTGGCGTGGAAAGGGGCTGCTTTGTCATTAAGGTCTGCAACCATTCTAAGGGAAACTGCCTTTTCCCTCAACTCTTCATTCCCTGCTTCTCTGGGGCCTAAACCCTAGATTTGGGACATGCCTCTTCCTTTAAGTTCAGTGAAGGTGCTGTTGTATTCATAATAATAAAGAAAACAGCTGCTTTTCTTATAGATTTTTTTCTGTTCCTAGTACATAAGGAGCCAGGGTTGCTGAGGAAATGTTACCCATTACCAAGAACAAATTAAATCTCTAGAAAATGAGAGTAAAATGAGAGAAAACCATTTGCAATTTGCTTTTTTCTTCTTTCTCTTATTCTTAATAATGGGAAGGTAAGATAACTTAATCATAAAAATTGAGTACAGCTCGAGTGAGAAACCATGTCCCAAGAAAAGTAAAAAGCTGCGAAACAAAGGGAGGGGAAAGAAAAAAGAAAAATGCTTCTTTTTATATTTCCCTATTTTAGAGACTAAAATTCACTTGCATAGTTACCTCACATTCATGTAGCAGATTTGTCCTCCAACAGCTGTGAATAATGCAAACACCTAGAAGCCGGCCTTGTGTATCTGCCACTCCCATGGAAGTGTGGCAGGTTCATCCTCCCTGTCTTCATTTTCAGTAGCTCCTGACACTGCTTTTCTCCACTGTAGTATTTAAAGTGAATCTCCACAAACCAAGGTTCCCTTTATAGTGAAATTACTCACCGTGCCTGCCTTCCAACCTCTTACCATTTCCCGCCCCCGGTGGCGGGTGTGCTCAGTGGGAAGAGAGAATCAGGGAGAAACTGTCATTCTGTGCCTCCAAGTCTCTTGTGCACCAGGGAAATAGGAGTACCTATCCGTAGATGCGCGCCTTCTGTTACATTCTCCTACGCGGTGCACAACTCCCTTCCCTTCCACTCTTCACTGTGCAATGAGCAGATGAGAATCTGCGTTTCCCATGACCTGTTATAATCTTGAGAGGAGGGACGCCAGCTCTCTCTCTCATCACTCTCTCTCACACCTACTGCAATGCCTGACATGTAGTCATTAAAACAGGGTATTATTGATACCATTGCCTAGTTCAAAGGTGACAAATACAGCCAATTCCCATTATGCATGGAAGTTCTGTTCTACGACGTTACATTAGGCAATGAGTTAGTAAAGAATGGCCTATTGGTCCAAAAGAAACAATGTTAGGTTCCTGCAAAACTCTGGTCACAATATTTTTGTCAACTGATCAATAGGTAACTTTGTTTTATGTGTATTTCTGTCTTAAAGACACCTTATTTGGTATGCACTTTTGATTCATAAACATTAAGTTTATGGCTGCTCTGTACTTCTCAAATAATGTCCCTCACCTTATAACTTTATGTATTTTTAGGGGGGGGGTCCGGTTATGGGGCCCGAACTCTGGGCCTGGGCGCTGTCCCTCAGCTCTTCAGCTCAAGGCTAGCGCTCTACCACTTGAGCCACAGCGCCACTTCCGGCTTTTTTCTTTTTTGCTTATGTGGTGCTGAGGAATCAAACCCAGGGCCTCAGGCATGCAAGGCGAGCGCTCTACCACTGAGCCACCTTCCCAGCCCCCTCACCTTAACTTTAAACCTGAACTCAAAGTTTGATTTCTACATAAAAGGTTTCTCCTCTGTTACTAACCTTCCCCTTCCCTTACTTACTAAATGACTGCACTTCCATCATGATCCACCCAAATCTTAAATTTTCTAAGGAATTTACTCAGATTCACAGAGAAAGAAAATGTCCTCTCAACATGTGTTTTATTACCATATTTTAAGTAAAGATATTGCAGCATTGATCTTTTCATGTAAGTGGTCAATTCTGTGCTTTTTAAAAGTGAATTTAATTGATTTTTTTTCTCTTAGGGAAGAAAGTAGGTAATGTAAAGTGCAGAACTTCAAACCTGCACTTGTACTCAGTCAGTTTAATCCCTTCTCAACATAGCGAAGGTTTAAGAAGCCTAAGCCCCTAACATTTCCCTACCTCTACCCAGAACCCTCCTCATCCTCAAGAGGAGACAACCGCTGACATTCTGTGGCGATCAAGGCCTTTTCTCTATACACATGGAATCAAATACTAAGTTCCGAGCCTTCAGCTGCACATAATCTTTTCACTTTGGAGGGAGGACGCTCAGGATTCAATACGGACTCCTAAGAACTACCTTTCTCAACTTTCCATGTGATGCTCCCCACAGGATGAGCTCAGCCTCCTGAGTAGCGGCGACCCCCACTCCCAACCCTGCTTGCTGTGTGTCAGAGCAGGACTTTTCCCGGGAGGCTTGACTGGAGCCTCCTCATGTCAGAGCAGGACTTTTCCCGGAAGGCTTGACTGGAGCCTCCTCAGTGAGCTGTTAGCTCACCAGGGAGCCCCAGCAACATGCCCCTTGTCTAATCCACACTGTTTTGATTGACCTTTTGGTGGTATTTGACATAGGTGTATTCTTGACATAATTTTCCCCCCACTTGACAAGGTGATGGAAAGGTAGAGTGAGAGGAGGAAATGGTGCAAGAAAGCAGGAGCAACATTAATCGGTGTCTCAGTAGGATTGTGTACACCACACAGAGGCCCTGGGTTAGTGAAAGCTCATCTCCAGATTATTCTCTTACTGCGTATCAGTGAGGGAAGATAGACAACATCTCTATGGAGCATAATAATCCTTAGGAATTCAAGATTTCTGTGGTCCATTTGTGTGGCAGCCTCTGCTTCCAATGGAGTGCTCATTCACAGTGCTCACAAACAGAGAAGTCAGCCTTCATTTTAAGTGATTGAGTTCCAAAGAACCACATTCCCAAAGCTCTTGAAATTCAGGAACTAAAGGAACCTTGGTTGCAATGTGGTCTAATTTTAAAACTAAATCTTCATAAATGTAGAAACTGAGTTTCATAAAAACAAGTTATGAGGTACCTAAAGGCACGAAACCGAGGTTATGAAGAGCTCAGACAGACCAACATTCCCACCTGCATTTCTCTGCACTGTCATTCAACGAGGCCTTGAACTGGATTGTCTGTGATGGTCAGCACTCTTTCCTGGTGCTCTACCCCCATTTCTGTGTGGCTTTTCCTGAGTCTTGAGATCTGGAAATCTACATTTCCCAGAACTCCAAAAGCAAGGTTCTGGGCTAGATGACAAGATCTGAAAGAAGCAACTACTAAGGTTCCAAAGGCACGATGGGAAGTTGTATGTGTTTCAGCAGAGAGGTGAACGTAACACTGTCCTGAAGCTTCTAGGTGTCTGTGAATCACACCATTTAACCTAGTAGTAGCTAGGAATTATCAGCAATAATCTCCTGGAGCATCTTACATTTCCTGATTTCTAGAAAGTGGGTAATAGTTTTTTCTAATCTTTCCATCAGCCCAGACTATACTATCTTATATTAAATCTCTTCTTGCTTGAAATAACCATCGGATTTCTGATCTTTTATAATATCCTACCTGATGTCACATCTTTCTCAGAGCTCTCTCTGAATTACCAACAACACTGTGGTGTTCAAAGGCCATGAACATAATGCGGAATAGCTCCTAGGCAATGATGAATCAGCACCAACAGCTCCTTTAGAAAAAAATTTCTGCTTCTCAAAAAAGAAGCCAGGGCTTCTATGACAAGATCCAAATCATACTACTCAAAAACATGGCTCTCTCATAACTCTATCAGTGAACTGTCTTTTTTCTTTTTTGGTCAGTTTTGGGGCTTGAACTCAGGGCCTGGGCTCTGTCCCTGAGTCTCTTTGTGCTCAAGGCTAGAGCTTTACCACTTGAGCCACAGTGCCACTTCCAGTTTTTGAGTGGTTAATTGGAGTTAGGAGTTGTAAGGGAACTTTTCTGCCTGGGCTGGCTTCGAACCGCAATCCTCAGATCTCAGCCTCCTGAGTAGCTGGGATTATAGATGTGAGCCACCTGTGCCCAGCTGAGTTGTCTTTTAAGCAGACTTAGCAACATACAAGGGCGAGCTGCAGGTGAAGAGCTGTGAAGTGTTCAGTGTGTCAGGGATCCCTTTGGGTCCCTGGGAATCCTACTGACCTGAGAATAATAGTTTTAAATGTACAAGAACTAAAACTTACTACAAAGGGAACTAATTATATTTGAATGTACTAAAATATTCATGATCAAAATTTTGATATGAGTGTGTATGCATCATGCATTATTTTTTATCAATTCAATAAACACAATATTGGTGTATGTCTACAACTACCATAGTTTCAAAGTGGGGATGAGTAGGCATAACATTTTAATGTCACTCCTCAACAATTGCAATAAGATAGGGTTTCTAATAGTGACAAAACCACTATCATACTGTTCGTTTTGTCACTTATAAGCACAGGGAAAGCTAAGTTTCAACTCCAGGTTAACAAAACTAATGTTGTAATTCTTTTCCATCTGAATTTGTGTATCTGACATAAAGAATTCCTCATATAGATGTGGAGAGCATCCTTTCTTACATTCTACCGCACTTGAAAAAAATCTGGACATGAACAGGCTCTAAATCACAGATGCCAAAACAAGGGTATGTGGTAATTCACAAAATACAATGTATGCGCCCAACGCGTTTGTGAGTGGAGGTCAGAGTGAAGGTGCTTTCTACAATTTCCTGAATGTGGGAAAGGTCAAAGTATTGAACCAATGGCTGTTTTTCAGTGCCAGTACTGAGGTAAGTTAGACACGAGAGGCCCAGACCTCTTTATTGAAAGGTTAGAGAAGAGCCTAATCAAGAGTCTAACCTAAGGAAGAAGTGAAGAAATGAACGCCCATCCCTCTCATCTGATCTATTCACTGCTCTGCTCTTCAAAAAATGTAAGCTGGAGGAAAATATCATAAAATTATTTCTTATTCGCCTTCTTTGAAAAGGATTTGCACACTGGGTGCACACATTAATCCCGACCTCCCCTCGACTCAACCGTGAAGAAGTATGGACACTGTGAACCTTCAGAAGTAAAGAGAGAAAATTCAATTTCACTCATAGGCTCTAAATAATAAGCTAGAAATCTCAGTTCCTTTGAACAACAGAAAATTGCTTGAATATTTAAGCAAGCATTTGTTCTTGGGAAACAAAATGTTCCACTCTAGTGGTTGCCACAGCAACTGCCTGAGCTAAAAATACAGAATATGCCATAAGAAGAAAAGGTAGCAAAGAGAAGAGAAAGTAGGAGATCTCCCAAAGGAAGCTCACTGGCAGAGATCACCCTGCGGAAGATCAAGGGAGGAAACGCATCCTGTGCGAGCCCTTGCCCACGAGGCGGTGTGCTCAGTAGAAACCTACATCCTCCCCCCACCCAAAGCACTTATTCTCTTCGCTCTTGCTTCCCTACAACTCCCCTCCATTCACCAACACAATCATATCCACAGAGGGCCACCTGCCCTTTTCAGGACAGTCCTGGTCAACAGCTCAGAGGGGTGGCAGCCTGCCGTGCCATCACCAAAGAGAAGCTGCTGTCTCCAGTGTGGCCTGGCTTTTAGAGCGTCTCCACTCAAAAGGAAGAGCCAATGCTTTCCCTCCTGCTCCAGTCTCTCCAGCCTCACCTGTGGCCTCTTAGAGTCCTTGAATTTCTGTGAACGCTGTCCCTCCAGCTGGATGCATGGGCCGTCCATCTTCAATCCTCTTAATTCCTCATCTGTGTCTGTCTTGCATTAAGGAGCGCCTGTCCTGCAGCTGCCTGCAGCTGCTCTTGCTTTCCGGTCTCTCCTTTCTCTGAAGAGCTCTATTTACACGGAGAGGTGGCTCCATGGATTTTTGTATGTGTATTTATCTAGTCTAGATGTCTGGCTCCTAGGAACAAGGACTTTGCAATAAGCTTCTGCTCTGTTTTTCATGGTGCACAGCACGGTGCTCAAAAATTACTTGTTGGCAAATATTCCCCCACCCCATGGAAGCCGGAAGGGCAAGGCTTAATTATGGGGCAGCACTGGAAAGCAGGGGGAGGATGTATCTATAGTGGTAATTTTTTTAATAATTACAATTCAGAGACAAGTCTAAGTGGCTTCTTCTATAGAAGAGCTCTACATCAATCACAACATCCCTCCAGCCCGTGCAAACTCACTGCTGCGTCGCAGTGCTTTTGTCTAAGGTGTAGCCAAATGGAGAAAGTATAGTAATAGTATAGCCAAACACACTGGGAGACTAATGAGTGTTATTTTACACTGCAGTAGAAAGACTAATGATTTGGAACTAGAAGAATAAGGCTCAGTTCCCAGTCCCACCTTGTCTTCCTATGGACAACAGTAATCGACATTGGACAGATGCCTGCATGTATTTTTCTCCACCTGGGCAAAAGCATTCTATCACTATCTTCTTCATGAGGCTACAATGAAGATAAACTCAGATGACTTTGAAAAGTGCTTTGAAAAGTGTTGCGTACATTGGAGATAGCACCATGAATTGATTCTTTCCGACAAAGGAAACCTAAAATGCATTCTTCCTAGTCATCCAAACCTATTTTCATTCCTCCTTCAAGATCAGCCTAAATTTCTAAATTCTGCATACTACTGTTACATTAACAAGACTCTTTGGCATGATTGATTTTGTCATAGGCCTTGTTCCAAGCAACAGTGGGTGCTTCCTTTGCAACTTAACATTTACCCCTGCGCTCTGATGTGGAAGTGCGGCTCAAGTGGTAGAGCACCAGCCTGGAGCAACAAACCTTTGTCCTGCCACTCACAGCATAATACCTAATGTCACCAAGTTTTCTATGTGCTTCATGGCTCCGGGTACCTCAAGCCTTTTGTACTCATACCAGCGAGGTAGCAGCTCCCATCTGGACTATCGACCTCATCTTCTGAATTGAGGAGAGTAATGTTGGAATGGAAAGGAACTGAACGTGGAGGGAGTGCCCCCCAAGACCAAAGATGAGCACCCACCCACCTCCATCCCTTTCCCCAAATTGGCTCTGGAAGCCAAGGCACGTGTTCCCAGACTGCAGGATGAAGCTGCCTCCACAAGGCTGCTCAGGGACTAAGTGTCCCCTCCCTGTTAGGTTATGAGGACGCGTTCCATGCATACCTCGTCCAGGAGCTGCAGGCCTGAGAAATTCCTCCCCATGACGAGGAGCCACTGGGGAAGGAAGCGCTGCCCCTTGGTATTCAGCAGACTTTTGAGACTGGAAACTTCTTTAACTCTGGCGATCCACCGTGGACTTGTGTGAAAAGTCTTCTTTCCTTGTATCACATTTGGCTCTTTCTTGCACCTATAGGATGTGCATAATTATAGTCATTCAGCAAGCCGAAGGAATCCACTTAAAGTAGCCTACCCAAATGGCCTACAGTATCCAGGAGTCTAATTCATACCTAGATCTCAAGGAGAATTTGAATTACCTTTCCTTATTTTAAGCTATCTAAGTCAGTCCAGTCTCATAATGTCTCAGGAATATTGGTTAACTCAGAAATAAGCTAGCTAAATCCAGACATGAGAAAAAGTTTATTTTCCTGTCTATTCTTTTAATTATTTGATAAACATTTACTAAGTAAGGGTTATCACGTTCCACAAATATTGCTCCACCGGTGATAACATATTCTTAGTGTTGAAATCTAGAGCATGGTGAGTTGTGAGAGCTGCTTTCAGGTATCTGCAGGTGGGTGAATTCATGTGCACTTTTGTGGCTGGGCCTCGGTGTCCTCAGGTCACGTAGTGTGGGGTATAAAATTGAGCTTTGCTGTCTTCCAGCTGTGTCGTTTTAAACAAAGTCTATAACCCCACTAAAGCTCCATTCTCTCTTCTATAAACGATGGGAATGATTATAGTACCCATCTCATTGGGAAAAGGATCTAACAAGGATCAAAGACTTGGCTTGGCACTTGATACAGAGTAAAGACAATTAATATTGAGGAAAACCAGATATTCAGTGGAGTCTATTTTTTTCACGTTATCTAACTTATTCACAAATAGTTGTTTGTAGTATGACACGTACTGACTTAAAATGCCAAGATATTAAAACATAGAAATCTCCAGTTCCATCTTTTGAGTAGCTTAGTATTTAGGGTAATCAGTGATGGTATCTGCAGTAGAAAGCAGAACCAGCTACAATGAGGCCCAATTGGGTTTGATTGGTTAGTCTAAAGCCATAGAAAGGTTTCCTGGAAGAGTTGATTCCCAAGGTAAATTTTGAAGCAGGTAGCACATTATCTGGATGAAGATGTATGTGTGAGCAGAGGTAAAGGGAGAACACTGCAGTCAGAGGGTAGAACAAAGCAAAGCAGTGTGAACGCTTGAAGATGGGATTAAGACATACACCCCACCACTGGCCGAGGAGAAGATTAGATTCAGGAAAGGCCAGCAAACAAGGATGAAATGGAAATGAAGTCTGATCATAGAGGCCTTATAGTATGGGAGAAAGAGTCTGGTAATGTCTGAAAGGGATGAATGGTAATAATATGGAGATATTTGCATTTTAGATAGATTATCTGTTTGCAGCAGGGTCATTTCACAGGGACAAGTCTTCAGACTGAGAGCACAGTCTCAAAAATTGCTTCAGAACCAAACAGCGCAAACAAATACACACATATACAGAGTGAAACACACACACACACACACACACACACACACACACACACACACACACAGAGAAGAGCATATTTAGACTGCTGAAAATCAGAAACTAAGAGAAAATCTGAGTCAGAGAATAAACGTGTAATACTCTTAGAAAACCAACAGAACAACCCTTAGCTGTCATCTCAACAAGACAACAGACACTATACTTAAGTAACTAAAAGGAAAATGACTGCTAAGCTAGAACTGTAGGTACAGTAAACACTTGTCCAACCAACGGGGATTCTCTACACATTTGGATTCTTCTGCTCTTGTCTCCGAGTCTTTGAATACTGAGGGCCAGGACATGTGCTTGAAGTTATTTGGGATGTCAAATAATCAAAGTAACAGAAAGAAAAGAGAAATACAATAGGAATATAAGTGGATAAAAATTAGCAATATAAAACTATACCTATCATGCCATGTAGATTTAAAAAATATAAGACCATAGCATGAAGAGCATAAAAGGCAGAAGGTTAAAGTTATAATTTAAAGATAAACTGTGCTAAGATGACAAAATATTCTAAGATCTTTGAATTTTCAGCAAAGCAGTAAAGCTACTAATTTATAGTAGTCATGAATGCATATTGTAATCTATGGTAAGCAGCAAAATAATATTTTAAAATATATAATCATTAACATTAACAAAGGAAAATAGAAATAATAAAAATGTTTCTTTAATATAGAATAAAAGAGAAACATCAAAAGCAGAGAATACTTAAAATAGAAAATGCATATTAACATGAGAAATTTTATCCCAAATTATACTAAACAATGGCAATGATTTAAATAATATACCAAAGGAATAATGTATGAAATCGTTGACAAACTGAACTTTATTTGAAATAAAATTCTCTGCTCTACCAAAGACAGTAATAACAAATAAAAGACAAGGTATAACCCGGGTTCTTGTGGCTCATACCTATAGTCCTAGCTTTCCAAGAGGCTGAGCTATAGAAGATGTTGATTTAAAGCTAGCTGGAGCAGAAAAGTCCACAAGATTCTACCTCCAAAAATAACCAGCAAAAAGCTTATCTGGAAGCATGGTTCAAGTTGTAGAGAACCAAATGTACAAGCAAGCAAAGCAAGCAAGATGAAATTCAAGCCCTACAACTACCAAGAAAGGGCAGAAATTAGGAGAAACTATTTGTAAAAGACACATCTAGTAAAGAATTGTCATCCAAAACACACACAGATCACTAAGAACTCAACAATAAGAAAACAAATCACCTGATGGAAAAATGGGCCAAAAATCTTAAGACACCTCATTAAAGATGTACAGAGCTCAGTAATGAAGAGATGGTCAACACAATTTTCATTAGAGAACTGCAGATTAAAGCAATGAGATGCCATTACAGACTTCTTTGAGTGGCCAAACTCAAGACATTGACAACACTAAATGCTGGTGACGAAATGGGAATTATAGTTTATTATTGTTTGGAATGCAAAAATGGTACAGCCACTTTGGGATGACAGTTTGACAATTTCTTACAAAATTAAGCATGTTCTTACCATATGACCCAATAATATTATTCCTTAGCATTTGCCCAAGTAAATAAAATATTTATGATCTCTTCCATACAGAGTTTTAGACAGGACATGAAACCCTGGGCATTGAGTGATAATGACAGGTCAGTGAGGGCTCACCTGTTGTAAAACCCAGCATGGGTTTTGGTAGGTAGCAGACAGAGTTTCTGCATGTGTGAATACTGCGATACAGGTGGAGTCTGTGTTTTCTACTCAATTTTACTGCAAACATATAACTGCTCTAAATTTATTAATGAAAGAAAGAAACTATCCTAATGTTTATAAAGTCCTCAAGAATTGAGCGACCACTTCCCAAACCGTTTACATCTTCAGTATAATTTTGATAGGGCATCTTAATTAGGGTATTACAAAAAGGGCAATGTACAGGTTAGCCATGAGTTTAGATACAAGGTTCCAAATAAAGTGCTATTAAATGTTATGTAAGCATAATACTAATACCTAAGCTTTGCTTCTAATATTAATGGATCACGGGATAAAATATAATTATCACAACAGATGCAGAAATACTATTCAGCAAAATTCACTACT
The DNA here is from genome assembly GCF_019054845.1 of Dipodomys spectabilis. Classification (NCBI taxonomy): domain Eukaryota; kingdom Metazoa; phylum Chordata; class Mammalia; order Rodentia; family Heteromyidae; genus Dipodomys; species Dipodomys spectabilis. The sequence goes on from NW_024870696.1 coordinate 25,606,546, forward strand.
TCAGAACTTCTTTGGTGTGATAAAAGTATCTATTAAACTAAATATATATATATATATATATACATATATATATATATATATATATAATATTCAGTGGAAAAGTACTGAGCTTTCCAGGAAACTCCCATTCATCTTTCAAGATTATGTTGAATGCCTTCATTTGTACAATAAAATGAGAAAAAAATAAAAGAAAATGACATAACAGAGAGAAATTGAATGTCAATTTTTCAGATAGCAGAAATGTGCAAAAATAAAAATGTTCCGAATTAAAAAAATAAGAGTTCAGACATTTATTAGATTAATATATAAATTTATGTTGAATTTCTTTATACCAGCAAAAAGGAGAAGCCTAAATTTATAAAATTACAACAAAACAGTAATTATCCAGGAGTAAGTGTATAGTGTTAAGAACAGTGAAAGACTTATACAATGGGATAGATGACAAATGCATATTAGAAAATGAAATATTGTGGAAAAAATAAGTATCTTGGCAGTTTGTGTGTATGAATGTATGCCTATAAACGTAAAAAACAACTTTATAATCTCTATAGAAAGCCAAAAAGATAGGAATAGCCAAAATAATTTTGAAGAACTAAGTTGGAAAGCTTATCCCACCCCAAATTGAGACATAGTATAAAAGATACTTAGAATTTGGACAGTTAAATGTATGACAGTATTTTTCAAGTTTGAAAGTAGAGCTCAAGAGAGACAAAAAAGAGTTGTCTGGCTTTTGCAATGATTAAGGCCAGAGTTAGATGCAAAAACAAACATATTCAGGAGAAGGAATGAGTAACTACATCTCTGGAAATTAAAATATTAATTATTGATAAAATATACAAAATAGCTTTTTGAAAATGAGAAAGAGACAGACACAGACACAGAAAGAACGTAAAAGAAGAAAGGGTTGGATACGTTAATAAAACACTGTAGCCAAAAAGGGGAGTTTCAGAGCTTAAAGCCTTGGAAGTGTGTCAAGAAGGACTGATCCCTACTTATAGGTATTGTTTGTCTACTCTGTGAGTGGCTTGAACACTATAAGAAAATGCTGTGAAGAGGAGGTCTGTTACATAAAGTAACTGTGGAGAATCCAAGGCAGATAAAGAAAATAAGAATTGAGTGCAACTGCTAAAACATGATGAACTTGGTATTGAACTCAAGTTGCTTTGGCACCAAATCTTGTTCTATTTAAGATGCATCCAAAACTGGGATGCATACATTCGTTACCTGACTTATGTAACTGTAACCTCTCTGTACATCACCTTTACAGGGATTATTTTTAAAGGTGCATCCTGACTTGCCTCCAGGAAATTGAATGGATAGTGAGGGAACGTGCTTTGTGCAGCTGAATTCAATTCTGTTGACTTAATTATTTGCCCAATCCAAAAATCAAGATGTATGTTTTTATTATTTAGGAGAATGTGGGCAAATTAACTTTAGGTTTTGATTAGGAAACTAATATATGGTGGTAATCCCTGGACAAAATTCCTCCTAGAAGCTAGTTGTTGCTAAGGTAAATAGGAATGCTCTTCAAGCAGTAAAAGTGTATGCACTAGAATCTCACAAGTGTTTATCAGATTCTTATCTCTTTCCTAGAGCTATGACAAATTTGCTTACCTGGGGTTTAGGTCCAAAGACAATATGTTTGTTCTCAGGCAAGTGAGAAGGTTCTAAAAATGATCACACTCTGCATTGTAGAACCTGGCCGGAGGCATTCATGCATACCAGTCCCACAAAAAGACATGTGTGCTTGCTCAAGGCATCTCCATATGGACAAATGACCTTTGCACTCCAATAAACAAACTGAAGCCAGTGTGACACCTGCCACAATATGATGTGCTGTCCTCATTAAGAAATATTAGAAACAGATTAAATTGGTGGGGGGGAAGGGGAGTATATACATAACCAAATCTGCATTCTTATTTTCCTTACTGTCGTAGATAGATTTCCTATAACCAATGATTCAACTCAATTTTCAAGCTATACAAAGGCTACGTAAAGTGGCTTTTGGAAAAAATTTTTAGCCTGGAACGCATTAGATAATTGATATGTGTGGAACCAATAAAATAAATTTTACTTGAGGAACTGGAGGCATAAGTTGTAAAACATCAACTGTGAGTGAAAAAGCCAAAGGACAGTATGAGGCTGAGGTCAAGTCCCAGCACTGGCATATATGCGTGCATGTGCATGCACACATGCGTGCACATACACACACACACACAGATTTGAAATTCATGTAACCTTACACAGGTAGTATTCTAAATTCTTCTCTCATTTCAACCACAGGGGCACACACAAGTACCAGCAAACACACTGCCCTTGGTTTATGTTGACAATCCCAATGGGGAAACGAGAGAGTAGCCTAACAAGTTTGCCTTGAACAGTTTTTAAGTAGTGAAATTGTTCAATACACCACCTTGACAGCATGCATTATAAAGAATAACTAAAACATAGCAAAGTGAGGCTAGGGAGTGTAAAAGTAAAACCGGTTAAGAAAAGATTCCAGAGATTTTTTTCAGATAACTTTAGGCAAAAAGATGCTGCTTCTCCTTGATGCTCCATTTTCTTATCTATAAAAGGCATGGCTAGAGACCATACCACTGTGTCTCCTATGATCCCTTCCCACTTGGGTGTGCCCAGACATCTACTGCTCTCTGACATCACAACAATCTTGGTAATTAAAAACGTGTCCCCTAATACTACTACACTGTTGGTGGGGCTGCAAACTTGTTCAGCCACTCTGGAAAGCAGTATGGAGGTTCCTCAAAAGACTACACATAGAGCTCCCCTATGACCCAGTAATCCCACTCCTGGGCATTTACCCAAATGATCACAAACAAGTCCATACTAAAGTTACCAGTACAATCATATTCACTGCAGTATTATTTACCATAGCTAAGATATGGAACCAACCGATGCCCCTCAGTAGATGAATGATCGAAAAAATGTGGTATATATACACAATGGAATTCTATGCCTCCATCAGAAAGAATGACATCGCCCCATTCATAAGGAAATAGAAAGACCTGAAAAAATTATATTAGGCGAAGTAAACCAGATCCAAAGAAAAGTAGGTTGCATGATTTTCCTCAATTTTAGTAACTAGAGTATGTCTATGATATTCTTAACAGGGGATCTCAATAGTCCAATTGTTAAGTGATAAGACCATATATAATGAAGTGTATCAACATGAACCCCAAGAATTGGAAGCAAGAGGTTCTTATTATGTCCTTATGCAGTTATTTCTTTTTTTCTGTTTCAGTTTTCTGTACTGTTTGTCTTGTATATGTTTATCCTATCTGAGGAAGGAAAAGGGAATCACAGCAACAAAGTAGAACAAAGGATGATCCAGTGCAACAATGATACTCACTTGACACTATATTGGAAATGAACTTTACAACTGGGAGGGGGGAGGACTAGGGAGTGGTAAGCAGGGGAAAGTGAGGGATGGGGTAACCATATTTAAAAAGAAATGTGCTCATCACCTTACTTATGTAACTGCAACTCAACCCCCCTGTTCATCACCTTTACAATAAAGATGTGTGTGTGTGTGTGTGTGTGTGTGTGTGTGTGTGTGTGTGTCCCTTGCTTAATTAGCCACAATGAAAATCTTGAGTTCTCCAAGAAGTGCCACATCCTTCCATTTGTTTTGGTGTATTGGATTTCCACTTAGTTATTCTCAATTAAATCCTGAGAACTGGAAATCTACAGGTGCCTTAAATATTGTGCTTACTGGGATGAAGAGCTTAGGACCTGGGAATTGACCCAAGTTTAAAAGAAATGGCTCAATCAAGACTCAAACCCATGTTTTCTGAATTATCTATTTTCTGATTATCTAGTCTATGACACTACTTTTTGCTGTGTGTTTGAAACTATATAGTTTTAGTTTCCTAAAACTATTGAACTTTAGTTTCCTAAAACATTGAACTTCCACAAGCTACTAGAGTCAGAATTAGCAGCACAGGAGACAATACATGACTGAGTAGAAGTTCTTCAAAAAAATTAATAAAACCTTATTTAAGAAGTTAAGTGTTCTTCAGGGATTAGCATTTGGTCTCCTTTGCCAAGGACAATCTCAATGAAAACTAAGACTTACGTGCCAATATATTTTTGTTGAAGTTTTTGCATTGAAATTGGAGGAGGGCATTTAGAGAAAATGAGAACTGACCTCAGCTGACCCAAAACTTTTGCCCCAAGAATAAAACAAAGCCACAATCAAACTCTATACTCTCCAGAAAAGTTCAGGAAAAGGTCAATAAAAGGGAGGCTTGGGTGAGGATGGAGACTGGGAAATAAAAACGTTCGAATGAATCTCCTCTTCCTGACCAAAAGTTAACTGCCAAGTGGTCGTGAGAAAGGCTGTTTACACAGACATCTAAGCCCTACTCATGCAAGAGCAAGAGTCAACTCATCAGATTTTTAAAAATTTAGTTCCCAATGGAGACTAGCTCAGTGAAGCTTCCAAACTATTGGCTCCTTAGATAGAATGTTTGGAATTTTTTCCTTCTCTGAATCAGGAAGGGACATACTGACTGAAAAAGGGTTCCATCTCTTTCCTAGGGAAGTAGAACCTGAAGTACCATGCCATGTTCCCAGGTCCTGGAGATTAAAAGGTAGAATTCTATGCAGCCAAGGACAGCCATGGTGCAGACCAGACCTCTTAGATCTGCAAGAGGTAGGCGGGAAGTAGGCTAGCATCACAAGGCTGATAACACACACCTGATCCCCAAAACTAAGAGTAGACTTTGAATCTTAGTGGTGAATAAAAGGTTATAAGACTCACTTGGTTTTGTTTTTTAATTGATGTCATGAAATTACCTTCCGCACTTAATGTAGCATCCATTAGGAAGAGAAGGATGGATTGAATGGATGGATGTTTTCATTTAATATGGTATAAGACTGAAGAACACCCCAGAATAATTAGATACTTTTGTCTCTCCATTTTATAAGCTGTACAGGTTATATTTGTTATATAATAACGATAGCAATAGTTAATGCTGCGTGGTGTATGAAAGGGTACTCAGGGCTTCAAATAAAGCCACAGAGAGGAAAGTTAACTCACTTATAAATCTGTGTTGGGCACCAATTTTGTGTACATAATTGCACACTACAGGTAAAAGAAGGCATAAGATTCAACTCTGCTGTAGACAAGTTTATTGTCTAATTGGCAGGGAAATATGCAAGGCGGTGAGGCCAGAACTCTGAGAAAGCTTCTCTCTTCAGGCACATAGGTAAAATGAGAAGAGAGAGTCAACAAGGAAGAGTAGGTAAGACCCACCCAGCGAGTTTCTCCCCCCTAGCTTCATGAAGACCTACTGAGGAGAAGGGAAAGGTTTTGCAGCCCAGATCAAGGCCCTGACATCGGTGTCTAGTGGTGCCCAGCGAGAGCAGCTTGTTTCTGCATCCTCTGGACGGGAGGAGTCTGTGTTCTCCCTGGGGGCTTAATCCCCTCCCAAAGGCCACCAGGAATGAAGTTTCAACATGAATTCAGAGAACATTCAGAGCCTAATAGCACACTTCAGGCAAGTAAACTAGAAAGAACTAACCTGTTCCTGAGTTTTGTACCATGCCCTTGTTTAGTGATTATAAAGACGTGCATACTGCATCGTAGAGAATTTAAATCTTTCTTTATAAGTCATGATGGCTAATTTTTATACTCATGACAATACTCACTAAAACTTTTCATGTATTGACGCAACCTCATTAAGTAGCTAGCACTAGACGACTCATTTTGTAGGAAAGAAAACAGAGGCATGGGGAGAAAAGAGGATGCATTTATTGCTTTCCTCACAAAGCTGATCAATGGCATATTTAGGATTTCAATCCAATTGTCTAGTTCACAAACCTCTAACCAGTCATTGACAAATCTGAGATACCCTAGTCTATCTGACTACAAAAACTATTCTTTTTCTACACAGCACATTCGTGGCTGGTTATACAAACAACAACCTTAATTTTAGCAACTTCAAGTTAAAATAAGAAATAAGCTTTTTAACAAAAAGAATCACCCCAGATGGAATGGACTAAGTAGAAAGTTCTCTTCTGAAAATGTGTTGGAGATTCCATAATGAATTTGAAAGAGAACTATAGAAGGAGGCCAACAACTCTATTATGATTCAACTTGCACGAGACCCGCCCATCCAAGACTGAGTCCTATTTTGCCTTTTAGTTTTCCTGACTGTTTACAGCAGTCAACTTGGAATCTTTGTAGTTTCAAAATGGTGCCATAAAGCAATGTAAAATTCTTTCATACTTATAATAATTATTTCTATAACAAGTCTCAGAGCAGGGCAGAGCTGATTGGAAGGCAAGAGACCAATGTGTCGAACTTGAAATCTACTTCCGTTCATATTCTACTGAGTCTTACTGTCTGAATATGTTTGTGCTATTGTCCTCTACCCACTAGCCATTCCCTTTGATCGTTGTTCTCCTATTTGGAGCCTGATTGTGTTCATATATTAATAAGCTAATTTCAGGGGACAGTAAAGCCCTTAGAGATGGAGTCAAATATGGTAACTCCGTTACCCTTGGGAAGTTACTAGTTAAGACATGTACGTGACACAGTTTTGACAGAGAGGTTGAGGGAAGTTTATTCATGAGGCCCTTGGGGAGTTACTCTTATTCTAAGGCTGGTAATTTCATATTCTGCCTCTGGAAGTCGTTACAACAGTAATGAGAGGGCTATCTGGTGCCATCTGGGAGCCGTTCTAAGAGTGCAAAAGGAATCACTACAGTTAACAGCAAGAAAGCTGTATGCCAGACCTTGCTGGCATTGCCATGTTACTAAATTAATCAACTCTAGGACTTTTCTGTTTCTGCTTCTCCTTGAGGGAAAATAATGAACTTGTTGTTTGCTTGTTGTTTGTATCATTTGCCTTTTTTTCCTTAACTTGCACCTAAAAGCATACTAACTCATAAATTATATTACCACAATCATTCACAGGGTTTAAGACATTACAGTTCTACATATCTCATCATAAGTGTGAATTTTCTCTGAAAAAAAACTATGAAATAAAAATGTAATGAGAGTAAAAATAGTTTAAAAATTATTATTGTTATACATCATGGGAAAATAGATGTTAGAACCAGATAAGCCTAAGCTTAAAATCTATGTGTTCATCTTGGAAAAATTATTTAACTTCTATGATGGTAACGTCTTCTACTTTAAAAGGAATGATCTATTTTTTGTAAAGTTGTATAATAGTGATCATATATGTAAAGCATCTGGAACATATTAGCACTCAGTAATTAGTTCTATCTATTGATTTGTTTTCTCATCTATAACACTGTAAGAAAACTTAGCTTGCGTGGTTCACACGAAAGGAGACCACGAATGTCATAATCAGCACTATGCAAAACTATGATTGTCTGGGGATGGAAACAGGGTGATAAGGAAACAGAATGAAGCATTGCTGTCTGCACAGAGCATGGGGTAATGCCAGTTCAACTGTTGATGTTGAAAGACGGGCAACACAGAAGAGACAGAGGCCCAAACAGATGATACCTTCTTCAGTTTTACCCCAGAGGCTAGCTGTCCTTAGAATTAGGAAACAGAAAAATCAGGTTAGTCTTGTCTGGCTTTTTACTCAAGGCTGGCGCTCTACCACTTGAGCCACAGCTCTGTTTCTGTGGTTAATTGAAGATCAATCTCTCAGATTTGTCTGCCCCTTTGGCTGCAAACTGTGATCCTCCTATCTCAGCCTCCTGTGTAGCTAGGGTTACAGAAATAAGCCAGTGGTGTCTGGCTGACGCTTCTTAATGGTTCCTCTCCTCCCCGTCCCCGTTCTCTCACTAAAAGCTCACTCTGTGCTCTTTCACAGTCAGTGACTTTCAACAGTTCTTCAGAACTCAGAGTTCTTCTATGTTTTATCAGTTCCATTAAAAAAATAAGGTTAATATCTTAACTTTGTTCTTAAACCAGAGCCAAGTAGGCTTTTCTCCAAAGAATTCTGGCATTCATGATTCTACTGTATGAATGCCAGAAAGTACACTGACCAGAGATCTAGTTTCAGATAAGAAGCTGATAAAAGATGACTCTGAGCAGGCACTTAATTTACCTGGGTCACAATTGTCGCTTAAAGAATTAGGATTGCATGATGTCCCTTCTCTGACTCTCACAATCGCCACTGAGGGTCTACTCAATTCCATTAGTCTTTTCAGTCTATACACAATAACACAATCCTATTTCTCTGTGCATTTTTCTCTTTGCATATTTCTGCCTAGTAGATGGCCCAGCAAGGATCACCACACATTTTCTCTTCATCATTGACATGCAGTTCAAATACCTTTCTTGAGTACCTTGCAAGGTTTGTAACCACATAACTGTAACTGAGTTATGGTCAGTGTCAAGTGTGACAAATGGACTCTTAGAAGTGGACCTACAAAAAAATTCTCTGCCTGTCTCCCTCTTCTTCTGGTGGAGTAAAAACATCAAGTGGGATATTTGGCTCTGGAATGTGACGATGCCAGCTGCCAGAAGCAGTGTACCCCCAATCCCGAGTTCCCAGACTATTCCTGCCATCTCCAACTGTACTATAAGTGAGACACACACCTTCACTGATAAGCCACTGAGATGTGGTGGTTATTTAGTATAGGATTTGTCTTGCTGTAATTGTAATTTTTAAAAAAGTTTTCATTAATAAGGTAAATTACAGGGCTCAGACTATTTGACTTTCACAAAAATGTTCATAACTTCATGTATTTAAAGAGATAAAGAGGAAAATAGCTAGCTGAACACTGATGGTTCCTGCTTATAATCCCAGCTACTTAGAGGGTTGAGATCCAGAAGATCAAGGTTCAAAGTCAGCCTGGACAGAAAAGCTCACGAGATAACCAGCAACAAGCCAGGATGGAGGCCTGGTCCCCCAGGCTCACTGATTCTGTTATATGCTGCTGTGAAAGAACACTATATACTCTATATACTAGATCATTTATAAGCATTAAAAATTGCTCTCCTGGTTCTAGAAGGGGCAAAGTCCCAGAACACGATGCTGGCATCTAGTGAGGACTTCCTTGCTGGTTCAGTCCATGAGAGAAGGTACAAGTGCAAGTGAGTATGAGCAAATAAGCAAGAAGGAATGGAACTTGTCATTTCTAGCAAGCTGCTTGAGATTGACTTACTCTTGAGTAAATGACATTATTCCATTCAGGAAGTCAAAATCTTCGGGTTCTAATCACCTCTTACTAGATTCTATCTATAAAACCTATCCTGTGACAGATAAATCTTCTAACACAGGAACTTTGAGAGACATATTCAAACCACCCCATGAAGCTCCTCACCTAGCTCTACTGTTCTTCCCTTTACATCAAAAACCTTGCAGGTCAGCCATTTATTGCCTGAAGAATAAGCAACTCAGAATTAATTTTGAAAATAACAATAGAATAGGTTCAGCAAAAATATTGGTTAGGATTGAGACTGCTTCATAGGAAATAAAGAAACATCAATTCCCATTATTCTCAATTAAACCATAGAGCAACTCCAGGAAAAAAAAAAGAGGGATGATATTGGATGGGAAGATAAGATCAAGAATGCTAAGTATGTCAAGACTAGGAGGATCATTCGTCATTGGCCATCTGACCTTTCTGAAACATCATCTAGTTTATCTTCGCATCTAAGGACCTACCCTGTCTCTAGTAATAACTGACTAATATCAGTGCGATTAAACTTGGGAAAACTTGGGGAAAATCTCCAGAATCCTTCATTGGTACTTAATGCACAGTGACCAGTGAAATGAGGCACCCCAGAATTAAAAATTAACCTGTTTGTGAAGAGTATCTTAGGATTAATATATTTTATTTTCCCTTAGGGAAATAAAGAAAAAATTAATACATTTTATTTTCTCTTAGGGAAATGAAAAAATGGTAAATTCAACCCAAATATGGATGTATTACATAATATGAATGTATTACATTAAATTTATTACATAAAATGAACTTTATGATAACAATATGAATAATATATTAGTATTATATTAATGTTATAAATATAGAAAATGAATTTATTACATTGAATTGGGGAGAGGGAGAGGTGGCCTAATAGGTGGCATAATACCAATAATTTTCACAATTTGCCTAGGTGAAAATAAAAACTGCTGAACTAAGCACCTGTGGTCCTTCCATTGGAGCTCTATTCAATGGAGGGAGGCGAGAATTAGAAGATCCAAGGCAAGAAGGAGGATTAGACTCAAGCTAGGATCTTCCCAAATTCCACCACATGCTAGGAGACAGTGCTCAAGATGGGAGTGAACGATTGATAGGACTCTGGTGCAAGTGGGTTCTTCCCTCCTTCCAATGTCTCTGAAGCTTATCTACTCCTTCTTCTAGTAGAGCCAAATAAGCTACGCAGCACTGAGAACCATGCACACAATGAATGTGGGGTTGAGGCTCAGAAGTGCTAATTAACTATGTGACAGTATATTCAAGTTCAGGGGAACACAAAGGAATAATGCAAGTGCGTAACAACAAAGACGCAGAGGCTTACAGAATAGACACAGATAATAAGAGTTTAACTCAGCAGAGTCATTGCTGACATAAATAAAATACTTCTTCCTGGATTATCATGCCTCAGTGTTCTTTATTAGTAAAATGGGGACCAGAATTCTAAGCAATCTGAAGCCAACAGCTCTGAGTCACACAAAGAATTAAAGGACACGGGGCTGAAGAGAAAAATAAATGTTTTGCCTTCTCCAGGCAGGAGCAGTGGTTTGAAAATCTGTCAGGGACAGGACAAGGGATTGTTGTGTCATCATGCCTGCGATCCCAACAGTACCTAACATGCGCCAGATGCTTAGATTACTGAATTTGACTGGAGAAAGAACAATGTGCCATCAACATGGATCTGCCACAGGCATCAGGAACAAACTTTCCCTTCCCACCAAAAAAAGAGAAGGAATGCTTGATTTAAAGAGTATAATAAAAAAAGAAGAAAGCAAAAACAGAATCCCTCTATAGTCAAGTACCCTTCACCCATAGGAAATCCTTTCCAAGAAAGTACGAATCCATATAAATACTATAATGTTTTCTTTCTTATGCATTTAGGTCTATGATAAATTTTAATTCACAACTCAGGCAAGTAAGTACTTAACAATAACTAACAATAAAATGGACAATTTTAATAGAAAGTTACATGATATAGATTTTTCTCTCTCAACATATGTTACTGTATTGTAGATTTTAGTATTCACAGTATAAGACACCTTTTGTTTTTCTTTCCTTAAGCTGAGAACTTCTACCTTTTCACTTTAGTGAAGCATTTATAGCTTCGCTTTAGCTTATTTGAATCACCAGCATTACTACTCTTGTACTTAGGGGCCACTAAGTTAAATAAGTAGTATGACACTAGGACAGTCAATCTGATAACTGAGAAAATTAAGTAACAGACCTGTACCATATACAGCACAGACACAACAAGTGAAGAGGTAATTCATAAAATGGAATTGTTTAGCATGAGATTTCATTGTGCTTCTCAGAATAGTAGATAGCTTAAAGCTTATGATTGTTTATCCTAGGGGACTTTTCCTATTTAATATTTTTGATCCAACTGACCACTAGCAACTGAAACTGCATAGGAGGGAACTGGGCTATTGTGCTCACCATTTGTCACCAGGGACAGAGAAATAATGGTAGCTTGAAAAAGGTCTTCAGGGAGGCAAATTCCAAATAGAATATAACCTCAGCATGCCTTCACAGGCACAGACAGACAGCGAGAAACCCTGTCCACTTACAGGACAAATGTCCCTGGGCGTATGGTTCTAAATTCCAACCCTACCCTCACTAGGGAGTGCAAAATAGTCACGATATGCCTTAGTGTTTGTACAGACCACCGAAATTTCAAATATTCCATTTTAAAATGTTCCCTAAAGAAAGTTAAGTAGGCCAGTCTTCTCATGACCCTGGAGAAAAGAGAGCTAGGAAGATACTCAGTTCTCAAAATGTTGGAATCTTAGGTAATATTAGCAGCCCCTTAATATGAAGAAAAACAGAATCCAGCTGTTGATTTCAACAAGGATTTATGTCCCAGTACTCTAATATTGGGTTCGTATAACAGGGCTAGAATATTCAGAGCTGGGAAAACTGTTTTGGTTCTTTGCCTAAAACCACACAAGAGCAAGCCAGGACTCCTCACTGATCCTCTTGTTCTTTATTGTGACTCAGGCAAATAAAGGCATAGAAAGTTAAATCCTAGGAAGTATTTTAATGTGAAGGAAGGAAGGAAGGAAGGAAGGAAGGAAGGAAGGAAGGAAGGAAGGAAGGAAGGAAGGAAGGAAGGAACGAAGGAACGAAGGAACGAAGGAACGAAGGAACGAAGGTAGGTAGGTAGCCAGGCACTGGTGGCTCACACCTGTAGTCCTAGCTATTCAGGAGGCTGAGATCTGAGGATCACGGTTCAAAGCCAGCCCCAGGGAGGAAAGTCCATGGGACTCATCGCCAATAAACCACCAGAAAACTGCAAATGGCACTGTGGCTCAAATGATAGAGAGCTAGCCTTGAGCTGAAGAGATGAGGGACAGTGCCCAGGCCTAGAGTTCAAGCCCCACGACCGACGGACAAAAAAACATTTCCAGGAAAAAAACTACATTTGTGCAATTATTGTAAAGCTCCTTTGCCTGGTAAATGTGCCCCAGTTGTCTCCTTGGTCAGACTGTGTCCTTCATCTCCTGCAGAAAGTAGCATTAGGTCATAGCTGTGAGCTTGCCCTCCTGTTTAGAAAAATGGCCACACTCACAACAGTTCATCTCTACATTCCCAGACAAGAATAGGGCAGGTATTTTAAGGGATTCAGGAAGAACTCCTCCTCTTACTTCTATCCTCTTATGGAAAGATAGCATTCCATCATCAGAAATTACTTATTTTGACCAACCTCTTGCACAATTATTATGCACTGATAAAAATGTGGAAAATAAAGATAATAAAAATAAATACTGAAAAACAGTATAGTATGACTGGGTGTTCTTGCATACACAACTGAACTTTAATACACAAGCCAAATTTTCCATGTTATTGCTTCTATCCTTGGATAGAAGTCCTGGATCAACAGGACTAAGTTAGAACTGAAAGTGATGAGCCACACAGGTGTGAAACAGGAGAGGAAGCTCCCAGAAAGTGATTCGACCCCAACCAAAACAAGCTCTCCAGCATCAAGAGAAATATGAAGGCCTCCAGACTATGCGGAGCTGAGTTCTAGGCACTCCGCTTAGTTGTGCATTCTGTAGGCCATCCAACCTCTCCTTGCCTCTGTTTCTACAACTGAAGATGGGAATAACTTATTTACTTAAAGAAATCTTTAAGCATCTGCAGCAGTGTGTGCAGAGCACTTAGAAGATTACCTGCCTGGTGTATCATAATATAACAGTTATAACCTTTTTTGATCTTTCAGAGGAAGGGCTTATATAGTAGGCTGAGTGTATTCATCATAATGATCTCCATGTCCTGGGCCAGGTGTGTTAGCTCATATCTTATCTTAGATACTTGGGAAGCAGGGATCTTGAGGATATCTTTTTCTGAGGTAGCTCTGGGCAAAATGCTAGGAAGACCCCAACTCAACAGATAATCTAGGTGTGGTGGTGCCATCTGCAGTCCCTGATAGATGGGAGTCTATATGTAGGAGGATCTCAGTCTGAGATTGGTGCTGGAAAAAAAATATTACCAGACCCTATCTGAAAAATAACCATAGCAAGAAAAGGGTTAAGTGTATGGCTTAAGTGGCAGTGTCTGTCTAGCAAGCATTGAATTTAAAGACCAGAACCATCAAAAAGAAAGAAAAAAAGAATGGAAGGAAGGAAGGAAGGCAGGAAGGCAGGAAGGCAGGGAGGCAGGGAGAAAGGAAGGAAGGAAGGAAGGAAGGAAGGAAGGAAGGAAGGAAGGAAGGAAGGAAGGAAGGAAGGAAGGAAGGAAGGAAGGAAGGGAAGGGAAGGAGGGAGGGAGGGAGGGAGGGAGGGAGGGAGGGAGGGAGGGAGGGAGGGAGGGAAAAGAAGGAAGGAAAGGAAGGAAGGAAAATCTCCACATCCTTATCCACAGAACCTGTAAACTTTGTCCTGCAGAGTAACAGAGACTTTGCATGTGTGATTAAATTCAGGGATTTGATATAGGGAGATTACCCTGGATCATCTGGGTGCGCCCAGTGTAATTACAGGAGTTCTTACAAGAGAAAAGGTCGTGGGAAGACAGAATCATTGTGTAGAAGAAGCCACACAATGGGCTGAATGGGAGGAAAGCAAGAGCAGCTTCTAGAACCTAGAAAAGTGAGGAACAGATTCTCCCTTGGAGCTTCTACCTGTGCTGTGGATACTTGGATCTTAGCCCCATGCAGCCACGCTAGACTCCTCACCTCCAGAACTGTATGAGAAGAACTTGTGTTGAGATAACACAAACTGGCCATCTGTTCTTAGAGGAGCTTCAGAAAATGATTCCAGTTATTCATTGTTTTGTCTCTAGCTCTGATCTCTGTCCTTAGTTCTGAGCTCATATATTCAAATACTTCTGACATATACTTTGTCTGACATGTGAAAGCACCTCGCTCTCATAGTGTCCAAAATGAATTGATCATTTCCACCTGCCAGTACCTTCTTCTCCCCACACAACATACCTAGTTCTTTTATGGGACCTCAGTCGCAGGAAATGATACCATTGTACTATCTAGAGGCCCGAGTATTCTTGAACATTTCTTTGTCTTCTCCCACCTGGAACTAAAGTCTGTTGCCATATCCAATTTGCTGCATCTCTCTGTTCTAGGTCTACCACCACCCTAGTTCATGCTGCCTACCCTCTTAGCTGGGCCTCCAGTCTTCCAATAGACCTCCTTCCATCTGTTCTTGTAAGCATGCAATGCATTTTCTACCCTACATTCACCTGAATCCTTTCAAAATGTGAACCAGATCACGCTATTCTGCAATTGTCGCTTTGCTCATGAGATGAAGAACAAAAACCTTTACCATGGTCTGAAAGCCTTTCTATTTTCTGTTTGGTTGTGTAACTCTCCTAAATGACCTCAGATCACAATGTCACTCCAAAGGGCAGATGAGCCAGAGGGTGAGCCATGCTTAAGATGCCATCCTTCCAGGCCACAATTGCACTCACAAGCAATTTTTCCTTACAACTTTAAACAGAATTGTGACTAAATACAAATGTCTTCTTCCTTACAACTTCAAACAGAATTGTGATTAAATACAAATGTTTTTTCTTCCAAATTCTGCAGAGTGAGCTTGACCTCACCTGACAGGTTCCTTTTCTTCTCTGTGAGCCTGACATAAAGATTTTTCTTTTTGTACCCACTCTGTGAATGTTATTGCATGAAATTGATTGTGAAAAGCAGCACACAGAGTAAGCAGTTGACAAGGGTGAGTTGCTCTTGTTCAAGGATTTAGTCAATGCTAGATGCTGCCTCAGTGGTCATTGTATAACTTTTCTGCAACAGTCTCATCTTCTAGAAATTTTGATCACCTTTCCCTCACATTTTATTGACTCTCATTACAGAGCAAATAATGAGAGACCCAATCCCCTAGAAAAAACCAGCACGAACAAGAAAATTCCCAAGAGTCTTGGCCTTGGTCCCTTCTTGAATAGCTCCATGATTAGTTGTAAGTTGCAGCAGTACGCTGAACTTTCATGCTCAGCTAGGTCTCTCTGCCTGGATGCCTTACTACCCTTCTGACTCAACTTACCCTCATTCGCACTCCCTCCCCAATCAGTGCATCTTCTAGTTTTCTTTATTTCTGTGCCTTGGTGATGTATCAGTTTTTCAACGTTAAAATACTTAAGTCGTCTTTTATTGTTCCTTCACACTCGTATTGTTTCTGTACACATTTTGTGTTCCATTTTAAATTGGTACAACGGTGCCAAAATCACACCTTTCAATGACACGTGAAAAAGTGTTTCACGACTGTTCCTTTCCATCTGACTTTGGTGGTTTCTGCATAACCACTGCACAACCCTTACCCTGTCCCCGTTTCCTTTCTGGAATTCCTCTTTCTGGAGCCTGTGGTGGGCGCGTTCCTTCCTGAGTTCAAAGGTCCAGTGTGGCTGCACAGCCAGCCCACTAGAGCTCCACTTCCTCTCCGCTATTTCCCCAATTCTTCACTTACCTGACTTGGATTTAGAATTAAGTGGAAAGATGATCGATCATGTCACTTGGAACTCAGCTCTCTGTACAAAACTGGGCTCGTTCTTACATTCTAACAGACACTGGGTGTGCAATTATATGCAAAGCAGAGACAAACATTTCCCACACAATACAATCGACAGATTTGTCATTTTCTCTTCATTTGCTTCTACTTCACAGACCCTCCACTCAAATATAGTCATTCTGCCTGCTTTTTAAAGTGCATTATAAACACTTTCCTCTGCACATTTGCTTACTCTCAGCCCTCTAGATGGATTTCTCTTTCTTCCATTTTCATTGGATTTTTTTCCCTTTAAGATACTCTAATACATTGCATCTCTCTGTGAATCCTTATCCATACAGCTGATCTATGATCCTGGCTCCTGTATCCTGTGACCCTCTGAATTTCTGAAGTTCAGCAATCATTAATTTGGCCCTTAACTGACAACCTGTACCACTTATCTTGTAAAAAAAAAATAGTTATATGAACTCTTAGAAGACAGAGACCTTTTTGGTATCACAGAGCTGCGCACAAGCAGAACACATAGCACATAAACATTGTGTTGTTCTGGTTGACAATGACAATAGCGTCTCAACTGTGAAGCATCAGCATTCTTAGGTGAATTGGAGACTCTGTGTCAATATGTTTACAATCAGGATGAATGCTCAATTATTGTACTTCACAGTTGTTTCCTGGGGCATTGCACAATTATTCATCAGTTTTTATTAAGATATTCCCGAGAGACAAGTGACAGATCGCATTCCCTGCCACTCTTTCTGTTTCTAAATCGAGGAATACACAGTGCATTTATGAGATATATTGAGAGTATGTCATGCAGCCACTGAACTAGTAGTCCTGGAAGATTGGGAGAGTCTCCAGTATTCTGTTTAAAATTAAACCTTTTTCTTTAATAGCTGAAAAAAAAAAGAGATTGTATTGTCTCAACGGTCATATTTAGTCTTGCTTGTTGATCTTATTTTCTTATTAAGTATAAGGAAAGAAATAATAAATAATGGCAAGAAAATAAAATAGGGACTATAATAATAGTAAACCAATGAAATCAATAAACCTGATAATTCTCTAGATAAACTGATGGGGCCACAAAATAAAAATTACCTAGTTTAACCACAATGGGAGGAAAAAAACTGCACTTCCTGCAGGTTAATCAAAGGAGAATAAGGAACTAGAATGGCTTTATGCTAATGAAGTCAATAGCTCAGATAAAATGGAAAAACATTCTATCTAATAAATAATGTCATCTATTCAAAATAGGCATTCAATAGATTTTTCACTGAAGTTGATACATGTATTGGCTTCAAATATAAGCACATTTAAGAACAATTAAACATATTGTTACATTATTTCCCAGGAGGATTGTACCGAGTTAACAGTTCTCATGTTAGACTCTCTTCTCAAACCTCACCCTTCGCCTGAGGAACGGGCTGTATCTCTTCTCCATGCTTCTGTGTTTGACAAGGCGGTTTGCAAGACTCACCTGCCCACAAGCAGTGTTCATCGAATCAAGTCTCCAGGGCCTGGGGTATTTACAGATCCTCTGGATGCTGTCATGGTCAATTCTAACATCATCTTTACACTACACAAAAGCCTGGGCCTGTTAAAATTGCTTACTTCTGTCTGTCATGTTATCTTTTAATGAGCTTTTTTATCCCCAGTGTTTATGTTGTCTCCAGTGTTTAAAATGTAGGCCCAGCGCACGGTAGCCCATCGAAGCGAGAGCACACAGCACTTCGTTTCCTATAATGCAGGTCAACAACATAGCACTATCTATCTTCTACCCTAGCACGGCTGCAGCTTCTCATTCAGTGGTGCTTGCCCCTCTCGTCCCTTCTTTTCTCTTGCCTCTTGGATCTTCTCTCAACTCCTTCAACCAACAGTGACAAGCAGTGAGTGATCATTGAACAGAGAGATAAATAGAATACCAAAGACATCTGAAGTACATCCTCTCTGGGATGCGTCTGGTTGGTTTTTCAGCCTATTTCCTCCAATCTCTTCTCCGTTGGACTCAGTGTTCCCTTGCTTCCACCAGGCTTAATCCTGTCCAGGTCCCGAGTCCGTATTGACCACGGCCGCCTCAGTTCCAACCAGGGCTGGAGGAGGGTAGGATAACCATTTATGCCTGACTTAACCTGTGAGATTCAACTCGGGCATCCTTTCTGCCTTAGAGACCGCAGGTAGTTTGCTGCTGTTGGTGTTTGCTCCCGTGGCACCATCTGCTTACTCTTGTTCCAAATCACACTCCACTTGAGGGGCTGGATTCATGGGGCAGTCTTTCCTGCTAGAGATGTGAACTCCAGGCAGGGGTTAGCTATTCTATCTGTACACTGATGGCAATCTGCACAAGCTCTGGGCTTTGGTACAAATCTGTTTCCACTCTTACCTTCCCACAACATACTTTTCACGCACAGCCACAGTGATCTTTTTCTTCACCTTTTTTCCTTCATTTCCAAGTAAGAGATTGGTGCCTTTCTTCTCTAGAGTAGTGACCCATGTATATGATTATTTTTGTTTTGGTGTGGCTTTATGGTTCTGTTTTTCCCTTTGTCTTATCATTATAAACTCACAGACTTTTAAAACATCTTAGATGAGACAGTCAACCGCAATCACCTTATTTCCGATGCTCAAATTGCCCATCTTTCAGTAGCGGAAGTTTCTTAAAGCAGCTCCTACAAAATCCCTTTGACACACTCCTAGTTGTTTTTTAATAAACTCTTTACTTTAGGTACCATAATGATTTTTCAGGCTCACGGTGCCATTTCTAACTCCATATCTGTAATCAGCCCTTTCTCCATGAAACCTTCTTCCTCTTTAGTATTAATGCTCTTGAGAGACCATAACCTGGGCATTCTGGATATTTCTTGACACCAGCATGGCGTCTGTCCTGGCCTCTGGGGCTTAGAGGAGACAAATATTAGAGAATGCGAATTTTATTTTGCTCCCCAATCTGAATAAATTTTGGAATGACAAATATCCCAAGTCAAGGTAGAACAATTTCTGTAGAAAAGAATTATAGTTACTAAACGAAGATTTAACAAAATAGGAAAATTTATAACCACTGATGGGAGTCATTGACTCAGAGACACACTATCAACACATACTAAAACTGTTTAGAACCAAAGGAATTTTGAGGGCCTTTACAGCAGAAGGATCAGACTCCCACATCTGAACTAACTCGGGCATCAGTCTTGGCAGGTCTCCAGGCGAGACAGCAGACACTGCGTGCTGTCTGATGCAGTGCACAAAGGCAGACGCATAGCCACTTGCAAAATATTCTTAAGAAAATCTTACAGTGGAATTTAATCTACACTCAGATCTAACCTCTAGACTCAGATCTAACCTCTAGTTTGTAGAACAGTGGGAGGACAAATAAATGCAGAATTTGTAATACTTTAAAGGACAACTTAGCCAGGTTCGGCATCACAATCAAATGCAACAATTGAACCTCATTTAAATAAATCAACTGTAAAGTCTTGTTACTGACTTTGGGGGGTAGTATTAAGGTAGACCTGAAATGAGACATTATCAATATTTTGGTTGGCTTTTAAAAAATTAATAACACAATAATGGTATAAGAAAATGAATCATTTAAATGTGTATTTCTTAATACTCTGGGTTAAAATAACTTGAAAATAGGTATTTCCTTCAAAATAAGCAGTGAAAGAAAGGAAAGAAGGAATAAAAAGAAAATAGAAATGGTAGGGAAGGAAGGAAGGAAAGAAGGAAGACAAGAAAGAAGGAAGGAAAGGATGCAGGAAGGATGGATGGAAGAAAGAAGAGGGAGGAAGAGAAAGAGATGGAAGGTGGAAAAATATTAGCAATGAAATGTAGAGTTACCAGGAAGGACAATAATATTATTCTCCCTGTTTTTCTCTGCAGTTAACATTTTTTAGAAGCTTCAAAACACATAATTAGATAATTTCCCTTTTATGTTCTGAATCTGACACCTGGTTATGGATGGAGTGTTATGTGGGGTGGGTGGGTAACAAGCAAAGGTCGAGAGAAAGATAAAGAACAAGGAGAATCAGTCATGGTTCACACAGCCACCTTTGCCATTTGGACCCATTAGATCTATTCTGTCAGTTAGATTTATCAGATCTTCTTGGTCTCCTTCACACCGGCACCAGCAATGGCTATTTTATGCTATCATTTCAAACCAATTCAAACGGCTCTAAGTGGCACTGCTTTCGTTACTAGAGAAACAGAACATGCTTTCAGAGTCTCACTGGTCATTTATTCTTCTTGTTTTATGCATCTTTAAGTCAAAGACCTTGTCATTTATATTAAAAACTTAGTTTCCTAGGGTGGCAGTCCATACGCATAGGAACTTGCATGGACAATGGTGTGTAAGCATTAACAGGAAAAGCTCTAAGAACCTCTGGAGAGGCTCAGTCATCCTGAAGACTTTAATATCTGAATGACAATGAAAACAAGGAGCTCCATTCACCTACATACGTGGTATTTCCAACTGTGAAAATACAAATGGGGAGCCAGTGGGAAAATCCTGGTTTTTCTTGGCTACCTTCTACTGGAGGCAATCAAGTCTGGTAAGTGGGAACCTTTAACATAGGAATCATTCCAAGATGGAAAAATATTTTTTAAATATATAACAAAAGTATTAGCTTTTCATTTGTTCATTATGTTTTTAAAATAAATACTCTCAAAATATAATAAGAGCCCAAAGAAATTGTAAGCAGATGTCACTCAGCTTTCACCCAGCAGGGAAGGGTCCTACGTGACTCGTAGTTTGTGGTTCTTATATTTCTCAGTTCTGGTATTTCTTCTCTTTGTTTTCTGTTCCCCTGATAACTGTTTTGCCTTTGTCTCCAAGATATCATTCTTAAAACTATCCAGCACAAAATGCTTACTTTCCTCCCTTTTGTTTTTCTCAGAATTTTCTGAACTAGGCTTCTGAAGCAGATTCTCTGAGAAAGCCAAAAAGTCTCAAGGGACTGAAGTATAGTTATGCAAGAATGAAGCAGGTAGGAGAGAGAAAATGTAGAGACGTCAATGGACTAAGAAAAATGACAGGGCAGCACCCTGTCATAAGAATTTAGTCCAGCCAGAGCCATGCAGGGTGATACCTGTGTGTGAGACCAGCTACATGAGAGATAAAGACAGGACGGAGGTGGTCCATGGCAAAGTTGGGCAAAAGTCAAAACCCTATCTGAAAAATACCTAAAGAAAAGGGCTCGGATATAGCTCAAGTGGTAGAGTATCTGTCTAGCAAGCATAAGGCCTCAAGTTCAAACAGCTTCCCTGACATAAATAGAAATAAAATAAAATAGATAGAAACAGACACAAGAAAAGAGAGTCGAGAGAAATGAGGAAGATAGAGGATGCTCACCGAACATAGACACTCTGTCATCCTTATTGGCAAGATTTGACTTCATCTTCATAATTCTAGAAAATGGGCATATTATTCCCATATTACAGAAGGCTAAATTAAAGCTCAGAAAGATTAAGTAAACTGCTAAATGTCACCAGGCAGGTAAGATGTTGTTCAAAAGATGGAATACCACCTAAAATCATACTAGCTCCAAAGAATAAAATGGGCAAATAGTTTGAAGAGAAGAAATGGATTCTGTAATCATAGTAAACACTGTGTATTGAAATGGACCCCAAGAAATGGAAACAGAGGGTTTCTTTCCTTTTTCCTTCTTATTTCTTCATCGGTGGTGTTTTTGTACTCTGCGTCATTTGTCTTGTTTGTAAGTGTCTGTGTTTGGGGGAGGGGCGGGGAAGCACAGAAACCGTGACAAAGGGCGAACAAAGGCAGCAGCGTGCTCACTAGACACTGGGTTCAGATGAACTATGCAACTCGAGGGCAGGATGGAACGGAAAACAGAGAAAAGCGAGGGGAGGGGTGACGCTCTTCAGAAAGAAATGTACTCATGACCTGACTTACACGACTGTACCCTCTGTACGTCACCTTTGCAATAACAATAAAAAGAGAAATAATGCATTCTGGGTTATCAATTTTTTGTGCAGTCATAAAAATCGTCAAAGAGGTGTTAGGGCTTTATGGTATTACGTCTTTAGCTTTGACCATTTTCTCTTGAAAAAATAAATTGGCGACAGGTTTGTCTAGACAGGATCACTGACAATCTTGGGCAAGATTCAAATAGAACTTTCTCAGGTGTCCAGGAGATAAAATTACTTTAATTCTATTGAAAGCTTTCCTTCCCAGAATGTCCATGATCAAGAGAGAAGAGGAAAGCTTCTCAATGTACACATGTATAAATTTATACATGTACATGTATATGAATTGTGCATATATGTACATCAATGTCGATTTTGTATAAATTTATACATGTACATGTATATGAATTGTGCATATATGTACATCAATGTCGATTTTTATACAGGTGTGGTTTTGTATATATGGGTTTCATATATATGAGGTATATCTCACACACACACATACAACACACACATATATGGGATATATGTATATCCTGGGTGATAATGTCCTGGAAAAGAATCAAACAAGGTTTGGGGGCAAACCTTGGCAAATATTTCTGATTTTATGTGAAATGTTTTCTATCATCTTCCTCATCTGCCCAGAGAATGTTGACCCTTTAAACCTTGTTTAGGCCAAACTTGTTACCAGACGCAGAGTCAATCAATATATCCCTGTACATTTGGTCATGGAAGGAAGAAATTGACTGTGTTCATATTGAGAAGAAGAAAACTACCATAATACGGTGTTGGGATTTTAAATAATGTATTAACAGATGCTCCTTTCTAAGACCTTTATTGTTCTTCAATTTGGCTATTTCACTTTTGAGAAGAATTTCTACTTAAAAGGTAAAAAGGATTGTGTGAAAAGATGATTATCAACTTTCTATTTAAAATGTTTGAATCTGAAGGTTAAAATAAGATTAGAAAATGACTCATGTGTTTCCATTATCTTTCCATTCTCAAATGGACTTTATACTATGTATATATGAGAACTGATATTATCTCAAGCTAGCCAATCTTCAACCTGTCTCTCACTTTAACTTTGCTTCTACCATTTTGATTTACAACAAACTTCAGCAAAGTTTCTTTTAGAATGATAAGTTTTGTAAAGCAGGGATTCTTTCTATGTTTTCTGAAAAACTAAAAATTACCAGCTGTCTTTCTGAATGTGGGCCTCACACTTGCTCAGCAGGCACTCTAGCACTGAAGTCATGCCTCTAGCCCTTTTTGCTTTTGTTATGTTTTCAGTGCTTTTTGCTATGGTCAGCCTGGACCATGATCCTCCTATTTATGCTTTCCACAAAAGCGGAGAGGACAGGTGCATGTCATCCTTCAAATCACAGCCTCCTGAGTAGCTATGATCACAGGCATGAACCCCTATACCTTACTTGAAAATTCTCATCTTTAATAGTAAGAGGTGAATATCTATTGACTGTGGCTAAACACAATAACAGAGTAGTGCAATAATGATAGCAATGCATGTTCAACATCATTTATTTTCATTTAGAAGTGGATTCTTCAGTAACCACTTCAAACTGCCTGACCTGGAATACATCTATTATTTAACTTTTAAAGTCATGGTTCAATAGAAAATAAAGAGTCCATCATCTATTGTATAAAAGTATGTAAACATGTATTTTTAGCTAAGATTGAACTCTGCTAAAATTGTAAGAGGGACAATACAAAATCTAAAACAACCACTCTTTTCTTCTAGGAGAAATGGCATGATTTCGCTATTAACAAATCTTTATAACTTTCTATTGCCCTTATGCCAAGAGAGGCCAAAGAAGAGAGGGGAATTTTCATTGGTAGCACTGAGGAGTGAGGTGGGATTAGGAAGCTCAGGCTGAGCAGTCGTTGAAGCAATGCACAGGACAGAGGAGGACTTGGCCAGTCCCAGAAGGAGGATGGTTGCCATGTGGCCCACAGTCCGGCCAGGTCCTAGTTATCCTTCATGCTTCATATTATCCCCCACGTTTCTGTCTCGCTTCTGTGTCAACAGGGCGGAGACAGGTAAAATAGAGATATAGAGTAGGTGCCAAGGGAGGTGGGTAAGGATTGTGCGGTGTGAAATTCCTTCATCACCTTGAACTTTCAGTGAAGTGCATCACTCAAACGCACATCTGGTGAACATGGAGACTAAGAGGGGCTATAACACTATTTGTAAGAAGAAAGTTGGAGCTATTCTGTCTTTCTTTGCCATACTTCCTTTCTTTGGTACTAGAAAACAGTTTTGATAATCAGATGAAAAATCCACCCTGCTTCTAGAACTAATAATGGTAGTCAGAATAAAGCTTTCTGATTTGCTCTGTGTGTGTAACTGGAAATATAAAAAATTGAAGACTGCAGCATGGAGACTCATCTATTCCATTAAGGTGTCAGTCTTTGGCTTATTACATTGTAAGCTGAGAAAGGGCAAATGCTCCCCCATGGACACAGCTGTCTGTGCTGAATACAAATTTTCCAGGGCCTGAGTTTCCATTAGAGTTTACATTTCTGAAGTGAAAGCCTGAGGGAGCAGCCCAACTAACACATGATATCATTTGTGAATTCACTTTTGAAAGCTGAGTTTACAAGATGGGAAATGAGACTTAGAAGTTAAGAGAATAAAGAAGGTTACCTAGTAAGAAAATCTTAACTCTGTGGCCCTGGATTCTTCTGGTGTGGTAAACTAGCAATTTTTCAATGTTTAATTTATCCTCTTTACCTTTAAAATAGAAGCTGATAGTTTACATAGTGATTAGACTTCAACTACTATAAACTTCCTAGAAACAAAAGAAAAATGTTTTCAAACATGAGGAAGTAGAAATGATAATGGCCTCAAATATCCATATGTGCTTGGTGAATCTGAGCTTTGCAATAACCCTGCAAGGTATAATTAACCCATTGTACAGATAAGGTACATAGGATTCCTACAAGGTTATATGGATGGCAAAAGGCAGAGTGATGAACAAGCCTGCCGCTCCAGGGTCCTGTGTGGCCTCCTTTCCAAGAAGCAAAGGAAGAATATGGAGTCAGAAGAACACAGGTTGGAATCAAGTCTTGTCTTATAAACTTTTAAACTTTAGCTAAGACATAAGATTTTCTGGGTTTTCATTTCACCGTTTGTTGAATAAGAATGCAGAAACTTGCCTCAAAGGTGCAGTGAGGGTTGGATGAACCCTGTGATCCGCAGAGATGATCTTCAAGCAATCCAGGGAATGGTGTGTGTGTGGTGGGGACACTTGGTAAGGTGAAGACCACACGAGAAGCACCGGAAAATATGATCTACACCCTTAGAAGCATCACAACGGTGTGTTGGAAATGAACTTTACAACTTGGGGGGAGGTGGGGAGATTGGGGAAGAGGGAAAGTGCAAGAAAAACAAGGGAGAGGGTAACACTGTTCGACAAGACATGTGCTCACTACCTTACATGTGAGCTGTTGTAACCCCTGGACAGTGCCTTGACAGTAAGATGATTTTTTTAAAGAAATATCACAAAGACCCAGCAGGAAACCAGACTGTTCTTAGAAATTTACTGCAACAGTGAGATGTACAAGTCGTTATGTCAAAAAACGAACTTTACAACTTTGGCAGGGGGAGGGGGGGGTGGAAGGGGGGTGGGGGATGGGAAGGGATGGGAAGGGGAAACAAAGGAGGAGGCAACAATGCTTGATAAGAAATGTACTCATTACCTTGCCCATGTAATTGTAACCCCTCTGTATGGTATTTTCACAATAATAAAAAAAAAAAAGGAAGAAAGAAATTTACTGTGTTGGCCATCAGCCCTTGCAGAAGCCTGGAGAATATCTTAAAAGTCTAGGAAACAAAGACAATTTGAAGAGCTAGTACTGTAAAGTTGTTGTATACCCCATTCGCTTTTTTGAAGAGCCACAGAAATTATGTAGCATAAAAATCTTAGTTTTGTAGCTGAGGAATGCAAGGCATGGATACCTAGCTTTTAGTAGCAGAGTTGGGACAGAATCCCAAGTCTCCTGACCCTGAGTTTGTGTTCCTTCTTGAATGCATGGATTTCCCTCCAAATCCACTCAAATTCATAGGAATAATGCTGACAAAGTTAATGGCACCATGGCAACTAGTTAAGCCCACTCACACAGACCTGGATGGGTTTGAATTTACTGTGCGATGTTGGCCTTCAGAAAGATGTATTTTAGGGCTGGGAAGGTGGCTCAGTGGCAGAGCATTTGCCTTGCATGCTTGAGGCCCTGTTCGATTCCTTAGCACCACATAAGCAAAAAGAAAAAAGCCAGAAGTGGCGCTGTGGCTCAAGTGGTAGAGCGCTAGCCTTGAGCTGAAGAGCTGAGGGGCAGCGCCCAGGCCCAGAGTTCAGGCCCCACAACCGGACCCAAAAAAAACAAACATACAGAAAGTTGTATTTTATCTGTGCTTCAGTGTCCCTGTATGCCAAGTGGAGATTATAATAGTTCAAATTTCTTAGATCATTGTGAAGACAGCTCATGAAAAGTTGTTAGCACAGTTCCAGGAACTGCTTGCTACTTCTCAGTAACTGCACAATCAGCAGTTCTCTACATGTAATAAAGCCAAGAATTACGACTACCTGTGCCTCTCCTCCTCCCATAACTTAAACAACAATGGAGTCTGCTAGGAGGCAGCCCAGAGATAACCTGGAAAGATCCTGTTAGTGGTCAATCTGGTGTTCCCACAGAATGAAGAACCTGAAGCAATTATAACCCGGTGAAATGAGCCCAGATATGAAGAGAATAGGGGAGAAGCTGTGCTCATTCAGAGCATTTCAACCTAACATCTAAGTTTCTTCATCGATGAACAGAATCTTTTAAGGGGTTAATATTAGGGCTTGAACTTAAGACCTCATGCTTGCTACGCAAGTGGTCTACCATTTGGACCATATCTACCTCCACTTCCTGAGTAGCTAAGAGGCATTGGTTATTATGGCAGGCCCTGAATATGTAATCATTTTTTAAAAACTTTCTGGTACTTAAAAACTGTCATCTCTACAATAAAAAAGCATATTCCATGCTGTTTGTTGCTATACAGACTTAAAGCAAAACTGCAGGAATGACAGCGATATTCTCCTTGCGTTAATAAGCCACGGCCTCTCACACCAGTGGCTCTTTGCTTACAGTCAGCATCTGGGAATTTAGTACCAAGAATAATGACTTAACCTTCTATTCATTTCGCCTCATCTCATGGAGGATTTGCTCACTTCTAAGAGGAAAATGTGTTTCTTGGCTTGGAACATAAGATCCTTTCTAAAGAAATTATGAAAGTCTTTCCAATGGCCTGCCTGATCTTTCTGCACAGGAGCTTACATTGGGATTACATAGAAGCCTCACTTTCGGATCCTGCTTTATTTACTGTCCTGATCGTTGATTCTTCACTTTTACGTTTCTTTTGAAAGTGTCAAAGCACTAAGCAAATATTACTCATCAAAGCCGTTTAGTGTCCTGTATTTAGCTTTCTTTTTTTCCTTTTGTGTCACAGGCACCCCTGTCTTCATGGCTACGGCCCACGCAGGTTCTGGAAACTCAGGGCAGAAGTCTCCCCATCAGAGCCATCAGTGAGCATCGTATGAAGGGCTCTACTTGCGGGGGCATCAGATCGCACTGGCAGCTGTTTTGGTATCGAATTAACTAGAATTCCTCTAGGATAAACCCTGCAACCAGTATTAGCCTTACACTCCTCCTGAGCTCTCCACTGAGCCCATCCTTTCTGCCCAGCCCTGGTCCTAGAGTCTGTCCAGACTGACAGAGAAGCATGAGTTAAGAATAACTACCTTGCAGGGTTGGGGGCGTGGCTCCTCCTTACCAGCAGGAGACCCTGCATTCTACCCCAGTACCACCACCACCACCACCACCAAAGGGAAGATGTTCTATATGGCACCCTACTCCCGTCCCGTTTTCAATCCTGGATTGTCTTCCTTCCATCTGTCACCATTCGGTCCGGCACCATGTCACATACTCACACATCCAGAATCTTCCTCCCAGGAATCCCCTTAGGGGACTGCCTGTGGTATAGGAGAGAGACATAAATATTGCCCTCTTCCAGCGATTTCCATGCCAAAGAAATAACAGAAATTTCTAGTAGGTGAGTGACCAACTCGGGATATATTTTATGCACACAGTAAATGCCCCTGTTGGTAACTCTCAAGTCTATTTGGCTAAGTGTAAATTGGATGGACTCCATGGACCTACTATTGGACTCCAGCAGTAGATCACTTTCAGAGGACACAGAAGTAGGCAGATCTTAGAACATTATTCAGTGTGCTCATATTTAGTGAGTCAATATAAACTTTCATCATCCCTCTGGTGAAATCCACTTGACCTCTTATTTTCCCCTCCCTGTTTCTCAATATTTCATGAAGAAAAAGTTATCCTAACCAAGAGGAATTCTAGGCTGTGGCTTGACTGTCACTAAGGAAAGTGCGGTAGGACAAAATGTACCAAAAGTGTGCATTTCTAAACATAGCAGCATGAATCACCTAGGGGCCACACCTGAGATTATAAGCTACAAGGTAAATCTGAACTAAAGACAGTTTTAGACTTCTTCTTTTTTATGGCTTTATTTGCTTTAAGTTCAGTGGCTTCCTGAAATAGCTGAACGGCATTCCCAGGTCTGCTGATTACAGGAATAAAGCTGCTACAGTTCACACCATTTGGCGCTATGGTGAGGTAACGAGACTGAGAGCCATGCAGCCGGTGCTTCCGACCCAAAATCTCGCCCCCTTTCTACACCAGCAAAACCAAGAGCCAAGAAGTAATAGGAAGCAATGAGGTTGTAAGGACAAACTCAAAGGTTCAAATCTGTGTCACGTTCTTTATCTGTAAGCATGAAAAGCAGTGGGAACTTTCTCTCGAGCCTGCTTGGAATTTGTAAGAATAAGCGTAGTATACATATACATTCATATACATTCACAAACAAATATACACATAGTGTTTAGTACATACTTGATGGGAGTATTGGTAATAATTACTGAGTGCAGTGCTCGGCATTCTCCATGGATGAGTTCAGTTATTCCTTACAACCAGTGTAAGAGATGTGAAATTTGTAAGAAGACTTTTCTGGTCAGCCATGACATGATAGCCACACCCCTTCAACCTAATACTCCGGTGCCTGGTATACCCAAGTTCTCACTAAGAACCCTTTTGGCTGCTTATAAGGAGTCAAGAAACTTTTTTGTCCCTTAACTCTTCAATTATATAAGGTAATAATAATAGTAATACTTCACTTTTTGAGGCATTTTGTAGATTTGGAAGTACTTTTGTATGAGTTACCCTATTCAGCCCTCAGGAGAAACCTTCGAACTGAGATTTCTTACAATGTTTTTGCAATAAGAACTCTGCTTCAAAGGAAGTAAATGACTTACCATGAGCCTCTTTCACAAATCAATGATCTGTCACAAATCAAGGACTTTAGATTTGCTCTACTGCCAGAGAAAACTCCGAAGACTAGTTGATCTGGTTATTCTTTCAGAATAAAAGTAACAATTGAACACATCTCACTTCTTTTTTCCATGTGTTCCTCATACATTAAATATGTTTTCAGCCAATTATCTCAACAGCCTCTCAATAGCAGAAAGTCAATCTTCATACAGAATCTATTTTAATATTTTATCATCCCAGATATAGCACCAAAAGATGATTTTATAAATTATTTCATCTGCTACCTCCTCTTTCTTTCCACAGAAGGAAGTTGAGATATTAATCACCATTAACATTTATTTGAGTATGTATTATTTACAAGCACCCAGTAAAATCTTTCGTTGTCATTGAAACAATTTTGTGTTTGGAATGGATTCCAAGGAAGATGACGAGGGCTTGAAGTCAAGAGACCTGCTCAAAGTTTTTTACAGCTAGTAAAGAGGTGGGTCTAGAATTCAAGCCAAGGTACTTCAGGGCTAAACTATCTGTGTACTTAAAGTTCAAGGTCCTTCTCCAAATGCTCCACCCCACAATACATGCTCATGAAAACTAAGGGGAGGTTATGAAATCCAAGCAATCTCAAGTGATGTTGCAATCACCAACAGGGAGTATAGACATGGCCATCACATGCTTTTAAAGTTTGAGCTAGGAATATGGCTTCAATGTCCTTTACAAAGATTTAGAACAACACTGACTTTCCATGCATTCTGAAGAGACAGACTACAGAAGGTGGCACAATGTTTGACACCTTTCATCTGATAGAGATTAATGTTCAGAATATATATATATATATATAAATACATAAAACTCAAAATAAAAACTGTAAACAATGAATTAACTAAAAGGATGGTTCTCAAAAGAAGTACAAATGATGAATAAACACATGACAATGTGTCCAATGTCTTTAGCCAAAATTTTAAAAATGAAATGAAATAAAAATCAAAGATATATTCCATCTACTCTAATCAGAATGGCTATGATCAATGGTGGCTCATTCTCATAATGCTGACTACTTGAACAGTAGAGATCAGGACTGTAGTTAAGGGTTATACCAGGAAAATAATTCAAGCAGGACAGCCTGTGTGTCACTCCTGATCTCATGCAACTGCCAGGGTACTTGCCAACAGCACTTTGGACCCAAAGGGACTCTGAGAAGGAGAAAGGTTTTGACATGGGAAAGAAACTATTATCTGGTTGGATAGGTTTTCTGACCAGTTGAACATGGACGCTGGTTTTAGACACCCTTTTTAGAAGTGTTTTGTTTCTTTTTTTCAAAAAAATAGTTAAAAATAATTCCCTAACTATGACTCAGCAATCCCACTTTTGGGCATTTACCCAAATGTTCACAAACAAGACCACACTAAAGCTACCAGCACAACTATGTTTATTGCAGCATTATTTACTATAGCTAAGATATGGAACCAACCCAGATGCCCCTGTAGATGAATGGATCAAGAAAATGTGGTATATATACAAAATGGAATTCTATGCCTCCATCAGAAAGAATGACATTGCCCCATTTGTCAGGAAATGGAAAGACTTGGAAAAAATTATATTAAGTGAAGTAAGCCAAGCCCAAACAAACATAGGTCCCACGGTTTCCCTTATTTGCAATATCTAGTATATGTCTGAGTCAAGCAGAAAAGGTCAGATAAGGTGATGTTAGGAAAATGAACCCTAAGATATGTATTCAAATTTTTTTTCTTTCATGCAATTGTTTCTAAAGCATTTATAAGATTATTTCTTTGTTGCTTTGTATGTCCCTCCCCCACAGTATAACCCCTGCTTTCACTGTATTTGATGTCGGTATAATTTGTGGAGGGGAAGGGGAAAAACAAGTCATTTAAATAAGGATACAGGTGGACCCGTTGCAACAATGAGAAGTACAAGTTGTTATGTTGAAAATGAACTTTACAACCTTGGTGAGGGAGGGTGGGGAGGATTGGGTGGGAAGGCGGAGGGAGGATGGGAAGGGATGGGAAGGGGAAACAAAGGAGGAGGCTGCAATGCTTGATAAAGAATGTACTCATTATCTTGCCCATGTAATTGTAACCCCTCTGTACAGTATTTTCACAATAAAAAATAAATAAAAATTTAAAAAAAATTCCCTAAGAAAAACCACCAACATTTACACAATTTTGTTATTGTTTTCTTCAACCAAAGGCAGAAAGTAGTTACTCAGAGAGATTTTTCTTGTGGGATAGGAGGAACTGAGGATCTATATAGTCATTGACTTTCAACTCCAAATCTGCTCTCTGTGAGAGATCGAAAAACCTGCTCCCAACTTCCAAACTTAAACAATGGACATGAAAGGCTGCAGGCAAATGTTCAAAATGTCAACAACTTGAAGGGGGAAACTTGATTTGTACTCATGTGATTGCTTTTGAAAGATACTATAAGCCACTCACTGATGTGTTCAGACGGAAATGCACATCCACTAGAAAACTGAGAGCAGAGTTAAGATTAAATAAAAGGCACCATTCAGGTTTGAAATCTGAGTCCAAATCCCAGGTGCTAACAACACCTGGTGTTAGTCATTACAACTCTCTGAGCCTATGGCTTGCCTGCCTGCCTGCCTGCCTGCCTGCCTTTCTTCCTTCCTTCCTTCCTTCCTTCCTTCCTTCCTTCCTTCCTTCCTTCCTTCCTTCCTTCCTTCCTTCCTCCCTTCCTTCCGTTCTTCCTTCCTTCCTTTCTCTTTTATTCCTTCCTTCCTTCCATTCTTTCTCTTTCTTTCTTTTCTCTCTTTCTCACTTTCTTCCTGCTTTCTTGCTTTTTCTTTCTTCCTTTCTGCTTGCTGGCTTTGTTTGTATATATTTATATAATATATACATATAGAGAGAGAAATGCACACATGTGTGTATATATGGAGAGAGAGAAAGAATGAGAGAGAGAGAGAGAGAGAGAGAGAGAAATACATTGCTGGGAATCAAACCCAGAAGCTCATTCTTGTCATTCACATCATCTGCAAGATGGAGTTGTTATGAGGTTGAAATAAGAAAAACATAGGAGGCACAACTAGAATGTAGTAATTACCTTTTAATAACGGTCTTTACTAGTCATCTTTTAAACTTGAATATGAACAATGTTGGAGGCCCAGTTATAGAGATGAAATCCAGGTCATATGCTAGGTCATATGTTCACATGTTGTATCCAATGTCAAATCTATGCCTCACTATTAACAGGACCAAAGACACTTACTAGTTTTAAAAAAGAGAATCAAAATAAACATTAATATTGTCATAAAACCCAGATAAATGTTCTAGAAAGTCTAAACTATAATATACACAAGGATAATCTCTAAGAATACTGGAATTACTTAATTAGATTGTCACAGAAAAACAAAACATCTAACATGGTTAGTAATGATTTCAAAATGGCTTCTAGGTCCAAACACTAAGAAACTATGTCTTAGGCTAATACTAACATATAGTTATGCAATGCTAAGTGTTTGAAGAGAAGTGAGAAGTAAATATTCGTGGAATAACTGACATTGTATGTGTTAGTAAATAATTTGTTCCTTAAAGTAATGCCCTGACAAACCTTTCTGTAAAGGCGGTGGGCCTTTATTTTTTGTGTAAATGTGAATCTTCCAGAATTCCATCTAGTTCCTCGCAGTCATCTTTGGTCATGTGGAAATCCTGAAGGTAGACAGAGATGTCAGTGTGAACCAAAGTCACAGCCTCAGACAATCCTCAACTTGAGACCTGAGCCTCACATGTACTAGATGTACAAACTTGCTCAATTACTGATCTAAGTCTTTTCTTCATCTATCAATGTGAATAAAAAGAATTTAGACTCAGTATTGGCAACGTAACTGAGATAGTGTCTATAAACACCTTCTCCACCCTTACCAAAGAAGACATCAGGTGGAGCCTGGTGCACAAAATTCTTGCATTTGGCTTTTCACATAGCATCCAATATTCATAATCCATATCAAGCCTACCAGGAACTTCAACTTCCAGACCCAGAAACGTAACTCTATTAATGTACAGAGAAGTGAAAGAAAAAGAAAAACACTATATCCTTGCATCTTTATTCCCCAGGACACCTGAAAGGGATTATAAAGATTAGGATAATGAGAGAACAAAAAATGCATGTCAACAATGCGTTTTTCTGTTTCTCTGAATATCAGCATTGCTTATTTCTACAAATTTGGAAATCTAAAAAACCCATAAATCATCTATAGAATGGTCATCGGATAGAGACATTTAGGTGCCTGGAGAAAAACAGAGCACAAAAAATTAATTAACTTCAGTAACACATGGATAAAATAACACTGCCTGCGTCTTAATAAGCTAGAAGGTGATCACAAGTTATTACTGATCGGCAGCATGTATAATGATGTGTGGATTTTTACAAGTCTGACCTTTTCTAGAAAGAAGTAAGATTTGATCAAGTCTGTGGTATTCTCATGCTAGGCAATAGAAGAGGATATGAACAAATATCAATAGACACATCCTACCAAATACAAAACCAGCATAGGGGTAAAACTACTGAACTTGGAAATCAACTTCAAGTCTCTGGAACCTGGACTGCAGCAGAGCTGAAAGAGAAAAGGTAAGGAAGGATGGAGGCACAGGAGAGAATGAGAGGGATCTGCCCTGCTACGCTGCCCAGGACCTTGCAATAAAGTGGCAAAGAGTCCAGGATATTGCTGGTTCCTTCCTGCACTTAACTGGCTCTCATTAATTATCCCCATGTAAACAGTAGTCTAGGACTCAAAGAAGAAAAGATGAGTAAGACTCGGTCTCCTTTAAGGTAGTCATGAGAAATGGAAAAAGCAATAATATATCCCCCACCCTTCCACTTTTATACAATGAAATGCCAGGTGACAAATGCTAACTGTGAGATATGAGTAATGTCTACATAGATTCTACAGAATAAACGAGTCCTTGCAGTGGTTGGGGAAGTTGTGTCAGGAAAGATCTTATTTTGGTCTAAAGAATGGAATAGGAGTTTGCACAAAGGAAGGTTGAGAGCATAAAAGGTAAAGCACTGTGAGTGAAAGTGTCGATGTAAGCCCAGGGAGACATATGAGGGGACCCCGAAAGGTCCAGTATTACTACAGAATAAAGCGATAGGGAGGGAAGGAGGGAGGGAGGGAAGGAGATAGATAGATAGATAGATAGATAGATAGATAGATAGATAGATAGACATGCATGTGTATGTATGTGTGTGCATATATATATGTACGTATGTACACATGTATATGAGAAAGAGAATGCTGAATGATGTCTACAAGTCAATGCACAAACAAGCAGTCCACTATGTCTTTCCGAGTGTCTGCATTTAGGACAGAACTTCTCTCCAAGAACAGGAGGCGTCTAGCCAGAGTACCTATTATGTTCTAATACTTCTCAGAAACATGAGAATACACACAGATAGGAGGGGAAAGAATAACTAGGATTCTGCCCTCAGTAGAGTAACATTCATCCTCAGCTAGAAACAGAAAGAGAATGCATTGGCATTGTGCTTTTAGTTGATTTTGGTCTTAAGTTTTGCTGTCTTAAGTGAATAGGGTGCCTTCTAATTTTCTAAAATTGCAAAGCAAATATTTAAGAAAGGGAGGTAAAACAGACCTTTTTTTCCCTCTGAGCATAAGTTTATGGCTGAAAAGAGAAAAAAAAAAAACTTCCTTCACTTCTGTATACGCACACAGATTCCTAGATTCATGCTATTGCCGGGGCTGTTGTGCTAATCGGGTTCTTTTACTAAAAGTATCAGTTCTACATAATAACCTGTGAGTAATTGCACCCTGAGGAGTTCTGTTTCAGATTTGGCCTCTCAGACACCCAGGATGAAAGCTGTTCCCAGTTCTTAGCAGACTCTGATTACTGAGAACAAGCAACCTTGTTGAGAAAGTGGAGGGAGGTATGGAGGCACCAAACTGCATGCACTGGATTCCTCTCTCTCTCTTTTCTTTTAATATGTATGATAAAGGTGATATACAGTGGGGTTAGTTACATAAGTCAGGTAATAAGTACATTTCTTTTTGAACACTGTTACTTCTTCCCTCATTTTCTTCCAGTGTTTTTCCTCCCAACCCCTTCTCCCCTCAAGTTATATAGTTTATTCTCAATGTAGTGTCTAGTGAGAGTCATTGAGGAATTAGTTCACCCTTTGTCCCTCCATTTCTGTGCTTCCCCTTCTCCTACCCAAATCAGATAACCTTACAAACAAGACAAGAGGTACAGAAATGAAAAACACTGTGACAAAAGGAGGAAAAAAAACTACAAAAACTAAAATAAAAACCTTTTGTTTCCATTTCTTGGAGTTCATTTTCATAAGCATCATTTTATTTTTTTAAATGTTCAGTGATAGGTACTTTTATTACATTCATATTCCACTTAAATGAACAACAATCAGAAATAACAACAAAAAATTCTGAGAAGGAAATGTAATTTACTATCACCTATTATACATCATTCCCTGCATATAAAACCTTAACTATTCTTTTTTAAAATTTTTTATTATCTTTAAGTGGTTGTACAAAGAAATTCCCATTCTACAAAACAGTATATGAACAAAAATTGTCTGATAACATTGTCACCTATCATCATAAACATCATTTTATATGATCATATGCACATAGCTATTGAGCCCTTGTGATCCTCTCCTATGAATATCTTCCTTTGGTCTAAATGTTTAGAGTCCTGTTTAATTTATCATGTCTAAGTGTAAATTTTTTTCTTTTACTATCCATTGGGTTTACTTTTATATTTACAAATAAGGGAAAACATGCAACCTATGTTTCTTTGGGTCTGGCTTACTTTTTCCAAGGCTTTCCATTTCAGTGCAAATTGGTCAACATCATTTTTTTCTGATAGGTGAGTAGAATTTCATTGCATATACATATCACATTTTCTTGAGCCATTCATCCACTGAGTGGCATCTGGGTTGATTCCATATCTTGGCTATGGTAAACAATGTTGCAATGAGCCTGGTTGTGCTGATGGCTTTAGTGTGGCCTGGTTTGTGGTCAGTTGGATAAATGCCCAGAGTGGAATTGCTGGGTCATAGGGAAGCTCTATGTTTACTCTTTTGAGGAACCTCTACATTGCTTTCACACTAGATTTCTCAGGTCTTCTTTCTCTTCTTCCTCCAACCTCTGTCTCTGTTTCTCTTCCTTAATCTCAAATCCTGCCCCATTGTGAAAAGAACAATAACTAAATAAGGGACATCATATTCTGAAGTGATTAGTTTGGGGTTTTCTTATTTGCCAATTCTTATGAAATCTTCCCTGAAGGTCTTTGGCAAGTAAATAGTAAACAGGCAGGACTGTGTGGCAGTTCAGTGTCTAACATACAGTAAGCACTACTACAAGGTTGTAAGCATGGTTCTCAGTGCTCTGTACAGAGGCCTTCATTTAACCATCTCCACAGTCCCATCATACTCTTGTGACATTTTATGGGTGAGAAAGCAGACAGAGCAAAGGAAAAGGCTTGCCCAAGACGTGGAGCTAGCAAGCGATAGCATTTAAATCTAGATAGTCTTTCATGAGAACCGTGGATGTTTAGCACCATATTTAAAAATCTACTAGCAGAAATGCACTCATGACATCTCCTATATGAGGAAAATGGGCCAAATTTCCACCTCTTGAATGATAAATGTGGACTGCTGTGTCTCCCAGGTGTTTTACTGAGACTCATTTGTGTGTGTATAAAATGTTAAAGATAGAAGTGAGAGGTAAGAACAAGTGTCCATGTATGTTTGGTTACTATTCCTCTGCTATATATTAGTACTTCATCCCTAGACATGTAAACTACTGAACCAGTCCATTTTGACCTTGAACAGCAGGAAAATCCTTCTAACCAAGATCATTCCTGAATTAGAAATTCCTTACTTACATAACACACCCTGTCCTGCAGACATGCATGTACTAAGTTACAGCACTAAGTATTCCTCTGTCTTCATTTTATTTTCTGCAAATGGAATGCATATGAGCTGCAGCATAATGCCCATGAGGTTGTATGCAATTTAGTGAGGGACAATTCTGAAGTAAATGGCACAGCATTTTATTATGCAGTACTGTTTCCAGAGTCTTCAACGTGTCACATTGCCCTGCAGAGCTGGGGAATGCAGAAACAAAGGCCTCCTGTGTTGTTTCCATTTGTGAGAAGACTGAATTAATGTTGCTAAGGAAACAGAACCTAAGTTTCCTATTTACTTTCAGCTTATGTGTCACACCTCTCACAGCCTAGGTGAAACCTAATAAAGGAAGAGAACTGCAGTTCTTTTACTAGGAGCTCTTAAAGTATGTATTTCCCAGGTAAAGATAATCCACAGAGCTTAGATTTGGGCAAATCACATCACAAATGACTCCTTTCCACTCAGATCTTAGAGTGCAGTGGGGGAAATCAGAAACAATAGCCCGTGTGTGTGTCTCACTGTCATTACAGGAGGACTAGGGTCGGAAATTCACATTGCCATTGCCAGTGGTCATCATTGGAACCCACAGGTGTCATTTATGTGATGTGTGTGTGCTGTGTGTGCAAAAGAAGAGGAGGAGACTGCAACCAATGATACCACAGAGGAAGCCAGAATGGTAGGTAGAGCTTGGAAAGTGGGAAAAGGAGAAAGTGAGTTAGTGAAACCAGTTTTGTAATTTGCAAAGACTTTCAAGAGGAAGCTGATTAAATGACTTTGGTATCTGGAGGAAAGGCAGAGCCCCATGGTGGAGGCAGCATCTGTACAATCACGGTCTCCTTCTCCCTGGCCAGTCCATGGCCATCTGAGAGGCAAACCATGCCGAGAGCTCATTGAGATTGTGTGTCGGTACCTGCTTCCTAATGCTAATGCCTCCTCAATCTCAACATTCCACCAAGGGTTGCATGTTTTCCATCTCAGGTGAAACATTACTTCTCCAACCTCCAAACTGGACCCAATCCTCATTACATGTCCTCAGAAGGTACCCATTTATTTTATTCTATTCTTTCTCTTTTTCCTTATTAGCCCACCAGATCCCTTCAGTAGGAGTGTGATTGTTTCTACTTAGCACTGTGTTCTCAGTTCCTACATAGAGCCTAGCAGTTAGTAGGTATTTTGTTGATATTGAGAAAATAAGTGGATGTATCTCAAACATGCATGAACAGAGTTAATTAAATCAATCATTTGGGAACAAAGATAGCAAGCCTAAAAGGCTGCTATGAGCCAAGTCTCCCTCTGGCTGAGTACCTTAGCCAGGTGTAGGAACACATTTCCAGACATCACCAACATGGGGAAAAGATGAAATCTGGACCTCTAAATCCAGCCTGCTTTCATGTCACAACATACAACGTCAGTTTGGCTTAATCAAGGGAGGCTTTCAAAATAATACTGAGCAACATCTTCAGAGCTTTGGGTGCACTGACTTCGGCCAAGGAACATTTGTACCTCCAAAGATCCCAAAGATCTGGATATCTTGAATAAACAGCCCACTGAATGAAACACAGAAATCTGAGCAGCATCTGACAATTTCCTAGCAGCTTACAACAGCCAAACTTGCCAACGTGGGGAGGTTGGCTACCATTTTCTCTTCCTCCCAAAGTTTCAAACACCCTTCTGCTGAAAGCAAATAGCCAGAGGCATGGGGAACAACAGCTGAGCTTTCCTTCTGCAACTGCAGGATTCGGAATTAGACCCAGCTCCAGGGAGAGGCAGCAGGGCATGCATTGAAGAACAATTATAGAAGCAGCTGGAGTCACATCACTGTTAACCAAAGATGGTTTTGTTCATTTAATACTATTCAGCTCATAGCATGAAAGTAAATGAGAAAAACGTGTCAATAAAGTAGGCTCTGGAGGACACACAGCATGTCCTGGAGTAAATCTGTAGGGTCACTGTGATGAGTACGCCTTTCATCCCCAATTTCGGAGGAGAGGATTGTGGGAGACCCGGAAGCTGTTGCTACTTTCCAAGTAAAGAATTCCCTTAGAAGGAAGTAGAAAGAACATTGAATCAGAGGGACCAGCGTCAATACTGGCTTGACTACCAAGCTCTATGAACTTGGGTGAATTCTGTCTCCCAGCTTTAGGAACAGAAATAGTAAAACCTGCCTATGAGAGCCACGTCCAGAGACACCAGTGGGTGTCTGTCCCACAGACTGCAATTCTCTGTTCTATTAGCCGTCCTCTCTAAATTGCCTTCCCCGGGTCTCCATTTTTCTTAACCTGTATTATCATCCTAGACCGCATTATGCATCATTTATTTCTTTTTATTTCTCTCACTTTAGCATATTTATGATATTAATGAGTTGAATCGCTGTAATTATATTTTTGTGGTCTCTAGAGAATACAAGCAAAAGATAAAATGGAATGTTTGCCACCATAATATACTAAGATCTATAAATGATCACCACATCTCTGAGGACCTCGGGCATTTAGATAAGTCTTCCTAGACTTATTTGGAATATAAAAATAATTTCTGTGTTTCTAAAAAAAGAAATACATTGAGGCTTTTACTCGAATCTACAATACAATGACAATTACATCTAAATAATTACTCAAAGTTGCCCGCTAGGTCCTGAGGTAATATATGAGATGACTGCAGCCCTACTAATAAATCAATTATATGTATATATATAATATAAAACTCTACCTATACACACAATATAAAACCTTACTAATATATATAGGTACATGGCTATGGATATACACATGACTCATGAGTTTTTAACTGGTAGCATGATTTGATGGTCACCTAAGATGCCATAAGCATCAGCACATCTGGAACTTCAGATTCAGAATTCACCTTCAGACTTAGGCTTTTCATCTTTAATACCTCTTCTAGAAAAAGAAAACTATCTGTTCAACCACACCATGAGCTGTATATGTGTTTGTTCCGTGGCACAAACAGTTTGATAAAGCCCACTCTGCCAGAGAACACAGGAAAATAAACCACCAGAGTGGTAGGAGTAGGAGTAAGGCAAATGAGACTTAAAACGTGAAGGGCTGGGGTGAGAAGGCAGCAGAGCCGACTTGCATCATGCAGGATCAAGGTCAATGCCACATTCACTTTGGTTATGTTCCCAGCTTCATCCATGAAAACTATGGTGTTAATCATAGCCCTTCCCTCAGCTCTCCCTAAGGAGGAGCCCTGATCTCCCTA
This sequence comes from Dipodomys spectabilis, assembly GCF_019054845.1. Taxonomy (NCBI): domain Eukaryota; kingdom Metazoa; phylum Chordata; class Mammalia; order Rodentia; family Heteromyidae; genus Dipodomys; species Dipodomys spectabilis. The sequence continues at coordinate 25,647,105 of NW_024870696.1, forward strand.
AGACCAATGATACCTCCTTTGCCAAATGGCTTCCTGAGTCAGAAAAATAGAGCGAGCATTTCTTTACATCTGAATGATTCAAATTAATGTGCATGAAGCTCCACCCCTTCGGCTCCTGTTTCATTGGCTTATGCCTTTACTTTTAGGTTCAAGGTTCAAATTGCCACACTCAGTTGAAATGTATCCAGATTGTTATTTACATTGAAAACACAATTGACTTTGACAACAGAGAGGGGAGAAAAGCAAATAAATGTGATAATACATAGTAAGTTTTACTATGTATTGTTGTCCTCCTATGTCCCTTCTCCAGTTCTTCTAGTCTCGGGAAAGTGATTGTTGATTCTTGAACTCAGTGGAATGGAATGGATGCATGATCATGCAATGGACAAAAGGGATCACATGATCACCTCCTGGATAAAAGGTGTTTTGTTTCTAGCCCAAACAACTTGAAAATTTGATGTTGACATCTAATAATGTATGGTAGACCAAGGAAGAAGTAGTTTAATCAAAACTAGTCTGGGACATGGCAACTTGAAGATGGTTTTCAAATAATCAAGTAGAGGTGTCAAGAAAATGGATTTATAAGTCATTTGTTCTTTTTTTTGATGGTTCTGGTCTTTGAATTCAATGCTTGCTAGACAAACACTACCACTTGTGCCGTACACTTTAACCTTTTTAAATTCTATTTTATTGTAAAGATGCTATACAGAAGGGTTACACCACATGAGTAAGGCAATGAGTACATTACTTGTCAATCATTGCTACCCCTTCCCTTGTTGTCCCACTATCCCTTTTCTTGCTATAGTTATTTTTCAGATAGGGTCTGGTAATATTTTTTTTTCTATCACCAATCTCAGTCTGAGATCCTCCTACTTATAGACTCCCATCTATCAGGGATCGCAGATGGCACCACCACACCTAGATTATCTGTTGAGTTGGGGGTCTTCCTAGCATTTTACCAAGAACTACCTCAAAAAAAGATATCCTCAAGATCCCTGCTTCCCAAGTATCTAAGACATGAGCTAACACACCTGGCCCGGGACATGGAGGTCTTTACAATGAATACACTCAGCCTACTATATAAGCCCTTCCTCTGAAAGATCAAAAAAGGTTATAACTGTTATATTGTGATACACCAGGCAGGTAATCTTCTAAGTGCTCTGCACACACTGCTGCAGATGCTTAAAGATTTCTTTAAGTAAATAAGTTATTCCCATCTTCAGTTGTAGAAACAGAGGCAAGGAGAGGTTGGATGGCCTACAGAATGCACAACTAAGCGGAGTACCTAGAACTCAGCTCTGCGTAGACTGGAGGCCTTCATATTTCTCTTGATGCTGGAGAGCTTGTTTTGGTTGGAGTCGAATCACTTTCTGGGAGCTTTCTCTCCTGTTTCACACCTGTGTGGCTCATCACTTTCAGTTCTAACTTAGTCCTGTTGATCCAGGACTTCTATCCAAGGATAGAAGCAATAACATGGAAAATTTGGCTTGTGTATTAAAGTTCAGTTGTGTATGCAAGAACACCCAGTCATATTATACTGTTTTTTAGTATTTATTTTTATTATCTTTTCCACATTTTTATAGTGCAGAATAGATGTACAAGAGGTTGGTCAAAATAAGTACTTTCTGATGATGGAATGTTATCTTTTTATAAGATGATGGGAGTAAGGGGATGGAGTTCTTCCTGAATCCCTTAAAATATCTGCCCTATTCTTGTCTGGGAATGTAGAGATGAACTGATATGAGTGTGGCCATCTCTCTAAACAGGAGGGCAAGCTCACAGCTATTACCTATAGAAAACACCATGGTGAAAATGAACTTTACAACTTCGGCAGGGTCACTTAGCTATTAAAAATACAATCACCATTTTTTTTTTTTTGTCAGTCATGGGGCCTGAACTCTGGGCCTGGGCGCTGTCCCTCAGCTCTTCATGTCAAGGCAAGCACTCTACCACTTGAGCCATAGCACCACTTCCAGTTTTCTGAATGGTTTATTGGAGATAAGAGTCTCATGGCCTTTCCTGCCTGGGCTGGCTTTGAACCGTGATCCTCAGATCTCAGCCTCCTGAGTAGCTAGGATTACAGGCATGTGCCACTGGTGCCTGGCTTAAAATGTAATTTTAAATTACATTACCAAAGGTGTTAAGTTGTAATGTAGATAATGGTAGAAAGTGAGTTAACTGACTTGAAGATGTAGCTGAAAGATTACTCAAAATTAGAATTGATTATTGTAGAAAATATGGATGGGAAGTAAAAGTATAGAGGTATAATGAGAAAGCTTATATAATTAGATAATTAGATAATTTAAAATTTTTTCTGAAGGAGATATTTTATTAGATTAGATATTTAAGATGTTTAGCTTTGACAAAATAAGAACCCTGAAATTGAGAATAATCCAATATTTCTTAAATAAGATAAAAGAGGAATAAATTCATACATAAACACCATATTTAAACCATAAAGTAAGAAGCTAAAATATTGAAAGCTAAAGTATTGAAAACATCTTGAGAGAAATTATGTATACACATATATGTATGTAGATACATATATATATACATTTAACTTTATATACTATATACAAAATGCTAAGATAAAACAACTCACAATTTAGAATTCCATGACTACTGAAACTATGTACTATTTGGGAATGAAAGTGCATTAATGTTTTCAGACTCATACTGTTCGGGTTTACCATTAACAGACTTACTGGACTTATGAGGGTGTAATGTGTAAGAAATAATTTCAATCTGGAAAACATCAGTAATTCCAAGCAACCACTGAATTGTGTAATATAATCCTAATAATTATTAACTTTGGAATCACACAATAGGATCAAACTAAATTATGCAAGGTAACATGTTAGAATGATGGTTGATTCAATTTCCAGTATTTCTAGCTTTTTAAAAAAATTGTTTACAGTGGAGGGAAGAGGTGGTGGTGATAAACTTGATTGAGGAAAGTACGCACACCAGAATTGTAATAAAAAACACGAAAGGAAGAGAAATGGAATGCGAGAATCTTTATGCACAGTCACAGTGGAACAAGGGAGCATACAAATCAGCACATCCATACTAAAATAGAAGTGTCAAATTCATCTAATCATGAAGTCAGACATATTCACAAGGCAATCATCATCTAGTGGAAGTACATTTTCAGGCTCTAGATCTAGCAGTCCCCAAGTTTGGTCAGGCAAATGCCTCCATAGTCTTTCTACACCAACTCCAGCCACACAGAACGACGCAATTTTACTTTACATCCGTGGCTTCATGAAAAGTTCTCATATTACATTTAGCATGCAATAGCTGGAAATGCACTGTTTCAACATTATAACGCTGCATGAGGATGGCTCTACATCCTCTAGAGAGCGCAGGAGGAAGCAGAAATTCTTCCACTGGGACAGGGTTGAAATTCACTTCCTGTTGCTCACTATCATATAACTCTATAGTCTTCTGTTTGACTATAGTTTGCCAGCCAAAATGATTTTATTGACCTTTCCTCTTAAAAGTTTGAATTATAAAAAGGTAAAAATTCTATTTGAAGCCAGGCAACTGGTGGTTATTCAGCAGGCTGAGATTTGGAGTGTAGTACTTCAAGGCCAGCCAGGACAGAAAAGTTTGCTAGAGTCTTATCTACAAAAGACAAGGGCTGGAAATGTGGCTCAGATGGTAGGGTACCAGCCTGGCAAGCACAAGACCTTGAGTTCAAACTCTAGACCTGCCAAAAAAATTTATGTTTTAATCATGAATATGCTTTCACAGATGTGCTGTCCTAAAGCAACTTGTATGCCTCCCTTGATGACAGAGGATGAACATAAGTCCTTCCAAACAGCGCTGATGTGAGGGTAAAGTGAGCTCCTCTGGGCTAGCAGAAGAATACATACAGTTAAGTCAATCCACTGTGGTGCACTCCTTGAGCACAAAATTCCTTCAAAGGCTCTAGGCCACAAGCACATAATGATCAGAGTATGCTAAGGTATTCTATCCAAATACTTGGATTTACCTCTATCGGGTTTTTTATTTAAATTTTAATTTTATTGGCAAGGTGATATACGTAGGTAAGGTAGGGAGTACATTTCTTGTTGAACTTGTTACCCCTAATTCTGATAAATATATGTGTCTATCTTTAAAGCCATTTACTTAAAAAAAAAAGCTAGTCAAGAAGGGACAGTCATTTTAAGATTAGATGCATAGATTCCCATAAAGCAATTCATATTATTTTAAGAAACATAACACTAAAATGTTTGACATGGTCACTGGACTCAGAAGATTAGAGTTGATGAGAGGGAAATCAACTCTATGCAAGAAATGACACCCTGATAAAATAGGAGAAGATGTTATTGTCTCTAATAGACCATCGTAAGAAACTTGGGTATGTGAAAGGGCGTTATGGGCGAGAACAAGGCACAGCAGGCAATGGGAATATAGGTTATATGTTTGGTGGGTCTTTACCAACCAGGATGCAACTAAAACCTGTAATTCTTGAGATAACTGTACCACTGTTCTGCAAGGGAAAACCTCATGTCATTGTATATGCTTTGAGTTGGTTGATGCATAGAACTAAAGAATGATATGCAATCGGAAGTCAGCAGATAATTCTGTTTGTGAATTTAAATAAATATTATTTAGCACCTGCATCTTAAATATTCAGGGTTTCTTAAGAGTTTTCTTGAGAAAGCCAAGCAAAGGGAGGGAAAGTAACTTCCCAAAGGAACTCTACCAAAAGAGTTTTCATCATCATAATCATGAATTGGAAGCACTGTTACTTACCTTCTTACACAAGTCAAAAGCCAATCCATTTTACAACAGAACAAAATGCTTTCAGATGGCCCTGAGGGCTCACTAGCAATCCTAGCTAATGGGGCACCTGAGGCATGCAAAATGGAAGTTCTGAAGCCAACCTAGGCAGAAAAGCCTGTGATTGTGCATCCAAAATAACCAGCAAAAAGCAGGGCTGAGGGCATGACTCAAGTAGTAGAGACCCCTACTAAGCAAGCAAGCTGACCCACACTGAGATGTTTTCAACAATACTTTTCTCCACCTCATAAAGTATATATTTCTATAATTCAGTTGATTTTAGACTCTTGTTCAATGCCTGTCAACAGTCTCTGGCTCTGTTATGAGGAAAACAATGATTCCCTTTGTTCAAGATTCTAGTTAGTAAATTAGTAAAATTTCCTTCTTTTCTCTTGTATTTAAATAATCACTTTATTTCTGATTTCTTCTTGCCCAATGTTATACTTAATTCTGTTATAAGTGACTTGTACTTTTTGATTCTCATAGAAAAAACTACATTTCTGTGAACTGAGTAAATCATCCTCTTCAAATGAGAGGTGTGTCAATATTTACTGGTGTCATTAAATACTCTCCAGCTGGTGCATAGTTACTTTCTGAATGATGCACACGACTCAATACAGGCTGGACTACTCAGAATCCACCCTCTTCGTGACCTTGTGATATTAGCTGTTTTTGTAGAAAGGGGATCTGGAAAAGTTTCCTCTTTGCAAATATTAAAGTAGAACAGAACTTTAATATCATAGCCTGTTTCCTCACATCTGTAATCCTACCTACTCAAAAGATTGAACCCTGAAGTATTGTGACTCAAAGTAAGCCCTGGAAGAAAAGTCCAAGAGACTCTCTCTCTCTCTAATTAACCAGCTGGGCTGGAGGCATGCTCAAGGGCTAGGGAAAAAAAGATTTTCATTACCATACCAGTTGAAATTGAACTGTTTGGGAAATTTACTTTGTTTTCTGAGTTCTTGGACGGTCAGACTTGAGGATGAGTCATTCATTTTGAGGTTAGCCTGGTGAGTATCAGGGGCTTAGTTCAAATCAGTGGCCTCCTGTGACAGAAATAGCTTAACAATCAGACAGAAATAGCCTGAATCAATTAACACATACCAACTCTTCTATTTAGCCTCTGTAGACTACATCCCCCTGCCTCATTCTTGGATGATTCCTCTTTACCTAGTAGAGAATAAAAGCCAGGAACTGAAAATACCCCTTGTGCAGTGCTTTCCTAGTTGTCTAGGTATTTTTTCATCTTTTCGTTCCTAGGAAAATATGCTTTATCATCATCTTTACAAAATTAATTCAATAATTTTTCAAGTTCAAGTCACACACATGTTGTCTTCCATGAGTATATTCACAATCAACATGGCCCCCTTGAAAGAAGTCAGATATACACAAACAGTATATAAAACAGTGGGGCAGAGGAAGCATGTGCATTGTGAAATGTAACTCAAGATAGGAAAGTATAGAAACACAGATCAAACACAAACTGTACCAAAAGGAGAAACAAATTACTTCAAACCAATGGCAGGAAGAACTTCTCAAAAGGAATGGAATTTTAACCCAAGCAGATAAGATTTGAACCCAGGGAGACAGACTTAAAAAGCTCATCATGAGATTGTACCAACAGAAACTACCAGCTACAAATGTGATTGTGTGTGTGTGTGTGTGTGTGTGTGTGTGTGTGTGTGTGTAGATCAGGGAAAAATGAGGTGTGGGAAACAGCAGCCAGAAATTCAGAGATAAACAATGTATTAATGAGTAACTATTAATATAAACACAGAACTACTCTCTTCTTTGCTTTAAGTCTTACACTCCCTCATAAGCCACAGTATTAGTAAAAAGCGGGGGGGGGGGGGGGGGGGGGAAAGGAGCAGTTAGTTCCCCCTTTGACCTTGCTTGCTGGCCAAAATAATTAGTGTGTTCTGGAAATTGAAATGGATATTTTACAGAATGACATTTATCCTGAGCACATACACATGTTGGGAGAAGGCTTCTCTTGGCACAAAGTGTGTTTAAATGTTTTAATGCTCTCAAGGGTGGATACCTGTCTTAATGGGAGCATGTACAATGACCAAAGTTTAATGAGCAGGCCAGTCTTAAATTCTCTTAGCCCAATTGATAAAAATGTAACAACAGGAATGATTAAATGTACCAGATATGAGTACAAAGGGAAACTCTTGCCCTAAAGCAACTATGAGCCAACCCTCAATCTATTGTTTTTACCATAATTACTCCTGGTATTAAACACACCTTGCACCTGCTATCAGATGTGTCTGTGTTGTTTGCTATCTTTCTGTCTTTCTTTCACTTTGCTTTACTAATAAACTTTCTTGGTCGTCACTCCAATGTGTCCTCAAATTCTTTTCTATGACAACATCAAGAACTAGGTATCCAAGGGCTAGGCAGAGGCCACCTCGCGTTTAAAGACCTTCTCCCTGGAGCATCATCAGCCACCCATCCAGTAGTGAGGGTGTGTGTGTGGGGGGAGGGGGGGGGAGGGGGGACAGAAACAGAGAGCAGAGAAAGGAAGAGAGAGACAGACAGAGCAGGATCTGAAGAGAAACTTAACTAAGGCATAATTAAAGTAAAAAGTTAATAATTTGAGCATTTTGCAACACTAAAAGAAAGGAAGGCTACTAGTATGTGTTAGAATAGTGCTCTAGCCCTTTTCCCTTTGAGACTACTGCTATCTTCACAGCTGTCCAATTTATAATGGTTTTTAAATGACAAACTAAAAAATGCAGGCCTTATTCATTAAAATATAAAGAAATAAAATGTACCATCTGGTTTGTATTTTAAACTGGAGTTGAGAAACTATTTTTTCAAAAAGTTTATCCAATTGCAAGATTATTAGAAATAGACTATAGAGCCAGAGAATGATGAGCTGGAGCATCAAGGATATAATGGTGACATTTTCAAACTAATCATAATCTCAAAGAATGTCTACTGGAAATTCTTAGAAAATATCACTTTGTATGGTATATACAACAAAAAATTTTATCATCTGCTTTTGTAAATTTTACAGCTGAACTTAAAAATGTATTAGAATACAAATAACACTGTGGAACTGGAAAGACATGCAAATAGTAAAAATAGAGACTAACGTAACACAGAGAAAAAGAGCTGTGCCTTGACTAGGTTTTAATTAGCTAGGCAATTGTCAAACTATACATTACTAGGTGTACAAGAGCAAGGACCAGCATGTTTTTGTAAAGAGTCAGAGAGTAAATAATTTATGCTATGTGGGATATCTGAGATGCCATACCTCTGTTATAGCAAAGAAGCAGCCACCGAAAAATACATAAAGGACAGACATGGTTGCTTCTCAATAAAACTTTTCAAAAGCATTCCATTGGCATTCAGTGCAAACTACAAAGAGTGGTTAAACGTGTGATGAGACAAGGTAGTTACTACAAGGTAGTTAATCTTGTGGTAAGGACTCAGGTGAGGCCCAGCTACATAACAATATGGCAGAGAAGCAGAAAGAAAAGCAGCTATGTGCAGAAGTGGCCAAGCACATGGAGTTGTCTGGATGTGCAATTAGCCACCTAGAAAGACCTAACTTGCTAACTTGCATTAATCCCTTCCATGGCCAGCAATCCCACTGATTTAGCTACTGTGACTAGGCTTCACCTCTTTTTTTTTATTATTGTGAAAATACTGTACAGAGGGGTTACAATTACGTGGGCAAGGTAATGAGTACATTTCTTATCAAGCATTGTTGCCTCCTCCTTTGTTTCCCCTTCCCATCCCTTCCCATCCCCCCGCCCAGCCCCTGCTCTTGTACATCTCATTGTTGCAATGGGTCCACCTGTATCCCTATTTAAACAATTTGTTTTTTCCCTTCCCCTCCACAAATTATACCAACATCAAATTCAGTGAAAACAGGGGTTATATTGTGGGGGAGGGACATACAAAACAACAAAGAAATATCTTATAAATATGTTAGAAACAATAGCAAGAAAGAAAAAACATTTGAGGTGCACCACTTCAATACCACACATTGAGTTCCAATCCCAGCACATAAGCCTTTGGGGAACAAATCACATCCAAAGCACATCGTAGTTCAACTGACAACAGAAAACAAAGTAGAAAGAAAACAATGTCCAAGTCCCTGAGACTATATGAAAGGAATTGTAAAGCAATGAAAGGCTAGTCATCAGAAATTTCTGCTGACTTTAAACAGAGCTTTTAAACTTACAACATATGATTCAATTACATAAAGAAGAAAACAGCTGAGTCACACAGAAAATGCTAATGAAGCCATGATATACTTCAATATGCCTCAAATAATTCCATCCATGTTAAAAAAGCTAAACAGATTGAAATTGCCTAGATGGGTGTTAAAAAGCAGCAAAATGTTATAGTGGCACATAAATCATCAGTGGTGTAGAGCTGCCACAATATTTAAAATTAAACCAAAAATAATTTACCTAATAATGAGGCAAATCTGGACGTTCCTGGGTCCCAAACTGATGCAATTTGCAGTTGTCCCTCTAGGACATGTGATGCAAATTTTGGAATATAGAATGAGGTATAATAACTGTGGATATTTAAGATGAGAAAATAAATTATGAGAAATGACCATTTTTAAAATGTAAGAAAAATAGTCAACAATCCAATTAATAAATGAGCTAATGAGCTAAAGAGAGATTTCTCAGAAGAAGTAAAAATGGTCAACAGATACATGAAGAAACATTGTGTTGTGTTAATTTGCATTTCCTTTATGCCAAAAATGTTCAACCTTTCTTCATTCAACCACTCTGGAAGGCAATATGAAGGTTCCTCAGAAAACTAAACATAAAAACTACCCTAGAAGCCAAGTATCTCACTCTTGGTCATTTATCCAAAAGATTACACACTAGGATACCGTAAAGCCACCAGTACAACCATGTTCATTATAGCATCATTCACCATAGCCAAGGTATGGAATCGGCCCTCAAGAAAATATGGTATATATAAACAGTGGAATTTTACCTCACCCATTAGAAAGAATGGTATTGCATCATTTGCAAAGAAACAGAAGGACCTGGGGGAAAATATGTGAAGTGAAGTAAGTCAGGACCAGAGAAACAAAGGTGGCTTGCTTGCTCTCCTAAGTGGAAGCTAGAGTTAGTTTATAAACAGAGAAGTAACTACTTTGGGAGTTATACAAGTATACACAAATGTACTAAGAGAAATATGGTAGATTCGGGGGAGAATTCAGTGTCATTCCTTAGAAGGGCTACATCAAATGTCAATAAAAGAAACATCAGCTGAAGAGAAGAAGGGGGAGAAAATGCACTCAAAATTCAATGTGTATCTTACATAATTAAGAAACATGAGGGAAGAAGGGTTGGAGGGTGGAGTAGGATACTCAAAGGAATGATATTTACCCAGATGCAGTATATTCATATTCATAAACTACTTTGTTGAATAGCAACTCCTTTGTACAACTACTTAAAGATAATAAAAAATAAATACAACAATCCAGAAAACTACTTTTATTAGCTACTTCACATGACACATTTATACTAGACACATTTATACTAGATTTGATTGCTGCATATTCTTCGATCATCCTTTCACATGATGGAGTTTTGTACTATCTTATAGAGAAAGATTAGAAAAGGATTTGTATTAGTGAGAAGCCTTAAAACTGAAATTTCAGTTGCTACAAGTAAATCTGTCTCTGTCCATGAATAAAATGTTTCTCAACAATGTTTATCATACTTTCAAAGAAACCTGAAGAGCGATCTCAGAGCTGATGAAGTTAGAAGTCCCAGAACTATGCCAAACCAACCAAGAAGTTAGAAGAATTGGTCTTCTGCATGAATATGCAGATATAATGTCGAACTATGACGGGTCTTGATTGGTATTTCTGCACAATGAGTGACATAGGATAAAGGTTATAGCTAAATCAGTTCCTTCAGTAAGGATAAATAAAAATTCTAATTGGTAAGAAGGCATGATGTTATATGTGTACGGTGGCATACAGTGTAACATAAAGTCTGCTGTGTTTTACAGTCTGAGGCTCTTGGATTCACTAATGTTCAAATAGTTTATTTTGTTCCTTATTATGGTCAAGATTAACACCCAAACAAAGCATTCATGACAAATAACAAGTGCTGGGTCAGGGGCTCCGTTGGCTCTCGTTAGGACAAGTAAGGGTCTGATCAGGGTCCTAGCCCCAGGATAGTGTACAAAAGCAAGCAGGAGCAGAAGGAGTCAGAGAATTGCCTGAAACTAAAGTCTATTAGGGATATAATTGAGAATCCTAATTCCAGGGCAGGAGCAAGCAGGGCAAGAATGAGTCACACAGAACTTGGAGGACTTCCAGGAATGGGACCAGAGGCCAAATGCTGTCCTGATTAAAGTCTGTCTAGCTCCCTCCTGCCTGCCGTGGCTCTTGAGCAAGCCCCATCATCCCCTATATCAGAAGCAGATGAAAAGATTTCACCGGTTTAAGCAGAATCATTGCCAGGTTAAAGTGCTCTAGATAGGGGAAAATAGTTACTCTGGACCCTTCCGCAAAAACCAGCACGTGGAGTTTACAAGGAGACAAAGTCTCTGAAAGTGGGTGGAACATTTACCTCTATTGACTTCTAAGGGTATCTGAAACATTCTAAATCATCAGTAATATTTAAATTAATTCATAAAAGCAACAAATCTCTCAAGTGGGTGGCATTATCAATTTCATTGTGCAGATGAAACAACTCCAATGCAGAGAGGCTACATTATTTGTCCCCAAAGCCAAGATTTGAACCACAGACCTGATTTTAGAATGTGTGTCTCAACTCCCATATTATAACCATATGTCAGGTGAGAACTACAATGGCTTTCCATACCAAGTGGAAGGTGAGCTAAGTGCTCTTTTCTGACATTCTATGTGTCTCAGATTGTACTGGATATTAGCTTTTGCTGATATGGGTCACTTTAAATTTGGCTAATTCAGTCTTTTCTATTGACAAAACTGAATGTTTGTTCCTATTGAACAATGCATCTGTAGGTGCCACAACACACAATGCATGACTGCAAAAGAGTTCATTTGTGAAATGACGCATCCTTTTGGCCATAAAAATATTATATAAAAGTTAAAATGTATTCTGATATTTTTTCTTTCCTGGAGAGTTCTGCCGTCATAGAAGAGTGCTTTGGGCTGGAGACGTAGCTCAGTGGTGCAACACTGCTCTGGCATGTGCAAGGTTCTGAGTCCAACCTCCACGATCATGAGAAGAAAATGCTTACTTACAGCAGTAGGCAAGAGTTAGAGAATCTAGCTGTACTAGCTCAGCCTCCAGTAGAAAGGCTTGGTCAACCTCAGCCAGATGCCACACAACCTTCTCTTCATTCCATGGCAGTTGCTTCAAGGTCATGAGCAAGACAGAGAGCATTAGGAGCAGAATCTGGTGACATGTACAGTGGACACACCTAACTGAGAGCACACCCAAAAGGAAGGAAAATGACTCGCAGGAGTCCAGAGTCCATAATTATACTGTTAAGGAAATCTTCAGAAGCAGGTGTCTTAAGTATTAGGGCATATTTCTTAACACAAAAAAAATTACATTTCAAATGAAGCGCAGGAAAACTGTTGCTCTGAGGTTACCAAAGAAATCTTAGGAAATACAATACAGGATTTGTTCCCAGGGTAAAGAGCAAGGGTGTATGCTAGTTTAGATGCGGAATGTCGTGGAAAGGTCCATGTGTTAAGGCTTTTTCCTCTGCATGTAGTTACCAGGAGGTGGCCAAACTTTTAAGAGGTGGGGCCTAAGAAGATTTTAGGTCATTCAAGGTTGTATCCTCAAAGGGGAGTGTGGGTTGGCAATCTCTCTCTCTCTTTGCTTCCTGGATGTCATAAAATGTACAGCTCTCTTCACCTCCTTCTCCCACCATGACATGCCACTGGTCCCTAGCAACATGTCTTACTAATCACAGACTGGAACCTTCAAAATTATAAACCAGAATAAACCTTGAGTCTTTTAAATTGGATGCCTTTGAGTATTTTGTTACAATAATACAAAGCTAATACACAATGGTAACGACTGTGCAATGACCAAGTATCACAGATTGTGCCAGATATTTTATCACTCTGATCTAATTCTCACTCAGATTATAAATGGCAGAATTACAATTTGAACTCAGTTCCTTAGGATTCCAAATCCATTGCTTTTTCTACTACATTAAGCTGCTTAATACACTAAGCAATATCTTGTCTTTAAGAAAGCACTTGTATTTTTCTTCCTAGATGCTAACATTATATCAGATGTCAGATGTGGTTGTTATATGACATTGTACAGCTAAACTGATTTATGGAAGTGCTAAAGAATAAGCATTTAATGGGTCTGGTAGTAACTGCTTATGGCATCAAAGCTGTGAATGTGCATGAATTTTCAAGAATAAAACCATGGGAAATTTTCAATCCAAAAATTATGGTAATAACACTTACCTCTCACCAATCCTACCATGAAAATGGACATGTGCGTTTTTGTAGTCTGAATGCTTCTGAAGTCCAGACACATAAGTTTCTAAGTATGTAATCACAGGGTGCAACAAGAAAATATGACATCAGAAACGACTCTTGGTCAGAAGGGCTACCATGCAAGGTAGAAACCTCTGATGAAATGAGGAGTTGACTATTAAATCTCTCAAGATAAACAAGTTAGGCTCGAAGGACAGAAGATTCTAGAGATAAATAGCATTGCCCTTTGTAAAAAAAAAGCCCTAGGGTTTTAGTCTGTGGCACTTGATTAAAGCAAGATAAAACTGCTATAGAAATCCATATTACACCTACAATCCATGCAAATTGTAGATTACATCTACAATCCATGTAGATAGATGTTTAACAAAAATAATCAGAGCTAACTTAAAAGTAGAACAAGTTGTTTGAGTATGTATGAAGATCTTTTTAAAGATATCATTCTAGGGCTGGGAAGGTGGCTCAGTGGTAGAGCGCTTGCCTTGCATGCATGAGGCCCTGGGCTCGATTCCTCAGCACCACATAAGCAAAAAGAAAAAAGCCAGAAGTGGCGCTGTGGCTCAAGTGGTAGAGTGCTAGCCTTGAGCTGAAGAGCTGAGGGACAGCGCCCAGGCCCAGATTCAGGCCGCATGACTGGACCCAAAAAAAAAAAAAAAGATATCATTCTACTTTTTGTGAAGAAAGAAAGAAGAAAAGAAAGAGAGGGAAGAAGATAGGGGGAAAGAGAGAGACAGAGAGACAGAGAGAGACAGAGAGATAGAGGATAATTTAACCAATTGCCATTATCTTGGGAACTATGATAAAATCATGTGGCTCACGTGTTTGATTCTCTTTAGTGCCTCCTGTCTTTCTAAGAACATTTGTTTTAAATTCTGAAAATTATTTCTCCTGACTTTTCACTGGTCGGTATGATGTCAACTTGCTATTCATAGAAAGATTACCCAATTTAAATAGAACTATGCTTCTTTCCAATTACCCTGTAAAACCATCCATTGCTCCAAGGCCTGTGGCTGTGTGGTACTTTTCTCATACTAACATGTCTGTGGCTCACTTTCATGGTTTTATAACATCAGCAGGAAAGCACAAAGAGTCAAAAGGGGGGGGGGGGAAGGAGGAATATCATGATAAAATATCCCTGTTACCATGTATACATGGATTTGTTTGAACTAGCATCTCCTCCCTGGACCCTTAGTCTGCTCATTCTCATATTCCAGACAGCACTTTCCTTTCCTTTTCAGAACCAGCTGAAGCTCATGCGTGAGCCCTCCGCAGCTAGCTCACTACTCATCTGTATCATCTCCTGGCAGTTGACTCTTATTGCATTACTATTGCATTTCAAGGAAACAGTTTCAGAGCTGGAAGAGATTCTCATGGTCATGTATTCCAAATGCCTCATTTTATGGATGGGGAAACGAAAGCTTCTGGAGACAATATTTGCCCGTAGTCACAGAACTCACAACAGAACTGGAACCGCTTTCTGGGATATCTCCCAGATCTCTTCCCCACAGGAAAGTTGCCCATCTTCATGTACTGATCACTGATGACTTGACCTAACATTGGGCTCTAATCATTCCTTTTACAGAGACCCTGAGCAGTTAGGGTCTTGATCCCTTAAAATGTGGTAGAAAAAATATTCTTATCTTTATCAAAGAAAGCCACTCCTTCTGACTTAGAGACAATTAATGGATGCACCCACTCATTAAGAAAAGCAGTTTCACTTTTATATACTAAGATTAATGTATGTCTATGTAATGTAATATAATGCCTGATAAAGGAGAGATATAAACAAAAGATCCATATAAACCTAAAAAAATCAATAGAAATAAATAGTATTAGTTATTTAAAAGTGACAAATTTTTTCTTCCTGGCTACCTAAGTTACATATTCAGGGTTTATATTGATTAAAATTTAGTATAGATTTGAATAAAGTCTATATTTTCTAAATTCTAAAACAGAACAAACCTGGGATATCAAAAATCTCAAGCCAAATTTGTACCGTGTATTTATGTCTTTCATTTTGAGATGCTAATCAGCACTAAATTATTACAGATGGCATAGACATTGTCATCTTATAAGCATCAATTCATCTAGAGACAAACCAGCCCACAATCCATCTGGAGAGAGAAAGCAAGCAACATCTACTGAGTGCCAACTACATGCTAGTCTCTTCCATATAGATTATCTCATGGTAATGTCCATAACACCTGAGAGGTAAATATCTTATTCTCCTTGTTTTTAATAGATGAAGGGAGATTTTATATATATCTATATGTATATATATGTGTATAGATAGATAGATAGACAGATAGATAGATAGATATTGCAAGTAGTAGACCCAGAATTTGAATGTAAAACAGTGATCTGTTTTTCTCTATATCATGCCTCTTATTCCCAAAGAAACCCTCAAAGATCACCAACATAATGCAGAAAATTTGCTGAGTGGGAGTGTGTCAACCATTAGAAAATGAGAGCGAGGAAGGAAAGGCCACCACAGAAATAGAAGTGGCTCATCGATCCAAGCATAGAAAGCACCTCCCACAACCTAGAGAGGAAGCCAGGTGACCTGTCCAAGTCACACAGCAAAACAGAGGTGGAGCTAAGTTGTCTATCAGACCTCGCTTGAGCATGCGCCACAGCCCACATCATCACACCGCTTGCTGACCTTTTCTTCTGATTATGACAGCAATACAAATTAACTGCATAAAATGATTTTCAAAAATAAAACAATAACTAGACTATCCTGTATCATGCTGTGTCATTTTGCATATGTCAATAGGGAAACGTGACCAAGAGGGCCTGTGCAAAGTAGTCACCAATGCTGAAGTTCTAATGGTGCAGCTGTTGTTACCATTTGTTCAGTTTGGACCTATGGCCCAGGTCCCTTACCTCTCTGTAAGTTTCTTTCTTTCTTTCTTTCTTTCTTTCTTTCTTTCTTTCTTTCTGTCTGTCTGTCTGTCTATCTTTCTTTCTTTCTGTCGGTCGTGGGGCTTGAACTCTGGGCTTGGGCTCTGTCCCTCAGCTCTTCATCTCAAGGCGAGCACCCTACCACTTGAGCCACAGCGCCACTTCCAGTTTTCTAGTGGTTTATTGGAGGTAAGAGTCTCATGGACTTTCCTGCCCATGCTGGCTTTAACTGTGATCCTCAGGTCTCAGCCTCCTGAGTAGCTAGGATGACAGGCCACCAGTGCCCGGCCTCTCTGTAAATTTCTTTAACTTATATAAAAAGACATGATTCTTATCATGAAATAGTAAGTGAAGTAAAAGTCTTTCCCTTTTCCCACAATCCCACCCCCCAATACAACAATAAAAATCAACTGGAGTGCATTCTTCTATATAAAAAAGAGAGAATTCCATATGTCAGATTCTTAAGTTTCATTTTCTCATTTACTATGCTAGAGACACCTATTCCACATGAGAAAGTGTAAAAACTAATTCATTATTTTCAACTGCTACACAAATTTGCATGACCAGTATAACATCTACCACATTTTCCCAATTAACAAATACTTTGATTTCTTTTACATTTTTAACAATTCTACCCAAACCAACATCTTTCCTAGATGTTATTTCATATGACTGCTCCAAGGCAAACACCGAAGCATCTGGTCACCACCTACCTTGGTTCAAGAATGACAAAGGGCCTGATGGAGAAGGAACGGAATCTGAGCAGAGGAGGAAGAAGCAAGGGAGGATGAAGGCTCTGCGCAGTGTCCTAATTTTCAGTGACACATTCATTAAAGCACTTAAGAGTAGTAAGAAAGATGGGTCTCAGGGAAAACAGCAGTTGTGAGATCTGAGTTTCTCATCACTACAAACTGGTTCTCTGTTGGACACAACCTTATCTCCCTCTCTGTTCAAGGGAGCTAGATTAGATACTCTCTACCTCAGGTTATTTTATGGATTACTTAATGTAGACAGATTAGAATTTAGATGTTAGAGATGTGTATATGTGTGCCTGCGTGTGTCAAAAAGAAAAAAGAAAATATAAAAGGACAAAACAAGACAATAACAAGGCAAATGTACCTAACAGCTTTCATATCCTGAACATTGGCCTCTAATTATTACATAATCAGTATTTCTAATGTTCAGAGGAAAGAGGTAAAGTAGATTGTTTTCCCAATATCATAATTCAAATTAATAAATATGAGCCATTTTTTTAAAAATGCTGGCAGGACCACCAAGAAGCATCTATCTGCTTAACTCTTACATTTTAGTATTTCTTAGCTCTAATTTTCCTGGGAACTAAGAGGATTTAGGAACAATGAAGATTGCTTTTTATATCTCATCTAAAGTTTTGCATCTGAAGAAGAAAATTAATGCCAATAATATAAGGAAGTTTAAATGAAGCTTCATTGGTGCAAAAATTTGAGCTGGGATGGTTCTTTTTCCAAATCCATTACTGGAAAAACCAGGTTTTGAACCATCGCTGCTTGGATCCTCCTCCCTTTTGATTGTCACACTGAAGGACTGTATTTCTCTTCAAATCAATATAGCGATAGGTTGAAAAAGCTCAGAACCACTGATGACATTGATGACAGTCTTGCCAGAATCCCAGTGTTTATTGGATGTCTAGATAGAGAGCACCATTGTGAAGGACTGGCTTTAACATCATTATTTCTGAAGCTATCACTCTCTTCCCTTCTCATGGTAGTTCTCCTACTTAAATTCTTTTTTTTTTTTTTTTTTTGGGTCCGGTCGTGGGCCTGAACTCTGGGTCTGGGCGCTGTCCCTCAGCTCTTCCGCTCAAGGCTAGCGCTCTACCACTTGAGCCACAGCGCCACTTCTGGCTTTTTTCTTTTTGCTTATGTGGTGCTGAGGAATCGAACCCAGGGCCTCAGGCATGCAAGGCAAGCGCTCTACCACTGAGCCACCTTCCCAGCCCTCAAATTCTTTACCTTTGTTTTTTTTACTTATTTCTTCTACCTAGTCTCTTACTCTTTTCTTCATCATTTGCTTCAACATTCATTTATCTTATTGAATCAATTATTGTTGAATCAATCATCATCATCATCATCATCATCATCATCATCATCATCATCATCCTAGTCCTGGGCTTAAACAGCCTGGGGACTGTGCCTGAGCTTTTTCCCCCCATCAAGACTAATGCTTTATCAACTGAACCACAACTGTATTTTTGGGTTTTGTAATCAGACATAAGAATCCCTTAATTTTGATGTCTGGGCTGGCTTCAAACTGCAATCCTCAGATCTCAGCCTCCTGAGTATGAGACACTGGTGAATCAATTTTTTTAAGTGAAAAAAAGAGGATTTCGGAGACATTAAAGCTGCATTTGAAAGAGACATGACCTTTTAAATGAGACAAGTCTACAATTAAATCTTAGCTTCTGCCACTTAAGTTCTGTGGCTTTGAAAACTCCGTCTTTAATTTCCCAGAATCTCCATTTCCTCAGTTTGAAATTCAGTATATTTATTTTACAGTGGTCATGTGTGTGTGTGTGTGTGTGTGTGTGTGTGTGGTGTCTGTGTATATTAGTGTGTGGTGTCTGTGTGTCTGTGTGTGTTGTGTATATGTGTATGTGTGGTATCTGTGTGTATGTATATGTGTGTGCTGTCTGTGTGTGGTGTGTGTGTGTGGTGTGTGGTGTGTGTGGTGTCTGTGTGAATATGTGTGTGTGTGTGTGTGTGTAGTACTAGAGTTTGAACTCAAGGACTTGTACCCGCTAGGCTGACATTTCACCACTTGTACCATATCTCTGGCTCTGTTAGGGTCTCTCTTCCCATCCAGGCATACACCTGAGCTTTGATCTGCTCACTTTAGGCTTCTCACATGGTTGGGTTCACAAGCATGTACCTTCTTGCCCACCTTTCTTCCCTGAAGCTAGTCTCAAGGGCTTTTCTGCCAGGTTTGCCTCAAACAATAATCCTCCTGATATCAGTCTCCTAAATTACTAGGATTATAGGTAAGAGCCTCCTGTACTTTGCACTTCTCAGTGTTTTAAAATGAGATCATCTAATCTCAGCAAAAGGCCTGGCTCACAGATACCAAATTGACATTCATTTCCTTCATTTACTACATCTGATCCCACCTTACATAGGTAAACTTTAGCTAACAGCCACTCACCTTGATACCTCACCAGTTAACAAATCAACATTGAGGACTTTTATGTAAGGCACAATGGGAAACCTAGGGTGACAAACACCATTCACTCCCATTCAAGAGATGCTAATAACCTGGTTAAGGTTCATGTGTGGGAACACAGGAAATATGGAACAATAATAGAAGTTGGTCGGTTGTCAGCTTACCAATAGAAGTTGGTCACTAAACTCATTTAAAGTATTGATCCTCTGACTGGTTGCCAGAGCACTAGTGGCTGCGAGTTTGCAGTTGGACTGAAATGAAATGTCACAGGAGCAAAAGGATGTGAAAGAAGAGCTGAAGTTAGGAAACCTGTGAAAGAGAGAAAGGTAGTTTATTCTGAACACAGCCTTTGGATTCTGCTCCACCTCATCTTCCCTCAGTGACCTTCAAAGATCTTGTTTACTTGCAAGGAAGTGTTCAGTTCCAGACTCGGTATTAAGCCACAAAAATACCACCCATAAACACTGTGATCGCTGCCTCCTCCTCCCCTCTGACAGCTTATCTCCTGGCCTGGCCGCTCCTTGCTCCTTCCTCCCTCCCACATCTCAACAGGATACAAAACAGCCTTTCTTTTTGCTGGGATTATTTAGAAGCAGTTCCCCATAATTACAGTAATCTTATCTCCTTTGAATTCACCACAATTACCCCTTTGCTTTATATCAGCCCCTTTGCTGCAAGACAGACATTATTGGTAAGCTTTGTGCAATGGTGCAATGTTGTTTTTTTAAAGTGGCATCTGCTCTAAGAGACTAATGTTCCTATTTGACTGACTCATTTGGTGGGAACATGTCTACATGCCAATATGAATGGCTGTGGGTGGGAGATGCAGAAAGAGGAACCATCTGACAGAATGTTTTTTCGGTGTTTCAGGTTACAAACAGGCTAATTTTGCTTCCTCCAGAAGCACAGTCCACCGCAGTCTTGGGAGTAGAGGTATCTAATCATCTTGTAAGGAAGTATACTTTGCCTCAGGATGGGTGAAGATGGTCCTGCTTCTCGGAAGCATTTAGATTACCGAGGAGATTTTCATCTGTATTTCTTTCTCCTCCACAGCCTGATGGTCTCTCCTCCAGTGAGCCTCTTTGAAGCACTTCTGAGCTCTGTCTGAGGACTCCCTGGGTTCAAAACCAAGTTCCCCAGGTCCAGTGGCCTGCTTCCTCTTGATCCATCCTCAGGTGGCCTTAAGAAATCAGAGGAGCATGTAGTTCTGTCAGAGTTCATTTACCTGTTCAGTCTATTATGTGGTAGCCCTTGGGGATACAAGGATGAATAAACCAGAAATTCAGCCTAAGAATGCTCATTTGCATAAGGCCATGAACAAGATCTAGAACATAATGATGCTGATACCTTTAGCAGCAGGAAGGAGTTGGTAAAGTTGTTCTGGGGTGATAACAACTGAGTGGGAAGCAAAATGTCCATCGCTACGCACAAACTTCAAACAGCTTTCAGTGGATATACTATTTGTTTTTTGTTTTTGTCTGCTGTGGGGCTTGAACTCTGGACCTGGATGCTGTCCCTCAGCTCTTCAGCTCAAGGCGAGTGCTCTATCACTTTAGCCACAGCGCCACTTCCAGCTTTCTGGTGGTTAATTGGTAATAAGAGTCTCATGGACTTTCCTGCCTCGGCTGACTTTGAACCTCAATCCTCAGATCTCAGCCTCCTGAATAGCTGGGATAACAGGCTCCCAGCCCAGTGGATATATCTTATTATCCAAACCAACTCCACTTTCTAGTTTTATAGACCTTTCCTGATATGATACACTAGCAATACCCACCCTTTCTCCTCTACCACCATGATCAACCAGTTGAGATAGATCCTTTCCTTTTTCCCCAGCCCCCTTGTACTCGTGACTCATTTCAGCCTGAAATGAGTGCTCCATCATCACCTCCACCAACAACACCATGCCAACTGTGGAACTAACTCACTTCCCAGTTCTTTAAATATTTCCTCCAACCACTGTACCAAAGGAGATATACTTATTACTTGACATTGTAAATGTAATACCACTGTATATCACCTCTAAAATAACAATAAAGTAAAATTCTGAACAAAGATTAGCAAAAAAAAATTCCTCCAACCACACCAAACATTTTATAGCTTCTCTGAATTCCCATAATACACAGGCTATAGGTACAACTTAGATAATGTATGCAAAAATAACTGTGAAACCCCCATAAAGTGCAATGCAAGCATAAGATTACCTTCAATAGTGTAAACTGGTAAGTGTAAATGGCTGTCATTGACAGGAGCTACATTTCCTTAGGCAAGTTGGTTATTGGTTATAAAATCAAATTGGGGAAAGCACATCCACATTACAGGTGCTTGTGAAGAGTAATCAAATATGTTGATATGCATATGAAATCTCTGGCTTGTCATAACAGCTCTTGACAGGATGGTGATTAGATTTGGAAGTATTGCTTATTTTCAAAGAGGTTTAGTGCTTTACTGTATTCCTTTATTGTTTTGTTAACCAAAATAGGTGTATTCTTTTTCTTTGGTGGAAGGTAAAAAAAAATGTTTTAGGAAGGATAATCATGAAAGATAAAGATTAAACATCTTTCAGAGCTCTGCAACTTGCAGTTAGAAAAACTAAGAAGTAAAGAACTCCAGGCCTGGAGATAAAGACAGGTTTCTAATCCCATCTACCACACAGAGATAGGAGGTTGGAAGACAAACCAGGCAAAGTCAGCTTAAGATCCTATCTCAAGGAAGGAAGGAAGGAAGGAAGGAGGAGGGGAGGGAGGGGAGAAGGAAGGGAGGGAGGGAGGGAGGGAGGGAGGAAATGATGACAAAAGGACTGAGGGTAGAGTACTTGCTAGGTAAGCACAACACACTGTATTCAAGTCCCAGTAAAAATAAATAAATAAAAAAGTATAGTTTTATAATGAGTGGACTCCCTATTTCTATCTAGTCATTTCTTGGCAGGAAGACAATGGTTTAGCCCTGAAACTCCCTTCCAGACTATGAGTCCATCTTGCTCTGCAGACCGTGTTTATAAAATTGAAGGTGCCTGCTGGCTAATGAAAGCAGGAGGGACAGGGTGACAGCAGGAGGGACAGGGTGACAGTGGTTTAAAGGCAGAATTCAAAGGTTCTCCATGTAGAGTTTGGATGCTAAGCCATCAACACAGAACAATGCTTTCCATCCACGGGCATTTTAAGCCCTTCCAGGGGACATTTGCCAAGGTCGGCAGATATTTTTGATGGTTGTATGGTGGACAGGGTGAGAGGAGACATTTTCTACTGGCATCAAGTGAGTAGAGGCCAGGGAGCAGCTCATCATCTCATGTTGCTCAAGATGGTGCCTAACAAAGAATTATCTGGCCCCAAATGGTAATAGTGCTAAAGCAAAGAAACCCTGCTTTAGATGCAACTGAAACCCACCATACTGATTCCACAAACCTGTGCTGAGTGACTTGAGCATCTTCTCCTGGCATCTTCCCTAGACCAAGAGTCCATGATGCTCACATTGGGATTTGTTCATATGCATCTACAAGCTTTAAAGACCCATACAAATGTCAGTTCCTAAATGACACCTTCTCTAGGTAGGCTACTTCCTTCTGTCTCAGTCAGATGTGGATATTTTAATGATCCATTCCTGGAATATTTTTAATATATATTTTTATTGCAAAGATACTGTGCAGAGGGGTTTACAGTTACATGAGTAAGGTAATGAGTCCATTTCCTATTGAGTATTGTTACCCTTCCTTTGTTTTTCCCCTATCATCCCTGGAATATTTTAATGTAGGGTATTGATTCCAGGTCTGCAAGAGGTAAACCAAACAGCATGGAGAATTAAGGTTAATCACAGCAAGAAGCTACTACCACCCATAGACTGGAAAAGTCCATGAGGGCCAGAGCCTCAGACAAGGTGAAGCAGATAGGAAGAAATATGTCTTCTGCCCTCCAATCTCCGCGCCCCCGCCCCCCCCCCCCCCCCCCCCGCCCCAGTGCTTCCCACTGGCTGAATTCAAGTAAAATTCAACTATCTGGGTTTGAACCCAGGAAATACAGCCTACAAGTCATCACTTTGGCAAAACACACCAAGTGAAACAAAAGAAAAAATAGACCTATGGGTCTAATAATAGAAGATGCCCAAGACCCACAAAATACTGTATACTTTGTAACGGCTTTAGTACAGACTTCTCACCATTATTCTGTTTCACTTACTCTTTTCCTCCCAGCTGGAATACAGATGTGATGGAGGAAGCTAAAGTAACTATCCACTATAAATAAATAAATAGCCATCCACTAGTCTCAAGATGCAGTTTACGGATGACACAGAACCAGGACAGAAAGAGCCTGGGCCTCTGAGACAGTACAGCTGTAGTACTA
Organism: Dipodomys spectabilis; assembly: GCF_019054845.1. Lineage (NCBI taxonomy): Eukaryota > Metazoa > Chordata > Mammalia > Rodentia > Heteromyidae > Dipodomys > Dipodomys spectabilis. Next base: position 25,670,781 of record NW_024870696.1, read on the forward strand.
CCCACCTGAGCATTTGCTTAAGAGAGATAAATTTGAGGTGTGGCCAACTGATTTCCATTCTTACTTTGGATCTTTTTGAATAGTAGCTAAAGCAAAATCCTAATAAACAAAAGCTACTTTGCTCAGCAGTCACGATATCTAAAAAAAAAAAAAAAAAGTAGAGCTTCTGATTTATTCATTCATTTGCAGACTAGACACTAACAAGTTCGGAGACAATGCTACGCAGTGTTTTATTTCTGCAAAACTTCTCAATTACCTTGCTCAAACAAGTACTTAATTTTTTATTCCTACATTAAAAACTAAAATGTCTGTTGGTTATAATATTATCAATAGGAAAAGGGGAAAAACTAACAAGTGACAAATTGAATCCTTAGGAATCCTGCTTCTCAAACTATGACTGGCAGCGCCATTGCCTAGTGGGCTTGATAAAAAACAGATTCTGGGGCCCCAGATTGTTTGGGTCCCCTTGGGGTGAGGGATGAAAATGTGCATGGGTCATAAACTCCTCAGGGAGACAGAGGCTGCTGGTCCAGGAACCACACCTGAGGAACAAATGGCTCGAGGATGTGACTGTGCAGGATGGAGACCAGTCACTGAGAAGGGTCCCTTGTGTTAGACTGCTAGACATGCATCCATGTGGAGCCTCTTAAGTGTAACATGCAGAAAGATGAGGTTATACACATTCCTACAGTGGAAAGACCACTAAAGAACCCCAAGACAAACCAGACTTAAGTGTCTTGGTCAAAGCATCCAAGTGATTAGAAGATTCAAGCGATTGGCTGAATGCACCAAAACCATACCGGGGCCCCAAGGAGAGGAGACAACAGTTTGTGGCCAGCTTATCTGTTTTTCAGACCAGAGAGCAGACCGTACAACCCTACACAGTCACTGCAGTAACCAGTTCTGAGCAGACTCCTGAGCCACAAGCATAGCTGGGAGATGTAGGAGAACTCCCCAGCCCATCACAAACACAACACAGGTTCAAAAAGATGAAGAACTGTCTTGTTATTCGAGTACAATTTCAATGCCAAATCTCTGAGCTTATCGCCCTCCTCCCACTAAATTACTACCCTCAGTACTTCCTACACAGAAATACTGGTGTTGCCAAGGAGCGTGGGTTAAAGTGAAGCCCGGTGATCTAATCCATTTCTGTGAAGTGTGTATGAGATTTCACGTAGACAGTAGAATAAATGATTTCACGGCCTGGAAATAAATTATTGTCTGTCTAAACAGAGATGACAAATTTAGATATTGGCAGAGCTTAACAGAAGACTTCCTTCCTCCTCCTGCCTTTTCCTGTTCCTTCTCCTTTAGCTCTCTTCCTCTGCCTCTTAGCTCCCACTCCCTCATTCCCACCCATCTGAACCATCCGTGGGCTTTTTAGCATGGTGAAGCTCCCTATTCTTTATCTGACCAAGCCACAAAGTTGTTCACAGTGCCCTTCTATCAGAGCCGCTATCCTCTGAGCCTTTCCTTGACTTAGGCTGATCTAATCTAGGCTGGTGGGTTGGTTTCACTGTCTCTGTATCTGAATGACAGTCAGAGGATTCAAGCCAAGGCTGGCTTCCTACCCTGGGTGATTGCAGTCTTTCTGTCAGCTCAGATCCTGAGTGCCCACAGTGAGTGCCACATCTACCTGTAATGTGTGAAAACAGATGGTTTTTCTTAAATGCCCCAGTATAAGGCTGTATAAATTGTTTATTTCCAAGAGTTTTTATAGCTAAGTGCCAGTGGCTCACACCTGTAATCCTAGCTACTCAGGAGGCTGAGATCTGATGATGAAGGTTCAAAGCCAGCACAGGCAGAGACTCTTATCTCCACTAAACTGAAGAAAAAGGAAGAGGAGGAAGAGGAGGAGGAGGAGGAGGAGAAGGAGGAGGAGGAGGAGAAGGAGGAGGAGGAGGAGAAGGAGGAGGAGGAGGAGGAGAAGAAGAAGCAGGAGGAGGAGGAGGAGGAGCAGGAGGAGGAGGAGGAGGAGGAGGAGGAGGAAGAAGAAGAAGAAGAAGAAAGCCAGTGGAGCTATGGCTCAAGTAGTAGACTAGTAGCTTTGAGAACAAAAGCTCAGGGACAGAACACAGGCCCAGAGTTCAAGCCTCATGACTGGAGGTGAGGCGGGGTGGTGAGGAAGAGAGGAGTTTTTATGACTTATCTTCACACCCATCAAATATCTGGTCCCTAAATAGGCATTTAAAAATTCTGAAGTCCTCCAGTTTCTGAAATTCTTCTCATTTTTTGCCCTGCGAGCTATCCGCCAAACACACTGGAGTTCGGGGGCCCAAAGTTCTGTTTGGAATCTGCCTCCAGCTTTCTCTTTATCTGCTCTATGTAGGGGAAGTCTTGTTGCAAGGAAGATGTCACACAAGGAAGAGCTGCCGTCCTTGCCTGGCTCTTTACAAGTACCCCAGGTGTGGCCAGAGAAACATAAAACCCCATGTCCCCTACCCCAGCCACGAATGAGAATGTTGAACACACTGGGGTGAAGCCCAGGGAAATGCTCTAGAATGGCCACCCTTCCTCTGTGGGCAGCACAATCGCCACAGCAGGGGGTGAGATGGGTTTGAGCCCTTCTGGAGCCAAGGTTAATATTTTAGAAATTTACTGATGAATATCAAGTCCTACATCTCCTACTGTGAGGAAGACAGCCAGTCCTGTCTTCTAGCCAAGCTCACTTCCTTGGACTCGATTTTGATATCTATTTTTTAAACTAGAGTAAAGGCATGCCAAAGAGCAAGAAGCTTCCTTCCTGTCGATGCTTCTCAGCCTGAATAAAAGGGACTCCCTGACTCCCCTGCATGGCTAACTGCCACGGGGGGACAGAACACCCTGTTTTGTCAAGGCATGAAAACCCGGGGTGCTGGAAAGTTATTTTATCTTCACGTACTTACTGTCAAAGCCCTCAAAGACACTGTTAAATAATTTTTATATCCTTGCAGAGTGTGGGCTTTTATGCCCACACAGGTGAAGGCAATTTGTAGTCACTTTGGATTTTTCATTTTCCTTAATACTTGCTTTTGAAATAAAAATTTGAAACTCGGAGCCTTACTCCTACTTATAAGTTTCGTTATGCTAGTTAGTTATGAATCAAGAAAATGTGAGTACCACTTATGGAAATTTATAAGTCAGTTGATGAAATAATCATGAATTAGTTCTTACAGTCACTTTATGAAGCATCGATCAATTTAATCTTTTTGATTTGCTTTACAAGTACTTTAATTATCTAACATAACCTTACCAAATATTTAGATTGCTTTTACAAATATAAGAAATAATACTTGATACTACTCTGACTCTCATATCCACTCAACACTGCAGTGTTGCTTGTTTATGTAGTAAGTTTCCATTCTACTTTTTATATTAAAAAATAACACTGAATGATCACTCACACAATTTAAATTACAATTCTAAATCCTGTCTTCTAGGATTCCCCTTCTCTAATGCCAAGTGAAAATGAATAGGTGAAAGCAATACCATCTTGTTCTCTGTTATGGGATGAGGATTGACTGGGCTTTGACTAGCAATTCTTACTCTGCTGATACCATCTAACCCCAACGGGTAGGAGCAGCAGCATCTGGAGGCTTGCCAGACATGTGCTTTGTCTCCTGGACCGTCTCTCCATACAGCCCAAGCTTCCCTTCCCCACATAGTCACTCCATATAGACTCTCCTTCTCAACAGTTAGAATTCTTATACAACACTGCTCTTTCCAAAGGGAGGACTCTAAAGGAGAAAAGACAGAAGCTGCCGGCCCTGTTAAAAGTTAGGCCTACCACATCTGCCGACTCTGTTGGACAGCACAAGCCTAAGCCATTCTAAATTCAGTATAGGAAGAGACTGAACACGTTCATCGAAGGACCCTCCATACAGACAACCACAGTTAGATACTCTAGTATACCAAAATCTCATATATATGTAATATCTATTTTTCTGGCAAGGATTGAGACTGGTCACCAGTATCTCTGTGTTATGGGCATACAGCAAGACTGCATTTTCCAGCCTCCTTTGAAGTTAGGTATAAGCAAGTCAATGAATTTTGGCCAGTGGAATATATATGGAAGTATCAGATGCCACTTCCAGGCCCAGACTAGCCAAATGTTCAACTGAATTCCTTTTCCACTTTTGATCTGCTCCTGGACCAGTCTTTACTATGATGGTTACAAAATAATGGTTTTTCATTCCAGCGTCCCCTCCAAAATTACCAGTCAGTATTCCAGATCATGTGTGCAAGAGCTCCACCTTTTCAACTATCTGTCAGTTGTTAGTTTGTTATCAGTATCAGCTCATTGCTATCCTTCATAATTTTGGTGCTGAAATTACCCCAGGTTTGGTGAGGTCCTATTTAAAATTGATCCAGTTTCTCCTCTCTTTCTCTCTCTCTCTCTCTTCTAAGAACTCTCTCACTTTCTAATAAATACTGCAGGCTCATTTTCTACTTATTCTATTCTAGCCCTAGGATTTGCCATTTTTTCTGAGGAGAACTGATTCCTTCTATTGGGAAATAGTATTTAGAAACTAGGTTGTAGATGTTAACTGAGTTTACTGCTGTTGAGGTGCTTTTACTTCTAAACTTTGTCTACAGGCAATGCCAGGAAATCAATGAATGTCTATGTACATATACATTCACATGTATACATGTGAACAAAAATGCATGTACACACACACACACACACACACACTTGTAAAACATATATGTGGTTCAGAAATCATGGGTTCACACATTAAATGACATCCTTCTCCTAAGGGATGTTTCTTGCCTACCACATTCCATAAATGTTCTCTGACTATACAATAAGACACCCAGTTCTTCACAAAATATATGTTTACTCGTATGCTTAGTCCTCCAATACATCTACGTAGATTCAGAATTTCCTTGAACAACTAGAAAGAGGAAACCTACTCAAAAGAGTTTCCAGCTTGTGTCTATACTCAAGGTTATATTGTCAAGTATATCATGTTCATAATTGGCTGGCTTGTTCACTCTTTTTTTTAATTCTCTGTTGTTTTACAATTTATCTGAAATACCTGAGTGTTTCAGCTTTCTTTCGATGTTAGTTTTCTCTCCTCCCATCCTGTTAATTTAATTATACATTTTGAAATAAATAGAACATAAACATATTTCTTAGAGAAATGCCACTCCCTTCCATACATGTCTTGTTTATTTCATTTCCCTGCCATCTTTACTGTCTGGCTTATTCTTTCTGTATTTCTTTATATACAGATAAATATATGTATTTGCTATTTTCCTCTTCTTTACTACAAAAGGGCAACATTCAGATGCTCTTTTATGCTTTAGATTCTATTAAAGTATTTTTGATAATCATCTCTTATGAGGTGTTTATAGAGATCTTTATTGTTTTTAATAACAATTTAAATTTATATTATGCACAATACCTTAAGTTATCAATCTCATATAGCTAACTCTGAATGTTTTTCTACAAACAATACTATAGTAAACAATAATTTGCATGCTTTTAAGATTAGGGACTGTATATTTAAGGAGGAACCTAGGGTCAGAGGATAAATGCTAATTCTGACCAAGTCACATCTACAAAGTTTATATCATTTTACATCTTCACCATCAGTGTATGAAAAAATGCTTACATCTCCAGACTACAAGATAGTGCATGATCAAACTCATGACTTTTGCCAATCTTAATGTGTAAGAAATGCTCATCACACTTTCCAAGTTCATCTGTCTTGCAACTAGCATTGAGTAACGTGAAATAAGCCAGATACCAAAAGAAAAAGCATTTCATGCTTTCATTTATAGGTACATACAGAGTGAGAAAATAGTGATTACCAGAGACAAAGAAAGGGAAGAAATGAGGACATACAGATCAAAGGGTAAACTTTCCATTAAGGATCAAAATAAGCCCATCAAGTAGATAATAGCATTATTCAGTCCTATTAAGCTTTAAGTTCCTAAGGATTGAAACTCAATTCAATTTCGGTTTATCCTCCACTGTTATGTTGCCCACAATTTCCACTTCCCTGCATCATTCCCTGCCTGCCTCAGTAATACTCCCAAGAACCAAAAGAAACTGTGGAGAGGTGATAATCACACGAGAGCATTATTTATAAGCCAAGCTACATACAAATGTCATAATTTCATAATTTATTAATCATTTTGTATATAAAACACTGTTTCTATATAAAGAAATTTCACTAGATATACTTAAAGTATTAGTCAGTCTACTAAATACCAACTCTCACATAATTTTCAAGGTTTTTATTAGCCCCGTGCTTATGAAAGCATGAACTAGATTTCAATACTGGTGTATCTCACTCTGGACACAAGAGCTCAAATAGTAAAATCTTAAGGCCTAAGGCAGTCAGCTTCCAAGATGTCCCCAATGCCCCATGCTTGGGTATTTATAATTTCATATTGTCTTCTTCTACATGTGCCAGAGGTGGTCTATGTCACCCATAAAAAATTGGCAGAAGTAATAGCATATCTCTTCTGAGACTATTGTAATAATGATGCGTCCATCTTGATGGCTCTTGGGCAAATCACTTTGGGGAAAAGCAGCTTTCATATCGCACAGCCCTGGGGCAGTGCACCCAATGAGGAACTGGGGGGCTCTTGGTATTAGTCATAAAGGGGAGCCACCTTAGAAACAGAGCCCCCAGTCTCAGCCAAGTTTTCAGAAGCCTGCAGTCCTAGCTGATCACCTGACCATCTCATAAAAGACTCTAAGGCCAGGACCACTAACCTATGCTGCTTGCAGCTTACTGCCTTGTTAACTTTTGGAATAATCTGTACTATGGAAATAATAACTATATAGAACTTACTTCTTCATTAATATTTTGCTGTAAAGCTGATGTACAGAGGGATTACAGTTACATGGGTATGGTAATGAGTACATTTCTTCTCAAACAATTTTACCCCCTCCTCATTTTCTCCCACTGTCACTCTCCTCCCCTCATTTTTCCAACACAGTGTCTAGTGACTATCGCTGTTGCATTGGTTCATCCTTTGTCCCACCGTTTTATAGAACTTACTCCCCCCAAGCCCACTGGGGATTTACTTATTCATTCAACAATTATTCATGAGAGTCTCACATAGAGACATACAGAGTTGTCAGGAACCTAAGAACATCACTGCGGATAGTAAGTCAAGTCCTTGCTTTCACAGAGGTCCTATACAATGGAGTTATTTCTAGTTATTTGCATATGTGACTTATCTTCCTGAAAAGATAATACTTGAAAAAGAACCTGACACTGATGCCCTTACAGAACATAAGACCTAGTCAATCTAGTTGTTTTCTATCGTCTTCTAATTGTCTTCAACTAAATAGAATTTGCTTCCACAGGACATATCATGTGTGTGTGTGTGTGAGAGAGAGAGAGAGACAGAAACAGAGACAGAGAGACAGAGAGAGAAAGACAGAGAGGGGGGGAAGAAGGAGAAAGAGAGAGAGAAAGACCAATGAAATAGCGACAGAATCTCCCGACAGAAGCCTCACTGCGTCTGGGCAAGGCTCCGGCCCAGCTTTGGCTCCCGTTGCTCCCTTACTGGCAGCATACTGAGCCAACAGGCCTGTGGTGAGGATCCTGTTCTAGAATAAATACCTTCTTAGGCTCACAGCTGTATCTCCTTTCCCATCCTTCTTAACAAGATAGGTAATTCCAACTTTCTTATAAAAGTTTAGTTTGTGTGGGAAGTCTATCTATAGAAGTAGACCCCACTCTGGCAAAGGGCTCAGTTCATCTTCCCTAAGAAGAACAGATCTCAAAGGTGAGCAAGACTGACATATGTTTACTTAGGATACACTAGAAACAAATGAATGAGAAGCAGTGAGGCTGTGTTTTCCAGACTTCGTTCTGCCATCTCGTTGTTTCCTATGGCACCGATCTGAATGAAGCTCAAGGACAGGACAAGGTTCATTCTTGTTCTTTTATGCAAAGTCTTGGAGGTTTTGACTGCGTGTTTTTATGTCCTGCCTGTGTCACAGGCAGAATTCAACTGATAACGGTGATGTTTGTTTCACTCCCAAAGCATCACCCACATCCTGCACATGCTGTTTACACTTCTAAGCTGCATCTGAAACTCTGAAGACACTGTAACAGATGCTCTGTGCATAGCTTCACCTAGCTGTGCCAGAGTGTCAGCTTTCAAATTGGAAATCAAAGTGCGGGTTGGTAGGTGGGAGTGGAGCCGAGAGGGGGAAGGAGAAAGAGACAGAGCAAAGGTGGAATCGCAGTCTATCGCTGAGGAGATGTGGGGCTTCACAAGAACTCACAAATGGAAGGAATACAAGGGAATTCTTTTTTATCAAAACTAGGGAGGCTATAAATGCCAAATATTAAGAATCCTTCATCAGGAACACCAGGGACCTCTTCAAGAGAGAAGCATAAAGAATTCTAGGAAGCACATATTCAAAGCCTGTTTCCTAGGCAGCTGAAGCCGCCCACCTTCCTGTGAACAAATGGAGCCAATTCAGCTCTCCAACGTGCCATTTGCCTTGGCTTTTCAAACAATCCTGAGAGTTGAGCTGCTGTCTCTTGCAAGAAGCTTGTAAGATAAAGGTTTAATGTTGCTCTCTATCTGGCTATGGAAACCTTCTATTCTAACCTCACTCTGCTTCCCAGCCTTCCTTCAGCCTTTGGTCCCATCTCTGTGGTGTCTTTGAGCTGAGCTATTGCTTTAGAAACTGTAGAGAGAATATGGATACAGATTTATCCACTGTTTGAAGTTCTTGGGGAAGAATGGAGTAAATGAGGCAAAAGAAATGCATGTCTTGCTTCCACAGGATTGTCCTATGGTTTTGTCTTGTATACAGTTGCCCACTTTCAATGACTAAGCCGAGAGCTATATAAACATCAGGTTGAATGGTCAGTCCAGCAGGTCCAGAGTTACTGTGAGTGGGAGGAATGATCACAGGGGCTAGAAAGCAGTGAGTCGAATGGCGAATCTGAACACAGATGGATAGAAAAAGCAGTATCTTTCATTCCTTGCTATTCCCTAAGAGAAAAGAAGGGGCAATCTCTTCTGAATAATAATTTAAGTTGAAAGAATACTCTTTCAATCTCTCTTTCTCTCTCTTACCTACACACACACACACACACACACACACACACACACACACACAGAGTTCCTCATTAAGATCTGTAGCACCTGGCATAGAACTTGCTCATGCTCAACAAATACACTTGAGATGAACAAAAAGCAAACGCCCACTCTCCTCTGTATTGTGCCATCCCTTACAGCACAGCACCTACGGAGACAGGAGAACTCACTAAGCAGAGCACCTACAGGATCCTGAATTCAGTCTTCTCTAGGAGAAAGAAGCTGCTGCAGCTAAGGTGCAGAGGTTGGATCACTTATTAAAATTATTTCTGGATCTTCTAGCTTTACAAGAAGCCTAGCGAAGAGTATCAATCAGTTCAACAGGCAGTTAAATCCAGTCCTTTCCTGCTAGGACTGGAAGAGTTTCTGAGGAAGGCTTAGCGTAAGCCCTGGCAAAATCAACCAATAGCCCATCAGCCAGACGTGTTTTTCTGTTTACAATTGGTTTGGATTGACTTGAGTGTGTAGTGTTGTATAAACACTTGGTTTTAAGTGCCTTATTATCTATGGTGCAGGTGTCTTCCACTCTCTTCCACCTCTTCCTAGTCTCTCTAGAAGTTCCTATAATTTACATTGGATAAATTATGACCTCTACTTGGAATGAAACCTATTTTATGGAGTGATGCTAGCACTAGGAAGTACACAGTAAAAATATCAGTTATGGCAACATCCAGTAGTGCTTACACCCCCCTGTCCTAGGGGCTTTATATGCAGGAATCAGATCTAACCTTGAAAGCAGGAGATCCGGCCTACAGGGTGGGGACTTTGTTCGGGTCTCCTTACACCATTCCACACGAGCTGTGTTGCCTCAGCTTCCAAAGCGGTTTAGAGGACTGTTAAAGACTAGTGATTTCCCATCTCCCCAATCCCTTCTCAGCAGTGACTGGAACTGGCTACAGGATTATCCCTGAATGTCCCCCCTAGGGGATTTGTCACTTGAAAACTTGCCTTTGCTTGGCTTCTTCTCCTTCCCTGTCTGATATGACTATTCCAATCTTACCTACAAAGACACTGAAGTTCAGATCAAGTTACCCAGTATATGAAATGATAAGTTGCAGAACCCTGATCTGTGTTAAGAGTCCTTCCTAAAAGTACGTAGCAACATGAAAGGGAAAAATAAACTGAAAAGAGGAGAACAAAGGCCTAGGCTTTCCTTTTAGCACGCTATATGAATCCTGTGTACGGGAAGAGTGCTCATCTGTCCAGTTGTATCACTAGGACTCTGTTTCTGTTCTTCTCTTCACCTAGGAAAAATTTCCAGAAACAGAAACACATTCTGTTGAGGAACAAACTGATTTTCTTTTGCAAAGAGTCTGAGGTGCATATGGACCTGAGGCCACAAAGTTAGGTGCATTGCTCTACATAACCAACAAACTGCATCGATTCGGGTTGTCATACTGACACAAATAGCACTTTATAGCGTAGCTATATGTTTTCCTATTTTATAATACATTTGAAACAAATTACATAAAAATACTCATGCATCCAATAAACACTGATTGCAGCCTACTCTGTGTGAAGCCCTATGGTCAGATTCGGCAAAGTTGCAACATGAAAGGTTGAATCGGTAGAGCGAGAGTGATGGGGACAGAGGCTCTTTTCCATGAGTCCATATGAGCGTAGAGATGCACACCTTTGTCAGGCTCTGCAGTATCAGCAAACTAACCTTCCCCTGGGCTTTGCTACAGGTCTATCTCCTGGACCCCATCAGGCTCCATGTTTTGTGCCATCCTTTGAACACCACATTAAGCAGCATCCCACTCCTCTGCCTCTTCCTTAAATTAATCGCTTGCTTTCTCTATTCACAGATGGATCCTTATTATTGCAGCAGACACAGGCATACGATCAGCAATGAGCCACAATCAAAGAACACAAAGATTCCATCAGGAGGTGGCCAAAAGAAGTCACAGCAAAACTGGAAAGGGAATGACCCTGCTCCTCCTGAGGTTATAATCTCCTGAGTACCTCGAGTATTTCTGTTCTACCTGTTCTTCCTTTTTAAGAACAAGAGTATCGTAAATTCCCCATCGTTACCTTTTCAGTGATACTTGAAACAAAATTTCAATACAACCAAGCCTGGGAGGGTGGTACATTCCTGAAATTTCAGCATTATGAAGTTGAGGTGAAGTAGTACAAGTTCTCAATCAATAAAACTGTCTCTCAAAAAACAGTATCACAGCCGGGCGCTAGTGGCTCACACCTGTAATCCTAGCTACTCAGGAGGCTAAGATCTGAGGATCATGGTTCAAAGCCAGCCCTTGTATGCCCATGTACATATATATAATTCTTATTTAGACCATAACTATTTGTGAATATGCAGAGTCTAACATTTTGAGTTACTGAAGAAAATTAGAGTAAGAAAAGTATTATGATCTTACAGATGACAGAGTTAAAGCTCAGAGTTTTATGCTATATGCTCAATGTCACAAAGTTCTGGAAGTTTCTTCTATGCAAAGTCAATATTTGGTTCCTCTATTTGAGTGGATATTTGTACTTACTTCCATTTTTTTTTAACCTTCATATATAGCCTGGAGGGTATTTTTCTTTCAATGTTTATACAAGGTCCACTGCCTCAATTAAAAGAAAAACCAAATACTATCTATTTTCCTTTTTTGTTTTTATTTTCTTAATATATGAACATCTTGAAATTTGGCTATAAGGATCCTAACATTTACATACTTTCCGCTCTGCTTCCATAACTGGTTAATTATGAAAAATGGTCCTTTCCTTGGTCACTAAATTATCTTTGTTCTTCAGTTGATTTAAAACATAATACTGAGTGGATTTTGTGGTCAGATCTCTAGTGGAAAAGGTGGTCCTTTATTATCTCTATTATCAATAATAATGATGATCTTGAAATCATAGTTTGTTATCTTTTATAGAGGCAGAACTTATGACTGATTTTAGAAGTCTAAGTGCAGTGCTGAGCACATATAGAAATGACCTTGCAGTTGTCAAAATTCAAAGCTGAAAAAGATAAATAAACAAGAAATGAAGTACAGGAGGCTGGTGTGAAAAACTGCAAATAAAATTAGCTAAGTTGAGCTGAAGGTTTGAAAGACTGAACTTTGACCTGGAAATTATGTCCTTCAGTTTCAGAACTCCGCAGCCTTTCCCTGCATCCCACATAGATCAAATTGTTTCCAGCCTTCCGATGCTTATTATGTCAAAAGGCCCTAGATGAAGTGCTTCACATCCACCTCTGAATTACCTAGGGCTGCACTGCTGTCGACTAATGGAATTAAGTTAGGATGGAAACCAAAGCTTCTAATGAATAAAAAGGAGATCCCACGTTGACATCTGAGTCCCAGAATACTTGTCACAGCAATGACAACATTGGTTTGTTGGTGGTATTTAAAGAAACACAACCGCAATGAGTGAAATGTGGAACTCTGTGCTTTGGCCCTATTTTGTGCTCTCTCAAGTTACATGGATGCTCACGGACTCTCGACAACAAAGGCAGCACCACCAATGCCCAGGTGTGCTTTTCCAGTCACCCATCCTGTTTTCAGTTTCTTTAGCTTGCCCAATCCTTGAGGGCTCCAGAGACTCCGCATCTGTGGACCCAGGTTGTCTCTTCCACCCACTGCTGTAGGTCTATAAGTTTTCAACATGGTCAAGTTTCAACCATATTTCTAAGCCTTTAGTGCTGCGTTATAATTGTAAGGATTACAAGAAATAATTTGGGCTAGAAACATGGCTCAAGTAGTAAGAGTGCCTGCCTAGCCAGCATAGGCTAAAAGGAATAGTGTGTTTAAGACTCCTGATGTGGGCTAGGTGTAGGAGCATACATCTCTAATTCGAGCACTCAGGAGGCTGAGGAAGAAAGATCAGGCGTCTGAAACCAACTTGGGCTACACAGTGAGATCCTATCTCAAACACCCAACAAAATATCAAAGAAAACAATAGTTCCTGGGTGCCTCAGTCCACAGAGCAGGAGATAATTGTGAGCCTGTCCTCCTTCCTCTCAACACTATACAAAGCTAAATAATGCCTCCTTCCAAAAGATGTCCTCACTGAATCCCAGGATCATCTAAATAGTTTAACGTATGTGGCAAAAGGAAGTTTTCAAATGAATGATGCTTACAGATGTTAAAGACAGGGAGGTGATCATGGGTTGTTCAGCAGACTAGATTTAAGTATTTTTTTTAAAATATAGCAGGAAAAAAACAACAGGAGAAATGAGGCAAAGGGGATGCTGGGGGAGTTGCTGAGCCTGGGAAAGACTGGATCATTCCTGGCTGACAGTGGAGATGGAGGGGAGGCCATCACCAAAGGAACGCAAAGGATGAGTCCCACCAGTAAATTCAGCCAGGCAACAACACCTCAGTCCCATCAAGTGCAAAAGCCTGGATCTGCAGCAGCTGACCTCGGCCTGGAAGTGGAGTCTCCCAGCAAGTCGTCAGCACGAGATCCAGCTCTGAATATTCAGAAATATTGAGGAGAATTTTGATCACACAATCAGGAGACGATCGGTGTGTGTGTGTGTGTGTGTGTGTGTGTGTGTGTGTGTGTGTGTGTGTGTGTGTGTGTGTGTGTGTGTGTGTGTGTGTGTGTGTGTGTGTGTGTGTGACTTTAAATCACTAGCTTTGTGATAAAGCCTTATGTCCCCAATAGAGAAGTTAAACCACTTCTTTGTCCCATTCTCCTGACAGCTTAAGCACAGAAGAATGGATGGGTTAAGCAGCACCACCTCTCCTCACACAGGTGAATTTAAACTGAGGTGTGCTTGCTTCTCCTGGAAGTTTTTGTTGTTACTAGTAAGGTTGTTGTTGACCTCAATTAATGTTCACCTCTATACTAATAAGTGAAAAGAAAATTGGGCAGCAACAATCAGGAGAGAGAAGATGTTTGGGAAAGATGGTGCCTACAGGTTTTTCTTTTCTTTTCTTGGAAGTTCTAAAATTATGCCAATGAGGAAGCTGCAAGTCCGGCTGACCATTTCTCAGGGGAACCTGTGTATGATGGTCAGAATCTGTGAGCACAAGGTGTTTTCTTTCTTGGAGTTTTCTTTTCCCTGGACCCATAAGCCTCACTCAACTATTCTCCTCAGCGTCAGGTCAACCTCCATATCTGTACTGGTTTGGAAATCTCTCCTGGGAAAGAGTTTCCACTTATAAAGAATGGTTAACAGGGGGCTGGGAAGGTAGCTCAGTGGTAGAGCGCTTGCCTTGCATGCATGAGGCCCTGGGTTCGATTACTCAGCACCACATAAGCAGAAAATAAAAAGCCAGAAGTGGCGCTGTGGCTCAAGTGGTAGAGTGCTAGCCTTGAGCTGAAGAGCTGAGGGGCAGCGCTCAGGCCCAGAGTTCAGGCCCCATGACTGGACCCAAAACAAACGAACAGAAAGAATGGTTATCAGGAAACTGCCGGTGAACACATAGAGGCTGATGGAAATACTCCACTGTGTCAAAGCTCCTGAGCTGTCTTGCCATCCCTTAGAGCACCGTCATTGCTGAGAGCTGACACTACAGTAAGAATGTGTCCAGTTGCTCCTTCCACACCATACCTGCAAGTAGGGGAGAAGGGTCAAGCTGAACTGCCTATTTATTTCCATGTGAAAACAGATGTGACTGGTCTTGCGCCTTAGGGGAGCATTCTTGGAGGAGCAGGTATCTGCGGGTACCTCTGGCCCCAGCGCAGCACAGCACAGCAGCCAAGATACCGTTAAGCACTAGAGAATGTGTGCAGAGGCCCTTAGGACTCAAGTGAAAATATGATCACAGCACCATATTTTGGGTGGCATAATATGACTAACCAGCCTCCTTCACCAGAAGAATAAATCAACACAGGAAAGACAGATTTGACACTCTCATATTTAAGAGATATGGGTCAAAGCACAGGACATTGTCATGGTCTGGATCTCAGAAGAGTCTCTGGCTGACAGGAGCAGCACACCTTGGTCTTCGCATCAGGAAAGTGGACTCGTGTTTCATATTGACTGAATGTCACTGGTATCTCAGATAATGCCTGTGCCGGGCATTTCCAGACCTTACCATAGCTTCCTTTCTTCTGTCTTTCTTCCTTTTATTAGTATTCAGTTGTCTAGACTATAAATCCCAGCTAGGAAAATGGAACATCTTGGCATATAATTTGCTTTTCATTTCACTGCCTGTAAGAATTTTTCTTATTGTTTGTTCCTTTAAGATAAATATCAAGATACATAACTGATACAGAAATAACTACTGATATGAAATACCCTTTGGTCTCTACTCAGGACCAGAAACATTCTCAGGACAGAGATAAGAGAGAACAGGAGGTATTTTAGAATCAGAAAGTGTGGATGTAAGTCTCTAACTATTCTGCAACAGCTACGAGTAACTGAAATTTGTCTTTCTAGATTTATTAAGTATCAAATGCAAGTGATTAGGCCTATTTGTCCCGATGACTCGTTAGAAATCTGTTTTGACAGAGGCTACTAAACCTTCCCCCTTCTGAATTATCTTCTACCTCTCACTTTTTCTCCTCTTGGTCCATCAGTCACACTGTTCTAAGAAATGTTTGTCAACTATGCCCAGCACTCTGCAACATTTGTGCTCTCTTCTCTGCTGAAATCTCCAGATAGTTGCATGGCTTTCTCTCCCATGTCTCTGGGTGAGTGGCTCAAGCCAGAGATCTTCCCTATCACCTTTTTATATGCAGCGGTATCCCACCCGCCTTGATACTGTGTGTCTCTCCTGAGTACTTTTGCCTACCTCCCATTCATATCGCTACTTCATACAGTTCCAGTAGATTTTTCATACTGCCAACCCTCTACCGGCTTCATGGTGGACTGGGGTTGCCTACTTTGTTCACTGCTGCACTCATAGCAACTGGAAAACATCTTCAAAACATTTTAGTTGCTCAAAAATGCTGAAGGAGTGGCTAAACGGGCTTACATGAAATGCTAATGTCCTGCACAGGAAGGGGACTCTGCCATATATTCTGCTACCTGCAGAATATTTGAGGAGTCGCTGTCCCAGGGAAACTTCACAGAGTTGGAGTTTATTTGGGATTAAGTTTAAATTGATTTGATGAATCAAAACTTTCTTCACTGAGAAGCCTTGGGAAGAAGAAATACTGCACATCTGGGGGTCGTGGGTTTTAATAGTCTTAGAAGTAGCTACCCACTCAAGGCCAGTTTCATGGTCCACAATGCTGAGTCCTTACTGAAGAGAAGACGGGACAGGAAGCTGCAGGGGATGGCTGCGTTCCGCCCCGTGGAGAAGGCCCCTATAGAGAGGCAGTCGAGGACAGAAGCATGCACGTTGGCATCACAAGATCTAGATTCAGTTCCTTCTTCTACCATTTAATAGCTGAAGGATCTTGAGGACAATTTACCCTTCCCGACTCATGGGTTCTCTTCCCTTCAAGTGATATAAAAATAGCCACCCGTTTCACAATGTCTCTGCTTCCTTTGCAAGCCTCATTTATGAGAAATGAGGCCACGCATCTCAAAGTGGTTTGCAAACGACTAATTGCTATACAAGGACTGGTGTTTGTTACTGGTTTTGCTCCTGTGAGAACTGTAAGCTCAACAGGTTCTCATGACCTTCTTTATCTCCCCCAAACAGCTGATCGTTTGTAAAAGAATTTGACTTTGAAGTGTTAAGTTGTATTTCCCAAGTTTTCCCCAAGTTTCAAAGAAAATCTCTGTGACTTTCCTTTTGGTAGATGCCTGGCACACTCGTTTTTATATTCCAATGTGACTGCTCTTCAGGATGGTTCACGGGCAGTTATCTGACTCATTTTTGCACTCTGAGGGAGAAGGAAGTAAGAAACAATGATTTTGAGATTGGAGAAGTAGCACCGAGTAGGACTGGGAAACCCTGCGTGGCCTCACTCTGCCTCATACCAGGCCACCGAAGGAGTGTGCCGCGTGCCCGCCATCTGGTCTGCCCCGTCTCTGCCAGGAGCCTGCCATAGGGTTTCATTCAAAGCAACAGAGGACAGAGGAGAGGACCTGTGCAGCGTTTTGTGGTGGGCCAGGAAGTTCATTTTAAAACAATGAAGCGAAGTAGCTCCCCAATCTTGTTGGTCTTATTCACTCCATATCCTGACAGTTCATCCGCATAACTGACCAAATGGCCTGACTATTTTCTTACATGCTTGGGTGAATGAAGACTTCCTCTCGTCTACAAGAGACTTCCAGTCAGCTTGAAGATGATTAACTAAACACACTCATTATCCTGATATCAGACAGATTTAGGCAGATTCATAGATGGGTCCTCAATATTAAGGCATCCAATATTTCTTTCTTCCTTTCTTTTTGGTAGCACTGAGGTTTGAACTCTGGGCCTTGCTCTTGTTAGGAGGTGCTTCGCCACTGAGCTGTGCCTCTAGAGCTTGGTTATTTTTAGGCTGGGGTCTCACCTCTTGCTTGAACCTGTGCCTGTACCTGGACTGTGATCAGTCTAGGCTTCCCATAGCTGCTGGGCTCACAAGCACACACTACAACATCTATCTTCTCTCCATCGAGGTGGAGGCTCACAGACTTTTCAGCCTGGGCTGGCCTGGAACTTGGCTCCTCCCAGTATCAGCCTCACACATAGCCTGGGATGGCAAGTACACTGTGTGTTCAGAGGAAGTCTTGTGAACCATTTTCCCAGGCTGGCCTAGAGCCATGGTTCTCCTGATCTCCGCCTCCCACATCACTGGGAGTAGAGGTGCGAACCACCAGCACCAGCTTAAGTCACACAACATTTCCTAAAATGCAACACTAGCCACTTCCACCTTGTTTTGCTTCTACCCTTTCATTTGAAAGTAACACACTCTAGAAAAATGAATGCTTTGCCTCCTGTCAGCTTCACACCTCCTGTTTTAGTATCTGAGACCAAAAACATACCATGGGGGCAATATTTGCTGAGACAAACTCAGTACAAAATATCCCCCAACCCTTGTTCTCTGAAAGTAGAATGCTGAAGGGACTGTGGGGGGCCAAACTTCAGCAAGGCAGAGAAGGAAATGTTTTCCACAAGTGCTGCAATAGTGCTTTTCCATAAACACTGACTCTTGTTCTTTTCTGGTTCTTTTTTGGCTATCATCCATCAAGTAACTGGAAGTCATGGGCCCTCATGGTCAGAAGAAGGACCGTGACCCTGGCTGTCCCCTAACCTCTGTCCTGCTCTTCTCCATAGTCTCTGGAATGAACATCACATTACTTGGCCTTTTGTACATTACAGACCTATTATGAAGACATAGCAAGAAGATCTGTAACTCACGTGTTGGCTGGATCTACATTGTCCGTAAACTACTGAGTAAAATGTCTCAAAATCCCTGTCACGTGTAACCGAGAAACTTGTTTTTCTTAAGATTTATATTATTTCTTGGCAAAAGAAAAAAAGAATTGTAACCAACTTGGCTCTGAATTTCTGCTTCTACAAAACTACTTCACTTTATAAGTTATCTGATCACTCTATTCTTACAATCTCTTTTCGGGACCATCTCGTACTCTGGGAGACAGAATCCTAATGAATTCCAGAACACTACCAACCCAACTATGTTTACATTAGACTCTCATTGAAGGTTTTACAAAATAGAAAGTTATAATATGATAACATGGCACAAATGAAAAAGAAAACAAAGAAAAAAAACTTTCTAAAAGTGTATGCAAAGTGAACATGAGAATTCCTAAATCCTCATGTTAATCCTCCTGCAAACATTTCTTGTTGGCCTCATGGCCATGTGTGTCAGTCTCTCCTCTCTTCTCCAAACCACATTCAAGGACCGTCATCCCAGGGAGAGGGAGGGTTGAGGAGTATGGCCTCAAAGCCCCTGTTTAGGGACATCAAGGGCAGAAAGAGTAAGGGACAATAGGCAGGAAGGCTATGTGCTGAGGGGCACTGTCATCATCAAGAAGATATATCCCAGCCTGGGACTGTGGCTCAGTGGTAAAGTGTTTGCCCAGCACTCATGGAGCCCTGGGTTCAATTCCTCATTACCACATACACAGAAAAAGCTGGAAGTGGTGCTTGTGGCTCAATTGGTAGAGTACTCGCCTTGAGCAAAAGAAGCTCAGCAATAGCGCCCAGGCCCTGAGTTCAAGCCCCAGAACTGACAGGAAAAAAAGAAGAAGAAGAAGATATATCCCTCTGTCCACTCCCTGTGGAGTAGACTTTTCACAGTGGAATAGACTTTTCACAGCACTTACACTGTCTCTGTTACCCAGGGCAGGCCTGTCCCTGCTATTGCTCTAGCTGGATCTTTTCCACCCTTTAGGGCTAAGCTTAAGTATCATGGACCATCCGTTCAGGCCCTTGACACATTTCTCCCTTAAGACTTTTCTGCTCATCTTCTATTTTTAGTATATTGAAGAAAATTTTAGTTCTCTACTCTCTAGCATGAAGGGGCTGTCCGCAGCCCACTGGTTCCGGAGAAAAGCGGTGAGGTGGGGGAACTTGAATGGAAATTTTATTTTTTATTTTCATTAGTCTTTAACTGAAGTCAAGATTCCCCCAATTCAAAGTGCAGATGAACAAGTATAGGTGAACAGCCATAACTCAGTCCTGGTAGTATTTGTGGCTCTGTCACCAGTAGATATCTTATAGCACTACATATATTGAAATGTGTTTCATGATCATTTCAACTTCAAAATTACACAGGTTATTACATCTGCTGCTAGATCATTACAGGCTCATTAATCTTGGGTGTGATTTAAGAAGGATTTATTTCACTATACCACACAAAATTTTTAAATATGTTTATAACTGAATTCAATATAATTTTATTTCCTTTGTGATTCTTTGTTCATTGAATGAATTTAAAAGTGTGATTCTGATAGAGGGAACTGCTTTACCAGTCTGTCAGTACGGTCATCCAATAAAATATTAACATTTCCTGCCCTGAGCTATATAACACTTGTGGTTTCTTCGTACTCCTCTTACTGTTCTTTGCAAGGAGAGAGATGACCCTCTAACGCATAAGGAGTTAGAGAAGGAACGAAGTATTTTTAACTCATTCCCTCCTTTCATCCTTCCTGTATAAGCTCTCTCTCTCTCTCTCTCCCTACTTTCTTCCCTATCATTTCCTCTCCACTTGTCATATGCCTGCTCTCTACCTTGCATCTTATTATACATTTGTCTAATCTAGGGAGGGAAGGGGAATAACAAAACTCTGGAACAAGGACACAGGACGACCCACTGCAACAAGGATACATACAGGACAGTATATTGGAAACCAACTTTACAACTCCGGGGCGGGGGTGGGGAGGGAAGTGATAGTGGGAGAACAACAAGGAAGGGCAGGAACAACGATCGATGAGCGAGGGACTCATGGCCTTACGCGTGTAACGGTAACCCCTCTGTACAGCATCGTACACTAAAGCTTAAAAGAATATATACACATCCTGATTTTAAATGTCCTTCTCAACTGGATTCTAGAGGTATTTCTCTTCCTTCAACTTAATAGCTAAATAGAAATATCTCTGACCCACTTCTATTGGTTTCATATTGGAACTCTGCTCCCTAAACTCTTCGTGTTTTAATTTCTTATCTTAACAACAACAATAACAACAAAACATAATAGTAGCCAGGTACCCATGGTTC
This sequence comes from Dipodomys spectabilis, assembly GCF_019054845.1. NCBI lineage: Eukaryota > Metazoa > Chordata > Mammalia > Rodentia > Heteromyidae > Dipodomys > Dipodomys spectabilis. Next base: position 25,691,369 of record NW_024870696.1, read on the forward strand.
ACACCTATAAGTCCTAAGGACTCAGAGGACAGAGCAAGGAAGATCATGCCTCAAGGCCATCCCAAGCATAAAAAGGGCACACACCCCACCTCAATCAATAGTTGGATGTAGTGATCCATTTCTTTAATCCCAGTTATGGCAGGAAGCATAAATAGGAAGGTAAAAGTCTAAGTTGATTTAGATAAAAACTGAGACTTAATTTTAAAAATCATCAGAGCAGCCAAGCACTGGTAGCTCATGTCTATAATCCTAGCTACTAAGGAAGCTAAGATCTGAGTTCAAAGCCAGCCTGGGCAGGAAAGTCCTTGAGACTATTATCACCAATTAACCACCAAAAAGCCAGATGTGAACTTGTGGCTCAAGTGGTAGGGCTATAGCCTTGAGCATAAAAGCTCAGGGTAAGAAACAAGGCCCTGAATTCAAGCCCCATGACCAAAATACACACACACACACACACACACACACACACACACACACACACACACACACACACACACACACACACACACACACACACACACACACACACACACACACACAGAACATGGTTCAAGAGGTAGAATGCCTGCCTAGAAAACATGAAGCTCTGAGTTCAAACCCTAGTACTGCCAATTAAAAATACCACAAGTATAGTAACTATCAAATGTGATTACAGTGCTATCAAGCCACTTGATAGAAGGAACCTGCCAAGAAACTTAAAGAGTAACTGAAATGAACATGAGCCTCAGCACCTGTGCATTGCTGCTGTCTCCCCTTCCCCCTCTCTGTTCTGTGGGAATACAGAGCCAAATCCAAAGGCCACAAAGCCTAGCTCTCAGTGAGGCTCTAACAGAACAGGTGGAACTCACAAATCAGCATGTGACACACGAATCCTCAAGAAGTTCATTACCTGTGGGAGGAGCAAACACAGAACTCAACCCTAGATTAGAGTCCACCGACAGAAGACCCAAACCACAACAGAATAACATTTTTAGGTGACTCCTCACTCTTTCAGGAAAGAACTGCAAGAAAAGTTCTAAATCCATACTCTAGACAAGTTCCAAAATCTGCAGTCTGAATATGGTGTCCCTCCTTACACACAAACATCAGTGCTTACTGGTTGATGAGTAGGGGCGGGAGGGAGGAGGCAGAGGAGTTATGGAACTATGAGGAGTTATGAGGAGCCTGCGTGACACTTCTCTTTCGTAAACCTGTCACTACTCAAACCTGCCTCACCTCAAGCTGGCATCTGATGACCACTTACTTTTACTGGAGTTTGGTTCTCAGGTCACTCACTGCCTCCCCAAGCCATACAGGAGAATCAACCCTTCAACTGCGTGGTACTCTTAATGACACCTCTTGGTTTTACTCCATCTCCAGCTATCCTTAAAGCCCCCTTTCAGCCTTCCCCACCCACATACCACTTCATCCTACTGTGGAGAGGAAGTACCTGTGTTTAGGCTCCAAGAATATTAGGGCCTACATGATCACTGCCGGCCTTTCCTGAGTAATCCCAGTGTATGTCTGTGGGACAGAACTTTCAGAACAAAGATCTTTAGAAACCAGGAGAAAGAACGCACTGTATCCACGCAGAACAAGCTGTGTGTGGTTGTGGGTGCTTCTGTATCACCCTGGCACAGCGGAGGCTGGGGCAGAAGGATTAAGAGCTTGAGAATGAGCTGCAAAGGGAGGCTTTGCCAAAAGAAAGAGAAAAAGAGAAAGAGAGGTAGAGAGAGAGGAACAAAACAGAGAAAGAAGACGGTAAAAAGACAAAGAGAGGGAGAGGGAGAGACAGGGAGAATGGCAGTAGATAAAAGGCTGTGCTGTTGCTCAGTGGTAAAGCTCTTGCCTAGCATGCCAACATCCCAGGATAGAAAGAAAGACAGAGAGGCAAAGGAAAGAAAGGAAAGAAGAAAAGAAAGAAGGAAGGAGATATCTAACAAAGGAGAGTGAGAAGGAGCAGTTGTTCACAAAACAGCCATTACTGGGCAACATTGAACAAACAAACAAACAAAAAACCATCTGGAGTTCACCCAAAGGTTCAACTTCAGAACATTTAACAATCCGTGTGTTTGGCAAAGCTCCTTTATTGTGAGCAGGCTGGTGTCACCACACCAGAGAGCTCTGTACCAGACATGGAGGCCTGACCAAGACCCCTCTGGGCTTGGCCTGGGATGAACAGTGTGTGTGATTTCCCCTGGGCCCCAGCAGCAAGCAGCACAGCCGACAGGAGCAGGACCTGTGTGTGTTTATTCAGAGCAGGATGACACACCATTTGATTGTTTCCAGCAGCATTGCTCCCAAGGGACAGGAGGCCATGCCCCATTTTCTTTGATTTGACACTAAGAGATGTTCACTGCCACCTCTCACAGAGCCAAGCCAAAGCTGCAAAGGCACAAGGAAAAATGTGTCTTGTCAGAAGCACAGCAGTGGAAATGCTTCTATGTAGAATGTGAGGGGCATTTGGAGTTCAAAGGGCATGTGGAAGCCAGGGTTCAGGAAAGCGTGATTCAAGTCCCTCCTCCACACGAGCGCCTGGGTTGAAACTCTTCACCGCCATCCCTTATTCACTCCCTGACACCAAGATAAGAAAGTAGCCTGGCTAAAGATGAAGACTGGGTTGAGGAAGTGCTACCTGTGGACCCAGCTAGACTCTCTCCAGCCCTTCCCCCTTCATTTGGTAAGGAGCCCACAGCAATAAGTGTGCTGGAGGACGCTCCTGTAGAGACCCAAAGCCGTTTAATGGGAGAAAGGGAACTCGAAGGTAAGATGGACAGAATACAATCTACAATTGGATTACCTTTCTGATGTGGCACTTCCGTAAATACCCCCAGGAGATGACAATGTGAATCTTGCAGATACCCAGCGCAAGCGTTGCAGACAGAAGAACCACAGGGGTGGACGCCCAGTAAAGGGTATGACTAGAACAAGGATCCTAGGAGCAGGTGACATCTGAGAAGTGGCAGAACGCATGGAGTGAAGAGGATAGAATCTCATAGCTAGATGCTCCAGGATTTCAACCTTCTACCGTGTGGGGGAGAAGTTTCTCATCCATCCATTATGTCTGAATATAGTCACTACAGATCCTAAAGCAGAAGCTGAACAACATTAGCCACTGAAACAAGGCTAATGAGAGTGATAGTAATTAGGCCAAGATGATGGTGGCGCAATAATGAGACAACAATGGAGTGTGCTTTAAATGTTGCTTTTAAGGAAAGGGAAGAAAAAAAGTAACATTGAGATTCCACCTCACCCCAGTTAGAATGGCTATAATTAAGAAATCTAATAACGACAGATGCTGGAGGGGATGTGGCTAAAAGGGAACCCTACTGCATTCTTGGTGGGAGTGTAAACTTGTTCAACCACTCTGGAAAGCAGTATGGAGGTTCTTCAAAAGACTCCACATAGAGCTCCCCTATCACCCAGCAATCCCATTTTTGGGCATTAACCCAAATGATCACAAACAAGGCCATACTAAAGCTACCAGCACAGCTATGTTCATTGCAGCATTATTCACCCAGATGCCCCTCAGTAGATGAATAGACCGAGAAAATGTGATGGATAGATAGACAGACAGACAGACAGACAGATGAATGTCAGGAAATAGAAAGACTTGAAAAAAAATCATATTAAGTGAAGTAAGCCAGACCCAAAGAAACATAGGTCCCATGGTTTCCCTCATTTATAATAATTAGTATACATCTAGGAAAATCTTATCAGATGAGCAGAAAAGCTCAAAAGCTATGTACATATGACCATATAAGATAATGCTAAGCGAAATGAACCCCAAGATATGGACACAAGAAGTTTACTTTGTTGCTGTTTTTAATGTACTATGTGATTTTTTTGTTTCCTTTGTATGCTCTTCCTGTATGGTATACCCCCTGTTGTCATTGTACTTGATTTTGGTGCCCTGCATCTTGTATACACATTTGTCCAATTTGGGGAGGGGAAGCGGGATAACAAAATGTCTAAATTAGGACACAGGATGGCCCATTGCAGCAAGGATACCCACAAGACACTGTGTTGGAAACGAACTTTTCAACTTGGGCAGGGGGTGGGGAGTGAGGGAGGTGGGGGAAGGGAGTGATAGTGGGAGAACAACAAAGGAGGGGTAACAAGCAATGGACTCACGGCCTTACTCATGTAACTGTGACCCCTCTGTATGTACAAAGCAGGGGTAACAAGAAATGGACTCACGGCCTTACTCATGTAACCCCTCTGTACAGCATCTTTACAATAAAATAATTTTTTTTAAAAGAGGAATAAGGTAAGTGTGGGAAAATTATAAATTTTGAATCCCAGTGAAGGATTTATAGGAAATAATTATTCTATTCTCTCTGCCTTTGCATGTTTGAAAACTGTTATAGTAAAAGTTTGGAACAAAAATGTAGACAAATAGTAAATTACAGGAGGAAGTAGAGCACCAGAGAATAAGTACCAAGAAGAGTTGTGGACACAGGGTAGGACTTTTTTTTTAAACAGGAGAAAAGTGAAAGACATGGAAAAACTTCTGGAACAGAGGAAGAAAGCAAAAGGAAAATGAGGAAGGCCTTGTTTGTGATCTCAAAATTCTCAATAAAGGATGTACCAAAGCTGTCTCAGTAGAGAAACAGTAGAAGAAACATTGAAGAGACTAGTTGGAAGAGGGAGAGATCTTGCACAACCATTGTTGGACAGTGGAGAGATGGATAATGAAGGAAAATCAGTGCGCAGAGCAGTACAGAGTGGTACAGAGGTCTTGGTCAGAAATTCTGAGACTTCATCATCTTCCTGAGACCAACATTGTTTCTGGAGATTTCATGTTTTCCATCACAGTACTATTCCATGAAGGGCTTTGTACCATTTGGACAGAGTGACACTTTCCCCTCCCACCCTCCCTCTCCCTCTCTCCTTCCTTCCTCCCTCTCTCATCTTTCTCTCTCTCTCCCTGTCTCTCTCCCTGTCTCTCTCTCTCTCTCTCTCTCTCTCTCTTTCTGTCTGTCTTCCTTCCTTCCCTCCCTCCCTCCTTCCTTCCTTCCTTCCTTTCTCTTTCAATTGTTCATATTGCTCATGTCCTAGGATTTGAACTCAGGGCCTGGGTGCCGCCCCTTAGATTTTTTGCTTAAGGCTGACACGATATCACTTGAGCCACAGCTCCACTTCCGGCTTTTTGATAGTTAACAAAAATGAGTCGCATGAACTTTCCTGCCTGGGCTGGTTTGGAACTGTGGTCCTCAGATCCTAGCCTCCTGAGTAGCTAGGATTGCAGCCGTGAGCCTATAAGTGATGACGAGTGTCTATACGTGGTTGAGAGTGATATCTCTAGTCTTGTTTCTCATGGCCCTCAGTCCTCCGTAGCAAGCTCCCAGAACTCAGGGAGACGGTACCCATACACTAGAAGTAACTCTGTTGAAAAATTTGCTGATTCAAGATTCAGAGAAATTACAAGTCTATCCTCTTGTCCTTCGGAACCAGTATGTGGGGAAGAAGAGGGAGAAGGGCTCATGAGCAGGCTGCTTTCCCCTGGGGGAAGGAAGATACAGAATGTGTGAAACAACCCTGACTCCAGTATGCTCTAGTGCCTAGCGGGAGCCCTTCAGAGAAACTCCTATTTATTTCCTTGCTGCTTTCTGTTCGTGAGCTGCAAAGACTCTGGCATCACGGAAATTTACTGCATTTGTGGGAAATCTCCAGGAATGCAAAGCTGAGAGGGTTCAGTCAATGCTGGGCTACAGGGTACCTGCCCTGCCTATCTGGGAAGAAAAAATGGTTTGCAAATTAAATGGCTCATAAATAAAGCAACCTTTAATGTGGCATGGAATCTTTAAGCGAGTATAGTGAGCCTCACATGTACCATGGCTAGAAAATATTAGCAGTCAGGATTTAGTGAGGGAAAGGTGATGACAGCATTCTTTCCTTTGACTTAGGTTATGCAGGTGTATTTAGTTGGTTAAAAAAATCATCAAAATTATCTGGGCATTCACACACAGCGAGACCAAAGGAGGGTATTCTTAGGAGAACACAGAGGCACGATACCTAAGTGCACCTGATCGTATGAAACAATATTTATTGAAATGAACTCCAGGAAATGAGAACAAGAGGATTTTTTTTTCTGTGGCTGGCTTTGCTTTCTTTTCCTTTTGTTTGTTCGTTTATCTCTCTCTGGGAGAGCAAAGGAGGGGCACAGAAACGCAAGGATAAGCCGGGTATCGGTGACTCAAGCCTGTCATCCTAGCTACTCAGGAGGCTGAGGTCTGAGGATCACAATTCAAAGCCAGCTCCGGAAGGAAACTCCCTGAGACTCTTATCACCAATAAACCACCAGAAAACTGGAAGCGGTGCTGTGGCTCAAAGTGGTAGAGTGCTAGTCTTGAGCTGAAGAGCTGAGGGACAGCTCCCAGGTCTAGAGTTCGAGCCTCCCGACAGACAATAATAAAAAGAAAACAAATGGAGGGACAAAGGCTGAACAAATACAGCAGTGATACTCACTAGACACTATGTTGAAAAAAAAAACTATACAACTTGTGAGTGGGGATGGGAGGGAAAAGCTGGGAGAGAGCAAGGGAAGGGGTGATATTGTTCAAAAAGAAATGTCCGCTGTCTGATTTATATAACTGTAACCCCTCTGCACATCATCTTTACAATAACAAAAAATGAACCCTCCAAAAAAACACCCATCAAGCTAAATCCTCATAAATCTTACACTTTCCCTCCTGTGTGTTAAAGAAGTTTACATTTTAACATTGCCTATCACAGGTGAATGAGCTATTCATTAGATGAAGCTCACCTCCTGCTGAGTTCATTAGACCTCTCAACTTAATGTTTTTTACATTTTTAAGTCTCAATACTTAGCAATTTGATGCTCCCTTTGATACAGACATATTTACACAATTAGAATTCATAAAGATTCTTCCAGTTTATAGCAATATAGGCTTGTTGAAATGATTCTGTGAATGGCCTTTCTCCTTTCCATTTTTCTTGTTCCAGTCCTAGGCAGTATGTTTTAGGCACTTTAGCAAGTAAATGTTGCATGGAAGGCAAGAAACAAGAAGCCTCGTGTGCTATGCATCTTCTCCTTCTATATATCACAACATAATTTAAAACATACCATTATTTGTAAAAGTTATATCTCAGTGGCTTCTCCTGCTAGATCTTGTGTCATGAGAGTTGGAAGTACTCTTACATCTACTATTTTCCCAGCACCTAGCAAGGAGATAATTCACAGGAAATGCTCCATGAACAACTAGTTGAATGGAAGAATGTATATGAAACATTGTTTCACATTGTTTTTAGCAGGGTAAAAAAAATTATAGGATTCTTTGTACAAACCCTGGGTAAGACATAAATACATACTCCTACTGCCTCAAAGAACCAATGATATCATAGAGAAACAAAAAGATTATTGAGGAGGTTGCCAAGTTTCATTGTGTAGATTGTTCAAATAACTTATCAGGCTGCTTTGTCCTTATTTTTATTGTGCAGTATTTCATCTCAGCAGCACTTAAAATGGGTTCCTTCACTTTAAGCATATTAGTGAATCTTCCCACTTGTACATAAGAAAGCTTTGCAAGTCATAAAGGGCCCAAGTGAAGAATAAATGAAATATAAAAGTCAAAAACTTATTAGCAATAATAATAAAAAAAGAAATAGCTATGCCAAGGACAAAAAAATAGACTGGTAAGCACAAAACAAAGAGAGGAGAAAGACACTCTGTCAAAACATGCAGATGCCAGGAAAGAAGGCATTTTAACAAATAAAAGAGCTGAGAGCTGGGGGAGTAGCTAAATGACAGGGTGCTTGCCTGGCAATCGTGAAGCCTATGGTGGCAGCCCCAGTACTACAAACAAAGGAGGGGGAAAGAATTAAGAGACAAAGTCTCTTGGCCGCCTGGATATGCTTGGCCGCCTGGATATGCACATGAGGTTGACAGGCATAAGCTGGAAAGATATTCCCAGGTGCAGATCTGGCCAAAGACCAGGCTTAAAGCAGAGTCTGCCTTCAGCCGCTCCCGGGACATGTGCAGCATCTTCTCCCACCTCCAGATTTCCTCTGTCTTGCTGCTGGCAGTCTGCCCCAACCTTCCCACAGAGTTGTTCAGAGTTACATTCCAATTAAGCCCTCCTCCTTAAATAACATCTCTTCTGGCTATTTCCTCCTTTTAATCCTTTGTCAAAATAGCACAGTTTCATTTTGTCAGTCTTTCTTTCCCTCTTAAAATTTTCTTCATAGTGTTCTTTTTCACTAAGTTTAACCCACATACTGTGTTATTTGTCCATTTAATGTGTTATTTACCCATTTAAGTATTTCATGGGTTTAATATATTCACAGACTTATGCCCGCATCACCATAATCAATTTTAGAAAATTTTATCATCCTGAAAAGAAACCCTGTACCCATTACTGGTCAATTACTCTTCACCTCTTCTCTGAGGTAACGCTATTCTAGTTTCCATCTCTCTTGATGTGCCTATTGTGAACACTTTATACGACTGGAATCTCATAGTACGTAGGCCTTGGTGGCTGGCTTCTTTATCTTAGCATTTACTTTATACCTATTGTAGCATGTATCCTTCATCCTTTCTCTTTTTTTGGGGGGGGGGAGATCCTGTCGTAGGGGCCTGAACTCTGGGCCTGAGCACTGTCCCTCAGCTCTTCACCTCAAGGCTAGCGCTCTACCACTTAAGCCACAGCACCACTTCCGGCTTTTTTTTCCTGCTTATGTAGTGCTGAGGAATCAAACCCAGGGCTTCATGCATGCAAGGCAAGCGCTCTACCATTGAGCCACCTTCCCAGCCCCATCATTTTTATTTCTAAATAATATTCCCTTGTCTGAACATGTTGCATTTTTATTTTTATCAGTTCATCAGATGATGGACATTTGATTTATTCCCACTTTTTGGCTACTACGAACGATGCTACTCAACATTCACATAGTGTTCTTTTGTAGGGTTCTTTCATGCTAGAACTAGAGAGAATTTAGCAGTCTTTTATTTTAATCTCCCATAACATCACTCTCTTCTACAATATCCTTAAAATTACATATTACCTCATTTGAATGACTCTGAAGTCAGGAATCTCATAATCGCCTGTGAAGTATGAAATAACTGTTATTTAATATTCCTAGTAGACTCACTATTTCATTCCAGAATTGAATTGCTACAATTATCAAAGTCTTTTTCTTTAGGTAACTCTGCCTCTAGCTTCCTACCTAGTAGGAGTTGGTCTTCTGTGCAGAAGTACGGTTCAATTCCTTTCCCACTCCTTTTTACCTAAACATTTTAATCTAATTATCATGTGCCTCCTTTTTTTTAAACCACACTCTCCATTAAGAACTTGACTATGTGATTTGAGATCTGCTCCAAATTTAAACTTCTAGGAAGGTGAATACCAGTGTGTTTTGACATTTTCTCCACCTGTCATTGTGAACTTGTGTGGACAGGACAGTAGCACTCAGATTTTCCCTTGAGATAGAGCTGTATGCTGTAGTTTCTGTGAAAAACAATCTCAGCTCCAGGATGAACCTGATTTGCCTTAAGCCAATCAGTAAACCTTATACTCTCTTCCACAGTGATGGTTTGAAGAGATTTGGTACCTAAAACTTAATGCAATCCAATACAATTGAAGACATGGAATCTATGAGAATTGGAAATGCTGTTAGGTTGCTGTGAGTGAAAGCTGACAAGAGGCTAAGGCTCCCACAGGAAGAGGCAGAATTAAGAAATGTGTGTGGTGATCATATTTGGGTTCTGGATCAGCACTTACCTATAGTAAGAATTATCTCTTGAGCTCTTTGGTTCCATGAGCCAAAGATGTTCTTTCTCTTCTTTATCCAGTTTGGGTCAACTTTTGTAACTCATGGCTGAAAGAATTCTGATATATAATGCATTGCTCAGAGACTTACCCTACTTACTCTCTTACATACTAAGACACTGTGACAAAACCAATAGCAATCTTCTAGGGACTTGATACTGTTAAGTTCTTCTCCTCTTTGGTAACCCATATCATACTAATGACTGATATGGAACTTCACTTCGTACTTTAGACACAGTAGTTGCTAAATAAATGGTAGCTCTATTACACTCCACAACCTTTCCTGAACCATGAAATAGTGTGCTCTTAATTCGCTCAGAGACAGAAACTCAAATACTGGGCTCTGTCTAAAGTATTGCAATGAAGAATGCAGAGAAAAGCTAGGTCTGGAGATAAACCACTGTAATTCCAGGTTAGAAGGCCAAGGCTATAGGGTTATATATTCAAAGCCAGTTTGGGCTATATTGCAAGTGGAAAACAAGACAGGATTACAGAGGAGAAAATACAAGTTTAGTGGATTGGGTGACACCCAGATGAAAATGCAGAGAGGAGGTGATAGCACAGTGATGGGCCCTGGTTTTTGCACCACTGTGAAAACCAGTAATTATGCAACTGATGGAAAACCCTGCAAGCACAGTCAGGAGTCATCGTTACTTTGATTCTCAGTGTTTTCTCTTGTGAAACTCCCAGACATCGAACCAATGCGTTTATCTGATGCTATTAACATGCACCTCCCTACTCAAACTGCAGAGTACTCACTGAAATCCACTACCTAATTAACATGACAAGCTACAGGTGCTGTTGTTTCTTTTACCCATCTGTTGCTCTTCTCTACCTTTGTTTCAATTCAGTTTTGTACAACTATGCGTTGTATTACACTACTAAGAAGAGAAACTTTTTTCCCCTCCATCTTCCCTAGACAGCCAAGATTCCACGTTGTTCAAATGTACATTAGATACTGGACTAATCTGTATCAACCTAAGACTTTAGGGTTTTTCCATCTTTACAATAACTTAGGGAGTGAGGTTAATCTGGGGTCTTTTCTTTTCTTTTCTTTTCTTTTTGTTGGTCGTGGGGCCTGAACTCTGGGCCTGGGTGCTGTCCCTCAGCTCTTCAGCTCAAGGCTAGCACTCTACCACTTGAGCCACAGCGCCACTTCCAGCTTTTTCTGCTTATGTGGTGCTGAGGAATCGAACCCAGGGCCTCATGCATGCAAGACAAGCGCTCTACCACTGAGCCACCTTCCCAGCCCCATGGGGTCTTTTCTTGCCTCTCTTTTAAAACATATGGAACTCAGAGGCCTCAGTGCTCACTCAGCTCACTCAGTGCTCACAACTGATGCTTTACTACTTGAGCCAAGCTTCCAGCCCTGCTTTGTGCTAGTTAACTGGAGATGAAGTCTTAAGGACATTTCTACCCAGGCTAGTTTTAAACCTCAGTCCTCTGAGTATCACCCTCCTGAGTAGCTAGGACTATAACTGTGAGCTACGGGTATCCAGCTAGCCTTCCTTAGTCTTTTAAGACTGGCTCTTTATTACAGAAAGAGGAAGAAAGCAATCAAAACATTTTGGAAAATAAAATTTTATGCATTTAGATAAAATTTTATGCAATAAGGAAAGAGAAATATAAAATTTCTGACAGTTAAAAAAGAACTTGATGGTGTTAGGGGTATCACTTAGTGGTAGAGTATTTGCCTAGCAGGTGTAAGTCCCTAGCCTTAATCTCCAGAACCAAACACATACACATACACACACACACACACACACACACACACACACATCACAACTTGTCTATGTAACTTGAATATTGGGGAAAATAGCATATTTAGATTCCAACTGATAAATTGAAAAGGGTGGTATAAAATTGTGTGCTTACTAAGAGTGTTCTGCATTAAAGTCAGTTTGGCTAACCTCATCAAGGATAGTTAATATATGACTTTGAAGTCATTTTCTATTAGCTTCAAAGTCTGTTTACTCTCAGGGAATGATCTTGTTCATGTTCATTTCCTTTGAGAGAGTGCTCATTTTCCTGATTCTTCACATGCCAGGCAACTTTGGATTATATGATGAACATTATGAATAATATATTGTGGAAATTTAGGATTTTTTTCTCCAATGAGTAAAATTGCCTTTGATTTAGCAAGTAGTTTTCTTAAATTGTAAACCTTTTCCTGTAGAGCTCCCAAGGTAAGCTCTTCTTTGCATTTAGCTGGTGTGACGGTTAATCTAGATTGTCAATTTGATTGATTTGAGAGATTCCTATGAGATTAATAAAGCATGTCTCTGGCTGTGTTTGTGTTACAGAGACCTTTAAATCACAAGGCTTTTGGTCTAATCAATGGTTTAACTTACTAATGAATTGAAAAACTGAATAGACTTGAGTAGGAGGCATGACTCAAGTGGTAGAGCACTTGTGTTAAAAGTATGAGTTCCTGGGGCTAGGAAGTTGGCTCAGTGGTAGAGTGCTTGCTTTGCATGCATGAGGCCCTGGGTTCAATTCCTCAGTACCACATAAGCAGAAAAAAGCCAAAAGTGGAGCTGTGGCTAGTCTTGAGCTGAAGAGCTGAGGAACAACACCCAGGCCCAGAGTTCAGCCAGCAAAAAAAAGTATGATTTCCTGATTTCAAACTTCAGTGGCACTAGATAAGACAATAACAACAACAACAGAAAAAAGAATAGACTTTTGGGAGGTAGTGGAAATGCAGAAGGTGGAACCTAGTTGAAGGATATAGGTCACTTTCTTCCTTCCTTTCTTTCTTTCACTTTCTCTCTTTCTTTCTTTTACTTTCTCTCTTTCTTTCTTTTTCTTTCTTTTTTTGCATTGCCACAGGCCTGAATGCAAAAGAGCCAGCCAAGCACAAATGAAGCCTCTGAAATGGTTCACAAAATAAATCCTTCCTCTCCTAACTTGTTTTCTCAGTTATGTTAGTTATAAAAAGCTAACCAAAATAGCTAGACGTGGTGACAGACACCTGTCATCCTAGCTACAGGAGAGCTGAGAACAAGAGGATCACAGTTCTAGGCCAACCTGGAAAAAAAATTCATGAGACACATCTCACAGGAATAGAGAGGAGCACAGGCCAGACCAGCCTGGGTAACAAAAAGAAAAAAACAGTGAAAAAAAAAAAAAGGGTGAAGGCATGACTCAAGCAGTAGACCTTATATCTAGTAAGCAAGAAGTTCTGAGCCCAAACTCCAGTATTACTCCAACTACTACTAAAAAACAATACTGGCTATTTTGAGATTATTCTGTCTATACTTAATTCACAAGTCAGAAAAAGGGGATAACATTTGGGGATCCCCTTTGGTTTTTTTTCCATTTTTTTTTTTACTATCTTTAGTGTTTGCAGTTTCCTGATTTCACTATTCTTGTTCTTTGGAGCAGAAGGATTACAAGTTTTGCCATAGGTGATCCAGTTTGTCTAAAATGCCCTTAGTCAAGGAGCTGTTCCTTTCTTGTATGAACAGCAGAGCCTGTATGCTTCTTGTATCCAGATTTTGCAGTGGTTTTCTCTATGAATGGGAAGAGACTGATAATCAAAGTCGTTCTGACTTCATTATATCTGGAAGCAGAATGTGATTTTTTTTTTTTGGTCAGTCATGGAGCCTGAACTCTGGGCCTGGGCACTGTCCCTCAGCTCTTCAGCTCAAGGATAGCGCTCTACCACTTGAGCTACAGCACACTTCCGGTTTTCTGGTGGTTTATTGGAGGTAAGAGTTTCAGGGACTTTCCTGCCCGGGCTGGCTTTGAACCGTGATTCTCAGATCTCAGCCTCCTGCGTAGGTAGGATGGCAGGCGTGAGCCACCAGCGCCCGGCTAGTGATTTTGTTTTAAAAACATAAACAGGTAGCCTGGAAATGATATCTTCTACAATTACTTAAATTAATAATGAAAATATCTAGACATCAACTTCAACTTCATAATGTATAAGGAGTTTTTATTTTTCTTCCTCAAAATGCTTCAGTGGCGTCCTACAAGAACCATCTTTCATTCCATATCCTCTTAGCCTCCTTGAACTCTTATTTCAGCCATTGCCATGGCTACCAGCTCTGCCTGGGTGCAGACTGATTTCAGAAAGGTAACATCTAATGGTACTTTCTCCTGTGCCTATGCCAAGTGCCTCCTGTCTCCCATCTTGAGAAGTATTGAGAATCCCATTTCAAAAAGTCACTTATGCCACCTGACTCCTGATCATCTACACTCTCCTGGTCCCCCAGCCAGCCTGTGCTCACCCTTCCTCAAAAGTCACCTATGTGGGCTGGGAAGGTGGCTCAGTGGTAGAGCGCTTGCCTTGCATGCCTGAGGCCCTGGGTTCGATTCCTCAGCACCACATAAGCAAAAAAGAAAAAAGCCAGAAGTGGCACTGTGGCTCAAGTGGTAGAGCACTAACCTTGAGCTGAAGAGCTGAGGGACAGCGCCCAGGCCCAGAGTTCAGGCACCACAACCAGACCCCCCCCCCCAAAAAAAAGTCACCTATGTGTCAAGGATCCATTTTTGTTTATTAGGAATATTTTATACAAAATCTGTGATGTTGCAGAACACAGACTATCATCCAGGCCCAGGGCTACTATAAGGATCTGTTCCTAAAGAAGCAGTAGACCCTTGAACTCTGGCTCATCCATCTTTCACTTTCCCCTTTAAAAAAATGTTTCTTTTCTGTCTTACTTATGGGGCAAAAGCTAAAGAATCCATGGCAAATGTACAAACAAAGCTGCTGGCATCCAAACAGCCCTTGTTCTACCAGATAAGCTCTTCTTAAACAGTTAGCCATTTCCTGCTCTTGACTATGTGACTTGCAACAGCTTGGTCCAGCTGTTTGCTACATTGATGAAACAAAGGAAAGGACTAAAACCTTTGCGTGTATGATGGCAGAAAGCAAATCACGAACTTTCTAATGACTAGAAGAATTAAATGAGTAAAGAGGAGAGGCTGGCTACCTGTAGCAGTCAATAAGAGTCCTGTTTCTACAAGTGCCTGTGCTGAAGCTAGAATGTTGATGCCAAGCTTGAACCCCCAGCATTCTGACACTGTAGCTGAGTCCCCAGGGTTAGTTAAGCGATGCCCCCAAAACACTGAATTAAAAACCCTGGGGATTCAACCTGCAGTATCAAACCTGAGAACTTCTAACAAGATCCTAATAACAATGATAACAATAATAACAGCAGCAGCAGCAGCAGTAACAAACACTAGCCTAAGAACCACCTTTGAGAACTAATCTAAATATTCTGAGAGGAATGAAAATGTAGTAATTAATAGCAAAATTTTGGGAGTCAGATTAGACCTGGGTTTGAATCTGTTTTGCCCTGTAATTGCTATGAGAATTTAGGGAGCTATTAATCTACCCTAGGCCTACTTACTCTTGGTATACTCACCGGAATATCAATTCAATTTACCTAATAGAGTAGTTGTGGGAAATAAGTATATCAAAACCAAGGTAGTAGTAAATATTATCCTTCATCACAGGCAAGAAGCCACAGTATGTCCTCCTATGTTGCCATCACTACTTCCTGCCTATAATCACTACAGGTATAACACTATTCGCAAAGCAGATCATCTCTGCATACCATGTGCCATGAAACAATGTTAGGCATTTTTCCTAGACATACTATATCATGAGGTAAACATCATCTTGATGAAATTAACATTCTGGAGAAAACAACAGCTCATGTAGCTAGAAAATGCCATAATCAAGTAATGACCCTTCCACTCGGAAGGACTACCATAGTCACTATTAACCGCCAAAGGAGAATCATTATAAACAAATGAGGTTTACTAAAAATAAAACCATAGAGCTATCGTAGAGTATCACACACATACACACCAAATTTTCCACTGAAGGGAGGCATCCAGGGAAATCACTCTCCTTTGGACACTGCTAGGCATTCCGGGAAGCCCTTGGGAGCCTAAACACATCTACTCTGACTAGGGAGGAAAACCTCCACAAATGTGATCGCTCAATTATGGCTTTTAAATGTCGTTACTCAGTGAGTTTCTGTGCTGGTCCTTCCAAACAGGAGAAGTGACCTGGTGATTTATCCACCACACTTACCCCTCATTAAAGAGGGCTGGTAATCCCTTGTGGACGCAGTTCAGCCTCTTGATTATCTTAGGTTTCAATAATGATAACATTTGGATGGGTGAGGCTTCAAGGGACAAGAAAACAAAAATAGAAGGCAAAAATGATGGGAAAGAAGCTTGCCAAGCAAATGCAAGTCAACTTCTGCTCCCAGTTTCTTGCAAACGCACACAAAGTGAAATTTCCCACTTCCTCAAACCTTCCCTATTCTTAGGGGCTTTGAGCAGCTAAGGAAGCCCTTTCCACAACCTCAATGGAGATGGAGAAGGCGCTGGGAAACTCTGTGTGCTCCAGGGACTGACTTTAACTTTCAAGTGTCTTTCAGTCAGAAACAAGGAAAATACAAATACAATTTGAGCCAACCATTTCTCAAACATGATACAGACACCTGCACTAGCCATTTGTCAGACCTGAGTACAGGCACCAGGGTCCACAGAAGAATCAATATCTGGCTCTGAAGTCAAGATGGCCTGGAAGGCCCCGTGATGTGTGGGAGTTTCCATAGCACACTTGTTTCTCAGAGAATTGAGTCAGGGAGTTGTAGGATTCAATTTCTTTTCAGAAAAAAAAAAAAAGACAAGAAAGCCAGAGAGCAAGTCAGAAGGGCTCTAGGAGTTCTCACTGATATCCATAAAACTTCCAAAAGTGAAAGCTAAAATAATCATTCTAGTTTCTCCCCAAAGACCCTGGAGAACAACTATCGGCACTTCTCTTAAGGAGGTACCTGACGTGGAGACACCATGCCCTATATATCCCAGGAAATGTGAAATGGGAAGCAAGATACCATGGACCAACAATCCTTTATAATACGCAGACTTAACTTCCTACATTTGTTCAACCCTGTACACTTTACCAAATGGCTCTCTATCCATTAATAAAATAAAGTTATTTGTAACATACCTAATAGAAGGTAAACAATGTGCTAGACACTTTTGGATCTCTACTACTTTGTTATAATCTTAACAGCTGCCATGTTCGATAGTGATTGTCAAAAAACATGAATCAGAGACCTAGAACAAATCACTTTAAGTAAACCAGGCTCAGAGAGACTAACAGTGCATGTTTTATCTATTGTGTTAGAGTTAGATCTAAAACACAACTTTGCATGATAACATATACAGGGTTCATACAAACTGAGTAAAGGAGGGTATCTTTAGGGGAGAAATCCCGAAGGCACAACTCCTCTGAACAACTTAAGTACTATTTATAAAAATGAATACTAGTCAGCAGAAACATGGAATGGAGGGAGGGAGGGTCAGCAAATGTAGTATATATTATATAAAAATAAACTATGTAATTTGAAGGTAGGGTTGGAAGGGGGCAAAATGGGAGAGATGAAGGAAGGAATGACTTTGATCAAGAAGCATTGTATTAATAACCTGACTTGTGGAACTGTAACCCCTCTGCACAGAAATTATGGGTTTGGTCTAAGTTAGAAAGTAGCAGCAGAATTAAATTTTCTGCTTCTGTGAGGCTCTTATAGCCATTGTGCTTCCTTCAAGTCGTTATCTTCTTTAGAGAAAACATCATGAATCGTTTCCATCTCCTACTATAACATAAAGAAGTGGCTAAGGGAACACATACTGACCACGCTCCTCCTACAGGCTACGCCTTCGCACATATACTACCTGTGACCTGCTGAACTGTGTCCCCTCCAAATGTGTATACTGATGCCTCAGTGACAGTGACTCCACTGGGAAATGGGACTTTTAAGAGGTAAATATGGTGGAGAGGTAACTTTTAAAGAGGTCATATGGGTTGGCTGCAATCCAATATGTCCTTTTAAGATAAGGGCATTAGGACTCAAACAACCATGGTTCAGAAGGTGATGGACCGTATGGGATACAGTGAGAAGGAGATATTTACAAGCCTAGGAGAAAGGCCTCCTTGATTCTTGAACTTCAAGTCTCCAGAGCATGAGAAAATAAATTTCCATTCGCACAGGTCTATAGCATTGTATTTTTTAGCAAACTAGCACACTACCTCATATTTTTTTTATTGTGTCTCTGTAAAGTACTTGTGGTGCCTCTTTTCAAAGTGACATCAAAAGTTCAGAAAGGTAAAATAACTTCACAGAGTTTACAAAAGCCAACAAAACACAGAGCTCTGGACTGAAAATGTTCTTCTCTCTTTATACTCAAGAGGCCACACTTTTCTAATCCTGAACTTACTCTCTGCCCTATTCCAGAACACCAGAAGGGAAATGTTCACACAGATGCGGTGCAGGTAATTTCACAGACACAAGACTGGGTGGGGCTATAGTCAAGTGAGGTTAGGCGCCAGTGCAACTTCAGTACCTGCGGAGGATAGAGAGATGTCAACCTCCCAACGTCCTCTTTGAACAACGAGGCTTTTAAGCTAAAATGTTTCTCACACTATTTTTCTTCTCAAGAGAAATGACCACATTTTCTGAGTTCAGTGGACATAAAAACCAGTAATAGATTTTTACCTGAGAACTCTGCCTATCTGTGTGATATCTTGTCAGCAGTAGTATAGTGTGTTTGTTAAAAAAAAAAAAAAAAAAAAAAAAGCTTCATTTGCAAAATACATGATTCAAGAAAAAAAAAATGTAACTTTCTTTACTCTTCTATAACTCCAGTTCTTTTTCAAGGCATGAGTTCTGGCTGTTGGCAGAACACTTGATCTAGTCAATAAAATTTAAAATGTAAACATTCAGATTCAAACATTTCCATATGCATGTTCCCCCTTCCTCCCCCTTAAATGTGGTGGGCTTATAAGACATGACGACCTAGGGTTCCGGAGCCTGTGGACGGTGGCAGTTGTCCATGCTACTCTCTCTCTACCATGTGCACTTGTCCCCGCCAGCACTTGCTGAAACATCCGGAATTCCATCTGGTTTCTAGATTTTGGTCCACGTGGAACTCTCTGCTTCTGTTTCATCTAGGTACCAAGATGAAGAGACCCTCACTAGGTTAATTCTGAGACCTCTTCTCCCTCCAGGAGGGCATCTGGCTCCTTCCTCCTGAAGAACCAGCCAGGCGGGGACGGGAGCCCCTAAAATGCTGCATCTGCTCAGCTCTTGGGACTCCCTCTGTGAGGTCTTCCCGCTGCTTACTCACCTACAGCAAGCGGTGACTCCGACCCCAGATTCCAGTGTCTGGCCCTGTCTCTAGCCACAGAGTGGAAAGGCAGACCCAAACCCTAAATAAGGGGAACTGAGCTTGCCTCTGACATTTCCTGCCCCTTCGGCTGCCCTCTCTCCTCACCCAACCGCCTTAACTAGTCATTTGGGGCAGCACCTGTAGGGCTCACCTCTTCCTAGAGCAGTCTTGTGTTTGAACAGACTTAGATCTTCATACTACTATGTCTGCTTAACATGGAAGAATGTCTAAACTCCTGAGCCTTCAACTGAAGACTGTTTTTGCTGTCAAAATGGGATGACCTGTTTGGGATTTTTTTTTTTAAAGGCAAGAACATGCTGCCTGCTCTTTACTTTGTGAAAATGCTGCTCAATGCAATCCTACTACTAAACAAACAAAGGATAGAGCCGTGGGTAATGAGGACTTGCAGAAGGAGAACATAGCTCACCTATTCTAAGTTTCGTCCCACTGAACCATAGCTCTGACACTAGTAGACCAGAAGGTTGTTGTCAGTCCCGTTCTTCCTGTTACACCAGACACCTGCCTGACTCGGATACCTCCGCTGGCCGATCCAGGGACCGCACGGCCTCTCTAGCCTCACTCAAGCTTCTCTTCAGATGTTACCTCTCTCGTGAGAGCATTCCCGACTCCCTGTCTCAAGCAGCACGTTTGAGCCTGCTGCCTTCTTCCGTCATGTCTTATCACCCCCTGACATTCACTGCCTTTTTCTCTGTACATTTTCCACTGTCTGCACACATACCCACAGCTCTGTAAAAGCATGGGTTTCCGCTGCTTTGCGAACTGTCACATTTCCCCCGTGACTAGACCTGTGTCTTACATGTGACAGACACTTAGTAAGTGTTGGCTAAAGGAACAGAGAGAAGGGACACCCAAGCTACCAATCACCTTCCCAGCATCCCAAGCCCCCGAAGGTGCAGCTGCAGAGCACACAAGAGTCTTGAAGAGGCACTGCCTAATTCCCGTCACCTGCGTCCTTTCTGGAACCAGTGACTGCTTTCCTCTGCCTTTTTTTTTCCACTCCATGATTGACTCAATATGGTCCTCAAAATAGAGAGACCATAGGCTTCTCGTGAATGGCTCCCTCCTACATACGGAGCCAGCCCCGTGCTCCTGAGACTGCACGCCTCAGAAATCACCAGGCAGGGCACCCCAAAGCCCTTTTCCCCTCCCCACCACTCAGCCCTGCTGCAAGAAAGAAACAGGGAAAGGTAGGAGCCAGGGACGCCAGTGCAGACCGCACTTGACCTGCGCCAAGCAGGGTGACTTCATGAAGTCTACATGGTCTGCAGCAGTTCCACACAGAGACGGCCAGTCACCTGCCAAGAGGCCGCCTCTCCCCTGGCCTCCCGTAAACACCAGGCTCCAACTATGACCACGCTCCCACTCAGCTTCCATTATGTCCCCTCTCGGCTTTGAATATGTGCTTCTGGTGACAACTCCACAGAGTGTCCTTCTCAACAGCTCCTGCCTGGCAAACTTCTCCCTTTCAGGATTCAACCCAAATGTGGAATTTCCTGACTACTTCCCCCTTTCTCCTCTCAGTCGGGACTTACCCTCCATCCTTCCACCTCGCCAGTGTTCGGCACCTCGATACTGATCAGTGAATGGTAACTGCGGTCTCCGTCCCCCTGCATTTGCTGGGGGCGCATCTATTGAGAACAAAAGCTATATCTTACTTCCTCTGAACCTCCTGACCTTAGTCCAGAGACTAACACACACAGTACAATGAATGAGCGGCCACTGGCTAATTCATTTTACTCCTGTTGGACCACATACTATACTTGGCACTGAAAGTACTAAAATAAGCTATCAGAAATAAGCTATCAGACTGGAGTTATGTCTTCCTTTTCAGAGAATAAGGGTGAGTAGCTAATAATCAAGTAGGTATTATTGGTTACTAGGGTCATAAAAAATAAATTGTACTTTGATCAACATTAACAGAGGGAATTTACTTAAAGAGTAAGCAGGAGACGTACAGGAAAATGAATGAAATACTGAAACTATAAGCACCACAAAGCTGGGTTCAAGGCATATCTAGTCACTAGAAGTCTCTCTATCTTGAGAGTTTCTGTTGCTCAAAATCCAACAGGCAGTATAAATGTAAGCCTAGTTTTCGTGCAGATGACAGTATAGGGTGTTGATCTGCCCAGAGGTTCCCCTTTCCTGTTGCACAGCTTCTAAGTCAGTATGGGAAGGAGGATTGGGATTTGGCAAACACTGTCAGGATGAAATACAATTCTCCTGGGAGCTCACTGTGCTGGAGCCCCAAGGCTGGCCTTGGAGACACCATTACAAGACTTACAGAGCTCCCACTCAAGCCCTTGGGAGGAACAGGTGTAAACAACTAATGATGACACAACAGGAGAAGTGTAATAACAGGGGTATGTGCACCAGGAACCAGAGGCTGGCAGGAGAGGCAGGGGCTTCTGCTGCGCTGGAGCACAGCCATCAGGGCTAGGCAAGGGAAGCTGAGGTTTATTCTGAGCAGAACCCTGCTGGGAAGAGGTACAGAAAGGAACACAAGCGAGAATGTTCAAGTAGAGAAGAAACCACGAAGGAAAGCAAGCTGGGACAGATGCGCAGGAAGAGTCCAGGCATGATCAGCAACGGAGGGAGGAGGAAAAGGAGGAGGCTGGGCCTGCCTGAGTATGCTAAGGCCGCACCAGAACGAGTAGGCTCACTCTGTCATTCTAAAAGGCAGATTACCAAAGATCAGGGAAATCAGATTCAAATTCAGAGTCGGTCTCTGCAGGAAATACCCACTAAATTCCCTGAACTGGAAAGTGAGGACAGGAAAAACAGGGCAGGCACTAATACCAAGGCTACCATATCCTTAAGGAATACAGCCCTGTGGGTGTGGAGTTGGTAGGAGGAGATACCTGGTATGCAAAGGAAGTAAGGAAATAGAGCAGATGTGTCTTATTCAGACTTGCAAAAGCAAATAGGCATCCTGAGTTCAGGGCTGCTGAGTGAGGTCTATTCTTTACATCCTGGCTGTGGGATTTATAGAAAATGCCACCCTGCCTTGGACCTCTCCCTGGAACAGAGGCAAGGGACAAGCCGAAGACACCTTTGAGAGCAGTCACACTCCCTGAGCCTCCTAAAAACCCAACCTGCATCCAGTAGAAACGGCACCTGTGCTCTATTGCCTCCAGATGCCTTTCCAGGGATACTGCCTTGTGAGAGTCTTAGGAGGCCTATCATGAATGGGAAATCACAACAGATGGAGCTATAAGCAGACATAAGACCATTTTAAAACGAAGCAATAGTAAACATATTCTTAGATCTAACTCTGTGCTGGAGTATAGGTGCTCACACACATACACCTAAGTGTTCATGTAGCTGCATTAGACAAACAAAACAAGCTTTGATTCTCAGTTGATACTCAACATTGCCTAAGGCACAATGTGTTGGGTTCTCTGTCTTATTTCCTGGTTTCTGACCCTCAGAAGATTGGGAAAAGCCTCTCTACAAGATTAAGGCTCATCTTCTGTCAGATATGCTGACTGCTTTCTTTTAAAATCTAGATTCTGATCAATGGAGGCTCAACCCTTCCTCAGAATGAGCACTTGAGAATACCTATGGGGAGGTGTCCATGCACAACCTGATAACTCGGTTGCTCATTAGCTCACCCACATACTGGCCACGGGGAAGGCACAAGACAGGTGTACAGGGTGCTCTCAGACCTGCCCTGCCCTGCTGGCTGCCTTGGGCACCCAGATCCACTTCCTCATGGAATTTCCTGTGTCATAACTCTGCCCCTCCCTCCTCCCACCACAGCCTCACCCGCCCCCGGCAGCACCTGTGTTCTTCCAGGTCAGCGTCAGGTGTCTGGCCTCTGCAGGTGCATTCGTCACCCTTCTCTCATCAGAGCTCTACTTTCTGAGCCCTTGAGTTCACCTTACTCCCCACTCTGCGCGTGACTCCCCCTGAATGTCGCAGTGCTGCTTTAGAAGGGGCTGGGTCGGAAAGGAAGTGAGCGCTGGTCAGCAGCAAGGGAGAAAGAAGTTCCAAACAGAGGCAGTGAATACATGGGGAAGAATATGGGCCAAAGAGACAGCTGTGGGCTCGTGGTATGGAGAAGCCCTCCACATTCCATCCTGAGTCAGCCAGAGTCTGAGGCCAAAGACCCAGAAGGAAAGTTGAATTGTTGACAGGTGACTTCAAGAGGCAACTGGAGAAATCTGTACTCGTACTGAACTAGTGCAGCTCAAATGGTATTGCGAATAGTGATCTCAGAGGATGCGTATTAAAAGACATTTGCAGTCCCAATCCCAAGGTCCTGGCTCCCTAGGACTGAGCGTCCTTGAGGTTTCACGAGCCGCCTAGGATCTTTCCGAGGAAGTGTCCTCCATTCTAAGGGCACGCTG
This sequence comes from Dipodomys spectabilis, assembly GCF_019054845.1. Lineage (NCBI taxonomy): Eukaryota > Metazoa > Chordata > Mammalia > Rodentia > Heteromyidae > Dipodomys > Dipodomys spectabilis. The sequence goes on from NW_024870696.1 coordinate 25,714,707, forward strand.
GAACAATCAAATACTGAGGCAAGTACCGCCCCCCCCCCCCCGATGATTCACTCTGAGATTCCACTCTTTGGGGCTACATATACAAAAACCAGGCTCAGTGTGATCTGGTTTTGTTTACCAAGCAGCTACCGGAACCTGGGAAGCAGCAGCAAAGCCCTCAAACCAGCAGTTCTCTTACCTGTAGCACAGATGAAATCTAAGAAACTTTTGTCAAAAGGATACCAAGATTCTGAAAGTTGATGCCCATCTTGGTTTAACTGATAGAAGCCTGTGTTCAGAGGCCAAGACTTGATGAATATTTATCTACTGCCTGAAGGTATTAGTTAATAGAAGGGTTTTGCTTTTTTTAAAAAGACATGTTTTGAGAACCCATTGTTTGCTTTATGATCTATTTTACAGTTAATACCTATTTGCTTAATTACCAGTATAATATCTTACAGCATTTTTTTGAGTATTTCTAATTCCTTAAATGGAGATTCTTTTGGGGTTTCAAAGTATTTTTAAAAGATGATCAAATTTGACAGGTACCAGGGGCTTACATCTGTAATAGAAGCATTCAGCAAGCTGAGGTAAGAAAATCATGGTTCAAATCCAGCCTGGGGAGAAAACTCTGAGAGACTTCATCTCCAAAATAACCAGTTAAAAACTCAGACTGGAGGTATGGCTCAAGTGGTAGAAGGCCAGCAATGAACAGATAAGCCAAGCAAGAGTGCAAGGCCAAGTTCAAGCCATGCATATAGCATCAGCATACATTCACACACACACAAAAAGATAACCAAATATACAATTTGGTTATCATCTTTGATGTAACAGTATAGTACATTTGATATCAATGTGTGAATGCTTAGATGCTGGCTTTGCTTCTTAATCTTTTTGGTATATCCCTTTGAAATTATGATGCTCATATTTCTGCTTTGCAACAGGAACTTTCTGGATTAACTCCCAATTTACTTGGAAAGGAAGATAGTAATCCCTTTCATCTTACTTCTGAAGCCTCACTTCTTTCTGCCTCCAATGACTTCAATGATTCTTTCTGCCGCCATTAGACCATCAAGCTTCCAGAAGTTTCTCTGCCTTTCTGCCCATTTAAACTCTTTCTGACTACAATTTCCCCATGGACCAATAATATCACTCTCATCTTTATAATCTGTATGTTGCCCTTAGCATTCAACAAATATATGTATTCCATTTTCTCCCATAGAGGCTGGTATTAGAAATTTCTCATAATTAGAAACCTCCCTTGATAGTAATGCTAATTTTTTATTTCCCAGAGTTATATAATTATTCTAATGAATTATTAGAGCTGCAGCGCTAAAAACAGAAACAAGAAGTTGCCATTGTTGGTGAATTCCTAGATCCTAAGTTGTTCAAGCAGATCACTCCTCACAACTAAAGGAAAGCTCTTGGCCTGATCTTTAAGATAGCTCATGATATCCCCCTGACTTGTCTGCTCAATTCTGTTTCCCACTGACTCTCAACAAGTCTGGTTTGTCCCACAAAAGCCACCACTGCACTGGCCCTCACATGTCACCCTAACTCTACCTGTTTGCTTGTATTCACGTTGGTGAACCAGAATTCTTGCTTCTTGTTTCTCACACCTCTTTAAATCCCTCTCTGTGCTTTCCAGAGTCACAGCTGTCTTTAACAAGCACTCCTCGCCACCCCCCAGCTTACAATATAGACAGGCTCTCCGTGGAGGCCACTCACAGAACTTGAACACATTGCCTCTCCACACGGCTGCATGGACTTCAAAGAGAAAGGCCTACATCTTAAGAGCAAGCATTCCAAGAGAACCAAACAGGTTGTAGTATCACCATGTATCATGTCACCTCATTTCTATTTTATTCCCACGTCTTTCCAGTTTCATAGAGACATAAAACTCTGTCTCTCAATGAGAGAGATGTCTAGGCTACATTGTAAAAACTAGGAAATATTGTCAAGGCCATCTTTAGAAAATATGATAGTGTAGTCACCTGCTTCTCACCTGCAAACTCCACTAATCCCGTCTTTCAAGACCTCCAAATCATATTCCATCATGACATCAGTTCAAGCTACGTGAGTTCTGTTCATCCAGTCTCAAACCAGTGAGCTAAATTGATTGTCCCCCCCATCCAATTATGGGTGGGCACACTGCTGTGGACTCCCGTGCTCATAAGGAGAGAAAACAATAGCCCCAGGGCAGTCACAGCTTTGGTCCACCTGTCATTTTTGAAGCTCAGCAGAGCACACACTGTCTGTTTTTTATTTAGCTTAGGTCTGCTGCTTGTTCTGCAGCCCTTGGCTTTGCCCTTGGGGTTCTTGGTCCGACCCTCTTAGTCATCATTCCTTTGCAACAAGAATGGCCTGAGCTTGCAATGAGTAGTTTTCTCAACCAGCTCTTTGTAGTAGCCGAGGAGTCCAAAGGTCTCCTTTCATTTGCGCTGTTCTGTCCCTTTCCAAATGAGCCAATATACTCTTTTTAAAAGAAGACTTCTGAACTTTTGAGGTATCTGATTGCACAGCTGATGCTATGCGAAACAAAAGAAATGTACATATCATCCAATGTGGAAGAAATAACTGTTTTGCAAAGCTCATAGAACTCATAAATGTTATAGACCATGATAGACAATTTGCTCCATGAAAGTTAGAATGTATATGTGACTTTAACTAAGCATCACTATCCCACAATACTGTGAAATTTGGGAAATTATGTAACCACTTAATTACAATAAAAAATTTGGAAAAAAAGACCTCTGAACTTTTGAGGTATCTGATTGTAATTTATACTATTAGACAAAAAGCCACAGCCACAAATCTTGGAACAGGCTTTTTCTACCTTGGGTTGCTAAACTATTTAGGGTATACAATAGCCTTATGATTATTTTGTTCTTTTTGAAGCAGTATCTTGTTATGTAGTCCAGGCTAGTCTTGAACTCAAGATCCTGAGGCCCTAGCAGGATATAGACATGCTAGGCATACCGATAAGTGCCACCAAGGTGGCTCCCACAACATCATTTCTCTGTGTGTGTGTGTGTGTGTGTGTGTGTGTGTGTGTGTATGCTGAACCTGGGACTTGAACTCAGGGCCTGGAGACTGTCCCTGAACTTTTGTGCCCAAGATTAGTGTTCTACCACTGGAGCCACAGCTCTACTTCTGGCTTTGAGTTTTTTGTTTTTTGGGTGTTTTTGTTTTTGTTTTGTTTCTTTTGGTGGTTAATTGGAGATAAGAGTCTCAAGGACTGCATTGTGTGTGTGTGTGTGTGTGTGTGTGTGTGTGTGTTTGGGGCAGCTAGATTGGCATCACACCACAATCCTCAGACCTTAGCCTCTTAAATAGGATTATAGGTGTGAGCCACAGGTGTGACATATTAGCTGCAAAGAACAAAGCAGGGAATACAAGAAAAAAATCAGCAGTGAACAATCTTATAATATTGTATCACAAATTGCTTACTAACTAGAAAAAAAGAGGGGGAACAAATGGTATGTCCAAATGAAGAAATCTGGTGGAACCAATTTCACTATGTACTCAAAATTTAACAGTATCAATATTGGAACTTGGTGCCAAGTGCACGTCTTACTGTGACGCATGGAGAAGGGCACAATGTCACATGCATTGAGTTCCTGCCCAGAATGGTTAATGAGAATCCAAACAAGAGCAAACAAACGAATCTCAACAGAGGAACAAAACAACTGCGCATGAACTCTACAAAAACCCTGCTCATGAGAGAATCTTTATAGCAGGGCTCAGGAACTGTTCTAGATCCAAGAAACCACATAGCCAAGACAGCTAATACAATGAGTGACTGTTGATTCTATCTTGTGCTGAAAATAAGACTTTTTTTTTTAAAATATTGGAACAATTAGAGACATTTAATTTGATCTATATATCAGATAGTACTATGTTCTAGAATTAGATTTTCAGAATGTGATACTTGTATTGTTACAACAGAATGTTTATGAACTTAGAAAACATATTTTGGAATATTTAGGGCAACAGTAAGTGGAATTTTTGTGAACTAAATTCGTAAATGGCTCACCAAAAACTTTGTGTGAATGTGCAAGTGTATAGGGAAAAAAGAAAAAGCAAATATGGCAACATGTTAACAATTGGTAAACCTAGATAAAGGCTAAGTGGACATTGATTGTGCTATTCTTGCAATTTTTCTGTAGGCTTGAACTCATAAAAAGTAGAATGACTGGGGGAAAATATTAACTACAGAGAAAAAGCAGAGTGTACTACGTTAATTATTAGTATTAACAGTCCAGCATTTATGTGACAGTATTCCTTTCTACAGGCCAAAGAAAAAGTCACCTTAAACATGGCACTTCTCAAGGTCATGAGAAAAGGGTTAATAAACTGATGAACCAGCAGAAAGCACAAAGCTAAAGCTTCAGACACAAATCCTATTTCCTATATATAGAAAAGCAACAACTTCACTTTCACTGGGCCAGAAAAATTTAAATAAAGGATTTTGTGCTTTTTTGGGGTATCACTAACTAATCTGTTCCTTAAATTAACTGAATTCAAGAAGAGAACGTATATGCGTGGATAAAATGAAATTGGGCGTGAAAGGCAAAGGTGATACCTCTGGCTTTTTCCTTGTACTACTTTGATAATGGTTTTTGTTTGTTTTGTTGGTCATAGGGCCTGAACTCTGGGCCTGGGCACTGTCCCTCAGCTCTTCAGCTCAAGGCTAGCACTCTACCACTTGAGCCACAGCACCACTTCTGGCTTTTCTGCTTATGGGGTGCTGAGGAATCAAACCCAGGGCCTCATGCATGTAAGGCAAGCGCTCTACCACTGAGCCACCTTCCCAGCCCCCTTTGGTAATGTTTTAAAACTGCCTAGAGAAAGAATAAACCAGCACCACTGCAAGCTGCTGCTACCAATCACCAATTTAGAAGACAGCAGAGCACATTTCAGACTCCAGTGTCTTGCAGCCACACATGACCTTTTCTTCGTGGGTCACTTGCAGTGTCTTCTGCAAAGCCCAGCAAGCTGGCATCTCAGGCCACAGGTCAGTTCCTTGAACCTGATTTCCTGCCTGCGGCAAGTCACGCTGTCACCTGGGAAGGTGGCCTCAGCCAGACCACTGTGAAGCAAAGAGTGCTTAGGATTCTGAAGCATTGTTTGTTAAAATAATTTTTTAAAGTTCTCTGTTCTTGTATGACCTTGAGGAGACACTGTCAAATACTAAAAAAATTCCAGTTTTCTTTTTTCCTCTGGCAAATGAAACACAACCCTGATTTAGACTTCAGGATGATTCACAGCTTCTGTTGCTGCTTTGTTTCTTCTTCTGCTTCTTTTGACTAGAAGCGACCTCCTTCAAGTTCTGCTTTTGCAGCTCACAGTATATGATTGATTTTATGTTTTAACACATCAAATTGGTTAAGCTTTCTGTTAGCCTAAAATGGGTTGTTCTGGAAGAGATACCCCATTATCTTAGGAAATGGAGTTTGATATATGCTGATATTTTGTAACTTTGAAGTCTTGTCAGAAGCAAATTGTACATGGCAAAAGGTTACCTAGAGTATACAAAGTGCTTCCCAGTAAGAAAAGCCAAATTGTAGGGAAAGCAGTTGTAGAATGTGTGTTTGTACAAGACCTAAAACCTGAATAGTGAGCTTTCAGACTGAGAAGAGATGAGGGTTTTGTGTGCTACAGAGATATACTATAGAGGGATGGTAATTCTTCTGCTTCTGCTCTAGAGAGGAAAGTTAGGTACAAGAATGATAGTAAAAAATAATGCTTGATAAGAAATGTACTCATTACCTTGCCCATGTAATTGTAACCCCTCTGTACGGTATTTTCACAATAAAAAAAAAGAATGGCTAGATTCAAAGGAGGAGGTAACAATGCTCAATAGGAAATGTACTCACTACCTTGCTCATGTAACTATAACCCCTCTGTACAGTATTTTTACAATAAAAAAGTATTAAAAAGAAAAAAAAGAATGGCTAGATGTCCTGATTCTCGCCTCCCTACTTTCCCCCTCACAGTTGTCCCAATGGTAGCGCAGGACTCAAACCAAGCCATTGCCACCTTCACTGAGCTCAGTGAATTTCATACCCAAACTGCAGTTAAGGTTAGTGTCTCTTCACCAAGTCACAGGAAGAGGGGAACTAAATCAAAGTTATCTTCACCATTATGCATTAATTTTAAAGCTACTTTAACTTCTATCTATAATATACCTCTATATATATCTCTAAGCCTACCTATGGCTTAGAGATGTGATCACAATTTAATAGTCACTTCTCAAAATACTCTTAGTAGAGTCAAGCCTTCTTGAGAACAGAGCAATAGAGAAACTATAGAAAAGCTAATAAGAATATATTATGTACTGGAAAATTGCTGGGAGTGGATTTTTAAGTATTCTCCCTACACATACACATAAGGACAGGCCCAAAAAATCATGCTTTTGTTAAAATGCTTGACTTAGACTCTACAATGTATCCATCTATCAAAAAGTATGTTGTATATCATACATATATGTGAGTTTTACTTGTCAGTTAGAAAACAATAAAATTCTAATTTTGTAAAGGCTTATAGTTTAGCAACTGTATTAGGCAATGAATTACTTATATTATTCCCAAAATACATAGAGGTTATACTTAGAGTACAAACTGAAGAAACACAAACATCTAGGTAAATGCTCTGTGTCACTGTATTTACTAATTGAACCACAATTCCACAGTACACTTGGTGCTTTCCCAGGCTGGAGCCAGAAATCCTGCAGGCCTCCAGACCAGCACTGCCTTTGCCTTGAATGTTACAACACCTTTGATTACCTGGCCACACTTACATAATAAGCTCTTTGGCTGCTTATGATCAGTAGAATTCAAGTATCAAGAGACTCTGGTATTACTTATACCAGGAAAAACAAAAGCCCTTTCAGGGTGCAAACTGTAGGAAAAATACAAAGAACATGGAGTCAAGTAAGCAATATTTCACCACCGAGACAAAGGTTGTTCTTAGCTAGCATATTAGTCTCTTATTTCTCATCCTTTTAATTTCCTCCTTCCCAGATTGATAACAAATTCAGCTACTTCCTCTCTCTTCCAAGTATCTTAGAGTTTTTGCTTATTTTAATCAGCTAATGTTTAACACATTCTGTTTTAAATTTCAGTCAAAGTTCAGCAAAATCTTCTACAAGGGAGTTTCAAAATATATTCTTCACAGATCTAACTCTTCCCATTTCTTCCTCAGTATTCTGGGTACTAGAATAGCATTATAAACAGAATAGAAGATGTTTATGGGTGATGGCCAAACAATTCTATCTCAGGACTTTTTTCCACACCCAAGCAGATCAGATTTCAGTAAGCTGTTAGTAAGTTCCTTTATCTATAAGCATATAGTGAGAGGAAGTAAGAATCATGCATAGACAGTGCATCATACTCACTGTAGCTTTGGGATCCCAGCTTCCTAGGTTCTAATCCCAGCCTTGACACTTACCCAGAACCTAGGCAAAACTACTGGCTATGTTTAAAAACTTAAAATTTCCCCAAAGAATTATAGATGTTGAAAGCATCAGCTCTATCTTTTTTATTTCAACTCACCAAAAAAAACCCAAAAAACATGCTTCCATTTATCTTTCTTATTTGCACTGCCTGTAAACTTTATAATAAAAGACTAGGTCATAGTCATTTTTCATAAATATCTCTAAGTTAGATACTGATATCTGAACAATGAAAGTATCTTTTCAATAAAACACAGTGAAAGTATTATAAACATTACAAGTATTTTCTTTAACTTGTTCCCTTTGTCTAGCTTTGCAAAAACCCAGAAAACATACCATGAGGGACGGCAAACTACAGCGGCTAGAGTGACTGCTCCCACCATTTCGGTAGGGGCAGAGTTAACGTGCTTTGGCACATGGCTTTGTAAAACTTAGTTAAAAGGTCCTAAGTAGAGTATGGACTAAAATACATAAAAATAAAGAGTTAAAAACACATTGCAATTTGTATAAACATATACATAAAGTTGATGATTTATACTCATTTCAAAATAACCACTTAAACACTTACTTGAAAAATACGTTAAGTCCACAACTTTCTAAACTTTTTTTGGCTATCGGAGGTGCATTCAGACCTGATTTTAGAGGTAGGGCTTCCAACAATATTCATTCACTACATGTCAAATCAGTCTTTAGGCAGATGAAATAATCATTTTTTTCTTTGTTGAAGTAAACATGCTTATTGTTTTTCTCTAGCTGTTCTCATTAATCAGTGTTTTTGTTGAACCTCAGCAGGTGGTACTTATAAATGTGCACTCACACCCAAGAAAGGCATGGTAGTAACCTGCTGCCTAAGGAAGCACATCAGCCAGGACACTGGACACTGGCAGGAAGCCTGTCAGCCTGACTGAGATAAATAAGAGGTGGCAACGTGTTATGCTGCTACTGATTTCCAAGAGGAGGACTGTTTTCAAGTCTGAGTTCTAGACTTCAGAATCCATCAGCTTGGAAATTAAAATGGGTCTAAAATAGAATAACAAGGTCTACCCTAATGTGTGCATAGCTGCACACCATGGTGACAAGCATGAAGTGAGCCAGTCTTAAAGAAGTCAGACTGGTAACCAGGTGTGATCAACGGTCAGCAGATGGTAGGTATGATAATGGGATGCACTAATTTTTCTCCCCTAGGTTTCATTGTGTCTCCTATGGAGGGAACAATAGCAGAAGGTCCCTGCCAAACCTTGGGCATTGTCAAATACTGGGTTACGTTCTTTATTTACTTTGTTATTTAACCCTTACAACATCTTGGTGAGGTGGGCATTCTTAACCCCGTTTTTCAAATAAGGAAACTAGGACTCAAGATAGATGATCTTTGTTCAGTGTCACACCACCTAGAAAGTCTTTTCTCTAGGGAAAAATGTAAAGGGTGTGGTGTTAGTTCACATAGAATATCATGAACTGAATGGACAGGTTATACACAGAATAAACGTACTTCTCACAGTTTTGGAAGCTGGGAAGTCCAAGGTCAAAGCCTAGCACTTGAGGTGCCCAGAGAGGACACGTTTGTTGTTCACAGATGGCCAGCTTGTGTCCTCACACAAAAGACCCCGGAACTCTATGTGGTGTTTTCATTCATGGGCGCTCCTTTCTCTAATTACCTCCACAATAGGCTGTACCTCCAAATGCCGCCATTTTAACTTAGTAATGTAATAAGCATTCAGTCTATAACAGATACAGTGTACATATAGTAGGTATATTTCATCTATCACAGTCAATAGTACACACATGTGTATTTAAGTACCTAACAAACACATAAAACCCAAATAAATTCCATCCAAATATTTATGACACCCAAGGCTGGTGAGAGTGTACAGAAAATCAGTTTCAGGTAACTAATAACAGCTGTCAGAAATATAACTCATATGCTTTTTAATCCAACAGCTTTAATAGTAGGAACTTATCCTATATCTACTGCAAACTAGATACCAAATGAAAGTACCACAATATTCACTAAAACACTGTTTGTAGTGCCAAAATGTAACACCAACCTAAACGTTTTCTCCTATGGAGCTAAGCAAATTATGTAATTCAGATTAGGAGATATAACATAGTTTTTAATGTAAAGAGGGGGATTGGAAAAGGTGTCCAAGCTATGGACAGAAAAAACAATACCAAGAGAGGCAACCAAAGGTGGATTCGAAGAAAAGAGATGATTTGGTTTGAGTGTCAAATGAAAACTGGAATTGTCTGGAGCAGGCTGAGGGGAAGAATAAGACCCTCCAATTGGAGTGGTCATCCCTCAGAGAACAACATTATGTGGTGTTAAGACCCTTTCTGGTTGCATCTTCAAATCCCAAGAGTAGAATGACCCAACTTCAATGAAGAGGAGAGTAACGCCTTCAAAGAGTACATAAAGTATAGAGAGGAAAAGTTTTAGTTTTTTTCTGTATATATTTTTATTGTAAAAAATTCTGTACAGTTACATGAGTTACAGTTACATGAGTAAAGTAACAAAATGCTGAAATAAGGATACAGGTACAATGAGATGTGCAAGACACTATGTTGGAAAGCTTTAGTTTTTGAAATCTCAAGTCCCTTACTTCCAATTTCCACTTTAAAAAATTACTTGTTTTATTGAAATTGATGACTTCAAAATCTGAACTCATTCAGGGAAGACTGAGAGCAATACATCAGTTCAATGTCCACATAATTTCTTTCTCTTTTTTTTTCTCCTTTTTTTTTTAATTTAATTTTATTTGTGAACATACTGTACAGAGGGGTTACAATTACATGGGCAGGATAATGCGTACATTTCTTACCAAGCATTGCAGCCTCCTCCTTTGTTTACCCTTCACCTCCCTTCCCAGCCTCCCCCCTCCCCCCCCAATCCCAATCCTTCTCCTTCCTCCCCCTTCCCCCCCCCAACGCATTTATAAGATTATCTCTTTCTCTTTTTTACAGATAGTTTCTCAAGGATATGCAGGCACAATTGTTAAAAGAAGAACTAAGGAACTGTCTTAACAGGTAGTTCAACTTATTTCTCAAAACAAATTATTTTATTCATTTTTCACTTGTTTAGAGATTTTACGAGTTAACTGAGTTTTCAGCAGTGTGCTGTGTGGTAGGACCCTGCACCCTCTTTAGGGAGGATGACTGCTTTTCAAACCTCAAAACTACTGGATTTATATTGCAGTTATATGTGAAATAGCATTTAAAAAATAAACCTGTGCTTTGAAGGAAAAGCTTTGAGAAGCTAGCTAGTTAGTTCTAACTGAGATCTCTATGCCCCGAGTGAATGATAACATAAATGGAAGTATATCTCCTTTAAGGCTATTTCCTGTAAGGAGACAAAGGAACATTTCTTTCCAGATATATTAGGAGGAAAAAGAGCAAAACTAATATAGCATACTTACAACTAATCACATCATATGTATTACTAAACTATGACTGAGTAAAAATTAGCACTAAAGTGTATAAGAGTAAAAATTAGCCCTAAAGTGAATAAAAAGAAATACAAGCCATGTCATCTGCCTTCATTGAACTCATAAGTAGGAAAGCAGCATGGAGAACTGGGATGAACAGGGAAAACACTGGAAAGGGAATAGACTCTGGAATCAGGTAGACCTGGGTGTGATGGGCAATGTGACCTTAGATCACTTACGTAGGCAATCAGGCACTGAACTAGCAGGTGCAAGACACAGAAAACAATGCCTGTTTTATGAGTCTCTTGTAATCAAGGGCCATAAAGTATTTTCAATGCCTGACACAAAGGTGTCCAAGTAGAAGTAGTTTACAGACAAATCAATTATAATCCCAGTGTTCTTTTTAAAAACAAATTTATTATAAATCTGACACGCAGAGGGGTTACAGTTACATTAGCCAGGTATTGAATAAACTTCTTTTTGAACAGTGTCACTCCTCCCTCATTTTCTCCCAAGTTTTTGCCTCACAACCTCCCTCCCCTCCAAGTTGCATAGTTAAGTTCCAACATAGTGTCTAGTGAGTATTGCTGCTGAATTAGTTCACCCTTTGTCCGACCATTTCTGTGCTTTCTCTTACCCTCCCAAAATCAGATAAACTTCAATAGAAGACAAAAGTTACAGAAATCAAAAACAGCAACAAAAGGGGAAAAACAGAAAAAAGGCCACAAGAACTAAAAAGTCTCTTGCTTCCATTTCTTGCAGTTCATTTTGATAAGCATCATTTATATCATCATATGCACAGTTACTGAGCCCTTATGATCCTCTCCTAACAATATCCTCCTTTGGTCTTACTGTGTGGATGCTTAGAACTCTGTTCAATTTATCATGTCCACGTGTATCTTATCTCTTACTATCCATTGGGTTTATCTGGACATTTATAGGCACATTCTAATTATGACAAACGAGGGAAAGTATGCAACTATGTTTCTTTGGGTCTGGCTTACTTTAATTTTTTTCCAAGATTTTCCATGTCCTTACAAATGAGGCAATATCATTCTTGCTAATGGAAGCATAGAATTACATGGGGTATATATTCTACATTTTGATCTAGCCATCCACTGGGTAGCATCTGGATTGATTCCATATCTTGGCTATGGTAAACAATGTTATAATGAACATGGTTGTGCTGGTGGTTTTAGTGTGGCCTAGTTTGTGGTCAATTGGATAAATGCCCAGGGATGGGATTGCTTGGTGGGAGGAAAGCTCTATGTTTTTTTTTAAGGATGCTCCATACTGCTTTCCAGAGTAGTTGAACAACTTTACATTCTCAACAACAGTGTAATAGACATTCTCTTTTAGCCATACCCCAGCCAACATCCATTATTTTTAGTTTTCTTGATAATGGCCATTCTAACTGGGGTGAGGTAGAATCTCAATGATGTCTTGATTTGCATTTCTTTTATGACTAGAAATGATTAACATTTCTTCATGTGTCTATTGGCCATTCTTCCTCTTCTGAGAAGTCTCTTTTTAAGCCTTTAGCCCATTTATTAATTGGGTTGTTGTTTCTTTGAGGATTTGGTTGAGGAGCGGTATCTTCTTAGCTCTAAGTATATTTTAGATATGAGACCCTTGTCTGATGCTTAGATCTTTTCCTACTTTGTAGGCTTTATATTTATCACAAGCTATGACCTTTGCCATGCAGAAACTCTTCACTTTGATGCAATCATTTATCTGGCCTTTCTTTGATTTGTTGTGACTCTGGGTCCTGACTTAGGAAGTTTCAACCTGTGCCAAGGATCCCTATTGTATTCCCTATCCCTTCCTGTAATATTCTCAGGGTATCTGCTCTTACCTTGAGGTCTTTGATCCATTTGGAATTGATTCTGGTGCAGGATGATATATAAGGATCTAACTCCAGTTTTTTGCATATGTGTAACCAATTCTGCCAGTATCATTTGTTGAAGGCTGTCTTTCTTCCATCCTGTGCTTTTGGCTCCCTTATCAAATTAGGTGGCTATAGGTCTGTGTGTTCATTTCTGGGTCTTCTATTCTATTCCATTGGTCCTCATGCCTATTCTTGTGCCAGTACCAAGCTGCTTTTAGAGTTTGAAATTTGGTATTGATATTCCTCCCGTACTGTTCTTCCTGATAGGAATTGTTTATGCTATTTGGGGTCTTCTATTATTCCATACTAATTTTTGGAGTGCTTCCTCTATATAATTGAAGAATGTTGTTTTGATGGTTATTACATTGAATTTGTAGATAGCTTTGGTCAGTATTGCCATTTTCACCATGTTAATCCTTCCAATCCAGAAGCCCAGAAGGTTTTTCCATCTGCTTTAATTTCCTTTTTCAGATTTTTAAAGTTTTCATCATAGAGGTCCTTCACATCTCTGGTTAAGTTCATTCCTAGGTATTTTTTGAGGCTATTGTAAACGGTGTTGCTTTCCTGATTTCAGTCTTGTTCTTCTCATTGTTGACAAACAGAAAAGCTACTGATTTTTGTGGGTTAATGTCCCATTATTTGTCTCTGTAGAGGGAAGACAATGATTTACAAGGGAGAAGAAATATAAAAATGGTTTCTGAGCTTTAGAATTTTCCAAGTGAAGATTATTATCAGTAGTTGGGAATCAGGATGGCAAGATGTTAAGCACTGATGAATACATAGGTTAAGCAAAATTACATGGGTCTGTCTCTGAAACTACAGTGGGCCAGAGCTAAACTCAGGGCAAGCTGGAATCAAGGCCCTGCAGTTGAGGGGCTTGGCAAGTATGGCTCTAGTGTTGTAAGTGAACGTATAAACTGAAGGAAGCAATGGGTGAAAATCAGAGCAAACTGGATCAGATTGTGCATGGGCCTACTGGGAAGGACTCTGACTTTTACTCTCAGTGAAAACTCTGACTGGGTTTTGAGTTGATGAAGGAACAGATCTACTTTCTATTTTAGAAAAAATGCTACGATGATAAAATTTCCAGTAGCAAAATAGGCACAGAAAGACCTGAGCATAAACCATTGCAGGAGTCCAAGTGTGGATAAGAGTGCAAAAACTTGAGTAGAAAGAATGTCAGAGGCCGGGTGTGGGCGGCAGCACTGCCCTATCATCTCAGGCCGAGGCAGGAAGATGCGGGAGGCCAACTTGGGTTACATAGGGAGGATCCTGTCTCCAAAAAACTAAAAAAAATATATATTGAAAATACAATTTTGAAAAAGTTTAAAAAGAAAAAATTTAAGATAAACTGACACAACTCTCTAAGATCCACAAAACTTGTTCACTACAAAATTGCCACCAAATTTCATGACAGGGCCTGATGCAGGCTCATGGAAACTTAACGCTATCCAGCCATCCACCTCTGTCCCAGCCAAAGATCCATGGTGGGTATTCACTAAGTTGAGGCCCTAATAGCAGATCAGAGTTTGCAAGCAGGAAGAAAAGAGACCATACATTTCATCATGAAAATTTTGAAATTCTGAATCGTCAGTAGAATATGTGGGTGAAACTGTCCACGTGTTCCCTGCTCCTAGCCACAATCCGTAGAGCTACCAGGGTGGCCTTTCTGATTAGCTCTGCCCACTGCCTACAAGATCTAGACTCTTTCATAATCAAGTAGGTCCTTCTGGGTTCACCTCCTTCAAGTGCCTCCCAAACCTACTGTTCCTTCTGACACGTGGCTCCCTCCACCTACAATGTACTTCTCTCTCTGCTGAGTTCATCCTTACTATTCACCACTCTTATCTAATAACTTCTGTGAAACAACATCTCTCCCCAGACCTCATCCAAAGCTGAACTAACCATTTTCTCCTCTGCACACTCAAAGCCCTCTGAACACTGTTCCAATAAAGCTGCACAGAAATGTAATTATGAACTCACAGACCTAAGAGTCAGGGTCTACAGGAGAACAACTATGGGTTTAGAATTACATTAGCCTGAGTTAAAATACAAGCACTCGCCTTCCATGTGTAACTCTAAGCAAGTTACCTAATTTCTCTATGTTCCATTTCTTGTAAGAATAATAATGCCTACTTTATAATATCCATGTCAAGAAGAAATGTGATCATTTAATTAAATCATCCTGTATAAGCCCTGGTCCACAACAGATCTCTCCAAACCTACTATTCCCTAACTGACTTCAATTTCCTCCGGGGTAGAAAAATGTGTTATTTATATTATGTATGTCTCTTCATCAACTGGCATGTGATAGGAGCTTGGCAGGTGTTAAGCTGAATAATTGAGCCTTGTCTTCTGGGAAACATTTGAAAAATTACATCAGTTAAGGTTAGGATGGCAATGTTAAAGTGGACGGTGATGTGAACACCTCCTTGTGGCTGATCCCACACGATTAGCACGATTAGCAAGGCAGAAGAGCCTTGCTGTCTGTCTCTCAGGCGCGTTCATCAGTCCTGTCTGTGAATGTTTTTCTCCATGCTCTTTGGAGCTTCTGTTACATTGCACCACTTTTCATTTCCTTCTCAGCTGTTCTCCCACTCCTCAGACTTGTTTGTTCCACTTACCCAGCTATTTCCCACCACACACCATATGGCTATTCTGGGTCTACCTTAAGCTGGACACTCCACAGCAGCCTTCTCCAGACCTGACCAGGGCAACCTGGGACTGCCAATTAGCAATGATGTCCGGAGCTCATTGAGAGTCCTGCACTGTTCCCAAGGAGATGTGTGCCACTGAGAACCTTCTGGAAACTCCACTCCAAAGCTGTTTCTGCAAGTTAACTAAGATCCTAGAGTGTTTTGAGCAGGTGGTGCTCTGACAAACACGAAGTGAGCACATGTTTAATCCCAGAGTGCGGAAACCTGTGGGCAGATAAGGAAAATGTGTTTACCCATTTCCTCCAATGTCACTGAGCAGCCAATGGTGCTGTGGCTCAGGCATGGACTCTGGAGTCACATGGACATGTGTTTGTGTCCCAGCTTTGCATCTTCCTGGTGACATCTCACATGTGTATTTTTCCAAAGCCTGGTTTCTGCATTTGTAAAACTGATACTTATCACATGGCTAGTTACAACTCTGTATATTTGTTCTCTATCAATACACAACAAATCAGCACAAAATTCAGTGGCTCAAAAACACCTAGAGGTAAAGCTAGCTCATTTATCAAGTGAGATGCCTGAGTTCAAACCCTAATACCTCCAGAACATTAAAAAAAAACAGTAATTGCTTAATAGCTATCATGGTCTTTACAGGTTAAGAAATTTGAGAGCAGCTGAGGTGGGCTACTTTGATCTAGGGTCCTTCATGAGACCGCAGGCATTTGGTGGCTAAAACTGGAGTCTATTGCAAAGATTCTTACTTTATATGTCTATTGCCTTGGACTTAGAAGATAAATAATTGGAGCAGGGGCTTCTACTTCTGTGGAGTCCTCCACAGCCCCTTCAGTCGATGGACTTCTTACATGATAGCTTGGGGTTCTGAGAGCACGTGGAAATAGAGTGGGAGAAGGAAGGAAGGAAAGGTGAAAGTGAAAAAGAAAAGGGGGAATGAAAATAACAAGATTGTATCTAACTTTTCTAACTTGATCAGTAATGTCATCCACTACCAACTATATCTTAGTGAACAAAGCCATGGGGAGTGGTTCATGAGTCTGATCCTAGCTATGCAAGAGGCATTTTGGTTTGAAACAAGCCTGAAAAAGAGTGTGTGATCTGAAAAATACTCTAAAGCAAATAGGGCTACAGGTGTGGCTTGGTTGGTAGAGTGCTTGTCTAGTAAGTGCAAAACTGATCCTTTTTGACAGCACCCTGGCACTGTACAAAAGAAACATGACTTAAAAATAACAGAGAAGAGTGCTTCCACCTTTTACTATTCCCACTTTCATTCTTCACAGATCTATACCTTACAGAGAGGTAAAGTGTTAAAATTAAAATGAATGGAAATGAAAGACAAAAAATAGCAAAAAAAAAAAAAAAAGGCAAAAAATAGGCATTGTTCTCTGCCAAGCCTAATGTTAAATACTTCACATACATTATCTATTTTAATCCTCAGAATAACCACCAAACGCTTCTATCAGAACCTGTTTTATAAGAATTTCAGAGTTTGCAAATTTTACATGGATTTTCCAGAAGTAGAGCGCTATAGTAACACATGAAAAGGAGTGGAACCCAGGAGTGCTGACTCCAACAACTGTGCATCCTACTGAGACAGACCATCTCAGCTAGGTTGAGAAGGTGACAGATATTTGATTTAGTTTTTCCTCCTTTGGTTGCCCTAATTTGAGAGGCAAGCTATCTGTGGGAGCAGATGGTATAGAAACAAAAAGAAAGAATCTAAGAGGCTACTAAGCCCAGAAAGAGAAATGCCAGGCTGCTACTAATAGAGACAGAAGAGAAATTATGGGGTGCCATCCATCCAATCAGACAGGCAGGTGAGATGTATGGCACAGCCATGCTGTAGGATTGTCCTCTGCCTGTGGACAGGCCTGGCCAGAGGCTAGAGGCCCTCTACCACCACTGAACCAGCTTCGTTATCTCAACTTGTTGGCTCCAGTGTTGCCTCCCAAAGGGGATTAATGCAAGGGCTCCTCCACTGTCTCTTCTCTGTGACATGGAAACCACCTGCCAGAAATCCTGAAAACTTGCTTAGAGACGAAGCTGACATATGTTCCTGAACAATAATGAAGGAAAATCTTATCATCACTCTCAGTCCTCCTGGACCAGCCAGGGATGAGGTGCTCAGAAGATGGAGCACAGTTCTCTCCAGAGCCCACAAAGCACTGCCTGGCCTGGCCCTGTGGTCCAGGGTCTCAGAGGTTATGCCACAAGCAACGATGAGCTGCATCCCCCATGTGACTCCTAAGAACCCCAGCAATGCCTTTTGCAGTGACCACCTTTTAGGCCACACTCAACCTCCTCCAGCGTCATTTTCCTTGGATGCCTCTGACACCCACTCCTGTGTCTCCAACACCCCGACTACGCTTGCTCCTCTCCAGCGCCATTATCTGAACTACTTGTAGACTGGAGTCTGTGTGCTTGAGTACATTCCTCTCTCCTGATGTGGTGTGGCCTTCGAAATATCTCCAATTCAATCGCTTGAAAGTCAGTCATTCAAAAAAATTTTTTAAGCACATACTACACATCAAACATAGTTCTGGTCCTAGGGATTCAGTACAGACCAGGGCAGGAAAAGCCCCTAATTTCCCTCGGCTTATATTCTAGGGAACCTTAACAAAAGGGAAAATTTACGCTTCACAAAAAATAGCCTTGGTGAGTAGGGATACACTAGGGGAAATGTCTCAAAATGAAGCTGGTAAATTCCTCTTTTATGTTTTACAGAACCTACAACCTAGCAGGTTCATGAAGTGTGGGGGAGATGAGACAGTACCCTTGGCATTGACCAATGGCCTTCAGGAGGTCCCCTAGGCTCTTAGCATGAAGCTACAATCATTTCAGGAGTGGCCTGTGCACCTGGACGTTCACTTCCACAGACCTTATCTGAGGGAGGAATGTCTTCTGTGCTCACTACTGCCTGCCTCCAGTTTCTAGCTGGATTCAGAAGTGGAGAAAGTGGCCACATCTACCTAAGTTCTTTCTCTCTCTTTGACCTCCTCTTTCCATGTTGGCAACAATGATCCTTTGCAAGTTCTGTCCACAGGCTGCTTTGAGAAACAGCTGGCATCTTCTAGGGCACCAGTTTTGCCAGTGGTTGGTGTAGCATCCGTTTCCATTGAAAATTTGCAGCATAAAAGGAGTTAAATGAGTTAACTGGTAAGCAGGTAAAAAAATGAATCTTTCATTAAGAACAGATATTTTAGGAACTAGAATAAAATTTTCACATGAATTTTAAAGTTGAACATATACGAATTTGAATAAATTCCACTTTTTTGGCTGTCAACCTTAGTCCTCCAATCCTCGGGAGGCCTCCCTGCTACACACACAATCTGCAGATTGACTAGAAAGTAGGAGACAAGTGCTAAACGGGTGTTCTTGCCTTGCATCTTCTCCCGATACTTCTAATGCTGGAAGACAGGTGGAAGTGAAAGGGAGGGGTCATCCATCTGCTGGTGTGTTTTCATGTACACCAAGCAACAAAGAGAAATTTTTCTCTCTGACAACAGTCTTCTGATATACAGCACCAAAGTGACTCACAAGAGCAGCTCAATGGAGTAAGGGCCCTGGTTCTCTCCATTTCCTCTCTCTGCCATTATCAGCTTGTTGACTTTGATTTATGACATCAAGATGGCGGCTATGACTCTAAGCATTGCCTCCTTATGACATCAACAAGCAGGGGGAAAAAACTACCTTGATTCCTTTTAAAGAGCAAGAAAGCCTTTCTCAATAGGTTCCCCCCTCTAGATTTCTCTTTATATCTCACTGGATGGAATTATAACGTAAGAGGAACGCAAATCCTTGGTTAAGAGTTTCCAGTCTGATAGCCCCAACCTCGTAGAGTTAGGAAAGGATGTCTTTCCCTGATGAGCATGGCCACCACCAATACCTGAACAAATCAGCCTTCTGTTCGCAAGGCAGAGCACAACAAGGCAACCACCAGTGTGCTCCTCAAAGAATTTCCATCATCCTTCATCATCATTACCCAGAGCCCTGTAGAGAAATGGGATGATAAACCA
Organism: Dipodomys spectabilis; assembly: GCF_019054845.1. Classification (NCBI taxonomy): domain Eukaryota; kingdom Metazoa; phylum Chordata; class Mammalia; order Rodentia; family Heteromyidae; genus Dipodomys; species Dipodomys spectabilis. The sequence continues at coordinate 25,734,137 of NW_024870696.1, forward strand.
GGAAACAATAACATCCAGTCATTTGCCATGTCTAAGATGGAGTTTCATTGCATTTTTGGTATCACCTGACTTACACAATGCTTCATCAGACAAATCCACTGCTTTTGAAGGTGTATCAATTTGGATTAAAAAAAAAAGCAAGGTCTCCTCTCTCCTGTGATACACATATGTATAGCACAGAAAAGTTGGGTCTTATTAGCTATCTGCTTTCCTTGATGTTATTATGCATCCCACTATAACTCAGATAAAAAAAATGCAAGAGCACAAAAGGAATGGGCTTGCTCAAGGTCAAATGCAGAGAAAAAAAGGCAACAGAGAGGCTGGGATGTTGTACACCTGTTTTCACAAAGCCCCTGATCTCCAGCTCAGGACCATTTGGTCAAAGAGGTTTTATTCATAATTCCATAAATATCTGCAAATAACCAGAGTCCCATATACAGACCACATAAGAAGAGGGACAAGAGGTTGAGCAGTTGATGGGAAAAAAAGGAAAATTAAATATGATCATCCCGGGGTAGAAACATTCCTTAAAACCTATAGAACATGAGCATTTCTAATCTTAGAGTTTAATCAAATGAGATGGTTAGTCTTCTATAGCTTAAGTAGACAGTTGCAGGAAAACAGAGAAAGAAAAAAAAAAGTGGGAAGAGCTGTTAGCAAGCTAGCTAAAAATAGACCTGCTACTAGACTGTAACAGCTGACTGTGGTTTAGACTATAGGAGAAAAAAAATCTTTGTTGCAGATTCACATTCTCCATTGATAGATATGGCTGCCTGGACATCTTGCTTTTAGAAGTCTTGCTCTTTATCTGATCAAGCACCTAGACACAACCACATCACACACAACTAAAAGTGCCTTCAACAAACAGGAAGTTTACTATTCTGCATGATGTGAAATCTGGAGGTACAGCGATTTCAGCATGGTTAATTCAATGACATAAAAGCTTCAGGGATCTAACTTAACTCTCTTGCAGTTTCCCTCATAGTCATAAGATCTTCTGTGTGTTAGGTCTTTCATGTTGTCAACAATCTTCAGAGGCAGAAAAAGGAATGTCTCCTTCTTTGGTCTCTCTGCCAGACATCTCCTCCTGTCTCTTTTGCGAATCAGCAAAATCTGCCAGTGATTTAAAAAGACACTAGGAATAAACTGCTTTAGACAATGACTTAAAGATAGTAAAAAAAAAAAAAAGAAAGAAAGAAAGAAAGAAAGAGAAAGAAAGAAAGAGGAAAGAGAAAAAGAGAGAGAAAGGAAGAAAGGAAAAAGTGTCAGTAGGCAAGGGGGTACCACCATAATTAATTGAATTAGACCCATGGGTAGAGGTCAAGTTGTTAAAGAAGACTTGACCACTCAGAGTAGGGTAACTAAAATTAAGGTTTTAACAAGATAGCAAGGAGGAAACAGCTCCCTGACAAGCAAGAAGCACCACCATGTCTGCAACAGATAAGGTTGATCATATTTACCTCTCAGTGGGGAGTAAGTAAAATCATTCTAATTTTATGCTTGAGGAAGTCAGGTGATTGTAAGACAACCATCCTGCTTATTCAGAGCTACAACCAGGCTAAAGAAATAAAAATCCTTCCAAAAGCATTGGCTCAGATGGCTTTATAATCACAGAAGTAAGGAACCACCAAAAAAGCAGAGTAACCAGTACAAAGAAGAAAAAGCTCTTCTTGTAATACCATTTCACAAAGTTTGCACATATCCTTATTCCAGATAATCTTTTGTGAATGATATAGTGATATGTGGCCTCATTTTTAGTCTCGGTTGTAAAACAGACAACTCCTGCTTCCAGTAGTGAATATAGTATTATTTTTCCCATGGACAACAAACACAATGCTCAGCTTCCTTTGAGACTCTGCTATGGATCTTTTTAAAGAGTCTTTTGGAAAAATGTAAAATGCGTTTTCCTCTCCAAGATTTACATTAAGCCTAGAATATAAAAATCAAGTTGCTGTTTTACTGATGACTCATTCGTTACTTAACCTTAGGCTGCTCGCTCTCTCTCTCTCTCTCTCTCTCTCTCTCTGTCTCTCAGTCTCTCTGTCTGTTTCTCTCCCTCTCTCTCTCTCTCTCGCTCTCTCTCTCACTCTCGCTCTCTCCCTCTCTCTGGGTTTGGGCAGGACCATCGGTACAGAAGCCCTGGTCTCTTTTGCTTCACGTTCTCACCATCGTAGGCTGAGTTGGGACTCAGCTCTTGCCTTCCATCCATGCGTTGGTAGGCCTGTGGCTGTATTTGGAGACAGACTCTTATAGAGGTGATGAGTCAAAAGTAGGTAGATTATGTCCAAATTCATCCTGACTAGGGTCCTTATATAAAGAGAAAATTTGGCCACAAAAAGAGGGACCCCGGGAACACACTTGTCCAGAGTACAAACCACAGCAGAGTGGCCAACTGGAAGCCAAGGAAAAGGTGCTGGGAGAAACTCAACCCAAATGAAGAAGCCACCTTGATGTTGGACTGCGAGCCTCCAGTATACATGAACAAACAATTCTGTGCTTTAGCAATGCCAGCTGTGGGATTTCATTATGGCAGCCGACCTGCGCAAAGGAAGTCTGTCAGCCGAGGAGCAGCCTCAAGCAGCTTCCGCTGGTTTCTCCTTCCTCACTGGGAAGTCCCTACCGCTCAGTCCTTCCTCTGCACCGACAGCTGGCAAGCTCCCAACGGCAGAGCTCTCCACCCAGGAGACATATGCAAGCTGATACTTAAATTCCTGAGCAATGACCACTGACGAGTGTTCCCATTGTGAAACCTTCTCCAGCTCCTACTCTTCTCTCTAGAGATAACACAACTATATTCTTCACTCAGGCCACAGAAGGGGCTCTCCTCTGAAAATTTCCAGAGCAAAGCCAGGGACCCTCACAGCTAATTTATACAGAAGACACATCTGAGAAACTAGACAAGTGCTTTGGAAGGACAAGCCCGTTCACAGCATATGTGTCTGTGTGTCAGCTGCGAGACTGAAGCTCCAACCAGTCTGAGTTTCTAATGTAGGTCCCTGCCAGACAAGTATTATAGACCCTCAAGCAGGTGTCCTGCCTGGGAACTACGGTATCAGTCTAGGACACATACAAGCAGTCGGTGGAGAGTGCCCAGCTCCTGCCAAGCCAGCCTTCCAGCCATCGCTACCAGGTCCCCAGACAGACATGTCGGTGGTGCCATCCCAAATTCTCCAAATCAGCCCAACCACAAGCTGCCTGACATTGAATGACATCTGTAGCCCAGAACGTCACCAGCCGAGCCTGACCACATCCCTGATCTGCAAAACTAACATTACAACTTAATGTTGTAGGTTTATGTCACCTAGTAAGTCATGAAGCTTGCAGTCCAAATGAAAAGGCAGAAGCTCAGTAGGATTCTAAGGAGAAGATTGGGATTGCTAAATGATTCTGCCAATTATATAATCACATAGGAAATCAATAGATGACGAACTAGACATCTATCCTTAAAACTCACCTAATAAACAACTAAGAAGGCAACAACTGAAGAAGAATGGACAAATAATAGTAAACAATTACCATAAAATTAAACAAGATACTTAAACACTACTAGCCACAGAATAAATGCAATTTGGATAATAAGTTCTTTGCCTTCAAATTTGTAAAGATTTAACAAATATTAACACTCAATACCTACAAACCTGCAGTGTGCCAAGAATCTTCCAACACTTCTGGTGGAAATGTACACTGGTATACACTGGTAATTCTTTTGAGGGCCAAACTTAATGAGATGTGGTCAAACATTTTCTACAAACTTTTTGTTGCTGCTGTTGTTGGTCTTGGGGCCTGAACTCTAGACCTGGGCGCTGTCCCTCAGCTCTTCAGTTCAAGGCTAGCGCTCTACCACTTGAGCCACAGCACCACTTCTGGCTTTTTTTTGTTTATGTGGTGCTGAGGAATCGAACCCAGGGCCTCATGTATGCAAGGCAAGCGCTCTACCACTTAGCCATCTCACCAGCCCCTTTACAAACATTTTTTTTTTCACAGTACTATTTATAATAGTGAGAAGTGATGAACAATAAAACATTCAACCACAGAGTTCTGCTAAATTTCACATCGTGCAATACAATGGAGGTAAGCTTTTCTTACCAAACTCTCTAGGGTTCCTTTCTTCTCAAATTCTCCCATGTTTTCTGCATTTTGGCTTATATTAGGGTGAAGTCAGGAATAATAGCTCCTGGTTAGTCTTGTTTTATAGCCTTGGGGGGGACCTCGAGAATTTCCTCTCTGCTTTACCTTTTTCTCTTGACACAGGGAATCTCTTTGGTGATAAGCATGTATCTCTGAGACCTGCAGACTACATTATGTTTGACATTTTTCAGACCTTACAGTCCAAGAACAAAACATTGTTATTATTGAAGATCTTTTCTGACAGTAGCTCTGTTGGCATTCCTGCACAAGCTAATGATCTTTTATTGGCACTAACTTATACTGGCAAAGGGAAGGGGACAAAAAAACACAAGAAACAGGCTGAGTGAAATACCAACTCTCCCCTGAGGACTGGTTGCTGGCCAAGCTGCCGAGGGCTTGTTACTCACTGGACATGAAGATACGCAAGAACAGCGGCACATTCCACGCCTCTTGAAGAGAGCCCGTGATCTGTCCAGGACGCTTGATGAGAGAAATAGGTTTTATTTCTAATTAAGAGCTTCAGGTCGTTAGTAAAAGAGAGCTGGATTTGAATACTGGCTCCCTAACATGAGGCTAATAATCTCTCTTGCTAAATCTGTGTTATTTGGGGATTTGTTTTGTTTTTGTACTGAGCTGGCACTTGAACTCAGGGCCCTAGAGCTCTATCACTTAAGCCAGAACTCCACTTTTGGCTTTTTGGTGGTCAACTGGAGATAGAGTCTCACAGACTTTCCTTCCCCAGCTGGCTTCAAACCTTGGTCTTCAAATATCAGTCTACTGAGTAGCTAGGACTTACCAGCACGAGCCACTTCACTGGGTAGTTGAGTCTGTGTAAAATTTACTGAGTAAAATGGAGATTATAATCATAATAATGTTGCCTTTACAGGATCTTCAAGGAAATAAATGAGGTGAGTTAACAAAATGTGCTTAAGTTCATTATGCACTGTAAGCACTACATGAGATGACTATTATATTCCTGTTGGGATCTGTCATAAGTCACAGAGAAAGTAGAGGTAGAAAGAAAGAAAAAAAATGGGACAAAGAGAAGATGATTAGACTTCAAAGGGTATACTAGGGAAGTTCACTACTCACAAAAGCTGTATATCTCTGATTCTCTGGGTTTCAATGTTTTAAATAAAACTTTTCCTATTAGATTAGCTATTTTATTATAAATGTTTTCTTTTGCATTCTATACTTGTAACTTCTTTTGGTTTTGTAATGCTGGGGAATCTAACCAGAACTTCATACATTCTAGGCAACTCCTCTGCCACCAAACTCCACCCTCAATCCTTAACTGTTGGTTTCTTAAACAATGTCTTGGTTTCACTTGTCTAGTTTATGGTCTTGGGCAACATTATCTAGCTTTTTAAATATCAGTTTTCTCACCTATAACATTAAACTCTGGAGTCATCAGATACAACATTGTAAAGCTTTGTTTTTTGTTTTTTGTTTTTCATTGTAAAGCTTTGTAAAAATGTAAATGTAAATCTCCTTTGCCCAGAAGAATCCCAATGGCTCTAATCCATGCTTCTTATCCATGCTTCTTATTTAAATCATTCATAAAGTGAAAATAATAGCCTATCTTATCCTATCAAGTTTAAATTTTTGTTTTTTTTTCTAAAAGAGACAAAGCTGGTAAAAAAATTGTGCTAATGGGGTATAATCATTGGATTTGAAGAAAAATATTTGAAAAACTTGATTATATTTTAAGAAGATGACAAAATTCTACCTGTTTCACAGCAAGGCAGACTGATAGGTGAAGAACAAAAGATTCCCATCTGATTATCACAGAATCCTCTCTAGTGACTTCAGTCTTTCTTAGATGCCAGATAGCTGGCAAAATATTATTAAATTAACAGTGCTAACACCGCTGCTTAAGAATTTCCACAGGTCTCTGAGTAACTACAAGAAATATTCCAGTTCCACAACCTAGAATATAACTTGCTTTTCTAATTGTGTTCCCCACAAATCGCTTCCCAGCGATTACTGTCTTCTAGTCCTTGTGAACTCCTACTCCAAACACTTGTCGTCTGATACCTGTATGTTTTTCCTTTGCTCTTTCACCCATTTGAATCTGAAGTAACCTGTTTATTTTCTTCTTTTAGCCTATTTGGTCCTAGTTTTCTGCAATATTTGTTATTTAAATTCTAGATGCTGCTAGGGCTTAGCTCCTGAGTTCCTTTCCCCCAAACTCTTGGATAGGTTCGATTTCACAGCTATGGTTACTGTTGTACCAACTGGAGTTTTTAGCTTCCCTGTGTGTAGATCTTTGTCCCTAAACATATTGTTTTTGCTAAAGGACCAGCCCTTCGTTAGGCCTTTATTAACTGTGCATTGTGTTTTGTTTACTCTATCACTCTTTCCAGAAAGGCTTGAAGGCAGCTTATATGAACACACACACACACACACACACACACACACACACACACACACACACACACACACACACACACACACACACACACACACACACACACACACACACAGAGTTTAAATGTAAATCATCAGAAAGGCAAACAGAGAGGCTAAGCATGACATTTAGACTCTGCCTTCCTTCAGGTTCTCTCAGCCCCATCTCTCATTAAAGATGTTCAAACCATCAAAAATCAGCATCCCGATATCTACCTCAGAACACTGTTCTGGAAACCTTTGCAAGGAAATAACAGGAAGAAATAAAATATAAGGAAAGAACAAAAGTTGTAATAGACAGAGTCCCAGATTTCAAGTACTTTCTTCATACATTTTTCCTCTATGTAATTAGAAATGTCAGGCAACTGCTGTATTTATTCACTAACAACTGCAGGTGGTCATTACTCTGAGGCACTTCCACTGGGCCCCAACAGAGCAGAACAAAAACCAAAATGGAGCCATGCATACTAAAGTTCTGCACCAGCCAATCAAAACTAAGTTGTTACTTCACTTTCTGAGAAACTAGGAAACAGAAATAACCAAATTGTTAGTTTTCTGTGTTAACCCTTACCAAAAAGTATCCCTCAATACCTGATAATGACTCAATTTTCTTCTTCTTTCTTCTTTTTTTCTCTTTCTTTCATGCTTGTTTGCTTCTTTAGTCAATATGCTAATAATGTCAAATGGTATGGTAAATAAGAAGTAAAATCTTCTTATCTATTTGTACATAGGTATACAGACACTATATTTGCAACTAGGTATACAGATAGAAATAGATATATCTTTTTTAAACTACAAAATTAAGATCTTTTAGATTTAAGAATATAATCCACCAAATAAGGATTTCTGAATATACATTATATTGTATAAACATTTGAATTATGGAGAATTTTACATATATGTCATTAACTGCAACATAACTTTAAGTAAAATTTGATATTTTAAAATCTTGTTACTAATCTGAATTTACAGACATACTTATATATGCATATGTATATGTATCACATATATTCCAAAAAACATAAAGTTTGTGGGTGCACTAGTAAGTGCCTGTAGTCCCAGTTAACTGGGACTAACGCTGGCAGATCATTTAAGCCTAGGCATTCTGGGCCAGCCTGGACCACATGTGCATCTCAAACTAGATTCGAACTTAAACATTAATTCTGAAATAAATATAGTGGGTTTTCTTTTTTACTTTTTAAGATACATATATGTTATTTGTAGTTACCATGTAAATTTGTATTAAGAAGTAAATCAGATAGAGGTAGAAATCAACAAATACAAAAAATAGGCATTCTCATTGGTAGTCAAGTAATTTAAAATGTGACATCACTCTGAGGTTAATGTAAATCCATACAATGAGCCCTCACTACATTCCCATTAGAATTTCATAAATAAAGGTTTTTAACGCTAGATACTAGAGATGATGTAGAATAAGCAGGACTCTCTGATTAGCACATAGTTCAGTACAACCACTTTGGATAACAGTGTAGTCATTTCTTAAAAAGTTAAAATGGGGGCTGGGAATGTGGCTCGGTGGTAGAGTACTTGTCTAATATGCATGAAGCCCTGGGTTCAATTCCTCATTACCACATAAACAGAAAATGCTGGAAATGGCACTGTGGCCCAAGTGGTAGAGTGCTAGCGTTGAGCTAAAGAGCTCAGGGACAGCAGGCCAGAATTCAAGCCCCACAACCAACCAAAAAAAAAAAGTTAAAATGGGCATTTACCTTGTAACCACACAATTCTAACTTGTAGCTACATAGCCAGGAAAAAATAAACATGCAGAAAGGCCTCAAATCTTCCTACAGCTTTATTCATAGTAGCCAAGTTGGAGACCATCCAGATGTTCAACAAAAAAATGGATAGAAATCCTGACACACTCATGTGATAGAAAAATACACAGCAGTAAAATGTAACAAACTCCTGATATATACCGATGGATAAACCTCAAGAAGATTATAGACGTAGTGTGTTATTCAATTTTCATGAAATCCTAGGGCCGTCAGTAATACAAGTCAGACCAGTGGCAAGAGAGAGGACTAACTGAGAAAGGTCATGAGGAAATGTTCTAGTATGGCTGAAATGTCCCATGTCTTGTAATGTACTCACTGAAACTGACTTAAATTCAGACCATTTCACAGCATTCAGTTATATCTCAATAAAGTAAGAAATAATACCTAGGGTCATTTTGGGAGATGAAAATATTTTGAAACTGGATTGAGGAGACATTTTCACAACTGTATAAATACGTTAAAAAAATTTTAAAGCATTAGACTGTTCACTTACAGTAGCATACGTTATGATTTGTAAACTGTACCTTAATAAAATGTCAACTGAAATGGTAAGACACATGGCTATTAGGAAGCAGAGAAAGGTAATCACTCCCAGATTCTGGATACAACTGTCCTTTGGGGCAGTTGGATGATGTATATCAAGAGTCTTAAATTAAGTATGTTTTCTGGCCAATCAATTCCAGTTCAGAAATTCATCATAAGAAAACAACTAAGGACAAGCATGAAGATTTATTTTTACCAATGCACACTGGAATGCCATTTGCAATAGATAAAAAGTTTAAAACAACATCTGCCAATGGCACATTAGTGAAGTAAATAATAAGTATGTATAAATGTATAATCTAAATACTTTGGTTACCTACTATAATAATATTTTAAATTAATAATAATCAGCATGAGAAGCTATTTCAACATCATGAGAAGCTATTTCAACATATTAATAAATGAATGCAGGTTTTAGAAAAAATGTATAAAGCATCATGAATAGTATTGTTACTGTTCATCCTTTGAGTATTATGTAGTTGTATTTTTATGAATATAGAAATATTACAATTATCTAGACTGAAAAGTAGGAATATACAAGATGATAACTGCATTGAGAAACTAATTTTCTATCCTATCATAATAATTACATGTACATATAGTACATATATAACTTTAAAAATAATTTTTGGCAGTGCTAGGGTTTGAATTATGAAGCTTGCTTTAGTCATCCTGGTGTTTTACCACTTGAGCCATACTTCCTGTCCTCATTTTTGATGGCTATTTTTGGAGAAGAGGATGGCTACAACCTCTACCCTCCAGATCTCAGCCTTCCGAGAATCTAGGTATGAACCACAGGTGCCTGGTTCAAAATAATCTTTCAATGAATGGAAAATGGGAGAAGACGGAAATCATTAGGACTGTGATTCTTATGTGGTAAATAGGATACCCATGAGCTAAAGAGAGTCCTCTACTGTATGACCGTAATGACTTCTGAAATCTGTACATCAACTGAACGGCAATTATTCATTATATCAGTGGAAAACCCCACAGAATGTAAAGTATCAACAAGGTGACTATTCCTTTGTGCTCTCCCCTCAGAGTTCACATTAATCCCAGCTTTTGGGTCCATCTCCATCCCATCAAGCCGGGCTAGGCCCTGTGAAGTGCTTTTCATTTCCCGGCTTCACACAGTGCAGTCACCTTCCCAACTATTCGGGAACAGGTTGAAAGGGAAGAGTTCGCATGCTTAAAGAATTCAGCCAATTGCTGAAACTTGTACAAAGCGACCTCTAATAAATTCTGATTGGGGAAACAGCAGTTTCCATTTCCAAGAGCCAAAGAGAGGAGGTACATCTGGAGAAAATCAAGCTCTCAGAGTATCCCTTCTGGAAGCAAAAACACCTGGTGCACACCTTTCTCAATCAGGATCCACTAGGCCAAGTGTCATTCCATCTGAACGAGTGAAACTTGTTTCCATAGACGTAGCTTGCCCAAAGTCAGGAGTGAGGCTCTGAGCAGGACTAGAAACTACAAGTGGGGAAGCCTGGGTCTCAGCGTTGTTTTGACCTTAATTAGCCACTGTGGGGGGGCAGCCACCTGCCCTTTCAAGGACTACGTCTACTGGCCTGTAATGAAGAATTCTATAGAAAACATCTTAGTGCTCAGCTAAGATTCTCATGCCTTTCACTGCTATGGTCCTTCAGGTCAAGTGTTGTACCCCTTTCCCTAGTTCACTGGGCACACCTGTCACCTATAAGTTGTGCAAGGTTAAGACATGTCCTGGAGTTGTCCAAGCAGCTGCTGTAACATTGCCCCTCTAGTAGCTTCCATACAGCTGGATCTATGTTAACCTTTGTCCCCCAACAAACTGGGTAAGCACGCATGTCCGAACCAGGATTCAGCACTCCATTATTTCCCCCTGGAGCCCAGAATGACCAAACAGGCCAAAACACATACACCTGTATGAATGATTCTTCAGACAGCCTGAGAACATACATGAAAATCAGATCCTGACTATGGTCAGAACACTATTAGATAGGCTTTCCAGAGTAAACAGAAGTTTACTTTTCCTTAAACAGACAAGTTTAAGTGCCAACAAGGGTGATGTCCTCAGGAAGCCACTCTCACAAGCGTGGGCTGTGCAAGTATTGGCCCAGACAGGAAGAAAGAATGGGTGTGGTTGGGGCTGGGAATGTGGCTTAGTGGTAGAGTGCTTGCCTTGAACAAGGTCAGGGACAGTGCCCAGGCCCTGAGTTCAAGCCCCAAGACTGGCAGAAAAAAAGCCAGGGGAGGGGGGGACATACAGCCAGACAAGACCAAACTGTGACCCAAATCAAAGGAGAAGGGCCCAGAGGGAATTGGGTTATATAATTAATTCAATTTTCAATGTCAGTTAACTTTATTGCTGACAAGGTAGAGACATTGCCAAAGTCAATATCACTGATCTATGTGCCTAAGGCAGGTTTTGGTGCTTCTGGAGGTTTTTGTGCCAGAGGTCTGTCCTCTGAATGTTACCTAATATTCTTTTCATCTCCAGTTGCCACAGGGGGTTATGACCTTGAGACTGGAGGTGACAGAAAAGCCAAACTTGTAGTAAAGATCTCTCCAAAAACTGCTTTATGCCATTAAAAAAAACCTTTGTAAAGTTTAACATTTAATACATGTTGATTAAGGATAGGCACCAATGGCTCACACCTGTAATCAGGTATGAGATTTGAGGATAGTCTTTCCAAGTCAGTCAAGGAGGAAAATACTGCGCAAAAGCTAAGGGGCAATGCCCAGGCCCTGACTTCAAGCCCTAGTATTGACACAAATAAATAAATAAGCAAGTGGCCAGATAGGATATTGTTAAAACAGTTAACTTCCTGGGTAGGTTTTCAAAGTAACAAATATCAACAAAATATTGGGACTGGGAAGGTGGCTCAGCAGTAGAGAACTTGCCTTATATGCATGAGGCCCTGGGTTCGATTCCTCAGCATCATATAAGCAGGAAAAGCCAGAAATAGTGCTGTGGCTCAAGTGGTAGAGCACTTGGCTTGAGCTGAAGAACTGAGGGACAGCACCCAGGCCCAGAGTCCAGGCCCCATGACTGACCAAAAAGAAAAAAAAGGAACAAATATCAGATAGAAAATTATCTAGTATTTCCTTTTTCAAAATATCTTGCTACAATGTTTATATTTCAAATTAACATCTACTTATACTGTTAATACACATGATCAAAATATCTCCATCCTAAGGAGAGATTAGGAAATGGCTCTTTTGTTTGGATGGATTTTTATTCCCCAGCCTTTGTGAAGGCCAGCCTGACTTAACAGGCCTAGAAATATAGAACTAGTTATTTTCAGGCAGTATGAGAAGACTGGTAAAATCAGAATATGACTCTGTTCAGTGACTTTGTGACAATAGCTATGCTTAAAATTTCAACAAATATTTGTCTAAAGGGATGGAAGGTAGGAATAGAACAAGTTTCAGATTCACCCCTGATATGGCATCAGATTGTCAATGAAGCACAGGACCTATGAAGAAAATATCTTCCTCATGCTGATGGTATTCACTGGTTATAATCATTATTTCTCTTTGGGCTTCTGTGGTAAATGACTGACTAAACAATGAAATTTTACCTACAAAATGTACAATATTTAAACTATAAGGAAATTACTAAATTAGCTAGTATAATTCCCTCAGTTTGCAAAACTGAGATCCGAATGAATTTTTACCTATAAAATGCAGAATATTTAAGCTATAAGGAAACTACTAAATTAGCTCATATAATTTCCTCATTTTGCAGAAAATGAGATCCAGATATACTTTTCATTACATTTTGCCTAAGGTTAGCAATTAACAACTAACATGACAGCAGAATTCCAGCTAACAACCAAATTCCAGTTAACAACTAAAGTGATAGCAGAATTCCAGCTCTTGACTCTCAGAACTGTGATATTCCATCATGCCAGGATCCTGCTGCACACTGGATTCTGTACTTTGCCCTCAACATATTCATATAAAAGTTAAAATTTAAGTCTATAAAGAGGTCAATGTCTACGAACAATAAATCAGCCAATAAATCTCACCAATTTTTCGATTTCATTTTCACAACTTACTTGTTCAAGCTGAAAGTCTTTCTAAGAAATGATTGCTTTTGTTTTTTGTTAAAGTTATCCCATTTGCTGTATAAGCCAAGGCGTGAACAAAGCTTTCTTAATTCTGTAGTTTCAATAAACATACCCAAAGCATAATCATTGCTACCACTAACAAAAGCGTGACATCACCCTTAGTCCCATCACTTCTGTGGGTGAACCAACAACAGTGATACTCACTAGACTCTATGTTGGAAATGAACTTTACAACTTGGGGGCGAGGGGACTCGTAGCGGGGGTGGGGGTGGGGAGGAGGAGGAGAAAATGAGTGAGCAGGTGACAGTTCAAAAAGAAATGTATTCATTCCCTTACTTATGTAACTTCTTTGTACATCACCTTTACAATACATTTTTAAAAAAACATGCATCAGTAATATGATAGGGAATATGCATATGTATGCCTGTATTTATCATTCAAAGGATAGATATTGTTAAGGAATTTGCTTCCCAGGCAGATTTTAAAAGTAAATCTGTCACTAAAAACATAGTCAAGATGCATTATATTCATAAACTGCTTTGTTGAATGGTAAAGCTTTTGGAAAACTACTGAAAGGGAATTTTTAAAAACCTACCTAAATTTCCTGACCAAAAATTTTTGCTACAGAGTACAGATAAAGAGATCTACCATGTTGCCTTCGAGTGATCTGAGTAATTCCTCAAAAACCACACTTTTCAAATGCCTCTATGGCTGAAAATGGAACAGGAGAACAGATTTATTAGAGAGTAAATGACATAATCAATCTCAGACCTCCTCCTCCTTCGGTGAAAGGCCTTGAGAAGTAAGAAGTTCCTTCAGTGACCATCCCAACCGTTGTTATCCCATGAATGCTCTGCGTTTGGAGCCTTTACAAGGTGCCCAAATAAAGGGTCTGTGATGAAGTCAGGACCTGAAATAAACGTGTTGAAATCTCTATTTCTAGCCAGAAGAATAGCACATTCTACCTGGATCAGAAAAATTAAAATAGTGACCCAAGAAATGTTATTTGTAAAAGATTTTCCAAATTCAAGTCCAGTTGCAGAAATATTTTTGGCAAGTAAACAGCAAGAGGGTGAGGACCTGGTGCAGGCCAGCTTTGCCCACTCCAGTGAGTAGGAATGAAAGATATACTAAAACCAGCGGGACTGAACCATGTGAGGAAAGACAGCCAGTCTTTAACTCTAAAACACCCTGCTCTACTTCCCAGACTTCTAAGTATGGAGTGTGAAGATGCTGAAAAGTGAATGCTGGAGACAGAGACTGCTGAGGGAGAGCAGTACAAGTTGCTCCCTATACCCAGTGACTATGAACCTAGGTCAACTACAGTTTCCTCCACTCTGCGCTGAACCAGCCTGCAGAGTTCCTCAGAGCTTCATGAATGGGATGCTGGGAGCATCTGAAACATAGGGCTTGAATAGTTGCTTTAAATCTGGCAACAAAAAGGAAAGAAAAAAGTGAGTTCAAAAGAAAATGTCTGTGTACCATGAAAGAGAAGAGCTAAAATAGATTTGTCAATACATATGAAAACAGAAAATGAAACTTCTTTAAATTGTGTTAGTAAGGGAGGAGGGGTAAAAGAGTATTGGGGAGGTTGATTTGAATACCTTGTAATCATACATGGAAATGTCATGATGAAATCTCCCCTTGTAAAAGTTAAGGTATGCTAAAAAAAAACAAAAAAACAAACACAAAAACTTTTTAAAAGGAAATAAATGTCCATGAAAGAGAATGCTACTACACTGCTGGTGGAAGTATGAACTTGTTCAATTACTCTGGAAAGCAGGATGGAGGCTTCTCAAAACAAAAAACAACAACAACAACAAAACAGACTGCCGGGCTTGGTGGCTCACCCCTGTAATCCTAGCTACTCAGGAGGCTGAGATCTGAGGATCATGGTTCAAAGACAGCCAAAGACAGCCCAAGCACAAAATTCCGTTAAACTCTTATCTCCAATAAACCACTCAGAAAACCGGAAGTGGCACTGTGGCTCAAGTGGTAGAGCGCTGGCCTTGAGCTGAAGAGCTCAGGGACAGTGCCCAGGCCCAGAGTTCAAGCCCTACGACTGAAAAAACGAAACAAAACAACAACAACAAAAAAAACTAGAGCTTCAATATGACCCAGCAATCCCACTCCTATGCATTTACCCAAATGGCCACAAACAAGGCCACACTAAAGCTACCAGCACAATCATGTTCATTGTAGCATTATACCATAGCTAAGATTATGGAACCAGGAAGGGGGTAACTGTTTAAAAAAAACATTTACCTTACTTATGTAACTGTAACCATCCTGTTCATCATATTTACAATAAATATTGTTTAAAAAAATAGTAAAGGCAGAATCACTCTAATAGAAAAAAAAGAAATGCCCATGATATATGCAACATCATGGATCTCAAAATACCTATGTCAAGTGGAAGAAGCCAGATTTGTTTTAAAACTTAGCACATACAAAGCTCGAGAAAAATGCAAACTTGCTTACAGTGGCAAGGGTAGACTATTGGTAGCATAAGAGGCAAGGAAAAGGCTTACTAAGGGGCATAAGGAGACTTGGAAACTGTAGAAGAGGAATTTAATGGATATATTCACTATCTTGATCATGGTGATTTTTTTCATTGGTGTTTACATATATCAACCTTACTGAATTTTACAATTCAATATGAGAAATTTCTTGAATGTCAGTTATGCTTCCATGAAAAGAGCTCCATATGCACACTTCCAAGGATTCTGATTTACTCTAGAGTAGGATTTGAGTACCAGAAACTTTAAAATACTGCCCTCCACCCCGCAAATGACTGGGAATGTACAGTAAGATTTAAGGTGTAGAACCTTGTGAGCCACAGTAAGGGCTGGTTATTATCTTTGGTGAGACTGAAAGCCATAGAATGTGGCAAGTAAAATGAAAAAAAATTAAAAAACACCTTTCCTGTCAGCACAAGTATCATTTGAGAATTAGAAGGTTTTTTTTTTTTTTTTTTTGGGGGGGGGGGTCCAGTCGTGGGCCTGAACTGTGGGACTGGGCGCTGTCCCTCAGCTCTTTAGCTCAAGGCTAGCACTCTCCTGCTTGAGCCACAGCACCACTTCCAGCTTTTCTTTCTGCTTATGTGGTGCTGAAGAATTGAACCCAGGGCCTCATGCATGCAAGGCAAGTGCTCTACCACTGAGCCACCTTCCCAGCCCCCCATTTGAAAATTTGATCCTTTATTAAGGCAAGCCATTCCATGCATAACTTATAAATTCTGCTCAAAAGATTCAGCAAGGTAATTTCTGTATGAAAGTATACAAATGGTTCTGAAATAAATAAGAATTTATGTCATTCCACATATTTCAGTTGTCTTATTGTGTCTGTGGATGGTATTTGTGGTGGGTGGTTGCTTTTTATGTTCTGCAAGAACCTATCACATTTGGACCTCTGTTTGTTTGCTTCCAGGTAGTAAACTAGCTTCCATCAAGGGGGCTACTATGACCACTGTTTCCAAGTTCAAAGCTACTTGATGTCACCAAGCATTCTCAAATCCTCATGCTGTCGTTTGACTCCCTCACCAATTCCTCAGTCAATATCCTTTTATGACAAGTCAGGCAAAATTCAACCGAGTAACACACTAAATAGTCCCTAGAGGGGTATGGTCCAAAAAATATTTTTTAATGGAAACACTATGATACAAAATATATTTATTATTAGCAAGAAGATGTTTACAACGCCTAGGATTCTATTAATGAGAGGTATGTGTAAATATATTTATAAAATCCAGTCAAATGGTCTTTGTATCTGTGATTAGTTGTTACGGAATTATAATTAAGTCCCTAAACTGTAAGTAGAGTTAATGACCGGACATTTGATGAATGAGTAGGTCAACTTTGTATGTTATTTTTCTGTCTAAGGTTTTGGATTTGTGAACAGTTAGTATTATTTATGGTCAGAAAAATAAGTGTATTTGTAGTTTGACAATTTTTCATTTATATATTCAGATTCTCAATATGCTCATGACTCAGGGTGGTGTATATTTCACTGACTATAAATTAATGATATCCTCATAAAAATATAAATTGTGTACTCATAATAGATGCATTTTTGGGAGATAATTGAGACTTAGCAGTTGAGAGGTCCATATTTGGACATATACTGAAGAAATAGTAACAATTTAGTTTATTTTTTAATTTTTTTTTTAATTTTATTGTCAAGGTGATGTACACTACCTTACAATTTAGTTTAAATTTGGATATATGTCAATCAGAAGCTTTATGCCTTTTTAATTCAAATAATCTTATATTATCTGACATATATCAATTTCAGTATGTACTTTAAGCTTGATATAAAAATTTCTCATGAGGGGCTGGGAAGGTGGCTTAGTGGTAAAGCGTTTGCCTTGCATGCATGAGGCCCAGGGTTCGATTCCCAAGCACCACATAAGCAAAAAAAAAAAAAAAAGCCGGAAGTGGCGCTGTGGCTCAACTGGTAGAGCGCTAGCCTTGAGCTAAAGTACTGAGGGACAGCGCCCAGGCTCAGAGTTCAGGCCCCATGACTGGACCCCCCCCAAAAAAATTTTCTCATGAATGTTATATAATGGGAGGATATTGTAAGACAAGGAAAAAATAAAACAAAGAACTAAGAACAAAAATCCAGTCAAATGAACAACAGGGATGAGCGCTACAGACTTCGTTGAGTAAATAATCAGATGGGTGTCAAGGGGACCAGGAGACCCAGTTCAATAATGCAAAAGTCTAAGAGCTTCTCATCATTAAGATGAGGCTCAGTAAGTCCTATCACCAAGAAGCTTACATCCTCACCAAAATCCTCACCTGAATAGCTTCACCTATCTGCTGTGGCATAGGTCTTCCCTTAATTAGGCTATGTGTTTCTTAATTCTAGAAAGATGGAAAATTAGTTTGGAAAGGTTTGAGAGAACCACAGCAAAATTTAAGAAACAAAAATTTCAGCAATCTTACATATTTTCAGTTTTGTTTCTTTGCAATTTTATAAAGGAGTTTGAATTATAATTTGAAATATTATCAAATAATTTAATATAGAATTTTATGGTTTTTAAGCTAAGTTCTTAGTTTGCTACAACATACCAAATACCTTAGAACTATATATTTATACATTTATAGGCTTAAATCTATGTAAGTATCAAAGTAGTCTAGAAAGTTTTGTTAATATAGACAGATATGTATATTGTTTATATATGTATATGTTTATACATTATATATACACATATACAGAGAGATGTATAATCACATCACAGCTTAAAATATCTGAGTATTTCATTTTATTCATAAGCTCTTTCAAATTGCTACTCTATTGACCAAAAATTATAGATGTAAGATAAGGCAAATTAAGCTATATCTTTCTAATTTTTAATAGATGATTCATTTTGTTTTGTTTTTGAAAAAAGTCTCGTTATGCAGCCCAGACCAGTGGTGAGTTGTGGTCTTCCTGCCTCCATCTCCCAGTTGCTAGGATTCCAGACATACACTACCACACCACTCCTGGTTTAATAGACTATTAATTTTAATCCAAGAGTAACTCTTTCAATAGGATTTTCTAGTTACAAAAGCCACCTTCAATGACATCTAGAAATTCCTACAAACATAAGGAATTGATGCAGCATGTGTTAAGGATTATAATGGGAACAGATAACATATTATATTAGGGATGGGATTTTGAGATAGCCAAGAGGGTTTTAGGGAGCTTTGTCATTTACAGATATTAAGTCTGCGCTAGGCACTATGCTTGGGGCTGAGGGTAGACAGAGTGACAAATCAAACAGGGCTCTTTCCCTCTTAGAGCCTAAGCCCAGGAGCTAGGAGGTCATTGGCCTCCTGGGGAAAGGGCAGTGTAGTATGATTGTAGTCCACCTGGCAGAGTCACAAGAGTACCTCACTCTCTGGGGGTGGGTGAGCTTTCGAATACTGATACAGGGTCAGGTCCCTGGTATGTTGATGAACCAGAAGGCCCTCAGTGAAATGTTCCTTTCTTCAGTTTACTGCTTGCTTTATGATTTGGGAATCAGAAGCCTACTCATAAGACAAACATTTAGTATTTCTGGGGCACTAATGCCAACACTATTAGCCTCTTTGCCCAGTACCCCTGATACTTCAATATGTAGAAGGCAAGAGAGAAGAGAGTTCATCTTTGGCTCACGTGTAGGGTCATAGGTTGTTGTGGGAACATTGTGATTCGCTTATGATGACCTCTGAAGACCTGTGGGGGGCAGGGGAGGGGGAATCTTGTCACTTGGCATTGCCATGGAGATTGCTGGCTGGATTGACAGTACTCTGCCTATTCTGTCTGCAGAGTACTCTGAGAGAGGAGAGGGAATGAGGGGAGAGAGAGGGAGAAAGAATAGTTCAATAGTTTCTATTTTCCAAAGGTGAAGTAGGAAGTGAGTGCAGTGGAGAGGAGGTTTTCTGGCTTACGAGAGCAAAAGGTGAGAAGCAGTGTGAGCAAAGTATGACAAAGTAGAATAAGGACAGGATGCCTCCAGGGTTAGGGAGCCTAAGAGTCATTTCAACATTCCCTTCTCTCCCGAGGACAGACCTCCACCAGCGAGCATGGGCTTTTCTTGTACAGATTTTACAGGGGAAGAGTAGATTTTGAGATTCACGAAAGCCACTTTTCGTTTCAAATAACTCTGAGCCGCACAACTACATATCTGATAGATTAGAAGATCACGTTACAGGAAGCTATAGCGAAGAGGCATGCCACGGAAAGGTCCTGGAAATTGGCTCCATTTAAGGAATCATTTCCATCGGTTCCCTGGATGTGCATGAGAAAATCTTTGTCTGAGGTTATCAGGACATCTAGGCCTCTCGTCCCTGGGACTGCTGGGTGGCTAACTGGCCATGAGGCCTTTGGACATTAACCCTAGATCTCCAGGGAAGAACCGTCCTTGTGTTTCCCATCAACAATAGCTGAGGCAAGCTAACGTTGCTGTTTTCAGAGTTACTTGATCTCCATTATGCCACTGAACACAGCCAGACGACTGGGAGATAGTAGTTCAGCCCTGACATCTGTCTAAGGCCAGCAACGAAGATTCTAGGAGTTATATGAGCCATTAGGTACATCCACTATCTGCCATCTGTCACTGGCTTACCATGCCACCTTGGGTCACTGACTTCCCTACTCTGTGCCATCTGTGAAAGGTAAACAATAGCACATTATGCCCTTCTGTCCCTACTTTCTCTTCTCTCCCTCCCTTCCTTTCCCTGCTTCCTTTCCTCCACAGCTTTCTGTGTCTCTATGCCTGTGTCTGTCTCTTGCTTGCTCACCCTCTCACTTGCTCTCACTCTTTCTCCTAGTATTCTTCTCTCTCTTCCTCCTGTAAAAGAGAGATAATGTGTCTCTAAAGTGCTTTGAGCTCCTTGGAGATGGAAGGTCTATAAATATAAGCTGTTATCACTGTAACCATGGAAACACAAACAGAACTGTGCTCCATTCCTACATTTACTGAGCATAATTCTAGTCTTCTAGCCCTGCTGGCTGTTAAACAATCAGAGATTTTTATAAAGCTTTGATCTAAGGAGAGGTGGGACTCAACGCTGAATCTGTCTGCTACTCCATGATTCTTTAAGTCACTTTTTAAAAATTGCATTTCCATTTGCTATGGTTGGACATCACTATTAAGCCAGCATGCAAATCATGATAGGCTTAATTTTCAGGCTGTCAAACCCAGGGCCTTAATGTGTGTAACAAGCTTTAGACAGGGAAAATTCCTATGAGCTTCAGAGATAATGTTCAACTCATTTCCTAAGTTTGCTTCACAGCCTGACTCCCTGGCTTTAGAGTGAAAGTGAACAAAATGTTGAGATGAAGGTTATGCGTTTTCACCTTTCTGCCAGTGCGTGACCTTCTGGAAAGTAGAGGCAATTTTATTGTTATTGTTGTTGTTGTTATTATTTTCTCATCAATGTCTGGCACAAAAGTTGTTAACAGCAAATAAATGTCCTTTCTCATTATGTATCTGCAAGTGTTGCTGAGTAAGGAATGTGCATTCATTACTGGCTTAGACTCCTGATCCCAGAGCACATCTGTTCTTGTAGAAGCTTGTCTGCTTCCCTACCCCTCCCTGTGAAAACAATGACACTGTCCCAGGTCTAGTTCCATGGGCCATCCTAGGAGAACACAAAGTATGACACGGGCAAGCCTAGAACAACCTATCCTAGCTTTTCACCAAACTACTGATGCTGTGCAATAAGCCAAGCTGTGTGACACCCAAGGAGCCAGCTTTCCAAACTCAGGCTACCAAAGGAACCAAGTGGGAAAGAGCCTGACACTCAAAAACACAAGCAGGACTCAGTAGTGAGCCCTGCTAGTCACTGACCTCCCAGCCTCAGCTCTCCTATCTGTAAAAAGGAAAAAACAGAAGTGTAGTACTTATCTCACAGGTTTGTGGTGACAGGTGAATAAAATGTCTATAAATCCACAGCTTAGTGGCAGACCCCAAAGATAAGCACGGGTCTACTCCATTGTATTCATTTGTTAACACACATGAAGAGCATTATTTATCTTGAATAATGCACTTACTAGTTTACGCTAAAGGCTTTGGAGATGTTTCCGGATGGAACGTGCGGTTCAGCAAGGGGACTGGTAGATGTGAGGGGAGAGAAAACATTTAGGCATCCAAAGGCAGATACGTTCGGGTTTATTATACAATTTAAAAACAGGAATGTGGGCCACTTGAAAAAATCACTTAAAATTTCAAGATGACAGCTGAACATTAAACCATGTTCAGGTTCCTCTAAGCTGTGGTCCCATACAAGTGCACAGGATATGCACTGAAAACAGCACTGGAGCCAGGGAGACAGATGAACTTGGCCTAAGGGTTCCCAGCCATGATAAAACCACAACGATCAAATCTGTAGAGTGAATGAGTGCTTGAAAGTGTTGCCCAAATATTATTTCTATCATCATTATAGGTCAAATATAATCAGAGAAGGCCCAGCACCAGCCAACTTCCTTGCCTAGACCTTTCAACTCTAGGAATGTATTCTCCAAAAATGCTTGAATATGTTGGATTCATCTTCTAAGCTAAACCTGAACTGTAGTAAAGATAATTTCAAGAGAAAAACACTGGTTACAGATAAACATCTTTGGGCAATTAATGACTGCGTGAAACACATAATAATTGTGTACAGAGAGAGATTCCGAATGTCCCTGAATTCTTGTTCACTAAGAACTAGAGGGGAGAGTCAGATTATTAAGCCTATACAGCCATCTACTTATTTAACTAGTACTATTAAACCCTTACAATGATACACAGGGTACGGTGTAATGCTGTGCATAAGAGTAACAGGAAAAGATACTATTTTCAGTCATATTTTGTAATGTATTTTCTGAGAAAGACTACTACATTAACACTTTTTTTTACTTAATAAAGACACAGGACCTAGGTTTAAGAATTTGAGTACAGTACCAAAAAACAAAGTAAAATTGATATGTACATTAAGTGGGGGATAATAAACAATGGGAAATCAGAAACCCTTAGTACGATTTTGTACATTTAAATTTGAAAATAGACAATGTCTAGCCATAATTGGTTCAACACTCAGTTTGTCCTTATCTGTCCTAGATTTCTTGACTCTGTCTCCAGGTCATTTCTTTTCCATGGGCTGGGTCTTATTACGCCATACACTGCAGTGGAATATTAGGATGACTGCAATCCGATGACACTGTTCTGCCTTACAGAGGAATGGAAGAAAGTCTAGAGTGGGTAGGAAGCCGGTTATCATCAGATAAAAGGCCAATATATGTTGGGCCCTATAAGATGCTTTTCGTCTTCAAATAAACCAAAAGTGAATCAACACACATAGAAAGCTGAAGGTAAAAGTAACTTTCCCAGATCCCTAATATCTGATGGATGGGACTCAGAATCTGAACAGTTTGTCTAATTTTTAAAGCCTGGCTCCAGGAAAAGCATCATCTATTAACACCAAGTTACTCAATGAGAAAATGAAAGGGCATAGGGCACATTCCTATTACAATCCTCATAAGTGGACTGAAGGCAGAGGGAAAAATCAGGACCACTATGAATAAATATAGTAATTAATAAAGAAGGGTCTATTTTGTGCCACAATGTTATTGTTTGACTTCAGGAGAATCCATCGTCTTTCCTGCTAGTTTTACTATCAGTTTAGAAAAGAAGAGAAAAGGGAAAGGAAAGAAGGGAAGAAGGCAGGGAGTAAGGGAGGAGAGGGGGGGCAGGGGAGAGAAAAGGGGAGGAGGAAGGGGTTCCCAGTGCTTGACAGTTTAGATGGAATGCAGATGTGCTGTCAACTCCATTTGTCATGAAAAGGAAGACACCATTCACATAGCACAGAAAACTTTCTAGTCTGGACTCCTCACTTTCAGGCTGTTATGTGAGAAAGAAAAAACTGCTCTTTCCATTGCGAGTATCTGCTACATGGGTTGGTCTGACATCTTAACTAACACAAGAATTTAAAGGGAGCACAGAGACCGAGCTTCCTGGAGTCAGTGCCCAATCCAGTCCACACTGCCACTGCTAGATGATTTTAAAAAAATAATAAAATAAAAATGAACAAAAAAACCAGGAAGGGGTAACCTTCCTTTTGTAACTGTACACCACCTTGACAATAAAAAATAAATTAATTTTTAAAAAACAGTTCAAGGAGCTCTTCTAGAAATGTCTACAGATGATGGGTGAGCCTAGTGAGCTGAAGAACTCACAATCTGTCTGCCACTTAGGTTTCTGAAAATCCTTTATCTGAAAGACTTTAATTCTGTGTTACATTTTTAAATTTCCCCATGGATTATACTTTTTAGGTACAAGTCATCTATTTATTCTCAGGTATCACATGCTTAGATAATTTCTAATTATATAGCACAAGAAATACCTTTATATATCTGGGGTTTGGCTTCTCAAACTTTGACTCACATCAACATTGACTGAAAAACTTGTGAAAGTGTATTACTGACTTCACCTCAAGAGTTGCTGCTTCAGTGGGTCTGAATAAGAGCTGAGTACTTACCCATGTGATGCTGATGGTGCTGGTCTGGGGACCATACGTTGAGACCTACTGTCTCAGACCTACCTACTGGATGCCTAATGTGGATAAAGCACACGACTATCCCTGAGACAAGATGTAGTCTTGAAGCCAGATGTAATGAAATATTAGATGCCATGGAATTTTAGTATATTCAAAATACTGGGATGCATTTCTAGTCTGTAATGTGGTAAGCAAATAAATACGTAATTTATTTAACAAATACTATAGGTGCTTTTATTGAGTCAGGCATTGGGAACCAGCAGGGACAAAACAGATAGAAATACCAGACAATATAGAGCATAAAGCTGAGTGTGAAAGCTATCACTTACTGAATTTCCACTACATCCTAAGTCCTTTACATTAATGACCTGAGTTTCTATTGTTGAACATGGATAATAAAATATAGCTGTCTTTATCCTCATTTTCAAAATGAAAATGTGGGGCCTCATGTAGTTAAAGCAATTTTCACAATGTCTAAAAACTATGTCATTAAACCCCTGTATTTCCCACAGCACCACATTGGGCTAACAAAAGGACTTTCAGCTAAAATATTCTGCATTTTACCAGCAAAGGATTTCTTTTTCATCACAATAACCTGGAAAGATCTCAGAGGGGTTAGGGAACTTCAAGTGTAAGATCACGGACCTCCTGCCTCAGCCTCCTGGCTGCTGGAATTTCAGGCATGTACCACCAAGACCAAGTTTATGCTAGTATTTTTGTTTGTTTTTGGTAGAGTTATTAATAATAGTAGTTGAGTATTTACTCAGCTACTATGATGATGACTGATGTTTTATCTAAGGTCTTTGGAATAATATTTTTTTAAGAGGTGAGTTTTGGAGACTTTAGAGAAAGGGAGAAACACACACATACACACACACACTTGTCCATAGGAAGTGGGAGGGAGGAAGAAAGGAATCTTAGAAAAGGAAGAGACCTTTGGAATGAAATTAAAAGATCAACTAAGGTGAGCAGAAAGGACAAAAACACTCAGAATATAATCCTTTCCTGTTTTAGGCTTTCATACCTTTCTTGCTAAATAGTTGTTTACACTATGTGTATTTTCAACTTACAGGCATAAGATACTGGGTACCTGATTGTTTTTTAAAGAAAACAAGGATTAAAGTTTTCCACTTCCTTGGTTTGAATATATTTAATAGGTAACTATATGTCTTATTAAGTTTGAAAGCAGAGAATTAGAGTCAACATTCCATCAAAGACCCAACTCTTGATCAAGATGACTATTTGTAAGAACACTGTGTCTCTTCAATCTACATGGGGATGGGGAATAAACAAATACTGATAACAGTTAATTTCTTTAAGGTCCTTGGCGCACAGGTGTTACCATAAACACACATTGTGCACACACATTGCTTTATTGCCACATAAACCTGGATTACTAAACTCAACATGGGCTTCAAAAATTTCCACAGCGCTTTCAAATATTAAAGAGGCAAGTAGTCATCTAAATTTCTTTTCTCTTAGTCCAAGCATACTGACATAGCTTCTTATCCTGAAGGCCTGCTCTCACGCACATTCTTATATCCTCTAAATAACACTCGTGCTGTCCTGTCTCCTCCAACGGCTCACACACCCTATAATGAAGTTTCTCAAACGATTAACCAAGTTGAGGGCCTACTTCAGTGGAAGAGCACTTGCCTAGCATGTGTCAAGCCCTAAAACCACTAAAAATATAAATAAAATCAAACAATTATTTGATAACCCCTTCATGTGAAAGTTTCTGAGCCTACCCCAATAGTTTGATCTGGTAGAACTAGGGCAAAGCCTGGGAGTCTGCATTTTAAAGACATTAACCAGGTAAATTTGATGAAGGCAGCTCATGGACCATATATCAAGAAATAATACATTACTCATTTCTAGGTTATACAAATTCAGACACAAGAACGGTATACTTACTAAGGTCAGCGAACTGAGTGCATACTGTATATGCCCACTATTACATCAGACACAGGGATATCAAGGTGGTAAAAAAAACTTTTTTCATAAAATTAAAGTTTAAGTAAATGAAGACATATGAATATAGAATGGTATCTGTAATAAATGATACAAAGAATTACATTGTGTGGGACAACCTTTGGCTCAGTCATTTTTCCTTACTCCCCAAAGTTAAAGTCTCCTGAAGGCCACAGTACATGGTATTCAGACAAGAGGAGAACGGTGAACATTTCAGAGGGAGAAGTTATAGCACTGCAAAGGCTTTGTGGTAACAGGGAGTCTGGAGAATCTGAAGAATTGTCAGAAGTTATCCCATAAGCACAATTGGAGTTAGTTGTCAACCCACCCAGGCTTCCAAAGTTCAGTAATAACCCACCCTTCACTTAAAGGAAATGAAAGTGAGAAACTGTAGATTCATTACAGATAACTATTACCTCACAATTAAATGTGAACTGTATTAAAACCCTTTTTTGTCCTACTCAAAGGGACACTTCAACTGACATGCGAGGACTGAGTAAATCACAAATGTTGTATCACCACAACCCACATTAAGAATGGGCAACAGCTGTCTAAGTCCCACAGGCCCCCAAAGAGGCTGGCAGAGACTGGAGTCACTGTTGCAATGGGACACAGAAAAGAGTAGAAAGGCAGAGTGCTCAGAAAACCAGCTCTTACCAACAGGCAAAGTCACAGACTGGACCATGGCCCTGTTTTTATCTGTTCTCTTTATATTCTTTTCAGGGTATTTTTCAACTCTTTATCCCTGGTGTTTCTGGAGCACCCCTTCTTCCTCCAGTGACCTGGACTCTTCTAATGGCTTACTCTTATAACAGATTGTCTTTCTTACCACCAGAGAAAAGAATTTGAAGTTGGGAGCCAGTGTCTCACACCTGTAATCCTGGCTGCTCAGAAAGCTGAGATGTGAGGATCAAGGTTCAAAGACAACCTAGGCAGGAAACTCCTTAAGACTCTTAAATCCAATTAGGCATCCAAAGAAAAGAGAAAAAAAAGCCAGAACTCAAGCTGTGGCTCAAGTGGTCCAGCACTAGCCTTGAGGGAACAAAAAGCTCAGAAAACTCAGGGACAGTACCCAGGCCCTGATTCTAAGCCCCGGGATTGGCATCAAGAAAAAAGGAAAGGAAAAGAAAACAAAAGGAAAGGGAAGAGAAGGGAAGGGAAGGGGAAGGGATGGGAGGGAAAGGGAAGGGAGGGAAGGGGAGGGGAAGGGGAGGGTTGATCTTTTCATGGAAAAATAAAGTGTTACTCTCTAACCAGTCCCAGGATTTGTATTATAGACAAATATTAAAGAACAAAAAACAAATCAATATGCATCATTTCCCTGTATATTAGTGACAAAAGACAGTGACAGAATTTCATTTTTCAAGCTGGATCCATGGTGCTCGGGATTCAAAAACTGTATTTCTCAGCTTCCTTTTTTGCAAATTGTGGCTGTAAGTTCCAATCAACAACATGGGACCAGAAGTGTCCTGGTATAGTTTCTAGAGTGGTAGTCAACTTAGTGACCTTCTCTTTCTTGCTTCTTCCCTCCAGCCTAGATGTGATGCGTGGCCCCTTGGACACCATCTTGGGCCATGAGAGCAAAGTGTAAGGATGAGCTGGAAGGGACCTAGCTCCCTAAGGATTTAATGGACTAAAGACATTGACAGACATAGGCCATCTACCTCTGGACTTGTCAGAGTGAAGCAAACTCATTATTATTTCACTCACAGCCAAAAATGGCCCTAACTGGCATTGGTTTTCTTTTTCTTTCTTTCTCTTTTTTTTTTTTGTCAGTAGTGGGGCCTGAACTCTGGGCCTGGGCGCTGTCCCTCAGCTCTTCAGCTCAAGGCTAGTGCTCTACCACTTGAACCACAGCGTCACTTCTGGATTTTTCTGCTTATGTGGTGCTGAGGAATCGAACCCAGGGCCTCATGCATGCAAGGAAAACGCTCTACCACTGAGCCACCTTCCCAAGGCTCTTTCTTTTTTCAGATTTCCCTCCCACTGTCTCTCCCTTCCTGCTTCCCTCCTACCTCCCCTTCCTGCATTCCTTCCTTCTTGTCTTCCTTTTCTTACTCCCTCCGCACTCTCTTTTTCATGGAGGATCACAGTGAAACCCCCTAGTTTCATGTGTGTTTGCTTCTTTCAGCCAATCCCAACTGAATCGTAGCTGGAAAGCAGACTGAGTCCCAAGGCTGTCTGAGACCCGCCTAGCCACAGTGTGTTGGTCACTTTCCCTCACTGGACTCCCAGTTCCTCATCTGAAAAAACAGCCTTCTTATAAAACAGACAATTTCCAGATCAGGTAGTATACCTATCCCTGGTGCCAGTTCTGCTAGTCAGGATAAAGAGCTTTCATTTCACCAAAAAATTAGTGTCCACATATTACTTATTTGTAACTGTTAACAGACACACGAAGTAAACTATAAACATATTTAGTTGAGCTGAGCACAGTGGCTCACGCCTGTAATCCCAGCTACTCAGGAGGCTGAGATCTGAGGATTTTGGTTTGAAGCCAGCCCAGGCAGAAAAGACCCCAGAGCCTATTATCTCCCATTAACCACTCAAAAAGGCCAGAAGTGGCACTGTGGCTCAATTGGTAGAGTGCCAGCCTTGAGCACAAAGAGGCTCAGGGACAGTGCTCAGGCCCTGAGTTCAAGCTAAGAAAATGTGAGTCATGTTTTATGCCAAATCTTCAATGATACTATAGCTTGGCTTTTGTCAGTCATTGCCTAATATCATTTTTTCTGAGCATATCTACATTTTCTTAAGCAAACATGGTACAGAAGCCCCAGGAGACATAAAATGAGGAAGGTTTCTCTTTTTTAAGTCCATGATCCTTTGAAACTAAGTGGTTTTTCTGATAGTAGTCACCATCCCAGAACCCTTGTGTCACTCAGACTGAGAGGCAGTCAGGGGAACTGAGGTACTCTGCTAGAACTGAGGACCTTTTTCTATCCTGTTCCTATGAGCATGGGGTGTCGAGCGTGACATTAGAACTCCCTGAGGAACTCTGACCTGACCTATTCTAGTTTTTCCTTAGAAAAAACAGCTTAGCCTCTGCTCCTTTACATCTAATCTTTTGCCTGAAAAAAAAATTAAATGTCTCCAGTCAAAGGTATACCTCCTATTTACCTGATTTCATAAATACATACACATTAATGTGCTTTTGGATATAATTTTCCTCTGCCTGTTCTGTAATTCTTGTCATTATTTTCAAGAAGATTTCTCAATTCTCAGAAGGGATCCTCTTTCTCTCTTTCTCTCTCTCTCTCTCTCTCACTCTCACTCTGTCTCTCCCTCCTCCCCGTCCCCCCTCCCCACTTCATTGTGCTCTCTTGACAATCTTACTAATATCAGGCTACCCTCTCATACTGCTCACAGCCTCCATTCTCCAGTAACTAACAAAAATGACCTGTGCACTGTAAGGTTCACCAGTAGTCAATGAATGGGCAAATGTTCCTCTCTTCTCCTCCTGGTTCTATCATATTCCTTCATAGGACTTACCTCCCACACAAGAGGTACTGCTCTTTAAACTCCTATTGTACCTTCTGTTTATGGTATTTATTGTAGAGTACAATCATTTACCACCTTTCATTGTTGTTTCCACATTCCTAAGTATCTTGCCGCCTCCGCTAAGAGTTTGCTACTAACAGGTTTAGACCCTATCTTAAATGTCCTTTGTTACCTCATCATTTTCTAAGGCACACAGTAAGTAAGTAAGTGATAAATGATTGGTAGATGAGTACATGAATCCAAAACAGGTTTCTGAACTGTAACCCAAGGAAGATTTGCATTATTTTAGAGAGCTTCTTAATACACCAAACAGATGATGTCATAAGTTATGCTTGACTTTCCTCTTTTGAAGACACAGATCTAGTATTTCTCATCTCTTGGGCCAGACTGCTGAGGTTTGAACGTAGTCTCCCTTCTTCTAATCTTAGGGATTCAACTGAAGTCTAGAAGCCTTAAACCCTTCACTTATCAAAGTTTTATAAAGAGTTTTATGAAGAGTTTAGTGCTTCACTTATAAAACAAAGATGATAATAACATGACCTATTTTTTAAGTTGTAAAAAGTAGTAAACAGGGAAAAAAGAGGCTATTCATATTAAATATATCGCATAGAATCTTAATTACTATGTGTCATACTGCAGTTATTTACCAGTGCAGCTTCTAATATGACAGAAGGCTTAAATGGAGCAAGAATTCTTGATAAAGCTGCAGGGTCAGAGATACTAATCTTCTTTCCACGGCCAGTACCTTCTGTGGTAAGCCTATAAAGAAAGGCACAGTGATGACTTTTAGAGCCAGAAGTTGGACACCTGGATGATGTTGTCACACCACATCCTAAAAGAAGGCTAGCATGCTTGCAAGAAACGTGTCAGTAGGAGATCTGCCTTCCAGGGGGACCAATGGGTACTAGATAAGCCTGAAACACTGAATAAAATTTACTAATGCCAAAGAAAAAAACATCCACCAATATGCTGCTAGCAAGCTAGGACAGAGTTACTGCAACAGCCAGTTTGCCTAAAGGACTTGCTCCTTGAGAACAGAAAAATTCCTCCTCGTTACTCAATAGAGAAATGAGTACAAATTAAGTGGTAATCAAGTTAAAGCAAACTGTTTTTCATTTTCCTGCCTCCCAGATCCTCCCCAAAGTCAAATGAAAGTCAAATAGTCTTCCTTCATTACCTCTCTTAGGTTGATCCTTATAAACTAACCACATTAAAATGCACTATTTCTAGAGTGATAGGAAAGAAGTGGGCATCTTGATGGAATATAAAAGGTTCTTTGTTCTGTGTGTTTGCTTGCCTACCTGTCTACCTGCTTACCTGAGTGTGTGCGCTGGCCCGATGCCAGCCAACAGTTAGGCAGCCATTTAATCCTGTGTGACTCTCTGCCTGCTCTGTATCCTGGAGGAAGGAACCTATGCCAAGGCAGTCAAAGCTTAGGTTTCCCAGCAACCTATGACCTGCTAGGAAAATTTGAACTGTGCCAATCTGATTGCCTCTGTTGAGCATCTAGGCTAGAAGCAAAATAAGGTTTGCCTATTAGCAGTGGGAACCACAGCTGCATGGGCCATGAGGAAGTGGGAACATAAAATTCTCAGCCAGACAGACAAGATCGGACATTGAGGGGAACTGAAGACACTGCAGGGGCAGGGGCAAGTAAAAGAAAGCAGTCGCATTCAGACTACAGTTGAGTCCATCAGTGAGAGAATGCTGGAACAGCTAAAGAGCTCTAGATACGGGTCCAGCCCCATCCCTGAGTAGTCCCTGGAGTTGAGTCTTGGTAGTTGTCCCCAGCTAATTGTTCTATGGATTTTCACTCTACTTAGTTTAGATTTAGGAGTAGGAATGCCACTTTTTTTTACGAATATAAGATTTTTTATCTAAAACACTTATCTCACTTCAGTATTAGGCTTTAGCTCAAGAAAACCATGGAGATATAGCTTTAGGATAAAAGCAGTTCATAAAAATGGCATGATCAGATCATCCATGAACATTAGGCTCCCAGAACATTACACTCCTCAGAACCTGAACACCTGCTTAGAAAAGATCAATGCACAAGAAACCACGGTGAGGAAGGTCCGGTGAGGGGTCGGATGCCATGACCTACAGACTGAAGAAAGAGGAGTGTATTTACTTTGAAAAGTACATCTTAAAGAAGCGGGAGAAATTTTCATTACATGTGTATCTGCCACACTTCATATGTGTCATATTTGCCTCTTGCTCCTCCAAAAGTTAGAACTAGAAATCAATCAAAAGGTTTAGCTCTGAATTTCCCAACCAAAGGATGTTTGGCTGCAAGGTAGAGAGTACAAAAATCACGGAGATATTCACCTAGAGACTAGATGGCCAGCTACGTTGTGTCCCCAAAGCAGAATTTCAACTAGAGAGCATTATCTTTAGCACTAAACACATGGAGTTTTATCCAGAATGACTACTATTACCTCTTGGCCTTCAACGAAAGCTACAGTGAACTTCTGAAGATTAAGCAGACCACAAAAGAGAAATTCTCTTCAATCTCCAGATGACTCGAAGTATTACAGCACAAAAGCGGCAATCACAAAGTTTCCCAGATCTCCATCTCCTCTATCTCTGCCCATGCTTCTATGCCAGGGAAATGATGTAGTAGAATCTCCTCTCACTAAGATTGGCTTCCCAGAAGGGTTTCCACTTGTTGCCTTTTAAGCAAATAGAAAACTCTAGAAAGGAATGTTTTCCTTTCTTTTTGAGACAGGTTCCCCGTGTTACACAGAGTAGTATTTAACTCCCAGGTTCACTCAATCCTCCTGACTCAACCTCCTGAATAACTGGTACCTCCTCTCTTGTATCCCCTCCCTACTGGAATTGGAGGGTATGACCTTGGGTGGACTGGGTAAACACTCTACCACTGGCTTATTACTCCTCCCTCGGGACCTTCACTTCTTTAAGGCAAAGAGAGATGTTCTCAATGTGCCATTTTTTTCAAGGAAAAACAAATTCTACCAACTTACCTTGATGGGACAAGTAGAAGGAGCAGGTAAGCTGGTTGAAAGCTCTCACAATCGTTCGGTTCCACTTCCCCACCTGTCTTCCATCCTACTGCCTTGCGGTTATTTCAGTGAATCACGATTGCCTGCAGTGATCGTTCACCTCTGTGATCCTGCTAGAAAGCAAAAAGAAAAAAAAAAAAGATTCTTTGTGTGTCCTCTTCTCTCTGCTATGGTAACTCCACCATCTACATATTTAATAATCTGACACCAGACATTTGTGTTTGTTTGTTGGGGAGGGGGGTGATTGAAGAGGATTCCCAGCATGCCACATGACACCATGGATGCTTTCTAGATCCAACAGGTGGGAGAGTTTCTTTTGGCACAAACAAAAGCAACTTCTGGAGGTTCATCAGTTAGGATCTAGATAAACAGGTAACCTGTTCCTATCAGTAAACAGTGGAATAGTTTAACTTACCAATATGCTTTGGTAAGACAGTCCCTTTTCATTATCTTTTTAATAATATGTCCTTATAGAGGACATAGATTGTAGTCAATTCAAGTAGAACCATATCAGCATGGCCACAGATGAAAGGAGCAAAGGACTGTTTCTATTTGTTCCCATGCAGGGTCTCTGGCCTCTTAAGAAATCAGAGCTGTTTCAGAGAATGATTTGTGTGTCTATTAAACATGAGGGTTCCATTATGAAGCCTGGAGAGACCCTCTGTAATCAGCTGTCTTTCTGTGAGGGATGGATGGGCAGCGAGCCCAGCCTCACCTCCGGTGTCACCCAGGCAGCCACCCACACCTGGCCACGGTGACCAGTCTCCAGCATCTCCTAAGCTCTCCAACGCACAGCTGAGCATCCGGGTAGCTTTCTACTGCAAACACAGCCTGCCATTGAACCATTTTCCTCTGCACTGCACACAATCTCTGCTGCCACAATGAGTCACCACGCAACACATCCCCTCATCCCCTTCCACTCGGTACTTAAAATACTCTGGGGCTGGCTGTAAAGAACCCCCACCGTGTGCGCAAGCTTGTGTGGGAATGTGGGGTTGGCAGCTCAGCCCTCTGCAGCCCTCTGCAGCGTGGACTGCATTGTGTTTGGCAAAGGGGTTGGGAGGGCTGAGGGGTCCAGAGAGCCAGGAGCTCAGGGGAGTTGTGTGTATCAGATCCGCTCTCTCTCATGCAAGCCTGTCCAGTTGCACCCCTTCCTTTGCGGGCACCTCCATTTTAGCCTCTCTGACCTTGAGCAGAAGGTTCTTGCTGTTGGGGGTTGATTTGTCCAATTTTCTCAGCCTAGGTTCTGGCTGGTCATTTTGTTTTAAACAGGAATGCCTCGTCCTGTTCGCCTGCCCGACCCCATTTCTAGCCCCAAGTAGATTGTGCTTCAATTGTAACAGCATTTGGCTTTCTCTGAGTCAGAAAATCTGACATCCTCACTGGAGCCGAGGTCTGTCTCTGTCTCTGTCAGTCTCTCTCTCTTCCATTACCATTTCTGCTGGATACTTCTCTATCCACCTACACACGGAACATTCACCTTGAGCAAAGCCAATCACAAGACTCCTGCCTCTTCCCTAGCCAGCATAGAGAACCGGATTAAAAACGGTTCTTGCCCTGAGCCTTTTCCACCAAGCTGGAGAATTTCTTTGTTCGGCAAAGAAATACTGCACATTCCACAGATAGGTATGGAACCACTTCCTTGGTTCCCCCAGGCCGGTGCCTCCCTCTGCACCCAGTCACACGCCCACTGCAGAGCGGGCACTTCTCGCTTTCAACCTGCTCCTAGGGCACCTTTCACAGCAGGGGCCTTGGAGTAAAAGCCCAGCCCAGTACAATCCAAAGGGACATTATGTGCTTGAGTTATTCATTATGGGAGTTAGTGGAGGCCACGGAGCAGGAAGCATGTTGGGATGCAAGGGGAAAGGTGGTATGGAGGGTGGAGACATAGTCAGGGTGACCTGCCAAGGCCTGATGGGAACTCCGAGTTCTGGCAGAGGGTAGGCATCTGCCTTAGAAGGTGGTAAAGTCATAACAGCCCCAAGGTTAGGCAAGGTCTGGTGGAAACAGAAGAATTATAATTAAGCTAGTCATTTAATAGCTCTTGCTATGCACCGGGCACTGTGCTTAACACTTCCACACATCTCCCATTTAATCCTTGCTACAATGTATCACTCCAATTTTACAACCTCAGGGAAAGCCTTGAAAAGAACAAGTGACTTGCCCAAGGTCACACAGCTGGCCAATACTGAAGGTAGGAAAGTACATGTAAGTTTGTCCTTTCTGCCTACAGTAGGAGGCGAATTACACGTTTAGAAAATGGCAGATGGTCTAGAATGGAGCTTGCACGGAGCCACTGGGAGAAGTATGGTTCCCACGGTGCTGAGATAGGATTCTTCAGCAGCAATACCAGGTTTAGGGGGGCACAACGAAGTTTCTAAGAGGCCTGCTGGTTTAGAATGAGGTAAGGCCTTGGGTCTACAGACACGACCCTCAGGATTTGTTTAAAATCAAAACCTGAGGGAGCAGTTTAAACTCCGGAGACTGAGCAAACACCACCAGAGAACTAAAATCCGAGAGTGGGAGATGTCTGTCAGAGGAAGACAGTAGGACAAGAGAGAAAACCTATTTTACCCGACTCAGCATTGGTGCATGTGACAGGTACCTGGCTCTGGAGAGCTAAGGGCTTTTGGTCTTAAGGAAACACAAAAGGAGAGAAGGAGTTCTAATGAAAACTCTGTCACTGGGGTGGCACCCGTGGCTCACACCTGTAATCCTTCGCTACTCAGGAGGCTCAGATCTGAGGATCGCAATTCAAAGCCAGCCTTGGCAGAAAAGTCTCTGAGCCTCTTATCTCCAATATACTACTCAGAAGGAGCCAGAAATGGCATCTTGGCTCAAGTGGTAGAGCGCTAGCCCAGGACCTGAGTTCAAGACCAGTAAAAAAAAAAAAGACAAAACAAAGACAAACCTCTGTCACTGGAGACCTCTTGGCACAGAGCAAGTTTGGGGGGGAGAGGGGGTAGGGAAGAAGAATGGGGGTGGGGAATGGCCTGGGTCAGAACAGGGAAAGACTCTCCAACTTGCTTCCATGTGTCCTCCCCGGCTCTGTGTGCGGATTCCGGCCCTTCGCACCCCGCGCGGCGGGCAAGCGGCCGCCTCCTCCCCGGGCAGGCTGTGCTCAGGCCCTGGGCCGACCCCTGGCCGCGGCCCCGGTAGACAGGTGGCCTGGGACGCCCGCTCGGCGGCCGGGCTCCGGGGACCTGGCGCGGGACGCGCTCCCCGGCGCGGCCGACCCCGCCGCGGGCCCCGCCTGCCGGCCGCGGGCCTCGCCGGGACCCCCGCGTTTTCTGCTGTGTCACGCGCGGCCCGGGGGCGCCGCGGGCGGGGGGGGGAGCGAGCGTCCGGCGCCCGTCCACGCGGGGGCCGTCCACGCTGACGGGGCGCGGGGTCGGGCCGGGGGCCCACGTGGGCGGCCCGCCCCCCCGCCCGGGGCTGCCGCCGGCCACAGCCCGCCCCGCGCCCCGCTGCCCGGCCGTCCCCCCGCGGGCCCGGGCCCCGCGCGGCCGCCCCGGCGGGTCCGGCAGGTGTCCCGCCCCCGGCGAGCGCGGCCCGGGCCGGAACTGCCGCCGCGGCGGGGGGGCGGGGGAGGCAGGTGTCCGAGCCCCAAGGCGGGGCCGGGCGGGGTCAGCGGCGTCCCGGAGTGACCCCACCCCACCCGAGCCTCCCCAGGCCCCGGAGAGCCGGGAGAGCCCGCAGGCAGGCGTGAGGTAGACGCGGCCGGGGGGCGGGGAGGGGTCCCCCGGTCTGTGAGGGGCTCCAGCGCGGGCCGCCCCGCCACAGGAGGGGCGGGGAGGGGGCTGTGTGTCCGTCACGGGTCTCCCCCGACCCCCCCCCACCGACGCCCCCCCACACCTCGCCGCGCCGTCCTTGCGCCCCCGCCTCTGCAGCCGGCCCCTCAAGCCCAGGCGGCTCCTTTGTGCCAGCCCCGCGCCCGCCCCTTCGGGCCTCAGGCCCCGCCCCCGGGCGGCGGCGATTGGCCGGCCGGGCCGGCCGGGGGCGGGGCCCCGGGGCGCGAAGGCGCGGTATATAGTAAAGGTGGGGCGCGCGCCCACAGCCTATTCCTCGGCTGGCGGCCGGCGCGCGCGGGTGTGTGCGGGGCCTGCGGTCCGCCGGGCGTCCTTGCCGCTGACAGTCGCGGCCCCCGGCCGGTGTCCGTGGAGGTCGCCGCAGGCGGGGGGA
Organism: Dipodomys spectabilis; assembly: GCF_019054845.1. Classification (NCBI taxonomy): domain Eukaryota; kingdom Metazoa; phylum Chordata; class Mammalia; order Rodentia; family Heteromyidae; genus Dipodomys; species Dipodomys spectabilis. The sequence continues at coordinate 25,770,745 of NW_024870696.1, forward strand.
AGGGGTCCGGCACGCGTCCTCGGCGGCGGGTCCGCGAAGCCGCCCCGCTCCCCGTGCACTCCCGCACCGCGAGCCCTCCGAGGCGCCGGGCGCGCGGGGCGGACCCCGGGCAGCCCCGGGCGAGCGGCCGCGCGCGCGCCCACCCGTAGGTTGGTGGCTCGGAGCCGCGCAGCCTCGCGGCCGCCCCTCCTCCCCGCGCCGCGCCGCGCTCCCCGCCCCGCGCCTCCCGCCCGGCCCCCGCGCCGCGCGTCCGGCACTCGCAGAGCCGCAGCGGCAGCGCGCGGCGCGTCCGGGCTGCGCAGAGCCGAGCGTCGGGCCCCGCCAGCCGCCCCGCCGGCGAGGAGGACGCCAGGGCGCCCCGCGCCGCCGCCCCGAGCCCCGCCGCTGACCCGCCGCCATGGCCCGCGGAAAAGCCAAGGAGGAGGGCGGCTGGAAGAAATTCATCTGGAACTCGGAGAAGAAGGAGTTCCTCGGCCGGACCGGCGGCAGCTGGTGTAAGTGCGGGTCTGCAGCCGGGCCCCGCTCCGCCGCCGCCGCATCCCCGCGCGGGCTCCGCGGACGGACGGCGCCGCCCTCGCCTCGCTCGGCGCGGGCCCGGGGCGGGGGCGGTGGACGCTGCGGCGCCCGCAGCCCGGCCGCGGCGGGGGGCGCCGTGGCGATCGGGCGCAGGCGGTGCGCACCCCGCCTCGTCCCCGCTCTGCGGATGCATGCTGGGGCCCGGGGTCCCGGACTCGCCCCTCGCCCCGGGGGAAGGGGGGGCATGGTCCCGGGCGGTAACCCGACCCGCGGCCGGCGGGACGGGGCGGCGGCGTCCTCCTCGTAGGCTAAATCCGTACCGCGGACGGGAGGGGCGGGAATCCTGCCCCACTGCGGCATTCCGCGCCGGGCTAGGGTTTCCTCCGGTGACCTTCCCCGGAGTCGGCCCGGCCGGATTCACGTCAGGACTCCGGCCTCGAAGCCTGGCAGCCTCCCCTCGCCCCCCAGCTCTGATCGCCGTAGAGGGCCAGGTGGAAGGAAAACTGCAGACGCGTCTCCCCCGATGGAAGCTGTTTGCGCGGCCTGTGGCTCTGCCGGGCCGACAGCCCCCCTCACACGGCCCACGAAAATGAGAGACCTGGCTCTGGCGTTCTTTCCTCCCTACACCCGAAGGGTGACATTTTCCTAAAGGTCATTTTGAAGGGCATCCTTGTAGACACATCTAGGAGTCGTGACTGCAGAAGGGAGGGGTCAGGGAGGGAGGGAGGGAGCTCCCGCCCTGCGCCACTGCCCCCCCCCTCCCTTCTCAGGTGTCTCCACCACCTCCACCCCTCCAGCATCACCACTGCAGTCATGAAGGGAGCCCTGTTAGGGGCCAGAGCAGCATCCTGCTTGGGAGGGTCTGTGGAAATCAGCAGGAGCATGAGTCAGGGAAATAGGGCTTGGCTCACACTTCGAAGTGCAAGAAGCCGAAATATGTTACTGTTTTTTTTTTTTTTTTTTAAATAAGGGGAATAAAGCAGTTTGTAGGGAGTTTGATTGAAAAATAAAGGGTTAATAATGCATCATATTTCAAGGTTAGTCAAGGTGAAGCCTTATTCCAAGGTATTACTGGGAGAGCATAGGTGTCCCTGAGCCACGGAAAATGTAGTTTTTGAAAGTCATGGCTTTCTATTTCATGTAAAATTTTATTTTTTGAGAGGGGGTGATTGTGAGCTTCCGAAGGCTTATGGTTATAATGTCTCAGGAATAAAGGCCCTCCCTTGCGTTTTCTTAATATGGAAGAGAAGACTTGAAGAACTAAAGGGTATGTAGGATGAAGAGCTCCCTGCAAGGGCTGTCCCCTACCAACTCCTTGTAGCTAGAGTGAGGCCTGCCGGGTGCACTGCGGAACCTCCAGGTTAGCTTGGGCTTCTTTCTCTGGTGGTCTGACCCCTGGGGCGTCTCAGGACCAGGAGCTGCATTGATTCTGGGTACATTGTGAAATTTGCCCTCAAGTTGTTTCTGCCTTCATAAATATGTTTCTTTCCTCATTCCAATTTCATGCTTCTTAGAACAATATTTGCTTTAGGGACAAGGCAGTATGGAACACAATTTGCTCTTTCAACTGACATTTAATGGGACAGTACCACAGAGAGAGACAAGCTAGAGAGAGACAGAGACAGTGAGAGAAAGAGTAAATGTTTGCCTCTTTCCAGTCACATCCAGCAGAGTATCGATACACTGATTTACGCAGTGAGTTTGTCATCTAACACGGGCTAAGGTGCCCACAATAGACTAAAAACCCACTTTTTGTTCTGTGCTAATACATCTGCGCCTTCCTAGCAATGTAAGGAAATAGCAGAGCTTGTCTTAGTTAGGGAAAGGGGCAGCAATTGCTGTCTCATTTGGAGAAAACGCCTACATTCCAGCTCTGGGCTCAACATGCACGATGCCCTTGGGGCGAGGGCAGGATGCCCTTGGCTTGCTTTTGCTTATAGGTAGATTTTTACCAAGATGGACGCAGGAGACTCCAGCCTGGCACCTGCTGGAGAAATCATGGCATGCAAATTATTTTGTGCTTTCTGTCTTTTGATTAGTTAACATAATGCAGGCATTGGTATTTAACAAGATGGGCACGATGCCTTTTTTTCCCCCCATCTACCTATAAATAACCTTTTGAAGGGTAGTTTTTTTTTTTCCTAACTGAAAGCCTCGATAATACTTGTACTTTAAACAAGAGAAAAGAAATTTCAAGGGAAAAATGCCGCTAAAGCTCAGCTCCCCTCAGACATCCTGCACACCCAGGCTTCCACCCTAGCTGTTCAGCTTTTTTTTTTTTTTTTAATACAAGTCTATGGTGCATGGGTCTCACCAGATACACACGCTCAGTCCAACCAAGTGACATCACAGCAGTAACTAGGGAGATTTTGTTAATATTTCTGAGCAAAAAAAAAAAAGAGGAAAATTCCTCATTTTTCACCTACCCTCCAGGCAGGGTAGGAAGGTTGTACATGCCTTCAGTTATTCTGCGTGCTTGCAAAATGACTTATTTTTCCTCCACTCTGTTTTAAACTGTACCTTCAATCATGTACCTTCTTAGACTGTCAGGATTAGGTATCTGGAGTCCAGGAAATGAATAGAAATGTTCCAGTTGTTAAAGAGGCAATTGAGAATAAGCTGAGAGCATTCAGAGGGGCTTAGAAAGGAACAAAATAGGGAAGAAACCATGAATCGGGCCATGGGGGCTGCCTTGCTGACTGTGGTACACCAACTCTTCATGCACCTCTTAGGAGCATTCACTGGAAAATTTTCCACATCTCTTGACGTCACAGTCTGCCATTTGACTACTGCTGCTTAGATACCGAATGCAGCACTTAACTCTTGCCCTGCTGGAAGGGAGTGATTGAGTGGGGTGTAGCTTCCCTCTTCCTTACTTTTGCTGTCTTTTTGTGGTTCCCCCACCCCACCCCCGTCTTCTCTATGAGTAGAAGACAAAAGGATTATGATTAAGCATTTTGGTGTGGCTTTAGGATGTGCTCTGCTTAACTGCTCTATAGCATAATTGCCCAGAACTATTTGTTCCTGAGAGGGAAGTTGGACTTTTAAGCACAGAAAAGGCCATATGGCTAATTTCCACAAGTGTGTACCTCTCCCTCTCTGGCCCCCACCTACCCCTTTTTAATACATTTGTTCTGTGGCTTTTCCCCAAGGACTCTGACATTTACTGCATTTGATCTGGATCTTTTTAGAAATACTCGAAGGCTCTTTGAGGTGGTCATAACCTTACAGGCTGTCCGTTCCCCCTTTTGCATTGACACTGATCTGTTTGGCTGGCACAGAATTGCCCAGCGATGCCTAGTACAGCCTGTTACCATACAGCTAATCAGGGAGATAATCCTTGTAAACCAGTAACTGATAGCCTTATATCAATATATGGGATAGTATTTTGTGGTGGTGGTGGTGGTGGTGGTGGTGTGTGTGTGTGTGTGAGAGAGAGAGATTTTCCTTCCCATTTGCAGCTATTTTAGCAGCCATCCTGTTAACCATAAGAAAATGAAAATGCAGTCTCATCAAGCAGTCATTACTCTGGTGCCAGTCAGAAGCTCAGATAGAAATGTGCCACTCATTTGTACTATAGGATTCTCCCCTACAAGTGTCCCCTGAGGAGAAACACATGTCCCTGGTTAAAAGCCAGAGGTAGGCTGATGGTAGAGAGGAGGGCTCCGCTGGGCTTCTTGGCATCCGTCACTCTGTCACCCCTGTCATAGGAATTCTGAAGCGTTAGTTGTTTTTTTTTTTTGTTTTGGATTTTTTGGAATGGCAGAATCTGAAGTGCAGTGTTTAATGTCAAGGGATAAACAAGCAAAGAATGCACCTCTCTGAGGAGGTGTGATGTCATACGTTAAACGCGTGGCAGAGGCGCACAAACATAACTATGGATTTTTCTTGGTGATCTTGACCGTTTTTCTTCTTAGAGAATAAGGCTGTTTCCTCGTGGACTATTGTAGTTGAGCGATTCCTCCGCCTCCAAAGAGTGAGGTTCACTCTGCTCCTGATCGGCATCGGGAAAGGAGGCTCTGGAGAAACAGGCTGGGGAGGAACCTGGAAGAAAGCTCCTTCATCCCCGGGAAGGTCAGGCTTTGATTCTGAGCACGTGACTACATCACGGCCTTTTGTGTGTGTCTGTTCTCTTGCAGTTAAGATCCTTCTGTTCTATGTAATATTTTATGGCTGCCTGGCTGGCATTTTCATTGGAACCATCCAAGTGATGCTGCTCACCATCAGTGAACTGAAGCCCACATACCAGGACCGGGTGGCCCCTCCAGGTAAAGACATCCATGTGACTAGCTTCTGTTCTTCCAGAGGTAAAAGGGATGTTACTTTTTCAGTGGACAAGGAACCTGAAAATTGCTCTGTAATAGAGTTTTAAGCGAAGCATGGAAAGAACAATAACTTCACTCTGCGGCAGGCAAATCTGCATGCATCCCCTTGTCCCTAGGGTGACAGACATCTTATTTGCGCAGCTCTGGCGTGAGAGGGAAGGGCCTTGTTCTTCCCCAGCCTGACTCACCAACTGCATGACTGCGAGCTCTTCAGCTCCTGGAAGAGGCTCAGTCTCCTTGGCGCTGACGTTCAAGGTCTTGCCGAGAGGGATCATCTCGGGGCCTTTGTCAGCTCCAGTGCACGGTTTTCACCTTCTCGAGGGGCTATGACTCATAAATGCTCCAGAGAATTCACTTTGGCTCCCATTTTAAAAGGTTAGCTTATTTTTAGAGGTGATTAGAAGCTCTGAGATGGGCCATCTGCTTCAGAGCGAGGAGCCATGATTTCAGAGCTCTGTTCTCCCCCTCTTTCCTATAGATTTGCGCTTTGACCTTGAACAGTCTTTGCACTTCATAAAATGTTACCTGTTTGGTGGGTTTGGGTTTTGTTTTTTTTTTGCCTGTCTTTTATATTGACTTTGTGAACCCTCTTTCCAGTTTAGCTGCCCTATTAGTTTTAAAACCTTAAGTGAACAAAAGATTATCATAGAAATTGCAAACTGCCCCACGGATCCCTTAGTGCTTGGGTGTTGTGTGAGTTCCGCGCAGCTGTGTTGTGTCCACACCAGTCCCCACACACCTTGGAAGGTCTCTGTCATCACGCCCAGGACCCGGAAAGCCAGCAGCACCGCAACAGTGAATTTACTGTCATTCTTCTCCAAGTCATGGGGGGAGGGAGAAGAAAAACTGAGTAACTTGCACAACTTCTAAGCTTTCGCCTTAAAATGCCCTTGAGGTGTTGGAGGTGATGTCGACTTGTCACTTCCCTCTGGGCAGCAGTTGGGTAGCAGCTGTCTGCAGGGGACAGTGGGAAGGCCCTTTGCATGGCAGTAAGCCATCCAGAGGGAGCGTGACTGCCTTCTGGAGATGTGTCATGCTGCCTTCTTGTGGGTGTGGGAAAGAAGAAAATCTGCACAATAAGGTGACAAACAGTGTCTAAGTCAAGTAGTTCTTGAGAGTAAGAAGAAGTGTCTCCAGATAAATTTAGGTGGGAGTGGAAGAAGAATGCGTGTAAGTATATAAAGTGACAAACCTGGTTAATAACCGGTAGTTTCCAGCAGCTTTATCCCCCAAAAAGGTGGGTCTGTGGCAAAATTGGACAAAGATTCTGATTGGCAGAGAGATTTAGGGTCTGAAATAAATGTATTACCCGGACTTCTGTCATAATAAAGCATGATGTCTCTTTGTCTTTCCGCTTCTGTTAGAATTTTACAGTAGCGTTAGTAATGATGCAAATTTATGTAGACCTTTGGTTTTGCCACTTAAAAGCTATTTTTTATTCATGGTATTATTTTAAAATTCTTGTACTCATAGCAAAAATGACTATGAAGTAATTTCCCAAGCAAAAGGGGCACTGATTAAATAACCTTGGGAGAATCAGCATTTAATAAAACGTTTTCTCCAGACCCTTGAAAAAAGGGAAATTTCACCTCGCTGAAACACCTAACCTTTTAAGTGAGGATTTGCAAATGACATTGCCCATCCTGTCTGAGGTATTCAGTCCATCCCAGGTCCCTCTCTCCTTTATTCCCTCCTCCCTTTCCTCCAGCTCCCCTTCCTAAAAGACAAGGTCTTAGTACCTAAGTTTAGTGTGCTCATAGCAATTGGACTGACCTGACAAAACCTCTCTTCTGCAAAGGAATGCTGGTGGCTCATCTTGGAAACATGCATTCCTGTCCTGTAGTCTGAGTCACAGGCAAGTCTTGAGTCTTCTACCTGCCCATTTGTCTCTCTTGCTCTCTGCCTGGGTAATTTTGTCCCTCCCCTTTCTTACTTATAACCTTGTCTGGAGAGTCTATGCGGACATCCTACCACCTTTCCTTAGCTCGTGGAGCTTCTGTGTGTCTCTCCTGAGGGACTCGGTGCTCTTTTTGGAAGTTATGGTAATCTTCAATGAGGTCTCTGGAGTGCTGGGTGCCAAATGCAGTCTCTGCACCATTTCTAAGGCCATAACTAGAGCCATCTCATGGCACCTTTTGGAGCAGATGTGTAGAAATTGTATTTGGAGAGTCAATGACAAGTATCTAGACTGCAGAGAAGGATGGAAGAATATTTTGACAATTTTTGGACTTTAACATAAGGTCTCGAAGCCTCCATTTCAGTGATGGTTAAGAGAAAAGGATTTAATTTTGGATGCATATCTTTCAAGTATGAACAACAATACTATTTTAAGAAGAAAAGTATTTACGAATGTCATTACGCATTGAATTTGAGGAATGAATACAAAACCAAGCCTGAATGAGTACCCTTTATGCATCAAAATACTGTGTCACTAGATCTCTTCCAAATAACCTGTGTGTGGGTGGCCAAACCCAGTATATCATACTGCCTTAATCTAAACACCAACGCCACCCTGGAAGCCCTAAGGGATTAGGAGTAGGTTCAGAGTAGAGATAAGGAAAAAGCAGGATTTAACAGCTGGACACAGCGCCCATCACTCCAGTACTGCCTAGCCACCCCGGGCCTCCATTTTCTCATCTGTAAAATAGGAGAAATACCCTAAGATGATTAGGTAATGTATGCAAGGCAAGTGGTAATTAGTAAGGACAAAACTAACGGCATCAGATAAACTGTTGATAGCCGTCTCAGCCTTCTACTGGAAGAAGTAGTTTCTTTTTAAATACAGAATTTCCAAACAGAACTTCGTATGACACAGCAAGAATGCTTTCCAAAGTTAAATTTTCATGGAAAGCGATAAAAACTTCAGTTTGCCACAAGAAGTGTTTGGGTGATACGGGAGTAGAAGACATATTTGTGAAGAATTCTGTGTGACCCTAAAGGACACCGGGTTTGTTTCATGATCTCTTCCACTAACCTGCGGGCTGTGGTCGAGCGGGACGGCGTGTCCTCCCATGGTGCTGAGCAGCGTCTTGTCTCAGCCCCTTAATGAAGATCTAGGAAGAGACACTTCTAAGCAGTCGCACGTGCATTCACTGTGAGGATTCACCAGGCCTTGTCCTTGATTTGACCCTGACGGCCTTGTGGCCTGCCCTGTGGTGTAATGGAAAAAAGTCTTCTTCCCATCTGCTGCTGCCCTTCCTCCACAGAGGCTCCGTTAGCAGTTCCTCAGTGAACTGAAGGTCACTGTGTGTCGATCCCTAGTTACAGGGGTAGTCCCACCTGGCTGGCTTCCCGGTACAAAGGTGTAAGTGTATACTCATTTTGAAAGGGTCATATTCTTAGCACCTTAGTAACCAGAATTGGGCAGAAAGTAGGGTTGGGAAAGACAGCAGACCTCACAGTCCCTGGCAGTGTTTTCAGCTTCATCTTGTCTGAAAGAGACTGGTCGGATTTTAAAATCCATGGGAGGAGCCGTGGCAGTGCAAGTCAGTGTGCTTAAGTAAAATTGCTGGGATTGCATTCATCTCAGAAAAACTGTTTTCAGCCTACAGTGTCACATCTGTATCACTCTTACTCAGATTTCAAAGGAGAAACTCTGCCTCCTTAGACTGTGGGAGGAATTCTTTCAAGTGTCAGTACGGTGTTTTTCTGGTGTTTCAGGTTACCATGCATTGCTTTGTGATGTCTCAGCTGACACCGCATGCAGGTCTGACTTTCTCACTTGTTTTCCTCCTCCTCTCTTCCTGCCCTCAGATAGATCCTAAGTCTGTTCCCAGAGTTTGAGCTGTGGATGAGTGAGTGTTGATGGCGGAGCTGGCTCCCAGGAGCTACTGCTTAGCCTTTGGTTTGGTAAAAGGATTAGGGAGGAAGAAGCTGACTGCAGCAACTCACCTACCCACGTAGCTCTTTATTTCCAGAGTATGACAATTCTTGGGTCTGTAACAAGCCTAAAGATGAACATTAAGTTGTTCTTGGAGTCACAGCAAAGTGAGACTCACTCTGTGTGCTCATTTGAAGAACTCTCTTCACAGAGATCCCTCTGCAAAGCAGGAACAGGTAACAAAGTCATGCAGATGCTGATAAAATCCTAAGCTGGATTTATAAAGATGCATTTAAGGATTTGACGGCGGCACTGATCCAAGAAAAGGACCACAGTGGGGAGGCTGGTAGTGGGAAAGGTATTAGCCCCACACTTCACTTCTACCATCCTGAAATCTGGCAGGTAGGACTGGTTGCTCTTGAATAATCTAAGGATTTTAGGCTAGTAATCTTGTGACATACGGGCCCACCGGATTCAGAAAGGACTGGGGAAGATGAAGGGAACTGGGGATGGATTATCCAATGGCTTCTCACCAGGAATGCTCCTCTTTTCCCACACACATACATGACTATATCTCATCAAATGTCCCTATCTTACTTCAAGCTGTTAGTACCTAGCAAATAGTATGTACTGAATTTAGACAAGTCACATATACTCTTACGTTCTTGTTTGACCTTGAGCAAGAAAGCATGATCAGTACGAAACACTAAGATGTATGTCTTTTCCCTTTATAAAAATGGTGAAGTGGTACACTTCCTGTACTGGGGGTAAGTACGTGAAGACCTATCAAAATATGAAACATAATGTCCCTCCGACGTTGTAAGTACTTACAGTGGGAGGGGGTACGGCATGAATGCTGGTATTGGGATTTGAACTCTGGGCCTTCTGCTCTTGCTTAGTTTTATCCATTCAAGGCCTGGTGCTGTACCACTTGAGGCATATCTCCACTTCTAGCTTTTTGCTAGTTAATTGGAGATAAGATTCTCCCAGGTTTTTCTGCCTGGGCTGCTTCAAGGTCATTGGATCTCAGTCTTCTGATTAACTAGGATTTTAGGTACCTGGCTGTATTTTTTTAAGAGCATTTTTCATTTGATTATCCCAAAATGAATCTACAATTTAAAAAAAAATCCTTCTCCAAAAATGGAAAAGGGTCTACAGCTAGAGTTTGTGGCATTTAACGCAGATGGGAGGAAAATTTCTATAAACCAAGGATTATTGCAAACACCGAAGTAGGCTATGGAGCAGTGAAACAGTTCTAAGACTTTTCTCAGACTCTGCGGTCTGAGATGGATACAGAGATGAATTTCTGGCCAGTCCAGGCAACGGGGTCACAGGATGACCCAAAGGCAGAGGTGAGTCCAAGGCCCTAGTTTCCAGGCACAGAACTTTTCTTCCCCTTTCCATACTCTCTTTGTGTTAGGTAAGTTGATACTAGCTCATGGAGGTAAAGAAACAAAATTGAGTGCTACCTTAAGTTCTACAAAAAGGGAAAGTGTGTGTGTGTGAGAGCGAGAGAGAGAGAGAACACATTTGAACGATCCCTTTCCCCAGTTTAAACTCTTTTGAGGCCATCCTCAGACTTTCCTCTGCAGCCTGTGGCCTGCACTGGCTAATGCGCTGCTCCGGCCTCCCCGTGCCAGGCTCACAGGTGTGTACCACCGTGCTGGCCTTTGGAAACCACCTTCTACTCCTTGACTCTTCATCAGTGCCGGGGTTTGAACTCAGGGCCTGACTCGCTTGGTTAACAATCTGTCACTTGACGGTTGGGCCACAGCTCCACCCTGGCTTTTTGTTGGGTATTTTGGAGATGGAGAGTTGGTTTTTTTCTTTTTGGCCTGGGCTGGCTTCAGCTGTGATCCTCCTGAGTAGAGGAGGACAGGTGTGAGCCAACAAACATTCCCAGGCTGCTTTTCAACTCGTAAGGATAATGTATGGGAGACAGGTGGTGAGGGAGGATGGTGTGCATGGTTACATTGGAAGAATTTACTTCCTGTGCTCTTAGTCACCTGCTTTCCCCCAGCAGGTTTCTATGGAAAAATGATGCCTGTTGAGCTGCTCAGTGTATTTGGCTACTGACTCATCAGATGTATTAAGTGACAAGTACAGCTGGGCTTTGGGATTTACTAGAGTAACTGCTACAAGGCTAAAATGGCTGCCTAAATACTTCCACAAACCGATTGAGGCATTAGAATCTTGCTAAGTTATAAACCTATTTGGAAACAAAATACTTCTTAGGAAAATTTTTTCTTTTGTCTTTACGTTCCCTATCTTTTTCTTGTCATTCACCCTCTTGCTCTGAACATTATTACTGAAGCCGAAAGATGAAGTTGGGAAAGCTTCCCATCTGCTCTTCAGAGATGGGAGGCCGGGAGGCCAGTGTATCTCCAAACAGCAAACGTAGTCCTTGTTGAAAACCAAATATGAAAATTTTATTTGCTCAAGTTGTTGACTTTATTGGATAATGATCCGTAGTTTAAGGCAGATGGTTCAGTTGGGGCAAAGCTGTATAAAACTTGGCTTGGTTAATTCAAGTTTAGAAGACCGATGAGGCAAAAGATGAGATCTGTTTCCTGGAGTTCAGTTTGAAAGCACAAGCCAGCAGTTGGTCGCTCTGTTACCTTTGGCCTGTAGATGTTACCAGTGCAAACAAAGGTCGCCCTTGTTGAGATGCCTTCCATCTTTTCTCATCTGTGGTACATCCTGAGAGGATGGGATCTGGTAGGAAAACAAGTGACGGGGACTTGCGGAAGCGAGGGGGGACCTGCAGCTGCTGGGGGTCTCTCTTGGGGAGCCGAGTCAAAGAGCCGCCTGAGCCGGCCCGGCTCCCTTCCCGTAGTCGGATAAAAGCACCGTAAATGGTTTGAAGGGTTTGAACATTATTCCTCTGCTTCTTGTATCTGACTTGTTTTAGAAAATTACTTCTGAGCAGTGTTTTCCTACTGATTTGGTGAAGATCTCACCAGAGATCTTTGCGAGCTGAGCTCTGAACTCTGAGCTGACTTCTGAGTGCTGAGCTCTGCTAGCTCCTAGAAAGAGAAAGTCTCAGCCCTTAGGCCCCGGATGAAGTCAAGACGGGCAACCCAGAGCAGATGGTAACCTGAGAGATGGACCGTGACTGTGAGGAAGGAGAGTTCTTTGAAGCCCACCCCAGGGAGGTCATGGAACCTTAAGTAAGGTGGCCTCCTGGATATCTTCGGGCATGAGGTGAGCCGTTAACAGATGGCTCTGTAGTCGGGTCCCCGGGCCTACTCATGCAGCCCTCTCGGGTCACTTCCCCTTGTGAACCTGCGTCGCGTACTGGCTGTGTCTTTCGCTAGCGTTTTGGTTTTTGTTGCATCATTGGTTCTGCTGCCAGCTTACATTGCTGTTTGTGATCACACTTAAGGTCCTTCCAGTTCTTTCCTCTCCCTCCTCACTGAAGGTTGGGAGAGCTGCCCCTGGTTTCCGTCATTTCATTTTGTCTTCACCTCAGGTCTGGAACGCGGAGCAGCCCCGTGCACACAGGTCTTCTCTGTCTGTTTCTGCCAGAGCACTTCCCAGGCGTTCGCCTGCCATCTGTCCGGCCTGCCCAGTGGCCTCCAGGGCGTGGCTCGTGACTCGGAGCTGTAGAGAGAACTTGCGTCTTCCTGAGGTGTCAGGAGCCTCTGGCTGTGGACCCCCTGCCTCTCCTCCCGGGCCAGGCCACAGGCCAGGCCAGGCCAGGCCTCTTACTGAAATGGCTGTCTATGACTCAAACCAAGAAGGAGTCTTCCTAGCTGTCTTCCCATCTTCTCCCTGGCTATTCAGAGCAAGCTTCTGCCCTCGCTCTGTTTACCTTCTCTTCCCAGCTGCCTAATCGCTCACTGCAATGCTTCCTCACGGTTAGAACGCCACTCGCTCCCATCATTAGAAGATTGTTCAGGCTATCTTTAAGTTGCTTGAGTATGAAATTTTTTCTGCGGCTTATAAGATTTTTCTTTCCTAATGGTACAACTGTCTGTGGTAGTGTTTAAACAAGATTTTTGTTAAAGAGCAGAGAAGCCAATTCTGTGACTTCCGTTTCGTTTCCATCACTGTTGACAGCTTTCATTGCAGACATTCCTCTAGTTTCCTATCTCCCTTTTGAGATTTCTTGAAAATTCCTAGTAAATGTTTCCTGAGTTCCCTGCCGATGGTATCCTTTTGATACAGTTCTAATGTCACTCCTGAAGCCTCGGCCCCGCTCTCCACTTCAAGTTCATTGTCTATCCCCACCCTTTCCACTCCGCACTGTCTGAGTAAAGATAACCACCATTTATTCCGGCTCTCACTGAAACCTGGTGTTCAAGCCCCACAAACAGTGCTGCGGAATAGTTAATACACTCAACTTACGTCCATTTTAATCATGCTCTTATCTCCTTCGCTGCTGCTGCTCGTATATTCTAATTCCCTAGAGTGGTAGTTGGAAATGGAGGGTGCTTCAGGCCCTCTTCATGCCTGTTCAAGAGATTCTCAAAGTCCAGCCTTAGAGATGGTGGTTGGTGTGCTGTGGGGGCTGTGTGTTTAAGCCGCCTTGCTTGAGTGTGGAGTCGCTCTCCTGGCCTGCCAGGGAATGCCGTGGAAGACTTGGCAAAGCTATGAACAAGTAGTTGGAATGATGCAACACTTTCCGGACCGAACACGCAGAGGTAGAGGTAGCCATTGAAAGCTTGAGATGCCTGGTTCAAGTCAAATTTCAGAGAACAGTGTCCTTACTAAAAAAATGATTTGTTGTTCATGTGAAATTGGAATTTAATCAGGCATCTGGTACTCGGGGGTAGAAGACCACTGACTGTCCAGCGGTGCCCCGATGTGTGGCATGCAGAGGCTTTGGGACATAGAAACGTTGGGCAGACCCACTGTAGACATAATCTGAATTTTACCTTGACTAGTGCTGACATGCTTCTTTGTACTGGGAACTGGATGTATATTCCCAGTTCCCCAGTTGACTCTAAAAGAGGTTTCTGTGGTGTAGTGTTGAGTCCAGAGTTTGTGATGGGTATAACCTTACTGACAGGAATGCAGAGGTGCCTGACAGCTCACCATGGAATGGAAGCCACCCATGCACAATGCTAGCTGGCAATGCCTGTAAAGGTGTACTAGAAGAATAACAGACTTTGGAGTGCCTTGCCATTTTGGAAATCTGGCTCTACCACTTTCTGTAAGACCTTGGGCAGTGGTGTTTTCATTCATAAAATGCAAGGAAATTGAATGGCATGAGGTCTTAAGGCTATGTCCTTATACTTGTTACTTAAATCATTACAGGATTGATTTTGAAAGGGAGGCAAGAATCTAACCTTCTTAGCCAGGTAAATTTAGCATAGTATGCTTGTGCCAGAGAATCTAACACGTCTTGATTGACTTTGTACTAATGACTTTTTGTGTCTTTTTAATTCTTCCCGGTCTAGGATTAACACAGATTCCTCAGATCCAAAAGACTGAAATTTCCTTTAATCCTAACAATCCCAAGAGCTATGAGGCATATGTGCTGAACATAATTAGGTTCCTGGAAAAATACAGAGATACGGCCCAGAAGGATGACATGATTTTCGAGGACTGTGGTAGTAAGTAAACTCACTGTACATGCTTGTGCTTAGTTATTTTTTTCTTTTTTCTAATTCTTATTTCTCATTTCTACTGAGTTTGAGAGAAAGTCTCAAAATAGTTCAGTAGTTACTGAATTCTGATCACATTCAGAAGGTAATTTTAAAAAATAAGAAATGCAAGGAAAGAAACAATGTAGCTTCAAGTACTACAGTTTCTGAATTTGAAAGGTATGGTACTTTAAAATTTAGAATTTATAAAATTCTTAAAAATCTTATACTGTAGCAATAAAAAGACCCAAATGATAACCAGGGCAAATCATTTCACAGGAGGACTAAATTGAGACATTTTCATTTTACCATTTAGGAGAAAAGAATAGTAATTTAAGAAATCATGTATTACAATGAGATTATTCATAAAATATAGAATATTATTAATAGTATACATCAAATATATACTGAAAATGTCTGTTATTTTTCTTTAGGATGCTTTGAATTCTGTATTCATTTAGGCTTCCTATGGCTTTTATATGTGAATTAAAAATAATAGCAAAATTTTCAGTTTGATAAATGCTTATAACAAAATATGAACTCACAGCTTTCAAAGGCAAAATTCTTATTTCTCTTCCCTCCTTTACTATTTAACATGATAATTGGGGCATAGCTCCACAGAAACTTCAGGCCAAAAACTTCGTTGGAAAACTTGTTGACAATCTTTAACATTTTTATTTCAACTACAGTTTTCCTGTTACTGAGCTAAGCCAGTGTTGGCCTATAGAAATGCTGCTGCTCAGAAAGGAGGATCCAGTTTCCTTTCTATCTTCTAAATAGCTGCTCAATCCATTATTTACAGGAAGAGATATTGCCAGAGACCAAATACATGTTCATCAAGAAGTACCACACACCTTCTATGTGGGGTCATATACTACCTGTTGCCTTTGGTAGAGTATCATTTTTCACCTTCTGCAGAGATGAGAGACAGCTTGGTGGAAATCCTTGCTTAATTTGGAAGATGCATTAATGAGTAGCACTGTCATAAATTGTGGCAAGAAAAAAAATTGTGAAAGTTTCCTTTTGCTGTCCGTCAGTGTCTAGAAAACTGTGGGACAATATAAAAATGATGTTTGTATTTTTAGGTATGCCCAGTGAACCCAAAGAACGAGGAGACTTCAATCACGAACGTGGAGAACGGAAGGTGTGCAGATTCAAGCTTGACTGGTTGGGAAATTGCTCTGGACAAAATGATGACACTTTTGGCTACAAAGAGGGTAAACCCTGCATCATCATAAAGCTCAACCGAGTTCTGGGCTTCAGACCTAAGGCAAGTGGTATTTTACACTGCAAAACTTAGATGAGCCATTCACATTTTTTATTCAAGTACTCACTTGACATGAAACATAATACAAGGGAGTTCTAAAGTATACTCACTGCCAGTTTTGGATCCTAATCAGCGGCACACTACTATTGTGTATTTCAGGATAGCATATCTACCTAAAGTTAGGTAGATACCTTGTGAAGTTGCAGAACTTCTGTGATTTGATTTAGGCAAAATCAAATTTTGAAGTGAGTCCTGAAGGCCTGTTCTTAGTACTTCTGCTAGGTATCTAGGTAATAGTTTCTATCTCACGTAAATTCTTTAAGAGCAAAATAGAAAATGATATTTAGAAACATTTTTTACAAGTAGTTTAGTAATCTGAAAAGATATTTTTCCCTGAATAATGATTTCATTGTAAAAGTAGAAATTGAACACCATCTTGGCCTAATGTTTTTGATAACCATATTGGCAAGTGGATATTTATTACTTGAAGTCACAGAAAAATTGCCAGTGGCTGCTCCTTGGCATTTTGTGAGAATTTGATTTTTTTTTTAGAGAAGAGATATTATTGGTATCGTCTCTGCTTTTTAAAAATTGATTGTTTCATCCTCTTCCCCAGATCATGAATTAACAGTGCTGTTCTTCTCCCTAGCCGTTACAGGGCCTTGCCCTTACTATATAATTTTAAATTCTGATAGGGATTGACTGCCATCCACTATGTTATGTGAAATACACTATGTCATTTCTGGAATCTGGTTCCCTGAATCTTTGATACACAAAGGTGTACCAAAGCTCCTTTGTTGCAGCAGAAGCAACAAAGGGGTAAGTGGTTGTCTGACTGGCTTCGTGGATAGTTTGTAGGAATTGGTGTCCCCATCAGCAGAATTTTAATCTTTTTCCCACTTAGGCTGGGATATCATGTTAGAAATAAAATGATGAGAACCATTACTCCATGACTGTTTTTGATATTCATAGTTAGTGAATGCTCCATCAAGATCAATAAAAAGGAATTAGTGTGGCATGGGAGAAGACTGCAGCTGATCTGTTCTGAATCCTTTGTTTTAGATACTCATCAAAGACTTAGTGATATTTATACCTCACAGAGGCAAAGTTAGCTTATTATGATTTATGTCTTCCTACATCTGGATAGTCTATCAAGTGATGAATTGAGTCTTTTTGACTTTCCCTTCTATTTGCTCTCTGCTTGATTATCCATTTCCACTCCTAATAAGCACTCTCACCCAAATGCTAACTACTTTGTTACTGGAATTGCTTTTATCAGCATCTTACTTGGTATACCTGTTTCTCCATTGTCTGAGAATAGATTCTCCAACATTAAACATTCATCATACTACTGAGGTTGATTTGAACCCGAGAGAGAAGGCTCTGTGTTTTATGATGGCAGTGATTTTCACACTGTGTGCTGAGGCAGTGCCAGCTTCACTTGCTGGTACATGTGAGAGTTCCCCACAGAAACCATCCTTAGATGTCAATATTCCTTCCTCTCAATTCCTGGATGATATTGAAGAAAAAAAAAAAAGGAAAGCCCATTTGAAGAAGTCATTCTTGAGAAAAAAAAAATGGTATTATTCATTCATGGCTTAAGTTTATAAAACAGAAATGTCAGTCTTCTCAAGTAAATAATCTTCACAGTCACTCCTTGCTTGTGTCTTTTTGATTAACATTTAGTTCTGGCCTCCATAGCAGCTTAATGGTGATGCTAACAAAACCTGGACACTTACTTTCAACAAACTCACAGACTTTTCCTAGATTGGCTAGAAGAGTCACTCATTTTACACTCTTGAGGTGTTTTATTATTTCTGTTCATTTAGCATGACCAGTGTTTGTTTGGGCCATAAGCAAGTTTCACTTTTCAGAAACTAAAAAATGTTTATTTCCATCCTACTGACCAATGTGGGTTTTATTTCTAGCCTCCTAAGAATGAGTCTTTGGAGAATTACCCAGTGATGAAGTACAATCCAAACGTCCTGCCTGTTCAGTGCACTGGCAAGGTAAAGACGCATTTGGGGTTATTGAGGTTGGGTTGGAGAGCGGAGGAGGAGGAGGAGGAGGAGGAGGAGGAGGAGGAGGAGTGAATGATCTTCCCTCAGGTTAAATTTTTCATATATGACACATGAACACTGCTTTCAGAAACCAGTCTCATTGCACCAGGTAAAACTTCTTGAAAGGACAGAGAGATCTAGTGAGAATAAAGCTGCATGTTGCTTTCTCCGTTGACATAAGAAACTCATTTATCTGAATATAATCCATCAACATGATGGTTTATAGACCCGAAAGGTGAGCTAGCTAGTATTTAAGGTTGATTTTTTTGTTTTAATGAATAATGTCACCTAAGATGTGTTATGGATTTCTCTTTTAAAAATAGTGAGATTGAGGTTAAGAATTGACACATCTTCCCGCTAGACCTAAAACCAGGTACTCCAATTATTAAGAGAGAAGGCAATTAAAAGAGAATCCCAAACAGTGCTGTTTGACGCTGGTACCAAAAAGGGACATGGGCATAAGAAATGGGAGGCGAACAGATCAACCTATTCACTGGAAGTCACACCCACTGGGGCCTCACTGGGAGGTGCTCTTAGTGATGGCCTCGTTCCTAGGAGGCGGTGCTGGCTTAGAGAAATGCTTACCTGTCTTTGCCTAGGTTTCCCAACTTGGACAGTGAGAATCCTCTCCTATGAGAGCGGTTGTGGGTTAGACTGGGTAGCTGGTCTTTTGGCAGTGGCAGACACCCACCCCCAGATCTTCCCTTGCTTGATATTCTCCTACTCCCGAGAACACAGACTGTGAGCCGTGCCGTGACCCATTAAAACTGCATTTCACTGTGTTTTAGCGCGATGAAGACAAGGAGAAAGTGGGCAACATTGAATATTTTGGACTGGGTGGCTATGCTGGCTTTCCTCTGCAGTACTACCCCTACTACGGCAAACTCCTGCAGCCCAAGTACCTGCAGCCCCTGCTGGCCGTGCAGTTCACCAACCTCACCCTGGACACAGAGGTCCGCATTGAGTGTAAGGCCTATGGTGAGAACATCGGGTACAGTGAGAAAGACCGCTTCCAGGGACGCTTTGATGTAAAAATCGAGGTTAAGAGCTGATCGCAAGCACAGGCCTTTCCCACTAGCCATTTAATAAGTTAAAAAGACACAGAAACCTACTGGTCTTGAACAAACGGTCATACATATGGGACCTACACTTAATCTATACGCTTCACACTAGCTTTCTGCATTTAATAGGTTAGAATGTAAATTTAAAGTGTAGCAATAGCAACAAAATATTTATTCTACTGTAAATGACAAAAGAAAAATAAAAATTGAGCCTTGGGACGTGCCCATTTTTACTGTAAATTATGATTCCATAACTGACTTGTAGTAAGCAGTGTTTCTGGCCCCTAAGTATTGCTGCCTTGTGTATTTTATTTAGTGTACAGTACTCTAGGTGCATACTCCGGTCATTTTTCAAGCCATGTTTTATCATATCTGTTTTCTACTTTATGTGAGCAAGGTTTGCTGTCCAAGGTGTAAATATTCAATGGGAATAAAACTGGCATGGTCCTTTTTTTTGTTTTGTTTTGTTTTTGGTTTGACTTTTTCAGAGATAATGGCCCATCAATGAGCATTTTTAACACACTCCGTAGTCTTTACCTGTGGTGTTAGGTCTTTGTTTTTCTTTTTTCCTGGGGCTGGGGAGGGGGTGGGCTGTCATGGGGGAACTGCCCTTAACATTGTAAGTGACACGACAGAAAAGCACAGAAAGCTGATGGGCTGTGTCGCGCTCTGCACCGAGTGCTGTGCTGACATCTGCTCGCGTGTCCTCCACTGTGCTCTGAAGCGAGGTCTGAGATTGGGATTTTCCCATCACTTTGGCTAGTGGCGGGATAATTAATTTGCTTTGTACATTTTCTTTTCCTTTCTTCCTTTCTCTGAGGCATCACATGCTGGTGCTGTGTCTTTATGAATGTTTTAACCATTTTCATGGTGGAAGAATTTTATATTTATGCAGTTGTACAATTTTATTTTTTTCTGCAAGAAAAAGTGTAATGTATGAAATAAACCAAAGTCACTTGTTTGAAAATAAATCTTTATTTTGAACTTTATAAAAAGCAATGCAGTACCCCATAGACTGGTGTTAAATGTTGTCTACAGTGCAAATCCATGTTCTAACATATGTAATAATTGCCAGGAGTACAGTGCTCTTGTTGATCTTGTATCAGTCAGGTTGAAACAATGGACAATAAAAGAATGAACACACTCCTCACGCGCGTGATCCGCTGTTGTCTACGTGCTCCGGTCTGTGACTTCTTTGCTTTTTGCGCCGCTAATTATCCAAGATCTTGAAGAAATATTGAACCTGAAAGATAAGCACACGATCTTAATTGGCTCACAAACAGCTGTGGCTGCGAGTCCACTTGTCACAGGGCAAGAGGCTGGTAAGGAATCTGGCTGCTGGAATAAGAATCAAAGCTCCCCCTCCTCTCCCAAGGAGATAACACATAGACTCACTACACTTCTACTTGGAAGTTCCGTTTTAGAAATATTTTGCAGTGTGACGCTTTGCTTTGTGGGTGTCTCATGAGCTGTATCTAAAAGAGAAAGAAACATAGAGCAGAGCTGTTAGCAGTACGCTTAAAACCCTGGTCAGGGTGCGGAGCTCGAGGGAAGAGTGCAGCGTGGCGCGCACGCGCTGGCACTGGCGACCGGGAGCTACACAACGCCAGGTGGAGACGGGAGGGAGGGACCGGGAGAGCGTGAGGGAGCAGAAGACACTGGAGCAGAGCAAATGCACTCAGCACCCGACTTGTATCGTATCGTATCATATCGTAATCCCTCTGTGTATCACCTTTTCAATAGATTAAAAAAACCTGAAAAACATGGTTAGGTTCAAGGTCCAGTAAACTTAAAAAGGTTCATGTCTGGCTTTTGTTCAGTGTTGTGTCTAAGTCCTTATTTAATAGTATTAATAAGAAGTTAGCCTTGTAAAAGACATTTCCAAGTATAATTGAAACTCAGTATTTAACTTCTGTCAGCCAACATGGGAAATGCCCACATTTAAATTAGTGCGCATAAAATGGAAAACCTTCACCAGGCCTCTGCAGTCACAGTTCGAGTAAATGGGTCTGATTTCGGGTCAGTCGTGAGAAGGCACTTCTGTGTGAAGTGGCTCTGACAGCAGAGCTCACTCTGAAATCTTGTTGTTTTATTTCCCACTTACAATCTCTGTGCTTATAGACAGTTTCCCACTCCTCAAATATTTCCCAGGCCAAGTGTGATAGCTGTAATCCCACCACTTGGGAAGCTTGAATTCGAGACCAACTTCGGCTACAAAACAAGATCTTTTTATAAAAAAGAAAGAAAAAAAAAAGCCTCTAGAAACTTTGCTCCACAGCAGCAAATTGTGTGAGGATAAATTAATAGCAGAGGTCTAGTGACACTATTTAACAGAAAGTAACAAAAGGCAACCGTAGAAAATGGCAGATCTGCCTCACTTGTACGTAGGCATTTCTCCTCAACGGGGAAATGGCAAAAATACCCTTACCTGAAACTGGGTTTCTCAAAAGGTACATTTCTATTTTATGGAACTAGAAGGTGTCACTCTTACAATAAGAAACCTTGTGTCTACGTGCATGTGCGCACACACGGGTTCTTTGCCTGTTACCTCCAAACTCCTCTCCAAACCTTGCTTCCACAACCTCTACACACTCTGCTAACCCACTTCCCATTCAGGACCCTTGGGACTGTGTCAGGTGTGGGCATCTCGGGAATATAGTTTGCATTTCTTCTTGCACTATGTGCCTGCACTGCCAGCTTCACTTCCTGCCACTAGCACGAGATCTAGTGTACAAAGTGAAGCAGCTAACACTCTAATGGTAAATGCGTGCATAGTTCAGGCATCCTTGCTTTTATACACTTATTTCATTTTTCATATCCATTTATTGCAACATTTGTTAATTGGCACGTTCTTTAGGTACATGGGAAACGCACCCTACCTCACCACAGGTGTTTTTTCTTTTACTTAACCGTTATTGTAAAGGTAGTGTACAGAATGCTTACAGTTACGTAAGTCAGGTAATGAGTACATTTCTTTTTGGACAACGTCACCCCTTCCCTTGCTCTCCCAGTTTTTCCCTCCCGTCCCTACCCACTACTGCATTATGATTTCTGGGAGGGAAATAAACGCCTTCATGGAGAGCAGTGGGTGGATTTAAAGAAAAACAGTGAAAACAAAGTATCAGGTGCTACTTAAATATGATAAACAGGAAAGGGAGAGATACCCAACTAAACCTGAGGACTCTGCTTAAAAGTGTAACACCAACGGAGGCCTGTTGGGGCAAACTTTAAACCTTATCTGCTCTAGAAAAGCAACCTCCCTGTCTGGGCAGGCCCCACTGGGCACCAGAGGGAACTGTTCCAGCTCCACACTGCCAACATTATCTGATCAGAGACACAGCCCAGTTACCTGTATCTTTCAAAAGCTCAACCATAACCGAGACTCCTGGATTGTGAAAGGATTAGTAACACTTCTATAACTATATAGTTGGCCTGTGGTGGAGAACCACGTGAAGTCACCTTGAAACTTCCCAGAGCATTTCAACAAGTTAGTTGAGTCGAGATTTTGTTTTCTAGTTCTTTGACTTCCTTTCCTTTTTAAGAGAACACCACTTTTACCTGTAGTCCCCTGGGCTGTACACAGGGAAAGATCACCACCCAAACAACCCTGTTACCATTCTTCAAATTTATGGTCCTAATTGGTATTATATCCTAGCCAGTGAAAAAAACAGGATTGTGTCACAGTTCATGATTTTATTCTGTGTTTTTCTCCAACATATTTCAAGCACCTTTTCCTTCTGAAAGATTAAATATTTTAAGGTACTGATCAATTAACTAGAATCTAGCCTTAAAAAAAATCACCATTGGGGGCTGGGAAGGTGGCTCAGTGGTAGAGCGCTTGCCTTGCATGCATGAGGCCCTGGGTTCGATTCCTCAGCACCACATAAGAAAAAAGAAAAAAGCTGGAAGTGGCGCTGTGGGTCAAGTGGTAGAGCGCTAGCCTTGAACTGAAGAGCTGAGGGACAGCACCCAGGCCCAGATTTCAGGCCCCACGACCGGACCCCAAAAAAAAAAAAAAAAAAAAATCACCATTGAAACCTATACTCTAAAAGGCCCACATTCTAACAAAACCATAAAAACTATCTCCAGCATACCATACCACAAAGCTTTTTATAAACAAAAGCCGGAATCTTACAGGTAACCTGTACAAGGCTAGTGAAAGAAACGTGTGTGTGCGCGCACGCAGGTGCGGCTTGAACTCAGGGCCTGAGTGCTACCCTGAGCTTTTGTGCTCAAGTTTAGTGCTTGACTACTTTGAGTGGTTAATTGGAGATAAAGAGTCTCTCAGAGATTTTTCTGCCCAGGCTGGCTTTGAACTATGATACTCAGATCTCAGCCTCCTGAGTAACTAACTAGTATTATAGGCATGAGCCCCACCACCTGGCATGAAACACTAGGTGTTGGCTCTCCATAGACCAGGTAGGTGGCGACATGGGGTGATGAGAAAGCCAGCCACAGTGCTGGATAAAATCACTATGAGGCCTGTTTCTTGGCTTAAGTGCTTAAAAGGATCAAATACTTCATTTATGGGGGTGAAACATCTCATTAATTGTACACATGGCCTTTAGTGTTCATGACTTTTACAGAAATTCAATTACTAAAATAGCTAATAGGAATATGGAAGGTTCTGGAGGAATGGTCTATAGGACCCAATCCTCTGGATAAGTTCCAGGGTTCTAAAATTTAGGGCTGGGGTGGGGGAGGGGTTCCTAATGAGCTTCCAAGTGGCTGACACTTGCTCATTTAGAGAATTTACTCATTGTTAATGGAGTTTCAGCAACAGAATGGAATATGTGTACTTGTGCTATTAAATACAGTGGATTTCCAGATGCAAATCGAATCCGAACTTGACTGTGGTCCAATTTTATTAGTTTTTCAATAATATGATACTGAACCTTGAATACCTGTATTTCTAAGAAAGGACCAACTTGCAGCTCAGGGAGATGGCTTTATATGCCTACTGTGATGTTTTTGCTGTCACACGCTTAGATCCCTATGTTTCGTTTAACAGTCTACTGTCACTGTCTTGAAATTAATAGTAAATTTTGAAAAACATCATGTTTTGATTCTGCACCAGGGCTACTTCACTACAGATGTCCTGCTAGCCAGACAGCAAATCCAGCTGAAGGAGCTGTGTCTAAGCAACGAGATCTGGGCAGCAGTGGCTTGTGCCTACAGTCCTAGCTACTCAGGAGGTGGGAATGGAATGAGTACAGCCAATGCAGAAAAGATTACAGAGATTTCTTAAAATAGAACTCTAAGAAATACATAACCAAAAGAAATGGAGCCAGTATGTTGGAGAGCTATCTGCACTTCCTTGTTTGTTCACAATGGTCGGGAAATAGAGGCTTTATTGTCTATCCACCCATCAGTGGATACTTAAAATATGATGTGTATATAGTCAGAAGGTATTTAGTTTTTGGAAGTTTTTCTTCTTGATGGTACTGGGTTTGAACTTGTGGGGCCTGGTGCTGGCTGGGTAGATGTGCTATCACTTGAGTGACTCTACCAGTCAGTAAATCTTTCCCTTCGGGGTTTCACAAGAAGAACTTGGTTAAACGGAGGCAAAGACGTGGCATGGCTATATCCAGTATCAGAACTGAAGTCTTCCTCTATCCTGGCATTTCTGATGTCACAGGACGGCAGCCACCTTCCCAGCCGAACCCTAAGATTTTTTAAATAACTTATTTTAGTGAGCAAGAAATATTATCTTGCAACTGTAATTTAAAATATAGGAGATTAACAGGATGGAACTTGTGTGTGTGTGTGTGTGTGTGTGTGTGTGTGTGTGTGTGTGTGTGTGTGTGAGAAGGGGGTAGAGAGAGAGGGTTAGAGAGAGTATATATGCATGTACATGCACATGTATGCTGGAGACATGCTGAGCTACAGCCCTACCCCTAAGAATCATTTGGTTTTGTTTTTATCAATATGAGGGTTTGAATTCAGGGCCTTGAACAAGAATGATGCTTTCAAAGAAATAAAACCAAGCCATCAGAGATTAGCATTTTAATGTAACTTCTTTTGGAAAATTGGAATCTGTGTAAGAGATAGAAACACTTTTCTCTGGTTAAAAATGTAATGCTAATTATGAACTAAAAATTTCAAAATCACAAAGTTGAGATTAAGTATGTATTGTTTGTTTTGTTTATCCTTGATGGCTGCTATAAAAAATCAGAAAACCCTCTAGCCTCCGCTCTTCCCTGGCTCGGACTCACTGCCGCCTCCCCGACATGAGCTTTCGGAGGCAGGGCGGCCGCTGTGACACCTCACAGCCTGCAGCAGCCTCCCATGCTCTCATTTGGAAATGTGCAAAATAATAAAACAGCAATATTGTCATCCGTAAACACAGGGGATTCCCTAGTGTCTTTGACAGATCTGCTGATTGAATAAGCAGAATATTTTGATCTGGGCAACCTGAATCTAACACTTCTATACCTGAGGGGGCAAATGCCCATCAGCCTGCCACGGCGGTGTGTGTAGGGCTGGAACACTGCACTTGAACTGGGAAGTACTAGTATGTACTCATCCTTCTCATAACACATCTAACTGTACAAATGCTTATTATCTGACTTACTGTCATTCCCAAAGAGCCAGGGAAAAATCCCTCCTTAGATGTCAGTTTAGACAGAAAAATAATTCTTTGTTTGATTTTCTTTAGGTCAGAAATATATTCTTTTCATCTTTTCCTAAATAATTGTACCCTTGTTTGGATGACACTTGAAAGTCAGGGACTCAAAAATAACATTAGGTTTAACTAGAAAGACCTAATGTGAACAGACAATGCTGGGGTCATTGTTCATTGGTATTTTGTGACACAGTCATTAAGCATACAGGTAATTCCTACAGTTCATTACCTGGATCCCATTACTGTGTCACTAAATATCACTAGAAATTTGGGGAACTTTCCAGGAATTACTCAAATGTACTGTGGAGAGAATTTTGACTCATCAAGAAAGTCTTTGCCTTAAGTCCTAATCAGTAGACCATGCCTCAGTATCGTACTGTAGAAATGAAAGGTTATAAATAGAGAAAAAAACAATGCAAATAGTTCTCAATTTTAAATGCAGATAAGTATAACCCCAAGGATATTTCATGAATGAAAAAGTGCTTCCAATTTTATTTACCGTTAATATTTAAACTTTAGTTTCTCCTACTGACTTTGAATCTAAGCAGCCTTTTTCTCTATTTTAACAGGTAGCAAATATAAAATGAATAAGAGAAAAAGGTTGAGAAAAACATTCTGCCACCCCGCTAAAGGAGAAAGCCACATTACACTACCCTTTGTTCTTCAGAAGACAAGTGAAATACCTACTGCTTTTCTGAGTACATTAATTTGTCAAGGTATTAGCCTATTCTTTAAATTGCTTCTGATAGGATCTTCCTTTCTTTAAGCGAGAACAAAGTTCCAATTCAGAACCTCTGCATTAAATGGGTTCTGTAGAAGACAGGTATCTTTGCTTCAGTAAAAAATAAAATAGAACAAAACAAGCCATTGTCTTGGAAATAGTCTCCTGTTTCGTAGGTTTGTCATCCACCCCAAATGGGTCTCACCTGCCAGCCCGACTGTGAGAACTGTCCCCAAGCTGCAGCAGGAGCAGCCGCTCATCTGGACGGCCGTCCCAGACCTTCCACAGGGCTGCCCTCTCGTTCCTTCCCCTGGGACCCCTTGGTTCTTTCTACTTTGCGTTGTGTTCACTGGGGTTGGAGATCAGAAGCTAACACTTGCTAGGTCGGTGAACGGCCACTTGAACCATACCGCAGTCAGTGTTGCTTTAGATATTTTGGGGATAAGTGCTGGAATCCTGCCCGGGCAGGCCTGGACCACAGCTCTCCTGTTTATGCCCGTCCTGGGGCTCGGAGGACAGGCACGTGGCCACGCGCCCGTAACTGCAGCCTCACTGACATAGCCCAGCCTATGCTGGGCCCAGTCATCGATCCCCCTAACGTGTTTCCCAAGCAGCTGTGATTGTAGACATACGCCAGGGCCTCTGGCCCTCAGAGGGCTCTGGATGTGCGTTGTCTCATTTAATTCCTATCGAGTCTCCATGCGGGGAAAGGGAGAGGAAGGTCATGTCTCTGAGGTCACAAAGCTGACAGGAAGACCACCAAGGATCTGACCTCGAGTCACCTGACGACAGAGCCTGGCAGCCGGGCTCAGGACCCCTGGTCTCCGGAACTTGTCTCACACCCCAGATCCTAACGCAGGCTGAGGAAAGCTCATCTGGCACAATGTGATGCACACTGAACTTTAAACTCTCGCCTCTGAACTCAAGTTCAAGTAATAGTTATTAAAAGCTCAGCTACGTTCTTGTACTCATCACTTGTGCATGCTTAGAGACTTTGGACTGAGGGAGAAATGCCAGGCTTGCACTATTTCTAGCTTAGCTAGAGTAAGATAAGTTCTGTCCTGCTGGAAATTCATTCCTCTGTTTCAAGCTTCAAGCTTTAGTGAAAAGATCGAATAGAGGTTTACTAGTCACTGAAAAGAATAAAATGTGTTCTATAGCTACAGGAAAGGGAGTAGGTACCTGCTAAGTTTTTATAACAATAGTCCAATTGTGAGGATTACCAAGGGTAGAGAAACTGCCTGGCGCAGTAGACAACCTCATGAGGACTGGGGCGAGGAGCTGGACTTCCCTATCCCACGATGTGCTCCTGAATTAGCATTTGATCCACTCCACACCTGGAACCAAGAAATATTAATGCAGAAACCAGGTTTTGAGCAGTGCTCTTTGGCTTCTTGATCTCTGACACTTCATGGCACAGGCAGATGATATTATTTCTTAGTTTCTTTTTTTTTTTTTTTTAAGTACTGGAGATTAAATGCAGAGCCTCATGCTTGCAAGGCCTTTTGGTCTTTTTAGTGTGTTTCTGGACAGTCCCACACTTCTGACAGGGCTGGCCTCAGACCACCCTCCAATCTCCACCTACTTCTCCATGGTCATCGGCATTGCCGAATGCTACTGCATCTCTACTATATCAAATCTCAGGCAGATTCTCAGCACACGAGTCATTTCTTCTGTTAGAATGCTGCATTCTCTCTAGCTATCTTTTTAAATCTGGCCTCCAACAGTTGGAGCAGAGATCTCTTATCTCCCAGGAGCCTCATCTGACTCTAGTGCTAGGAAATGGGTAACTTCTAGGGGCTTCCATGATTTCAAATGATCAGCCTGTAGCACTTACTTCATGGTGTAAAACTCACCATCTTTTCCAGAATTCTCCATGAAGTTCCTTTATAAGCACTGTATCTTATCCAGCCCTAACCACGGAGACAGGCTTCTAGTAAACACAGTTGACCCCAGAGAAGAATAACACCAACAGGAGAGCGAAGAGGGCATAACATCATGCCTCAAATGAGAGGGTGAACGGAGATAAACCGAATGCCTTCAAGGGTGCCATGCCAACAAAGTCTATCAGCACAGCAGACGCGCAGCAAGGTTAATCAGCCTCTAGGGAAAGGACCCCTCGCCTGAGACATCAACATCAGTCTGCACTTCTATTACAGGACGTCACCATGCAACCGCTGAACAACAGATTCTTTGTTAAAAGAACTAGAGTCTACCAAATCTACCATTACATGGACCTCAGAGAAAGCTATATGGTGTGCTACTGCAGCACAGCATTTTATAATGTTCTTTGCCTTGTCATTCATACAGCCCATCTTAGCTCTCAGATAGTGATTGTTCAGTAACCAAAAAGTTAATGTGCAACAAGCAAAGGGAAGAACTTTGCACAGAGGAGTTTGCAGGTTGATATTCCAAGCAAAGAAATGATTTTTTGTTGTTTTAAACCTGCAGTTGTGATTCATTCACCCAGTAGATTTATTTGCATTTTTAAGGTCAATGCCCAAAGGGGTCAGTAATTCTCCTTACAAGGATGACCATGTGTTACATAATAGACTCTAGGCATAATGCATTAGTACAACCGGGTAGAATTCAATGAGATGGACGCTCACTCTGGCACTTTCTCTTCTATGCTCTCTTCAATTGTCGTCATAAGACAGTGGCAGGCAGAGCAGTGGGTAATAGGGTGGAAGTAGGGGCAGAAACATTGTCAGCAGTTTCCAAGGAAGAGCAATTGTTTCAAGTACCTGCTGTAGGCTCATCTGTAGGCTCATTCCAGCTGCTACTCCCACAGACCACTATTGTGGTAAAAAGTATCACTGATGGAATAGGCTGGGTTTTGAACAAAAATGACAAGGACAGTAAAGACTGAAATCCACCAAACAAGAATGTTCACCATACGTGTTTACCCACATTTAAAAGCAGAACTATAGAATGACATGGGAAAACTGACACATTAATGTCCATAGAAACAAACATCGTATCCACCACAACTAGAGGTCCACAATGCACAAGAGGTTTGAGCTAAGTTGTGGTGAAATCTGAGAGTCTGGTAGCAGGAGGAGAGGGGAGCAGGACATATTATCTGGGATGTCGAGTGAGTACACTTTCCATTTGTCCAATTTTCCAGGGTAGACTTCTACCCGTATCTTCACTGTATGGTGGAAATTTGGATGTTTCAGCCATTTGTGGCAATGGATGTAGACACTCTTTATAAACGAAAGAAAATATATTTTTCCTCCATTACAGATAGTGTCACCAGAATACGGCCAAAGCCCTGGCAGTATGACCTAACACAGTGAACGGTGACCTACAAGACACGACGATGCACATGTTATTTGCTTACTGGGGGCCTCAAACATTGTTTGATTGCCCTAAGACCAAAGTAATATCCAAGAATTAACATCTCTAAATATATTTTAAATGTCTCAAGTCATTAAACCCAGTGACCCCATGTTCCAGAGGTCAGGAACAGCAGTTCTCTATCTGCCTGCATGCTTCCTTCCTTCCTTCCCTTCTATAACCATTTGTTAATGATCACTCAGGTTGTTGATAAATCGGGTGCTCACGTTCTTGGGACACGAGAATAAGGTATGATCCCTGCTTTCCAGGAGCTTACACTAAACATCACAGATGTTCCCAATGCTCCCACAGCAGTGTGATGTGGAACACGAGGGACAAGAAAATAGGTGTGATCTTGTTAATCATGTGACACAGAACCATTAAAAGGGGAAATGAAGCTGGGCGCTGGTGGCTCACACCTGTCAACCTACCTACTCAAGGAGCTGAGATCTGAGGATTGTGGTTCAAAGCCAGACTGGGCAGGACGGTCCATGACACTCTTATCTCCAATTAACCATCAGAAAATCAGAGTACAGCTGTAGCTCAAAGTTACAGTGCTAGCCTCAATGACAAAGCTCAGGAACAGTGCCCAAGCCCTGAGTTCAAGCCAAAAATAGCGATTTTTTTTTTAAATGAGGAGGGGAATGAGAACTATATATACATTGTTACTTAATAAATATTGACTTAAGTCCAGTGAAATCAGAAGAGTCCCTACTCTTTCCTGGAGCCTCCAAGCTTCCCTCATTCCCCACTAAAGCTCAAAGCCTCTCGCTGCTGACAGTGTACAGCCTGTTGAGCAAATTTTAAGAAATTAATTGATTTTACATATTCATCTAAAATTAAGGGGCCAAATATATAAGTTAAATATAAGTAAAATATAAATAAATATAAGTAAATATCCACATAATCTCATTGTTCTGGGGAGAAGGCAAATATCCTGGCTCACTATCTTGTCCTATCTTCCTTCACACTTATTTTAGTCTTGTTCTCATTCTATCAATGAAGTCTAGAGTTCAAGTGTGCAGAGAAAGTAGAGTTAGAGTCATATTCTTGACCTGGACAGCCTGCTTCAAATCTGTATTCTGTCCTGATACAGCTAGATAACTTAAGTTGCCTTCTTCTTCTGCACTTCAGTTGCTCATTTCTAAATGGGAAAATAATTTGCCTTGCTGGGCTCTTTGACGGGTGAGTTCACATAAAACAGGCTGAGATGAGCCCCATGACCGACAAAATAAAAAACAAAAAAAAAAAAAAAAAAAACAGGCTGAGATGCTCACGCTCTAGCCCATACTGACATTACATGCATAAAAGAGAAAATCAGTCAGCAAATGAGATCAAAGTATTCGTACAAATGAATCCCATGAAAGAGTTCTCTTTTAAATTGAGTGAAACATGTAGTCATTTTTTGTGCTAACTATAGCAAGTACACATTTGACTGCCACAGGATTTTAAAGTGGTAATGGTAATTTGGATTTTAACTTTCCTTTTTGTTTGTTTGTTTTTCATGCAGTCTTCCTACATATGCACGTAGCACACACTAGCCTTGGATTCCAGCTCCTTCTGCCTCACTACCCTCCAGCACACTAGGATTACAGAGCTGAGCCGTGCTGCCCTATCAGGCCTGAGTTCCATTTATTATTAAGCCGAGAAAAGTAGTCATGACTTGCTATGGATAAAACACTTGCACAATATTTTTAATTTTTTGGTCAAATTACCACCTTTGTGGCTGAATGACGATTCAGGCTAAACAAGAGCAGGAAATGGGAACTGTTATCATATCTTTCAAAATTATTTCGCAGAATCTTGCTTACTCAGTATGAGCACCAACACAGTAATGGAGGCGTACGGAACTGGAAGACGAAAGCCCTTTCAAGCTTAACATTTTCAAATAACCTTCAAAACCTCAGTATATTTGTTCTTGAAATCAGTTGACCTAATATTTTCTGGACTTGTTACATTATTCCTCTACTTTGTATGGCTAAAACAGAAGTGCTGATAATGGACAGAGAACAGTAGTGAGATTCACAATGCTCACCGTGAAACCAACACATGAGTAGCAGTAATGTCTCATGAATGATTAAAAAGATGAATTTGATTAAGTTGATCAACAGTTTAGGTACGTTGCAACTTTAAGTTTGCCAGGAATAAAAGCACAGTGAGAATATCTACTTTTTAGTTTTAAGTAATAACTCAGAGAGGTTAATGTTTTAGCTATACATTTCTTTCTACTGAGTGGCATAATCTTATCTAATTTAGATTGCATGAGCCAGACTTTTAACTTTTTCCTGGTTTATGACTTTGGGATCCTTTCTTCATTCTTAATCACCTTCATTCAGTTGTAAAATATTTACTTTAAGTACAGAACAAATATTTTCATGCCCTATAAGAAGTTAGTTTTTTAAAAAGCAAATGTAAGTGTCTTCAAGAAAACTAGTGTATGTGGGTATCTACTATGAAAAGCATAATGGATAAATGGTTGCTAGTGTTGCTCTGGATTTCAAGGACTCCTGCTAACTAGCCCAGTCATTTCTCTACTATGGTAAAGTGCCAAGAAATAATCCTGTTCTGTTATATTAAAATGCTGGTATTACTTAAGACCACCTTAGTAAGGACCCCTAGAGATTAAAGATACAGAGATGGAACATTTTGACTTTTAATTCACAGAGGGCAAAAAGAAGTTCTGATTGCCTGGATATAACATGCACTCCCTTCAGTTAGCTCAGTGAGCCTTTCCTCTTTACCATGGGAAAATCCAAGTTTCATTTTGCTGCAGGGGACAGGGGACAAGTATGTTGCAAGTAACAAGTTTACAAGAAGAGAGGATGGAAAAGAAAAAAAAAGTAAAAACAAAACAAAAACGGGCTGGGAAGGTGGCTCAGTGGTAGCGTGCTTGCCTCGCATGCACAAGGCCCTGGGTTCCATTCCTCAGCACCACATAAGCAGAAAAAGCTGGAAGTGGTGCTGTGGCTCAAGTGGTAGAGCGCCAGCCTTGAGCTGAAGAGCTGAGGGACAGCGCCCAGACAGTTCAAGTCCCACGACCGACCAAAAAACAAAACAAAACACAAAAAAAAATGAGAAGCAAGTTTAGGGCTGAGGCCAGAATCTAGTTCTGGTTTATTTTTCAATCCTTAAAGACTTCACAGAACAAAGCCGGGCGCTGGTGGCTCACGCCTGTAATCCTAGCTACTCAGGAGGCTGAGATCTGAGGATCACAGTTCAAAGCCAGCCCGGGCAGGAGAGACCGTGAGACTCCCTCCAATAACCACCAGAAAAAACAGAAGTGGCGCTATAGCTCAAGTGGTAGAGCGCTCGCCTTGAGCTGAAGAGCTGAGGGACAGCGCCCAGGCCCAGAGTTCAAGTCCCACGGCTGACAAAAAAAAAAAAAAGACTTCACAGAACAATTAAAAAAAACTCTTTTATTACTTAAAAAAATTGAGACCAGATCTTTGTGTACCTTTTATATGATAAAGACAGAGTGAAGATGATTCTGACCATGAAATGATCCTTATGAGTTTTTCTTTAGTTGGAATACAATTTGTGAAAGATTCTAACAGTCTGACACACTCTGACCCTAATATATTTATTTTCTAATGGAAGTAAAAGATAAATCATAGATTATGACAATAATTATAAAGATAACAACCAACATTTAATTGCTGTTGAATGTTTACTGATTTATATACATCAAGTAATTTACATCTTGCACTATCGCTGGAGACAAGTACAGTACTAATATTACCCTCATTGTGATGAAGCTTTTGGGGCTTAAGAGTTGAACTGACCAGCAAGCAGCAGAGCTAGCATTCAAACCCAGCAGTCCAGTACCAGATGCATTTGCTGCCTGGAAGCACCCAGCCCCTGGCTTAGCACTATTATTATCGTGATTTTCTGATTTCATGTGTACAATGTCACCCTTTGACATCTTCAGCCCTTTGACCCCCCCCCCTTCCCTTACGTTTCTCAACTCGGTGGTATAGACAACAACTTCTTGCCTGCACTCCCCTCTTCCCCTTCCTTCTTCCGCCTCTCTCCCTTGACTCCACCCTCCCCTCTTGCAAGCACCCCATCCCTGGTACGTACTTTTTGGGCTTTGAATTCATCTTTTGAAAGAATTATACCATTTGTGCTCTCCACGGAGTATATTACCCTCCCGGTAATTCATTTATAACCCCATGCTTACCACCCGGTGTGTTTACTTGTAGATTTATAGGCACATTCTAGCTACCACAAATGACAGAAATCATATAACTTATGCTCTCTAGGTCTCCCTTACTTTGCTTAAAACTAACAATAACAAATGCTGTGGCCAAAGGGCAATTCTATTACACTGTTAGTTGGAATATAAGCTTTTCAATCACTCTGGAAAGCAGTATGGAGGTTCCTCAAAGAACTAAACAGTTACCCTATGACCCAGCAATCCCACTCTTGGGCATTTATCCAGTAAAGCACAAACAAGGCCGCACTAAAGCCACCAGCACAACCATATTAATTGCAACATAACCAACCCAGATGCTCCTCAATGGACAAATGAATCAAGAAAGTAGAATTCTACTCATCCATCAGAAAGAATGATATTTACCATTTGTAAAAAAATGGAAAGACTTCAAAAAAATTTATCATTTCTTTCAATAGCAATTGATTATGGAAAGGACATTTAGTGCTAAATATATCAAGTCACTGTTCTCATAGAGCATAGAGGTTAATGGAGGAGGTAGACGTTATCTGAGAATTGTATTTAGAGTAGAAAGGGATTACTTGAAGATTATTTCTAAATGGTTGCATTTTAGGCCAGAAGATCGTAAGATGTCTGACTAGAGGATTAGATCACATGCTGCCATTATTCTAATTGTTCTAATTATTTTTGTAAGGATCACCAAAAGGAGACCGCTACATGGTTCAGGCAGAAGAGAGTCTACGGCTGTGGGGGGGCGGGGGGAGCATACTGCTCTCAGTGGATGCCGGGGGTGGGAAAGGGAAGGGAAAAGGGAGGAAAGCAAAGGGAAGGGAAAGCAGCAAGTGGGGTGACTATCTAGAAGGAGGGTGGGGAGGAGCTGTGGCCACAGCAACGACTTCTGAAACTGGGGGCCTGCCGCCAGGTGCTCTATTACCTGGGTTACACAGGTCCTGGGTGGGGACTTCTAGGGAAGGGCCACATGTGGGCACAGGGAGAGTAAGGCAAGAGGCCATTTCTCTGGGTGGACCTAACAATCCTGTTCCATTATTCTTATCTACTCACCTTACACGCCCCTGCTTGCCTCACAATTGGGAACACTACGTCATTGGGTTACTGCTCTGTTCAACTGAAGGCTGTTTTATAGTCAAAGTAGCCAATGGGTACAGTACATATCAACAAACCTTCAGTCTCTATGCATGGCAGACATCGGTAAACCATCACAGAAATTTTTATCTCTTTAGTTGTAATCTTAGAATATTATCAGTAAGTCAATAATTGGTCCTTGAATTGAAAACTATGGGCTATTCTGGTTTTAATTTCCTGTTTAAAAAGAAAAAAGCACACTTGGACTGAGTTCTACTTAGGTGTAAATACCAGCTGTGCCCGCTCACTTGTGCTGCAAGCTTGGTCAGGTCCTGCCACCCCAGGAACTTCACTCTCCTTATGCACAAATGGGAGACAGAAGCTTTTCAAGGAAGTATGTAGACAAGGGCTGAATCTGGCATATATTGCTCAGCTGATACTTTATCACCATTATCCCAATGTTCAGAAAAACAAATCTTCTAAAGCCTCCACAATCTAGCTTTACCATACATTTCTGTATCTATCTCTTACACTCTACAAAAGGAACCATCCACTTCCATCAGAATTAAATAACTCAGTGGCAACTAACACTAGCTTTGCCATGTTCTCCTCCATATAAAAAAATCAAGTTTTATGCTTCCTCACCCTTTTCTAGCACCATTTTATTCATCAAATGCCCCTGGTCGCTTTAGCCACAGTCCCGAGGCCTTTCATTCAACTTTGACACTTCTTGTTTTCTGTACTTCAGTCTATACTCACCTCATATACTGACACAATGTTACATTTACCTTGTTCTCCCATCCAAACTCAATTTGTCAAAGGCAGGAACTCTATACAGTACAAACTCTATAGTACTCGTATCCTCATAATAGCACCCAGTAAAATTACTGCACACAACAGTGAATGAATGAAATTAAATAATACTCACAAATGTGTTACAATTAACTTAAAATTAAGTCATCCATGAAGATAAAATTACTTTTTACTTATTCATATTATGTTGGCTCGATGTTATGAAAAAACTTTGGCTTTTTTCCTTTAAAATAGATCACAATGTTCTACATTTGTGAATTGTGATAGTTAATTGTTTTTAAAATGTGCATTATCTATTTGAGCCCAAGTGGTACAAACGTTAGACTATTTCTCCAAACAATTAAGAAGCGTTTTTCTCCTTTTGTAAAAATCTTGTGCTGGGTGCCGGTAGCTCACACCTGTAATCCTAGCTACTTAGGAGGCTGAGGCTGAGATCTGAGGATCACGGTTCAAAGCCAGTCCAGGCAGAAAAGTCTGTGAGACTCCTATCTCCAATTAACCACCAGAAAACCACAAGTGGTGCTGTGGCTCAAGTGGTAGAGAGCTAGCCTTGAGCTGAAGAGCTCAGGAACAGTACCCAGGGTCCAGAGTTCAAGTCTCACAACTGACAAAAAAAAACCTTTGGTGTATTTTCATCTATCATTTTTTAAAACATACATAAAAATCACTATTAAGAGTAAAGAAATTTAAAATGGTTTACATTCCTCTTTGACCTATAGAACCTAACATATGCTTTCTATTTTAAATTTGAACAAAACAAGATATCCCATAATCAAGTGTAACTTAATTGGTTTTAGATCACCATTTCAAAGCTGGTGCTGCTAGGGTGGAACTTTACTACTTCCTGAAAAAATGAGAACAAACAGGGCATCTCAAGTAGTCTGGACCAAGATTCGGCAGGGATGACCCACCCTGGGGAAGGGGCAGCATTTCCTCACAGACTGTTTTGAACTGCCTGTGCACGGTGAAATGAAAAGCAGAAAACCGTGCAGATCTCTACGGGACGCGGCTGCTTTGCTCGCACCTGCCTGTGCTCTTGGCATGTTGAGCAATAAACGAAGGTTTGGATGAAACTGAATTTTCAACTAAAGAGACAGTCCATTGTTATGTGATTAAATGCTGCTGCTGCTGGCTAAGTATCTTTTTTAAACAAAATAATAGTGATGACAGAAAACAATTTTTCTAATGTCCTCATTTGGCAAAACTACTATGGCTATCCTCAATGCCATTGATTGCTTGGTTGTTTTTGGAAATGTTCCAGGTCTGAAAAAATCCAAATCTGAGAGCCACTAACAAGGAAAACTTGACTTTAGAGTAGGAAAGTATGCAATGTCTCTTGGCTTAGGGAAGTAGATGTCAAAGTGTAGTACAGGGTACAATAACAACAGTATTCAATGAGAACGTGTTAGAAATGCAAATTCTCAGACCCTACCTCAGATCTACCATATCACAAATGCTACAGAGAAGTCTAGCAATCTCTCTTTTAAAAATGTTTTTCAGAGGATTCCGTTGCTAAGGTTTGAGAAACACTGCCTAAGGAACAGGTAGAAAAGCTGAGACTGTGCTCAGACAAAATGCTTGGAGGTTCTTAAATGCCCTTTTAAGGTCTCTTTTAGTCCTATGATTTCGTATTTATTTTTTATGCATTTACCATATTACCATTTACCATATTAGCCAATCTTTTTAAAAACAAAATATTTTTTCCTACAGACTTCAGTGAATGCTATTGTAAGTACTTCTATAATGTGGGATAAATCACACTAAAATATTTCTTAAACCATAAAGCATATATTGCTTTTTAGATTGAGAAGAGAACCACTCTTAAGAAAGTGAGAGGTAGGATATGCTTGAGAAACTGAAAGACTTATGGACCACATTCCTTTGTGGAATGTGGTTTCAGGCATTATAATGACTGCTAGCATATTATAGTTATAGTATTAATGTATTTATAGGAACTTCCGCAAGGAAAACAGGTATTATGACTACTTAGGACAAGTTATTCTGACATTTTATTACTAGAGCTCCATGTTGTCTTAGTGAAAAATAACTCGTATCTATGTTACAGATAGCAGAGATGTCCTTAGTTCTCAGTGTGTGAGACCACTCCCCATGGTAAAAATAAGTAAGTGAATAAACAGAAATCATCCAGCAAAGACGAGGAGCTCTGTTTGATAAGACATAGGATGGTGGGCTGGGAAGGTGGCTCAGTGGTAGAGCACTTGCCTTGCATGCATGAGGCCCTGGGTTCCATTCCTCAGCACCACATAAGCAAAAAGCCGGAAGTGGCGCTGTGGCTCAAGTGGTAGAGCACTAGCCTTGAGCTGAAGAGCTGAGGGACAGTGCCCAGGCCTAGAGTTCAAGCCCCATGACCGACCCACAAAACACACACACACACACAAACAAACAAATAAACAAAAAAAGACATAGGATGGCATATGTAATTCTTCCTTAGATTCTTTCATCTGAGAAACTTGCCAGTACCACTTAAATATCAACAGGATCATAATGAATTATAATTTAATAGATCAATGCCTCTTATGTTTTTAAAGGTTAATGCAGAGCTTTTAAAATATGAGGTCTGAGGAAGAAAAAATTCTATGCCAACTATAAGCTTTCCACTTGCAATACATTTCAGGTTTCACTTGAATACTGTCATCAATGCCATGATTTTTTTTTTTTTTTTCTGACATCAGGAAGGTAGAGGGATTTGGGGATATACCAACTGAAAGCCAGGCTTGAGCCTCCTCAGGGCACTGTGATCTCTCAAGCACAGAAGAAGAGGGGGAATGGAGAGAATTGTTTCCATGTATGATGCACTGTCCATCGGTGACTCAATAAACGATGAATAAAAACCAGCAGTACGTTTGGCAAGGACTAGAAATGCAATGGTCTATGATAGGCCCAGGCCCTCAAAGCTCTTATGCAATCAGAAAGAAGAATGTAGTCCCCACACACTGGAAAGCCACACTCCCCTGTGATCTGTGATCTGTGATCTGATCTGGTGACTGCAGGTCTGAAGAACCTGAAGAGTATGTTTCTGCTGTGAAAGACCTAGGACTTCTGTCGTTGTCAGTTACAGCACATACACAATGTATAGACATGGACACAATATATTCCCCAGCCCCTAGCCACTACCCAGGAGGGCAAATGACGGCCCCTTAACACAGAAATTTTCACCAAGAAATCTAGGTAATAAACCACGTCATGGCTGGCTGTATCCAGATGAGCCAACAGTCCTCCAGCTCATACCAGATCTGCCTTGGAAAAGTAATATCCTCTGGCTACAGCTGAATTCATCCAGAAACTTTATATCCCTTCAAATTTCAGAGGTTGCTATTATTTCCTATGTTAGCCAAACAGTTCCTTTGCTGGACTGTCCTCAGGGTCTATGTTTTCCTCAAAAGCAGAATGGTGGTCTAGGACTAAAAAGTTGTGGATGCCTTCACTCATTAACAGTATCATGGTTTCTGATTATTAGTTTGCCCATTAGCTACACCAGGATGACCTGCAGCCAGACTGTGGCAGGAGGATCTGAGTTCAAGGCCAGCCTGGATCTGGACTTAAAAAAAACCACCTGGACATGGTCTCCCTGATAAGTGGATGCTAAATCCAAAATGTTAGGAGATGCGACAAAACTAACAGGACTTAAGAAACAAAGAACTCCCACTCATCTGGTTGAACCACTACTAAATATCCCCATGCTGCTGATCACATATATGGTATATAACATGTGAACACCGTTATACGTTACAGACTGTGATAGACAATTTGCTCCAGGAAAGTTAGAATGAACTTGTGACTTTAAATGAGCATCATTATTCCACAATACTGTGAAATTCCGGAAATTATGTAATCACTTAATCACAATAAAAAAAAAAAGAACCTCGGGGAAGGGAGGGAGGGAGGGGATGGTAGGGGGAAAACAATGGAGGGGGTAACAATGTTCAATAGGAAGTATACTCATTACCTCACTCATGTAACTGTAACCCTCTGTATAGTATCTTTACAATAAAAAAAAAACACCTGGAATATTAAATATAGACATGATATAGATCCGGGCATGACAGCTCATGTCAATAATTCTAGTACTAAAGGGGGGAAGAGGAGAGGGACAGGTGGGGAGGACTGAAGCAAGAGGACATGGAGGCCAGCCGGGGCTACACACTGCCTCAAAATCAGACAAGCTAATAATTTTTTAAGAAAAGAAAAGTAAGCCCAAAGAAACCCAAATAATACAAATACGGATTCAAGACTCCTATCGCAGACCTACTTAACCAGAACCTTCTCTGACACGTCCTAGGCCCTGCTCCTAGACAAACCTACCATGCCCATGTTAACCACTGTTCTGCTCTCACCTTCTGTAGGACCAATCTTTTCAGATTTCACATAAGATCATGTGGTTTTGTCTTTAAATGGATCAAAACATCACAGGGTGCCTGTGATGTGCTGTTTTTAGTTATTAATTTAAAAGAGACACACACACTATGAAGTCTCCCGAGGTGATCTGGTGCATGTCACTGACTGGCAGCATTGCATGAGACAGTGGTTCTCAAGCTTGACGGACACCAGAACCAGCTGGAAGTCGCATTACAGCAGATTCCTGGGCCCAATCTCCAGAGTTTCTAAGGCAGTAGGTCTAAGATGGAACCCAAGAATTTACTCTCCTGGAGAAGCATCAGGGGGATGATTCTACTGGAAACCTGATCATTCACCAAACACCTCTTGTCAGTCACTTTGAGAAGATGCTGCATTTGACCAATATCTCTCAGCTCCTGACCTGGACCATTCCACACTGGCTCACTCTTCCACAGATACGTTCTCATGGAAAAGCATCACCTGACATTGTCAGTGAGGCCCCTCTGCTCCAGCTGCTTCTCGCTGGAAGAGAGTTGATCTGTTCTTCAGAAACGCCTTCAGCCATGGCTCATCTACTTTCCACCTTTTTTCCTAACACCTCCTGCCACCTCATCTTTATAATTCCAACCACTCTTCCTAATGTCCTCAACTCTTTCCTCATCACACCTGCTTATTAAAGCTCTGTCGCCAATCTAATAACTGTTCATGGTGGAGAGGGAGGAGGGAGGCTCGAGGTGCCTGCAACCTCTCACATCAACTGCATTCTTACTACTACTCAAGTCTATATTCTGGGATCAGCTGTGTTTCTAAGGCTGTTTCAAATCTCCATTACCCCTTATTCAAAACACCTGGTGCCAGATGTTCTGGAGTTTGCAGTAATAAATGAATACTCTGTAAGGTATACTATATAATGTAATACATGAAAATTTCTGCATTAGTATGATTAGCCACACTAAGTATATTCTACAAAAATGCGACAGATTAGGCTTTACCATCAATCTTACAGAACATTGGTGTTCAGAAGTTTTTAGAATTAGTTATCATAGACAAAAGATGATCGTGTCTGAAGGATTATTCACTAGTGATAGGAAGTATCTTGATTTTTTTTCATAGTACCTAATGCCTCTGGATGAAGCTCAGTGTATTAATATAATTTATAAGCTCCTAAGCTCTTTTCTGGCTTATCTCTTGTCATTTCCCACTTCCTGGTCAAAGCACTAGCCCTGATCATCTATTTTTAGGTCTCCAGAGAAAACTGTTTGCTCTTGTCTTTGTACAAGCCGTTCCCTCTTTGATAGTGTACTAGTAAAGAATCACAAATCTTCTTCCTCTAAGATAGAAACTACAACTAAAGATAAGTTATGAGTGTCAGTCTGTGGAGAGGCCTATGCTAACCAGGGCTGATAAATCTCTTATCCAATCATCCTTGCTTCATTCACTTTTTTCCCCAACAGCATACCATAACAACATATACATGTATATCCAAATTCATATTTGCTTTAGTCAACTATATATATATATATATATATATATATATATATATACACAATACATATTTTTAATCTTAACATTTTATTTTATAGTCATAAAGTTGCATAACCAAGCTACAGAATGTTTGGAAAAGAAAACCAAAGGAAATTCACAGGGTTTCATTACTCTATAAAACAACCACGGTAAGTATTGACTCCTAGAGGCAGTGCCACTGGGTACCACTGGAGCCCTCTTTACTGCGGTGCCCAGACGCAGTGGTTCTCACTTTTTATTGTTGTTGTGCCAGCAGCAGCCTGCACTTATGGCTGGTGCATCTCTACCACTTAAGTGATAGGACACCATTTGAGTTATGCCTCTACTTCCTTTATTTTGCTGCTTAACTGGGGTAAGAGTCTTATGAATTTCCCTTCACTTCACTGGCTTCACAGATCTCAGCCTCCTGAGGTAGCTAGGATTATTGGTAGATACCAACACCCAGCTGCTTTTCATTTTTAAGTAATATAAATAATATAAATTACATATAAAAATAAATGATATAAATAATCTAAGCATTCAAGTGAAGAAGAACTGGCCTATCATTTTCATGTACAGAATTCAAACTTCAATCATACCTGATTGAATTTTCTACCATAATCTATGTACCAATTTTAAGAATTTTAATTTCTGTGCATGCAGTTTAGGGTTTGTTTTTTTTTTGCTTAGAGACAACCAGGAAATAATCCCAAGAACAGACATAAAGGTAAAACAAAAGAAAGAGAAGCAGATTTATTTTTTAATGACATCTGGGGAAACAGAGAAAATAAAACTGATTTCCATGAGCAGCAGGAACATAGGTCAGCTGTCAGATGAGGATTAATATGGAAGTGGAGCAGAGACAAGACATATATAAGGATGAGTCATAAAAGAAGCATCATTCGCTTTTTTGGACAATGAGGAGCCAACAAATGACTTCATGTATGACTAATAGATGCCACACAGCAGAATAAAATATCTTGCTAGAACTGTAGGTAAAAGCTAGCTAAAAAAGCTTCTGATAAGCAAAGGAATTAATGAATAAATTTAATTAAAATCTCTGCTTGTTATTTTCAAAGATTCCAAGGTCAAGAAAGTCAGAGAAAAATGGACAAACTGCTCTAGATTGAAAGAGACTAAGAAGAAAATTAAGTGAAATGCATGATTCTGTCTTAGACCTATTTGCTATGAAAGTACCTTATTGAGAGAACTGGTGGAACTTGACAGTCTGAGAATTAGATGGCAGAAATGTATCCTATCTTCAATTAACCAGCACAAAAGCTGGACGTGTGCCTGAAGTGGAAGAGTGTCAGCCTTGACTGGAAAAATAAGCGAGAGTACAAGGCCCTAAGTTCATGCCCCAAAGTAGAAAATAAAAAGTAACTACTGCTTGCATAAAAGGTGAGGCATGTGTATTATATGGATTTGGAGAGACTCAGAACTATACACATGACACCCCCACATTAATATATAAACATACTGTCATGTTAATCAAGGTCCTACTTGCATCTTCCAGTGGTACAACAAAGCACTTGACAGAACACACATAAAGTTCATTTGGAGAAATACATTTAAGAGAATAACAAAAAAAAACTTTTGTAAAGTATAAACGGCAATAATAAAAATAGTATTTTGCTGAGACATACTAATGGGCTAAAATTTAAAGTCCATAAACAAGTTTAGGTATTTGTAAGTATTCAATAAATGACGAAGAACAATAAAACAATAGAATATACAATGTGGTGACAACTTGCAAAATCCATACCTCATCCAAAAGATCAAATAAATTCCAGGTGGTTTATAAAATTTAAATTGAAGAAGAAATATGGGGAGGGGGGGAGACTTTTATATATGACTTCAAAGGCAGAAATAATAAAAAAGACTAATAGATTTTTACACAGAAAGCAAGTAACAATCACAAAAATATAGATTAAGAATAGCAACTAGTTTTGGCCATTGCTATTATAATCACTTAAATTTGTCATTTTTCTTTAAATTTCATTTAATTTCCTTAGAAATACATAAAAGCTTTAAAACTACAAATAAGTTAAAAATAGCAACTTCTTAGCTGACCTTTCTTTCTTTGCTTTTAGCTTAGAAATGAGCCTTTAAGCCCCAAAATAGATTTTTACTTTTTAAAATCAGTTTTCATTTTTTCTTATTTAAATTAATTAAATAAATTAGAGGTCAAAATATGGCTCTGTCTTCTATTAAGTATTTGATTTGGGGATGTTACTTAACCTCTCTGTGTCTCAATTTCATTTTCCAGAAAAGATAGACATAATAATACCAGGCTATTAGTGTTATTATGGTTTTGTGAAATAAGTGATTTATACAAAGCATGTATCATGGTAGAACTTGACATATAAAAAGCACTAAGAAATGGAGCTATGAGATTTTATGCCATTTGCTTTTCTACTGTGCTCTTAAATTTCAGTGGAATATTTTCATGACTTGTAACAACATGGTCTGACAAATGGTACTGCCACCTGATTTAAAAACTTATGTCACATAATTTAATTGATGCTGTAGTGTCTTGCTTATTATTTTAAACTATATCTTTAATTCTTTAATGAATATATATATGTTATATATTTAGCATCCTAAAATTTGAACTCTTTTTCTCCTCAGAGACAGAGCCTTATAAAGGTGTCCGGGCTAGCCTGGAACTCCTGTGTTCAATGGTGTTAGGGGTAGCCTGGAACTCCTGGGATTCAAGCACTTCTCTTGCTCCAGCTTTGGAACATGTGGGACAAATCCATCCTACCGGTCCTTTAAAGTTACAGTCCAATGTTATCAGATGGCCAAGTAACAGTGTAACCCTAGACTATTAACATGGCTTCT
This sequence comes from Dipodomys spectabilis, assembly GCF_019054845.1. NCBI lineage: Eukaryota > Metazoa > Chordata > Mammalia > Rodentia > Heteromyidae > Dipodomys > Dipodomys spectabilis. Next base: position 25,814,843 of record NW_024870696.1, read on the forward strand.
CCTACGCCGGATTTTCCTGCTGGGATTCCTTATGGGACTGTCATGTGAACAGGAGCTGGCCCGTCCCTGGCTTACCTCTAGCAGGCCGTCCTCTGGCAGATCCGTACAGTGAACAGCATTCCGGATCTTAGTTTTACCAAAGATTGCTCTGAGGGTGTCAGGGCGCAAATGCCGGGCAATTTCCTATTAATATACATTTACATAGACATTAGTCTTATGACGAGCATAAGAAAAACATTAGCTCTATGAAACACTTGAATTATTTTTATTTATGAGATACATGTTGTACACTAAAGATGCTAGTTTTTCCTGCAAACCACATGAATGTATGAAAATTTCACACCCTGAAAATTTTGCATTTACTCTTAAGAATTCCTGTGGCCCAATGTAGAGTCTATTGCAATTTGTGTTAGAGTGCAAACAATAATTACATTTCCACTTGTCAACAGATTATTAAAAATCACGCAAACTAGGGAACCACAAAATGGGGAGAAAAAGGACAAAGGGGGAACTTATGCAACAGCGATACTCACAAGACAGTATGTTGGAAATGATCTGTACAACTGGGGAGGGGTTGAGGGGGAAGGAAAGAGGGAGAAATATGAGGGTAGGGGTAACAAATCAGACAAGAAATGAAATCACTACCTTACCTATGTAACTGTAACCCCTCTGTACTTCACTTTGACAATAAAATAAAAAAGCATATAAACAGTAAAAAAATCACATAAAACATGAGTCATTTCATTATTGTGACAACTTTTATAAAGACAGTAGATATCTAAATGATTTAACATAAACCAGTTTGATAGTATTGAAAGATTTAGAAGATTTTTTAGATGTTGTATCTACTTTGTATTAGCTCATTTAACAAGAAGCTACAAGTAGCCCTGAATTTAATGACAGCTGAAGGTTTTACCAACAAAAATAACAAAACAAGAGAGGTACAACAGGTTGACAATAACTTTGGAAAGGAAGGAAGGACATGGAGGACAGAGAGGGGACGAGATGATGACAAGGTGGGTCTGATGCGAGGGATGACTACCAACATAGCGACAAGATTAAGAGACAAGCTGTTTAAATTGAGATTACCAAGCATGGTAATGAAGTCAAGTTGAAGCAGGAATGTTGAGGGAAAGAAGACAACAGATAGGAGGAAGAAGGGAGGGAGGAAAGGAAAAGGGAAAAGGAAAGGGAAAGAGAAAAGAAAAGGGAAAGGGAAAAGGAAAGGAAAAGATAGGAAAAAGGAAAAGAAAAAGGAAAAGGAAAAGGAAAGGGGAGGGAGGAAGGAAAGGAGGAAGCGAGAAGAAAAATCGATTCCATTGCCACTCATATGAAAGTGTGGCATTATTTACAGTTTATAATACTGGATAGTAATAACAAAAAAAAACTATTACTAAAGGAATAATAGTGAATTGATTTTAGTTTGGATCACAATAAAGTATAATACATGCTTAAAAGATTTTAAAAACACTAAAATAAAAGTAAAATACTAAAAGTGAAGTGATCTTCCGTAGACTGATTTCTCCTTGTCATTTCCCTACTTGTTCCTAAGAGAGTCACATTTCTTCTCTTTTCTCTCCATAGTGAAAACCATGCACCATATACAATCCCCTCTCCCTAAAAGAACACAACTGTTTATCAGATACTAAAGGCAACCCAAAGCACCACCATACAATTTCAACCAATACCGTAAATGGTCCTTAAAATGTTACTGCAGTATTTCTAACTGCTCAGCTAAAAAAATTAGACTCTTTAAGTGAAATATATAGAGTCAACAACCTTCCAGACCACCAAATTCTCTGCATATCCACCGCCTTCTACAACCTTCCTTATACAACACCATCAAGTACTTACATATTTTACAGCTCATTGCAAGTACTAAAAATTCTACTCAGGTTATCCTGCAGTGGGAGGAATAATTCCTGCTTAGAGAATGACCTCTAAGACATGAGAAAATGTACCAAATAGAATTTTAATTAGCACAAAGCTGAAAACAAAGAAGAGAATGTTTACTGAAGTATTCTATGGCTGCACCATGCATGTTAAGGAATGTCAGTGTTTATTGAATAGGCTATAAAATTTATTCAATACATCTGGACAAAGAGCACATTGCTTCCACAGTAAGCCATTCTGGTTCTCAATAACACAGGAAAGATATTTGGGAATGAAAATGGTGTTCCATTTAAGAAACAAAATAAACTGGAAAGAGATGTGAAATATACTAATTATAAAACTTGGAATGAAGAATTTTGTGACCAAGTAGCAAATATATTCAAATAATATTTAACTTTTGGCGGCTAATCACTAAGTCACTAGTCTAGTCCTGCAAATATTAAAGGGAAAACTTCTACCCTGAATTATAGAGTAAATATTTAGTAATGACATAAGTATAAAAAAAAAAACTGACCATGGTTTCAGTCCTGGCAACCCCAAAACAGCTGAAAAAAATACAATTCATTCTAAGCATTGCCCTCAATCCAGGGACAACAGGCAACAGGGTCATAACATCCTACCAAAGGCCAACGAGGTAGCCACGGTAATTAAGATAGAAATACTCATGTCTCCAACAATCACCAGTACTCCTGGACAAATCTGACAACTGTGAACAGTGCATGCGTGCTAAGTCTTCTCCTTGACTCCTCTGGCATTTCAAAAATAACAAAGCTGACCTTCCAGCAATCTTATGCTAACTAACACAACTGCAGTTTTATATCCCTGGGAGATAGGCAACATCAGATTAAGTCACAGCTTAATGGAGTACAGGGAAGGAATTCCAAGTAGAAAGGAAACCAAGGAAGAAATCCAAAGGTTACTGCTATGTCCTTTTCAGAGGCCCTATATATTGGAGATGGGAAGGAAAAACTGGAAGAGTACAAAGGAAGGGGTGACACTGTCCAAAATAGAAATGTTCTCTTTGACTTACGCAACTGTAAACCTTCTGTAATTCACCTTTATAACAATAGAAATTCTTCAAAAGAACGCTTGCATAGAATTCAGAACAAGTAACTGTGAAGTTAAACTCACATACCTATTCACTAGTCTCACTGAATAAACCAGCTGGCACTGGAAGCTACAAAAATCAAGGAAGAATCATTAAGATGTGCCATTTTGTGAACTGTGACAGTCTTCACCTTTCACATTTCTTCAAGTAAAAATTAGGTATAATGTAAATTCATAGCATCTAAAGAGGATTGCAATTCAATGTTATTTCAGGTGGAACAGTTAAACATACAATCTTGTCTTTTCTTCTAGATTTTAATAGACCATAGGACATGGTAACCATTGCTCCTGAGGAGCCAACAATAGGCTCCAACTAAGACAAAAATGAAGTCTTATTGACAAGAGATTTTTTTTAATGGAAACTTGAACCCTCCTATATTTCTTCTTCTAAAAAAAACTGGAGAAATCTCTTTACTCACTTTTATAGAAAATGCTTTATATTTTAACAAACCTACAAAGAAAGATGCATTTATATGAGCAAAGTCTAAGAAAATAAACACTAGTATAGAGGAAAGTGATATTACTTTTTTGCAAATATTTTCCTATTTCTCCTCTACTTCCTAAAAATACTGTATTATAAGAGATGAATCTTTGAGGTATAGTTATATTAAGAAACTTGAAAGACATTCTTAATCATTTCCTGCCAAAAAACTCTGCACAGTCAGCCCTAATATTTTCCATCATTCTCTACTAGCCTAAAGAAACTTCAGCTCAGAAACTTCCTTAAAGGAATAATAATAGCTGCCTTTTTTGCAATTCTAATTCATTGCTGAATCATGTCAACACAAAGTGTTAAAAATTAGCTCCCTTAGTTTACTTGTGCCCATCCATATACATATAGATATACATTATAATATTTAGAAAACCACAGGAAAAGTCATTCCAAACTGCCATTTGATAGTGACTGAAATGAATTCTGGGCATTTACACTCTGGTCGTTCTGCTAGCACCTCAAATGTATATCTCACATCAATTATTTTCAGAACTAGCCCACTCCTCACTCTACCAACTCAATTTTTCTTTGATTCTTGGTGATGTCCTTGTCATCGCATACATTCACAATAGAGAAAACAGGGCTACTTCAAATATTTCATTTAATAGTCACAACCAATGGATCACTACCTCATTTATCCCATTTGTTAAACTGTCCCTCCATTTGTTCAGCAAGTATTTATTTACAGGGTTGGGGTTTGGCTATGAAACCTTGGTTCCAGCTACAGTTGATAGGTGGTTAAGGGCCTGGATGTCATCAGTAGATGAATCTTAGTTGACTGAGTAAAAGGTGGTGGGAGCTGATTGGAGGAAACAGGCCACTGAAGTGACTTTTGAAGGGTATACTTGTTCCCTTGCCCTCATCTCCCATGCTGGTGTGTGCTTTCCCTGTCTCCTGGAAATTATGAAACAGAAAAATGTCATCTCAGTGGAGCAGCTCTCCGTCACAGCTACAGTTATCAACTTGTTGTTGTTGTTAATGTACTATGTAATGTCTTTTTGCTTTTGTGTTTTCCCCCCTATGGTTTATCCCCTGTTGTCACTGTATTTGATTTTGGTTCCCTGGGAATTGTATATATGTTTGTCTGAATTAGGGAAGGGAAAGGGAACAACAAAATGGTGAGACAAAGGACAAAGGGGTAAAACAATGCAACAACAGTGATACTCACAAGACAGTATGTTGGAAATGACCTGTACAACTTGGGGGAGAGGGGAGAGGGAAAGGAGAAAAATGAGAGAGGGGATAACAAGTTCGACAAGAAATATAGTCACTATCTTACTCATGTAACAGTAACTGCTCTCATCACTTTGACAATAACATTTCTGTAAAGAGATTTCACAGAGAAAAAAAAGATACAGTGACTTGCTGTATAGCTGATATTTTATGTTCTCTCTGTAAGAGAAAATATATCTTTTTTCTTTGTTGTGTTCTGAATGTCAAGAACACCTAATGTATAGCAGCAATAAGCATGTAAAATGCCATTACAGATCTCTTCCTAGAGCTGAGAGGTCCACTGGAAATGAAAACAGTGTTTTATTCACCTTAGTGTTTCAAGGTTTCAATACACTTCATGAACTGAATCTTCTCCAGGTATTTTATATGCACTTTCCTTTCCTTTTCCTTCCTTTTTCCTTCCCCTTCCCTCCCCCTTTTTCTGTGTGCCAGGACTGGGGCTTGAGACAGGGCCAGGGCCCACTCCTTAACTATTTTGCTCAAGGATGGCAGTCTACCTCTTGAACCACATCTCCACTTCCAGCTGTTTGCTAGTTAACTGGAGATAAGAGTTTCTATGATGTATCTCCTCAGATCTCAGCATCCTGAGCTAGAATTACAGGCATGAGCCACTAACACTTGGTCTGAAATTCATGTTTCTAAAACATACATGAAAAAAAAAAGGTATTTTTGAAATTTATCTGACTGAATCGCCAGTGGAATAGTTCCATGAGCTCTGCACAGCACAGGACAGGTCTGGATATGATTCATGGCTGCTTCACCTACAGTTTCAGATGATCCTTCCCCAGGTAGTACAAACAACCCAACAGCACCACACAATGGACACTAGGCTCCAAACACAATTTGTAGCTCTTACTTCCCTAGGCCTGGTAATAGCCCATAGGCTAGAGGTCTGACCATTGCTGTGAGACTTTAGATATATGCTACATGCTTTTACTTCATGGTTTTATTGATTGGACAGCCTCTATAGCAAGTTTCATTTCATAAAAGTACGTCATAGAAGATTCATCAGAAAATAACAGCCTTCAAGGGTAAATGTCCTCTGAGTATGATATTTCCTGCCATGTATTTTATCTTGTGAAATCAACATTTGCACTCTATGCTGACTTCCTCACTCACTCTAATTTACTTAATATGTTGTATGCATTTTTAAAGCTGCCTTGAATTCACATTAAAGGAAAAAATTGAACTAAATAAATATACTGGCAATGTTCTAAGATTTTTTAAAGACATAGTTAACATAATATAATTATATATATTTACATATATTATCTACTAAAGTCATAAGTAACTACAGACACTTGTTACAAAAACTCAATCAGTTTTTAAAGCCACAAAATTGCCATTTTATACATTCAATATCTCATTTTTGAAAGCTTTACTTACTTTAATAAACCTATTAAAATCATACAATATTTTATAACCCTTTACATTATTTATTTAATAAGCTGCTCTATAGCAAATACTATTTTTAAGTCAGAGCAGAGCTGTAGCTTTTAGCTATTAAAAATACAATCACCATTTTTGTTATTGTTGTTGTTGTTGGTCATAGGGCTTGAACTCTGGGCCTGGGCACTGTCCCTCAGCTCTTCAGCTCGAAGCTAGGGCTGTACCACTTGAGCCACAGCACCACTTCTGGTTTTCTGGCTGTTTATTGAAAAGTCTCATGGACGTTCCTGTCTGGGCTGGCTTTGAACTGAGATCCTCAGATCTCAGCCTCCTGAGTAGCTAGGATTACAGGCGTGAGACACAGACACCCGGCACAATCTCTATTATCTGTTTGTGCTTTTTCTTTATATACATATATATATGTATGTGTGTGTATATGTGTGTGTGTGTGTGTGTGTGTGTGTATACATATATACATATACATATATACATATATGTATATATATGTATATATACACACACATATATGTTTTTTATTGTAAAAATACTGTACAGAGGTGTGTTTGTGGTTTTTAAACAAGAAAAACTGCAATACTGCAAACTAAGAGTCAAAATTCACTAGTCTAAGTACTCAGACTGACTGATAGTTAAGTAGCATTTATTTTCTTATATATATATTTTTCAGTTTGCTTGACTCAGAATACTTAAAATTGACTAGTGCTTGTTTACCAAGTAAAATTCTCTGCATAAAAGGGAAAAAAAACCATAAAAAACAAGTTCCTGTTTTGGCTACATTCATTGAAATTCATGTGTGTGACTTTTCCACACTGTGTACACAGGCTAAGGCCTCAAATCTGACAAGAGCATACATAGCAGACCCATAGGCAACACCTGCCCTGAGCCAGGCCTATGGACACAAATGCTGCTCACTGCAGGGCCTATTGTTTATGATCTCCTCAGGTTAATTAGTCTTCCAGATGTCAAGTACTTCTTTCATACACTAATGCTTTCTTAACCAAAAGAATCTTAAGAGGAAGAGAGAGGGAGAGAGAAAATGAGAAGGAAAGAGAGGGGGAAGGGAGAGAGGGAGGGAAAGAGAGAGGGAGAGAAGGAGAGAGGGAAGAGGGAGGAAGGGTAAGAGAGAGAGAGGAAAAGAAAAAATGGAACAGGAAAGATTTTATAAGGTTTGTAGCAGACTGCAGTCTGCCCTATATGGTTTAAGACCCCCAGCAAAAATCTGAAACCAAAGAAAGGGGGAAAAAACTATGCTTTTCCTATTCCTACATACTATGATAAAGTTTAATTTATAAATTAGGCACTGTAAGAAATAAAAATAGCTAAAATAAGAAAGAATAACTATAGCAATACACAGCAATAATTTTTTTAACTTTTTAAATATTTCTGGGATTTTCCATTTAATGTTTTGGACCATGAAAACAAATGTGTTTAAGATGCAGGCTACTGATATATAGCCCTATTTTCTTGGTACTGGGGTTTAAGCTAAAAGCCTTGGGCTTGCTCAGCTGGTGTACTGCCACTTTCCAGTTTGACCTTTTACTGGTTATTTCCGAGATGGACTCTAAGTATTCTCTGCCAGAGCTGGCTTTCAGCTGTGATCCTCCAGATCTTTGCCTCTTGAGTAGCTAAGCTTATAGGTGTGAGCCAGAGGCTCATGGTTATACTTGTGAGGAACTCTTGACTCTAAAGTGTTATACTCATGCATTTTAAAATTTATTGGAAAATTGGATCTGCTCCTAAAGCTAGGAGAACTAAAGAAAAGCAGAAGTCAGAGAAAGACTAGGTAAATCAGGTTACCAGAAATGTGTTCTGAAAGCTCTTTTAAGCCTGAATCTATCAAAGCAAGAAATCAGAGTTAACTTATAATCTCATTTAGTCTGGAATCTATGGAAAGGAGAGAAGCTACAGTCCATTTCTGTTGATTGGTTTCATAAATGGGGGAGGACACTGATAGAAGATAGAGTATCATCAATTACTCCTCTACATTGACTTAAATTTCTTCACTTCTTAGCACTATTTGTATACTGCAGAAAAAGCGGAACATTTAACAATTTTTTAAGATATATTTTTGTCCCTCTGCTGGACTGGTGGCCTCAGCAGCCGACATTTGGTGAAACTATGAGGTTGCCAATCAAAGTGAGGTTTGCAGACCACCTGCCTTAGAGCATTTGGGAATGTGTCATAAATGCTACATTAGAACAAGAAAATCAACCTACAGTTCCACAAGATCTCCAAGTTTTTCTGCACAGAAACATTTTAAAACACTGTGTCAGAGCATTTTCTTCTAGTACTAGAGATCCCAGAAGGTGTAATGCAGGTTTTCTAATTAGTCTCTAGGCTAGGGGGTGAGGAACACCTAAAAGACAACAAAGGCGGAGGCTACAATGCTTGATAAGAAATGTTCTCATTAGGGCTGGCAAGGTGGCTCAGGGGTAGAGTGCTTGCCTTGCATGCATGAGGCCCTGGATTTGATTCCTCAGCACCACATAAGCAAAAAGAAAAAAGCCCAAAGTGGTGCTGTGGCTCAAGTGGTAGAGCGCTAGCCTTGAGCTGAAGGGACAGCATCCAGGCCCAGAGTTCAGGCCCCACGACCGCCCCTTCCCCCCCCCCCCCAAAAAAAAGAAATGTCCTCATTACTTTGCCCATGTAATTATAACACCTCTGTACGGTATTTTCACAATTAAAAAAAAAAAAAGACAATCTAGGTGCCTAATCTAGGTGCCAGGTGAGAGCCTTAGACAGTACAAGGCGGAGACATTCACTCAAGTTGGTGGTATCTATAAGGAGAGACTGGGCTTGGAAAATAATAAGCAAGGGAATGGACAATACACTTAGGAGACCTCAGCATAAGTTTACACTAACAGATTTGTAAATTTTAGATAACCTAGCACTCTGGTCAGGTTATAGTCTGAGAGAAATGACATGGTTGAAATTCTAGTTATGGTTACTTAAAAATAGTGAACTCATCAAGCACCTGAAGCTCTGAAAGGGCATAGACTAGAAGCGTGAGAGCACACACTGGTTTGTTGTGAAGTGTACCATCTTTCCCTCCTATGTATACACTTCACTTTTTACACAGATTGAAGATTTAGTTAAAATGTAGGAAAACAAACATTTAAAAGGACTTTTAAAAGAAATTCTTTGAGGAGCTATAGACTTCTATAAAACAGACAAGCTATAAGTTATAGGTGAATTAACATTTTTGTGACATTTGAATTAAGTACTTTCAAAGAGATCGTACTGCACACGCTATTTTTAAAGTTGTTTTGTTAACTAGAAAGTAAGTTTGTCACTGGACAAAAATCAGCATCCAGCAGTGAAGGGTGGTGCGTGTCTCCATGGTCGCCATGGGACGTCCCCTCTCTGGGCCCACAGGTGGTAGGACTGTCACCGGGACAGAAATACAGTATCTCACTAAGGGCATCCCAAGAACACGGCAGCGCAGGACTACTCCTGCCACCAGTAACTGCCTGGACTCAAACCTGGCACTGGTGCCAGTGGCCTCTACTTACTGACAGCCTTCCAAAGAGACAGGCTCTTTCCTATCTCAAAGTGGTCATTTCCCAGGGTCTCAGGAAGATTTAAAAGGATTCTCCTCCCATCTAGGCGATGAACTAGGGGGCTGCCATTTGAAACTGACAAGCAGCACATTGGCACCAGGGAGATACAGCCTGGCGCACGCTGCCCAGGGCCTCCTGGGATTTTGAAATGCTAGTGGCTCGGCCTCCTCCCACAGCTCATTGCTTTAGGAAGATTGAACCCTGCCATCCAATGGTACTGTGGGCATGTCTAATTAGACACTGGCTATTAAAGACGTCCACAGCAAGAAAGCCTCTCCATGAAAAAAAAGAAATTACTAAAAAGGAAGTAAAGTGCCAGGCGCTGGTGGCTCACGCCTGTCACCCTAGCTACTCAGGAGGCTGAGATCTGAGGATCGAGGTTCAAAAGCCAGCCCACGCAGGAAAGTCCCCGAAACTCTGATCTCCAATAAACCACGAGAAAACTGGAAGTGGCACCGTGGCTCAAGTGGTAGAGCTACAGCCTTGAGCTGAAGAGCTGAGGGACAGTGCCCAGGCCCAGAGTTCAAGCCCCATAGCTGAAAAAAATACATATATGTGTGTGTGTGTGTGTGTGTGTGTGTGTGTATATATATATATATATATATATGTTAAGCTAAAAGATCTTACACAAAGGAGTATCACTCCAGTACAAATGATTAATGTAGGTAAAAAGATATAAAAGGAACACCAGGAAGGAATTTCTTTTAAATAACTAAATAAAGGAATGAAAAGAGAACATTTTTGTGAGTGCTCAAACTAATAGTTGGGACATACAAGGACAAAACAATCCAATATGAAAAATGGGGAAATAAAAAACCAGTAAAATGTAGAAGGAAAGCAAGAGAAGGTCTGCTATGGAAAAAAATGTATACAATCCCTCCTGCCCTGTGAGAGCCAACGGGACACAGATGAGAGTGAGGGGCGAGAAGGCGGGCGTCAGAAGCGATAGGGACATTACTCCTACCCATTACAGATGCTCAGGCCACATGAACAAAGTCCTAAATATTAAGTAGAATAATACGAAATCCAAAGGGTACATATGCACGTATCCTCAACAGGTTAGAATCACATGGGTAACAGTCTCTTGATGGATTGTTTCCAGTATTTTTTCTCTTATTTTTCTCTCATAATGGATTACTAAAGTGAAATTGAATGTTATCAAACAAATCTGAGATCCATGTCTAGGATGATACCAACAAAATATCAATTGGTTCTATTGTCACAGAAAGAAACCTTGCTGCTCTCTGTATAGAGACTCAACATTTGACAGTATGCTGTCAAATGCTTGAAGTTTTGATGTTAAATGCAGTTATAACTTGAAAAAAGGTATTTTTAGATTCTAAATCATAAAAATTCAAGCTGGAACCAGTATGGTAGCAAATACTTACTATTCCAACTCTTAGGAGGTGGAAGCAAGACTCAGGATCTTAAGTTCAAAACCAGACAGGGCTATGTAATGATATACCCTGTCTACGAAACAAACCACCACCACCACCAACAGAAATCTCCACCTGGGTGCCTGTGGCTTAGACCTGTAATCCTAGCTACCTAGGAGGCTGAGAACTGGAGGATCACAAGTCAATGCCAGTCCTGGCAGAAAAGCTTATGAACTCTATTCTACATTTCATCAACAAAATAACAGACTGGAGGTATGGCTCCATTAGCAGAGTATCATCTGTGGCAAGAAAGCTGAGTGAGAATATGAGGGCTTGAGTTCAAGATCCAGAACCAGACACACACACCCTGCCCCCCCCACAAAAAAAATTAAGATGGTATCAGGCAGAACAGAGTTCGACTCTTGGCTTAATTCTTGTTAAGAATGAGTCCTTTGGAAGCTGGGCACTGGTGGCTCACGCCTGTAATCCTAACTACTCAGGAGGCTGAGATCTGAGGATCGCGGTTCAAAGCCAGCCCGGGCAGGAGAGACCGTGAGACTCCTATCTCCAATAAACCACCAGAAAACCGGAAGTGGCACTGTAGCTCAAGTGGTAGAGCGCTCGCCTTGAGCTGAAGAGCTGAGGGACAGCCCAGAGTTCAAGCCCCACGACCAACAAAAAAAAAAAAAAAAGAATGAGTCCTTTGGAAAAATTAAAGACAAAGATAAAGAACTTTTTTCAAATAAGCCCTTTCATCCCTGAAATGGGCACCATCCCTTCTATCTTAAAAAGATGAAGTCAGTAAATAGGTACGAAGCTTCCGGCCAGGGAGTTAGAGCAGCAGCAACAGCAGTTTAGGAGATGTACACTTCCAAATAAACAGACCAGTAAACAAACAAAAGTTCTTTCCTTCCTGCAGTCTACATGCTAGGGAAAGGAAACAAAAAATAACTGTGCTCAAATATATATGACATAAAATGTCTAGAAGCTAGTACTTACTACAAAAAAACTTAAAAAATAAGTGCAGGGCAATAAATGGAGGATGCCAATGTTTCAGTGATAAATGGCGGTGAGAAGTGAGCTAGATCTCTTTGGGAATCAATCATTCAAGCATAAATACTATGACACAAAAAGCAAGCTACTAAAAACCAATGCGGGTGATATATAAATGGTGCTTTGTGGTGGTGTCCCAAAGGATTAAAGAAGCTCAGCCTGCTGTGAGAATCTTATCTGGAAATGCTCTCACAACTCTAGTTCATTCTCCAAGCTAGTCTTAACTCCTCCTCAGTCTATCAGAGAATGGTGCTCATTAAGCACAGCTCTTCCCTTTGATGTGGTAGCAGCAACCATCAACACCAGGTTCACCAGAGAACTCAGATGGTTCCCTGGACCACTTCTTCATTCCCCACACGGCTTATTTTAGTTATCTACTATCTACCTTAGTATTCAAACAAAACTTCTCTGAGATAAGGGATTTGTGTGTCAACTCCAAACTATGTACTATCTTATCTATCCCTGGGCAGAGGAATATCTGACCCATAAAAGTAACTGAGTACAAGCTGAATAAATGAAAGCAACAATTAAGAATTGTTTTGTTCTTTTTTCAGAAAGAAACCACAGTCTGGAATATCATTAACAAAAGAAGTCAGAAGTCAGAGATTTAACATTTGCAATTTTGAAGATTGGAGAACAACTCTAAATCTAAGTGATCTGCGCAAGGGTGTGATATAGCAGAAGCTGCACAGGACAATCCCTTAGCAAGTGAGCCCAAGAACCTGGATGCGCCACCTCTTGAGTGAGCCTGTGAGTCTGTCTCTCTACTGGTGACTGGTCACATCTCTATTGAGCAGCCTACTTTCTATAAATGAGACTCAAGGACTCAGGACTCAAAGACTCTGTCACATATAAATAGCCTTCCAAATACTCATTTCTAATCTAATCATTAGAGCTCAGTCAGTGGTCAGGGTGCAGAAATGGTTAAGAGATTTGCGTTTGCTGCAAGCTGAGTGAGTGGCCTGCATAGGTCTCTGCATGTTCTCATGCTTCCGTCTCCTGATATATAGAATAATATCTTTCCAAATTACTGTTAGGAGCAAATGAGGCACTGAACATTTAATTGCTTTGTAATCTAAAAAATTATTTAAAATATATTATTTTTCAAAATAATTAAGATTTTTTTGTAAAAATTCTAGGCTTACAAAATACCTGGAATTTATATTCATTTTAAGTATGTAATGGAGAATGAATCATTATTTCTAAGATATAATTCATTTTACCATCATGACTAAAAAAATTATACAGTATTTAAAAAGCAAAACTAAAATTATCTTCTCGGATGTCAAGACTCTTTAAAAGAAAAACAAGACCAAAAATAAGTATTTCAAATTTAAATATTTATCTGGAACAATAATGTATCAACAGAATAGAACAGAGTTGAGAATAACCTATCTATCATGTATAGGTTATGAAGGGTGCTATTACCATCCAATAGAGAAAGAAAAGTTTTCTCAACAAATGGCATCTACATAGGTACCTGCCAAAAAATGAAGTTCAACCCATACCTCACACTATACAAAAATAACTGAACTGGATCCAAGACCTAAAGTAAGAAACTAAATCTCTAAACTCTCAGAACAACACACCAGTAAGAAGTTGATGATCTTAGATATGATAAGAGAGTCTTACATATGATATCAAAAGCAGAACAACAAAAAAAAAAAAACTATCAAAGACTGGGCAAAGGGAAGTGCCTAGTGGGTGATGTCTGTAACCTTAGATGTTTAGGAGGCTAAGATCTGAGGATCATGGTTTGAAGCCAGTCCAGGCAGAAAAGTTTATGAGACTCTTAGCTCCAATTAATCAGCAAAAAGTGGAGGTATGACTCAAGTGATATAGCACCTATCTCGAGTGAAAGAGAACAGAAGGCCCTGAATTCAAGCCCAGTACTGCCACCTGCACACACGCGCGCGCACACACACACACACACAGCCCTGAATTCAAGCCCAGTGCTGCCACTGTGCACGCACGCGCGTGAACACACACACACACACACAAAGCAAAGGCCAGAGGCAGTGGTTCACATCTTTGCTTATCCCTCCCAAGGCCAGCCAACTTCCAGACTGTAAAGAGCTTGCCTGTGAGATTTCCATTAATACACAATCTGACCTACTCAGAGCCCACCCCAATCCTCCTCCTATGCCCTGACTAAATATTCCACCGTCCAGGTAGAATATCTCAATAGCTATGTACATATGACCATATAAGATGACACTAAGCAAAATGAACTCCAAGATATAGACACAAGAGGTTTTACTTTGTTCTTGTTGTTTTTAATGTATTATGTGATTTCTTGTTTCTTTTGTGTGTTCTTCCCCCTATGGTTTATCCCTGTTGTCACTGTATTTGATTTTGGTATCCTGGTATTGTATGTAGGTTTATCTGAACTAGGGAGGAGAAGGGGAACAACAAAATGGTGAGACAAAGAACAAAGGGGAAACCAATGCAACAGCGATACTCACAAGGTAATATGTTGAACATGAACTTTACAACTTGGGGGGGGATGAAGGAGGAGGGAAAGAGAGAGAAAAAATGAGAGAGGGGGGGTAACAAGTTGGACAAGAAATGTACTTATTACCTTATTTCTATTATTGTAATCCCTCTGTATATCACCTTGACAATAAAAATAATAAAAAAGTAATAAAAAAGACACATACATTGAAAAGATATGTTAGGTGGGCATATGTTAGGTGGATTTCAATGCTGAAGGTTTTAAAGAACTTTATTCGTATTCCATATGGATTGTAATCAGCTAACTCTACCCACTTCAGAATTTCCAAAAGCAGAACAAGAAAGCAACATCTGTTGGTTCCAGCTGGGTAGAAATAGAGCACTTTTTAAAAATAAAATTTTAGTTAAAAATCTATGAAATTAAAATGGAAGGCGCAGAGTATAAGCTGATTATTACCAGACCATTACTTTAAGAACAAAACAAAACGGACACATCCAAGAACCCTTCTTCCAACACCAAGGTGTTTTCAATTTACTGAAAGCTGACAGGTACTTAAGAAATAGTCTGAATGCATTTCTGGTATCTCTATTTCCTACTTTTGAGAGTAAAACAACTTATATGTACATAAAATTTAAACCAATAGCTTAGGAAAAAGACATTTAAACAACAAAATTTAGACTATTCCAAAATATAGTGATCATTTCTTCAAGAATTTCTTCATCCAGATTAGATAACTATCTTGTCACTCATTTCCACATCTAAATTACCCATAAGTTCTGATAGCTGTCTTCACAAAAGTCCCATCATCTCAATCAATTATCAGTTTGCCATACAGCTCTAGCACTCTTCTAAAATAAAAATTTGGCTACATCAATATCCACGTAAACTTTCCCATGGAGTTTTCACTGAACTTACAGTAAATACAGACTGGTTACTGTGATCTACTTTGGCCTAAATAATTTCTTCAACTGCATTACAGTCTATTCTCCTCTTTGCACTCAACATCAGAGTCAAACTGGATTTCTCTCAGTTCCTAAAATATGCTAGGTTCTCACAGTCTCACATGGATATTTTTTTTTTTTTTTTTGTCGGTTGTGGGGCTTGAACTCTGGGCCTGGGCGCTGTCCCTCAGCTCTTCAGCTCAAGGCGAGCGCTCTACCACTTGAGCTACAGCGCCACTTCCGATTTTCTGGTGGTTTATTGGAGATAGGAGTCTCACGGTCTCTCCTGCCCGGGCTGGCTTTGAACCGCGATCCTCAGATCTCAGCCTCCTGAGTAGCTAGGATTACAGGCGTGAGCCACCAGCGCCCGGCTCACATGGATATTTTTAAACCTTCAGAATTTAGAATAAATGAGAATCATTTGCAAACCCCTCCCCCATTCTCAACTTAGCTAAAGGCTCTGAGGATAAGCCCTTACACAATGATCACACTTCTTTAAAGCAGTTAACATAGTTACCATGTAGGCATATCTATGTAATTATCTAATGACCATATTCCTTACTAGAGTACACATTTCACATGGACTGAGCTAATTAATTAGTCTATCATGCTCACCCCTAATTCTCCACATCCACAATGCATTTGATAACTTTGTTTGAAAGAAAATTAAATTCTAATTCAACAAGAAAGGAGGTATAAGGCAAAAATCTCTTAGAGTGAAACTTCCAATTTATCCTCTGAGTTTATAGCATAGAGAATCTCTGGAAGTTTTATTCATGGAGACTTTTTGAAATCTGCACTACTAGAAGGTATGCATATATACCCAAAAAGTTGTTGTTGCTGCTGCTGGTGGTACTGTTCTGTTTGTTGCTTAACATTTCTGTTCTATGGTTTGAAATAGACAGTATTCCCCCAAATCCCAATACCAAAGCACTGGCCCCAGGGTAGAAGTAATAGAGGTGCTATGGACCTGTGAGGAGTAAGTCTTCTGGAAAGATCTTTGGATCACTGAGGCATGTCTGTAAAGGAGATTGTAGGACTTACATTTCTTAGTCCTCGCTTATGATTTCAGTGTTTTGTGCTGACACCGCCCATTACTTCACCAGAGTGTCTTCACCAGAGGCTCAAAGCAATAGGGCCACCTGATCTCAGATCAAAACCCCAGAACTGCGAGCCAAACAAAAGATGAATTTTGACAGCCAGAAGGAGGATGAGCTTTGCTTTGTAAAATACAATTAAGCAAGGAGTTAATGACATTGTTAGGTCTACCTAAATACAGAGCTGGCCTATTCATTAATTCACCAAGTATTAATTGGGTGACCAATATGTACCTGGTGGTTTTCCAAACATTAATTATACTGATGTAGATTGTGACCCAGGGTCTTTCTTTAGATGTGGGAATGACAAGGCAGTGAAAACATTAATTTCTAAATTATCTCAGAATAGCATAATATGTAGATTAATTTAAACTGAGATTCCTATTAATTAGCAGTTCTACCTTTTGCTATATCTTGCCTGTAAGTTCTTCAGAGGGAAAAAAACCTTATTTGGTTGATTACTAATAATAAACTTATTATCACCTAGTATAATAGCTAATATGTAGAAAACATTCAATGCCACTTTCTAAAGGTAGGGAGGCAAAAAAGTAGAAAGGAAGAGGAAGGGAGAGAGGCAGAAAAGGGGAAAGAGGAAGAGAGGGAGAAAGAGAAAAAGAGAGAGAATATGCTAACTTGCTTTTCTCATTGTACCAAGCCAGAATCTAGCCGTGAGCTTTGTACATACTACTAGCACACTGTTCCTAAGCTTTCTTGCTTACAGCTGATGCTCTACCACTAGAGCCATGCTTCTAGCCTTGCTTTTTTATCAAAAATTTTATTTTATTGTAAAGGTGATGTACAGAGGGTTACAGTTACATAGGTATGGTAATGAATTCATTTCTTGTTGAACATTGTTACCCCTTCCCTCGTTTTTCTCCCACTTCTCCTACCCCCAACTTCCCTCTCCCGCAAGTTGTAAAGTTCATTTCCAACTGAGTGTCTTGTGAGTTTGATGCTGAGTTAGTTCACACTTTGCTCTCTGTCTCACCATTTTGTTATTCCCCTTCCCTTCCCGAGATCAGATAAACTTATATACGACACAGAGTAAATGTTGCTGTGGGGTTTTTTAATCTAGCCTTGCTTTTGGCTGGTTAATTGGGGGTAGGGTCTAACATACTATTATGTCTGGAGTATCTGTGAATCAAGATCTGCCAGATCTCAGCCTGATTCTAATGCCGTAGGCATGAGCCACCAGTGTCTGACATATATCTCTTTCTCTAATAAAGTTAGATGTCACAAAAGTCAGATCATATTGATTGCTCTTTCAACTGAACTATCAACATTTGGTCAGTATCTGTATCTTGCTCTGTAAGACAATGTGGAATGCAGGGAAATCTAAGAATTTAGACCACTGACAGCAAATAAATTCCACTGCTTGTATTCATTTATATATCAGGTATGATTCCACCATTGTGATGGTCTTCACATTAAAGCTCTTTTTATATCCTCTCTAGGTCAAAGTACAACACTTTAGAGGATTTCTATGAAAAGCTTGAAAAATTTACTTACAAAATTTAACAAAAGTAACGAAAGAAAGAAGGGCCACAATAAATGCTTTTGTCCATTCTACTTGGTAACTAGGGTGATAAAGATGATTTCCTCTTCTAAAGTACCATTTTGAACAGATTTTGTATATTCATTTGGTGTTGTCATTTAAGAACACTAGAATAAACATATCCAAACATGTAGCTAGCGAATAACACAGACTAGACCAGTCATTGAGAGTAACTTACAGGGTCGGCAGGCCCGCAGAACTCTCGAAACGTCTTGGCAGGGTTACTCTGTTGAATCTCCAGAGCCACACAAGGGCCAGAATACATTTCTGTCACCATCTCCTATGACACGTATTATAAAGGAACACAAGAGAATCAGTACAATTAGGTAATATTTTACTCCTCCTTTTTGTTGTGTTACCATCCCACTAATCTCCAAGTGCTAAAGACCTCTGACTTCTTCCCACCTGTATCCCATACACTGAGCAGTTTCCAAATTATGTCCACTTTTCCTGAAAGAATTCTTTTAGATATAGTCCTTCATCTCCATCCCTATCATTTTAATGGAATACTTCACCACCTCATATTTCCATTGTCTGAAATTATCTTTTAGTATATTTCACTTGGTCCTAGAAACTAAACAAAATACACAAAGCAAGTTTTTGGACTGGATGACAGGAGGTATGTACTGTGACTCCTGGGAGAGGGGGGAAATGAGACGAGCAAATGATTGGTCCACTTTATTGCCGGCAAACAATTCCCAGGGAGGAAGGAGAGACACAGGGTATGTGAGAACACACAATAGAGTCCAACACTGCCACTGCACTAAAGATACAGGGATGAAGTAGAGTGAGGACAGTGTAAATAGAATTTTCAGGACAGAGTAACAGAAAGACAGGATGGGAGGTGCCCAGATCCTAAGACTCTGATTTTCAGTCTTCATGACATTGAAGTACACTGACATAGAAGCCTAAAGGGCCCAATTCTTTACAGGAGAGGAAGGAATAAAATGTCCCCTCCACCAAAAAATTAATTTCTCTACTTTTCCTGTTTTCTTCCCATCTTCCCATCTTCTTTCATTTTCTTCTCCTTTCCTTCTCTTTTGTATCTATATCTATCTCTCTATCCCCTCACTCACTTTCAATGTGATAACAGATGACATCAAAAATAGATGGAAAGGCTGTTCAAAATGTATAAAGTGGAAAGAAAAACATGTTGAGCAAAGAACTCCATCAAACGTATGTTTCATTAAAAGTTGATCCACATGAATTTTTGGACTACTTTTTCTATTTCCTTGAAGAATGAGGTTGGGATATTGGCAGGTATAGCACTGAATTTGTAGATAGCTTTTGGAAGTATTGCCATTTTCATGATGTAAATCCTCCCCTATGACCCAGCAATCCCACTTTTAGGCATTTGCCCAAACGATCACAAAGCTATACTAAGCACAACCATGTTTATCGCAGCATTATTCACCATAGCTAAGATATGGAACCAACCCAGATGCCCCTCAGTAGATGAATGGATCAAGAAAATGCAATAGAGAATTCTATGCCTCCAACAGAAAGAATGACACTGTCCCTTTTGTTAGGAAATGGAAAGACCTGGAAAAAATTATATTAAGTGAAGTAAGCCAGACCCAAAGAAACATAGGTCCCATGGTTTCCCTTATCTGTAATAACTAGTATATGTCGAGAACAAGCAGAAGATGTCAAAAGCTATGTATATATGATCATATAACCTGATGCGAAGCAAAATGAACCCCAAGATAAGGACACATGAGGTTTTATCTTTGTTGCTGTTCTTTTTAATGTACTTTTAATCTACTATGTAATTGTTTTTGGTTTCTTTGTATGTTCTTCCCCCATGGTACAACCTCTGTTGTCAGTGTATTTGATTCCAGTGTCCTGCATCTTGTATATACATTTTTCTAATTTGGGGAGGGGAAGGGAAATAAAATGCTGAAATAAGATACAGGTTGACCCGCTGTAACAATGAGATATACAAGACACTATGTTGAAAACGAACTTCACAACTTTGCAGGGCAGGGGGTTGGGGGAGGGGAGAGAGGAAATGGGGAGGTGGGGAAGAAAGAGATGTTAGGAGAAAAATAAAGGAGGGTATAACAATGCCCAATAGGAAACAGACTCATGACCTTGCTCATGTAACTGTAACCCCTCTGTACAGTATTTTTACAATAAAAATATATATTTTAAAAAAGATTAAAAAAGTTGATCCAAAAAAAATTAAGTCATCCTAAGTTTTAATTAAGAAATAAGGTTTTTTGTAGGGTTTTCTTTTGCAATTTTTTCGTGAGAACAGGTTGCAGTAAGATAATACATCCTCGATTATGATAGATAGATAAATAAATAAATAAATAAATGGCAGGAATTCTCCCTGCCTTTTAGCATCTGTCTGGATGACTTTATACAAAATAAACTCATTTGCTCTCAAAGGTGTTGAATGAAAAGGCGCACGGGACTATGGAGGGGTGAGATGTAGTAATGGAAATCTGAAGGCTTAACAAACAACCTGGTAAGGAGAAACTTTTTGAAAAAGAAAGAAAACATGTTTGTTTCCTTTATACTCATTTACTGACCTAAGCGAGTTGTGTATGTGATCATTTGATTCAGTTATGTCCATCCTCACCAGAATATAAGCTCTATGGATGTTTTATCACTGATGGTTACAGTATATCATATATATTCAATGTATCTCTGGTGAATTCATGATAAAAACAAGAAATTGTCATCCAGCAATGTACACCTAAGTTGCTTCTATACCTTGGCTCTTGTGAATAATGTTGAAATAAACACAGCATGCAGGTAAGTTTCCACATTCTGATTTCAATTTGAGTGTGTATATACCTAGAAATATGTATTACACACACACACACACACACACACACACACACACACGCATACCTAGAAATGGAATTGTGGATTATGTATGGAAATTCTAGTTTTTGTTTTTTTAAGAAATTCTCACTCTGCTTTCTAAAACAGCTATAGTAATTTCTACCCCTATCAGCAGAGTGTAGGGTCTGTTTCTCCCAAGCTCGTTATTGTGGGTTCACTGAGCTTTGGCCCTTTCACTCAGCCTCAGGTCAGACACTTGCCACCACATCCAGCTCTTCGCCCATTTTTAAACCCTCTTATTTTTTTTACTTTGCAATTCCTTTTTCTGAGTTTCTTATATATTTTAAATATTAACCTCTTATCAGATATACAATTTGCAAATCATACTTTAAGTGATACTTACCTTACGCTTTAGATTGAATACTTTGAATGATTATAAATTATACTGAAATTCCAAGGATCTGAGACACACAAATTGTTTTCAGTACTATGATTTTTCAATTTACGATAATACTTACATTATAATCAGTTACTACTCCTTTATAAACTTCATAGAATTCTTCAACATTAACCTGATCCATATTGAACTGTACCAAAAAAAGAAAAAGAAAACATAAGCCAACTGGCCAAACAAAGAAAAAGAAGCTACATTTAGCCCTCAACAATTATCATCCCTTGGATATATTCTGCTTATAAGACAGACAGACAGACAGACAGACAGACAGACAGACAGACAGACAGACAGACAAGACAGACAGAGAGATACGGTTTTACTCTCTAGCACAGGCAGAACTAGAATTCATTGTCACCCTTCCTCAGCCCTCCAAGTGCTGGGATTATAGGTCTGTGTCACTATACTCAGCTTGTTCTTTAACTTTTAAAATGTCAATCTCTTTCCCCACATTTTATTAGCATCAGTTAGTTCTGTGAAGGGATTCCTGTTTGACTATCTACATATGCCGACCACAAACCTTAACTCTCCTCTCTTCCCATCCCTCTCTCTCATCCCCTACTTAAACCAAGTTCAACAGCAAACTTTGCATCATTACACTTCACAGAAGAACACATGGTATAAAGAGTTAGCTGACCACTAAGTGCAACAGACAGAGATCACTGAGAGGTTAATGTGTGAGGTTCTATGCATGAATCACCTTATTTAATCTTCACAGTATATATCATGGCAAAGGTGCTGTGACTGGTGCAAATTTACAGTCAGGGCTACCAAGACCCAGAGACCCTACATCTCCCCACACTGGCATTTGGCCTCCAGGAATCTGACTCACTGAACATGCTTTTAGCCACTACCCTACACTGCTCTGAATAAAGCCTCATTCTTGATATGATAAAAAAAAAATCTATGTCATAGAATGCTTGTTGGTTGATTAACGGTACAAGAAGAAAGGTGACTAACCAACGTCTAGTGCTTCAGATTTTGTAGTGGGGATGAAAAACAACTCTATTTTCCTCTTAAGCTTCCAGAAAAATCCCCACTCTGGTGTATAACAAAACACTTAAAGATGTCATCTGGGTATCCTACTAATCTTCAGAAACAATAGTAAATAATAGCAAGCTTACAGAGTGAGTCTAGAACAAATCATTCTTTTCAATTCAGACAGGCTTTAAATTTAGTTAGAAATAAAAATTTCATTAGGTCTAGGAACTCAAAACTTAATTTTAAAAAACAGCCTCTGATTTTCAATTTTATTTTCTTCTACTGTTTATTTTTGCCAACGTTGAATATTACTGAGAAATTCCTGCCTACATAGTTATTAAAGAAGAATGTAGCCTCATAGATAACCCTGCTATTAGAGGGAGGGAATTCTGTTTCAGTTCTACCTTTCAACCATGTAACCTGTATTATTAATGCAGCAAAATAAAAGCAGAAGAGATAATATATTAAATACTTAGTAATTTGTTCAGGAAACTCTGATCATGGCTATTTAATCTGAAGAATAGCCCATTTACTCAGAATGCTCATGTCTTAGATGAGAAAATTGAGAATAAGAATGCTTGAAATTTGCCAGTCACATATCTAGAAAACAGCTGATCTCAGATTTAGAAATAGATTTTTTTTAATTTTGAAACTCAATAGCTAC
This sequence comes from Dipodomys spectabilis, assembly GCF_019054845.1. Classification (NCBI taxonomy): domain Eukaryota; kingdom Metazoa; phylum Chordata; class Mammalia; order Rodentia; family Heteromyidae; genus Dipodomys; species Dipodomys spectabilis. The sequence goes on from NW_024870696.1 coordinate 25,837,905, forward strand.
ACGTCATTACATTATCATGCTTCTAACAGATTTAATTAATAATAGTAATAATAATAATATCATTACCTACTATGACTAATCACTGTGATAGATTGTAGGCCAGCATTAAGGTCAATATTTAAAACTATAATTCCTATAATTATAATTTTTAAATTAATCTTACATCTTCTGATATTTGGAAAACCTTACCTATATTATAAAGGATTTTTTTAATTTAATTTTATTGTCAAGGTGATGTACAGAGGGGCTACAGTTACATACCTAAGGAAGTGAGCACATTTCTTGTAAAACATTGTTTTCCCCTCCCCCTCAACCCCCACCCCCAAGTTGTACAGTTCATTTCCAGCATATTGTGGGTATTGCTGTTGCATTGGTTCGCCATTTGTCCTTGGCCAAAACAGTAGGGGAAAAACAAAGGAGGAGGTAACAATGCTTGATAGGAAATGTACTCATTACCTTGATCATGTAACTGTAACCCCTCTGTAGAGTACTTTTACAATAAAAAAATGTATTTAAAAATAATAAAGTAACTGCTACTGCACCTAAAGAAACTCCTGGCTGATGGGACCTAAAAGGCCATTTCTCCTAGGTGCCAGTATCCTCATAGGAGATGCAGAGTTCTAATTCTCAGATTCTACTTGGAGTGGAAGGACCAATCACTTATACTATTCCATGCAAGGTTTCAGGGCCAAATTTTACCCTCTGCATTGTGTGCAACTTTTATATAAGGCAAATTAGAATTATGTGAGTTTGGGGTAGGGTTAGAGCTTTGAAAAATGTGTGAGTCAATCATGAATTAACTATGTATTCATTTTACTTGGCCAGAATAGTATTTGACGTACATGACATTATAAACTGCCTTTGTTTTTGGTTCTTTTTATATACAGGTTTAGTTTACAAACCTACATGTAGAATGGCTTATATGGAGTGTCATGCTCCAAAGAATAGACCTATGAGACCAAAAATGATCTAGGCTTTTTTTAATCACAACATGAAACTTTCAAAGTTAGTACCCATTCAATATAGGAAATGGACTCTGGTGTCGTATGACCAATCAAAACATCTGTACTTTGCTTCGGACCTCATTTTAGAACAATAATGTGCCTTTCTGGTTGTCCTGCATCGGTTATATGATAAATTTGCATTCCTGAAACATATACCAAATCATGGTATTTCAGTGACTAGCACATTGCCTGGCGCACAGTATGCGCAGCTGTGTGCGTGAGTGAATGAGGGAGTGCAGAAGCTTGTTACATGGCCCAGGGAAGCCAACTGGCGCGGGATCACAAACTCATCCCAGGCAAACTAATGACGCTAATTTATTTTTACCTCACACTAAGTAATGCCTGATAAAGACACTAATGCTCGACTTATAAAACATTAGCACAGTGCTATGCACATAGTTAGGTGCTTAATGTTGGATGAACAGATTTGCAACACTTGACATAATTCCACCTGACTACTTGTACATTTCCAGTTAGCATAGATACTGTAAAATCCAAATACACCTTCAATTTTGTTTTCCTGAAAGTATGGCATCTAAAATATTTGTATAAGATCCTTGTCACAAATGATCTGAATGTTTGTATTTTCTTTTGGCTTTGATATTGGCTGAAAAATGTGTCTCTTCATCCTATGTATTGTTAATGGAACATGCAACTCTACTAAAAATGACAAGAACTTCTCAATGATCATTTGTCTGAAGCCATTACAGGAACTCTTGGGTGGATTCATGTGGTGTAGCAGTTACTGGACCTCAAGAAGTCAAAAGACTTCGCGTAAGTATCTTCCCGTAAAAAAGAAATGCTAGGCTCCAAGTTCATATGTACATTGTTACAGAGCAAAGTAAACTGAAATTGGCTACTATTTTTTATATATAATAACTCTGCAAAAGCCCATTTTTGAATACTAATATTTGACATGGTTAATTCTTATTAATTTGTTGTAATTGTTTATTGTTAATAATGCAAATAGATAATTTTTAATTATCCACAAGTAACATTTCACTATTAATGGTTTGAAATGGTTGAAAAGCAAACCAATTTGAAATAAAATATAAACATGTGCCATTGTATTATAACACTACATACTTTCTTGACAGTTAAATTAAAAAAAAATGTTTTTGTAGCATGTATTGTATATGTTTATAGTATATGTAGTAAATAAAAATATAGCCAAATATATAATAATAAAATAAAATAAAAATTAACTTGCTGGGGCTCTGTTCTGAAAACTAAATTGTTTATCTGAGTCTCATGATATTTTGGCACTTGAATTATTGTTAAATGCACCAATGAATAAAGGTCAAAGGTATACTGCTATCAAAATGTGAACTGCTGGGTTTTTTTCAGCTAAGGGCATCCTGCGGGTGTATAAGCAGGGAAATTCTGAGCAAGTATATAGGCTTGAGACCCAGTGAAGGAGGTGTCCAGACAGAGAATCTGAAGTATACTAACTCTAAAGGAAGAGTCTAGAGCCCAGTACCACCAGATCAAGGGGAAATAAGTGAACTGATTCCCTTCCATCATTATCAACTAGTTAAAAATGCAGAAGAGAGAAAAACCCCTGACATTCTGTACTTTGAATCTATGTTTCACTTGTAAAAACTTACTTATTAGAACTAAAAGTTTTGGACTGAAGTTTTAAGAAATTTACAAACTTCCCTTGCAAGCTTAAATGAGTATACTAGGTAAATTTTCCTTTTCTCAGTTAAATATAGTTATTGAATTCAGTATGTGAGTCCACTATTTTTGAAACATTGAGTTCATAAGTACACTTGAATACTGAGTTTAAAACATTTTAAAAGAAATTATTTAAAAGAAATTCTAATTAATTATGGCTCGTGGGTCATTGCAAACTATGTACCATCTGCATAGCTGAAACTTCAAAGCCTCCATCACGAATACTCATCAAGATCTTTCCCAACAGTCCTGAAAATGAAAAATAAATGGACATAAGGCAAGATATTTAAACCATTTTAGTTTCCTAGAAATACCACGCTTCAATGTCAAATTATTTTGCTTATACTCTATAAGCAGCACGTTCTTTTTAAAAGAAAGAGTAAATCTGGAATAACGAGAATTACAATTAATCCTTAGACGGCCCTCAGTGAATGCTTCAAGACTATCAGTGACAGCCCTGAAGCTAACAAAAAATCTTTTAAGATACTATTTTTGCCTAAAAGGCCACAGAAGACTAGTGATTTAAAAATATGAAAAATAAGTCATTTTAAAATAACTCTTAAAAATGAAATGTCAAAACAGTGGCCACAGAAGGAAATCAAAGAGCAGTTCTAAGAAGGAGAAAAATGAAATTATAAAAAGGTAGACAGAAACTTCAAGGGAGAATGAAAGCTGAAAGGTGCCTGACAGCATAGCAAGATGGTAGGTCCACATAAGGCAGGAGAAAAGACACAGCCCTGGGAAAGTGTGTGTACGGCTACAGGGCAGCGAGAAGCAAGTCAGAAAAGAAAAGCAAAACAGAAAAAGACAAGAGACTTAATCCAAACTAATGAAGGTCTTAAATGCCAGCATGAGGAATTTGAGCTTTATCTCACAGATGAGTGGTTTTTAAAATGGGGTCTGCCTATTCTAAAACTGCAGGGCTGGCTTAAAGATCCTATTGATTTCTTATAAAAATCTAAGTTCTTTTATTTATCTATTCATTTTTGCAAAGCAGTTAAGACTTGTTTTTTTCCTGCTCTCTCATGGTATTGAGTCATCTGAAAGTTCACTTAGATATTACCACGTATATAGTGCTTTATATACGTTTTTATTTTACTAACTTACTGTAGCTAATTAGTGCTATTTTAGTTGCAGCAGGCTGAGGGATGGAGGAGAAAAAGACAGGTAGATGGATATGTTTCTCAAATATCACAATTGTATCAAGCAAAGGCCAACTGATTTAGCTGTGAAAACAAAGGTTTCCCAGAAGTTTGAAGATTTAAAAACAGCAGCTAACTGAGTCAATGTTATAGAACCTGCACATGCCTAAATCAAATCTGAACCCTAGTCATTTTGAGCTGGTTTTGAACAATATTTCTTGTCATATTAATATTACTAACTTGTATAGTATTCATTGGATACTATATAATGGATCCATAAGTTACTTTAGCTATACTTAGGACTTATTTAAATTGCATTACAAAAAAATAATTTGTTAACATCATGAGTTCATGGCTTGCCTTGAGCTGAAAAGCTCAGGGACAGCGCCAGGCCCAGAGTTCAAGCCTCACAATCGACAAAAAAAAAAGTGGGGGAAATAATTATTTGGATAAAAAAATGTTAGATAGCATGTTTAGAGACAAAGACTGATAAGCATTTGAGGCAATAACATATACAATGGTATACATGAGGCCCTATGTTCAGTGCCTAGTGACACACACACAAAAAAAATCTTTATGGAGATCAGGAAATGTTTCCAAGGGCACACAGAGGAGAAATATCAAAGAAGTGTAAGCTATTCCCAACATTACACATTACAATCATCTTTGCCAAGTGCAGTAAAACTTCATTGAGCTCATTCCCATGGCTCTGTCTAGCTTCTGTTTCTTCTAATCCAGTCAAAGGGTAGATCCTGTATACTACATCATTACAATACATCATTAAACCCTAAGGTGACTGATGTAAACATTATAGTTGCTAGATCCTGGGCTTTGGCTGTCTAGCAACAGGTGTTATTTTATTTCAATCAAGTGTGAAGAGTACATTCTGATATTAAAAGATAAAAGACACAGTGACTTTCCATTGTTTGGTCTTTAATAGACAAACCATTATCATAAAAGCGCATAATTAAGCTAAGAATGAATTTAATCCTTCATCCAACAATCAATCAAGAATTCATGGGGCTGAGAAGGTGGCTCAGTGGTAGAGTGCTTGCCTTGCATGCATGAGGCCCTGGGTTTGATTCCTCAGTACCACATAAGCAAAAAGAAAAAAGCTGGAAGTGGCGCTGTGGCTCAAGTGGTAGAGCGTTAGCCTTGAGCTGAAGAGCTGAGGGACAGCGCCCAGGCCCAGAGTTCAGGACCCATGACCAGACCCCCAAAAAAAAACTACAACAAATCGAATGACTAAAATACGTAAATAACAGTGGAACGTGATAAATTACATAGGAACCTACTCATTAACATACAGAGGCCGAAGGAGGCTATATCGTATATTAAGGCTCAATGACTATGGACAGGTGATCATATTAATAGTCTATGACATGAACTCCAAGAAAAGGAAACAAGAGACATTCTTTTTTTTTTTTTTTTTTGGGTCCGGTCGTGGGGCCTGAACTCTGGGCCTGGGCACTGTCCCTTAGCTCTTCAGCTCAAGGCTAGCGCTCTACCACTTGAGCCACAGCGCCACTTCCGGCTTTTTTTCTTTTTGCTTATGTGGTGCTGAGGAATCGAACCCAGGGCCTCAGGCATGCAAGGCAAGCGCTCTACCACTGAGCCACCTTCCCAGCCCCACAAGAGACATTCTTTAGTTGGCATTGTTGCTGTTTTTGTCTTCTTTTCCTTTTGTCTTGTTTGTTTGTATTTGGGATGGTAAGGGAGGGCACATAAAAAGTAGAACAAGGATGAACAAATACAACGGTGATACTCACTAGACACTATGTGGGTGGGGATGGGAGGGAAAGACCAGGAGAGAGTGAGAAGGGGAGACTTGGTTCAAAAGGAATTGTACTGATTGTATCTGATTCATGTACTGAGACCCTCTGTATATCAACTATACAATAACAATTTTCAAAAAAGAAAGAGGGGGCAGGAGGGCTGGGAGGAGCCATAGCAAGATAAAGAAACCAGTCTGCCACTATGAATATAAGACATACATTAGAAAGTAGTTCTAAAAGTTAAAAAGAAGGAGGAGAAAAATGAGGGAAGGGGTAACAAGTTTGACAAGAAATGTACTTATTACCTTACTTATGTATCTGTAACCCCTCTGTACATCACCTTGACAATAAAAAAAAATTGTACTCAAAAATAAAAGACTTTTCTAACAATGTGCCTGAAGCCATGCCAATACCCACAGACCTTACTGAATCTGCTCCTATCTGTTAATATTTCAATCTTGAATTCAGACTCCCTCAATGAGGTTTTACTATTGTTGACCCAATAATGTCACTATTCTTACTGGAAAATTTTATAGTAAATATACTGATGACTTTTTTTAAAAGTTAGGTATCTTTTAAGGTAAAGACAAAGGTAAGTGTGATACAAAGATATGGTATCCTTTAACATACACAAAAAATGAGGATAAGGTGAAATACTATATATCATTATATAATATATCATAAATATAATAACATAATATACATTTTATGTTATATCATAAAATATTTTCCATGTAAAACTGAATGTTTTCACAACCAAAATATACTACTGACATACAGAATATAATTTTCTAAGGGTTAAGGCATAACACAAGTGGTAAAATACTGGCCCTGAGTTCAAAATCATACTACTGGAAAAGAACATAAAAGCTGAGCATATTTGTAATACCAGCAATAATCCTAGTTCACAAATTTTAGACCTAGGCTTTAGCTGAAGAAACTAGTATAGTACTTTTTCACTTATGTAATAATAAGGATTTTCTTTTTGTCCATGGATATGGATTTTATTAGCATTTTTAACTATTGCTTTATTAGTAGGTTATCAATTTTGTTTAAAAATTGAAAGCTAATGATACTAATGGCAGAGTAGTTGTAGTAGGACAGCAAAGCAATTGTAATAATGGCTATAATGGCTAACACTTATAGAGCACCTAACTAAGTGCTAGGTACTAACCCAGTATCCTTTACATACACATACATTTAATATTCACTCTGAGGACAATATATTATTATCCTCATTTTACAAATATGGAAACAAATAGTCTACAAATAGATAAAAAGGTGAAATAATTTATCCAATATCCCATGGCTAGTAAGTTTCAGAATCAGAATTCAAGTCTAAATAGCTTAATTTAGATTAGAAACAATTCATTTTATAAATGGTCTTAAAGTAGATATATGCAATACTGAGGACATACAAACATACTGAATAATTTTGAAATGAAAAAAAAGCAAGCATGAGAACATGCACATAGTTTCTCCTTCTTTTTTAAAAAGACTCAGTCCAAAATGACAATATAAATTTCAGTCTGTCTATAGAAAGACTGCAAAGGCCTCACAGGTACTCTATTTCCCCACCACTGGTCTCCAAAGCTGACTCTCTTGCTTTTTTCAGTTCTCTTTTGAGGTGAAAAGTGAAACCCACTGAACTACCATGCATTCAGTTCAGGACTGAAAGCCAACTCTGCCTACACAAGCAAGACCAGAAATTCTTGTCCAGAAAGATAAGGATGCAAATCAGTAAATAACTTCATTGTTTGCCCCCAAAGACTTTCTCCAAATCTTTTAATCCCAACAAAAGGCTACTCACTTACCAAACCCAGCCACTCACTTATCCAACAACTGTGTATTTAGGAGACTTAATAAGATCCTGACTCACTGTTTCCACTAACTGGACTGTGGTTCCCAGGACTTTGTACCCTCCTTGATATCAATCAGATCACTCTACTGAAAATCCCACCAGCAACCTCTCTAGGGAAACAACCTGACTCTCCATTTACCTAGGACCTCCTTCTGGTACAGTCTTACTATAGTACACAGTTAACTTAGCTTGGCTAGGTAACTGGCTATTTGTCCATTTTAGGGAAATCAGCTATCAACAGATTCCATTTCAGGTATACTCTCTTATCAAAAACTCCTTCCAAATCTCTTCCTTTAGCACTAGATTAGGCCACAGGCAAAAGTAAATATACTAGGATATGGACTAGAAAAAGACAAACACAAACCAACCAGCAGTTGAGAAGGGGACAAATGAATCAATCATAAATTCAGCATGAGACTTCAAACTTCATTTTATTATTACCACAGTTGAATGAGGATTGGGTTAATTATATGTTTCAAAAATGGTCTTAAAGTATACTGCTATCCAGGTTTAGAAGGAAGATTTTTTTTAAAAAAAAGTAGGATGCTCACATTTATACTGCTATCTTTTACAAATTTTCTTTTGCTCTAAGGAATTTATATATCCTAGTATCTTAAAGGTTCAGTATGGGGCACAGCTTTGTGGTAGATTACTTGTCTAGTATGCACAACTCTAGGTTTGATCGAAGGCTCTGATCTAAAATGGTTTGAATGTGTAAAAATATAAAAATTATATATAACAAAACTTTTTTTGATTGTCTGCTTGTTTTTTATAGGTCGTGGGCCTGAACTCTGGGCCTGGGCACTGTCCCTCAGCTCTTCAGCTCAAAGCTCGCGCTCTACCACTTGAGCCACAGGGCCACTTCCAGCTTTTTCTACCTATGTGGTGCTGAGGAATCGAACCCAGGCATGCAAGGCAAGCACTCTACCACTGAGCCAGCCCCCAAACTGGTTATTTTTACATCACCATACTTTTTTTTTTTTTTGGGTCCGGTTGTGGGGCCTGAACTCTGGGCCTGGGCGCTGTCCCTCAGCTCTTCAGCTCAAGGCTAGCGCTCTACCACTTGAGCCATAGCGCCACTTCCGGCTTTTTTCTTTTTGCTTATATGGTGCTGAGGAATCGAACCCAGGGCCTCATGCATGCAAGGCAAGCACTCTACCACTGAGCCAACTTCCCAGCCCCACCATATTTTTTTTTTTTAACCAGATTCCTAGTTATCATTACCTATATAATTATTAAGATGCATAACTAGTTTTTATTCTAATTCTTCATTATATTTGATTCCTTAAATATAAGTCACATTTTTCTTTACATACATAGTTGATTTTTTAATAGCTCTTAGAGGGGGACTTTATTTGTACAAAATAATGCACACTTATTATAAAACATTTAGGAAATATGAAATATATAGGCAAAAAAATAAAAGGTTTTCCACTATTCCCCAGCCTAGTGCTCCCACCTGAGGAAATCAGTTAATGAACCGCCATACATTTCTAGATTTATCCTAAGAAAGTATACATGCGCACATGTATCTAAATACACAGACTTCAAAAGTAATCTAAGTAAAAATTTTTATTCACAAAGAAAAGTTTACATATATCATAAGTCAAATAGTTGTTACAGAGTGGACACCACAATATAACCATCACCTAATCAAGAAACAGAACATTATCAGTACTATGTTATTTTTTTTTATTTATTTTTGCCCCTCAACAGATAAATGGATTAAGAAAATGTGGCATATATACACAATAGAATTCTACTCATCCATCAGAACGAATGATATTATACCATTTGTATGAATTTGGAAAAAAATAATATTAACTGAAGTCAGCCAGACCCAGAGAAACACAAGTTACATCGTAGTTTCCCTCATTTGTGGGAGCTAGAATGTGCCTATAAACCTAGAAGTAAACTCACTCACTGGGTAGTACCCATGCAGTTATAAATGAATTAACTGGTATATAGGCTCTATGAAGAATGTAAGTGTAAATTCTTTAGAAAGACTAAGTCATAGCCCAACAAAATACGTACCAGGAAATGGGTACTTACAAGGTGTGAGGGAGGGCAAGGAGAGGGGTAGAAGAATGAATGGAGGTGGATGGGGAAGGGATCAAAACACAGGCAAGAATTGCTTCTAATGAAAGTGTTACCAACCATATGAAATTCTTGTTTTTGGTGCTGGTTAGGTAATACATCATAGAAGAAAGAAGATAAAACAACACAAAAAAATCTCAGCTGGACCCAGGTGGCTCATGCCTGTAATCCTAGCTACTCAGGAGGCTGAGATCTGAGGGCAGAGGTTCCAAGTGACCCTGGGCAGGAAAACTGTGAGACTCATCTCCAATTAAACACCAAAAAGCCAGAAGTGGTATTGTAGTTAAGTGGCAGAATGTTAGCCCTGACCAAAAAGGAGGTCAGATACAGTGCCCAGGTCCTGAGTTCAAGCCTGAGGGAGAGGGGAGGAGAGGAGCGGAGTGGAGTGGAACAGGGAGAAGAGGGGAGGACAGGCGAGGGGAGGGGAGGGGACAGGAGAGATAAGAGATTTTCTACAACTTTCTCAGGAAGGGTACAGTCTGGGGTAATAAATATTGTTTAATGTGTATTACAAGTGCTATGCAATTGAATTAATGAATGATAGGAGAGTAAAAGTCAAGGAATCAAGATCTGTTGCCAGGATGAGTGAGCATGACTGAGCCACACAACCCACGGATACCTTCTAGAAATGCAGACACAAAAACACAGACTGAGATTGAGACAGATTCTCTCTTATAATCAGTCGGCTTTATTCTATGCCTTCAAAGAAAAATGAAAAGCACACTAATTTCATCATGCAAAATTCAACAGGAAAACAGACATTAACAAAATAAGTTAAGCTATTAACAAAATAAACTGGGTATGTTGTATTTAAGAGGTCAATTCTCTTACCTTCACTGATAGCATGGGGTTTAACAATACAGCAGGTACAATTGGTAAACTTAGCAGTGTTTGCGGGCCTGCATCCTCCACTTGAAGGAAAAAATAACTCCATTTCCTAAATACAGAGGATAAAAAGATGACTTGAGCATATATGATCTCTTATCTTAAATTTATAGACATTTGGGTATGGGGAAGAATACAATTACAAGAATACAATTCTTGAAATCCCTTGCAATATCACAAGAACTGAACTACCTTCCCTCTTATCCCCCCAGACCCTGTCCCCACCAACCCTCCCTTTCCTGACAGCAGGATAGTCTGATCTAGTATTGATACAGCAATCAGAATAAAACTTGGAAAACCATTAGATCCTGTCATTCCTTGACACAGAAACTTCACAGTTTCCCATCTTGTTTGGAATGAATTTTCAAGTCTTATATTACAAGGTCTTATAAGGTATAGCTTGCTGTCTATACCTCTGACATTTCTACCACTTCTGATTTTGCCCCAGTACTGCTGGTCTTTTCCAACACTCACTGCTCTGAACACAGAAAACATGTTCCCATTTCAAACTCATGAATTGTTCTCTTTCTTTCTGGAATGTTCTTTCTATAGATACATTTATGATTTTTTTCCTCATTTACTTTAGATCTCTGCTCAAACCAGAGATTGAAAAGATGTCCTGAACATCTTGTGCTTAGAAGAACATCTTCCTCCATCCTTAAATTTTTCTCTCCTCTTTCTCTGCTTCATTTCCATTAGAACATTTAGCACCCGGAATGCCCTATGTCTATTTCTCCCATCAGAAGAGGTATATAGACTTCGTTTTATTCATTAACGGCTTCTCAAAAAGTACTTTGGATAAATGAAATTTAGAGACTTACAATTTCTGCATGTGCTGATAAAAGGAAATGTAACCACAGAACACACGAGAAAATGAGACCCAGAGAGCTTTAGTAATAAGGTAATACAAGTTAGCAAGTACAGAGTCACAATTTAAATTCAGGTCATTATAACTCCCAACAACTTGAACTGTTTCTGTATTCTCTCCCTTCCCAAAGCTAATGCCACATTATCCACCTCCACTTTAGCAAACTAGTTAGCCAATTATCTGGCCAATTACCTTTTTTTTCATATTAACTCTAATTAATTTTTGTTCAACTTCTTTTCTTACATAATAATTAAAAATAGAACTATCAATTTTCCAACTACCCAATTATATATGCTGAGCGAATAATTACTAAGAAAAAGAGCCTAGATACTTTAATTAAATATATCTTCTTAGCAAAAGTGAATAATTCTATGTGTTAGCATTGTACCTTTGCTTTTGCTTTTTCTCCATCGTTTGTCCTATCTGTCCTATCTATTAACCCATGCTATTATTTTCAAGAGAATTTGCAAGGTCCTTGTTATGGTAAATAATTCCAATTCCTCACACAATATACACATTCAGAAACCCGCTGTGGTCTTTTGTAATTTGAGGCACTAATGCATTTTGCATAAAATTGCTCTCCTAGCAAGGGTTCCTGCTATCACTCTAAGTTTTTCATGTTTCCTTAAATTTTCCAATGAAAGGAAGTTTACACAAATTTGGTAAGTTTTAAATATATTTTCTTCCACAAATTAAAAACATATATAACTGTGCTGCTTCATACTTTCACCATAACAAGATGCTATGGTAACTTCAACAGAGCATTTAAGAAATCTGTGTTAATATCTTTAATTATAATGATAAAATTATTACAAAATGGTGGCCAATTAAAAATCCATTAAAAACTTTTTACTTGTCTATAATAATTTTTAAATAAATAATATAGAGGAGTCCTGGGCTCCAGTGCTCATTTGGACAAGGAAGATTAAATTCCCTGACTCTCAGTTTCTCCAACAGTGCTTTGCACATAATTTAATTATCAGATGAACTCCAAGCAGATTGGAGGTGTGGCTCAGGAGGTAGAAAGCTAGCCAATGAGTGAAAGCAAGTGGTAGATAGTGAGTTCAAGTCCCAGTATCAGACAGGGGAAAAGAGAATTCCATGTTCAAAGACTAGTGAGGTATCATGGAATTAACAGAGGTAGACTATTCCTATTCAAAGTTGTCAAATGTACCTAGGCATACAGTAAAATAAGAGATGAACATTTTTCCTTGGATTTTAAAATTGAGCACACATGGGATGTCTTGGCCAAAACAGTTTTGGTGTGCCAAGTTCTATAGACTCTCCCAATGAGTAGTCAAAGGGAGATAGGGAATATAGTCTAGTCACAGAGAAATTTGAATATAAAAGGGAAAGCAAGATCAGAGAATAACTAACAGAGACCGAAGGTCTGGGGGAAGCTGTTGGGGCTGCTTAGATGATACATCTCAAATTCTGGTGAAGTCGTTGCTGCTTCTAACCTGCTGCATTTTCCAACCCCAGTATTTCTTCTTGATTCCTACTTAGCTAACAAGGTTTGGTCTGAAGCAAAGAAAGGTTATAAAATGACGCCTTCTTTTTAAAATAGTTACCAAACTCACACTAGTATTCTTACACAAATTCAACAATTCAAACATTTGTGAGTCTTAGTAATCTAAGTTTTTCACAGCAAGGAATAGGAATACAAGTGTTTTAATTGTTAAAAAACAATCTTGACCATGACCTGTCTACCAGATCAGAAATAAGTATCGCTGAACCAAGAGACAAGATGTCAAAAGGTATTCCTAGCACACTAGCTCAGCTATCTGATCTCATCCAAAGTAACCAGTGATAGAAATGCTTTCTTTTGACATGAAGTATTTGAAGAAATGAAAATGGAAGTAAAACATATTTAAAACACCTTACTCTGGCAGCGGAAGCAAAAGAATCGGGGCCATGAGCCGCATTTCTTATGCCGTCTGCTCCATAGAGGGCTCGGATGCTTCCTGGGGCATCTGCACGTGCCACCTCAGAGTTGGCAGGCCCAAGGAGTCTTTTCCATTCAGAGATAGCATCATCTCTTAAAACTTCCATGGCAATCACAGGCCCGCTTGTAATAAACTGGACCAGCTCACTACAAAACAGTAAAAGACTGATTTGCTTCTTTTCCTTTGGAAATGTTGCCTGGACATTTCTCTTGGCAATGTGGTATATTTATATTTGAGTATTTTAACAGAGACATGAGTAGACTTTCAAAATTATTGGACAGAGTAAAGTTTATATGATCAGTATAAGATTTTCAAAAATGTCTTACAGTGATCCAGTCCACTGCAAAAATCACTACAGAAGGAATGCCAAATAGATAATGACTGAAGTAAAAACAATCACTGTGGTTTTGGAAAAGAAATATTTAATTGGCTTAAAATACATAATGAGGATTTCACAGTGTTCTGAAGAACAGGAAGATTTTCCTTTTATTTCCATGTGGTTTATGACTTCAGTCAAGGGAAGATTTTATAATATACATTGTAATAAGAGCATCTTGTAACACTTCCAGTAAGAATTTAATTAGTGCTTTTAATCTATAACTAGGATTCAAGGAATGACAAAGAACTTTCAATCAAACTGATTTAGTGACAGAGAAGGGCAATCAACAAACACTAAAGAAATAGCCATTTATTGGTAGAAAGGCGACTCTAGGTTATTACTATATTAAATTAGGGGCTCTTGATTAAAAATCCAAGACTAATAGTTACCCAGAAAATAAAAAGCAAGAGCTTATGTTATTTTTCACTTCTACATGTGCACTGGCAGTAAGGGCATTTGCTGTGAAATAAGTGATATCATCCCCATATAATGTTAATCAGCGATGGAGTGCCTTTAAAAGAAAGTCCACCCAGACTAAAGAGAGGGCAGGGCCTGTCTGAAAAAAAAGAGCTTGCTTCTGGTTCAAGATTGAAACATGAAGTGATGCACTTTAAGATGTCTTATCTAATAAGATTACAGAGAAAAAGTTCTTTAAAAAGTTTTCTGTGCAGTTGCAAGTCATTATTTTGGCCCTATTGACAGATTATTGTCAGGCAATAAAGTTCTGAATTATAAGGCTATAACTCCGTAGTTTTCTAGGATATCCTGCCTTACCTACCACTGTCCCCCAGAATAAGTACCTACCTATACAAGGGCCTTCCGTGGTGGTCTACATGAAAATCGCTTCCTTCTTTCCTATAAAATAATCATAATGACAATGGTTAAGAATCATGAAAGCAATGAGTATTTTAGACTATATTAATAAAATAAAGATAAAATACAAAAATTTCTGTCTCATTTGTATGTGAATTAACATGATTTTTTTCACCAAATACCTCTTTCTGGTAAATAATTTACAAATATGAGTTAGATCTATATTTTTTCTTCTTCTAGTTTATTTGGAATGTTACACTGAGAGATTATAGGTACATTATTTTTTACAACTTATAAATAATTTTCTACAGCTATTATATAAAAGCAAAGTTTCTCTACATGTCATGCTTATCTATGTACTACTACCTAGAAACATAAGAAACTATGTGACTTTGGTTAAATAGATAGGACTGGAGATTAAAAAAAGAAAAACTGGACCACATGGTGCCCTTATTTCTGGTAAGCACCAGGGCTAAATGTCAAATCAACTGTAAGTATTCACAGCTCCTAGTCTAGCCTAAGTCACTGTCTTTACACTTGAACTGCTCCATTATCTTTTTACCTTCCCCCAACCTCTGGCCTCTTTCCCTTCTAGTTGTCACTGCTGCACACAGAGAGATTTCTCTAAAGCATTGCATACTGTGTGTGAAATGCTTTGACTCCCTCTTGAGTCATATCTATTTTGAGATATAAAATTTAAATGAAGATAAGAAGCAGTATTTATTTTTCCACTTATACTATTTCATCCACTTATACTATTTTTCCACTTATACTATTTCATCCATTTCCTTTCTACCAGCATCTTCAATGCTCTAGAAACAAAACCTAATATTTGGCCAATATTTGTTAAAGCCCAAGTAAGTTGTATCAAAGAATGGAAAGTCATCTTCCAACTCAAAATTTTTTACTTTTTCTGCAGGTTTTTAACATAGGAGTTTTAACATAGGAGTTTAAGCTCTTGGTTTTACTATCATTCTTAGCTTGACTGCACCAAAGGGAAGCTCAATACACTTGAATTTTTAAAAGGTGCTTCATATAAACGAGGCACCTTGATGTTTTTGTCTGGGATTGTTCAGCTTTGTTGGTGGTACTGCATTTGAACTCAGGGCTTTCACTTGCCATGCAGGTGTGCTATGTTTGGGTCATATCCCCAGGCCTTTTTTTAATAATGGTTATTCTGTTTCAATAGGGTCTCACTTTTTGCCAGAGCCCAGACCAGGACCAGGATCTGCCTATTTCATGCTTCTTATCATAGTCAGAATAACAAGTATGTAGTACCATGCCCAGCTTCTTCTCCTGAGATGGGAGTGGTGAGGACTTTCTGTCCAGATTGGCCTACAACAGCAATCCTCCCAACCCCAAACTCCAACTGAGCTAGAGGACAGGCACAAGCCATCACACCCATACTTAGTGATTGGCTGAGATGGGTCTTGTGAACTTTGTTTCCAGTCATATTAATGTATTCTTATTAGTTATTAATAGATTAAAACCTAATATTCTATTTGACATCAAGGAAAGAACATGGAACTAATCAGAATTCAGAGTTATGGTCACTAATTCTATTAATGCTAACAGGAATTCATTTTTCAAATTTATATTTCTACTAAAGAACTATAAAGACAATTTAAAGATAATTCATGTTAAACTAATACTCTGAAAACTGTAAAGAAGATAAACTTTTTAAGCAAATCAGATGCCTTTCCTATATCTGTGTCACTTTTCTTAAAGAATTTAAATTGAAACTGGACAGTGGTGACTCATGCCTGTCATCCTACCTACTCTGGAGGGGCTGAGATCTGAGAACTGAGGTTCAAAGCCAGCCCAGGCAGGAAAGTTTGTGAGACTCTTATCTCCAATTAACCACCAGAAAACTGCAAGTAATGTTGTGGCTTGAAAGAGTGCTAGCCTTGAGCAAAAAGAGCCCAGGAACAGTGACCAAGCCCCCAATATATCTGACAAAAAAAAAATGTTTTAAAGAGAGTTCACAGCATGTTAAGGATATTTAAACATCAATTATTTTTAAATAAGTTTTTTATTGTGAAAATACTGTACAGAGGGGCTACAATCACATGAGCAAGATAATGAGATAATTTATTCCCAAGCATTGTTGTCTCCTCCTTTGTTTTTTCCCTATCATCCCTTCCCTCCCCTCCACAACTACATCCCCCACCCCCACCTAAATTGTAAAGTTCAGTTTTAGACAGAGCGTCTTGTGCCTCTCATTGTTGCAATAGGTCAATCTGTATCCCTATTTAAACAATTTTTTTTCCCTTCTGCTCCCTAAATTATACCAACATCAAATGCAGTGAAAACAAGGGTTATACTGTGGGGGAGGGACATACAAACGTGGTACCTTAAAAATACATTAGAAACAATAGGAAGAAAGAAAAAACCACTTTTAAAAATAATACTTTAACTAAGAGGGTCTTACCATATAGGCCCAGCTGCTCTCAAACTCACTATACTCCTGTCTACTTTGCTATTCACTAAGAGGTTTTTCTTTTTCTTTTTTTCTTAGTTTTAAAAAGCGATGGAAAGAAATTTTTTAAGTGAATCAAATATTATATAACTGAAAATTATCAACAAATTACCTTGAAAGTTTCATCATTTTGAGTTTGGTTATAGTAAATCCAGCTTTGTTTATCATTTCAATTATTTCTCCAGCCTTGGGTACTGCATCAGGTTTAATCAGGGCTAATGTTCTGTAAAATAATAATAGTAATAATAATAATGAATAAGTTTGAAAATAAAAAGTTCTACAGTTTGTATTTGTAACTCCTGAGCACTGGTAATTTCCTTAACAGAAATCCTAAAAGCCAAGAAAGTGCAGAATGATACATTTCAAGTTCTAAAAGTAAATAACCTTTACCCTAAATTACTATACTCATCAGTTATATTTTAAAATTAATGAACAAGCTGGGCACTGATGGCTCACACCTGTCATCCTAGCTACTCAGGAGGCTGAGATCTGAGGATCACAGTTCAAAGCCAGCCCGGACAGGAAAGTCCATGAGACTCTTCTCTCTAATAAACCATTCAGAAAACCGGAAGTGGCACTGTGGCTCAAGTGATAGAGCACTAGCCTTGAGTTGAAAAGCTGAGGGATGGCACTCAGGCCCAGAGTTCAAGTCCCACAACCAACAACAACAAAAAAAAATTAATGGACAAATAAAGATGTTCCAAGATAAACATAAACTAACGCAATGATGACCACTAATCCAAAACTGCACAAGCTATTTAAGTAATCCTACATACCAATGTATAAGAAAGGAAGTCACAATTATGAGGAGTCAAGAAAGAATAATGCAGAATAGATGAACATATGAGAAAAACAAAAGAGTCAAACATGGCCAACTGAGTAAAACAGCAAATTCCTAAGAATAGGATGGGAGAAAGAAAAAAGACTAGTAATTAAATAATTCAAATTTAATAATTCAAACAGTAGTTGAATAAGCCAGGAAAAAAAGCCAATGAAATTACACAAATCAGCAAACACCTCTCATTAATAACCTTAAATAACCTTAAAGTCTGAACTCTCCATTAAAAAGATGACAGTTAGATGACTAGATTGAAAACATTATCTATTTGTTGTCAACATGATACTCAACTCCCTGGCTCACAAAGATTGAAAGTGAAAAGTAGAAACTGAAAGCAGGGAGGAGAGACTATATCCATAAACAATGTAGAAAAAGTAGACTGAGTCGTAGCTTGAAAAGAGAAAGGAAGTTAGTAGGAATTAGTAGGGAATAAAACACCAAGAACATAGAATGATGAGAGACTTACATGCACCACTGACTGGAGTGCCGAATTTCATGAAGCAAATCCACTGTATATTCAGGGACAGACAGACTGACACAAGAATAGTGGGGAACCCAAATTCTTAACTCTCATCAATAGATACATCATCCAGACAAAACAAACAACATAAGAAAACAAGCAACAAAAAGACTACAAAGTTAAACCATTAAGCAAATGGACTTAACAACAATCTATAGAAAATTGCACCCAAAAGTAAATTTATAGAAAATTGTACCCATAAGCTTTGCAATACACATTCTCTTCTCAGCAACCACAGAATTTTCTCTAAAATACACTGCATTTTAGTCCATAAAGTATCTATTAACAAACACAAGAAAAAAATGAAATATTTTCTTGTGTATTAGAATACCATGATGGAAAAAATAAAATAAAAATAACAACAACCCAATACTTTAGAAATTACTTAATCATTCCTACTAAAGAACAAATCACATAATCTTTTCCAAAATACTGTAAATGTATCATAACATGAAAATGACTTCATTGAAAATTGTCTACATTAGGAAAACAAAAGAAAAATACAAAATTAGCTTATATCTAGCCTCCAACGTTCATTTAAGCATGAGAAGGATTCTCTTACTTTTCTTTTCTACTGCCAAGTTGGCGAGATGTATACTGGTCCCCATAGTCTACCAACACCAGTTGTCGAGAAAACACATTCACTTTGTTGCCTATAAATAAATCTTCCATGTGTAGGTCATCATATTTAGTCCGCTTTAAAAAAGTACGACGATTCTTTAGGTCATGCTAGAACAGAAAAAAAACACACAATAAAAAACTTACCAATAAAGAATGCTAACTTTATGAGGTAGAAATAGTTCTTAATTCTGACTTTATCAAAATAGGCTACATCCTGTTCATTTTTTGTTACCAATATAAATCGGTATGTTTTGTGCATGTGCTAGGGCCTCCGGCTTGATTTCAAGGTCTAGGCACTGTCCCTGAGGTGTTTTTTTTGTTGTTGTTTGTTTTGTTTTGCTCAAGACAAGCACTCTATCACTTAACCAAAGCTCTACTTCCAGTTTTTTGGTGGTTAATTAGAGATAGTTCTCACCAACTTTTCTACCCAGCTGCTTTGAGGCACAATCCTCAGACCTCAGCCTCCTGAATAGCAGGGGTTATAGGTGTGAGCCACTGATACCTAGCCATAACTTTTATATTATATATTTGTATCTGCTAATGTAACTTATTCATAATATAGCTTTTTTATTAAAGCATATTGCTGACGCTGACTGTAGCTGGCTCATGGCAGTAACTGTAGCTATTCAGGAGGCCAGTTTCTAAAGACGGCAATTTGAAGCCAGCCTGGCAGAAAAGCCTAAGTAAGAGACTCTCTCAAACAAGGAAAATGCCAGTGTGGAGATGTGTTGAGTACCAGACATGAGCTAGAAAGCCCAGCGAGAACTCAGGGCCCTGAGTTCTAGCCCCACTAGAAACACAATTGTTTTTAACATTTAGAATGTAAAATATAACATAAAACAAATATATTAAAACATAAATAATAATATAAACATAATGACATATAAAACACCCCAAATAGAAAGATTTTTTTTTTATGGCCCAACTTTTTCAGTAAATAAAATCCCAGAGAAAAGAATCATTTGCCCAAATATCTGCTTTTACACACAGTCTAATACCAAGTAGAAAAACTTGTTAAAGTGTGACCAGGAAAAGGACAAAAAGCTCAATGATCTTCAATTTGACTATTTATAGAGATGACAATTTTCAATAATGATGACATATATGATCATGATAACCTTTCTCTATCAATTATAACCTAATCCACAACAATAATTCCATTTTGGTTTATGCTACTGCCTTGATTATTGATATTATGGGCATTCACCACTATACCCTGCTCCACTTCAGTTTCCTAAATAACATTATTTCAATTTCTGATATTCAAAATATAGGCATAGCCCATACACCAATGGTTCATGTCTATAAGCATAGCTATTCAGGAGGCTGAGATCTGAAAATCATAGGTCAAATCTAGTATGGGCAGAATTCCAAGAGATTCTTACTTCTAATTAACCAGCAAAACTCAAAAGCTAGAGGCATGGCTCAAGTGGTAGAGCACTAGGTATGCATGAAAATGCCAAGCATGAGTGAAAGGTTCAGAGTTTAATAAGCCCCAGTATAATACACACACACACACACACATACATACATGACCACATACATCACACACATACATACACAAGGCATGGTGGTGCATGTCTACAATCTCAACACTTGAGAGGGTAAGGCAGGAGAAATGTAATCTCAAGGAAGCCTGAGATATATAGTGAGACTCTGTCTACAAAAAAAAAAAAGAACAAAAAATCTTGTTTTGGTATCATAGTAAATACATCAAATTACAGTAGAATGTATCTTATAAACATGGTTTTTAAAACAGCAGTATAAAAGACAATTCTATTCCTGTCTTTGCCCCACCTTCTCCTTTTCCAATTTGAAGCAAAGAAGGTTCATTTACCATCTCAACAGACCCATCCGCTGGGTAAAAGAAAAGATCATAACGTCGGAGAAGTGAAGCATTTGGATCATACCACTCTGCGATGAAGGCAAATCTCTCATTATGATTCTGTGAGGAAAAATAAAAAGATTTTTAACACTAACATATAAAGTATAAGCACACTTGTATAAGTCATACGAAATGAAAGAAAAGTTTCCAAGTATTTGCAACAAATAAATCTGCTACTACCTATCACATTGAACTATTTTGCTTTCCTCAGAAATTGTCTGCTAATTTCTTATTAATACTTTTAGATATTTCAAAGATGAGTTATGAAATCTTTAATATATTTCTGAAACATGCAATCAACAACACATCCTAAATCAGCCTTTTTTAGAACATGAGCTCCTGACTACTGAAAGAATTTCAGTCTTCCTGAAGACAAATTTACATACAGACTACCACACAACCTAATGTGGGAAAAAATTCAGAGAGGTTCAACTGCAGTAAGTTTTTGCGTTTTTTTTTGTTTTTTTGTTTTTTTTTTTGGTCGGTCGTGGGGCTTGAACTCTGGGCCTAGGCGCTGTCCCTGCACTCTTCAGCTCAAGGCGAGCGCTTTACTGCTTGAGCCACAGCACCACTTCTGGTTTTCTGGTGGTATATTGGAGATAAGAGTCTCACGGAGTTTCCTGCCTGGGCTGGCTTTGAACCGCAATCCTCAGATCTCAGACTCCTGAGCAGCTAGGATTACAAGCCTGAGCCACTGGCGCCTGGCTCAACTGCAGTAAATTTTAACAATCTTAAGCCTGAAGAATCTGGCAACATTTAGCTATTGTCATTAAAATTATGAACTTCATGAAGGCAAATTCCTGAAAGGGGAAATGAAGAGGGAGCCAGGGAAAAAGGAAATAAAATAACAAAAGACAAAACACCCTAAACCAAAGCAGAGAAGCTATCCCACATAATACAGACAAGCAAGGGGAGAGGCAAATCCACTAAGAACAAATCTACAGCCACGGTTTGGTTTAGAAACTAAAGAAAAGAAAAATCATTCCAATTTTTAGAAAAGGCTACACTATATGCCTCAATATAAAGCTAAGGTATGGAGTGTCTACACGCTATACTAAACTCAGGCTAGACTTTTCTTTAATATTAAGCTAAAATAAAAAACATCTGCTGTATCTGCAGAATGGTCCTGTAAGTAACATCTGTTACTTACGCTCTTCTACATTCTATATGCTCAGTCTCTCCAATTGGAGAATAGAAAACATACCTGTTACAGCTGTAAAAATTAATGTGATTGCCTTGTAAAATTCACATAACACTTTTTATGCAACTATTGATCAAGATGCTCTGTCAAGCACTTTTATAATTTTTTGTATTTTTCACTTCTATTTGATGCTATGCATTTTTATAACATCAACTTGTTTTGCAAAAGTTGTTTCATCTCACCTTCTAAAAGTGAAAAATGCCATTTTAAATATGGTATACAAAATAGTAGCCTACTCAGTGACATTCTGGTATAAGTCATTTTATAGTAGGAATACTTTTTTTTTGGGGGGGGGGGGCTGGTTGTGGGACTTGAATTCTGGGCGTGGGCACTGTCCCTGAGTTTTTTCACTCAAGGCTAGCCATCTATCACTTTGAGCCACAACATCACTTCCAGTTTTCTGGTAATTAATTGGAGATAAGAGTCTCATAGTCTCATTTCCTGCCTGGGCTGGCTTTGAACCACTATCTTCAGATCTCAGCCTCTTAAGTCACTAGGACTCCAGGTGTGAGCCACCAGCACCTGGCTAGTAGACCACTTTTTGAAAATAGTTTCATTACTATGCACAAGTGATTACATAACTTAGTTTATTCCATGCATTTTCAAAATGTTTTCCTTTTCAATTTCCTTTCAATTTCTTTTCCAATTCCTTTAAAACAATAGCTAAAAAGCAATAGAAATGATAGGCTTCTTTGTAATATTTAAAAACCATATATGTACTATCAACAAGATAATGACAGAATTTGTAGGTAATGCTAGAAGAAAACCTAAGATTTAGATAGATGATTTGGTCACATTCTGGACTTTATGACCATAGAAAAGGTACTCTACCACAAATGTCAGTGATTCAAACATTCTGCCCACTGCCCATACCTTCCCACCCTTTAGCTACTTTGTTCAACTTCTTCTTTTATTATACATCAAGTTCTTTTTTAAAGTCATCAATTTTGTGGCCTAGCTGCTACCAAAAATGTTAAAAGAATTAGCTATACTTATTGTGATTTTTGCATCACCCATATCTATTGTGTAGTTCTGGCATCAATCTATTATTCCCAACCTATATTTAATTTTCATTTAGCTGACCCCAAAATAGCTCTTGACAGAAGAAAGGATTTCCTACCCTGGAAGTAATGGTCAACTTGATAATGGGTCATGTAAACCAATCACCTTTTCTGTGCACATGTATTTCCTTTTTTACTGTAAGAGTGGCGTCAGAGGGGTTACAGTTCGTAAGTGAGGTGATGAGTACATTTCTTGTCAAACATTGCTACCTCTTCCCTTTATTTTCCCACTTTCCCTCCCATCCCCACTCCCCTCCCCCTCCATTCATTTCCAACACAGTGTCTGGTGAGTATCGCTGCTGCATTGGTTCACCCTTTCTCCTTTGTCTCACCATTTTGTTATTCCCTCTTCCCTTCCCCAAATCAGATAAACATAAACAGAGTACCAAAATCAAAAACAGTGACAACAGGGGATAAAACAAAGGGAAAAAAATGAAAGAAAAAAAATAACTTCACACAGTACATTAAAAAACAAAAACAAAGAAACAAAATTTAAAAAAAAAACTCTTGCTTCCATATGTTGGCATTCATTTCAATTAGCATCATTCCACCAGAAAGAATGACACAGCTCCATTCATAAGCAAATGGAAAGACTAAGAAAATGTCCTATTAAGTGAAGTAAGCCAGACCCAAAGAAATATAGGCCCCATGGCTTCCTCATTTGTAATAATTAGCATACGTCTGGGATAGTCCAGAGGCTCACAATAGCCCAATGGCTATTCACATATGACCATACAAAATGTACACATATATTTAAACAAGAAAAAGACATGAATCCAATCTGTCAGTTCAAAAACAAGTGTAGTAAGCCACTGTACACCTGCCTCGCGCATTTCAGTGTTACTGACAGGGAGGCCGTTCCATCTCTGCTGATGCTGTACGTCAGCAAATGGCACTCAGGTCTGGTACTCCAGGCATTGCTGAGTGCAACAAGAATACCAGACCAACAAGTCTGCTGCTGAGAGCACTTCCTGGCAGTGTACAGTAAGTGAAATGGCCCTGAAACACGCTACTTAAGGAGAAGATGCAGGAGACTGTGTAAGGTTTTCTCTTGGGGTCAAATGGAAAATGCTTCAGGATGTTTAAGATCACAGACTCTGGAGTCAACAAATTTCTTTATAATATCAGATACAATACTTAAGCATCTAAGTCTTCATTTCCCTGTGTGTAGAGTGGGAATAGTCATTTAACTGTCTTCACAGGGTAGCAGCAGAAATTGCATGACTTGGTGTACATGACCGCTTGGGAGTTCCCTTGTCCCAAGTCTCCCACAGCAATGACAGCGGCTTACAGGTCTAGCAATGACAGGCTTACAGAGCTGCAGGGCACACACTGCTCTCCCTCTTTGGTCCTGTTCTGATACACAGAAGAATCCCATCTTGATTTGTGATGCCACAGACACAGCTTCAACTAATCCTAGTTAAACAGTTTTTTTAAAGGTTTTGAGGAAAAATCAATATAGAGGATAAAGGAACTTGTGGTAGGCAGAAAATGGGAAATGTGATTAAAACCATATTTATGAATAAAAACTCCTAGATATATACATATATATAAATATATATGTATACAAACATGTGTACACGTACACATGTGTATATATGTGCACATATATGTATTTCTGTAGCAGTAAGTATTTTTAAGTGACATGAGAGTTCAAATTCTTGCCTTGTGGGAAACTCAGACCACAATGGATCTTTTTATTAAAAAAAAAAAAAAATTGAAAGCCAGGCACTGGTAGCACACACCTGTAATCCTGGCTACTCAGGAGGCTGAAATCAGAGGATCATGGTTCAAAGACAGCTTGGGCAGGACAGTCCATGGAACCACAAAAAAGCCAGAACTGGAGCTATGGCTCAAGTGGTAAAGCTCTAGCCGCCTTGAGCAAACAAACAAACAAATAAATAAATAAACTTTTAAATCTGAGTTCAAGCTCTAGAATACACAAAAAAACTAATTTTTTAAATCTTGTAACACTATTGGTTACATAGCAATAGCTAGTTTTGTAATTTAAACTTCTCAAAGAAAATGCCTGAAAAAAATTGTAAATTATATTAATAAATATTGAATTTGTTTTATACTGCATATGCAAGAAATTAAATTGTGAAATTAAATTGTCACCTAACATAAAATGTTATGAAAACAATAATAAAGCATTCATATTCACATGGTAAAGACAAATTTTAAAGCCATATTTAAAGACATTCCACTGTCAGCAACACATATATCCATGTAACTATCTGTGTTGGTACTCTAAGATTCAGAAATAATTATTTAGCTATGTTTCCAGGACCATACAGGTCCTGCCTCCAATTTCATATGCAAAGTAAAATTCTTCATATTTTACTTAAAATATATACAGATGACAAAGTACTTCAATTCAAGTATTTCTGGTCTCAACAATAAAGCATGGGAAATTATTTTCAAGTAAACTATCCAAATCTCCATTTAATGTTCCCAAGTAAAATCCTAAAGAATCTTTCCTAGTATTTTACTTCTTTGAAGTAATAAGCCTGGTGGGAAGGCAGGGAAAACTGAAAATTATTATTTATCTTTACATCATAAATTCAGAAGAAATAAAATATTAATATGAATGGAAAATCAATCCCTCACACCAGGCACCAACAGCACACACCTGTAATCCTAGTTACTCAAATTAAGATCTGAGGATCTTGGTTCAAAGCCAGCACAGGCAGGAAAGATCTAAGACTTATCTCCAACCAACCAACAAAAAAAGCAATTAGTGGAGCTGTGCTCAAATACTAGCCTTTGGTGAAAAAGCTCAGGGACAGCGCCCAAGCTGAGTTCAAGCACCAGGACCAGCTTGGTTTTGAAAGTAAAGGAAAAGAAGGAAAAAGAACTCCCTCAAGTTGTAAGCACTTGGAGTAAAGGAGTATATATGTATATTTGCATTTGTGTTCGTGTTAAACAAAGACAAATATTTCTGAATAAAATAGAATATTAGATATGTAAAATTACCTTAACTGATTTTTACTAATGAATTATAAGGTTTTAAAAGAGAAATTCTGATAATAAATTGTTCCAATGCAATAGAGTCCTTTAAAAAAAAAAAAGTCCCTCTCTCAGGATATTATATCCTGATAAGGCCTCAAGAGGGTATAGAAAAGTGAAGGAATCAACTCAGCACACACTGACAAAAAGAGCAGTGAATTTAAGTATAAATACCTATAATAAAGAGAAGGAAGGAAGGAAGGAAGAAAGGAAAAAAGGGAGGGAGGGAGGGAGAGAGGGAGGGAATGAATCACTCTTTCAATAGCTCTATCAATAGCTTTCACTAAATCAGTAGAATCCACTGCTTACATATGATTGCTTTTACTAGGATTCTTTGAATGTTTACTAAGCTGTCACCATTTAATCTTTTAAAACCTAATTATAATTGAATGTTAAATTAAGCAAGGAGGGAAATAAGATCAGGGCTTGTTTAACAGACAGTTAATCCCCACAATAAACTTGTTTTTTTATTTCATTTTGTATTATCTTTAAATAGTGGTATGAAGGGGTTTCAAATCCACATGTGAGTATCACAATAAACTTGTTAACAGAGGTAACACCTCAATTTTCACCAATCTGAAGAGAGGTTCCAAACAATTAACTGTCCATATATTTTGCATATCATACAGCTAGTGAGGACTACAATTCAGCCTTCAAAGGTTTGACTGATGCCAAAGATCAATATTTATGTCTAGACAGTCAAAGCTCTGAATCAAGCAAAATCCAAAGCACAGTTCTAAATCAGACAAGAGAGCAGTGGAGATGGCAGTGAGCAGGGGCCTGTCTGTCAAGTACCCCTGAGCAGACAGCAAACAAGAAACAGGAGTCGCTAACAATGGAAAAGCAGTTTGCTTCAATCCGAGGAAGAAAGCAGCGTCCGAGTCACTGAAGCCATCTTTAAATGTTTCAGGTAGTTTTATGAAATGGGTGTCTCAGGAGGCAAAGAAAAAAAGTTCCCCAGAGTCAGTACAAGATTGTAAGGTCTAGGAAATGCAAATCAGTTCAGAAAGGCATAAAAAGAAGAGTATGATTTTTGTCTTCATAATTTTGAAGAAATAATTTTTATATTTTTGCTGATTATAAAATGTTATCTTACAATACTAATCATTATTCAGTAATGCATCCTAATGAACAATGCTTTGCAACCATCCAATTCTAAAGAATGAGTTAAGCTATTTCACACTATGCTTAGCATGTGGGAAGCCTGCTCAGTGAATGGTGAGATATATTGGAAAGGAGAAGGAGAAACAATAGGAATAACATGGCTGTAGAGTTAGAGTCCTGGTAGTATAAATAGTAAGTAGGGATAATCTTTAATTTCTATATGTGAAGATGTACACATTTACATACAATTTCTTTACAACACTAACATTTTAAAAAGCCAGACTTAGAATCTCTGCTGTTACATGAGATTATTAAAAAATCAGGGAAGCAGATCTCCTCCATCAACATATTCAAAAAACTAGATGGTTCTTTCTGGATGAGTAAAAATGAGTATAGGCAAAGACTCTAAAAAGATGGTAAATAACAGAAGTAATTCATTTTCCCAAGTCATGAACAAGCCCCTAAAAGGAATGCCACAGTTCTGAATCCAGCTGAAGTAAACCTAAATATTCTTCAGACCCAGATCCAGGATGTGTGTCATGGGTCTTTTTCTTTATTGCACAACCAAACTGTTTCCTCAAAATTTTCACAGACGTCTCACCAAGCTCATGCCTGAAATCCTAACTACTAAAAAGAACCACAGTTCAAAGCCAGCCTAGAAAAGTCTTAGAGATTCCATCTCTAGTTAACCAGCCAAATGCCAGACTGGAGCTATAGCTCAAGTGATAGAGTGCTAGTCATGAGTAAGAAAGCCAAACAAGAGTGTGAGGCCCTCAGCTCAAAATCCCATACTAGGAAAGATTAGAACAGAGCAGAACAAAAGGGGCTAGAGGTGTGGCCCAACGGCAGAGCACCTTCCTAGCAAGCACAAGTCATAGGTCAGTTCAAATCTCTACACTGTCTTAAAACAAAAACCAAACAAACTTGCCCAAAATTAGCCAGCTTACAACAGGTAAACCCAGGCAGTGTGATCCCAAGTCCCATGCTATTAAAAGTCACTGTGCTTAAAGTCACTGTGAAAGGGACCTCCCAGAAAAAGAGAACTAAGCAATCCATAAATGCTGCACTGCTTGCAGCATCTCCAGAATGGACAGCTAGGCCTTTCGATGTAATCCTCCACTGAAACAAACCAACAGGCCAACGACAAAACTCAGCCACACTTCTCAGACTTGTAATTCTAACAATACATTTAAAAAATACAATGCGCTTTATAATGCAATTACTTCACAGGAAGCAATCAAATATTTCCAGGCATATATAAATGTTCCTTGCATTTCATATAAAATCGATGTTTATATAATACATCGTGCAGAAATGTCTTGACCTAATAAAAACAGTTTGCAGAATATGTACGTTTAAGAGTAACTGTTCTTAACCTGTTTTATGACAATCATCTGTTTCTGTGTGACCACATAGACACTGTGGAGTCTGGACGATAAAAGTTACAGTTCAACAGACCTTTGAAGTTAGAGTGAGTCTCCAGGTGCCTGCATCAGACTGAATCACATTATAGGACCATAACAGACATCATCAGAGGTTAAAAACTCCGGCCAGCTGCTTCCAGTGAGGGCAAGTAAAATGTGGTTTCCAGAGAACAAATTTCATTTGGCTTCAAACATTGAGATTATAGTGAATCATTAAAAATGAATTAGCAGACATAGTAGGCAAATAAGCCTAGCAATTCCCATTGCGTACTTTGATACTGCCATGGCAAGTACAATAGAAACACACATGCAGCAACCAAAAGGCTGCTTCCAATTGCTACAAGCTAGATTTTTAAGGAGTAACTTCTTTCATGTGTGTCCTTCACAAGGAGTCTCCCTTCAGGGTGGCTTTAGAAGACCAAGTATTTTCTCACACTGAACTGTGGCAAATGTTAACCTTACTTGAGTGTGGCCAGAACCAGTTTTGAGCTGGTCAGATTGCTCAGCGTTACTCCTCCATGATTTACCTGGTCAAGGCAAACAGATTGAGAACTCAAGGGTCTTCACACAAAGAATCTGACTTGCCAATGTCATCTTAACATTTCTCAGTAACAGGACATAGTATACGAGGAGGAAAAGTAAGAGAATTATTAAACTTAACTAACTAGTCTAATCCAATTAAATTCCCAAAACACTAAAGCAAAATTATAATGTTGAACATGAGGATTCCACATACTTTTTTTTCCACTCTCTTTTATTTTCTTTTAAGCTATCATGTTGGCTTATTCTCTTTTGTATTTTGCCAGTCATGGGGCTTGAACTCTGCCTAGGCACTGTCCCTGGGCTCCTTTTGCTCAAGGCCAACATTCTACCACTTGAGCCAGAGTGCCATTCCCAGCTTTTTCTGTGATTAATTGGAGATAAGAGTGTCAAGAACTTTCCTGCTCTGGCTGGCTTCAAACTGAAATCCTCAGATCTCAGCTCTGTGAATAGCTAGGATTACAGGTGTGAGCCATCAGTGTCCAGTTAAACTGTCATTTAAGAATAATATCTCAATTAGAATACGTATTTGCCTTTACAGAGAAGAGACAACGCTGTAGTAAACAGAACACAGTGAGGCATGATGATGCAGGCCTGTAACTCCAGTATTCAGAAGACCCAGGTAAGAAGATCCATACTTTAAAGCCCACCTGAGATAAATCTGGGTAACAGTAAGACACTGTCTCAAGAAAACAGATATATATGTATATATATTTATCAAAACACAAAACCACGTGTTTTACAACCTGTGATACTTATGAATATACTTTCGACTTCTTGCTTATACTTTTTAAAGGGAAGAATGAAAAGCTAAAAAAACAGATTTCCACAATGCATATATAGATCGGGAAAACAATGAAACATACCCTCTCAGAAAGGGCTTTTGAAAGCTTTTGTAGTTTGCAACCTGTAGATCCTTTAAAGTCCCTCCTGGTTTCCACAAATCATGCTATGTAAAAATCAAAACAAAACAGTGAGGCACTTTGTGTCAAAAGAAACCTCTCTGGAAAGTAAGGGTGTATTTTGCTCAGATATCTTAAAGCGAACACAACTGTGAAGTCTTCACACACCAACACTGGCCAAGTGATGTTTCCACACTTGGAATACGATTTTTCACAGAAGTCCAGAAATCAAAGGGATATTAGCAATAAGGAAACACAAGGTTAGATAAGGGACTTTGCAAAAGTTCTGAGTTGTTAAACAGCACCATCTAACAAGGACCTTTGTTTCCACTTAAGCCACCTCATGTTCCCACAGGCAGCACTGAGGGCTCACATCTGGGTTCTTGGCACAATACAAATTCTCTAACCAAATAGAAACTGCAAGAGGACAGTAACTACACCATATATTTCTTTTGAATCTCCTTGGTGACATTTTGAAACCTTAAAAAAAATTAAATACCAAAGCAAGATCCAAAGGACTAAATGTGTAAACAATAAATTCCGATAAAACAGCAAAAATTCACTCTTTAATATTAAGAAAGCCCAAAATTGATTTAGGGCTTAGTAAATATTTATTTGCATCTGCTTACAATATTTCCAGAATGAATCTGAAGGATCCTTTTTCTGGCCTTTTTTGGATAAGTCTGGCTTCTCCGGCTAGCTCCTTAAAAAATACACGATACAGTGATAAGTAACTGCAAAAGAGAAATAGGCTGGGCACAGGTGGCTCACGCCTGTCATCCTAGCCAGACAGGAGGCTGAGATCTGAGTTAGAAGCCTGTCCAGGCAGAAATGTTCTCAAGACCTTTATCTCCAATTAGCTAGCAAAGTGCCACACTGAAGCATTGCTCAAGAGGTAGAGCACCAGACACAGGAAAACAAAAAAAAGCAAAAGTACAGGCCCTATTTAAACTCATATATGAGCACATTTACACATACATACACACACTCACATTCTCTCATTCTCTCTCTCTCATTTTCTCTCTCTCTCTCTCTCTCTCTCTCTCTCTCTCTCACACACACACACACACACACACACACACACACACACACACACAAAGAAACAGATCTGAGACCGGGCACCAATGGCTCATGCCTGTAATCCTAGCTACTCAGGAGGCTGAGATCTGAGAATCATGATTCAAAGCCAGCCCGAGCAGGAAAGTCCCTGAGACTCTAATCTCCAATAACCATTAGAAAACCAGAAGTGGCGCTGTGGCTCAAGCGGTAAAGCACTTGCCTTGAGCTGAAGAGCTGAGGGATAGCACCCAAGCCCAGAGTTCAAGACCCACGACCAACAAAAAAAAAGAAAGAAAGAAAGAAAAGAAATAGATCTGAAACAAAAAGAAACTCTGATCTAACTACAGTGGCCTGAAAATATTTCAGCAATTATACTCAATTAGAAAACTGAGTTTTAATTGGGCAAAAAAGTCATCAGACAATATGAGTTTTTCATCCAAGTAACCGTTATTTTCACATTGCAAATACACAGGCCCAAATCTTATTCTGCCTTTATCCCCCAGCCACACCACCACTAGACCCACAAGTGGATATGCTAAACATTTTCCATTCATCCTCCCCAAACTCAGCTTTTCTCCAGTCTGCAGTGGGCATGGCCAGGAGAGCTGACCACCTTGCCAAAGAGCCCATGCCATCCCCTTGCCCTGATGCTCACAGGGATTTGGCCATCAGGAGACAATGCCAACAATCAAACCATTCATTTATCTTCTGAACTTCCCCCTGTCAGACTACATTGGTAAGCTGTTCCCAGCTACTGAAGACCATGGCTCCTGTCAGACAACCTTTCTACTACTACTTTGATAGTTCTATCCCTGTGTCTGGATAAGGCTAAAGTAGAAACTAAAGTCCAGCTCCCTGCACCTCCTTTGTTAGTTTCTCTTAACTCCATGCATACCTTTGTCACTGGTCCCTGCAAATTGTTCTGCATTCTCACTGATCTATCCATATCTGTATCTAGCTAGGCTTACAATGAAACCTTGGGGGAGAGGTCTTCCTGCCTTACATGGCCAGTTACAAACCATTTTCACTGGCAAAGAGCTGGAAACACTTGATCATTTGTGGTTTTGGTGTCATATCCAAAAAGGGTTTGCCTGGCCCAGTGTGGCAGAGATAAATTTCTGTACCTTCTTCTAAGAGATTTATCTGAACAACTCTGAGTTATATTTCATGCATGATGTAGATAATTTTATCCTTTTACATGGTTTTGGTTGTCTCAATAGTATTGGTTGAAAAGACTACTCTTTCCTCATTGAGTGGCACTGACAAGTTTGTCCAAACGCCAACTTGTCATAAAAGTTTTTATATGGAACCCTAGTTCTGTTGCACTTCCTGTTAGTCTCTCTGCCAGTACTACACTGCCTAGATTACTATTGAAGCTTTATAATAAATTTGAATTGTAATCGGAACATTTAAGTTCTCTACTTTTGTTCTTTTTCAGAACTGCCTTGGCTAACTTGACTCCTTCATATTTCCATACCTAATTTAAGATATACGTGCCAATTGTACAAAAATACTTGCTGTGAGTTTAAGAGGCACTGCTCTGAGTCTATTTACCAACAATTCTAATCTTCCAATCCATGAACAAGGTATTTCTGTATTTACTCTGGTCTTTTAATTTAACTGAGCATTCTGTAGACTCCAGTGTGAAGTCTTCTACCCTCTGCTAAAAATATTCCTAAGTATTGTTTTCTTTGATTCTTTTGTAAATGGGACTTACATTCTTCTTCAGGCTGTTCATCATAATCTAGTAGTCCCTTCTTGTCTGAATGTTCATTTTTCCAAAATTTCACTTTTGTCAATAATGATCAAAAATAGTAGACAGAAAATTCAAGAAACAAATCATTTGTCAGTTTTAAATTGCTTGCAGTTAGTGAACTCCCAGGCCACCCTACTGTGCCCCAGGCAGGATGTAAATCATTTCTCTGTCCAGTGCGTCCATTCACCTGCCCATGAGTTAATTAGGAGCAGCCTGGATTATGACACTGTATTGCAGAACACATGTTCAAGAGATCCTTATTTTACATAATGATTCCAAAATGCGAGGGTAGTAAAGCTGTAAAGCAAACGATCGTATGCTGTGGTTACTGTGTTCTAAAATTAGAGCACATTTTATGTGCATGAAAGTGTAAAGAAGGACAAGGGGACTCAGGAAGCTCTGCTGTCACACCTCAGACTGCCAGTGTGTGAGGCGTCTGGTCACCCACGGCTCTGCACCACAGCACACATGCCTGCGTCACCTCCAGCTGTCAGAGGAAGGTGAGCACGGAGTAAGCTACTCTGAGAAAGACCGAATTTGCATAACTTTTACTACTGCATATTGTTATAATTGCTGTCATTGGCAGTTAGACATTATTTTCCTTTTATGGCCAATTTATAAACTTTATCATGGGTATACATGCATAGGAAGCATATATATAGGGTTTGATGCTATCCAGGGCCTTAGGCCTCCACTGCAGGTCTTGGAACATGACTATTACATACAGAAATACAGTTTGCTTTTATATATTGATCATGTACTCTGAAACCTTGCTGAAACATCTGTGACATCATTTTCATAGATTTTTAATTTCTACACAAAAGGTCTTGTCAACTGTCAATAAAGATAGTTTTGTTTTTTTCTATATAATATAGATACCTTTGAGTTCTTTTTTTCTTACCTGGTTATAATGGCGAGAATACCTAGTACAATTCTATTTAAAAAAACAAAAAACAAAAAAAACAGTTCAGGACAGACATCCCAGGACAGACATATCCTTAGGAAGAAGGCATTCACACTTTCATCATTAACTATGTTTCTGACTTTTATTTAAATGAATCTCTACACTCTGGTTGAAGTCCCCTTCAACTCCCTATTTGCTGAGTACTTCTGTTATGAATGGTATGGATTTGTGAAATGCTTTTCTGTTTCATTGGTCATGTGGGGTTTGTCCTTTAGTTTGTTAATACAGTATGTTGCATTCTCTGATTATCAGATGTTAAACAAATGTCATATTCTCAGTATAAATTCCACTGAAGTAGGTTATAAATTCTGTAGGTTCCTGGATTCAGTTTGCTGATCTTTTATGGAAGATGCTTACATCTGCATTCATTAGGGATATTGGCCTATAGTTTGCTTGTGATAGTTTGCTGGCTTTGGTAGAAGTATAATATTGGCTTCATGGAATAGGTTGGGAAGTATTTGCTCCTCCATTTTCCAGAAGAATTTGTGAGATTGCTGTTATTTACTCTGTAAATGTTTGATATCACTGAGTATTTCTATGGGTTTTAGCTCTAGATACACTCATTCTCTTGATCGTTTGAGCTATTTTGTGGCTTTAAATACAATCATCAGCTCTCAAGCTAGAGAATTTCTATAAATTTTAGGTTCACATATCTTCTTAGCTGCCTCTTAGATATCAAAAAGATATCTCTAATTTAACAGACACTAAGTTGAACTCCTCTTCTCAGTTATGAAACTCCCCTTTATGATACTTTACCAGTCACTGACATTTGTATTAACTACCCATGCTATTGCTCACTGCAAAACTTTTTTTTTTTTTTGGGTCCAGTCGTGGGCCTGAACTCTAGGCCTGGGCGCTGTCCCTCAGCTCTTCAGCTCAAGGCTAGCTTCTACCACTTGAGCCACAGCTCCACTTCCGGCTTTTTTTCTTTTTGCTTATGTGGTGCTGAGGAATCAAATCCAGGGCCTCATGCATACAAGGCAAGCGCTCTACCACTGAGCCACCTTCCTAGCCCCTCACTGCAAAACTTTTAACTATTCTTTTAATTCTACCCTTGATTCACTCTCTAAACTATAAAGTCATCATTTACTTGTGTGGGGGTGAGGGGGTCCTGGGGCTTGAACTCAGGGCCCAGGCACTGTCCTTGATCTTTTTGTGTCACGGCTCGTACTTTACCACTTGAGCCACTTGAGCTCCACTACCAGCACTCTGAACGGTGATCCTCAGATCACAGCCCCCTGAGGCATAGCTGGGATTGTAGGAGTGAGCCACCAGCACTGGCTAAAATCGTCTTCTAACTTTTGAACTCTATCCTTGATTCACTCCCTCACATCTGAAGTCTAGTCATTAGGAAATCCTGTTAGGTCAACCTTCAAAATATACACAAATTCTATTAACCACTTTACCACCACTATTGCAGTCCTCCTCCTCCAAATGCCCATGCTCTCTTACTAATTATAGCCTCATAACTCCTCATCCCTGCCCCTCTGTCTACTCTCAAGACATGCAGCCATAACTGATTAATAATAATTCAGACACTTCATTCTGCTTAAAATTTGCACTGACTTCATATTTCTATGAAGGGAAAAGTGTCAAACCTCTAATGACCCACAAAGTTCTGTGAGATCTGGCCCCCAATTATCTGTCTGATCTAATCTCCCAGAACTGTTGCTCTTGCTTATTTTCTCCTGGCCAGGCAATTCCTTGAATACACGGCATGCTACCACCTAAGAGCCCCTCCACTGGCTCTCCTACTTCCTCCAATATATGTTGGTCATCCCTTTTCACCCTCAAAGCTCTACAAGACTGACCTTGGCAATCTCTCTTTAAATCGTATTCACCACCATTATCAGCACTACCAATATTCATTACCCTACTCATTTTTCTAGGTAGCATTTCATATCTTAAACATAATGCACATTATACTTAATATGCTTATTTTTATTGAACATGTCTCCTCATAAAATGTGTTTTGTTCAAGAATGTAACTAAAAGGACTAGGTATCTATGTTGAATACTTACTGAAAGGATAAATCTGAAAAGCAGAACCTATGCACCTACTATTATCAAACTAAAATGCAGTCAGATCTTAAAAGTTGCGTTTATTCATTTCCTCAACAAATATTAATGTCTTCTTTTTGCCGGGTACTGCAACAGACACTTGGGATAAGAAAACAGATAAGGCTCTGTTGACATGGACCTATAAAAATCAATCAATCAATCAATCAATCAGGTCTAGCTTTTTCCTGTAAATCTCTACTGTTTTCCTGAGATAATATATCCAATGGGGGAGGAGTGCCACCTAGTGTTCAGTGTTGATTTCAATATATCCAGGCTGTACAACCATTTACAAACATCTATCCATATCACCCTGATAATTATATATCAAATCATATACTATCATATCAAAATGAAGGTCTTCAAAAGGGAATTTAAAGCCCTCTACTTCTTTCTATAGCTATATGAAAGAACAAAATCATTTCTCAAAAGTTAAAAAAAATCTTGGCCACATTTGTGGTAGACTAGGAAGATTTCTCGGCTAAGGCACTTCAAATCAAGGTTCTACCATAGTTCTATGTTTAGTAGTAGAACCACAGATGCTTTTAGAAACTGAGCGTTTTCCTTTTCTTCTGATGCTATGGTAGCTTGAATTCAGTAGTCTTGCACTAACTTGCTTGGCTGGTGCTATACCAGTTGAGAAATGCCTCTAGCACAAATTTTTGCTGCTTATTTTTAGAGATGGGTTTTGTTGACTTTTTCTGCCTAGGATGTCTTTGAACCCCATCCTTCCAGATGTCAGCCTTCTAAGTAACTAGAATTATAGGCATGAGCCAATGGCTTTCAGCTAAAACCTAGACTGCTTCCTTATATGAAAAGACCTTAAAAAACAGTCAGCATTTAAAGGTATTAACTAATAATGAGAAATGGGGCTGCTATTCTGATTCATAAGTTAATATGTTTCTTTAGGCTTTAAAACATCCTCTCCATTGATCAGGATTTTGCATGTGTCAATGAAAAGGTAGCTTAGGCTGAACCATGAATTTCATTTCTCTAAGCAATCCTTTCCTTGCATAAAAAAAGGATCTAATCTGAATTATTTTAGCATTCCCTCAGTGAGCCCCAAATAAGTTTAAAGCTTTTTGTATTTTTATTTTTACACTGATGAAGCTATCAGATTCAAATAGCCATTGACATAGAAGATGAGTGATGTTCAGTGAATACTCTTCCTCCAATTTCTAACACCTACAAACTTATACAAGTTGTACACTATTAAAAAGCAATGGCCTTGGTGGACTGCTAGAAGCTCACACCTGTCACCCTAACTGTTCAGGAGGCTGAGATCTGAGAATTATAGTTGAAAGCCAGGCCAGGCAGGAAAGTCTACGACCCTCTTATCTTCAATTAACCACCAAAAAGCCACAAGTGAAGCTGTGGTTCGAGTGGTAGAGTACCAGCCTTGAGCATAAAACGCTAAGGAACTACTCCGGCTAGGATAGACGTTTAAGCAAGCCATTATTGAGAGCCTCCCTGGGCCAACCTAGGAATACACAGGAGAGTAAGACAGAACCTTTCTCAAGCTAGGTGCCAGTGGCTCATCCCGGTAAATCCTAACTACGCAGCAGAGTAAGATCTGAGGATCACAGTTCAAAGCCAATCTGGACAGCAAAGTCCATGAGCCTCTTTATCTCCAATTAACCACCAGAAAACCAGATGTGGCACGGTGACTCAAAGCAATAAAGCACTAGCCTTGAGCAAAAGAGCTTAGGTAGGGACAGTGCTCAGGCCCTGAATTCAAGCCCCAGGACCAAAAGAAAACAAACAAAAAACATATAATCTTTTTCTCAAGGAGCTCATTCTACTCAATACAGAATTGATTCCTTCCTCTGACAGGCAGGACACAGACGGAAACTCCCAATAGACATCTATGAGAGCACCACCCTTCTAGGATGCTAGGATAGGACTTCGAAGGGCAAAACTGTCCTTGAAAGGGTTACGAGACGCAGGGGCAAAGACACTTCTATTTCTAAGCTTTGGATGCTTCCTTCTTTTCTCTCCTGGATTGTGGGTATCTGTACATTTCTTTATATTCTGATACCTTCCTCTCTCTATCTTTTCACTTTGGATAGTTTTCTTTCCTAGAGAAATAGATATTTAAGAAAAGAGAAAGAAATTTTAAACGTACTAGAAGAGTTCATGAAACAGAACTGAAGAGGGTACTTATTAAAATTGTATCGACTAAAGTATTAAATTATAGACTCTATTAGAACACAGACCCACACAACTAAAAAAAGAAGTTCTATGAAAATATTCTTATTTTCAATATGGACAGCATACTGATATTCTATATTTTTTTAAAAATTGACTTGTTCAAAATCTGTTTCAGAATCGCTGTTCTTAGAAAAATTCAAACCCAACATTGTTGCCTCCTCCTTTGTTTTCTCCTACCATCCTGTCCTCCCACTCAACAATGCTGGATAAGAAATGTACTCATGACCTTGCTCATGTAACTGTAACCCCTCTGTACAGTATTTTCAGAATAAAAAACTTATGTAAAAAGAAAAGAAAATTTCAAACCCCCTTCCAAATCTAGAACTTCATAATGACCAGATCACACCTCAGTTTACCTGTTCAGCTCATCTTCGGCCATCTGCTCCCTCGTTTTCTCTACTCTAGTTTGACTGGCCTTCCTTGTTCCTGGACAAATCAGACAGACTTCTACTTCCCTGGATTTACAAGTCTCTCCCCCTGGTCCACTTGATTGCTATGCTATAAAACTACAGGTCTCTATATCATCACTTCTTTTAGTTCTCTGTTCAAATAACAATGTGGAGAGGCTTCCATGACTATCCAACTAAATAACCCCATCTTCTACTCCCTTCATTCTTTCTCCTTCTCACTTGTTTCATTTTTATAACACTTATCAATATAAGAAATCACATGACTGTTCATTGTGTTTCTAGTTTCATAAAGGTGG
Source organism: Dipodomys spectabilis (assembly GCF_019054845.1). Taxonomy (NCBI): domain Eukaryota; kingdom Metazoa; phylum Chordata; class Mammalia; order Rodentia; family Heteromyidae; genus Dipodomys; species Dipodomys spectabilis. The sequence goes on from NW_024870696.1 coordinate 25,876,690, forward strand.
GAAGTTGCTATACATCTGTATATTCTGGGTGCCTCAAATAGCACCTGCTACGTAATAGGAACCTAAAATCATTGTTTAGGTAAGCCTATAGGTGCATGCCACCTATAAGCCTAGAGCTATGAAGACTGAGGAGAAAGGATCATGTGTTTATAAAACAGCCCCAAAGTAAAATGCTGTCTTAAGAAAAATGTATAGTGGCATGCACCTATAAGCCTAGAGCTATGAAGACTAAGGAGAAAAGATCATGTATTTATAAAACAGCCCCTGGTAAAATGCTGTCTTAAGAAAAATGTACAGTGAATAAATGAACGAGACTGAAGTTCCCTTCTCTCTGATTAAATTCCACTGCTTCTGATATAGAATTCTAGATATTTCTAAAGTGGTTAAAATATCCTGATCGTAATGGTCCTCCTTGCTGACTTCTACTAAGTACTAGCTAGCTAGCACTTCAATATAATATTAACTTCCTTTCTTTACAATTTTTACAGCATTCTACTTCTTCCTTGGAAGATATGCTTTCATTTTCTGTTTGTTATAGATCTATTTTCTCTATACATGCAACAGCTACCTCTCCAAAGAAAGACTATGGATTAAGTTCCATGAAAATGGAAAATAGGGGCTGGGATGTAGCTCAGTGGCAAAGCGCTTGCCTAGCAAGTTCAACGTCCTGGGTTCGATCCCCAGTACCAAAAAAAAAAAAAAGAAAAGACAAAAAAAATACAGTTAAGTGGGCTGCAAAGGTGGCTCAGTGGTACAGCACTTGCCTTGCATGCATGAGGCCCTGGGTTCGATTCCTCAGCACCACATAAAGCAAAAAGAAAAAAGCCAGAGGTGGTGCTTTGGCTCAAGTGGTAGAGCGCTAGCCTTGAGCTGAAGAGCTAAGGGACAGCGCCCAGGCCCAGAGTTCAGGCCCCACGACCGGACCCAAAAAAAAAAAAAAAATACAGTTAAAAAAAAAAACCAAACAGAAAATGGAAAACAGTATATAAATGTCAGGCATTATCATTATTTTTACAAGCTGTTATTTACAATGCTTTTGTCAGGCACATACAACTATTCACCATTTAGACATTCGGGTGCATACAGTAAAAATTAGTGACTGAACAAACCAGACATTTGACATAAGTGGTAAAAACCATACTAGCCACTAGATGGAGGAATTATCAGATTTTCCAAAGCCATACTTCTGAACCTTAGTAGCAAGAAACAGTCTGGGTCTAAATGGTCTCTGTTGTACTTTCACAGTCAAATTATTGAATAATAATCTCTTGAGACTACTATCAATAAATGTTCCCAACTAATCTATTTAAATGGAGTAGAAATTTATACCTCTCAGATGAGGAAAGTCTGCTAAATATATACCACGTATTTTTACTACCCTTTCCCCCAAAACGTACATGGGCTATTACAATTGACTGAAGCCTCATCCTGCTTTCTCCCATCCTCCTTCCCCTCTGGCCTTTTCTCGGGCCTTTTGTTTCTTCAATTAGTAAAATGCATCTAACAGAGAATTTTTCAGAAGGAAAATTTTAAAAGACACCAAAGAAAATCCTGTAAAAGTAAACTTGTCAATGGTCACAAAATTGAATATCATTAGTCTCAAATGTTCATTTCTGAAACTTGTTTTAGATTTAATCTCCTTTTACTTTCCCTGTCTTCTCATTAGGTAGCAATCCAGTTATCTGAAGACAATTTGTAAGTTACTTTCACATACACTGCCTTATTTAATCCTCACAAAGATACTGTAAGGTAATAGGAGCAGAAAAGCATTGCTCCAATTTTATGGACCAGAAACTCTCCAGTAAGTTTACAAAATGCTGAAACCAGAACTGGAATAAAGATGGGAAATTTTTTAACTTGCAGCACCAGTCTCTCAGTGCTACCACAGGCTGCTTCATCAAAACAGGTAAACAATAAAGGACCAAATAATCTCCTTGTGAAAAATAGAAGAGCTAGATTTATTTTCTTCATTATATACAAACAGTAAGGTTTGAATTTTAGCACTTTATAAGACATGTGGGAAAAAATTACAGAGAAATATTTTAGGTAAGTATTAACAATGTCTTCAATTTATATAATATACAACTCTGTAATCTTTCTTGATATTCTGGAAAAAGTAAGTGGCATTTTTATTAAAAGATCATATTTAGTCAGGTGTCAGTGGCTCACGCCTGTAATCCTAGCTACTCAGGAGGCTGAGATCTGAGGACTGCAGGTTGAAGCCAGAGAGACAAGAAAATCTGTGATACATCTCCAATTAACTACAATCAACAACAACAACAAAGAAGCGGGATGTAGAGCTGTGCTCAAGTGGTAGAGCCTTGAACTAGTGATCAGGGATTTGGTAGAGCCTTGAACTAGTGATCAGGAATTCTCAAACCCTGAGTTCAAGCACCAGGACCAGCATTAAAAAAAAAAAATCAGTCATTAGATAAATGAAATAGTAATATAGAGTTTTGGAGAAACAAGAAGCAAAGCACACGAGTAGCAGAGTATGAATCGGTAAAACTTTTTTTTGGGGGGGCATAGTCTGTAATTTGGCAGTGACTTAACTATGCATATGACCTTTCACTAGGAAGTCATCTTCATAATGTATTCTAAGGGCCCAATTATGGATGTGCATAAAGTGTGTTATTTATAGTGTTAACAAAAGTTTAAAAAACATTGACTTATTACATCACAGTAAATGAAACAACCAAAAATTCCCAAAACTAACCTGGAAAAACACACATGATATAGTAAATGTTCAGAAACTAATTTGTAAATGATGTACATAATATAATCAATACCTTTCAAATATAAATGTATAAGCATGTAAATATAAGCATGTAATATGTGCTTATATTTTTCAAATATGTAAAACTGACAAAGTAATCATCCTACATTTCTACTGTGGAATCAGTATAAACATGTAGCACACACATATACACACATACATGTACTTGCACATAGTAGAGTGATGGAAAACAAGGATAAAATTAAGTTCACCTATGTCAGAAAGCACTCTAGATATTATGCATGAACACCGAAACATTTAAAGAATAAAGAAGACAGAGCACACAAGATGAGCTAATAGAGATAACAACAGTAACTTAATTAGGTAAAGTCTCTTTATCAGAAAATAAACATAACTCAGCAGTGCATTACCATAACTACAACTTCTCACATCTAACAGCAAATGGAATCATCCAGATAGCTTTTGTAGACAAAGCAAATACAGGCTCCTTGGAAATGCTAGAGATGTTTTAGAGAGTAAGACAGTTCAATCGAATGCTCGATGCCAACAGAAAATGTACTGGGTGAGAATTCTTACAGAAAACAGGACTTCCAGGTGGAAGCTATGCTTCATCTTACTGAATATGTAGCTCCGTTCACTTGCCACACCTTGTATAGGGCATTACAGAAACAGAAAAGAGTCCAGAAAAGGACAAAGTGCAAAACTGCAAATCTAAGGGGAGAATTGGGAGTTTCTGATCTTTTACCATAAGGAAAGATACGTCTCAAAATTTTCAGATCATAAATGTGACAGACAGGAAAAAACTGACAAACCACTAACTACTATGGCTAACATTTAAAGGTAGATCCAAGGAATTTATTTTTATTTTTAATTTTAATTTTTAATCTTTTAAATTTTAACTCCATGAATTCTTCTATCTTTGGTTCATCTCATCCCATTCACAAGTTGCCTTGGGTAGCTTTCTATCTTTCATTAATTTATCAGTTTTTTTTAAATAAACCTTATCAGGTACTTAGAAAATTTTAATAGATTAGTATTTGTTTATGTGGTACCAAGGAATGGAACCCAGGGCCTCATGCATGCCAGGCAAGCACTCTACCACTAAGTCACATTCCCAGCCCTCAACAGTGTTTTTAAAGCATTTTGTGAACTGTTTTCTAAGTCCTTGATTGTCTGCTCTACTGCCTGGTTATTTTCTGTGAGAATTAAAATTCCTTCACTTGTCATTTTTCTTGTATTTCTGTGGTTTGGTCTGCCCATTTGGAAACTCTTGGTTTTAGTTTTTTGGGGTCTATGGTTCCTAATAGGTTGTTCTCTGCATTCTTGGTTTGATAGTGTATTGTGATTTGCTTATGTGGGGTCATGAAGTAAGCCAGACCCAAAGAAACAGGTTGCATGGTTTCCTTCATTTGTAGTAACTAGAATGTGCCTATAAATTACAAGCAAGCACACCAATGGTAAAAGGAGAGAAAAAATACTGGGACATGATAAATTGCACAGGTCTCTAGGCCTCCACCACAGTGAGACCAAAGGAGGATATTCTGAGGAGAGGATCAACAGCTATGTGCATATGAGCATATAATATTTGTCAAAGTGAACCCCAAGAAATGGAAACGTGGTTTTTTTCTCTTTGTAGCTGTTTTTGTTTTCTATTCCTTTTGTCTTATTTGTTTATCTGTCTTTAGAAGGGTAAGGGGGCATAGAAATGCTAGGACAAAGGCTGAACAAATGCAGCGGTGGTACTTACTAGACACTGTTAAAAATGAACTATACAACTTGTGGGTAGGGATGAGAAAAATTGAGAGAAGGGTAACATTGTTCAAAAAGAACTATGTAACCATAAGCCCCTGTACATCATCTTTATAACAACAATAAATAACGTTTTAAAATGAAAGGTTAATGTAATGCCTAGAATGTATGAGACACAGGCCGCCAGGGCACTTAGGGAAAAATCCAAAACCCTGTCCAAGTGCCATGACCTTCAGTGTTCTTGGCTCCTGTCCACCTCTTAGATCTCTTTCCAAACCTCCTCTCCTTCTTGGTCCTCCAATGCACCTCAGAACTATCTGTTGTCTCTGCCCAGGATGGAATGTTCTAGAACTTTACCTGACCAGCTCCTTTCCAAATTAAGATCTCAACCTTGTGGAGGATACCCACAGCTACTTGCTCATGGAATTAGCCAATATGGCGTTCTCATGTTCCTCATTCTGTTAAACACCACAGAAAGCCCTGATATTCACTTCTGCATTCACATACACTGTTTTCTTCCTAATGAAAGGGGGAATTAAAAAGTTACATGATCACAGAGACTTTCATTCCAGGCTATTCAAGTCACTCTCTTACTATTAAGTTCCACTTCCCCTTGCAATTTTTCTTTAGTAACTCAGCTTATACCTGAACCACATTTCCAGGGTTTTTCTCAATGAATTCCATTAAATAATGGTTACTGTGTGCAATCTTATGAATGAGTGCATTGCCATCCATACTTAACACATAAAAATACTGAGTACTTTTTTGAATTGATGAATACTTGCAAATAGTAAAGGAAAATGGTAGACAAAAATGTCAGAAAAACTAAAGAATAGAGTTGAATGAGACAAAATTAAGGCATTATATTAGCCAGCTGCTAGTCAGTTTTATAAATACTATTGGTTTCTGTGAAAGGATATAACAACCAACATGGTCTATGTATGTAATATTATAGGAAAATTTATTTCTTCTAAGTTTCAGACTTCTAATTTAAGCACTATACTTTGATTCGTTTCCATTAATGTGAAATAAATTCTTCTAAAGTAAAATTTCAAGTATCAAAAAGAATTCTATATGTACAAGAAATAGATATCACAGAGAAAAGAAGTAAAAAGCTATTTAAAAGGAATTTTATAAGTAATCTTAGAAACTGAAAAACACTCATGGAATAAAATTTGGTACTTAAGATTTGTGGGTGGTTCGTTTTGTTTCCCCCAGTACCAGGTTTTGAACTCGGGACCTCATGATGACTTGGCTTGCCTGCTGGACTGGTGCTATAACCACTGGACGTACACCACTGGCCCAAATCCTATCCTTCACTTAATAATCACTGTCTTTGTTGGCTTTTTTTAAAAATAATAACTTTGAGACACTTGTGCTTCAAAGATTTAGACTAATTCTTATGGAATATGGCTGATAGTCCTTAAAATCCTTTATTCTAACAATCTGGTGTAACAGTATTCAAGGAAATGCTATATTTTAGAAGATGATATAACATTCATTTTTCTTTGTTAGTCAAATCTGACTTCTCTATTTTCCCTCTCTCTATATAAATATGTAATTAATGGCTCTAATACTAAATGTTGTACAAAATATTTTCAGTCTTAAGCTTGTATGAAAGACATCCTTAACTAAAATTTCCTCTCTGCTTTCTAAAACAAAGGTGGTTCTAGAATTTGTGATCAGAATCAAAATCTGGCGATGGAACACACAACTGTAAACAACCCAGATGCAAACAGAAGCTGATCATATAATTACAGTGGTCAGTAAACTACATCCTCTCTCCTCAGCTGCCAACAAAACCATATGATTCATATGCCTATTCCTAGACAGCACACAGAGAAAGGGCATCGATGTCTCTCTTTTTCAATATACCCACTCCATCTCAAAGGGTTGATAGCAAATGATGTAACAGAGAACTAGATGCAGAGTGAAATTTGTCATTTTAACTATAGTTCATTTTAGGCTTTGTTAATTTCTACACTAGAATAACACCATCAGAGGAAGAAGATAAATCTATACATCTTGAGATTTCAACTATGTTGCCTTTAAAATGCATGTTGTTCAAAGTACATTACAGCTTGAATTTCATGGATTACAATTCACAGTAAGAAATATATTTTACATCTTAATTAAGTACACACACCACATATGTTCAATTTAAAACAAAGGTTCGTGAAAGTTATCCTTTTACTACATGTAACAAATATGGTCAGTTAGGTGCCAGGGGTTCACCTCTGTAATTCTACCTACACAGGAAGCTGACAAAGCCAAGAGACAAGATCTTATCTCCAAATAACAGGCAAAAACCTAGAAGGCCTTACATTCAAGTACCTGAACAATAAACAGTACCTGAACAATAAACAGTATTTTTATTATTCTTCTTTTTAAATCATGACTACCTACCGCAAACGGTTGCATGACAGAGTAGCAAGACACAATCTATCTTGAGAAACACTGTATCTATGAGACAGGGCCTCTGCTCCTTCTTCAAAGTACATCTCATACTATTCTCCACAATATTCCTCCTACCACTCAGTATCTATTCCTTTCTTTCACGGTACTCTAAGTGTAACAATCTTTTTCCTGCGGGCTGTCTTCTCCAGGAGTGGCCAATTACAAATACCATTGGCAGCCCTAGTCCCCTTGGTTCCATTTCTACTGGCCTTGCACAGGCAAAGGAGCTCCAGAAGCTTCCGAGAGGCATTCTTGTTAAAAAACAAAGACAAAAACTGAGCCAACACACATGTTCGTTAAGTGGCCCTTATAGACGTCAGCTCTACCAGAGTCAGCTCTACCAGCCAAAGAGCAAAAACCAACAGCGGGGGTCAGCCCTACCAGACAAAGAGCAGAAACCAACAGCGGGGGTCAGCTCTACCAGACAAAGAGCAGAAACCAACAGCGGGGGTCAGCCCTACCAGACAAAGAGCAGAAACCAACAGCGGGGGTCAGCCCTACCAGACAAAGAGCAGAAACCAACAGCGGGGGGTCAACCCTACCAGACAAAGAGCAGAAACCAACAGCGGGGGTCAGCCCTACCAGACAAAGAACAGAAACCAACAGCGGGGGTCAGCCCTACCAGACAAAGAACAGAAACCAACAGCGGGGGTCAGCTCTACCAGACAAAGAGCAGAAACCAACAGCGGGGGTCAGCCCTACCAGACAAAGAACAGAAACCAACAGCGGGGGTCAGCTCTACCAGACAAAGAACAGAAACCAACAGCGGGGGTCAGCTCTACCAGACAAAGAGCAGAAACCAACAGCGGGGGTCAGCCCTACCAGACAAAGAGCAGAAACCAACAGCGGGGGTCAGCCCTACCAGACAAGGAACGCCCCGCTCCCCCGCCCCGCCCTCCCCGCCGTAGGCCCGCCCCGCCCGTCCCGCTCGCCCGCCCCGCCGTAGGCCCGGCCCGCCCCGCCGTAGGCCCGGCTCGCCCCGCCCGCCCGCCGTCGCGGCCCGCCCCGCCCGCTCGCCCGCCGTCGCGGCCCGCCCCGCTCGCCCGCCCGCCCCGCCCGCCCGCCGTCGCGGCCCACCCCGCCCGCCCCGCCGTAGGCCCGGCCCCGCTCGCCCGCCCGCCCCGCTCGCCCGCCCGCCCGCCCGCCGTCGCGGCCCGCCCCACCCGCCCGCCCCGCCGTAGGCCCGGCCCCGCTCGCCCGCCCGCCCGCCCCGCTCGCCCGCCCGTCCCGCCCGCCGTCGCGGGCCGCGCGCGGGGCCCCGTCAGCTCAGCCCCCGCCGCTGTTTCCCTCACGCACTCTGGAGGAACGCCGGGCGTCGCGAGCCCGGGCAGGGCGGCAACGTTAAAGGCAGAGGGACGGGCGCCTCCAAACGCCCTGCGCCCCCCGCCTGGCACCCCGCGCAGCCGGGACGCGGGACCGCGCTCCCCCTCCCCCGGACTCACCATAGCCTCAGGAGCTCAGCGCCGAGAAACCGGTAAGTCAGGCGGCCACGGGAAGACGCCACACCAACACCAGCATCCGGTTACTGTGGCAACGGAGCCCCGCCCACTGCCGGAGGCCGGCGAGGCCCCGCCCCTTCCTCTCTCGTGGCTGAGGGAACGGAAGTTCCGCCCCTTGACGACATCGCCCGGGGCAACCAGACGCCGTGTGCTGACAGCTGACCCGGACGTTCAAGGATGATGTGCTTCCGCTCCCTGTAATGCGGCCCGTTTTCCCTAGGCGCCGGTTCCCGGGTCACGCACGGAGGGCTGGGCACACATTCTGTGGGACCGGGTTCTCAACGCCTCGCCGGACGCTGCTCCTCCTCCTTCGGAAGGGAGTTCCGGAAACGAGCCCTGCACTGCCGGAAGTGGTGAGGGTGGGGGCGCGGTGAGTTGTGGGGAGTCGGGGAGGCGGGGCGGGGCCCGGCCGGGCGGTGGACCGCGGCCGGACCGCGGGGAGGGCGAGGCCTCCCGAAGCCGCGCGGAGGAGGGCTGGCGTCATCTCTGGAACGGCTCGGTGAGCGCGCTGGAAGGCTGGCCGACGCCGGGAGGCGGGCGCGGGGCCGCCGGCTCGGGCTTCAGGGGAGGGGGCCGCCGCGGGGAGCGGCCTCCGACCGGAAGGAGGGACGGGCTCGCCCCCACGCCTGCCGCCTTCCACTCCGGCGCCCGCCCGGTCCCCGTCCCTGTCCCCCTTCCCCGTACCCTGTCCCCGTCCCCCTGTCCGCCGCCCCCCGTCCCCCTGTCCCCGCCCCCCGTCCCCCTGTCCCCCGTACCCCTGTCCTCCGTACCCCCGCACCCCGTACCCCTGTCCCCCGTACCCCCGCACCCCACACCCCTGTCCTCCGTACCCCCGCACCCCGCACCCCTGTCCCCCGTACCCCTGTCCTCCGTACCCCCGCACCCCACACCCCTGTCCTCCGTACCCCCGCACCCCGCACCCCTGTCCCCCGTACCCCTGTCCTCCGTACCCCCGCACCCCGTACCCCTGTCCTCCGTACCCCCGCACCCCGTACCCCTGTCCTCCGTACCCCCGCACCCCACACCCCTGTCCCCCGTACCCCTGTCCTCCGTACCCCCGCACCCCGTACCCCTGTCCTCCGTACCCCCGCACCCCACACGCCTGTCCTCCGTACCCCCGCACCCCACACCCCTGTCCCCCGTACCCCTGTCCTCCGTACCCCCGCACCCCGTACCCCTGTCCTCCGTACCCCCGCACCCCACACCCCTGTCCTCCGTACCCCCGCACCCCGCACCCCTGTCCCCCGCCCCCAGTACTCCTGCCCCCGTACCCCCTCCCCCTGTCACCGCCCCCCGTACCCCTGTCCCCGTACCCCTGTCCTCCGTACCCCCGCCCCCCGCACCCCTGTCTCCTGCCCCCCGTCCCCGTACCCCTGTCCCCCGCCCCCAGTACTCCTGCCCCCGTACCCCCTCCCCCTGTCACCGCCCCCCGTACCCCTGTCCCCGCCCCCCCGTACCCCTGTCCTCCGTACCCCCGCCCCCCGCACCCCTGTCTCCTGCCCCCCGTCCCCGTACCCCTGTCCCCCGCCCCCAGTACTCCTGCCCCCGTACCCCCTCCCCCTGTCACCGCCCCCCGTACCCGTCCCCGCCCCCCCGTACCCCTGTCCTCCGTACCCCCGCACCCCGCACCCCTGTCTCCTGCCCCCCGTCCCCGTACCCCTGTTCCCCGCCCCCAGTACCCCTGCCCCCGTACCCCGTCCCCCTGTCCCCCGCACCCCTGTCCTCCGTACCCCCGCCCCCCGCACCCCTGTCCCCCATACCCCTGCCCCCTGTCCCCGTACCCCTGTTCCCCGCCCCCAGTACCCCTGTCCCTGCCCCCCATTCCTTGTCCCCTGTGTCCCACCCCCCCGCCCCCTACCCCTGTCCCCCGTACCCCTATCCCCCGACCCGTATCCCTGTCCTCCGTACCCAGCCCCGCCCCCGTCCCCCTGTCCCTCGTCCCCCTGTCCCCTTCCCCCCACCCCCCTGCCCGCGTCAGGAGACATTCCCTGCCCCTGGCCCTCTTGGCAGGGCATCCACCCAGCATTTTCTGTGCTTAAGAAGTCTTTCATTGTCATTGCCATGGTAGAAAACCCCCTGTGATGCACTCGGTGAAAGTAGTGAGACAGGGCATGTTCAGATAAACCAAACCTAATTTTTGAGACATTCAAAAGACCCCACACCACAGTTATAAGGAGAGAATAGAGAGGAGAAAGCTGCCTCTCTAAATGTGTGGGGACTAAAGACAAACAAGTTAGATAGATAGATGACAGATAGATAGAATTAGTGTATCTTTCAAAGTACAGTCATTCATTAAATGTATTTATATGGTATTGTTTTTCAGGGGGCGTCTTGGAAACAAAAATGGCTACTCTTAAAAGTTTAGAAACCAAAGGTAAGTTTTCTTATTTTGATAATAATTAGATGGGAACACTACAGATGGCAGAGCAACTATAACACAGTCACCCCAAGTGGATAACTTAAACAACATAGTTCTGAAGACTAGATGTCTAGCATCAAAATAAATGCCAGTGGGGCTTTGTTCTCTATGAAGGTATTTAAGAAAAGTTCTGGCCCCTCTCCTAGCTTCTGGTTTTCTGGCACTTGTTGGTGCTTCTTATAGATGCAACACCCTGACCTCAGTCTTTGTGTTATAAGGCATTCTCCTTAGGTGCCAGCCTTCCTCTTTTTTTTTTTTTTTTTTGGTCAATCTGGGGCTTAAACTCTGGGCTTATGCACTGTCCCTCAGCTCTTCAGCTCAAGGCTAGCACTCTACCACTTGAGCCACAGTGCCACTTCCGGTTTTCTGGTGGTTTATTGGAGATAGGAGTCTCATGGTCTTTCCTGCTCGGGCTGGCTTGGAACTGCGATCCTCAGATCTCAGCCTCCTGAGTAGCTAAGATTACAGGTGTGAGCCACCAGCGCCCAGCCCAGCCTTCCTCTTTTTATAAGGAGAGTGGCCATATTGTTCCTCCTCCCCCCAGGCTTTTATGTATGATTTTATCCTTAATTAGTTACATTTACAATGAAACTTTTCAAATAAAGTCACATTCTGAGACTAATTAACCAATAAGTAAAACAATCCAACTCTTAGCCCTAGTTCTGCATAATACAATGTTAACTATCATTCATAAACAAAAGTAAATGCATGGCCTGAGAAAAAGCAGACTTAATACTTGACCTAGTCAGTTGTCAGCCTCAGGAGAGAGCACTATGATTTGGTATGGTGGCAGAACTTCCTCTCAAACATATGTGAAGTTCTTTCATTATGAAGACAGATGTGTGTTTGCTGCTAGGGCTATTCTGAAAGGTATACAGAAGAGATCGTAGAAATTAGAAAATTGAAATTGAACTCTTAGATGCAAGATGAAAAGTTAAGACAATTTAGTAAACGTAGATAAAATTGTAAAAAGAGCTGAGACGTTTAAATATTCATAATTAGATAAACTAATCTATTAGTAGTTCTGAAGGACAGTAAAAAAAATAGATGAAAAAAGATTCTAGGAGCAAATAAAATCTGGATTAAAAGAGTAGTTATACCACAGGAAATCTCAAAGCCTTTAGTATACTAATGTCTATTGAGAGGCTCCAAAGGGATTTAGTATACAGAATTACCAACACTTTTTGACCATGGAACTCTATTTAGAGCCTATGGAAAGAAGAATATTCAATAAATGTTGAACCAACTCCTAAGTTCATTTTCTAATTTAATAATAATTTAGTTTAATAAAGTTTTAGCTTAATAAAAATGTAAGTTTTCTAATTTAATAATAGCTACATTTTATTAGATGATATTAGTTTCATTTAAAAATTACCAAGTAACATCACTAATTATGTTATAGCTGAATTTAATTACATTACAGCTAAATTTGTATGTGTTCTAAAAAGTATGCCAGTATATGACTGAATTAGGAATTGAATTTGTATAAACTAAATATAAAAATAATTTTATTTTTCTCATTATTTAGGTCTACATTACAAAAATCTAAATAATCATTACTATAGTTTGAATTTTACCAATAATATTTTTCTCTTCCATGTAAGTACATTGATAGTATGCTTGATTTTAAATCATGGTCCCCAAAGTACTATTTGTTCTTTATAGAAAATGCTTGCCCACCACTATTCTAGGATGTTAGAATAGTGATCTTGTTATTCCTTATATTTCATCAGTTCTTGAAGAATAAGAATGTGCCACGATTTCTTGACAAATGATCACAGCTGGAAGTAAAGATGAATGAATAATAGGTTATTTTGTTGGTTCCCTCAAAGAATGGAGAAGAATAAGATCAAGGATTAATGTTTTGCTTTACTAAGGCATTGCTCATAGTTACTGACCTGGTACCATTGATTTTTGTCTTCCCACTTGAGAGGAGGTAATTACTCATGAATGTGCCCTGGATTGTGCCCACAACATATGTAATAAAGGTTTCTATGTGTGTCATCGAGCAAAATAGAATTATGAAAGTTATGATACCTGGTGAGAAACTATAGAGCCCTGGCTCATCTGCTTGATATGCGAGTTAGCTAGAATCATAGTTGTGACTGAGAGGGAGCTGTCCTATGATCGACAACATAGGTTTGATATTCAGCACTGCTTTAGTAAGTAGGACACTATAAGTATAGTTAAGAGTAATTGGGATTTAAAGAAGTTGGTTGAACTTCCTGAATTTTACAGTAAATTTTCTTTGTAAGGATAAATTCTGTTTGGAAAGAGATTTCTGTTAAACACTCTTAACTTTTTTTTATTTTAATGATAGATTTAAGGAGCAAAGATTTATTCTTGAATCTCCATTACTTAAAATTCCAACTCAATATTAGGACTTACCTGGAAATCCAGTTTGTTAAACTATGATCGAATTTTCATACTAGCTTCTTATTTGACCAACCTAAGTATACCCAAATGGCATGATTTTTGGTGGTGTATTTATTACTGTTTTTATTAATCTAGAGTTAAAAGTTGTTTTTATCTATAAAATGATGATATTAATCTGTAGGTAAATAATTATAATGACACGTCTTTTTAACAAACTAAAACTTACACTAGATAACATTAAACAAACTTAAAACCAAATTGTAAGCCCATAAGAACAGTTTTAAAATGATGAAGAGAAAACTTGTCTTATGCACTACAGTTGTTTTGAGTGCTGGGATAAAAAGTATTACTACCATGCCAAGCTGCAAGTTTATTTAAGAGAAATAACCGAAAGTTCATAGTAATCTATAATCACCAAAGTGTCACTTAACATTAGTATAGTGGAAAACTATAGAGAGACTAACAACAGAAAAATAATTTAAAATAATGATACATCAACTTGAAGGAATATATATTTATAAAATTAAAATATGAAGCAAAATAAAAATACATTAAGCTTACAAAATTTACTATGATTACAGTATATAAAAACATTGAAAAAATTTGAAGTAATGAGAATATAGGTCAACTTTCATTAGAGCATTGTTATTATAAACTTTTATTTGATGATAAAATTAAAAAATGAAACTATTATTTCTAATTCTAGTTATGTATGAGGCTAAGTTACAAGGATTGAGTTTCAAAGCCAGCCCAGGCAGGAAAGGCCATGTGATTCTTATCTCCAATAAACTAAATGGTAGTAGAAGTAGAGCTGTGGCCCAAGTAGTAAAGCACTAGCCTTGAGCAAAAGAAGCTCAGGAACAGTGTTCAAGCCCTGAGTTCAAGCCCCAAGACTGATACCAAAAAAAAAAAAAAAAACTAATAGAAACTAGAACACATCTGACTATGTGGGAAGATGATCTATTCTCTTCTGTAGTTTTTATATTTGTAGTAAAGAACAATTCTCTAAAAGTAGAAACCTACCAAATCCAATTCAAGAGGTTATTTTGCTAGATAATTCCTTGGCTGTAGAAGACTTGCAAGTAACTTTCATGGTTACTTGCAAACATTGCTGTAAGCAAGCTTTCATTTCTATGGGGATTTTGCTAGGGAATTCCATTTCTAGAGCCACAATATATGACTCCTCTTTTAATATAGCTCTGTATATCAAAAATTCTTAAGAAAGCTTTCTTTTTTGTAGGATCTTATGCTCTTTCCAAACTGAGTTAGCTCTCCTAATTTCATTGTTAAAATGAAACATGATCAATATTTAATTAGATCTAGGATATGGTATTTAGTGATAATTGAAACAAAGGATACTTTGGATTTATTAAGAATTCTAAAAAAATAGACTTTTAAGAGATTACATTACCTTTTACATAATTTAGCTGGATGGATAAACTTACTAAACACTAATCAGTAATTATTGCCTTTAATGTTTCTATAAAAAGAAAATTTCTGTTGAACTATATGCCACTTACTACATCTTAATGTATTGCTATCCTTCAATACATTTTACCTTTTTATTATCTCCTTTCCCCATCCCTTCTCCACTCTTCTCATTCTCCCTGCTTCTGTCTTTCCTCTTCCTCCTCTTCCCCCTCTCTCATGGACGGGTTGAAACCCAGGACCTTACAAATGTGCTCTACACTAAACTATACCTCCAGCCCTATTTTATCTGTTATATGCATATCCTGTCTTCAGAATTATATAGTAAACTTGAATGCAGTAGTCCATACTACCTCATCTAATGCTTGAACTAGATTACATTCGGCAGACACCTAGGACCAGGTATGCTTCCTATAGACCACTCAAAGTTCATCTTTATAGTAATCGTTACTGACTTGTGTGCTAATTCTTAACCCTTCCCCTTATTATCATTAATTTATTGTTCATGAATTTATTGAGTAACTATGAGGCACTTTACTGGCACTAACATAACTAAAATATAGTAAGCCCAAGTAATATATATAGCAAGTAAATAAGATAATAAGTTAAATAAATATGGTGAAAATGAGATCTAAGAAAGTTTAATCTGACAGCATAATGCACTGCCCCTTATGGAAGCAGGATTTAATTCCTTAGGTGTAAGAATAGGATTGAATTTTTGCCTAATAGTTTTTCAGTATAATACACATGTTCTCCTGTACCCCTTGAAAACATTCTTTACTGAGATACAGCAAAAATAGACTAATCTGTCTTGAGGTACATAGATGGTTTCAAATATGTGTATATATAGTTACTTATTTTTGTATCTTGTATTTATTTTTATATTTTGTGTAACTATTATACTATGTGTCAGGCACTTAACTTGTTAAAGCCTTCTTATCGCACAGTCCTGTGGCATGGTTGTTACTATCTGTTTTGTCTTAATAGGATATAGAAATTAATGAAAGACTAAATTATTGACCTATTGTCACATTAAAAAATAAATGTCAAAACCAAATTCCCAGGTTTGACTTTCTATCAAAAGAGAAGACATTTGCTTAAAGAAATTTTATGTCCATGAGACTTTATTCATCTCTTCTTAACATATTTGTTTTAAAAATTACTTTTCACTCTGAGGTTTTTCCATTTTTTTTCTAATTCTGCACACAGGTCAAACTGGTAGTTTTCTTAGCATTTGTTTGGTAAATAGCTCATGTTTGGCTTGCTTTCCCTTTGTTAGTCATCCCTACCTCAACCCCACTCCGAGGAGCAGGAGATGGAATGGAAACCGAAGAGTCACCTAAATCTATCGAAGTCACCTCTGCAGCCCAGTCCATAAAGCATGCAATCCTTCAGAGTCCACGGAAGAAAGCATTTCCCTCAGAGAGCCCAGGAGTTCTTCAGCTAGGGAAGATTCTCACTGAAAAAGCAGTGGAAGTTGAAGCTGTAAGAATATTTGTTCCCAAAGCTGCTATAACTCATGATGTCCCCAACAAAAATGCGAAGGTTAAATCTCTCGGATATCATAAAGGAGAACTCAGTAATCAGCCAGAGGGTCTTACAGATCCCAGGAAAGAACTCTCAGAGGTAAAAAGTGTATTGGAAAAGCTCAGAAACTCTGAAAGGAGGTTGCTACAGGACAAAGAAGGACTTTCCAACCAGCTCCGAGTACAGACAGAGGTAAAAAAAAATCTTAAGTATTTTTTTTTTTTTGGGTCCGGTTGTGGGGCCTGAACTCTGGGCCTGGGCGCTGTCCCTCAGCTCTTCAGCTCAAGGCTAGCGCTCTACCACTTGAGTCACAGCACCACTTCCGGCTTTTTTTTTGCTTATGTGGTGCTGAGGAATCGAACCCAGGGCCTCATGCATTGCAAGGCAAGCACTCTACCACTGAGCCACCTTCCCAGCCCCTCTTAAGTATTTTTAATATATAGTACTCTTTACATCTGGGCCTTCGAATCCACATTTCTTCAGTGGAATGTCCTTTATCATAGATTGTCATTTTTGTAAAATACTTCCCTTAAATTTCTCACTCTTTGTCAGGGCTTGTGTGTGTATAGACTCTGTAGAGTTTGTGCTGAAAACTTACATTTTTATTAAACCTGGTTGAAGATGAAATTATGAAGTACTTTGGACAAGACCACCTTTAAGCTATACAGTGGATTACAGTTATAAACTGCCAAACCAAAGGTTGATTGAGTTAGGCTTTGAAATGGAAAAGTAAGTTAGCTGTCCTTGTAAGGATCTATAACTTCCAGGTACTTTTTCTTATATATGCATGACACTTGGAATAAAGAGAATAGCGGAATAAGAATGTTTTCATCATAAATGAAAATCAACTATGTATGTGGCACAAATCGTGGACTCATACATATTAAGCATGAGACCCTGAGTTCAAACTGACAAAAAGTAAAAAAAGATTGAAAATCTATAATGTTCAGTATATAGATTTAACTCTTTCATGTTAGTAAGATGAACTTATCTCTCCCTTTTTTATCTACTAGATTACACATATTTTTGCAAGATGGTAATCTTTGTAAATGGTAGCATTTTAAGTGACTCGTTCAAATGTTTTATTTGTACATAGTTTACAAATATTTTATTATTTATTGTTTATTATAATATTATCACCTATAATCACACCACCCAGAAAGGACTACATAAGACTCATATTGGAAAAAAAGATTCATAATTGAATTCATTCTGTCTGATAACCCAAATCTTTAAGTTATTAATGTTTTCCCATCTCACAACATTCTTTTACAATTATTACAATTGTGTTCTTCAGTAGCTATACCATACCAGTACTTGCTATTGGATATTGGATAATAGTGTGCTTAAACATACCCTATATTATTTCCTCTTTTTAGATTCTTCAGCATGAAAGAGCTTTAATTTATAAATGTGGATGAAAAACATTCTCTGACTTCCTTTTAGTAAATTTATTGGTTTTTGTTTTCTGATGTTTTTCCTTCATGTGTTGACATAAACCAGGCAATTTTCGTGATAATGATTTGTACTCTTAACGCACTCAGTTTACAGCCACATTGTGTATGAATTGTGTTTGAATATATTATTCACCTTAAAATTTTAATACCAGTTCTTGCATACTTTCATGGAGGTCTAAAATACACAGACACATAGTTTGTCTTTCTTTAACTTTTTGTTTTGCTGGTACTGGAGTTTTACCCAGGGCATTGGGGTTTCTAACTTGCTTACTCAGCAGCTGGTGCTCTGCCATTTAAGCCATGCCTCCAGCCCTCTTTCATTAATTTTGTTACATTAAAATCAGGGCTATTCTTTGGGGCTTATAGTACTATGTTATTTTCTAGGTTAATCGTGAGTTAAAAAAGTTGCTGGTGGCTTCTGTCGGGGATGATCTTCAGTATCACTTTGAACGTCTAGCTCGTGAGAAGAATCAGCTTATTTTAGAAAATGAAGCTCTAGGTCGGAACACAGCTCAGCTTTCTGAACAGTTAGAACGTATGTCAATACAGTGTGATGTATGGCGAAGTAAATTCCTTGCAAGCAGGTATTTTCTCTTGAAAATAATATTTCATTTCTTAGTTTTTGTACTGCCTACTGGGCTTTTGGTCCATAAGACAAAAAACATAGATTGTAGTGTGAAAATTAAGCTATCAGAGTATTTCAAATACTTTTTAATACATAGCTCTCTCCTCTGTTGTCTATTGTCACAGTTTCCCTAAATGAAGAAGTGTTTTAAGGAACCTCCCTCATTCTAGAAATCACTCCCATTACAGTGCTTAAGACTAAAACAAAACTGTGAATTTAGACATCCGGTAAATATTAAAATCACAAAGGGGAAATTAATTCCTTCATCTTCTACCTAGAGGACTCAAAAATCATTTCCACTCCTTAGAACAGTGTTATTTATCCTCTGTGCTCTGTTCTTACAGTCTTTATCCCTCTGTCATTGAATTGCACACTGGGTAATGCTACTCTCTGGCATGGGTAAAAACCACAGGCCTTTGTTGGAACACTGCTAGGTATTATGATTATTTGCTTAAGTACCTTTCAGCATTAAGTTATTGGGAGATTAGTTCTGGATGTTATCCATCTGTGCAGCAAAAGACTTCACAATGCATTTAATAACTCTTGATTTAAATGGAATCACCTAACTTAAGAACCACTAATTGGAATGATCAGATTTTTAGAAGTATATTTCTTTACATATTAATACTTATAGCATTTTCAGTAATTGGTTACTCTCTTAAAGACTACCATGTATCATTAGTTCTGCTAGTATAGTAAACTATTTGAGGAAGTAAACTTTTTAATCTAGAATGAGTTAATTCTTATTGAACAGTTTAGCAAGTATATATGTGTATATGTGTAATGTATATTACATATACAT
The DNA here is from genome assembly GCF_019054845.1 of Dipodomys spectabilis. NCBI lineage: Eukaryota > Metazoa > Chordata > Mammalia > Rodentia > Heteromyidae > Dipodomys > Dipodomys spectabilis. The sequence goes on from NW_024870696.1 coordinate 25,895,766, forward strand.
GTAATATTGTATATATAATTCAGATTATTACAATAGGCACCTTAACAGTCCTTATCAACACTGATAGTAACATTCTAAAAAATAAAAATTAAACTCATCCTTATGATATCTTAGTTCAACTTCTAATGTCAAAATTCTTTACATTTTAAGTTAGTAGTAACTCATCTGAGATTTAATTTCAGTTCTAAAGTTTTTACCTCAATAATGTTCTTGACATTTTGGCTTCAGTTCCATCCATAGATAACTGGCCAAATAAAATTTAGTGCATGAAATCAGTAGAAAATATGAAGAGACTTGGTTAAAACAGAGTAAAGTATCTCTGCTTATGCTAATGTGGAAAATTCACTCGTTAAAAAAAGTGTACAAAATTTTGTATTCAATAACCTCTTTCTGTAATAAATCATATGTCTATTTTTAACACATACGTTTATGTTGAAATACACCAAAAAATTGTAAGGAACTTAATATAACACATGAAAGAAGAATGAGCATGCTGGGAGGTTAAAAACATTTTTTTCAAATTAACGTATGTTAATTACACAAAGAGATCTCATGGCAATATTTCTGTATAAATTCACCCCTTAATTACTCTTCTTATCAAGTCTTCCCCAAGTTTTCCTCTTACATAAGCATTTTTATATTTAAAAACAGATAATTATTTCTTTTGAAAAAAAATATTCAGTAATATTGGAGTAAATTGAGAAATCACTATAGAAAAACTAGATTCATGTTTCTCTTATCATCTTATAAATATTTTAGCTGAATCCTTGGAATACACTATACATGCATAAAATGTTTAAATATTTTATAGTGAAATGTAAAACTGCAGAGCAATTTGACTATTAAATCTTTAATTTCTGAAAGTGGCAGTCACCAAGTATACTAACTTCCATATGCTATTCCATATGTTATTGACAGAATTTATATGTAATATTTTAATCTTTATAGGGTAATGGCCGATGAGTTAACCAACTCCAGGGCTGTTTTGCAGCGTCAGAACCGTGATGCACAAAGTGCAATACAAGATCTCCTGAGTGAACGGGAACAGTTTCGTCAGGATATGATGGCTACCCAGAAGTAGGGCACTTTGCTTATATTCTGAACTCTCCCAGTTTCTCCTGCCATTTTTGTTATTGTGATGGGTGTTTTAGTCTACCTACAAATTTGATAATTTAGTGAACATATACTTGAAGTTTCACTTTAAAATAGTTTAAAAGGGAGGAGACCTAAAAAAAGAGAATGCTTCTTAAATTCATAATATGGGTGATATAATTATTTATAACAGAAGACTCTCAGAACTTAAAATCAATTCTTTGTATACTTCTAGTAGTTTTTAGTAGAGGCCAAAGTTTCCTATGGAGGATCTCTTTTTAACCTCTAACTTTCTACAGTGTTACAACTTGTTTTCATTTCTACATATTCCAGAACTGTCTTCTTCTAAAAACAGTCTGTCTTCCAGAAAAGCTCTTTGCACTTTCTTTTTGTTGTTGTTGTTGTTGTTTTTGGGTGGGGTGGGTCGGGTCGCAGGGCCTGAACTCTGGGCCTGGGCGTTGTCCTTGAGCTCTTCAGCTCAAGGCTAGCGCTCTACCACTTGAGCCACAGCACCACTTCCAGCTTTTTTCTTTTTGCTTATGTGGTGCTGAGGAATGGAACCCAGGACCTCATGCATACAAGGCAAGCGCTCTACCACTGAGCCACCTTCCCAGCCCATCTTTGCACTTTCATGTAATTGTGCTACCAGAAGAATTGACGGTCTAAGAGTAAATTGTATCAACTATTATATCGAAATAATGAAATTTTGAAGGTAGCTACAGGGCAATAAGTGCCAAGAATGAAAGGAAGTGTATTCCATGAATTATATAAACATAATAGAAAACATGGAAATGTTAATAATTGTGCTCATACATTCAGTAATTTAGATGAAATGGACAATAACTGGAAAGAAAAATTACCAAAGCTTACTCAAGAACAAATGTATAGCCTAAATGCCCCCAGCCTATTGAAACAATTAATTTATATTTTTAAACCATTTAATGAAGGAGGTTCCAGGTCTAGGCAGATTTTCTAGTGAATACCAGTAAAACTCTAAGGAAGAAATAAAATTTACACAAATTCTTCTAGAGTGTACAGAAGAAAAGAACAATTTCTAACTTACTGTATGAAGCCAGCATGATTTTGATACCAAAACTAGAGACATTATTAGAAAACTACAATGCTACTTTATTTATAAACTATAGTTATAAACATAGGAGCAAAAAATCCTTAAGAAATGGTAAAATCAAATCCTACATTATCGAGCATTATGACCAATCAGGGTTAATTCAGTATTGTAGGGCCATATGTAGAATACTTCCATGAATTGCAGATTGGCTTAGTATTTAAATATCAGTGAGTATAACTCACCAAAAATAAAACCTATAGGTGCACATAAGGTTAACTTTAAAAAATACTGTATGTTGACTGATTTCCAGATAAACAACCTAGTAGTAGGATTAACAGGTGTTCTCTATAGTTTATATGACCAGACATCCTTGTTTATTGAACTGAAGAGAAGATATTAAATGATTTTAGGAACAGGTTGCTCAATATTGTGTTTTTAATATTTTTGTTCTTTTACTAACATTCAGTGTTCACATGTGTTCTCTGCAGATTTTTAGAGGAACTCTTGGTCTCTTTACAATGGGGCAGAGAGCAAACTTACTCCCCTAGCCCACAACCCCACAGCACAGCAGAACTAGCAGTAACAAATCATAAGTTGGCAAAAGCAGTAAATTCTCATCTTTTGGGAAATGTTGGCAATAACAGTCAAAAAAAGATTTTATCAACAGTTGAATTCTGCAGTACTCCAGCTGAGAAAATGGCTGAAAAGGTAAGAGTATTTAATCTTTCATTACATGTTGAAATGATATTTTTCATGTTCTGTAGCATTTTATTCTCCCTTTACTGAAAGATGACATCTAAAAGTTTGACATTGAGGGCTGAGTAATATGTTCTAAACCTGATTACGCTAATTATTTTGGAGAAAATTATTTCCTCCTTTGAGCTCTAATTTTTTTTTTCTAATATTACTACTCTCAGGGGAAAAATAATGTTTTGAAAGAGGTCCTATTATTTTATCTGACTAACCATTGATAATCCTCTTTGTATTTTCATTTTGTTATAAAAACCAGTATAGAATTCTAATGTAGTAGTATTTAGTAAATTAAATAGATTCCTTCCAATCTGAGAAGTTATATAAATTTGAGATCTTTCTATTTTTATGTAACTTTGTTAAGTGCTAAAGTACAAGCAAACTGAGTTACAGAAACAGCAAAGATGAGTGGTTTCTGTTAATTGCTTACAAATTTGGTAGGGAAAATAAAGTTTTTAAAGAAGTAAGGTAACTTACCCTTCTGCTCTTCCATCTCCTTTAATGCTTGTCCATTTTCTCATCTTCCATATTGTATAGACCGCCTGCCTAAAATCTGTCCACATTACCTTCAGGCTAAAGTCAAGAAGCTCATGCTAAGAATTTCCTTAGAATTGGTTTTGGGTTTTTTTTTTTAAAGACCCATAATATAATAACCTGACATAGAATATATGGAGACCTTCCTTTCTTATTTTCCCCACCAAATTTGTAAGCAGTTTAACATAAGCCTTTCATTTTTGCTTCACTGTTACATAAAATAGAAACATAAAAATAGGAGGAGATACATACATACATACATACATACATACATACACATACATATATATACGTATGTATGTGTCTATATGTATTGATTCCTTTGATTCCTTTCACACTTCCTTTCCAGTTGCATTGTCTTTGAAACATAACTTCCTCATGTAATAACTACTAGGGGAATATGAACATGAAAAACAGAGCTGTGAGCCAGACATGTTATCTTTGTCCTTAATTGGAAAGTTGTTTTCATCTCTTGTTCCTGTTTTGTCTCAATTAAGGGGACAGGGAGGGGCTGGGAAGGTGGCTCAGTGGTAGAGCGCTTGCCTTGCATGCATGAGGCCCTGGGTTTGATTCCTCAGCACCACATAAGCAGAAAAATCAGAAGTAGTGCTGTGGCTCAAGTGGTAGAGTGCTAGCCTTGAGCTGAAGAGCTGAGGGACAACGCCCAGGCCCAGAGTTCAGGCCCTATGACCAGCAAAAAAAAAAGGACAGGGAAAGTCAGAAGAGTTGGGAGAGCATAGTGTTGACCCCAAAACCTATACAGTATTCCACGTCAATTAGAATGAGAAAGTCATACTACATACATCTAACATTACCTCTCATTTTCCTTAGGTTCTACATATATTGGACCCAGTTACCTGTGTAGAAAGCTCACCTGATAATCCATTTTCTGACTCTCCAAACACATTGCTTGCTACAAAGAAAAATATTGGACGATTTCATCCCTATACTAGATATGAAAATATAACCTTCAATTGCTGCAATCATTGCCAGGGAGAGCTTATTGCCCTTTGACATCCATTATGTTGGCGCTTGCTTCTTACCCAAGTCATTATTACTAGGAGCTGGGGTTCTTGTAATGCTAGAAGTACACCCACAAGATATTTCATGTGCTAAACTCCAGATTACCTTTTCTTAATAAATATCTCAGGGTAAGAAAAAAAAAAGCATGTAGATATTTTTCAGGAATAGATCCCAGGCATTATACAATGCTTATGCTAAAACAATTGTGAAAGATTTTATAACTTTGTTTTTAGGCCCTAAGTTATTCATCTCATTAAGTGTTTTGTATGAACAGATTTCATTTTGGTGCATTTAAAGCAAGGATGGGCAAACTATGTTAATCAATTGTGGCCACATTCATTCATTTACTATTGTAATTGAAAAGGCAACTAAGCTGTTTTTGCACTACAGCAAAGCCCAGAACTGTACTTAATAGCAAAAGTTTTCTGATTTCTATTCTATAAAGTAATATCTGGGGTGAAGGAAGAGAGGTTGCATTCTCTTTATGATAATTTTGGGGCTACAAGAGAATTTTAATTATTAAGGTGAAGGGGCTAATCTTTCCAAACTAAATGCTATATATATTAGGAAAATAGAAGTTACTTAGATCCAATATAAGGTAATGAGAACTTCAACAGAATGCCTTTATTGCTGGTTTTGTTAACAAGGCATTCTGTATTTTGAATGTAGTTGATCTGACATAGAGAAAGGAAACATTCTTCCCTGTTGGCTCATTTTGGCAAATACACAACAGTAGTAACTACCTGGATATATTTAATAGTGGGAAAGCCAAAATTTTTCTAGAATAAAAAACCTGAAAAGAAAAACACAATCCATCAGTTCATGTATTTTATGTTATTGTATAATGCTTTATAAAATACCGTTTTATTGGTCTTTAAAAAAGTTGACAAAGCTTTTATACTGTTATAAACAAATTGGTTGCAAAAGTGCCTGACAGAATTCAAGGGGCAAATTTATTCAAGTAATAATATTTGAATGTCAGTTTCTTTGACTCATCTGAACGATGTTTATAGTTTCAAGTGGCAATAAATTTCTCTATTTTTTTTCATTCCAAAGACTTCAGTCTTTTATTTGTCTCTTACTACTTATACTTGGTTAGTTTCTTGAGCTCCTTGCATATTTTAGAAATTAGGCTTTTGGTATTAGTGGTAAAGGTCTCCCATTCTGTTGGCTCTCTTTCTACATTAGTTACTATGTCCTTTGATGTGCAGAAACTTTTTTAGTTTGTTGAATATCTCTTATCTCCTGTGCCCCTGGGACTCTTTTCAAAAAGTTTCTATGAGTGCTAGTGTTTCTCCTACTCTTATTGCAATAATTTCAGAAGTTTCAGGTCTGACATTGAGGTCTTTAATCAACTTTGAGTGATTAGTGCATGGTGACAAACAGGGATCCACTTTTAGTTCTCTGCATATGAATGCTCAGTCTATTCCACTGTATATCTTTGGCTCCCTTATCAGATATCAGATAACTGTAAGTATATGGGTTTAGTTCTGGGTCTTCTAGTCTGTTCCATTGATCCTTGAGTCTATTTTTTGTGCCAGTTCCAAGCTGTTTTTGTTGTTAAAGCTCTGTAGTGAAGCTGGAGGTCTGGGATTGTGATACCACCAGCTTTTCTGTTGGTTTTTTGTTTTTTTACCTAGACTTGTTTTGGCTATTCCAAGTCTTGTTCCATATGAATTTTTGGATTGTTTTCTCTATCTCAGTAAAGAACTTCACTGGGATTCTGATGGGGATTTCATTAAATTGGTAGATCATTTTTGGCAGTATGGCCATTTTTACAATATTAATTCTACCTGTCCATGAACATGGAAGATCTTTCCATTTCCTGATTTCAGTTTCTTCAAAGTTTTACAGTTTTTGCTATAGAGGTCTTTTGTTTCTTTGGTTAGGTTTATTCCTAGATATTTTGAGAATATTGCAAATGGTATTATTTTCCTGATTTCTCTCTTTTTGTATGTTGTTGGCATACAAGAAGGCTGATTTATTTTAAGGGTTAATTTTGTACCCAGCTACTTTGACAAACTTACTGATAGGCTCTAGTGGCTTGGGGGTGGGGCCTTTTGGTGGACCTAGAACAAATCATGTTAAATGAAGTGTAAACCAAGCTCAGAGATACAAATGGTTCATGTTTTATCTCTTTTGTGGAGACTGGATCTAAAATAAACTGGGACATAAAAAATAATACAGGTATCCAGGCATTCACAAACAGTGAGACCAAAGGACGACACTCTTAGGAAAGGAAAAAAAAGCACAATACCTATGTGCGTCTGATCATTTATTGAAATGAACTCCAGGAAATGGAAATGAGGTTTGTTTTTTGCTGTTTTTGTTGTCTTTTTGGTTTTTTATCTGTCCTTGGGAAATGAAGGAGCAAAGGGTAAACAAATGCAGCAGTGGTACTAACTGGACACTACACCAAAAATGAACTTGTGGGTGGAATGGGAGGGAAACTGGGAGAGAGGGAAGGGTGATGTCCAAAGGGAAATGTACTTTCTGCCCGACTTAAATAAATGTATAAATAATGTATAAATAAATAAAAGTTATTTCTTGGAAAAGATCCACAAATCTGTTGCCAGATTGACTTCAGAATACAAAGTGGAGATATTACCCACACGTTACAAAGGAAGAATACCACCAATATATTTGGTAACCTGGATGAAATGGGGAAAAAGCCTAAAAGACACAAATTACCAAAACTGACTCAACAAGAAATAGACAATCTGAATAGATACATAATAAAGAGATTGTCAGTAACTAAAAACTTACCAGCACTGAATAAACCTAATGTGAAGTGTGGAGTATGTTCATCAATGTAACAAATTTACCATTTGGGAACAGGATGTTGGTATGGAGAGGGATAATGTGAAGTATATGAGAACTCCATACTTTTATCTAATTTTTTTGTACGCCAAAAATTGGCTATAAAAAAACTGTCTATTTTTCAAAAAAGAGTAGAACGAAAGATTTCCACTGGTGATTCTATTCAACATTTAATGAACAGTTCCAGCCTTTTACTTCTTCACAAAACATTGATGAGGAAGGAACAGGCAATAACACTAACCCGTGCTATGAGGGTAGTATAGCCTAATACCAAAAATAAAGACCACAGAAAATATTATTTCAAGCCAGGTATGGTGGCAAATGCCTTTAATCCCAACTATCCAGAGGAGACAGGAGGATTGTAAATTGGGAGCCAGCCCAAAGTTAAGGAGACACTGTCTCAAAAACAAAATACAAACAAAAAAGCTGGAGGAATAATAAGTGGTAGAGCACCTGCCTAGTTTGCATGATACCCTAGGCTCAACCCAGTAATTCTCCCCCACCAATATTACAGACTAATACCATTTACAGATGAAAAAGTACTCCCACAAATTACAAGTAAACAAAATGTAACAGCATGCTAAAGAGATTATACACCATGATCAGGTAGAATTTATCAGGAATTCAAGAGTGATGAACATAAAATTAACATAGGATAACAGGGAAAAAAAGCCATGACCATCTCAATTATCTCAGCTGTCATAGAAAGTACATATGGTAAAACTTTAAATATTGAGAAAGATGGGCATAATCCAGGTGTGGTAATGCCAGGGACCAGGCATTCCCACCACTCCTGGTGGGATGGCTACTTTCACAATTACTATTAGATATTACAGGACCTTGGGCCGTAAAAGAAAGCATGTCCTATAATCTGGAAAGCAAGTAGTAGTATTACCTATACTATCTTCATTATCCTCTACATGAAAGGTTCCAAATCATACACTAAAGAAAATCTGCTAGCATTAATAAATTCAGAAAAATCCTTAAGTTGAGTGCACAGAACCATTTGTATTTCTATATAACTCAAAATAACCAACTCCATTTACAGTAGTTCAAACAAGGCAATGACTTCTACATTGAAAACTACAAAGCCATTGCTACACTAAAAATACATCCTACGTTCATAGACTGGAAGACAATTCTAAGAATTGCCTTCTACCCAGAACAATTACAGATTAACCACCTTTTTTTTCTTTTACAAAAATGGAAAAGCTGATCATAAACCTTATGTGAATTGTAACACCTCTGAGTATAACTGAAACAAAGGTGAAAAAAAAAAGTTGGATTTATAACTTAAATTTCAAACTAGAAAGCTATCATTAAAATATGCTAATGGAATAAGATTGGGCATGTCAATTGTGGTATAGAATTGAAGGTTAAAAAATAAACACATCTGGGCTGGGAAGGTGGCTCAGTGGTAGAGCACTTGCCTTGCATGCCTGAGGCCCTGGGTTCGATTCCTCAGCACCACATAAGCAAAAAGAAAAAAAAAAGCCGGAAGTGGTGCTGTGGCTCAAGTGGTAGAGTGCTAGCCTTGAGGTGAAGAGCTGAGGGACAGCGCCCAGGCCCAGAGTTCAGGCCCCTCGACCGGACCCAAAAAATAAATAAAATAAACACATCTGTGATCAGCTGGTTTTCAACAAGAGTGGAACTTATTCAATGAGAAAAGAATCTCTTCAAAAAGTGGTGCTGGAACAATTGGATATGCATATGTGCAAAAGAGTTAAGTTGAATCTGTGTGTCACTGTGACACAGTAAGAAAGCTGTTTTCACCATGTCCCAGTTTCTGGCTGGCATGCTTCTAAGTGGTAGGTACTGTCTCTGTACTAATAAGGTCACTACTGGGGATTCAGGATGAGATAGTTGCCAAAGTGTGAATTAACTACTCATGTCTAGGTATTTTAGCTTTAACCCAGAGAAATGCAACAAATAGGACTGTCACGGGATTGTATTATTTATGTAAAACATTTGCAACAATACCAAGCACATTTTTAAGTGCAAAAAAGTATGGCTTATTGTGTAGCATACCTAAAATACTATTATGCATAATTATATCTTTTTAAGTATTAAGAGTTGACATTAGTCCTACACTATTTAAATTCAAAGTTAATAATAGGACTTTGTATATAAGGCCTTAGAAAAGGCTTATTCAAGAAGTCATTTCTCTTACTTTATGAAATATTCTGCTACAATTTTTTAATAGGAATGATGAAAAACAATTTGTCTCTTTTTTGTATCTTTTCTAGATTGAAATATTAATAATTTAGAAGCAGAACAGAGTTCATTTACTGATCCATTTGTTGCATGAAGTAAAAGATGGCACAATACATTCCAACACTGAGAGAAGTTTATTTTCTTTTAGTGTCAAAAAACAAATTTAAATTCACCACCAATATCACCAAAAGACAAATACCATTTCCACAATTTAGAGTATTACCAAAACACAAGACCCATAAGAAATGATATCCAAATTCTGATAACAGCAGGTGCCAAATGAAGTATTTAATAGACTCTTCTACTGATCAGTACTGATCAGTAAAACGAAAAGCTTTGGCTTCTGCCATATTATACAGGTGGTTCTGTATATGTTTAGTACGTCTGGCTTCTAGTCGGAGCTGTCTAGCTCTCTCTTTGACAGCTTGTTGCTCTGCTATTTTTTCTATCCGTTTCCTTCTGAGCCATCTGTAGGAAAAGGCACTTGGTGAGTATAACGATACATTTTTCATGCTATAAAGTTAGGAAACTATTTTTTACATTAAAATACCATAACAAATTATTAAAGTAGCAACTGAAAATTTTAAAGCATATGCCCAAGGCTTACTCAAGAAAACATAATTATATTTGGGAACAAATAATGACATTTTCAATGATTAAACTGCCAACTGCCAACTTTTTACTACCAAGCACTAAGCTTCTTACTACTAAGCACAATATTTTTAATGTCTTATAAGTCTATCTTTCTTTTTAAAAGATGGGTTTGTAAGTAATTATTTGATAAGATTCAAAATAACTTTTTGCAAATAGCTGTATTCTAAATGATTAAATATTCATGTTAAAACACTAATGATGCAAAAATGCTGCCTTAATCTTCCTAGGAAGAAAACTATAGTGCTCTTGTGCTTTTTAGTGCATGAAATAGTTCTTCCTTAAAATGGAAAAAAAAAAAAAAAGCACCTCAGTTTGAAAGCATAAAATGTGGTAAAGAAGGAATCCACACTCCAAATACCCAAGTCTATAAATCTTGCTTAGTTATAATACCATAAAAACTATGTACCCATAAATCTGGTAATATATCTTATCTGGTATATATAATTGTATAGGTATAGAGAGAGAGACTTTATTTCAGAAATAAGTCTAAGCAATCAAGTAACAGAAGAAAATCTCATAATTTCATATGTTCCTGCATTGGCTACAACTCTAACCAACTACCTTTTAGTCAATTATTGATCAGTTGAGGAAAATGTATATGGAATGGATTACTACAGTAGGTACAGTATGGTTTCATTTTATATTTTTAAATTATAAATACACATACAGAGGAATATATCAATGACATGAGCTCCAGAGCTAACAGTCATGGTTATGATTTATGAGTGATAAAAATGTAACAATTTCCCTTTTCTCCATTGGGCAATTACTGTTTATGTTATAATAAATGGTGGAGGAGGGTAAAGGAGTCCAAATAAGTAGACTCAACATTCTCCCCAAGTGGACTCAACATTCTCCCCAAGGCTTACTAAGTCCCAAGTCTCTCTTCTCAAGAGTTAGTGAGATAAAGCAGTTTTGCCAAATAAGGATAAGAGGACAGGTGTTCTTTTGTAAATGTTCTGCTTTTAGCTTACTGTTTAAAAGCCCTTTCTCGGCCTTCTGTTCCTTGAAGGAAGAATAAGCATTCCTCTTGCTTTCTTAGTTCTTCTGATTTTCTTTCTTTCATCTGCTCATCATGCTTTTTCTTAAGCCACAATCGAAAAGCTAGCTGTGGATCTCTGTTTGCCTGCTGAGGAGAGAAACAAGCTTTGCTTAATTCAGATAAACTAAAAGTATCACTATCTCACAGAACTGACAAATTTGTGAAATTTTATAAACACTCAATCTCAAAAAAATACCATTTGAGGCCCTACCTATGAAACCTTACAAGAATGCCTTGCTTGTGAATTTTTCAAAACCCTAAATACATAGCCTAACTGCAGGCTATGTATCCAAATCAATGTATCACCCTAGAGTGGACAGTACTGGTCACACTGCTGTCAGAAAATTCAACCTGGAACCTTCTGATGTCTGGCTCTTGTCAAATGTCTTCTTGAAAAGACAGGATCTATATAGTACAGTGCTTCACTAGCATGTTCCAATATCCTGATTTCAACTTCTAGCATTAAATGTCTTGAGATAATCAGTAAATAAAGAAAAGTAGAAAAATGTTGATTTTCCAAGTTGAACTCTCTATTAAGTAAAATAATGTTACACAAAGCTACAAACATGTAAAACCAAGAATTGAAGAGAAGTTGGGGATAGGCAATAAGAATAGAGTTAAGGTCTTTGGAACAGTTCCTAAAGGAGCTCTGGGAAATACAATTAGTAAAGAAACCATTCAACACCTGTGTTCCTCATCTTTTCTCTTATAACTTTTTTCCATTTTAAGAGTTATCAGTCAGAACCTACTTAATTGCTAAGCCCATCTTCATACTGTGGTTACTTCTCAGTAGTGGCTGAATTTTACCTGTAATCCTAGCATGCCAGGAGGCTGTGTCAGGAGGATCATAAATTTGAAGCCAGCCTGGGCTACAAAACAAGATCTTGTCTCAAAAAAAAACAAAAGAGCAAATAACACTAATTATTGCTGTGAACGGTAGGCATAAAGGTTAGTGTTCTGATAAAGTTGAACAGCCCAGAGCATTTCACCTAAGAACAGCCTGCAGGAGTAGCTCACTTCTTAGTCCCTCAGAGTTCTTGATGGATACATCTGTAAAGAACTTCCTAACACTAAAAAATGTCCGAAAGGATCTGGTTTGGAGAAATAACGGAGAAGAGACAAGCTAGGGCTCTTTTATCTTAGAAAACCATGACATGACATTGTGTGGCTACAAGAAAAGGATACACTTGCCCCACACACAAGCTCTACCACACCAAAGAACTTCTCCAGCTTGCACTCTCTCATCTGTAACTTAGATTGCCAAGCATGCTCTACCACACCAAAGAACTTCTCCAGCTTGCACTCTCTCATCTGTAACTTAGATTGCCAAGCATGCTCCATTCTAATTTATATGCTGCCTCTGTTCAGTATCTTGGCTACACAAGTGACCTGTAGGGAGAGAATCCCTGGTTCTGAAGGATCAGTGCTGAACATCTGAATGTCTAGAGATAAGTGAAGATGGCCGAGAAGTGTGCAGTCTGAGATTCAGAGAGGAGCCAAGGAACAGGAGTGTCCATTCATTCACTCCATAGATTTACAGTATTTTCTACATAGGAGGCACGTAAGCACTGTATTGTGTCAATGATAAAAATAAGGGTCCTTCTTTTTCTCTGCCTGCAGTGTACACCACAGGATATCACCTCATATGAGGTCATTTAAGTTACATTTAAATTTTAAACTTTACTATCAATTAAGTAAGTTGCTGCATTCCTGGCTAGACTGGGAGATATTGTAAGAACTAGTGGCAAATCTCACCCATGGGTAAGATTGATGGGAATACATTGAAAACATCCCTCCCTCTTTATAAAAAAGCTCACAACAATAATTACAAACATAAAATGTGAATTTAAAAGTAATTACTAGCCGGGCACAGGTGGCTCACGCCTGTCATCCTAGCTACTCAGGCTGAGACCTGAGGATTGCGGTTCAAAGCCAGCCCGGGCAGGAAAGTCCTGAGACTCTTATCTCCAATAAAACCACTAGAAAACCGGAAGTGGCGCTGTGGCTCAAGCGGTAGAGTGTTCTCCTTAAGCTGAAGAGCTGAGGGACAGCGCCCAGGTGCAGAGTTCAAGCCCCACGGCCAAAAAAAAAAGGAATTACTAACAGATTAAACTTTTTGATTACAAAATAAAAAATGTCTTTGAATTGTGATATTCTACCATCCATCCATCCAGTCACACATACACACACACACACACACACACACACACACACACACACACACATACACTCACAAACACCTCATTTAGCTCTATTAAAGCTGGTAATCTAACAACTTCTGGATCAGTGTTCCTCTCCAGCCTATTCCTAAGTAGTATTTATGATTAACAAGGACCCATTCGAAGCCAGCCTCCCGGATCTCTGACTGAGCAATAACTCTCCCCAGGCCATGTGCTGCCCTGGTCTATAGCCACATAGGCGACTCCACAAGCCACTCTATCTCTGCAGTCACTCATCTACCTCCTATCTCCAGCCCCAAACTCTCTGATTACAAGACAGATTCTCCAGTTAATCTTCAACATCCTCACCTGAATCTTTCATAGGTACAGGAAAACTCAACAGCTTACTAAGTGCCCTGATAATGTCCCCAAACTAGTGTCTTATATACTACGCCAGGGGACAGCACCGCCACCCCCAAAACTGATCAGAAGGAAACCCAACATACTCTTCTTTATCTCACACACTTTACATAACCAATTACTAAAGCGCATCTCAAATCCCTTTATCCACTGCCATAACCCTAACCAAAGTGGCCATAACCTCTCACTGGAACTAGTACATCCGATTCCTATTATCAGCTCTGGATCTTTCTAATTCGTAGCAGACATAAAGGCAACACTGTGGAAATACATCCTGGAAGTGCTGTACCTGTGCTTTACGGAGGTCCTGGCTTCTGGCAGCTCCATCAAATAAAAATGCACAATACAGCATGTGCACCACATGATTCCTGCTCATGTTCTAAATCCTCGCACACTCATCAAGCAATAACTGCTCTCAAGACGTTTCCACGTGTTTTCTTGACCTGAAGAAACTGCTCCAATTCTTGGCCTGATTTCTGCTGCTCCTACTTTCACTGACTTATAAAAACTTTTCCTGAACTATTAAAATACATGTTTCCCTTGTTTATGATTTCTCATAGCTTATTTTGCATGGAATTCAACAATATTTCTAATTTTTAAAATTAAATCTTTACTATATGAGCTCTGATGACAGAGGCCTTCATACCGTCTGCGAATCAGCACTCATCACATGCCAAATGCAAAGTTTAATAAATTGTTTTGAAGTACAACCTTCCTGTCCCGACATTCCAAGCAGTTGGGATTACAAATATGTACCACCATGTTTTGTTTTGTTTTGTTTTGTGGCTGTGTAGCTAACAAAAGTATAGCTACCTCATTCCAAGATTTTAAAAGCTAAAAGCTTCTACAAACTATGTATAAAAATTACCAATAATTTGTCTATTACTTTAAATTATTTTAAAAACCTGAATACACAATAAAAAATTCATAGAAGATTTTTCACATTTCATAAGGAGAAAAACTAACTTTCCTGGTTCATTCACCCTCCATAAAAAAGAATGTGTGGAGTGTTTTTCTGCCGTGCTATCTTGTTACCCTACAGTGTGACTCAACTCTGACTTCGCCTGGAGTGAACATGAGTCTCAGTCTCTTATAGTTTCCACTATAAGAGCCCCGTCTCCCAAGGCTGCCCTCACCTCAGATGCCAACTGAAAGTCTGATTGTGACCGGTGCTTCTGATTAACCAACTATAAATCTGGGAGCTAACGCAACTCGTAGACTAAAGGAAACACAGGTATCTATTCACTACGTTAATAAAGAATGTAGTTGGGTTTTGTGTGCGCAACTATATGGTCAATACGAGTAAGCCAGAGGAGGAGAATCATGGAAGGAGGATCAGGGGTCAGAGGCCAGCTTGGGCTACATATCAAGTTCAAGGCCAGCTTGGGCTATATAGCAACAGTCTACTAAACAATAAATAAAAATTAAACTTAAAAAATTAAAAACCCACCAAACAAAAGCATACAATAATCCAAGTGTCAGTAAGTTTATGCCTGTAAACCTAGCTACTCAGGAGGCTAGGATCTGTGGGTTGAAGTTAAAGTCAGTCCAAGGGAAAATCTGTGAGAGACTGATCTCCAAGTAACCACCCAAAAGCCAGAAGTGGAGCTGTGTGCTCAAGTGGTCCAGTGCAAGCCTTCAACACAAACGCTCAAGGACAGCACCTAGGCCCTGATTTCAAGCCCCAAGACTGGCAAGAAAAGGTTGAAAAGGTTGTCATTGGAATATGAGTCTAGAAGAGCTAAGGAAAGAATATAAATTTCTCTTCTTTGTGTGTCTGTCTCTGTCTCTATCTCTGTCTCTGTCTCTGTTATATATATATGCATAAAAGTGTTATATATGCATATAAGTGATATATATGCATATATATGTGATTTCTGTATGTATCTAAAGTAAGATTAATCTGTAAGTGTGTGGAATGAAGGGATATGTATCTATGTCTTATTTGAATATCAAAATTATACCACCTTAAAAATGAATTAGCCACTTTCCATTTTTTGTGCTAAGGACTTCTGAATAATATGAGGATCATTTGGTTTTTACAGGGCTCCTTAGAAATTAAAAATTCACCTGCATTTTACATCTTTTGCAGGGAGCTCTTATACATTCTATATTCAAAGATTCTTAGTCTGATATTAAGACTCTCTTCTGTAAAGAAGATCCACTTTAATATATATATGAACTTGCTTATCATCTGGACATTCTACTTACTCTGTTGTTCATGTATTCAATTTGCTTTGCTCGCTGAATTCTTCGCATTTCTAGAACCTGCTCTCTCTTCTTTTGCAACCACGCTTTAAACACCATGTCATTCTCTTTTTTCTTTTCTTTCTCTTCTTCTATTTTCCGTTGTTCTTCCTGGAAGAAAGAATATGAAAATACATTCATAAAAATTAATGAAATTGGTTCTCAAGATGGCGACGGGGCAGTAGGGAAACGCCACAGCTCTCTCCAACCAAAAAGAGAGTTCGAGTTCCAACCTTTAATCTCCCCAAGAGACCGACAACAACAAAAAGACGAACACTCAGAGAAAAACCAGAGGTGGAAAATAACAAAAAAAGAAAGAGAGGAAAAGAAGAATTTCAGAACAGAGAAGAGCGAAGACCCCTCCCCCAACCTTTACTGGCCGCGCGGCAGTGCGCCAAGCCGCCGGCCAGCCGGCCCGGCAGGGGCTGCCGGAGCCACAGAGACACAGGGGGCTGCTTGCAGATCACCAGGTACCGGATTGCAGAACAGCGGATCGCCAGGAACAGAGAAACCTACCAGCCGGGAGTCTCCAGGAGGATCCCACCCCACCCATCACTCTCCACCGGAGCGGAGAGGCTCCATCCCGCCAAAGCCGCCCGGCACCAGCAGCGCCACAAAGGGACCTGTCGGCACCAGCAGCGCCACAAAGGGACCTGTCGAGATCGCAACGACCCGGCGGGGGGCCGCCCAACCCAGCCCGCAACCACCCCAACTGAACTCGGACTGCAACAACAACTGACGGACTGCAACAACAACTGACGACCTACAGGGTGAGTACCCATCAGGGGACAGGGAATCCATCAAGGGAGACCAGAGCTGGAGGGAATCCCCAGACCCTGACCTAGACTCCCTACCCCAACACCCGGACCACAGGACCCACTAAAACTGGGAACTGTTCGAGAGCCCCACCAGCCGGTGGAGCACACTCTGCTGGCCAGGCCAGAGCAAGAGCGCCCCGGGAAGGGAGCTTAAATGCTCAAGCCAGGAACAGTGCCCCTGGGTCAAGACTACCAACAGTAGAAGAAATTTGAACTGTGTCCTCCAGGCTGCATAACCAAGGTGGTATACACATTAGCACAGGCCTAACGAGCGCGCTCCAGGCTGGGGCCGGAACCAGGCCAGGGGACCGGCGCCTGAACAAAGCAAAAAGGGTCAGAAGTGGGGCTGTGGCTCAAATGGTAGGGTGCCAGCCCTGAGCTGAAGAGCTGAGGGACAGCACCCAAACCTAGAGTTCAAGCCCACAACCAGCCCAAAACAAACAAAAACACATCAGGAGCCCATAGCAGACTCCAGTATTTGGGAGAGTGCATCCAGAGCATCTGATCTTCCCAAGAGCACCCGCAGGAGCAAACACAAGCAGTCTAGGCTGCTCAACCCTTCCAAAGGCGGGAATTGCTACAGCAGAGAGCTGAGAATCCTAAGTGAATAGCAGCTGGAAATAGGCTCCCAACAGAATCCAGATCAGACACAGACTCTCTCTACCAATAGAGAATCAGCAACCAAGCAAAGACAGACACACCAAAACAAGATTGAAGAGCAGTCTCCTGAACCCCCATGCGAAAATCACAGAGAAAAATCACAAGGTTTACCACTACCCAGGACAGCAAGCTCACCTCAAAAGCCAGCAGCCACGCAGGGGAGAGCCCCAGTGGGAGCAAAGCAGGAATGGAAGACAAAAACTACATCCAAGGGTTGCTGGAGGCAATGACTCAAGAAATAAAGCGAGAAATGGATCAGAAATTGAAAGAGCACAAGGATGAACTATCAAAAGATATACAGGACATCAAACAAAAGTTGGATGCAAAAATAGAAGCTGCACAAACCTCAGTAAGAAGTGAGATAAACGCCAAATTAGAGGTAATGCATACTGATATCACCTCATTGAGAGGTGAGATCAGTACTCTGAGAACCAACATTGAATCCATAAAGGGATCCATTTCCATCATGCAAACCACAATAGAAGCCACGGTCAACAGAGTGAATGAAATGGAAGGTAGAGTGTCAGATACAGAAGACAGAATACACCAACTGGACCAAAAAGTGACAGATATGGAAAAATCACTCAAATTAAACCAAAGGGAAATTCAAGAGCAAGCAGATAATGCTAAAAAATTTAACCTTCGCATAATCGGAGTGGACGAAGGTGAGGAATTCCAGAGCAAGGGAATGCAACACCTATTTAACAAGATAGTCAATGAAAATTTTCCCCACCTCAAAAACGACCATCTTAACTACATCACAAAAGCTTATCGAACACCCAACAAGCAAGATCCCAGGAGAAACACTTCTAGGCACATAATAGTAACAATGATGGATCTGAATAATAAGGAAACAATCCTGCATGCAGCAAAAATGAAGAAGGAGCTATACTACAACGGGAAAAAAATTAGAATCACTGCAGATCTCTCCACACAAACAATGAATGCAAGAAAAGCCTGGGAAAGCACCATACGAGCCCTGAGAGCCAATAACTGCCAACCCAGACTGATATACCCGGCAAAGCTAGCATTCACATTCGATGGAGAACTGAAAACTTTTAATAGCAAAGAAAAACTAAATGAATACATAAACATTAAGCCAGCATTACAAAGAATTCTAAGAGGGGGGACACAACCTGAAGAAAGCAACCAGGAACTGGGACCTGCCCCAAACAGGCATTACTCAAAGTCTAACTGAGCAAGCACAGGAGGAAAGGAAAGAAGAAAAACTTAGGAAAACGGAATGGCAGGGACAACAATGCATCTCTCTATACTTTCTCTTAATATAAATGGGCTGAATTCGCCAATTAAAAGAAAACGAACTGAGGACTGGATCAGAAAACAAGACCCATCCATCTGTTGCCTTCAGGAGACCCACCTCTCAGCCAAACATACAAACAAACTCAGAGTGAAGGGGTGGAAAAGGATCTACCAATCAAATTCCCCCAATAAGAAAGCAGGTGTAGCTATCCTGATATCTGACAAAATAAACTTTTCATTAAAATCAGTACAGAAAGACAAGGACGGACATTACATATTAATAAAGGGAACAATCCAAGAGGAGGATATAACCATCATCAACTTATATGCCCCAAATATCGGTGCACCCAGATATGTTAAACAAATGCTCTCAAACTTACAGAATAAAATAGATCCCAATACGATAATACTAGGAGACTTTAACACGCCACTCTCACCAAAGGACAGGTCTACCAACCAGAGGATTGGCAAAGAAGCTACCGAATTAAGTGAGGCCATACTTCAAGCGGAATTAACTGACATCTACCGAGTATTTCACCCTAAAACAACACAGTACACATTCTTCTCAGCAGCTCATGGAACTTTCTCCAAAATAGACCATATCATAGTTCATTCAAGGAACTTAAGCAAATACAAAGGGATCGACATAATCCCCTGTATCCTATCTGACCACAGTGGAATCAAGCTAGCTCTCAATAACAAAGCATACCGCAGAAATTTCTCTAATACATGGAAATTGAACAGCACACTCCTTAACAAGGCCTGGGTAACAGAAGAGATCAGAGAAGAAATAAAGCATTTCCTAGAACTCAATGAAAATGAAAACACCTCACAAAGAAACTTGTGGGACACAGCAAAAGCAGTCCTGAGGGGCAAATTTATTGCCCTCAGTGCCCACATCAAGAGAATGGAGACAGACCAAGTAAATAATCTCATGTTGCAACTAAAACAGCTAGAAAAACAAGAAAAAATGGGACCTAAAGCTACTAGACGAAGCCAGATAACCAAATTGAGAGCAGAGATTAACCAATTAGAAAATCAGAAAACCATAACCAAAATAAACCAAACAAAAAGCTGGTTCTTTGAAAAAATAAACAAAATTGATGGCCCGTTGGCAAGATTAATTAAAAAAAGAAGAGAGGAAACCCATATTAATAGGATTAGGGATGCCACGGGAAACATCACAACACGTACCCAAGATATCCAAACAATTCTAACAGACTACTTTCAAAAGCTATACTCTCTAAAGGAAGAAAATCTGGCGGAAATGGATGCATTTTTAGAGAAATACAAGTTACCCAAACTGAGCAAAGAAGAAGTTAACCAATTAAATAAGCCAATATCCTATAATGAGATACAGGAAGCTATCAAAAGTCTTCCAACAAAAAAAAGCCCAGGACCAGATGGATTCACAGCAGAATTCTATAAGACCTTTAAAGAAGAACTAATACCCATACTCCTCAAGCTCTTCAGAGAAACAGAGAAGGAGGGAGCTATCCCAAACTCATTCTACGAAGCCAATATCACACTCATCCCCAAACCAGGCAAAGACCCAACCAAAAAGGAGAATTACAGGCCAATCTCCTTGATGAACACAGATGCAAAGATCCTTAACAAGATTCTAGCTAACAGAATCCAGAAACACATAAAAAAAATAATACACTATGATCAGGTAGGCTTCATCCCAGAGACACAGGGATGGTTTAACATACGTAAGTCAATAAATGTAATCCAGCATATCAACAGAGCCAAGGTCAAGAATCACATGATTATCGCCACAGATGCAGAAAAGGCCTTTGATAAAATTCAACATTCATTCATGCTAAAAGCTCTGGAGAAAATAGGAATAGAAGGAACATTTCTAAAAACAATAAAAGCCATTTATGACAGACCAATAGCCAATATTATACTTAATGGGGAAAAGCTACAACCAATCCTCCTAAAAACAGGAACAAGGCAAGGATGTCCACTGTCTCCACTCCTCTTCAACATAGTCCTAGAACCCTTAGCCAGGGCAATAAGGCAAGAAAAAGACATTAAAGGGATCCGCATAGGGAAAGAAGAAGTGAAACTATCCCTTTTTGCAGACGACATGATACTATACCTCCACGATCCCAAAAACTCCATCCCCAAACTTTTAGAAATCATAAGTCACTTCGGCAAAATAGCAGGATACAAAATAAACCCACAAAAATCAGTTGCCTTCCTATACACTGATAACGCACAGGAAGAGAGGGAAATAAAGGGAGCAACCCCATTCACAATAACCTCCCAAAAAATAAAATATTTAGGAATTAACCTAACCAAAGATGTAAAAGAACTATTTAATGAGAACTATAAAAAGTTAAAGAAAGAAATTGCAGAAGACACTAGGAAATGGAAAGACCTCCCATGCTCCTGGATAGGCCGACTTAATATAGTAAAGATGGTGATACTTCCAAAATTAATATACAAATTCAATGCAATTCCTATTAAAATCCCAATGACATACATCACTGAAATACAGAAAACAGTCCAAAAATTTATATGGAACAACAAAAGACCTAGAATAGCCAAAACAATTCTAGGGGATAAAGACAATATGGGAGGGCTATCCATGCCGAACTTCAAACTCTACTACAGAGCTATAATCACAAAGACAGCATGGTACTGGCACAAAAACAGACCCGAAGACCAATGGAACAGAATAGAAGATCCAGATATAAATCCACAGGCCTACAGCCAGCTGATATTCGACAAAGGAGCCAAAGACATACAATGGAAGAAACACAGCCTCTTCAACCGCTGGTGCTGGGAAAACTGGGCAGCCACATGCAGAAAACTAAAAGTGGACCCCAGCCTATCACCATGCACCAACATCAACTCAAAATGGATTAAAGACCTTAACATTAAACCTGAATCTCTGAAACTACTGCAGGACAGAGTAGGAGAGACACTTGAACTAATAGGCACAGGAAGGAACTTCCTGAACAGAGTCCCAGGGTCACAACAAGTTGGAGAGAGACTCGACAAATGGGACTACCTTAAAATAAAAAGCTTCTGCACAGCTAAATCTATCGCAACTAAGCTAGAAAGACAACCAACGAATTGGGAAAAAATATTTACCAGCAATATATCAGACAAGGGGTTAACATCCTGTATATACAGGGAACTCAAGAAACTAATCCCTCCCAAACCTAACAAACCAATTACTAAATGGGCAAGGGAACTAAAGAGGGACTTCTCAAATGAAGAAATAAAAATGGCAAAGAAACACATGAGGAAATGTTCATCATCCCTGGTGGTGAAGGAAATGCAAATAAAGACAACCCTGAGATACCACCTTACCCCAGTCAGAATGTCCCACATCCACAAATCAGCCAACGACAAATGCTGGAGGGGATGTGGAGAAAGAGGAACCCTATTACACTGCTGGTGGGAATGTACACTTATACAACCACTTTGGAAAGCAGTCTGGAGGGTCCTTAGAAAGCTAAAGATTGACCTCCCTTACGACCCAGTCATACCACTTCTAGGCATCTACCCTGAACAACAGGAACCAATATACAAGGACACGTGCACCTCCATGTTTATTGCAGCACTGTTCGCAATAGCTAGGATATGGAAACAACCTAGGTGCCCCACCACAGATGAATGGATCCAAAAATTGTGGTATCTATACACAATGGAATATTATGCAGCCATTAGAAATGACAAAATAATGGCATTTGCAGGGAAATGGATGGAGCTAGAAGGAATCATGTTGAGCGAGGTAAGCCAAGAACGAAGAGACAAACGGTACATGGTCTCCCTCATAAGTGGATGCTAAATCCAAAAGGTTAGTGATACGACAAAACTAACAGGACTTAAGAAACAAAGAACTCCCGCTCATCTGGTTGAACCACTACTAAATATCCTCATGCTGCTGATCACAAATATGGTATATAACATGTGAACACTGTTATATATTACAGACTGTGGTAGACAATTTGCTCCAGGGAAGTTAGAATGAACTTGTGACTTTGAAATTATGTAATCATTTAATCACAATCAAAAAAAAAAAAAAAAAAAAAAAGAACCTCGGGGAAGGGAGGGAGGGAGGGGATGGTAGGGGGAAAACAATGGAGGGGGTAACAATGTTCAAGAGGAAGTGTACTCATAACCTCACTCATGTAACTGTGACCCTCTGTATAGTAGCTTTACAATAAAAAAAAAAAAAAAAAAAAAAAAAAAAAATAAAGAGCAAAGTTTCCAAGATTAAAAAAAAAAAAAAAAAAAAAAAAAAATTAATGAAATTATGTATCTGTTCAACATATTTTGAGGCATAAAATCAGAATCTCTGCCCCTGGAACTTTGCATGCATTTTAAACTTCCATCTTGGGAATAACAGGGCCTCAGGGAAGAGGAAGATGGAAGCTGACACACCACGTTGTACAGCTGTTCTCATACCAAACTACCAGAAGAGCAAACACACTCAGGACTTGTGGCACCGCAGATTTGCCTAGCCCCACATTGTGACAAATATGCCATAGGTACTGCTGGGCACAAAACACAGGCAGGAGTCAGAGGCCAGCTGCAGTTGGTGAGCACAGCGCGGTGGCTGAGATCTCACAACCAGACTGGCAGCTCCACTGGGGATTTCCCAACCAATGGCACCCTGGAAACCCTGCCTACTGGCACAGCTCGGCCCCTTACCCCAGATGCATCTTGGAAATCTGGTTCAGAAGCTACTTATTCTCAGCAAAGCCAAAGCTCAGCACGGTGCTGCTGGTCCCTGTGAAGTGGCAGAGCTGGAGATGTGGAGAACGCCAGGCCTCAGGTGAGGAGTGAAACCCATTGAAACCCATGGAGTCCACTGACCTACACATACCCCGAATCAAACCCCTGAAATCAGGACTTGTAACTACACTTGGTGCCTACTACATCCAACAACTATGTGTCTTTTTTCCACATGACGTGTAATTTTCACCTATCTCCTATCAAAATTACTTTCAATGACCACTTAATTCTGAGTCTTCACCCTTAAAATGAGAGGACCAAGTGATGTTCTCGCTGAGATCCCTCTTACTCTACAACAGATCATTCCACTATGCTTTGTGATGGTTACAAGAAAGGCGTATGTAATAAGTCATATAGTTAATCATTTATACGTTAGTAACACTTAACCATTCGATTTCACAATAGAAAAACAAAGCAAGCAACCTCAAACACTTTTGAAGAAGCATTTCTGTTACATTCCCAAAATACCTCTACTTTCATTCCTACCTCTCTCTTGAGCTTCTCTCTCCTTTGTTCTAGTTGTTTTTGGAGTTCTTTCTGTCGAGGGGAAAGGCAGTAGGTCGAGGTCACTGGAGATATATTGGCGGACTGTGTCCGGTGGGATTTCCTGCTTCCTTTATTTCGATCTAAGTTGGCAGCAGAGCTGGGACGAGCTTTGGGGTTGGGTGGTGGCTGAGGAACGTAAGCCAACGGCTCTCCCGGTGATGAGTGAGTGATGGCATGACTCTTTCCTGACGTTTCATCTTTCTTCACACCACTGGCAGATGAGTTAGGAGATCTGAGTAGCAACTGCGGAGGCTCATTTTCTATACTACTGGCATTATTAATGGGAGGCAAAAACCCTTGGCTCTCAATGTCTTGCAAATTCAGAAGTTCAAACTTCCCGTCTCTCTCTATCAGTATCTTCCCATCCCTGTTTTCTTCACAGCTTCTGTCAGGAAGTGACAAGATCACGTTTTCTTGTTCTAATTCATTGGAAATATATAACTGTGACAGTTTTCCAGACATATTATTCTCATTTTCAAAAGAATTTTTACAAGTATCATTGTTATCAAGGGGAGGAACTTCCAGATCAACTAATTTGTCTTTGAATTTAAGTTTTCGCTCCCTTTTACTACTTATGGGTTCTTGATTCTGTAGAATATTGTTAGCTTGTATAATTTTCTCCATAATATATCTCTTTACTTCCTCATCTTCATCTTCTTCATGGTCTTTTTGGTTTTCTGGCTTGGAATCCTGAGAAGAGTTTTCACTATCTGAATCTGATAGGGGATCTAAAGGCTGGATACTTGGTACAGAAATGAAGTCATTTCTTCTTGCAGAAGCCTCATCCTTAACAGATGTGTCAGAATCTGAAAGCTGCTGGGTATGTTCTTTTTCAGTGTCACTCTCCTTCAATTCCTGGTTAATATCCTCTTCCTGCTTACAACTCACCTTAAATAAAAGATAATGAGGTTGTATTTTTTTCAGTAAAATCAAGGTTCTGTTCATTTTTATCTGAACAATACAAAATGGATGATCTTTCCTATTCGTGTGATTTGTTTTGAACAGGAAATTCGAAGTGACTCTTGCTCATACTTCAATCCTAATATTCAAATATATATTTATGAACAGCCTAAGAGAAAAATATACAGCGGCTAGAGCCATACTTCGAGGCCAACACAACATTATTTTAATATTATGCCCGCTGTAATAATTTTAATTTTTTTACATTTTTGGAAAAAATTTTGAAACATTACCTGCTTGCAAGATTTACATGCTTAAAAACCCCTATGTACAACATAATAATAACAATAGTTATCTTTTTAAAGAAAATAAAAATCTGGAAGCAAAACAACAACAACAAAATCTTTCTCCCCAGGCTATTATTAGATAAAGTCCTTTAGTTGTGTCCTAATCATGGCTGCTAGTATCTACAGAACACATATTCAAATTCCAAAGCTATGTTTACCTCTATATCAAATTTTCCTTTCTCACCTCCACCGGACATATAAATAATCCATACTAACTACTTTAGTTGGCCCTACATGTCTGCAATTTCATGTAAAGGCTTCTGTCATCTCTCCCCTTGATTATACATACCTCTTCCCTTACCAAAAATTTAACCATCAGAGCATGTGTTTTTTCCTCTTTCTCAGACAATTCTTTCCCTCTTACTGCAGTTCTATGGGAACTACAACATGCTGATTTCTGCTCCTTAAAATTATGTTCCTCTTTTATTTGCTCAACAATCATCTCTTTTGACAACCTGTACTTCCTAACCTGCAAATTATTGTGTGATATCTGATAAGGAAATAAATCTAGTACATTACAATGACTGCCAAATAACTAGAGTTAATATCTTTGCCTTGCAATTCTTTCTTTTCCTTTGATTCTCTGCTTTATTTCTTCAGTGTCCATAAGATGTCCTTTGGCTTTCATTTCTTTTCCTTCAGCACTTTTTCTTTTAGAAAGAAATCTTCACCTCAACCATTCACTGTTCCCAGCTTGCTAATCTCTTTTTCCCACCAGTAGCAAAAAGAAGTTGCTAGAATCATGCATGGAAATGTGTAGGATTCAAGAAAGCATTTTGTTTTGATTCCTGTGGTATCCCTAGAATAGCCCCTGACCTAGTAGGTAGTCATTATCTTTGCTGAGTGAGTAAAAAAGTAAAACTATGAACCGTCACTATTATTACTTCTCTCATTTTATCAGCCAGTACTTTGAATCTCTCACACCATTCCACTCTGGAGAACTTTGGTTCAATCATACCACTCTGGGTACCTCTGCTGCTATTCATTTTTATTATTTTTCTGTTAAGATGCATAAAACTCCCTTTTAAAAGCTGTTTTAGAAGAAAACTGCATTTTTTATTCTGTTGCCATCTTCAAATCTTATCTACCCCATTTTTCTTTTCCATCATATAAAAAAAGCAAGATGGAGGTAAGAGAAGGTTTTAAAAGCTAACGCCTTTATTTCCCCATATATTTTCCTTAACTCCATTATATCTGGCCTCTTCTGTAATAATAATGATGATGACTCTTATCACTCTAAAATTACTTATTCAATATCCCAGTCTAACTCCATGTCCTCATTACTTCTCCATTTATTGACACGAACGCGCATGCATATCGTGTAAGCACACACATACACACTATATGCGTAAAGAGAGGAAGGGCCTACCATGAGCCAGGAACTGGTTAAGTTCCTGCATCTTCCTTCTGTATCACTTATTAAAGCATATTATCCTGAGAGCTTTTCCCCTAGAAGTATCTTATAAACTCACAATGACACTTTAATTCTTTCTCTGTATCCATTCCTCTGGAGGGCTTATTCCGTCTTAAATTTTCAACTCCCAGATGAAAGGTTAAGATTTTTTAAAGAATTTGCTTCATTTTGCATTTATATCAAAATACTCCCATGATTGTCCTCAAGTTCACAGAAAACAGGAATCAACTATTTGTTTTTATTTTGATGCAACACGTCATGATCTTATTAGATTGCAATTTTGTAATCACTCTAAATGCCATTTGTAATCTATATATACCTCTATAATCTATATATACCTCTGTTAGGCTGCCATCATTTTGTTCTTTTTCATTAATTAGCCACTCCAGGTCCTTTTCAAAATCATCTTCATATTCTCCACTTTCTTTTGAGTCACTGTCTTTATTGTCATTCATTTTCCGCTTGCTAGAGAATAATGCTGTAAGATTTTAAAAGATAAAGTATATGTTAAGTTGACTTTAAAGGTGGAATGGAATGTGGAGGTTAATGTTGCAGAAATATATAGTATGTAATACTCAGAATAAACATGCATTTTTACATAGCCTAAAAGAAAGACTTGCAATGGCAATGTGTTTCTATAAATGAACATTCCTAACACACACCTACACACATACAAACACACACACACACATACACACACTCGCTCTCTCTCTCTCTCTCTCTCTCTCTTCCTGAAACCCTGATCTGTAAGAAGATTTTTTTAAGCAGATTAGAAGACTGAGACTACGAAAAAGATTTTCCCTCTTTCCCTGCCAATTTGTAACACTCTACTCAAGCTAGTTTTGTTTTATTTTAGTTTTACTTGCATTTTCCCATGTTCAAATAAAAAACAATTATGGAAATTCTCATTGTTTCTCAATCCTTCTAATAACTTACATGACATAATTTGAATTTGTTTTAATAAGTAATAACTGATTCTTAATTATAGTGAATGTTGATTTCTACAGAAGTCAAACTTGTTAATCCTAACTATATTTTTATTAAAAATTTTTTGATAATACTATCACAGAATGTTGTAACAGTAAATAGGACTGTCATATGAAGGATAACAAATGTTTGTTAAAGTGGTATATAAAAAGAATCAATCTAAAGTTATCGTTAAGTATAGGGAAACCAGAATTAACCTTGCTGATTTGTGTAAAATTTTTCAAACCACTCTTTACCTATAAAGTGTCTGTATGTGTGTGTAAAACTGTATATGTATTTGTAAAACTTTGACAATCAGTTGTTTAATTCTTACTATATATATACATGTATTTCTTAGTATACACACATATATGTATTTCCATCATAATTTATAGAGAAGGCCTAGGATTATTGCAGTGGGCTTCCAGTTTTTGAGAGAAGGCAAAGTTAAATAGAAGCCATAGATAAAAACATTTACAATTGAAACAACAGCATATGCAAAGGACTAATAAAGGCAGAAAAACAACTCAGTCTAAAATTAATTATTCAGCTTAATTATTTTTCAATTGAGTAGCTATCATTTTTAATGTATTAGTTAGACTCCAAGTCCTTCCAGATATATATTTTAAGCTAGATATAAAATGACCTTTCCTTAAAATGTCAAAAACAATGCTTCAAGACTAAGTAAGGGGTTAAGGACACTAAGATGTTGATGTGGAGCCAGGTGTGTTGGTGCCTGTTTGTAATCTCAGCACTTGGTCTGGGACTAGCCTGAGTTACATAGAGAGACTCTGTCTCAGCATCCTATCCAAAAAAAATTGTGTGTGTCTATGATGGAGGAACCTAAAAAATACTTCAGAATGAGTTTATTTACCAGTAACCTGCTCCAAGACAGGCTAAATCGCTTAAGCTGTATGTCTACCTGCCTACAAATACAAAGTAAAGGCATTATAAAGATTACAGAATAGGTGGGCACCAGTGGCTCACACCTGTAAATCATAGCTACTCAGGAGGCTGAAATCTGAGGATCGCAGTTCAAATCCAACCTGGGCAGGAATGGCCGTGAAATTCTTATCTCCAATAAACCATTAGAAAACTGGAAGTGGCACTGTGACTCAAGTGGTAGAGCGCTAACCTTGAGCTGAAGAGCTGAGGGACAGCGCCCAGGCCCAGAGTTCAAGACAAATGACTGACAAAAAAAAAAAAATACAGAATACACTAAAATATATTAGAAAGTCATGATGCTAAGATAACTTCTTGAAATTTTTACTTTAAGATGTTTTAGTTATAGTGCTCTTAAATACTGAGCTCCTCAATATTTCCTTTAATTTTATAATATAATTCTGAACTCATAAATAGCTTGCTTAAGACTTGATAGGTATGCTCTATTTACTTCACCCAAGTGAAGACTTAAGTTTAAAACTTAAACACAGAATCAATATAATAAAAATACAATGATTACTCATTAAACATTAGTTAATGGAAAAAACTACTTAAAGTAAACTGAGAAGTACATGAATGTACTTCTAAATGAGTGTAATTGGATTCCTGTAACGTAAGAAAAGTCTCAAGACTGCTTTTCAAGTAAACAAAGAATGTAAATCATAACTTCTTGTTACCAGGTCCTTTAAGCCTTTTTTCAAATGTGCCACAAGATATTCAACCTCTTCGTCCCCAGAATACTATCCATACCCTACATAGCAAGCTACAACAAAGTTACATCTCACACGAGCCAAATTATCTACATTTATTTCCTATTTTATTAGTGAGTACCAAATATTTAGATATCAACATTTATCACTTGTGAAAATCCATGTAAATGACTTTCTTAACGGAGAATTGCAATAACAAACTATAATTCCTTCTTCTTAGACCAGATCCACTTTCTTAATGGGGAATTGCAATAACAAACTATAATTAATTCCTTCTTCTTAAGTGTCTAAAAACTCCAGTGTGGCCAGCAGACTTTCAGGTCTTCTGCCACAGTGGAGGTCCTGTGTACACCTGATTTTCATAGCTGTCTTCGTAAGACAGCCTTTTTGTACATGTTGCTTTCTAATACAAGGCACTGAAAGAACTCTTTTTTAATATAAAATAGGCACTTAAGCAAAAATATATAAAGTGCCTAAAAGTCCATAACATTAAGAAACATCCTTCCTGCTGCTTCCTGCTAACACTATGATTTCATCAATGACATATATACATATCGTCTATAGATGTATAATACATATACTCACCTGTATATGTATTATATATACATATAATCATCTATATGTGTATAATACATATATGCATACATATCATCTATCTATAATACATATATATATCATCGCTTTATATAATCCATATACACATATATATCATCTCTACATATAATACATCTATAGCATCTATATATCACACACATATATATACATCTATCTAACACACACATACATAGATATCTATAATACACACATAGATACATCATCTATCTGTAACACATATACAGATATCTATAACATACATAGATACATCATCTATCTATCACACATAGATATCATCTATAACACACACAGATACGTCATCTATCTATAACATACACACAGATAGCATCTATAATACACATGGATATGTCATCTATCTACAACACATATACACAGATATCATGTATAACATACCCAGATACGTCATCTATCTATAACACACATAGATATCTTCTATAACACATATGGATATGTCATCTATAACACACACAGATATCATCTATAACACACAGATACATCATCTATCACACACAGATATCATCTATCACACACACACGGATATGTCATCTATCTATAACACACACAGATATCATCTATAACACACATGGATATGTCATCTAGCACACACAGATATCTATCACACACACAGATATGTCATCTGTCTATCACACACACAGATATCATCTATCACACACACACGGATACGTCATCTATCTATAACACACACAGATATCTATCACACACGGTTACATCATCTATCACACACACAGATATCTATCACACACACAGATACCTCATCTATCTATCACACACACATAGATATCATCTATCACACACACATAGATATCTATCACACACAGATATCTATCACACACACACACAGATATCATCCATCTATCACACACAGATATCATCTATCACACACACAGATCTCATCTATCAAACACACAGATATCATCTATCACACACGGATACATCACCTATCACAGATATCTATCACACACACAGATATCATCTATCTACCACACACACATATCTATCACACACACAGATATCATCTATCACACACACATATAGATATCATCTATCACACACACGGATATCATCTATCACACACACAGATATCATCTATCTACCACACACACATAGATATCACACACACACATAGATATCATCTATCACACACACATAGATATCATCTATCACACACATAGATATCTATCAAACACACGGATATCATCTATCTATCACACACACAGATATCATCCATCTATCACACACAGATATCATCTACCACACACACATATCTATCACACACACATATGTATCACACACAGATATCTATCACACACACACAGATATCATCTATCACACACACACACATATCTATCACACAGATATCTATCACACACACACACAGATATCTATCACACACAGATATCATCTATCACACACATAGATATCACACACAGATATCATCTATCACACACAGATATCATCTATCACTCAGATATCATCTATCACACACAGATATCATCTATCACTCAGATATCATCTATCACACACAGATATCATCTACCACACACACATATCTATCACACACACATATGTATCACACACAGATATCTATCACACACACAGATATCATCTATCACACACACACATATCTATCACACAGATATCTATCACACACACACATATCTATCACACAGATATCTATCACACACACACAGATATCTATCACACACATAGATATCACACACAGATATCATCTATCACACACAGATATCATCTATCACTCAGATATCATCTATCACACACATAGATATCACACACAGATATCATCTATCACACACAGATATCATCTATCACTCAGATATCATCTATCACACACAGATATCATCTATCACTCAGATATCATCTATCACACACAGATATCATCTACCACACACACATATCTATCACACACACATATGTATCACACACAGATATCTATCACACACACAGATATCATCTATCACACACACACATATCTATCACACAGATATCTATCACACACACACAGATATCTATCACACACATAGATATCACACACAGATATCATCTATCACACACAGATATCATCTATCACTCAGATATCATCTATCACACACATAGATATCACACACAGATATCATCTATCACTCAGATATCATCTATCACACACAGATATCATCTATCACACGCATAGATATCTATCACACACAGATATCTATCACACTCACACACACACAGATATCTATCACACACAGATATCATCTATCACACAGATATCATCTATCACACAGATATCATCTATCACACGCATAGATATCTATCACACACAGATATCATCTATCACACACATAGATATCACACACAGATATCATCTATCACACACAGATATCATCTATCACTCAGATATCATCTATCACACACATAGATATCACACACAGATATCATCTATCACACACAGACATCATCTATCACTCAGATATCATCTATCACACACACAGATATCATCTATCACTCAGATATCATCTATCACACACAGATATCATCTATCACACGCATAGATATCTATCACACTCACACACACACACACACACACACGTCCATGTGTGGACACACACGTCATCTGTCACAAAGCAGGGGTTTACCAGACGCCTCGGGCGATGGATCCTCGGGTCTCCACTCGGCATCCCGAGGTCGGTCACACCCCTACCCTGGGGCCGCCGCCTAATCCACGAGTGGCGGCCGGTGACGGCTGGAAGTCTCTAGAACTTTCAGGCGCCCAGCCCGGGAGGAGGTCGGCGCTGCCCGCCCCGCTCGCCGCGGCCCACCCACCTGGCCTCCCAGCGGCGCCGGGCGTCCGGGCTCCGGGCTCCGGGCGTGCGGGCGTCCGGGCTCACGGGAGGGCCCGGGAGCGCTCCTCCGTCCGAGGTCTGACAGCGCCTTCGAGGAGGCCCCGCGACCGGGCTGCCATGGCAACGCCGGAGCGGCGTCCTCCATCCGGGCCTCTCGCCCTCGCGCGCACGCGCAGAAGACCCCGGGAGAACAGGTCCGGCCTGGCTACGGTTTCCGGGGAGACGGCCCGGAAGTCCAGCCCGCCGCCGCCGCGCCTTTCCGGGTGCAGTCGGGCCGTCCCAGCGGTGAGGCCCCCTCGTGCACGTCTTCCAGAAGCTTCTCCAAGGTAACCCCATGAAACAGAAAAGCTCGTCTTTGTCGTTTTGTTAAAGGATGCGTTTGACCCCGGCGTATCTAATCCCGGAAACAAAGCTGCTAGCGCTGCGGACGGACGCTGGACGGGCGGACCGCGCATGCGTGCGCGCCGCCCCCCAGCCCTCGGGAGCGGGGCTGGGGGGGAGCGGGGCTGGGGGGAGCGGGGCTGGGGGGGGACGGGGCTGGGGGGAGCGGGGCTGGGGGGGAGCGGGGCTGGGGGGAGCGGGGCTGGGGGGGGGAGCGGGGCTGGGGGGAGCGGGGCTGGGGGGAGCGGGGCTGGGGGGGGAGCGGGGCTGGGGGGGGACGGGGCTGGGGGGAGCGGGGCTGGGGGGGGAGCGGGGCTGGGGGGAGCCGGGCTGGGGGAGGAGCGGGGCTGGGGGGAGCGGGGCGGGGGGGAGCGGGGCTGGGGGGGGAGCCGGGCTGGGGGGAGCCGGGCTGGGGAGCGGGGCTGGGGGGAGCGGGGCTGGGGGGGGAGCCGGGCTGGGGAGCGGGTCTGGGGGGAGCGGGGCGGGGAGCCGGGCTGGGGGGGGAGCCGGGCTGGGGGGGAGCCGGGCTGGGGGGGAGCGGGGCTGGGGGGGGAGCCGGGCTGGGGAGCGGGGCTGGGGGGGGAGCGGGGCTGGGGGGGAGCGGGGCTGGGGGGGGAGCCGGGCTGGGGAGCGGGGCTGGGGGGGGGAGCGGGGCTGGGGGGGGGGCCGGGCTGGGGGGGGAGCCGGGCTGGGGGGGAGCCGGGCTGGGGGAGCGGGGCTGGGGAGGAGCGGGGCTGGGGGGAGCGGGGCTGGGGAGCGGGGCTGGGGGGGAAGCGGGGCTGGGGGAGCCGGGCTGGGGGAGCTGGGGAGGGGGTGAGCGGGACTGGGGGGGGTGAGCAGGGCTGGGGGGGAGCGGGGCTGGGGGAGCGGGACTGGGGGAGGGGGGGGAGCGGGACTTGGGGGGGGAGCGGGGCTGGGGGGGAGCGGGGCTGGGCCGGGGGGGCCCTCCACCCGCGGCTGACTCCCAGACTGAAGAGTTCAAGCCCCTCCTGAGTGAAACCTGCAGCCTGGCTCAGACTGGCACTCACTGCTCGGCAATGGATGTTTGCTAGAAGACTGGACAGAGCACACCAGACTCCCCCTTACTAACCAGAGCAGAGTAAGTTAAAATGCCAAGGCCATCGTGAATTAAAAGACTGAGTGCTTCCTGCCGTAGATTTACAAGTTATAGCTGTAGTGATCTACTATTTCAGCCACTTCAGGACTCAGTCTGGGGCCTTGAAAAAGAGAAGAAAAAAAAATGGTCCTTTTCGGACTCTAGTAATGCTGAAGCTGAACACTCTGAACACTCCCTGTTTGCAAATGCTTTCTAAATTCATAATAGCCAAGAAAGAAACGACTTACCCGTCAAATGGTTAATGGCTGAATAAATGTAACATGTCCATAAAAATGTAATATTCAGTAGTAAAAGAAAAGTATTAAAATAAGAGTATCAGCATTCCCTCAGCCCACCAGGAAAACAGCTGCACTGGCACAAGGCTTCATCTGTTTTGGAACACAAAGCCTATCAAGGCTTTCAGTTTCCAAGACAATGCAGAAGATGAATCAGCATGGAAGAACCTTACCTACCTACGTTTATCAAACATGTTCTATCGAAGAAGGTAGACACAAAAGATTACATACATCAAGTTAACAGACTATCAGGCACCCTAAATAAGGAAGCTGTACAATATAGTATGTGAGGAGATGATGAATAGTATTTAAATCATACACGTGTCTCATATTTGGCTGTACTTATAGAAATACATCACCCCCCAACCGTTCCTTATAGTTTATCCTTATAAGCCACAGCAGAGCTGGAGGCCTTGAGTTTGCCCCTGACCCTAAACCAGCAGGACACCGACTTCCCGCTCATCTGCCAGCAGGGCATTCCTCCTAACAAATGCACTCAGTGAAGAAGCACTATGTCCATATGTTCGCTAGATTTGCTCAGCCCTTGTTTCATGTGCTCAGCACTTCTGATGGATGAAGCAATTTCCTGCTGATCTCCTCTAGCTTACTCAGTAGATAGGAATCTTGTGCATAGCCCTTAACTGAAGGAGAATTTAATGGGAGTAAGTTATGGAAAAGAAACAAAATGAATCAGTTTATCCTTTGGGAAAACAACAAACACAGTTTACTTTTTAAATTATTGACGTTAAATCTGTTTATTAGTTATGTTTCATTGCCTAAGAAGTAATTGCTCTTTGAAAACCTCTACCTGTATTTGAACAGAAGCACTATTTGCAGAGATACCCTGTACATCTTTTACTCAGTGAGCTTTATAACAGAAGTTCCTCTTTCTTGACATTCAGACATGAATATTTAGCATGATAAGCAAACAATAATAAGATAGAGAGGCTAAACTACGGAGACCTTATTGAAAGTGTACAAGCAGAATCTTCTATTAACGTGCTACAGGTGATTAACAGACCCACCTATATAAAGTCTATATGTTTTTAATAGAAAAATGCTTTTCAAATAGTAGTCTATACTCATAATCACTTATATTCATTACTGTTAACATCACAAGTTTACTAAAAACACATTTTGGTTGAGGACAAAGAGCTGGCAATAGAATTTGCATGAGCTTAAAATTGGTATTCATTTCCAAATGAAATGTGTTTCTGCCTGCAAACACATTTTACTTACAATATACAGCCAATATACTCAAACTAAGAATCCGCTTATTGTCTGTGACCAAATTTCAAACTGTAAGCAAGTAGAAAAAAGCAAAGAAAAGTATTTAGCTCGTTATCAGAAAGAAAAAAAAAATTAAGCATGTTTCTTGGCTGGCAGGGTTTGCAGTGGGAAGTGTTCTCTTGGCATTGACTTTGAAAGTAATTTCTTAAATGGAGTACATATGAGGAGTAGTGAGTGACAAGGAATAGGGCTTTCCACAGTATTTGCATGTGTGCAGCTGGTGGAGGGGTGGGGAGTTAGCGATCATATTCAGGGCCTCACAACACTAGACAAATGCTCTGCCACTGAGCTATATACCCAGATAATTAAACCTGTAAAAGATGTCCCTAAATTGTCTAAGTTGTGAGTGTATTTGTAGTCCTAAAAGTTGAACTCAGGACCTGTGCTTGCCATGAGCTCTACTTCTTGAACCACACCCCCACTACTCTTTCGTATGTTTTTGAGATGCTCTCACTTTCTTTACCTGGCTTACTAGCTCTGAAGTATGATCCTTGTCCTGCCCAAGCATGAACCACCATTAGTTTCTTTGAAAATAGTGATTAAAAAAAACAACAACTATGCTTCTAACCCATGTATGGTAGAAACATGGTTTGGTGTTCTAGTCAGTGCCTTCCAGTGACAGTCCAGAAAGTGTAGTGTCTACATATCTTTCTTTGGAGGTTATCAAATTTTAAACTCCCTACAGAACTTAGATCTGAAAGTGTATCTTTGCTATTAGCAGATAATGGGGAACTGTCTTTTGTATCTGGATATAGAGAGTTAATGTGTTCCAAGACTAGATTGCTACAACTTAAAGGTTACACCATCAACCCATGTGCTTTTTAAAACATAAGTCATCTCATGGCCCTCCTTAATCTTGATCATAAAAAACTCCTTCCTATCTTTGATATTTCCAAGGTGATTTTCATTGCTGATCCCTTCACATTATTAAGATGAGTGTGAACATCTACAATGCCAGTTTCTTATAGTCTTTCTGGAGATGACCTTCATCAAGTTGAGGAAGTTCCCTTTTATTCCTAGTTTTTATTTTTTACATCCTGAATAGATGTTGGATTTGCTCAAGTACTTTTTCCATATCTATTGTAGATCTGTAGGTTTGTAGTTTTGCTTTCTTGTAATATATTTGTTTCGGCATTAAGCTAATGATGACTTCCTGAGTTAGGAAATGTTTCTTTGGTTTTTATTTTCTAGAATAGATTGTGGAGATCTGTGTAATTCTATAAATATTTAAATATTTGATGCAATTTGCCAGTGAAACTATCTAGGCCTGGTGATTTATTTTTGCTTTTCATTAAAGATTCACTCTTTGATAGATACAGGTATAATCAGTGTTTTTCAAGGGTTTTTGTCCATTTTACCTAAATTTCCAAATTTATGACCTAAGAGTTATATACTCCTTTACTATCCTTAACTGCCCATAGAATCAATAATGATGATTCCTCTTTCATTACTGATATTTATCGTCTGTGTCATCCTTTTGTCTTAGCTTGGTGTGAAGTTTATTTTATTGCTCTTTTCAAAGAATCGGCTGTCTTGGTTTTCAATTGATTTCTACTCTTTTTTATTATTTCTTTTCTTAGTGCGTTAGGCTTGAATTGGCCTTTCTTTAATTCTCCCAAGATCCAAGTTTAAATTACTGATTTTGTACTTAATTTTTTTCTAATATGTAATAATTTTTTTTCTAAAGATAGGTTTCTTATAAACATCATAGCTGAGTTTTATTTGTAGTCATTCAGTCTGTCTTTGGTGTTTTAGGCAATTTTACATTTACAGTGATTTTGATATAATTGTATGAATAGCTACCATGTTGGTAACTTTCCTATTTGTATTCATTTTTTTCCTCTTTTTTAAGAGAAAACAATATTATATTCTTTATAATTATTATTTCCCTCTTTTTTTAACCTCTTTACTTTTATTAAGGACTTTTTCACTACTTCTTAGGATAGTAATTTTGCTTCTTTAAAAAATATTACTGGTTTGTCTAATTCGGTTTTGGTTCTCTCTCTATATATATGTATACATGTATATTTGTTTTTCTTCATTATCCACACCCAAATTCAGTCAAATGATTTATAAATCAACTTCAACTGTGACTCAGTGGTTAATTTTTCTAGGGATGACTTCTGCTTCTAGCACCAATTTCACCATATATATGTATGTATATATAGTGAAAATATATATATATATATATATATGTATATATATAGTGAAGTATATATTGTACCTATGTTGAAGCTCTGACCGATTAAGGCAAAGTTATGTTTTCCATTTATTTTTGTGCTAGTCCTAGGGCTAACACATTCAGCACCTGAATACTGTCCCTGAGCTTTTGTGCTCAAGGCTAGTGATCTACCACTTATGTCATAGCTCCACTTATATACTGTTTGGTGGTTAATTGGAGATAAGAGTCTCACAGGCTTATGCCCTCTTCTTAATTGTAGTCAAGCTCTAGCACATTAATGAATTCATATCAGTTAGCTTAAAAGAAAAATAATATGGCTGATTGAGAATGTGTTACTGTAGTTTTGAAATATTTTTAAAGTTATAGTAATGGAAATTTTAAACTGTAATCGCTGCATCCCCTTTCCTTCCTTTCTTTTGAAGGGGAACGGGAAAGGCAAAGCAAAACCAATCAGATCCATCACAGACTACCCCATGTCCTAGCTCGAGGCTAAACGCTCCCATGGTAACAAGTATAAATGAATGACTTCACAAAGAATTACATAATACCACAAGTGATGCAGAAAGGTGCTATGGAAAGAGGTGAAGAAGTATTAGGACAGGATTTGTTAATGGGGTGGGAAGTGATAGGCAGAAGTCAAGAATGACTTAAGCTTTTAGCTTTTCCAAATGGCCATTTGGAAATGGGGATTTACTGAGGTCCAGGAGAAGCAGGGTGGCCAATTAGGAATCAAGAAGTCTTGTTATTGATGGTTATGTTATGTGATTGATCAATTAGGCAATGAAGTAAAGATGGAATAAGCAGCTGTGATTCTGGAATTCAGAAAAGACTATATATAAAATTTGGGATGAACTATGTATAGACAGACCATCAAGTCATAGGCTAGTATAAAAAACATGCAGGTGTAGTGACAGAGTTAGGGATGTGGGAGATGTAGATGCCCATACACACACACACACACACACACATATACATATATATACATATATATATATATATATACACATATATATATTCTCTATACACACACACACATATTGGAGAACTGAGCCCCTCTGGGATGCTGCAATATTTGGCTGTGCAGAAGAACTACCACCAACAGAGAGGATCCCAGGAAGCTCCAGCAGAAGTACAGAGGAGGGCTGAGCTGAACTCCATCAGCTGAATCTAAGAAGGGATTATGATTCAAGAAGTGATGCCCAGTGATGTGAAATGTGGCTAACAGGTCACATACAAGGAGAACCAGGAAGTTCCATTTTGGCAATCGTTTTAGTGAAATGGTGGGGATCCTAAGCAAATTAGAGGAGACACAGCTCTTTTCTGATAGTTTTTCTAAAGAAAGGATGAAGAGCAGTAGCTAAAAGGGCACAGAGTTCAAAGAGGAGAATTTATTATGAAAATCAGCTTGTTTCAGGACACGGCACCTGCACAGGTGCTGACAAAGATCCTAACAATTTACTTCTGTGACCATAAAGTTTTGTAAAATTCCAAAACTAAAGCATTTTAACTGCAATAAACCAGTATTCTCCTTCCACTCTTTTGCTTTCAGTAACCACTCCACCTTCATTGGCTATTAGATACTTCTAGAATTTGACTAATAACTAAATTAGCAATGCATTGCCCTAATTCTGAATAAAAAATTGTTTTTAAGTATGACAAAATAGTTCTGAGTTGAGAATTACTTCATGTATTTTTCTATCCTTAAATCCTGAAGAACTTGAGTGAGAAAATATAATTATGTAAATCTAAACACTGGAAATAACCCAAGAATTCTGCGCTATGAACCAATGATGTTATTCCTGATTGTAGTCTTTGTGGGTTTTGTTTTAGTTTTTGTTGTTTGTCGGTCATGGGCTTGAAATCAGGGCCTGGAAGCTGTCCCTGGAAGCTTTTTTCACTCAAGTTGGTGCTCTGCCACTTTGTGCCACAGCTCTACTTCTGCTTTCCTGGTGGTTAACTGGAAAAGTCTCGTGGACTTTTCTGCCAGGGCTGGCCTTTGAACGAAGCTCCTCAGATCTCAGCCTCCCTAGCCAGGATGATAGGTGAGAGCCACCAATGCCCAGCGATCTCTGTGTGTCTTTTTAAGTTTTCGTTTTCAAAGAAATACATCATCAATAATGGGAAAAGTAAATTTATAAAATGACAAGCCTTTTCAAAAGAAATAAACCCGAGATAATAAGCACCCTTTCACATTGGATGCCACTATCAAACTCAAACTTCTTTATTAAACGTGTTCAAAATAGAATTGGTAAAGGTGTCATATTCCAATTACAATTATTCCATTTCCGGGAATAACTAGAGAGCCTTCATTCTGTTATTATTTTGAAACAGCCTCAAACGAGTATCTCTGCAGAATATGGTACCAAGTGACCTGTATCCTGTGTGTTTCCATCACCCAGCCCTTCCCTGGCCTAGTGTCCAAGTGCTCATCGGCCTCCTAGGTGAGTGGCACAGAAGGGCTATTCTGTGTCATGACTACGCACACAGCTTCTCTCTAGAGCCCGACGGGCACGTTCCTGGAACTCACTTGCTCCATTTGAAGGGCGGTTTCTCAGTATCCCCTTCTAAAACAGAGTTCTCACCCCCTCTCCATTAGGCCGGGGAGTGTGGCCCCAGCGCAGTGCCCAGGCCCGAGCCTAAAGGACCCCCAGCCAGCCCGGGGCCCAGCCGGGGCCACGCATTGCCAGTAAACCACCAGAAACGGCCGGGCGTGGGGCCGTGGCTGAGTGGTTCAGCGCCAGGCTCGAGCCCAGCGGCTCAGGGCAGTGCCCAGGCGCGGTTCCAGCCGGGACCGGCACCCGCCCATCTACCCTATATATATCCTAGATATCACATGTCACA
The DNA here is from genome assembly GCF_019054845.1 of Dipodomys spectabilis. Classification (NCBI taxonomy): domain Eukaryota; kingdom Metazoa; phylum Chordata; class Mammalia; order Rodentia; family Heteromyidae; genus Dipodomys; species Dipodomys spectabilis. The sequence continues at coordinate 25,936,676 of NW_024870696.1, forward strand.
TATAACCGAGATACCACATATATCCTAGGGATCACATATATATCCTAGGGATCACATATGTCATGTGTAACCTAGATACCACACATATCCTAGGGATCACATATATCCTAGGGATCACATATTTATCCTATGTATCACATTTATCCTAGGTATCACATATGTCACATATAACCGAGATACCACATATATCCTAGGGATCACATATATCCTAGGGATCCTACGTACCTGTATATCATAGGTAACATAGATGTACATATTCAGTAGGAGAGGGTGAGCTGCACGGCTCAGGGGCTCATGGGAGGCCCTGGGGGGGCTCGTGGGGGACTCAGGAGGGGGGGTTCGTGGGAGGGGCTCGTGGGGGACTCAGGAGGGGGGGATCGTGGGAGGGGCTCGTGGGACTCAGGGGACTCACCAGGGCGCCTGCCCCAGGCCCGCCCCGCTCCCCACCCCAAACCTCATCTTCACCGAGGCTTTCCTTCACGCTAGAGCTCGACGTGGATCCTGGAGGGGGACACGACGCCCAGCCTTTGTAAACAGGCTCCCCAAAGCCTGACTTCCCCTCCTGAGCCGGCCAGCCGAGAGAGCCGCTTCCTGGGTGGGTGGACAGCCGGCCCCGCCGTGAGAGCCGCCGAGGACCGGGGCTGGCAGCCCCGCAGCGGGCGAGGCACTGACGCGCAGGCGCGAGCACCCGGAGGGTGGAGGGTGGAGGGCCCCGCCCAGATCCGGCCACGCCCTTCAGGCCACGCCCACCCCGGGCCACGCCCGCCGCCTGCCGCCCGCCTCTGTCCCGCGTCCGCGAGCCCGCGGGTCTGCGCTGCAGCGCTGGCCGGCTCCAGCCCCGCGGCCTGGACACCCGTTCTGCTCGGCCCCCGCCCCGGGGACGCCCGTCTGCCCGTCGGCTTTCCACCGCCTGGCACTGATCCTCCGTGGGGCTGTTTTCGGAACGAGGTCTGCCTGCGGTCCCGCACCCTCCGCCCGGCGGACGGACGGGGCAGGGCAGGGCGGGGCCGCAGGGACCACCGACGCGGGTAGGAGGCCGGAAGAAGTGCGGTGCCCCTGCGCGGGCGCTCGGCCTTGGGAGGGTACCGCACGAGTTCTGTGCGGGCCAGGCGCCGACCCGCGCGGGTGGGGACGCCCGGGCCCGCCGGTCCACCCACCGTCCCACGCCCGCCGCGCTCCCGGCGGCCTGCCGGCTGTCCTGTCCTGTCCTGCGCGCTCCCGGCGGCCTGCCGGCTGTCCTGTCCTGTCCTGCGCGCTCCCGGCGGCCTGCCGGCTGTCCTGTCCTGTCCTGCGCGCTCCCGGCGGCCTGCGGCTGTCCTGTCCTGTCCTGCGCGCTCCCGGCGGCCTGCCGGCTGTCCTGTCCTGCGCGCTCCCGGCGGCCTGCCGGCTGTCCTGTCCTGCGCGCTCCCGCGTCCTTGCTTCCTGTGTGCGCACGTGTGCGGGGACAGCCTTCGAGCAGAAGCCCCCAGCGGGAGGGCAGAGCATGCGTCCAGGAACCTCCCGGGTGTGCTCGGGGCCCTCCTGAGTCTCCATCCCCCTTTCCATGGTTGTGGGCCCACACATTGTTTTGGACTGCAACTGTGCTCTTGTTTTTCTTGTAATTGTACACTTTAAGTTCCCTGAGAGCAGGAACTATGACTTTAATCTATTCCCAGAAATGCGCTAAAATAGGAAGAAAATAAAATAGGAATGAAAGATAAAAGGAGGCAGAGTTCGACAATTCTCATTTTGATTGAATCATTCAAACTTTCTTTTGAGAGTGCAGTTTTGAAATTGATGGCTACAAATTCATTGTAAACGGAGCGTAAGGGATATGAAATTCATTGCTCAGCCTCCTACTCAGGGTCTGCAATGATTAGCTAGTACTGAAATGTATTTTCATTTCATCAAAACAATCCTGTAAATTACCATCTCATTTGCAGACACAAAACTGAGGCACAACAGAATGACTTTCCTAATATAATCCATTTCTGAGTGGTAAACCTAGTATTTGAAACTCTTCTGATATTTAATGAAAACAAAAATTGGCACTACTACAAGTTCCTTTTCAAGAAAAGACCTTCACAAATACCCTTCTTGAAGAGTAACATGTTAAACAAATCTATTAATAATTGAAAAGACTTCAAATAAGCGAAACAAATACACATTATACAGTTCTATCCTTGAATACCCTGAAGAATTGGATTAGAAATGATAAGACATTTTAATCTTTCATGATGTACCTCTTTAAAAAAAATGATAGGCATTTAGCTATTGTATTGACAGGCAGCTATCAAATACCATTTCTATAATTTACTATTCACAGGTCACAGGATATGTTTCACAACAAACAACAAATATAAGCTAAGATCACTGTTCAGAAGGCTTATAAATCTGACTTTTTTTTTTTTTTTTTGCAGAAGTTTTCCAAGTTTTCGGTGGTATCTAATCAGATACCCTAAGTAGCTTTTGGAATGGGATGTTAACAGTACTAACTTGGATATTGTGAGAAAAATATTGACATGGTGTTCAGGCTATAATAAAAATATTTCAATTGGTGGCAAGAAAATGCTTGAGTATGTTGGTGGTAGGACAGAGTCCTTCAAAAAAGACTTTCAATCTTGCCAAGTCTTCAGTTTCTAAAAGAAAACTTTCAAAAGAGATGTGAGTGATGCCAAGATAAAGAGGAAACACAACAAAGAAAGGAGTCAAAAGTAAGATCATAAAGCAACTGAAGAATTAACAGGGTGAGTAAAGGTTAATCAGGAAGGCTAGAAAAGGGAAAAGCTTAACATGAACCTTGTCCCAGGAAAATTATTACAAGACTTAAGAGTATTACACAAAGCTGCTTTTGAAGAAGAGAACTTAAAATAATCTTGATTTAAAAGTGAAGTGTATTGTAAAATATTTATTTAGTAAAAATAATTTTATAATCTATACAGAATTGAGTAAAAAGTACAACAAATTATTTTCACTTTTCTGCAAAATTGCATACAGTACAATCAGCACATTGCATTCAGCATTCTACAAATATGACCACATGCCAAGATGAAACAGATAAAAGTTCAGGCCGGGTGTCACACACTAGGAATTAAATTCCAGGGAAGCAATGCTTTGGTAATGTGAGCTCTTTGATTATACAACAGTTCATTTTTTTAAATCTTAAATAAAATTCTTCAAATACTACTTTCTACTTGTTTCCAAGTAAACAATTGCCTATTAGAGTTAAGGAAATAAATACCAAGAAAATGAAAACAAACGATAAGACTGGAGGTTTGTTACTTCATGATATCACTCCCCTTCGTCTTGCTTACTATTTTTTTCCTGTCCCTTGATTAAAAAGGAAGGTAATGGAAATGATCTATTCCTTCCCTTATTAATTTGCTTCCAGGATGGCTGCTTACCTCTTCTGGTTTTGTTCACATTGCTAGGGACCAAATCCAGGGCCTTGCACAAGTGGGATACAGTCTCCACCATGGAGCCATATCCCAGTCCTGATTTTGCAATCTTGCTACTATTAACACGGTTGTGTCATTCTTTAAAAGTTAACACCCTAGTTAAAAGCACCTTCCTAAATTCTTTTCATAATAAGGCAACAAAATTGGCTTTATTTTTCATGACTCACACAAACTTGATAGAATGATTTCAGAATTGAATGCAGACAGAACACTTGTTTTTTCAAGCATCTTGGGATCACTAGCAAATTTTAATTTAAGCAAATATTCCAGGTATCTATCCTTAGAAATAAAGGCTTATTCAAGGTCCAAACATTCATCCTAGTTCCTGCCCCATTGAAATAAGGGGCTAGGTTTATGATGAAGGCTTTGGAATAGTCCAACTCATACTGACATCTTTATCTTGGGCAAGAAAACTAAAATAACATAAAAGCTATCAATGAGAATGAGGTTATTTTAAAGAAAAAGTCCTTTTCTTTTGAAAATAAAAAGGAATGAAAATACAAAATGGGCTAACTCTCTTCAGCCCAAACAGATTTTTCCCATACAGAATTAACAGTACATCATAATAAAGTATTAAAGACAAGCAAACAAACATTTTCTGATTAGATCTCTTCATTTACATTATTAGGAGGCTTTAAAACTTGCCTTCATTTCTGACTAAATGAGCTTCTCTGGGAAGCATATGAATAATGCAAAAATCTACTTCAAAGGAATGTTTTCACAAATAGATAATGATCAAGACAGGAACCAAGAACATTCATACAATGAATATTTAAAATTAGAAATGACACTTCTTATAGTACAGAACATTAAAACAGAGCAAATATTGCCATTGATAGAACAACTTTCATCTGTTAAAACACAAATGCACAAGAGAAACATAAAATCAGAATGAAATTGAGTAGAGGCAAGTGCTGATAGAACACATTTTTATCATGATTTGTAACATCCTGTGGACTCTCTAAAGCTCTGGTCCCACTGGCCAAAGGTCTAGCTAACTGGATTAGAGTCATGTATGACCTATAAAGCACTATACTTCCCTTGCTAATCAAGTATACAACACCAAGTGCTGCTTGACTTCTGTGGATTACTTGATTTCCAAAATCAAGTTTACTCTTGAATTAGGAAAAAAAGGCATCCTTGGATTGTCTCTCACAAATAATTCATGAAAGAAACTCCACTTCTGGCTCCTCTCAAAAGCATCATGTTACTCCAGGGATAAAGGTGTCAGCTGAGTGGTTGCTTTGAAGCCAGCAATTGCATGTTCATAAATATTGGTCTAAACTTTAAAATATTAAGTATATCCAGGCAGTTCTTGTGCAGAGTTCTTGCAATAAGCAGCCCTTCAACAGTGTGTTATGAAGTAGTTTCTTGAGAACTCGATTCTGGATCTTCCTGCTTTCTGCATTTTTTCACAACACTGACTATACCACTAGCCAGGAAAACCACAGCGATGAGTGCAAAATAACTGGCATAAATCAGGAACTAAAAGAAACAAAGGTAATAATTTGTGGAATTATTAATTAGAGATGAGCTACTTCATTACATATGTGAGAAGACACTAATGAAACTATACTCGGAGTTCGTTCCTCAATAAAACTTTAAAAAGCACTGCATTCTGACACTGTGGCCAGCTTCTGAAGACAGAAGCAATATAGCATGACAGTGCAGAAACCTATTTGGTATGAATCCTGGCTTTACAACTTACTAGCTCTGTGACCTCAACTGAAATACTTAATCTCTGAGCTGTGACTTCTTTAGTGAACGAGATCATGCTTGTCAATGTTTATTAGCACAATGGCAATGTTCTTAATACTACTGTTTTTAATTGTTGGTGTTCATGGCTGTAACTGAGTCATGTAGCCTATTCTTAGGGTAAGACTAACAGGACAACTTCTGAAGATCAACAACTTCTATGGGGAGGAACTGGGTTTGAATTCAGGTCCTCAGTCCAAGTCTAACACACTCTCAGTCCAAGATCAGGAACTTTTATTCCTCCCCAGAAGAGGGCAGTAGAAAGCCAATTATAGTTCTAATTATAGGATTACTTTTATAAAATCTTCCTTAAAACTAATTTTTAACTTGACTAAGTAATTTATCAACATCTTCATCATTTCTTTCTAAAATACAACTTATTAAACACAACTTAGTAAGTACAAAGTTAGTTAACGGTACAGCAAGAGTGTGGCATTAAATCTGAGCCATGTCCTGTCAAATGTGAATACATTTCTTATAGGAAGGCTGCTAATTAATCACAGCAGTTAATATAATCATGGCAGTCTCCACACAGCCTACAAAGTATTATTATTCCACATTTAAATACACCATTTTTACAGGATTGTGTTGTCTCCTCCCTTTACCTATAATAGTCTGGTAGTCTTCCTTTACCAAACAGGAAAGATGACAGGCACTTAGTTTCTCTACTACTCTTCATGTGAAGGTGGGCATTTGAGTTTAGATGTCTAAATCCTTGATCTACCACATTATATTTTTTTTTTTGGGTCTGGTCTTGGGCCTGAACTCTGGGCCTGGGCGCTGTCCCTCAGCTCTTCAGCTCAAGGCTAGCGCTCTACCACTTGAGCCACAGCGCCACTTCCGACTTTTTTTTTCTGCTTATGTGGTGCTGAGGAACCGAGCCCAGGGCCTCAGGCATGCAAGGCAAGCGCTCTACCGCTGAGCCACCTTCCCAGCCCCGATCTACCACATTATTATCATTTGATCTTACACAAGTTACTGCACACCTCTCAGACTAATTCTCTGAAAATTAACAGCAGCACTGAAAATACGCTACTAAGCAACTGTCATATAGAAGGTGCTCAATGAACATTACTTACTAGTCATTTCTTTCAGTAGAAAAGACAAAGCTAATTATTAACATGTTATTTTTTTTTTTTTTTTGTCAGTCCTGGGGTTGAACTCAGGGGCCTGGGCACTGTCCCTGTCTTTGCTCTAGGCTAGCACTCTACCTCTTTGAGCCACAGCACCACTTCTGGTATTCTGGTGGTTAATTGGAGATGAGTCTCATGGGGACTTTCCTGCAGAGGCTAGCATTGAACTGCAATCCTCAGCTCTCAGCCTCCTGAGTAGCTAGGATTACAGGCATGAGCCACCAGAGTTCAGCAACATGTTATATTTTTGTGTCAAAAAAACCTATTTAAATGTGGACTATTAGGTAGTATGTATGGAAGGAATAGTGGAGAGGAATCCATGGACCCCATGGGCTAGGCATGGAGGTAGGCATTTCCTGATTCAATTCCCATCTTACTAAAGTCCACAGCAATACCTGTCTACAAACTCATAATACATGGAGGCATATACAACTATACAATTCCTGAACTAACGTTACATTGTAGGTGGTTGTCCAGGTGTATTGTCAATTGGTCATATGTTAATATCACAATTCTATTTGTCAACTGTAAATCATTACCTTGGTATTTGTCTGAGGGGTGCTTTAAATAAGGAAGGGAGGACACTTAGAGAGCTATGAGGTATCCTGAAGTAGGGCAACTCAAACATGTAATCAAGTTTCAGGGATAGATTAGGAATAAGCTGGGGCTACAGCTCCATGAGAGAGCACTTGACTAACATGCTAGAAGTCCTGGGTTCAATCTTTAGCATGACCTTGGGAGAATGGAGGAAAAGAATGAATGAGGAGTTAGAAGTGTGGAGTCTGGAAGTTGTTAATATTACCTCTCAGCTGAAAGAGTTCCTCTGTGCTAGTCATGTTTAAAATATGTTAAGGTCTAATGTTCGTAGGTCTCATTTTAGAAAAGAATGATAGGCCAGGTGCTGATGGCTCATGCCTGTAATCCTAGCTACTCGGGAGGCTGAGCTCTAAGGATCGTGGTTTAAAGCTAGCCCAGGCTGAAAAGTCCCTTTGAGACCCTTATCTCCAACTAACCACTCAAAAACTAGAAGTAGAGTGTTAGTCTTGAGCAAAAAAGCTCAGGACAATACGAGGACCCTGAGTTCAAGCCCCATGAAAGACAAACCAAGATGATAATCTCAATATCCTCCACATAGACTAGGGAAGTGACTGAAGGAGAGAACATTGTCCTTTCTATCTGTCTACAGTCTTATTTATTTATTTTCCTAAGTTTGGCCCACTTCTGCCACCCTCGCCCCATCAGACTTCTTCAATGCCAAAAGAAAGACGTTACCTGGGTGGTGATTTCTAAGCCAAGGCCACTCGCATCCACCACAATTAGAGTGAGCAGAGTCTGCAATGCCAGGGCAATGAAAGTGTTCACACCAAACACAAGGGCATAGCGCTCCATGCTGAGATTTGCAGCAATCTGAAAACTTTTTTGAAAAGAAAAAAAAAAAGAATAAAGTTGCTCCCTAAATAGTGGTAATTTTTACTGGAAATGTAAAGACTAATTCCTTTGTTGTGTCAATTTCTCTTCTAACCAAATAAAAAAATATTTTGTGTCCAAATGGTTTAATTACGCAAATACACAAATGGTATAAATAGTATAGAAATATGCAAATGGTATAAATATTATAAGGAACATACAAACAAGAGAATAAATCTTGCCTGAATGCTTCCTGAGAAACACTAATCATATATGATACACCGTCTCTTCCTATTGGTCTCTTTTTGTGTAGAAATTTTATCACTTGCAAAGAAATCCAAGGTTTATCTTGCTATAAGCTTCCCTAATGTGTCTGTGGACTAAAATACATACGTGGCTATTGTGATGAGCAACATGTAGATGATTCTGAAGACAACATAGGATGCGTAGCACACCCAGATGTTATGCACAGTGTCCATGGTATACACTGCAGCAGCAATCAAGAGAGAACACAGAGATAATGTCATTTCTCCCCAAGTTGACCAGGATATTTTTATATAACCAACTGCAAACACAGCAATAGCACCTACAAAACAAAACGAGAAGATGTCATTCTTTTTATTAAGAAAAAAAAATAAGCTTCCATTAATTTTTAAAATCTTTAAATTTAAAAGGTACATTATGAAAGGCCCAAAAACTCGAGCAGAGAATTTTGGACTTGATGAATAAGTAATATGGAGCCACTGAGATGATGAGATTGAATTAGGGAAAGTGGCAATCAGATGGCAAAGAACAGAATGGCTAATGAATATTACAAAAAAAAACCACTTCTGCGACTGCCACACAGGCAAGGCAGAATCCCTGCTACTACTCTGGCAACCCACAAGGATGAGTCATCTCTCCTTCAAACCAAGGAGCAATCCAGTATATGCAACAGGACTTCTCTGTCCTTTGGCAAGACCATGAGGATGGTAGCTACAGTGGCAGACACAGTTACTGTTTACAGATCTTACTCGAACCTTCCAATAACTTTATGAGGTAGGGCAATACCTTAGGGACAATAGAGTATGATATCAAGGACACAGGATCTGAAGCCAAACCCTGACTTCATTATTTATCTAAGTTTATGTGACCTTAGGTAAATTATTAACCTACCGTCCTGTTTCCATTGTAAAGCAGTGATAATTTCACTTATCTCAAGAATTTTGTGGAGACCGAATTGAAATACATCGTCCTTAGCACCTAACGTATATTAACATTCAGAAGATATTAGCTACTGTCATATAGAATATTGCTATTTAAAAATTCTTATTAAGTAACAAAAACATTCAGCAAATATAGGAGTATGTGAAAATTTGCTAAGCAAAGAAAATAATTTTGAGAGTATTGTATTGGGTTTCCTGAAAACTTATATAGAATTTAAGTTTGTCAGTCACAGTCTTCTACCCTTATTTCCAAATTCTCTTTCTAAATTATAAAATCAGAACTAAAACATAAATTGTTCTCTAGGGCTACTGGAAATGTGTGAACGAAGAACAAATCTGATCCTAGTTGGCTTAAAAGCCAGGACTCCTTCCAGCCCTCCTTCTACCACCCAGCACAGCTTACCTAGTAAGGTTGAAACGGCTTCTACACCACCATTGTAGATATCAGCATGGCGAGAAGGCATCACCTGCTCCCACAGGCCCTGTGCGTAGTTCACAACTTGAAAGTAGCCACAGGTGGAAAGGGCCCACCACACAGACCAACAGAGCAGAGGGTGTGAGGAGTAACACATCAAGAAATCATTCCATAGAACCTTCAACACCAGGAGACGGTCTGGCCTTGCTTCCTACACAGCGAACAAGAACAGATTATTATTATTATGAAATCAAAATGAAGTAATATAATGCTTCAAATGGGTATACACAATATGTAAATGCTGTTACAATCATCACTAGGAACAAATAATTTAAAAAGTTTTATGCTGGGTGTGGGTGGCTCATGCCTGTAATCCTAGCTACTCAGGAAGCTGAGGTCTGAGGATCATGGTTCAAAGCCAGCCCGAGCAGAAAGTTCGTGAGACCCTTATCTCCAATAAACCACTAGAAAGCTGGAAGTGACGCTGTGGCTTAAGTGGTAGAGTACTAGCCTTGAGCTAAAGAGTGCAGGGACAGCACCCAAGCCCAGAGTTCAAGCCCCACGACAGACAAAAAAAAAAAAAAAAAGTTTTATATCTTTATTATAAGTAGTTATTCAGGAGATTATATTTCCCGCCCCCAAACCAAAGGGATAATTGTAATACTAATAAGGTTATGTGTGTATGAGATATATATATACCATAAATATGCGTATTTACATACCTATGCACACATAAGTATGAACTACATAGTCAGTTTTACAAAGACAAAAGGCAAAAAGATTTGTTAAATAAAAAAGTCTATACACACATCCTGACAGTTCTGTCGAGTTTTTACCTCAGTGAAAGGTTTTGTGGCAAAAAGTATAGAAAGAAGTTTAAGAGTGCTATCTTTGCAATCCTGGTACTCTACCACTTGAGCCTCAGTTCCACTTCTAGCTTTTTACTGGTTAATTGAAGAGTTTCACAAACTTTGCTACACAGGTTGACTTCAAACTACGATCCTCTGATCTCAGCATCCTAGGTAGCTAGGATAACAGGTGTTAGCCACTGGTGCCCAGCTCAAGAGAGTGTTTTGTACACTCTAAGCCACAATTCAGCAGTAAGTAATAACTGATTTTATTGATGGTGACTTAAACTATAAAAAAATAAATAGAATGACCAGGCACAGCAGTGCATGCCTATAATCCTAGCACTTGGGAAGTTGACATAGGATACACTGAGGAATAAAGGAATATATCAGGATAAAATATGTTGTAAAGCTTTTATTTTTATTATATATAACATTTATACATGTGTATGTACTGATAGCTATGTAAATGTCCTTTTTACTATAGTTCTAGTGTACATTCAAAAAAGCTTGAATCTCTCTAAAGACATTCAGATCTATGGTTAATGTTCATATATTTTTATTGTTATTTTTTGCCAGTCCTGGGGCTTGAACTCTGGGCCTGTGCACTGTCTCTGAGCTCCTTTGGCTCAAGGCGGCTAGCACTCTACCACTTGAGCCACAGCACCACTCCCAGCTTTTTCTGTGTAGTTTACTGGAGATAAGAGTCTCAGACTTTACTGCCGGGGCTGGCTTGGAACCAGGATCCTCAGATCTCACCTCTTGAGTAGCCAGGATTACAGGTGTGAGCCACGGGCACCCTGTGTTAATGTTCATATTTAAAACATATTGATATACATATACATGAACTACATACATTTTTACCCAAAGCCACTCTTAACCATGTGAACAGACTAAAAGGTCCTTAGTTTTTCTATTACATACAACAACCAAATGATTATACTCTATTTCTTCCCCCAGCAACCTGTAAATTTCCAGTGTCACCTAACAAACTATGATGTAATCAGCATTTCATTGATACTTAATCCCTGGTACTGTTCACTAAGCGGCCACCTACAGTGTCCTGGTAATCAAAGGTGAGTTTCATGATGAATGACCTGCAGGCTCCATGAGCTGGAATGACTCAGGATCCTTGGGATAATAATCTAAACCCTAATAACCTGAGGTAAAGAATAGGGTAGGCAAGAAATCAATTTCCAGTAAGAGTAAAGCTGGCTTTCAACCCAACTCAACCACTGGGTTGCTTTTTAGAGAGCAAAAACTCTACTCATGTAGCGTTTGTTACGCTCACCCATTTACTTTTTTTTTTGTCGGTCATGGGCTTGAACTCTGGGCTTGGGGGCTATCCCTCAGCTCTTCAGCTCAAGGCGAGCATGCTACCGCTTGAGCCACAGCGCCACTTCAGGTTTTCTAGTGGTTTATTGGAGATAAGAGTCTCACGGACTTTCCTGCCTGGGCTGGCTTTGAACTGTGATCCTCAGATCTCAGTCTCCTGAGTAGCTAGGATTACAGGCATGAGCCACCAGGGCCCGGCTTCCATTTACTAAGTTTTATGTCTGACAGAGCCCACATACAAAGCAGGAAGGTCAATATGCTTATATCCAAACATGTCCCATGAAAACTGTTTCAGTATGGTTGGAATGAACCATTTACCTCAAAGCTTATAACTTAATAGGAAAAAACTTTCATAATTAAAAAAAAAATGGTGAGATTTTAGGAAGCAATCTTCCTGGCTACATAGAATGAATGGATGACTTATAAATGCTATACCTTTCTTCTAAGAGAGAGCTTTAATCGTACTTTTAATCTTTAGTCCTTTATCATCTTAATTTTTCTCTCTTTCTGAAATATTTATTAGAATCATTTTACCTATTCACTTAGCAAACATGTTTTGAGTGCTTTCTATATACACCACGTAATAGGAGTTTAAAAAAAAAAAACACAAAAAAACAAAGGAGTCAGGTGCTGGTGGTACACCTGTAATCCTAGTGACTCAGGAGTCACTAGGATTGCAGTAGGAAGCCAGCCTAGGCAGTAAAGTTCATGAAACTCGTATCTCCAATTAATTAACCAAAAAAGCTGAAAGTAGAGCTGTGGCTCAAGTGGTAGAGTGCCAGCCATGAACAAGAAAGCTCAGGAACAGCACCCAGGTCCTGAGTTCAAGCCCCAGGATTGGCACATAAAAGAAGAGGCATCATCCCTGAAATCTGAGACATGAAGTTTGTGGCCAGTCTGATTTTGGAGGTAAAGCACCCCAGGAGAACCATTAGTAAGCCCCCAAATAATATCTACAAAAACTTAGATAATTGAGCTTACCGGTTCCTCTATGGGAGGCTCCTCCAGATTTAAAGGGATTTTTGACTCAATGTCCTCCCATCCAGGGAGGTGGTTAGAAGCGGGGGTGTCGGTAACAATGCCACCATTTTGTACCTTGATGCCATTCACTCCTTGGCAGGAGGAGGGAACGTGGTGAAAGAACAGGCTCTTCTGTGGCATAGGCAGAAACCAGGCAACAGCAAAAGCCACAGAAACACAAGTGAGAGAGACGACATTCAGGCTGAACAGGGACCAGCCCGCCACCGAGACAAGGACTTGGCCTAGGACAGAGCCCACTGTGAAGCCCACTAAAGTGGCACTTCGACAGTAACTTGTAACTTTCTGATACATGCCCAAGTCTACTACACTGTATATGTAAGAGTAATAAGCAATTTCAGTGGCTGTGCCAATGCCATAGAAGAATTCCAAGAACTGGATAGCCAGAAGTCCCTGGGCATAGAGCAGCATGAACCATGTAACAATAAGGCTCAGTCCTTGCAGCAGAACAACAGGTTTATAACGGAGGTAGTCTGTGGCAAGGAACACAGGGAACAGCAGCACCAGGTAAGAGTAAGTCCATACTGGATAAATTTCATTGAAGACCTGGTAAAAATAGAATAAAAACCTTTTAGTGATCAAAACACCTAAATATTCCTAAAAATCTATTCTTATAAAACACTGCACTTCAAATACCTTATTCTTATCACCTAGAGAATGCTGGCAACACCACCTCAAATAATCTTTTGGAATAGCCTTGCCTATATCTCCACCTCATCACTTCTTCCCAATAAAAGATTCCCTATTAATCAAGGCTTTGTATGTGTCTATGTATGTCTCTAGTTAACTTACGACACTGGGTCATGACATTGGCTGTACATTTTCCAAGATGCTTAAATTTTTTTGGATGATAAGCCACAGATGTTTAAAAACCAAACAAAAATACAACTTCTTAGTAGATTTCAACATGAGCCATGATTCAAAGCCATTGCTTCTTAGGTTCTTTAAAGGTGAACCCCAAATGTACATGTACAATGTGTCTAATAGCCAGTATACTGTTAAGCTACTAGGATCAATAAATGTGTTAGAAATTCCATCACTATCAGTTCCTATTTTGAGAGACAGAACAGGAAGCAACTGTTTGGTTAGCTTTTCTCTGATTTTAAGTTGCATTTATTTTGAGGCAGAGGAACAGGTAGAGAGCAAATCCATCCTGCAGGCCTGACAAAACAACTCTCTCTGAAGAGAATTACAGCTAACATATCTATATCCACATCTGTATATATACACACTACTTAATATACTCACTTGTAATATGATAGAAAGTAGAAGTTTTTGTGTTTTCAGCAAATACACGTATTTATGGGTACAATGTGATATTTCTATACATGTCTACATTGTGTGATGCCTAATCACGTCAAGTATCTATCATTTCTTTGTGATAAGAACATTCAATTATCTTCTGGTTGTTTTTATTTATATGTTACAATAATAATTATAACCTTCCTTCTCTGTAATAGTACATCAGAACTTATTTGCTTTAATGTATAGTTTTAAATCAGAATATAGTAAAAAATACTCTAAGATAAGCTAGAAACTAGAAAGACTCCAGTTGGAATTCAGTTCCACTGCTTTCTGTGTAATTAGAGATGCTCCGTAACTTACAACAGGGTAGGTTCCCAATGAACTCATTGTCAAACTGAACCTAAGTCAAAATTACATTTGCTCAGATATCCTATGGAACATCAGTGCAAACTATGCACTGTAAAGATCTGTCGCTTACACTCATAATTGCATCGCTGATATGTGTGTGTGTGCGTGTGTGTGTGTGTGTGTGTGTGTGTGTGTGTGTGTATGAGTAATACTAGTATTTACAAGTCTGAAAACTAGAGGTCCCAGGCTATAACACCGACCACCCATGGTAATATGAATTAACAATCACACTATCATCCCATTCTTCTGATAAGCAATTACTGTAGATGTTCTTTCCTTCCTTTTATATAGAACCCACTACTTAGCAAGGTACTGAGAGTTTAGTTAAGTTTGAATCAAGGTTAATCATCTCTAAGTCTAGAACTGAGAAGGGTGACACTACAGCCTGGCCTCGATCTCACTACATAAGCCACACTCCATCGTAAGCCACACTCCATCTTCCTGTCTCACTTGTTTCACAAGTCACCTGTTTAATTTTGGTTCAATTTGTGTCTGATCAGGAACTATGCTGCTTCTGAAAACATGCTTGAAGGAATCAAGAAATGATTCTTGCTGAGCGCTAGTGGCTCACGTCTGTAATCCTAGCTATTCTGGAGGCTGAAATATGCCAGCCCGGGCAGGAAAATCCATGAGAACTCTTATCTACAATTAACCACCAGAAAGCTGGAAGTGGCACTGTAGCTCAAGTGGCAGAGCGCTAGCCTTGAGCTGAAGAGCTGAGGGACAGCGCCCAGGCCCAGAGTTCAAGCCCCTCAACTGACAGAAAGAGGGAGAGAGACAGAGAGAGACAGAGAGAGAGAGACAGAAAGAAAGAGACAGAGAGAGGACACAGAGAGAGAGAGAGAGATGATTCTTACTCTGATGTGTGTAAATGTTAACAAATGAGAAGCAAGGAGCATATGGCTGCTAGGTCCACCTGCTAAGATCCCCTCAGTAGAAAAAGCCACAAGCATAATCCTGAGATGAGTTAGCCTTCCTTACAGACTTTTTGACAGGTGTGTTCTGGTTAACAATGCCCTGCTCCTTTTCTAGCAATAAATTTTCAGATACTATTGCTCTCTGGCTCCTCCGACAGCATGATTCTGTACCTTCACTGTTCCCCAGCATAGCTCCACATCTACTAGCCAATAAACCTTTCCTTTAAAAATCTTATCTATCAAAAATGTGATACACCCACACATAATACAGGCACAGACACACACACACACACAGGAATATCATTCAACTCTAAGGAAAAATGAAATCTTCCTGTGTGCAAGAAAATGAATGGAACTGAAAGACACTGCTAAGCAAAATAAGTGAAGACACAAAAATACAAATGCTTAGTCTCTCTTATGTGTTGAAACTATAAAAAATGTACAAATGTAGAGCAGTGATTACTAAAGAGTAGACTTAAATAGAGGGAATAGTTCCAGGGCCCTTGGCACATGGGAATGATTAGTTCACAACAACCTGCAACATATCTTATAAATAGCTAGAAAAGTGGACCTCAAAGGTTTCAAAAATAAATGATAGAGAGAAAAATGCTAATTATTATGATTTGATCAGTGCATACTATATATGTGTGTTGAAATCACAACATAACCAGAAAATACAATTCTTTTACATTAATAAAAAAATTAAATTAAATCAGGTGCCAGTTACTCATGCCTATAAACCTAGCTACTGAGAAGGCTGAGATGTGAAGATCATGGTTTGAAGCCAGCCCAAGTAGAAAAGTCTGTAAGACTCTTACTGCCAATAAATTACTCAGAAAAAGCCAGAAGTGGCACTGTGGCTCACGTGGCTCAGGGAGAGAACCCAGGCCCTCAGTTCAAGCCTTAAGCCTGGCAAAGAAAATAAATTACAATAAGATGTTCTCTATTGTGCTCTTCAATATACAGTCTCCTTTTATTTTAGAATTCTGGTCGATTCTTCACTTATTAGTCTGTGCTTAGACATATTATATAACTTTTGATGGCAGTTATTGAAAGCAGCAGTCCAGAGAACCATGAGGCCCCACAGTCATGTACAGCAAGAGGGAGTCACTTCTCTCGTGGTAGAGTGAGAAATGGCACCTGTCCTTTGTTTAGGGTCAGTTTATAGCCAGGGGACTAGAACCGGGAACTTTTATTAGGAGCAGGAAGTGAAGTGGGAGGAACAGCCCGGGCTAAAGGCCAGATGCCCTTATGCCTGGCCAGATCAACTGGTTTTGCAAGAGGGGCTGAAGACCTGAGATGGGGGGCATGGTAGCATTCTCCCTTCATTTTTTTTTGGTCAGTCGTGGGGCCTGAACTCTGGGCCTGGGTGCTGTCCCTCAGCTCTTCAGCTCAAGGCTAGTGCTCTACCACATGAACCACAGCGCCACTTCTGACGTTTTCTGCTTATGTGGTGCTGTGGGCCTCATGCATGCAAAGCAAGCACTCTACTACTGAGCCACCTTCCCAGCCCCCTTCATTGTTTACTAAGTACAGTACTGGGCTACTTCCTGCTGAGAAGGGACACAGGAGTCAGGGATGCCTGATCTGTTGTTGGAAAGTAGCCTTCTATGATGAAGAGCCTCATCTTTTCCATAGGAATGGTTAGCGGATACCTGAGTAGGCACAGCACAATTAGTAAAAGGCAAAAAGTTGCTGCTAACGGGCCCAGGAGAGGTACAAACCAGGAGTGAAGGATCCCCAGAAGAGGCTGTCAAAGATCTGAGATTCCCAATGGCTTCTTACGCTAGCAGCTGTCTTTTCATAGCTTTTATGCTTTGTTCTACTCTGGCAGACATGTTAACACACACTAGCAACACTCTTTTCCCAAGAAAACGCAGGTTTCCCCTTTTCAGCCATTAACAAATCTAGGGCCTTTGGGTTTGGAAGGTCAAGTCTCTCAAAGAGTTTGAGTCTGCAGCAGGTTAAGAGCCACTGTGGTCTCCTCGGCATGGGCCTGTAGGGCTTCATGTACCTGGTTGTTGGAAGTAATTGACTGATAGATGCCTCCTAACTAGCTGTCAACTTTCATCATATACATTACCTTTGATTATCAATTTTAAAGATCTAGCAGGGTATAACAGAGGCTGAGGCAGAAAGATCACAAGTTAAAGGCCAGCCTGGACAACATAGCAAGATCCCACCTCAAAATACCTTTTTTTATTTTCCCTCAGTCTGGGGCTTGAACTCAGGGCTGGGCACTATCCCTGAGCTTCTCTGCTCAAGACTAGCTCTCTACCACTTGAGTCAGAGCACCACTTCCAACTTTTTCTGTTTATGTAGCACTGAGGAATCAAACCCAGGGCTTCATGCATGCTAGGCAAGCACTCTACCACTAAGCCACATTCCCAGCCACCTTCTACTTATTAATCTAATGCTACTCCTAATACAAAACCAAAACTTAAAAAACTTCAACTTAAAAAGAAAAAAGGCAGAGTGAGATAGGATAAAATGGGGCAGAGAGATCTAATAGGCTCTCCTTAACTCACTCTAAGAGATCTATGTTTTTTCCTGTAAGAGACACCAGGCACAGGTGAGTGAATATACCTCTTCCTCAATTATCAGCACCATAAACTTTTATCATCTCTGTCTTACAATGATGGGAACTTGGCACTAATGAAAGGTGAAGTAAATTATCCAAAGTCATCACAGGGAAGACTGGCAAAGGGAAGGTCTAAGCCAGATATTCTAAATCTACCACACTAAAATGACTGTTTCATCAAAAAGCTGTCATTGATCTAGGACAATTCCAAGTCACTTGTTTCCAAGTTTCAATCTCTATAGAAGTGTTTTTATATGAATTCATCAAGAAACAAAGGTCCAGATAATTTCCATAGCTTAGTCACTGGGTCTCTAAAACCCTTCTTTTTCAATTCTCCCAGGAGGATGTCACAACAACAACAACAAAAAAAACCTTTTTGATACTTTGAATCCTACTTGCAAACTTCCTGGGGTTGGGGGGAGAGGGCGGAATGATGACCCTTATGAATTGTTCATATCTAACTTCTCACCTCCAGTAAAAACAATTGATTTTATTCTAGTTGAAATGTCTTGCAAAACTCTTTGGATCAGTTTGTTTGTGCTTTCTTCTGAGATTCAAAGTCAAGGAAAAACAAATGTTTAGTTTTAAGCTCTCATTCAGATTTAGACTATTTCAAAATAGTTTCAATAGTTCTCATATCCCTCTTAATAAATACCTATTTGCTCAACACTGTTTTCAACTTGTGTAGAGGCAGCAAACGAATAAAATGAAGTCCTAGGGGCTGGGAAGGTGGCTCAGTGGTAGAGCACTTGCCTTGCATGCCTGAGGCCCTGGGTTCGATTCCTCAGCACCACATAAGAGAAAAAAGCCGGAAGTGGTGCTGTGGCTCAAGTAATAGAGTGCTAGCCTTGAGCTGAAGAGCTGAGGGACAGCGCCCAGGCCCAGGCCCCACAACCGGACCCCCCCCCAAAAAAAAATGAAGTCCTAATTCCCCAGGAGTTCTGAACCTGAAAGAGGAACACACACATTCGTGTGCACACACAACATTTATAATGGGAACAGCAAACATGGGTTGTTTCTTTGAGGTGGCCCTTGAAAAGAAAGAAGCTAATAGAATAGTATCAACAGCAGAGATCAACAGCTTCGTGTATAGGTCAACAGATGAGAGTTTGTGGTTATGCTGAACTTAACATTATAAGATTGATATGAATGAAACCTGGATATGTTGAAGGTGAGAAGGGAAAAGAGTCTGTAAAGCTCTTAACATCAAGCAGAATGTACAGTTAAAAAAAAAAAAAAGTAGCCGGGCGCTGGTGGCTCACACCTGTAATCCTAGCTACTCAGGAGGCTGAGATCTGAGGATCGCAGTTCAAAGCCAGCCTGGGCAGGAGAGACTGTGAGACTCCTATCTCCAATAAACCACCAGAAAACCGGAAGTGGTGCTGTAGCTTAATTGGTAGAGTGCTCACCTTGAGCTGAAGAGCTGAGGGACAGCGCCCAGGCCCAGAGTTCAAGCCCCCCGACCGACCAAAAAAAAAAAAAAGTAGTAAATGTCTGCCATGTTAGAGAGAGGAATGATAAAACAACTTCAAAAATAAATAGCTCTGCTGGTTCAGTCACACATACCCCTAATCTGGAGCTACTTGGCGGCTGAGGCAGGGAGAGGATAAGTTCAAGGCCAGCTGAGGCAGGTTAGCAAGACCTCATTTCAAAATAAAGAGGGCTGAGGATGTAACTCAGTAGCGGTTACTTAGCATCATGAGTACCTGGGCTCAAGCCCCAGTATTCTAACTAAGTAATAAATAAGCTTGGTTCTCAATTATCGAGGCATACTCAAATTTTGCCTTGTTTCAAACCTATAAAGTGTTAACCTACAAAGTGATAAACTTTTAAAGTTAGTGCTTTCTCCTACCCTAAAGCGAAGAAAATCCTTCTTGAGTAGAAAGATAGAGGTATTTCTGACTTTTGGATGTAGATGATAACAGACTCATTTAAGATTATTTAATTTGACCCTTCTGAAGTCTTCAGGGAGAAATACAAACTTTAATACAAATGCCACTGAACATACTTGGTATTTTTTTTTTTTTTGCTTAAAAGCAGTGTAATATGTTTTATTGAAGTGATCATTGCTGAAAGCAAGCAGTCAGAAAGAACAAGTTGTTCTATTCATTTCACTTATTAGTTACTAAAAATAAAAATAAAAATAAAATTCTAGAGTTCTCCATAAGGTAAACAGAGCCACACTGTACAACAACAGAACCAGCCATGATTTGAAGGTTCTCAGAAATAAGTGATCCTATTCTCTATCACTAGATTTGACACCAGATTTTGCCTTTTTCCTCTAATTTGCAATGTGGAGGCATGATTATTATTCTTACACAATCAACCAATATTTACTGGGTCTGCCGTGCTTCTGTTTCTGTGTCCCCAAAACATACTTCACTTTCTCTAAACAGAGCATATGATCCTGATAGCACAGCATGCACCTACCTCTACGTAGGTCACAGAACACAACAGATCAACTTTCATATATCAACACTGGAAGCATGGTTCTCCCCCTCTGCTTCTGTGAGTCAGGGTACAGAAACTGTGCAGATTACATGGTAGTGCATATGAAGCTTTTTCAGCAAAATAATGTCTGTGTCAGTGGAATAACCTCATGTTTGGATCACCAGAATAATCACACTTTCTTTTCTTTTTTTGATTGATTGTGGGGCTTGAACTCAGGGCCTGGGCACTGTCCCTCAGCTCTTCAGCTTAAGGCCAGCACTCTACCACTTAAGCCACAGAACCACTTCTGGTTTTCTAGTGGTTTATTGGAGATAAAAGTCTCAAAGACTTTCTTTCCCGGGCTGGCTGTGGACCACAATCCTCAGATCTCAGCCTCCAAAGTAGCTAGGATTAGAGGCGTGAGCCACCAGCACCAGGCCCAGAATCACACTGTCTTATATCAGAAAAATCATTCTGTCCACAAGACTTGGTCCTTTCTACTTCATTGCTGGTTTTAACCAGTATCAACATTCAAACAATACTATGACAGTTCTTTGTGTGCTGATCTATAAGATTGAGAAACAAATGATCTAAGGTTAGATAAAACCTGAACTTGCTAGTGACTAAACACTCACTCAAATGAATCTAGAAACACTGTCAGTTTCCTCCCAGATGCCCTTGAAAATAAAGGTCCACAGCAACACCAAACTGGATTATGAGTAATTAGAACCTGCCAGTCTGCAAATGACTCTGCTAACGCCATCTCTTGCTCTGACCTGTTATACTGCTTATTGGATTTCTAATACAATAGGCGAATGATTACTAAACACATTTAGAAGAGTGAGTTTCAAAAGGGAGAAGTATTTTACAGCAACTGGGACAGGGAAACCCCAGTGGAAAAAGAGGCATAGGGGAGAAAGGAACGGCTAGTGTCCACCTGGCTGATAGAACGGAAAAGAACACCAACCCTTATCTTTCACACTTCATAGTAGTCAAGGATTGAATCTGTTTTACTTTGGTTTTGCGGTAGCACTCTGGGTTTAACTTCCTTTTCAGTTTATATAACATCTTTCTTCTGCAAAAGTGTTGAGGTTGAGTATAGATGTTTAAGTGCATTTCTAAAGTACATTATGCACTTAAGTACAATCTGTCTAAGTCCTTACCTTGAATAAATCAATCAGTGAGAGGTTCTGGATCATGGACTATGTATTTTCAATTACCCTGAACAACAAACAGGTACAGAGACCTGACACACTTCACCTGTAGTCGAAAAGCAAAACTAGTATCTGTGAAGCGACAATACAAGGAAAAACTATAATTAAGTGCCAATTACCAGAAACCATCTGCTTGTATCCCAAGAGATGGGGACGGGGTGGCAGGATATCTTTGGATACAACCTCACCTAATTAAAAAAAATCAAACCAGTGCTGGGAAGGTGGCTCAATGGTAGAGTGCTAATAACCTAGCATGCATGAGGCCCTGGGTTCGATTCTTCAGTACCACAGACAGAAAAAAGCCAGAAGTGGCGCTGTGGCTCAAATGGTAGAGCGCTAGGATTGAACAAAAGCAGCTCAGGGACGGTGCCCAGGCCCTGAGTTCAAGCCCCAGGACTGGCCAAAAAAAAAAAAAAAAGGAAACCCAAATTAAGATGATGAATTCTCTGTCCTGCATTGTCCTTACTTGACTGAGCACACAGATTGGGGGACGGGAAACACGGCGGGGGGGGGGGGGGGGGAAGCAGCAGGCGGAAGGAAGCCTTCTCAGAAACGTCAGGACGACTTTCTTTCAGGTCGACACCCCGTGCCCAGGGCCGCCTGCCGGTTCATCAACACGGGGGAGGGGCCCTCCCCTCCCCCCGGAAGGAACGGCCGGGCCGCACACGGGGGATCCGAACCCGCGTCCGCGGCCCCGGCACACAGGACTTGCAAACCCGGAGGGCGGGCGCCCAGGGGGAGCTCGGGGGGGAGCTCGGTGGGAGCTCCGCGCAGCCTGCCCCCGGCCCGGCCTGGCCCCGCCCCGGCCCCGCCCCCATCCCGCCCCGGCCACGCCCCCATCCCGCCCCGGCCACGCCCCCGCCCCACCCCCGCCCGGCCTACCTCCCTCTCCGTCAGGTTCTTGTCCTTGCCCAGCAGGTACGGGGTGAGGAAAGGCTCGGACGGCCGCAGGCTGGCGAAGAAGCCGTAGGCGCAGAGCAGCGCGGTGGGCAGGAACCAGCACTCGCGGGGCACCCGGGCGGTGCGCAGGAGCACGGTGGCCGCCGCCGCCGCCGCCCTGCGGGACACCGGGCCCGGCGCATCCATGCGGGGCGCCCGCGGCGGGGACCCGGCCCGGCTCCCTTCCTTCGGCTCCACCAACGGGAGGGGAGCTCGGGCGCCCGGCCCCACGTCCGCACCGGTAACCTTGACGGACGCTTCCTCTCGGCGGCGCCGGGCCAGGTCCGGGGCTCGCCGCCGCCAACGCCGCCGCCGCCGCCGCCTCGGCGCCGCAGGCAGGACTGAGTCCTTCGCCCGGGCCGGCGCCTCACGTGTCCCCGCCTGAAACGAGCCCCGCCCTCAAGCCCGCCCCCCCAGGCCGTGAGCCAATCACCGCAGACGCAAGGTGTCTGGCTTCTTCCTCATTGGCCGGTAGCTCCCACCCCGTGAAGGGCGGCCGTGGCGGTACCCCGGTCGGCTGAGGTGCGGACCGCTGGGAGGGGAGCCGGCTGGCTGAGCCCTCCGGTTCGGCGGCGGTGGCCGCTCGCTGTGGAGTCTGGAGGAGCCCGCCCTTCCATGCCTCGGGTCGGCTCCAGGCACCGGTCAGGCCGCCTTCTCCTTCAGCCTCGGGTCCCTGGCCGGCCGAGCGGCCCTGAGGAGCCGCGGGTTGACCTCGGAGCGGGACCGGGCGGCCCGGCCGTGCCCGCGGCGCCCGCGTGTGCCGCCGGGTTCGCTGCCCGGTGGTCTCGCCCGCGTGCCCGCCCGCGTTGGCGCTTCTGTGCGTGAGGAGCCGTCCAGCTCCGGTGCGGCCCCGTGGGAGGGAACGGAGACGTGGACGCGGCGGCGCCGAGGGCCATGCCCGGGTGTCTCCTGCGCAGTCTCCTCGGGGAGGCCCCGGGAGGCCCCGCGCGGCCTAGGGCCTTTGAGTTCCGTGTGACCGCGGGTCTGCGCGCCCGGGAACACCGGGAAATACTCGGATCAGAAAAGCTGGCGCTCTCCCCGAGCGCCTGCCGTTTCCTTACTCCAGATCCTTGCCCAGCTTCCTCGCACACTAGCTCGTTTACTGCCCGCTGACCCATGCTTACCCTTCCCTTCCCCCACACCAAAACCTTCCATCATCTGCAACTCTAGTCCATACACTCTAGACCAGGTGTGCCACGATTGTGCTGGCTTCCTAAAACCCGAGCTCAGGGTTGTGGTATAACTTCTTGGATATCTGTGTGAGGATCAGAGTTGAGCAGGGACTGGACAAAAGCCTGCTGAAGGACGTGTTGTGTTAGATTGCACGCCTGCTTTTTGGGGGAAATGCTCTTACTGCCTTTAAGCTCCTTAGTTTTGCACTCCAAACTCTAGGTAAGGCTTTTCTGGGCCACGCTACTATGACACAGGTGACTCCTGTGTGCTACCAGAAAGAACCAACAGTTTACCAAGCCACCTGAAAGCACATTTTTTATAAAGATTCTATTAGCTGGGTGCAGGTGGCTCATGACTATAATCCTAGCTCCTCAGGAGACTGAGATCTGAGGATTGGGGTTCAAAGCAGCCCAGGCAAGAAAGTCCATGAAACTCTTGTCTCCAATTAACCATCAAAAAGCCAAAAGTAAAGGGGTAGCTCAAGTGGTAGAATGCTAGCCTTGAGCAAAAAAAACAAACTAAGGGACAGTGCCCAGGCTTTGACTTCAAGCCTCAGTGCCAGCACACACACACACACACACACACACACACACACACACACACACACACTAACCAAATTATTATTATTTTGTTTTTCACTGGGGAGGTTTCTAGAGAGTGAATGACTATATGCTGACCTATTTAACTCTACTTCCCGGAGCTGCATTCCTTAGTCTCTGCAGATCCTTCATCCCAAAGCTGCAGCATTGGGACCTTGTATGGCCCTGAAGCTTCTTGCTGTAAATATTGCTACAGAGGCAGTAGTCATGAGCAGTAGTCATGAGCTTGTCACCATCTGAGTAGGCACCAGCTGCTTCTGAGAAAATAGGTGCCTTCCAGGAGTCTGTGGAATCTAATCCTGCAGCCGCAGCTGAGGGAGGGCAGCAGAACTTCAGTCCATTGGCAGCTGCACTTGACAATTCCCAGGCTGTTGATTGCCAGTTCTGCTGCTGTCCTTGGGATAGTGAGCAATGACAATGGCTCTCTTTCTTGCTCTTCTGCTGCTCACTTCATAGTTACTATTAGCATAATGCCAAGGGCCTTCCTGGCCTGACCCTGTCAAAATGCCACACAGAAGATGCAGGAGGATAAAAGCATCCTGCTGTGTTGTAGTTGCATAAAAATTAGGCAGTGAATTTTCCACTTCTTATGTGATATTTCAGATCACAGCCTGGGTATGTGCTTTGTAGTACTGCACCCAGAGAGAGTTGTTGAGAGTTTATCTGTTGACATATTCAGAGAGGAGCATTCAGCTGTGACTGTCAGCTTTCTGGGTACCAGAACAAAGTTTGCTCATTGGTGTAGTCGAGAGCTGCAGCCTGGGATTACTGGTAGTTTTAAAGTAGATGGGCTTGGACTAGACTATCCTGTATTTTTCTTCAAGTCAAAGTCTGGCTCTGATATTTTGGAATTTTTGGCCATTTCTCTGGTTGTAAAATCCGATCAAGAATTCTATGTACATTCTTGTAAGCTCATGAAGTCCTTGTAGGTATTCCTCAGCAAACTGTTCATGTTTTGTTTTTCTTCTTTTACTTGTTCCATTAGCATTGTTATGATTATCCTCTTCACTTCCAAAAGACATGTAAGATCTTTAATCCAGGGACTTTACAAATGACAAAACTATTTTCATAATCACACTAAGGTTTTATTTCCTTTTACTGTCCAGACGCTACATGGTGTAAACCTGGAGGGTTTAGTTTATCATACAGTGATAGCCATGGTTTCAACCCACAAAAACTGAAGGTCGTTAAGGTTCTTAATAACAAGAAGTCTAAGAACTTTGGATCTAAGTAATACAATTATCTAGTCCTCTAGACTTCCACCATTGTTTTGGTTTCTTTCTTTTTTTTTTTTTTTTTTTGTCGGTTGTGGGGCTTGAACTCTGGGTCTGGGTGCTGTCCCTCACCTCTTCCACTCAGGGCTATCACTCTACCACTTGAGCCACAGCACCACTTCCAGCTTTTTCTGTTTATGTGATGCTGAGGAATCGAACCTAGGGCCTCATGCACACAAGGCAAGCACTTTACCACTGAGCCACCTTCCTAGCCTGATTTTGGTTTCTTATCTTGACTATGGAGAGAATGCAGTGGTCCTCTTGGCAATTATTTTGCAGTGCCTTAGTAGTAGAGAAGAAAACTTAAAGCCCAGAGACAACTCAAAACCAGGTGTCTCCTATTAAGAGCAGCTTTTTATACTTTCCCTAAGGCTTCAGCACCTGAACTATATTAATCTGTTAATCACTGCTTTGAAACTTTTCCTAGGCACTTCAAATCCTCTTTCCAATGAGGCAGAATATAGACAAATAGTTTTTCTTTAACTGGGTAAAAAGGTTTTTATTGTTTTTCTCTAAGAGTTTATAAAAGACAGGATTATAAAAATGGCCCAAAATGACCCTTGCCTCAAATGATCTCTATCCATTTGAGTGTGAGATGAAACCTGTGACTTTAATTAGGTAATACTCCCATTTTATGGCAAAGGTGAGACTATTCATCTGGGGCCAACCTAATTGCACAGGCCCGTTGTAAACAGAATTTTCTCGTGCTAGTCGCAGAAAAGGAAGTCCGAGTTGAAGGATGAGCGGATTTGATGTTCTTCTGTTTGGGGGGGACTATGAACCAAGGAATGTGGGAAGCCCACAGCAACTGAGACTGGCTCCTGGCTGATGGCCAGCAAGGAAGCAGGGGTCCCAGTCATAGAATGACAGGAAATGAATGCTGCCGAAAGGAATCTCAGAAGATCTTGAAGTGAATCATTTCTTAGAGACACCAGAGAAGAGCCCAGCCTGGTGAACCATCTTAGCTTTGGCCTGTAAAACACTAAACAGAACCTACCCAAGCCCACCAGGACTTCTACAGAACTGTAAGTTAAACTGTTGTCACTTTTTTCCAACACTAAATTCTTGTGATTTGTTGTGTAGCTTACTGTATCAATAGGACACAAAGTAAATGGAATATATTTTTAAAAATTGAGATTATATTCATGTCACACAAAATGAGCTGTTAACTATATTGAAGTGTTGCTTAGTAGCATTAGTGCTTTCATAAACATTACTTCTGTCTAGTTGTAAGACATTTTCATAAGCCTAGAATGAAAACACCCTTGAAGCTGTTAGTCCCTGGTCTCTTCTACCCTTACTCCTGGCCAATACTAAGGTGATTTTTATCTTTATGGATTTACCTATTCTGAAAATTGTCTACATATAACACCTTTCTTGCCTGGATTTCACTAAGCATAGCATTTGTACAGTTCACACACTGGGCAGCACATACCAGTACTTCATTCCCTTTGGTAGCCATTTTGTTTTTATATTCATCTGTGCGTGAACACTTGAGTTGTGTTTTGCATCTTAGCTATTGTGAATAGTGTTCTTAGGGATATTAGTGTGCAGATATTAGTCCGTACCTGCTCAGAACCCAAACTTTGCATTGTCTCCTTTCCAGAAGAGGTGGCTTTGAATGCCTGTTTTGAATTTTTTGAGAGTATATTCTTAGAAGGACTGCTATATCAATGTGCTGTTTCTAAGGTTAACTGTTTGAGAGAGTACTAGTGTTTTCCATACAGGCTGTACCATTTTACTTTCTACAAGCAATGTATAAAGTTTCCAGTTTTCCCACATCCTTGTCAGTGTCTATTTTTGTTTAAAAATAGCTGTCCTAGTGGATTCAAATTTGTATTGCATGCTTTTGATTTGAATTTTTGTAATGACTAATGATATTCATGTATTTATCCATTATTTATAGATCTTATTTGGAGAAGTGAATTTTCAAGTCCTTTGCCTACTATTGAATTTGGGTTTTTGGTCACTCACTGGGTTATAAAAGTTTTTTATGTATTCTGAATACTTTGTGTTCCCATTATGTAGAAGCAATAGAATGTTGTGAGACTTTATTACATATGTAGAGTTGTATGTTTTGCAAAAAGTAAGACTGTGTTATACTGTATGGTTTTTGTTTCTCTCACTAAGGAATAATTCATGATTACATTTCTTGTAGTAAAGTATAAAGTATGTAATTCTTTCTAATGCCTGTATAATATCCTGTGGTGTGGATATATTATAATTTATTTAATCACACTAATTGAGATCATTTCACTTTGTTCATTTGGTTACTACCAACAATGCTACAATTAATATTATTACACAGTACATGTTTATGTTTCCTTTTTGTGCTTTGGGGGACTTTTTTGTTTTTGTTTTGCTTTTGCTTTATTTGTTTGAGACAAGGTCTTATATGTAGCCCAGATTAGCCTTGGATTCACTTTAGAGCCCTAGCTAACTGTCTGAATTCAAAATCCTCTTGCTTCCATCTCCAAAGTGCTAGAATTACAGGTGTGTATCATCATGCCTAGTTATGTGTATGTATTGTAAATTTTGTTTTAGTGACATTCATTACCAGGAGTGGGGTTGCTAAGTTAAAGAGAATATGGTGGGGGGGGGGGTTGTTTGTTATTTATTTAGACAGGGTCTTGCCTACGTAGCGTTGCCTGGCCTCAAACTCACAATCTCCCTGCCTCAGCCTTGCAAATGCTAGGAATATAGGCATGTGCTACCTAGGTCCAGTCCCTAGCTTACATTTTTTACTAATAACAACTGAGAGTGTTTTATACTGCATCCCTCATTAGAGGTGTAATCATATGAGCCCTTTGAAAGCAGACTTTTCTCTTGTTGGTAACAGAAAAGGAAGTCAGAGATAGTTGAAGGATGAGGAATATTTGATGTGCCTGTTTTTACCCTGTTGCATTTCTAATTCTTGTAAATCCACTCTTCTCAAGTCGTAATGGTTTTACCCCACAGGAGCCATTTGCCAATGTCATGATACATTTTGGTTGTTATCCTAGGGAATGATTGCTACTAACTTCTACTGAGCAAAAACAGGGATTCTGCTAAATATACTACTCATCTTAGGCTGAAGAACTCAAGGACAGTGCCCAGGCCCAGAGTTCAAGCCCCACATCTGACCAAAAAAAAAAATTGAAAATATTTATGGGTGATTTCGAGCATACTCTCCTATATTTGTCAGCTATTTAGACTTATTCTTTTGTAAGACTATTAGCTTCCTTTGCCTATTTTTCTTTTGAGATTTTGAGCTCTCATATAAAGGAACCCTTTATACTTTAAAAACCCTTTATTTTTTGTCTTCATTGAAAACATTTTCAAACATGCTTTTATTGACTTTTACAGTGCCTTGTTTTGACAAATAACAAATCCCTACTGTAGAACATAAAACAAGGTCTGAACAAATGGTCAGACAGATTATGTCCTTTGAGGGAAAAAAGAATTATAATATTCTTTTCATCAAAGATAATCTAAAACTTTAATATAATTTCAACTGACATCCAAATAGCATTCAATTATGAATCTAGAAGTCCTTTAAAGTTTCTATAGAATTATAAAAATGGCAAAGAATAAAAATGTCTAAGAATAGCAAATTGTGCAAAGGAAGATTAGCAAAAGAATATTTGCCTCACCAAGTAGCAGAACATAATTTAAAGGCCCTGGAATAAAATTATTTGACAATATTATTAAAATAGACAGATTTATAAATGAAATAGGATGAATAATCCAGAAATAAGTCTTAATGTACATGAAAATTTAATAAATGACATTTCATTTAATAAATGAAATTAAATTAAATAATTTAATAAGTGACATGGCAAAACTTTCTACTCATACAAAGGAAATTGAGGTTGAAACAATATTTATACTACAAATTCATGAGATGTAAATGACTTAAAAGTAACATTTCCCAGGCGCTGATGGCTCACGCCTATAATCGTGGCTATTCAGGAGGCTGAGATCTGAGAATTGCAGTTCCAAGTAGCATATAGAATTTTAAACCAAAAGGAAAAATTAGTATCAGCTTGTCCATCATATTACTTTTTGGGGAAGATTTTAAGGTACAAATAAGAGACGGGAGATGTAAAATTTGGAGGAAAGAAAAAGTCTTGTGGCTCAGTTTGTAGCTTTGGAAATAGAGAATTAAATAAAAAAATAATTGTTATAGACTTTGGAAAGAACATTGAAATTACAGGAAAAATAATTTATTAAGCTTACATAGAAGGTTAGTAGCAAATTCAAAAGAATCTTTGAATGTGAATACTCTGGCTGTTCTCTCTCTCTTGGTTAATAGTTAATTTCA
Organism: Dipodomys spectabilis; assembly: GCF_019054845.1. Taxonomy (NCBI): domain Eukaryota; kingdom Metazoa; phylum Chordata; class Mammalia; order Rodentia; family Heteromyidae; genus Dipodomys; species Dipodomys spectabilis. The sequence goes on from NW_024870696.1 coordinate 25,966,332, forward strand.
ACATGCATTATGTTCTCCCTAGGGGTCAATGGGTTCTGAATCCATAGACTATTCCAACCTTGGAATTAAAATAGACAAAAAAATTGTGCGTGTACTGGACATGTACAGACTTATTCCCTTGTCATTTTCCCTAAGCAATATAGGACAGCTATTTACATAGAATTATATTGTGTGGGCAGTGTGAGTAGTCTTAAGATGATTTAAAGTATATAAGAAGCTGTATGTAGGTCATGCACAAACGTCACATCATCTCATGAGGGACTTGAGCAGCCACAGATTTGGGGATTATCTTAGAAGCAATTCTTCACAGAGATAGAGGGGCAATGGTACCGTAGCACAAAGCCGTTCTCTCCATAAACAATTACTGAGATGTGTTTTAATTGTAATCACTAGAACTTAGATTACTTTTCACTACAACCCTATAGTGGTAGCTACAAATACACATTGTTCTTTGTTTATAAACGGGAACACTAAGAGATGAAAACACATCGAAGTCCTTGAAGGTCACATTTACTCCCTCATCCTGGGTTTATTGAGAACCTATTGTCTTAGACAATGGATTTAGTGCCATAGGGAAACAAAGACAGTGCATAGTCTCAGGGAATTCATATGATGAATCACCAGTGAACTGGTCACGCAAGTCCCACTCTAATCTGTGCCCCTAAAATGTCTCTGCATTCATGATGTTTCACAAACAGAGGCAAGCTGTGTCCTGCCGGTTATCAGTCTAAATGGCGATACTCTGCTATCCAGTAGAATGCCAACTCAACTAACAAGTGATTCTTGACCCAGAATTTTGTGTGTAGTCATCAAGACATCACTCACAGCTGAGCTGTATCCTGATGCAGCCGGTCTGAAAGGGCTGCCTGCTCATGGGCGGCTCAGCCTGTGTGGGTTGGGAATGAGCTGCCAGGCGGATGAGGCGTTGCCACTCCTGCGAGACCCTTGGGGAAAGTGCTCGGGAGCGATACTAAACACGTGTTCTGGGGCACGTTCCTCCCTCTTGACTCTGCCTATGTTCTGTCATGCTTTGACCCCTAAATCAGAGTGTAGCCGTCACCAATCTCAAAATAGTCTATGCTAGTGCTCACTATGAAGAGTCAACCAGTTGTAAACAATAATTCAGATATTGAACTACTACCTTCAACCTTTGAAGATGGTTGTGGTTTGCTTGGCTCTAGTCTCTCCCTAGCACAGGCCAATCTCCATATCAGTTTGAATGCACTTCCTCAAGCCTAATCTCATCCTTGACCTGATGTTTATTAAGAAATTTTGGAGCCAGGTGCCTAAAATCCTAATTGTTTGGAAGCCAGAGATTGAGAGGATTGTGGTGTGAGGCCATTCTAGGCCAGCCTTCCAACTGCTTTCATGTTGCTGCCCCATTATCACTGTCTGTCAATTAAAATAGCTCATGTCCTCATCCCAGCCCCTTTCTGCTTCTCCACCCTATTCATTTTAGAAGTCACTCACCTCCACTATTATGTATTACTTGAGTATTCACTTTTCATAGTTCCTAGGATGAGCACTAGAATTCAGAGCTTTTTAAAAATAGCCCTGATTTTGTTTGCTGAACTAGAATGGTGCTTGGCAATGTGTTGAGAGTGAACACACTCCTTCAATCAATGCCTCCCGGCCTACTTCCCTGACACCTCTAGGACACTGTTCTATTGTCTTTTCTTTTAGAATTATGTATATACTTCTACTATAACTATCCCATCGTATTGTAACTTTTGAGCATTACCCCACCAGTCTATAAAATGCTCAAAGGCGATTGTCTCACTCATCTTCAAAGCAGTCCTGATACCCAGCACTAATTTAGTAGAATACATGAAGGTAGGACAGAGGAATGGCTTAGCGAATGGAGTAGACATGTATGAAACTTCTGTTCATCTCTTTAGGAAGATACCTTGGTACTGAATTCTGACATTTTTCAGTATAGAGTCCCAAGGCAAAAACACTGTTATTCTGATCTCCTGAACTTGGGACCTTCTGAGAATCCAAAAGCTACTGGTTATTTAGCTAGGAATTTCACATAAAAGTTTAAAAACAAGATAGTATGTAACAGTTCTGGCCACAAACAGTGGTAACCCGTGGAAATTCAGTACAAAAATGGCATTGTTAGATCCTTGAAGCAACACCTTAATCACCCCTTACCCAACTACAGAACATTAGTTGATGGGCCTTATATGCCTCCACAAGCCAGTATAAGGAAAGTTTATTTCAGTCAAAGAAAAGCTCTGGATTAACTGTTGGAAACATTTGAAGTTCTTGCTTAGGTTTTTCTACAAATAGGCTACATGCTTTTGGATGAGTGACTGCTCCCTGCACCCCATGTTTCTCTAACATTCAGGCTGAACAAGATGATCTTTGAAAGGTTTGACTGTAAATCTGATTTCAACTCCACGGATTCAGCTGGGCGCTTATGTCCAAGTGGTAGCAAAAGAGTGAGTCCTGGAAAAGGAATATACTATCTCTCAGCACCAAAGACACGAGGACAGTCTGATACCCGCCTGGACCCAGGCCTCAAATCCGTTTTGTATTCCCATTCCTGTCAGCACAATTGCCTCCCCCCCTCAACCATAGAGCAAACAGGACTCCCACTAAGATGAAAGAGAAGAAGCCAGGCTTAAGAGGTTCTGAGTAGTTAATAAGACAGACTTCTGGTTAGAACACAACAGACTTGCCAGGATTGCAGTGTTGCTGTTCGTTCTCTTATTTTTTTAAATTGAGAACTACAACGGACATGACCAGGACTCGAGGTGTGCCCTTCGGAACTTCCCATGGAGGTTATGGAGACTGCCAGAGGCACACGAGAGCAGGTGTGCCCTGTGAGATGACAGGTATGGACACACCCTGAGTGACTCAACCAGCACAGCCTCCTCAGAGCTCAGCGCCTACAGGCCTCCGTCCCGAGGCCAGACACAAGTTTAGCCAGGGCAGGTCATGAAATAATTTATGTCCTGATATACTTTATCCTTTTTTTTGAGTAATGCATTTGTGCTTTCTGGGAAAATGTGTTAAATTTTCTTTTCTAAAAGCATGTAAGATCTGGTAACCTCTGAAAGCAGCATTCACAATCACATGTGTATGAGTCATAAGAATTTCTGAATGAACCAAAACAAGGGCGTGTTCATTTCTCTCACCAAATATTCATTTGTGGCAACATAACTAACTCACGGACAGAGCTCATGTGTCCTGGCATTCTTATGTCCCCTGTCTCTAAACAGCGTATAACCCTACACTTATTTTCTCTCCTAGTGAATCCTATTTTTCCCACACAGTTTGGTGACGTATCTTAAAATACTCTTCAATGGATAAAGGGTTCTAAATACTTTATGTAAAGTCTTTCTAGATAGAAAAGATTAGAAGGACTTTTTTTGTGGTGCGAGGGTTTGAACTAAGGGCCTAGACGTTTGCTAAGCAGGTACTCTACTATGTGGGCCATGCCTCCAGCCCCCATTTTTTGCTGGTTATTTTTGAGATTGGGCCTCCTTGCCTGCCTGGGCGTGTGTCTGAGCCACCACTCACCTACTCTTAGGCTTTCCGTCTTTCTGGATCATAGGCATTAACCCCCATATCTACCTTCCCTCTATAGAGATGGAGTCTCGTGGATTTTTTCCACCCAGATTTGCCTGAAACTATGACTCTCTGTTCTCAGAATCTCAAGTAGCTAGGATTGCAAGCATGAGCTGTAATCTGACTGGATTCTATTTACTTATTTGGAATTTTTTAATTTGTTTATTGAGACAGGGTGTTACTCAGGGTGCCTTCAAATTCCTGATCCTTTTTCCTCGGCTTCCTGAGTTATAGGATTACCTACGTGTGCCACCATACTCTAGGGCAAAAGTAGGAATTTTTGTAATTGGGAACTAAGTGTGGTATTTCACTTTCCTTGTGTTTTCTTTTGTGTTTTAACATCAGAGTTATCCAATAAGAGTTTGGTAGACAGGCTTCCAAGTCTTCATAAGTTATTGTCAACCTTTACTAATACTTTCATTTTACAGTTCATTTATGGGTTTATAAATTCACATTTCATTTTCAATGAGCATTTATGTTTATACTTGACCTAGTTATTCTATTTTAGCATGAAGATCTTTAGATGAAACCAAGTTTAGACTCTATCATTATCCACAGGATGAAAAAAAAACCTATCTCTATATTCAAGAATAAATATCCCTTAAGGAGAGTATGAATTTTGTTTATAACCCACCCTGCTTCATTCGTTCATTCCTTCTTTCCTTCCTTTCTTACTTTTTCTCTCCTTCCTTCCTTCCTTCCTTCCTTCCTTCCTTCCTTCCTTCCTTCCTTCCTTCCCTCCTTCCTTCCTCTCTCTTCCCCTCTCTCTCTCTCTCTTTCTCTCTATCTCTTTCTTTTTCTTTCTTCCTTTTGTGGTGCCAAGGTTTGAAAACATGGTATCTTGCTTGCTAAGCAGGCATTCTACCACTTGAGCCACTCCAACCTGTTTTGTATTTCTGTCCTCACCTTTTCTTACCACCCATCAACATTCTAGGACAGAAGCTACTTTGAAATATGACAGAATGTACATGTCACCTGAGATGTGGCTCGTGTTCAGAGTGCATCCCGAGCATATGTGAGGCCCAGGGTTCAAGTCATAGCAATGTAAAAGCAAAAAAAGGAGGGGGCAGTCTACAGATCCAGATCCAGGATATCACATCTGGTGGTCAACCAAAAACTCTGAGCCTCCCTTCCTATTCTAACAAGGGATTCTCTGATGCAGCCTCAGCAGTGAGGACAGGACATCATACACAAAATATGTGGGAAACTGATTATTCTGATCTCTTGCTTTTCCATTCCCACCTTACCTAAAACACCATCACCTGGTGTACAATGAAGAGTTAGTGTTGACAGCAGCCACCACCAAAGTTCAGGCAATCTTAGATGAGGTCTACCACGATTTCTATTTTTAATATAAATTTATTGTTTTATTTTGTTTTTTTGGTTTTTTTTTGGAAGTCGTGGGTCTTGAACTCTGGGTCTGGGCGCTGTCCCTCAGCACTTCCGCTCAAGGCTAGTGCCCTACCACATGAGCCACAGTGCCACTTCTGATTTTCTGGTGGTTTATTGGGAGATAAAAGTCTCATGGCCTTTCCTGCCCGGGCTGGCTTTGAACCACGATCCTCAGATCTCAGCCTCCTGAGTAGCTAGGATTATAGGCATGAGCCACTGGTGCCTGGCTAAATTTATTGTTTTTATTAAGTTGTAGAGAAGGGTTATAATTCCATGAGTCAAATAATGAGTGCATTCTTCTTGGACAATGTCACCTCTTTTTTTGCTTTCCCTGACTTCCCCTCCCATCCTTGCCCACAAGCTGCATAGTTTATTTTTATACATAGTGTATATTAAATACCATGACTACATCACCATTCCATGTGTGTGCACGCACACACACACGCGCGCGCACACCAGTTTTAGAGCTTGAACTCAGGGCCTAGGTACTGTCCCTGAGCTTCTTTTGCTCAAGGCTAGTCCTTTGCCACTTGAAGCACAGTGCCACTTCTAGCTTTTTCTGAGTAGTTATTGGAAATAATAGTCTCACAGACGGCCCTGCCAGAGGCTTTAAACCTTGATCTTCAGCTCTGAGACTCTTGAGAAGCTAGGATTACAGGCGTGAGCCACCAGTACCTGGCCAATATTCGTTATTTTTTTTTAATTTAAATTTTATTTTAAAGAGAAAGGGTTAAAGTTACTTAAAATTTTGTTTTAAAGAGAAGGGTTAGAGTTATGTAAGTCAGGTAATGAGTACATTTCTTTTTGAACAGTGTTACCCTATCTCTCATTTTCTCCCAGTTTTTCCCCTCCCAAACCTCCTTCCCTCCCCCAAAGTTGTAAAGTGTCTAATGAGTATCCGGGTTACATTGGTTCACCCTTTGTCCGACCATTTCTGTGATTTCCCCTTCCTTTCCCTAAATCACATAAAATTAGGTATAAGACAAAGGTTACAGAAATGAAAAACAGTGATTGAAGGGAAGAAACCAAGGATGTAACTTTTTAAAAAAATTATTTATTTTGCCATCCTGGGGCGTGAAGTCAGGGCCTGGGCACTGTCCCTGAGCTTTTCAAGCATTGTTGCCTCCTCCTTTGTTTCCCCATACCATCCCTTGCCCTCTCCATCCCCACACCCCCACACCCCCCTACCACCACCACCACCACCACCACCCCATCCCCCACCCCACCAAAGTTGTAAAGTTCATTTTTCGACATAACATCTTGTACATCTCATTGTTGTAATGGGTCCACCTGTAACCCTATTTAAACAGTTTGTTTTTTCCCTTCCCCTCCACAAATAATATCAACATCAAATACAGTGAAAGCAGAGCTTATATCCTGGGGGAGGTACATACAAAACAACAAAGAAATCATCTATAAATATGTTGGAAAAAATCACAAGAAAGAAAGAACATTTGAATCCTTATCTTGGGGTTCATTTCGCCTAACATCAACTTGTCTGGCCTTTTCTGTTTGTCTCAGACATATACTAGTTATTGCAAACAAGGGAAACCATGGGACCTATATTTTTTGCGCCTGGCTTACTTCACTTAATATAACTTTTTCCAAGTTTTTCCATTTCCTAACAAATGGGGCAATGTCATTCTTTCTGATGGAAGCATAGAATTCCATTGTGTATATATACCACATTTTCTTGATCTACTGAGGGGCATCTGGGTTGGTTCCATATCCTAGCTATGGTAAATAATGCTGCAATAAACATAGTTGTTCTGGTATCTTTAGTATGGTCTTGTTTGTGATCATTTGAGTAAATGCCCAAAAGTGGGATTGCTGGGTCATAGGGGAGCGCTACGTGGAGTCTTTTGAGGAACCTCCATACTACTTTCCAAAGTAGTTTACAAGTTTACACTCCCACCAACAATGGAGTAAGGTTCCCTTCTGTCCACTTCCCCTCCAGCATCTGTTGTTATTAGAGTTCTTGACTATAGCCATTCTAACTGGGATGAGGTGGTATCTCAATGTTGTTTTGATTTGCTTTTCTTTTATGGCTAGGGAGGTTGAGCATTTCTTCATGTGTCTATTGGCCACCCTTCTTTCCTCTTCAGAGAAGTTTCTCTTTAAGTCTTTAGCCCACTTATTTATTGGGCAGTTGTTTATTTGTGGATTTGTTGTTGGGGGATTTAATTTTTTGAGTTCCAGGTATATTTTAGATATGAAACCCTAGTCCATTGTATGGCTAGTGAAGATCTCCTAATCCATGGGCTTTCTATTGATCTTGCTAGCTATATCCTTTGCCATGCAGAAGCTCTACAATTTCATGCAATCCCATTTGTCCAACCTTTCTTTGATTTGTTGTGTTTCTGGGTCTCTATTAAGAAAATTTGAGCCTGTGCCAAGGAGACCTAGGGTTTCTCCTATTCCAACCTGTAATGTTTTCAGAGTGTTTGCTTTGACTCTGAGGTCTTTGATCCATTTGGAGTTGATTCTGGTGCAGGGTGATATATAAGGATCTAGCTTTAATTTTCTACAAGTGATTAACCAGTTTTGCCAGCACCATTTACTGAAGAGGCTGTCTTTCTTCCATTCTATTTTTTTAGCTCCCTTATCGAAGATTAGATGGCTATAGGTCTGTGGGTTCACTTCTGGGTTTTCAATTCTATTCCATTGGTCCTGAGGTCTGTTCTTGTGCCAGTACCAAGCTGTTTTTATTACTATGACTTGGTAGCTTCTATTCCTTTCTAAGAGTCAATTCTCTCCAGTGCAAAAATGGAGGTAATACCTACTTTTTAAATGCCTTAGATGATATATACCATCAGTCATGTTAAATGTTGGTCACAGTGCCTCACAGAAAATTAAATTTTAAAAATGAGATCTATTATTTTCTAAGTATCACGAAGGAGAGCCCCTAGCACAAAGCGGTAACTTTAACTGATGTGTAGGCAACAAAGGCAGAGCACATTTTCAAATTTAGTATTCATTTGTTTTGTCAGAAGCCACAGTGTACTCATGAGCCAAGGAAAAAGGGTAAGAAACGTTTTGGTATTTTTTTTCAAAGAAATTAAAACACTAAAATCAAAGCCACAAAAAATCAAGCTAAATTTTAAGTATACAATCCAATAAGATTGTTAGCAAACCTATGCACTTGTATAATCACCACTGAGACTCAGAAGTTAGTGAAATAGACCTCTGAGGTGCCGAAGCTGATGGAATCTGGAACTGAAATGCAAGCTCTGGCCGTGACTATGGAAGTGGGTGTTTTCCATCCCCTCTACAAAGGAGGTAAGGTAGATCAAAAGGATTGGGGCACTGAATAGGTGAGGATGAGGGTATTTCCTAATGTTATCTGTTTTTCCTTTGTGGTAATGGCAAAGTACTAAGAAAAAGGTAAACAAAGATGGGGCAGTTCTAGCACATGAAAGTTTAAATATTCAAGTTTAAAGTTCAAATTGTTTATGTGGAGAGTGACAGACAAGGGGTGTCCCACAAATGCTAGCTAAGCCGGTCAGGGGGGAGGGGGCGTGGGCAGAGGGAATGCGGGGACAGGATGAGTCTAGGTTGGAGGTTTCTTGAGGAATGGGACAGAACAAGCAGTATTGGGCATACTCTGCGTAGGGGCGGAAGCACACCTCAGGATGCACTCGAAGGATTGAGGGAACTGAAGGCCTCCGTGTAGTCTTCTCAGAGTGGGGGAGTGGGATGGAAGTTCACACCAACTGAGTTGCTCCAGCTTACCATTGCACAGTGGCCTGTTGTGAAGATGAACAGGCCAGGGTAGGCTCCTAGGAAGCGGTTGCTAGAATAGAGTAAAATACACAGTGCTTTCTATTAGCAATTAGAGAATACATCGAAGATACAAAGAAAGGCTCCTCGAGACCACACTGCTAATTTAACAGCCATTCGCATAAATAAAAATCTAGATCTTAAAGAACTGCAGATCTCATTAGAAAGGGTAGTTTAAAATAGGCCAGTACTTTAAAAGAGGCTAACCACTTGATTACCAAGTATGTTTTGGTGAAATAAGTAACAAAAATGATTACTTCAAAAGCAATTTTTAAATATGAATTATGAGAAAATACCTGGTGAGCATTGAGAAAGGATACTGAGTAAAGTGAGTTACTTAGTGAGTTTTTGTTGTCTCACTTTTAGCCCACGGTGGCCTCAAACTTCTGATTCTTTTGGCTCAGCCTCCAGAGTGCTGGGATTACCTGTTTGTGCTATTGTAGGGATTTTTCTGTTTACCTTTTCCTCAGCATTTTGGTATATTAGGGAGAAGCATGGGGAAAGGTAGTTAAATATAAGCCTGGCTTTATTTACATAGCTTTAATATTGATGAACGTTATCTCCTTAAAACAAATACCTTGTTTAGGGAGTTTGTAATGTATTTATGTTTCAAAATGGGTTATAGTCCACATGATTTCAAGTCCAGAAAAACCTTTTAGAGTCTGCTTTCCTGAGTATATGACAAAAACTGTAAAATATTTAGAAGCTTACTGCTAAGAAGAAAGTAATACATAATTACTAAATATAGACCTTAACAATTACAAATTCATGAATAAGATTGTAAGTTCTTTAATGGCCTCTTCAGCAGTAACCTTTATAGTATGTAAAACTTCCTTATCTGTAAATGATTAACAATAAATATTTGCTTGAGTTGAAATACTCCCAATATATTCATTTTCAGACAAGATGATTCTTAACTTACTTTGTACCAAATAAAGTATAAATAAGAATCAGAAAAATGAATACAAATAATATTTCAATATTGCTATCTTTACATGTGAAAGACTAAGGAAATTCACCACCAAAACACAATGGTACTCCTTTCAAAAAGGGCAAAATTAGATTAGTGGAAATAATTTGATCAATTTACATTTTTTCTCCACTAAAGATTTTCTTCTGAAAAAGTTTACTTTTACTAATGTTTTCTTATGATAGAAACTGATGTAAGAACATCTTTGCAAAAATGTAATTGTAACGCCTGACAAAATGTATGGTCCTGAGCTCATTGTATCAAATAGCTATCAAAATCATGACTTAGATAATCAATATTTGTGATATAAGCCATTGTCAGGAGAAAAACTATTTTTTAGGGACTATAAATTCTACCTTTGGTTTAACCAGACCAACAGGGAGCCATTTACTCATACACCACTGCACTGACCTCTGAAGCCTTGTTTATAGTGAGCTAGGTTCTGGGTTGCACAAAACCAGTCAATTAAAATCTGCTCAGATAGTGTCTCACATAGTGGCCTCTTCCTATAGACCTTTGAGAAAAAATTAAGCGTGCTTCTCATGAACAGTTTTTAGGGACACTGCATTGTGTAACTCATAAGGACTCTCATAAGGGCATCATGATGGTAGAAGCATGTGGAGGAGGAGGTTGTTTTAATGGTGCACTAGAAGCAGAACCCAAGTTTCCCCAGAGCACGGAATGCATTTTTCTATTAGCCACTTTTTGTTTTTATTTTATATTTCTGTGTCTAGTTTTTCTCTTTCACTTGTTTTTCCTTGAGACAGGCTCTGGCCTTAAACTTATCATTCTACTTCAGCCTCGCAGCTCTGTCTTATTTCTAAGGTTTTCTAACCAAGTTTTTTGGTTTCTCATAAGCAATAGGACAAGATGAGCAACAAACATGATCATTCATAGTTACATAAAATCATGTTGTGTTTTGTCAGTTGAGATTTTATTTTAGGTAAGAGCACTGGCTTCCCAATTATTTGCCATAGGAAGAAATTTAAGAACTTTTAATTTAGAATGTTAGCTCCTAGGAGGATAGAAAATACTCTCTTTAGTATTTGGCAAATATCAAACCACACTGTCATCACTAGCCAATAATTTCTAATGACCTATCTGGTACATTGTAAAAATGCACAGACTTTATAATGCATACATAGTACATTCTGACTTCTCTGTCTACTTCAATCTGTGGCAAAACTTGAACACCTCTTTCTGTTACAATTCCTGACAACAATTGATTTTTCTTGAAGAGAAATTTTTCACTGAATTTGATTTACGTTTTCTAATTTGCGTGTGAATAATTTTTCTGAATGTTGTGTGAGACCTGTGGGTTTTGTGTGTAAACTAATGTTAACTGTCCCTACTCTGGACAAAAACATAATCACATATCGCATTAGCCTTGAGCACAAAAGTTCAGGGACAGTGCCCAGGCCCTGTGTTCAAGCCCCATTACTGGCATAAACAAACAAAGAAATAAATATATAAATTGCTATTCTCCAGCATTCATCACCATGATAAGTAACTAATACAACTGTAAACATAAGTAAAATCACTTTAAGTACTTCAGACTCTCATAAGTACCTAAATATTCCTGTGATCTATTTGTCAATTTCTCACATACAACATACTATTCCCCATCTTCTTTCTACTCTAGGATCATTTTCCAATTACTCTAAGCAAATCAGAATCATGTTCAATATGAGTATCATTTGTAATATTTCTGGAAACAGCTTTCTTTTGATGTGACCCTTAACAACTTGCTTTTAATCTGACTTTAAACAGCTTGCTTTTCATCATCATCTATCATTTACAGTTCCAGATAGAGATATGTTTTATGTCTCTGTGTCTCTCTTCATCCATTCTCAGTTCATTGGGTCCACTCAGGTAGAGTTTAAATACACTCAGGATTTATGAACATGAATCAGGAAATGGGGGCAACTGGATGAGTGTAAGAGAGTAGGGAGAATGGGATGATATCTCAGGGAAAACGTACAGGGTCCTAAATTGAACATAAAGCCTTTTTTATACTTTATTTTTCATTAGTTCTTATCTAGATCTACCTCATGGGAGCTCTGCATATCCACTACCTTCAAATCACCAAGGTCAAATAGTCTCCAAAGACTTTTATAGTCTGACTTTATATAGACTACTTCTCTTTGCTTTTATTACTCAGGGTTCAGGGATTTGGGCTTTAATAAGATCCAAGTGGCAAAAAAAGATCCAAGTGGCTATTTGCTTCTTCTGTTTAGTTTCTCCATTCCAAAAGACCATATGTTTGAGGAACTAAAGAATTATTTTACTTCTTTTGTTATTCTTTCCGCTACAATGCCTGTTGTAACACTGTTACACAGATAGAATAAGCTTAATATTCTTTTAAAAGGACTGAAACAGAGGTACAACTAGAGAGGTTAACACTACTTTTTCATTATGGATGCCAAACACAAAATACATGTATATGTTTTGAGGTAGATTGTTCATACAAGCCAGAGCTGTCAAAATCTTAAAGCTTATAGTCCCTCCCAGCTTGGGAATGGACACGTAAATGTCATCCCATGCTTAATCATTTTCTCTGCATCCCACTGTTTGCCCTCTCTCTGGGCTACAAGAATATAAGAACTTGGAAGGATTTTCAATAAAATGTCTGTTAGATGTGTGTGAGAGTGAAAGAGAGGGAGGAAGGGAGAGAGAGGGGAGGAGGAGGGAGGGAGGGAGAGAAATGGTAACATGGAACACTCAGCTACTTTAAAATGTATCTTAGAGTTATGCTTTACAGCTGTCCCATGACTTAAGCGTTTCTTCTTAAACCATCCAGAGAAATAGTGAAATGTGTATGACTCGTGAAGATTCGTACTATTTAGATAATATTTTCCTCAGTTTTCCACAATAATCTGGCATTCAAAATTGGTGCTTATTCAAAGTTATTGTAAATGACACTTGTCATTTATTGTAACAACATGAAATTTTCCTGGAGAAGTAATTCTGTTTCTTCAAGCCCTTTGTGGTTTTTCATACACAAGTAGCTATTCTTTTCCAACTTTCAATTAGAATGACTAATAATGTTTTGTATTTTATCAGTTAGTTCTTCCTTTCAATTCATATTTCCTCTGTGAGTCATTTAAATGTCCATGGTAACAAGTTATGACATAACAATACACTGTGTTATGTCAGTGGAGGATATATTATGCAGACAAAGTTATAATTTCATATAAATGATTTCAGGAATTAAAAAGTGGAAATGTCTTCTACATCAAAATCAGATGTAGGACAAATATTTTATTGATCCCCAAGCAGTATTCTAGATCAGTTAGGAGTAATTAATAAATATTAATGTCTACCTGTCTGGGGAATGAATCATAAACATCATAATTTCCACTTGATGGAAGAGAAACCAGACAGAAAAGCTAGGAGGGAGTTGGAAAACACAGAGGGAGGTTCAAATATACCTGTATTCAACTGAGTTTCCCAAGGAATCCACCTGTGGCCATCATCGTAGTCTAGCCAGAAGTTACCCTAAATGAAGCCAGCAATAAGCCCAACTTCAGTCTACAGAGTCATGAAAGATATAAAGCTGATGATGTTTGTTGTTTGTTTTTTGAGACAGAGTCTCACTCTGCAGCCTAGGCTATTGTCCAGCTCTCCATCTTTCGGTGTCTGCCTCCTGAATACCAGAATTACAGATGTGTGCTACCACACCAGGCTTAACATTTTTTTAGTTTACAATACTTATAGTGTACATTGGCATATAAATATATATGTACAATGTAAAGTTTTTATATTTATACGCGTTGCAAACTAAATCACGCTATCACATCATATATCCTTTTTTGTGATTGTTGGTTTGAGCACTAATTTTTGGAGTAGTTTATTTTACAAAAATAGACAGTTTCAACAATAATTTCTACCTTCCATGACTTCATGAATGCCCCAACCTTCCAGTCTACAATATCTTCAGTATTATTGAATATTAATTTCCCAGGGAAGGGAATGGTAAGGGTAGAAGGTTCTAGAGAAAAGGAGAAAAGTTGTCTAAAGCCACAGAGGCAGGTACTGAAAGAAAACTTAAACTTCTTGCCAGTTTGGCCCAACAGGAACAACTATATTTGGGCCAACAGTTCAGATGTTCTGTTTTACAGGTCCGAGCCTTCCCTTAGGTGAACCTAAGGTGAGAAAATATGCCATGTAGTACCATGAAGCTAAGGCTGTATCCTCCGCGCTCCCATAGTTACTGGCTTTGACACCCAGAGACTGCACACTTGAACAACAGCATGTGCAACTGGTCCCAAGCCAGGAAAAATTCACAAGTCCAGTGTATTGAAATGATGCTCACTTGCTTCTTTACTCATGTACTCATAAGGAGTCAGAAAAATCAAAGAGGAAAAGATAGGACTTTTTTTTGTATCATTTTGGATTGCAAGACTGCTGTTTTCTCTAATATCAAGTAAAGCAAACCATTTAAAAATTTTATTGTTTCCTATGTTTTTAAAGCAGAGTTCTTTTTTTTTTAAATATAGGGCTATAAGTGTTTTAAAGTAGTGTATCTTTTATTAATGTGTATATTCTTTATTTTAAACCAGATTTCTTTTTTTAAAAAAACATAGGCCTATGTTTTATAAGTAGCATATCTTTTAATATGTACATAATATAAAGAGCTATAATAAAGCATATTAAATATATGAAAATTACTTTATGTAGCATTTTTCATCATTGTGAAAGATAAACCCTCCTCTTTTTGGGACCTAATGTTTTGCCATCTATAGTCAAATTAATGCAGCAGTAATAGTTCCCATCCCACTTAATGGCAGCCAGGAGTTCCATTAGAAAAGTTTCTTAGGGGGCTGGGAAGATGGCTCAGTGGTAGAGCGCTTGCCTTGCATGCCTGAGGCTCTGGGTTTGATTCCTCAGCACCACATAAGCAAAAAGAAAAAAGCCGGAAATGGTGCTGTGGCTCAAGTGGTAGAGCACTAGCCTTGAGCTGAAGAGCTGGGGGACAGTGCCCAGGCCCAGAGTTCAGGCCCCACGACCGGACCCCCCCCCCCAAAAGAAAAGAAAAGAAAAGTTTCTTAGGTAAAATTGTATTTTCTAATAGAAAAAAGAGGAACAATGGGAATTTGTTATTATTTAAAATAGCTGCAGAATACATTGCCTACTCTAAATTGAGGTCTTAAAGAGTCTCTCCTATGTTTTTTGAACCCTCAGTTCTAGTAGACATCACAGCCAAAGAGTTCCACGCGAAGCGCAATACTTTGATTCCATGTTTTAGGAATGATGCGGATAAACCTGGAGATAATCGGTGGCTTGAAAAAGTTTTTCACATGTCCCTTGGTATTGCTATTTCCTTCGAAAATCTGAAAGGAAAGCAAGAGAAAATCTTCAGTGTTGGCACAGGCAATATAGAAGCCATTTTTATCCTTTGAGCTTAAACCGAGGCCACCAAACACCACTATCACAGCGATCCATCTTCAGCTAATTATGAAGTCCAACCCCGGAAGTCCTCTGAGGGCATTTTCATTTCACCAGCAATCCAAGTCCAAGGAAGGAAGAATAAACAAATCTGCTCTAGTTGCAAGACCATCTCTGCTCTTGGCCCTTTGTAGCTAGCTCTGTGGCCTTAAGGATGTAAATTACAACCCTTGGTTCTTCATTTCCTCAGTTGCAAATTGAGGGTGAAAACAGGAGAGAGGACTAAAGATTTAAAGCTGTATTTAAACATATGACAAGTGTCTGGTAAGTGTTGTGGAGTGGGAACCAGTGAAAGATTTGCTGTTGCTAACACTTAAAATATACCATGTGTGTCTTCTCATTTTCCTTTTGGCACATTAAAAAAATAGAGACAGTTTTATAGTGTTCAATTGTTAATACTTAATTAACTAGATTTAACCTGCAAAAATAACAACAATAACCTAAGACCTTAAAATGAGATCATATGTTTCATTTTCATCACATTTTTTAAACATAGGTAACAATATTTACTACAAAATTTTTGGATAACTAAATGAATAACCTTCGCAAGCAAGAGAAATCAAGATTGTTAAACTAAGTAGCACCATGATAGTGATTACTTGTAATTTCATAAAATATGCAAAGATAAGCAATGTCATACTTGTGAATGGGGAATATGGGGTGAAGTAAATTTAAGCAATTATCTGGTAGAACTAGCACTCATTTTTGAGGCACATGGTTTACATCGTCAGTTAACCTGTTGGGTTTAAGCAAATTCATGTTTTTCATCTCTAGCTAGTTTGTCAAGATTTACACACATACAGCAGAAGGGTAACAGCAGTAACACCCTTCAGACAAGCTGGTGTACGGAGAAATAGAACATGCAGACAACCAGAGGATTTTTTAAAAAGCGAGAAATGGGTACAAATTCAGTAACTAGGTATTGGGCATTTGATGAAAATTCAGTAAATCTCAGCCCTTTTTCCTGGATGTTTCTGCTTGCTTCAGCTCAATTTCCATATCTGGAATACAAGGCCCATCTCTTTAGCTTCACCGATGGTAGCATTTTTAAGCCACCAAGCAGGAATTAGAGGGACTAGGGAATGTGGTAGCCATTCACCATGTAGAGAAAGATGTTTAATAACAATATATCATTCAAACTTTGTTCAGTCAGGAATAGCAAGTATTGCTAAGGCAATGCCAATATGCTCTGATTTCACAGTAGAAGGTTTTCTAGATGCCTTCACCATCTTTCTCAATCAGAGCTGGTTAAGCCTCACAGCATCCTCTGGTATTTTGTCCTCACTATTTCTCAATCAAGGTGGAGAGGTGATGTGCATGTGTGCCAATTCCTGTAGAACCAGGATTAGAAGACTGGAAGAGGTGGTATGTGTCAGTGCAGTTGTCAAAGGAAAGGTAGTAGTACTAGCAGTAGTAGTAGTAGTAGTAGTAGTAGTAGTAGTAGTAATAGTAGTAGTGGTAGTAGTCTTGACATGGTAGTATTCAAATTGCTTTCTCTTGCCAAGAGGGCACCTAGTACCTTGTCCACCATGGAGGATTTCTGCCTGTAAGGTTTCCATTCTACACCCTGGTCGCTGTAGTGGATGCTGTAGCTCTTCACATACATCTCAGAGGACAGAGATTTGCAGCCCTGTGTGACAATGGCAGTTACCTTCTTGATTTTCTGTAGATCAATTTGTAACCATTGTTTGTTGTTGTTTGCCTAGCAAAATGATATAAAGCAAATGGACATGGAAAATGTTAGTATTGTTGCTGTTTTGGGAGATTAAGTATAGTGCACAGAATTTGGGATTTCTTTTGACCTCCTCCCTTAGGATTTATTTTTTTGTCTTATAGATGCCTCCCCTATTTCTTCTTGATTGTTGCCACAACATGTGTATACATTTCTATTGATATATTTCATACTTTATACAGTAATTATTTGTTTACTTTTTGGCATCCTTGCTTCTTGGTCTTCACAACAAAGGCACAAACTGGTGTTCAATAAGTAATTGTTGAATAAATAAGTAAATGAATTTTACTTGAGAAAATTGCTAAATTATCTTTCTTCCTTCCTTCTTTCTTTCCTTCCTTCCCTCCCTCCCTCTTTTCTTCCTTCTTTCTTTCCTTCCTTCCTTCTTTCTTTTCTTTTCTTTTGCCAGTATGGAGGTTTGAGCTCTCACATGGCTTTTTTGCTCATGGCCAGTGCTCTACCACTTGAGCCATGCTTCCAGTTCTATCTAAATACTTTCTCAAGCGAGTTTGTTAAAATACTATGATGATATTTCTGCAAGGTGACCCAGAAAGGAATCTGATAGTATCATCTCCAATGTATAGTGCCCTGTCTAATGCATTTTAGAAAAGCCCAACTTTTCTTTCCACTCTTAATGTGAAATACAAAAGAGTACAATTTCTTATTTTCTAGTATTTCATATAAATGTAATACTTGAGAGACTTAATAAAACTACAAATAGGGAAGGATAGGAGACAAGGTAATTATCTCTAAAGCCACAATGAACCTCCTTTGTATAATTAATTTATGATCAAAGTCCTATCATATTTTGTAATAAATATTTGAAGAAGGAAAGTTGATGACAGATTGTATTTTGATGTAATCTGAGATCAATCTTCACCTTTTGGAATTTTTAGAATTTTCTCAACATCATTTATATTTGTGAGTACATGTACATATATTTATTTGAAGTTTGAAGACAAGATCTGGAGTTATATAGAGAATTCAGGGAATTGGAGCATCTATCTACCTTAGTGGACAGAGACAAGAGGATTAAGTAGGGAACTGGAATTTAGTCAGCTAAAGGAAACATGAAGTTACCTACTATATTCTGGTTCCAACATCAGTTGGAACATGAAACAAAGATGAATCAACTATTAACTGTTACCCTAAAATTACATAACTTTAAATGATCTTAGTTGCTCAATGATTTACTATCAGGAGCAATATAATTCTCGGGGAGGTGTTTAACTTAGATCATGGTTCTATAATCCATGCCTCTGATTGTCTCCAGAAATGTCACAACGTTTTTAAAAATTGTAAAAAAGTTCAAATGGTACACTTAAGAAAATGAAAAATACTGGCTAAATTGTGAGGTATGTTGTGAATCTAAGTTATTTGCCTATCACTACTGTTACCTAATCAAGAAATGGCAAACTAAGACTGTGCTCATGCATTTACCAATTTTTTAGGGACACTTTTTCATGATTCCATGGCAGAACTGAGTAGTTATGAAAGGCTCTTTGGCCTGACAAACCTAAAATACTTACTAGCTAGCTCTTTGCAGTCAAACATTGTACTTTTTGTCTAGACCAAGAATTACAGAGATGATAAATGACTTTTTTTCTAAAGCAAAGCTAGAATTAAAGCTGTGGATTCAGCAGACATCTAGATTTTTAGATTTAGCGTTTTAATCTGCAGAGAAGGGAGATGTCCCTCCTGTTTCCCAGGTCTTCTGTGTGCCCTGCGGTGGCAGTCTTTTTGTTCCCCCTAAAGGGCTCAAGAGTCTATGTCACCTTAGCTTGCCAGGCGTTCACACGGCCCTGGGCATTAAGACGAGCACGAAACGGTTCCCAGTAATCTCCCCACCAAGATTTCTTAAATGAGGAAGCTGTAATTTGCTTGTTTTCTATTTGTCCACTTTCCATACCCAGTGGTGTAGAACATCCTGTCAAGAGAAAAGCCATCATTCATTACACAGCATTAATATTCCCTGCATGGCACTGTAGGGTTTGTAGAGGAGACAAAAATATTATTACCACATAAGAGTAATGCATGTGTTGAATCCAAGGGCAAATCTGCCATCAGGCTGTGAATTTTTGTTAGTTTTGAAACAAGGTCTTGCTGTGTAGCCCAGGGTGGTCTCAAACTGGCTATCTGTGTGCCTCCACCTCTTGAGTTCTGAGATTAGAGGCCAATACCACTACACTTGTCTGACTGTATTTTTAATGTATTTTATAATCTCTGTTTCCCAATGTGAGCACAAAAGTGCCCTGCAATAACTTCCCTAACACAAGCAAGGAGAACAGGGAATTGAATTTAAAGTCCGCTACTATGACACCGAAGACCATGTCCTAAATATGTGTACTCAGTTGTCTTTTCCAGAATGTCATGGGCCTCTCCGTCTTTGCTTCCAGTAGACGCAATTCTAAACAATCCATATATGATCATGTGCTATAAATGGCATTTCAGATAATGACAGGCCATCGATGTGACAATGATGCCAGAATATTATAATAGATTCTCCAAATTCCTATTGCCTATTGATGAGGTCATAGTTGTCTTAATTTTATAGCATAGCCCATAACTCACATATGTAGTGATGCTGGTATAAATAAACCTCCATCACTGATGGGTGTGTAAAAGTATATGGCACCTAATTATGTATAACAAGCAATCCCTTATGGTAAACCACAATGTTACAGTTTACTGTATTTACTATAGTTTTGATCATCTGGCCAGAAGGTACTCCTATTCCTACAAGAAGTTTCCGATAGTAGAGCATGTGAATTGATACTGGCAGTAACTCCACACACGTCAGTTACTGTGGTTCTCAATTGTATCAGGAGGCCACATGGAATGACTGGCCCATATGTCTATGTGACCGCTCTGTGATGTCTTCGCCATGACTTTTCTCATGGCCTATCCCCATTGTTAAGGAATGTATGGATATATATAAATTTTCTTTTTCTTCTCCTAATACAAGCTTCAAAAAGATACAATTGATTTTTAGTAGTCACTATTTAGTATTTTCCCGTCAATGCCTTATGTCTGATTCATGCATGCTTTGGAATTTTGCCAAGGCATAGTCTGAATATCTTAAGCAGCAAGAATACCCATTAGTGTGAGAAACATAGCTAGTGAGCCCAACAAGCTGCTCATCTCTGTGAGCCTTTTTTCTCATAATAAATACGCAGAAATTTTCTTGAAGTGATACCTTGCTTTTTCTGTGATAGGAAAACAAACACTCAAAAGAAATCCTGCTAATGTATCAAGAAAGTGAAGTAAAAGTAATGTTTCTTGTATAGAGGAAGTGATGTTTTAAATAAACTAACAGAGATGAACACCACATTTTTAATTAGCTTGACTTTATAATTGAGCAAAGCTATCATTTATACCACACATATATTATGGAAGTAAGAGTGTGTGATTTATGAAACTATTTCAAGGGGTACTCCTGCCTGCGAAAGAATTGCATTTTATGTAGGAAGTACTATGTAAATTACTATCTAGATATTAGCAAAATGCCTATATCAATATAAGTAATGAATGTCAGAGGTATATTATACCTTAATCTGTTTTGATAAGAAATTGATTCCAAGTGTTGGTAACTTTCTCCCTTAATTAAAGTATTGTAACTTCTCAATAGAATGACAGTGTGGCAAGTTTCCCATGTCACTGCATAATGGCCCTTTTACCCCCTCAGTCTTTGAGCACCTGCTGGAGCCTGGACCAAATTTTGGGCCATTTCTTCATGCTCTTTTATCTCAAAGTGTTAGACAGATACTTAAAAAAAAAAAAGTGTGCTTTTACATGAGGAATCCTGAAAAGCATTACTTTAAGAGTTAGAACAGCCGGCTGCCGGTGGCTCACGCCTGTAATCCTAGCTACTCAGGAGGCTGAGATCTGAGGATCGCAGTTCAAACCAGCCTGGGCAGAAAAGTCCTTGAGACTCTTATTTCTAATTACCCAATAGAAAACCAGAAGTGGTGCTGTGGCTCGCCTTGAGCTGAAGAGCGCAGGGACAGCACCCAGGCCCAGAGTTCAAGCCCCACGACCAACAAAAAAAAAAGAGAGAGAGAGAGAGAGAGAGAACAGCCAGACGGCAGTGGCTCACGCCTGTCATCCTAGCTACTGAGGAGGCTGAGATCTGAGGATCACAGTTCAAAGCCAGCCCGGGCAGGAAAGTCTGTGAGATTCTTATTGCCAATAAAACACCAGAAAACTGGAAGTGGCCCTGTGGCTGAAGGCCTTTGCCTGGAGCTGAAGAGTGCAGTTACAGTGCCCAGGCCTAGAGTTCAAAAAAAAAAGGAGTTATAGCAAATAAATTGATATGACTTTTCAACAGCTTCAACAGCTTCACTGTATATAGTACAATTTTATTTTGACTATTAGTATCTAGATTTTATGTCTATCATAGGTCATATTATATTCCATGAAATACAGCAGCTTACAAGTTCCTATGTGGCATACAAAAGAAAATACAGAGCACAATCGTGGTACCAGGAAGTTGGAAAGCAGATTCAAATGTCAAATTATTCACTGAACACCAAAGCTATGCCAGAAATCTTTTGAGGTGTTTCACTGCATTATAGCCTGGCTAACCTGGAGGACTTTTAAGGCATCAAGGCCTTGTTTGACTCTCAGGCAGCTCTTGTTGGAAATGTGCAAATGAAGGTGGTTTCAACCAAAGCACTTCCTTGCAAGCCATGTGGGCATCATTTATGGAGATGTTGCCCACCTTCTGGTTGGTAGAACCAGTCTTAGTCTAGATCACACTGAGAGTTCACCTGAGTGAAGTCTGGGTTTGCAAGGATTTAGGGGAGCATTCCAAGTTACAAGAGATCTAAGAATTCTACTTCTTCTCCCACACCTCCCAAACCTTGAGTCTCAGAATGTTTGCGAGAAGATAATGCATCTTTTATTCCTTACCATTAACCTCACAGCCTTGCAGCTCCAATCGCAGGGTAGGTCTGTTATAGGACTTTGTTGGAGAGATCCTAATATATCTAGCCACAATAGGTGGGTCAAATTGATTCTCTTTTATTGTAGAAGCATCTGAATTGCCATCAAAATACTAGAAGAAAAGAGGAAAGCAAAGTTATGATTCTCCTTAAACTGATTTTTATTTTAGGACTATGTCTGATTTAACATTGCAAATATTGTTTTCGTGGAGCCTGAATCAAATCAGTTTAATCTTAAAATATATTTGAGATTATTTCCAGGAAGATGAAGTAAATTCACTGTAGTCTATTCCTGCTGCCCGTAGCAAAGCAAAACAAGACTGAAAGATGGGGACAGGTAAGCAGACTGCTAGGGTTCACAGAACCCAAGGGATGACATGGCCTTGAGTTCCCTAGGTTTTTTTTTCTTTTTGCCATTTGTATTCAGATTTTGGAGATGAAGAAACTAGCAACCCGAAACCACCAATGGTACCCATTTTATACTGCTCCAAACAAGAGCCTATTTTCATTAGCTAGAGAAATCAAGGAAAGGCAGCTTTGTAAGACAGAAAAGTTTAGACAATAAATGTTGGATACTAGCCAAACGTTACAGAAAGTAAAGACTTCCTCACTGCAGTAAAGACTGAATGAGCAGCCTAGAGTTTTAGGTTCTTGAGGAGGTACCTTTATACCCTGCTTGGGGTCGTGTGAGAGAAGACCAAAATAGGAAGCCAGAGCTTCAGCCTCTCTACCTCTTTCCCCCAGAGAGGCTCCCTGCAGTGCCAGTGGACACCACTGGGGAGTTTCCAGCAACAGAGAGCTTCCAACGGAAAGGGGGGGGGGGCTGGACTTTGGACTCTATCTGGCAATCATCAGCTGTGCCCCCTACCCTTTCTGTGCCAGAGCAGTATCAGAAAACACCAGCTAAAGTAGTAAGTGAAAACATCAGTAAGATTGAAAGCACAAACAGCAGAGAAAAATCAATGAAAGCGTTGATCCTTAGAAAAGAGAAAAATGAATCAACAAAAGAGAAAAATGAATCAACAGATCTGTTGCAAATGTGGCACAAAATGAGGAGGTAAAAATTACACTGTCAGAGGTGTCACTACCAACCTTGATGACCTCTGAAAGACAAGGCTGACAGATACTATAAAGCCCACACTGGTGATGTGACAAGTTAAGGAAACATGTTAATTAACTGAAGACACTTAAAGTGGATTGGGGATCTAGCCTGGTGATATGTCACCTGCCTCGTGTGTTCCCAAGGGTCTCGTTCAGTCCCCAGGAGTGCTAGAAAATCATAATGCACCAAATATAAACAGATAATTTGAGTAACACTATAACTAAGCATGAAATGTACTTTATAATTTAAAAACTATCCCTCGCCCTAAAAATATCTCTAGGTGCAAACGGTTTTGCTGGTGATTTTTGGCAAAGAACACTAACTATAGAAACCTCTTCTGAAACAGAAACTAGAAGAGCATGCTTATCAATTTATGACTTTAGTACAACTGTGATATCAAAAACAGTACCAAGCCGTACTCAAAATATTCACTGATATCTCTCACATAGATGTAAAAATCTTCAAGCTATAGATTTTATGGCTGTCTGTATTTTCTTTCGCAATACTGATTATTCAGGACCATAATTTAACATGTTCATGGTTTTAAGATAAATTTAAATAATTTATTATTAGAAAATCCTTTGGCTGGAGATGTGGCTCAAGTGGCAGAGTACCTGCAAAGCAAATGCTAGCCCCTAAATCAAACCCTGCTATCTTTTTCTTTTACTTTTTTTTTTTGCCAGACTTGGATTTGAACTCTGGGCCTGGGTGCTGTTCCTGATCTCCTTTTGCCAAAGCCAGTGCTCTACCACTTGAGCCACAATGCCACTTCTTCATAGTTTATTGCAGATCAGAGTCTTACAGACTTTTCTGCCTGGGCTGGCTTCAAACCATGATCCTCAGATCTCAGGCTCCTGAGTAGCTAGGATTGCAGGTATAAGCCATTATTAAAAAATAATCTAAAAACAATTCATCTCCAACACTGAGAAAGGAGAGGTAATGATAATGTAGACAAATAGTAATGCTAATGTAGAAAAATAGTAAATAGTAAGTGATTTATATGAAATGTAAAGGGAGGCAAATTCAAAGTCATTCATGGTAAATTGGTAGCCAGACTCCTTGATTTCTATTTTGCCTTGGAGAAGGGAAAAGAAGAGCGAGGGCTCTTGGCCGAGCCTGTAAGACACTAAGCAGGTATTATCATTCTGCAACGTGACCTCAGAATTAGTTTGAGAAGCCCACAGCATCAGAACACCACTGATGTTATCTCTTGTTCAAGCACATTAAAATTAATAACAAAATAAGATGTAGTTAAAATCTTTTTTTTTCTGGTCCTGGGGCTTGAATTCTGGGCCTGGATGCTGTCCCTGAGCTTCTTTTGCTCAAGACAAGGACTCTACCACTTGAACCGCAGTGCCACTTCTGACTTTTTTTTTTTAGTTTATTGGAGATAAGAGTCTCATGGAGTTTTTTGCCTGGGCTGGCTTTGAACCATGATCCTCAGACCTCAGTCTCCTGAGTAGCTAGGATCACAGGTGTGAGCCACCAGCAACTGACGTAAAATCTATTTTTGTGGGGCGGGGTCCAGTTGTAGGGCCTGAACTCTGGGCTTGGGCGCTGTCCCTCAGCTCTTCAGCTCAAGGCTAGCGCCCTACCACTTGAGCCACAGTGCCACTTCCGGCTTTTTTCTTTTTTGCTTATGTGGTGCTGAGGAATCGAACCCAGGGCCTCATGCATGCAGGGCAAGCGCTCTACCACTGAGCCACCTTCCCAGCCCCATAAAATCAATTTTTAATATGAGCTTTTTGGGTAAGATGCAGCCGTATGTTGCTGGTTTGTCTGGATGCTTGATTTGATGATAAAGTGACTTTTTTCAAGTTTGAGGGAGTTTTGAAGGTTGTTTTTTTTTTATAGTACACAAGCCACTTTTCCCCATAAGACCCTTCGAAAGCCATGCACATTCACATTCAGAAATATACTTTTAAAAGGACACAGTGACCCTGGAGTGACCTTGCGATTCAGACAGAAATGTGTACACAGACCATCACGTTCTTCGTGCTGTTCCCCTTGAAGATCTGCCAGTTGGTTTGGTCAGCACTGTAAGCCACAGAGAACTCTGTGGTATAGCAGGACTTTAGGTAGTGTTTAGCACCTTGAGTTTGTATCCCCGTGATTACAACTTCCCTCTGCAGATCCACCTGCAATAGAGTAAGACCAGTAAACAGAAATATCTTTTTCAGTGAGTCACATTCTGCCATAACTCAGGGCATATTTCTTTAAAAAGGCAATGCCTAAGGTCTCCATGAACTTATAAGATGGCTAGATGTGCCCCATAGTTGAGCACAGTCTCCAGACTTGAAATCCAGATCAGCCTCTACCTAGTTGTATAGAACTTTGACAAGTTGGTTCATATCTCTCGGTTTTTCCTCTGTGCAGTACTTCTTGTGCCACACTGAACGGTTTGTTTTGGAAAATATCTTAGCACCTAGCTATTGTGATTTCCTATAATAATATTATAAAAACAAGAAGACCTTACTAAATCACTGTCACTTTTATCATAATGGCAGTAAATAAGACATACCTGGATCCAAGGTTTAGAGGAAATTCCTGTTGGAATTTTTTCTATACTCCAAGCATTATATGACCCACCGTTGTTTAATCTTGCTAATTTGGGCTCCCAATAACCTAAATTCAAAGAGAGAAAAACTATTCTGAACTTTAAAAAAAACAGACAATTAACAATTTCTCAAGGGAATCAGGTCCTTGGCCAGGCATGGTGGTACACACCTGTAATCCCAGCACCTGGGAGGCTAAAGTAGGAAGATTGCAAGTTGAAGGCCAATCTAGGCTACGTAGTGAGATCTTGTCTCAGAAAACATAAAGGAAGACCAAATTCTTAGAGAAAAAGAGGTTGTGTTGTAGTTCAGAGACCAGACAGTTGACATGAGCTTTGACTACCAAGTCAACCTTTGATGAGGAAATCCTGGCTTCAGGCCTCTGCATGGTTGACTGCCAACCACCACCCATCTCTTTCCGCACACAGGTCATGCTTGTCTTCTCTCAGGTCGGTTTGGCTGCTGTTGAATATTTGTGCCTAACAGGAAGCTACGAGATGGCTGTGGAGGAGCCTCGTGATCCTCTCCATCACAGCCCCTTGACCTCGGGAAGGGATTTGAGGCACACATACAGTGGGCGATCAATTAAGTTTCATGAATAGGTGAACAGTTGGCACAGGCTAAAGGCTATATTATTGGGGACCTTAGCTCCTGGTGATTAAACCCTGTGAATCTTGCTGGAGCATTAGATGTGTGATCAAATCCAGAAAAGATAAAGGGACCGAATTTTGAAAATGCGCACATGGTCATAAAAGTAAGCTACCGACTTCCTAGCAGCCCTCTGCTAGAGACCAGCCTGTATGTGGAGATAACAGTGGTGTGTATTTCCCAGGAAAATGACCCGTTGGGGATAGTAAATGTAAGCTAATAGGAGAGATGAAAGCAAACAGGCTTTTAGCTCCTGCCACAGGTCAGCTTCCATTCCCAGATGAGCACCATCAAGGGAGCTTTTTCACTATGTTTTGGTAAAAACAAAAAGGCTGAGAGAGAGTTGACCCATAGACAAAGTTGTCATAGATTAGTAAACTTCACAAACTGTCAAGTTATCATTACCAGGCGATGATGCCACTACTTACTCAGATACTCAGAAGCCTTGATCTGTGAGTCAGCTATCATACCAGTACTTAGCCCCAGGGGTATTTTACAGCCTGTGAAAAATGGGGGAAAGACTTTTGCTTAGAAAATACATGTGAAGTAGGATTTTTTTAAAAGCAACCTCTATGGCTAGAAGTTATACCTCTGTTAGATAAGGAATCAGAGATTTCTGTCTGTTGTGTGTGGCAATGACTTACATGTCTGGTTATAAAAAGGTAGTGAGCATTCTAGTAAGAATGGAGTTTTAACTAAAATGGTGCCAATCCAGAGGGAAAAACCACTGGGAAACTGAAATGAAATTGATTTGAAAATTGATTTTTATGTGCTTGTATTGTAAAACAAACTATTTGACATTGGGCACTATTCTTCATAAAACAATGTGTGCATGCAGAAGCTGGAAGGCTAGTTATATCTTATAAAGGTACCTCAATGTGAGCACAGTGAGTGATATACAATATGTACGGAGCAAAGGCTTTATAGGTGGAAGGACAGGTGGAAGCTGTGTTTCTTGTATCCAGAAATGCCAAGTTCAGTGACTTCCTCATTTATTGTTGATTCCTACTACCCATTCCTCCTCTACCATAGGAAACTGGAGAGTCTCTGAGATGCCCCTTCCACTGGATTGTAATCCATGAGGAAGAATGCTTTCTACGCACTTTCCAAAGAGGAATGCTTTTACACTGAACTATAGAGTTTAAGTTTTCTAGATGACTGCTGCGTTGTTAGTATAATCAGACTTTGGGTCAAAATAAAATAACTATGACTACAAATTATGCCTCTGTCGCATCACAGTTACCAGAGTCGAGTTTTTGCAGTTTAAAAGCATCAAGCTGACTCCTGTTGATACCCGTCATGTGAATGATACCTTTGTCTATGATGAGAAATGGTGTTTGCATTCCTGCTCTCTGGTTTTCTCCGACCTCTGTGTCTAGAAGCCACCAGCCAGCTTTTGATGCCTTCATTTCAAGAGTTTTAAATGAACCTAAAAATACCAGTAAGGACAAAATTACATACCAAAGATTAATAAGTTAATATGCTAATGGCTCTCTAAGAATCTTAAAAATCCCTGAATCACAAGAGACTTTAGAGTACATTTGAAAAGGTTTGCAATTCTCATGGGGAAGGACTAAAGATAAAATAGATTCTAAAAAACACAAATTAATAAAAATAAATCACTACATGATTTTTTAAAATCTGCCACCTGTCATTTAAAAGACATTATTATTTAAATGTAATGTTACAAGCTAACAGACACAATAAAACTCATCATCTGACACTGACTATATTGTGTCTCTTCGTCGCTCCATCTTGCGTTATTATATGCAAAAATTCAACATAAACTCCTTATAGTTTCAAATTTTCTTGAAAGCTTAGATATTTGCATAGATATTTACATAAATTGTTTCATAAAATCACAGGAAAAACGTGAATGCTAAAATTTTTGGCCTTTACCAATTAACACTGTACTTAAATTCTGTTGAGTACCATTTGAGACTATAGATTGTGAATGAAAATTACTAGCCAATGGTCCTCCTCCTCAGATGCACTGAAGGAAATCTGTAGTTTTCCTCTCTCCAGTCAGAAATTTCACTTTGGGGGTCTGGATGAGATAGTGAATTTTAGCTTCTCAGTCAACCAGTCTCGCTGGCTGGCTCCTGTGAAGGAAGCCTCATCGACTAATACATGGGGAAAAGATGAGAGGAATTTAAACTGGTCCTTTTTGTCTCTGATCTTAACAGAGCCAGCCTTTCTAGGTTTAGTAGGGAGTCACTGGTACATAAAAACGCAACAAGTTTTCCCTCCTCACCAGCACTTGTCAGTCCAACCCATTTGAACTTCTGTGCCCTTCTTGAGTCCTGTCAAGGAACTGCCTTTTACTAAGTCCTTAGCACGTGTGGAAGCATGGCTACTTGTTAAAAATGCAGATCCCAGTGGGGCCTTTGTGGCTCACCTTAGAATGCTCAACTACTCAAGAGGTTGAGATCTGAGGATCGCAGTTCAAAGCCAGCCCTGGCAGGCAAGTCCGTGAGCAGAAAGCCAGAAAGGAAGCTGTGGCTCATAGTGGTAAGGTGATACTTGTAAGCACAGAAGCTCAGAGACAGGGGCCAGACCCCCTCAGGTCAAGCTCCAGGACTAGCACACGTATAAAATGCAGAATCCTGGAAAATTAGGCTAAAATCTATCTCTTCAAAGTCTCTGAGAGCAAAATCTCCACTTCTACCATCTGCATTTTAACCAGCTTTTTAGATTTTGAGTGACATCTTACACTCACAGTCCCATTCTCACACCCATTATACAAGCAGGTTCACCTACAAACAGCTCTCTAGTGTATTAACATCCTTTCTGATGATTGAAGTTTTTTCCACATTAAAACTTCCAACTACCTTTGCTATTATTTACTTTTCCAATCATTAAAAAGAAAACCTTTTCTCTCCAAGTAGCCTCATGAATCAATTAAGATTATGAGTCCTGGAGTCACCAACCCAAAACCAGGGTGACAGAGCCGGGAGACCTAGGAATCCATAAAAACTAGGTAAGTTTTGAGCCTCCCTCCCCAAAGGAAAAAACAAAAAACAACAAACTTCTGCTGCATGAGTGAGTCCACTGTGATTAATTTTCTCATCTGCTGGAGACCTGATCCATGGTTTGGAGAAACCACAGGACACATAGCTGAACCACATATTCAATTTGTGTAGTGCCCCATACAGTTTACATTAGCTGACTTTTTTTTTTGACAATTTTGGTGTGTGGCTTTGCCCAGTATTGTTCCAGAATCCTGTGTTCTTGGAGCACAAGGAGATAATGAGAAGGAGTTAGATGCCCTATCCTGCTATTTCTTAGCAGGGAACTCTTCCATTGCCCACATCTTTACCGGGTAGAAGGGGCCAGACCCCTAGCTGGTGCTGTTGAGTGCCATTTTCCAGCAGGGTTTGGCCATGGAAGTGAACCACATGAATGTCTTGGGAACCACCCATGTTCAGCAGGTACAGTCTCACCCACTCTTGCTCGTACATTCTCAGGCCAGGCAAGTAGAAGATCCTCCCATTAATAGCTGCAAGGAGAGAATGGCAGTCAGTCAAAGACCTGTCTACACCAGGAAGAGGAAGGTCACGAAATAGAGGGCAGTGACTCACCACCCAGCTTTCCCAGCAGATTGGCACTCCCAGGCCCACCCAGGCTTAGAAAGGGCTTCCTACACACCCTGAGACCAGTGAGAGGTTGAAACAGAACCTCCTGCCCCATCTCTTGTTGCTCTACAGTGGCCTACAGCAATGTCGTACGCTCACTTCCTCTCTGTGTACTTCAGACTTCGTCCTTCTCTTGACCAGTGCTTTTTCCCATTTACCCTTCACACTAATAGGGTCAATTTTCTTATGCTGCACAAAGATGAAGACAAGGATGAGTAGATACCACAAACTCCAGGGGTGAGAATAAGTAAATGACTATGCTTGCTCTCATCCAAAGACCTAAATTTAGAGATGTTTCACATCAATTTAGGAAGATGGACTTTCTCTTGGATGTACTCACCAGCCATAGGAAATCATGTTTATTTTTTTCGTTGGAATGATTGTACTTCTACCTCCTTCTCAGCTTAGATGCCTAGGAGTTTTGGGCTATGTCCACTCTCTCCTTAGTATATTTTTGTTGGTATAGTGACCTTGACCTCATGATCCTCCTGTTTAAGGCTCCCAAGTGTTGGGATTATAGGCATGTACTAACATGCCCAGATGAAATGCATAACATTTGTGTGTGTGAAAGCATTTTATGAACTTAATCACCTAAAAATAGTTCTCATCCTACAGCTTAGCACTACTAAACATGTAACTGAAACAGAAAGGACATTTTTTTCTTCTTAAAGAAATAGCTGTAGAATTTAAAGAATCAGGCAAGGGAATTTTTGAATGGGGAGGAGACAAGCTCATTTTAGCACCCGAAAATTACATCAGGTACGAGTGGCTCAGTTTCTGCTTAAGAAACAGATCTCAGAAGAGTGAGGGCTTCACAGGTGATTATTAGGTCAGCACTGTTGAGCTGTTACATCAGTATACTGAAGTGAAGACTGTCAGCATAATAGGTGCTCAGTAACCATTTGAGAAATTGTGATGGACGATAAGAATCGCTTATTTGTACATTATTTCACTTCTTTCCTGAGAACATCCTGCAAAAGCCAGCCACTGTGCTCAGTAAGGGCTGGGGACTCAGAAGATCTGCTTTTCACATACCCTAATAAGTGCTTGTTGCCTGAATCACCAAATCACAAGGGTTTCCACTGAAGCCATACTGGAGCCTTTGAGGAAATCAGGAAGCAGCGCCTCGTGGGCCCTCAGCAAGTTAAAGAGCACAGCAGAAGACAAGTGTGTCTGGGTCTGCAGCCTGGCCTTCCCTGCCGGACTGGGAGGGTGTCCAAAGCATGCATGTCCTGCTCCTTCCAGTAGGCAAATTGGCCAAGGAGTAGAGACGGTAGAAGAGGCAAAGAAAGGAGGGAATGGGAAACAGAGAAGAGAAGAGGAAGGGAGAAGAGAGGAGAGGGGAAGGGAGCAGAAAGGAGAAGCAAGGAGAAGGAAAGAAGAGGGAAAAAGTAAGGGGAGGAGAGAAGGGAGAGGAGTGGAGTGAGAAAGAGAAGAGAAGAGAGCTACGCTTGCAGTCTGTTGGGCGGCTGTTTCTCAATCAATTTGGCTTAATAGAATCCTTTTAGTGTTTGTATTTTGTAAATGTTTTGACCTTTTGTGATAAACAAATCAATTCTTGGCAGGTGGGGATTTAAAGCCTATATTTTCACTCAGAGGTAAAGGATAGAATAGAATAAGTATAGCATAAGCATGCAAATGGTAGAAGAGGGAGAATGTACCTTCTTTGGCTCGATGGCTGGTGGAGGGTGTCATGGATTAGACTATGATGTATATTTTATTTCTTTTTTGTTGTTTATTTCTTTTTTTCCTTAGCCACTAGCCCCTTTCTCCTTTTCCATTGCCTGAGTGATCCATGACCCAAAGCACAGGCTCTCACTCGCCTGGGACCCCTGAACAGCCATCTGCATTTATCAGTCTTAAATTTTTTCCCCTAATTTCCACCCATTGTTCCTTTTTCTCTAGGGCTGTTTGCTATCTAGTTGCCAATTTACACATCAAATGCCTGAGTGGATTTCAAAATGGGAATATTTTCCCCAGAGTGATCATCTAATTGCTCTCTTGCTCTCCTCTCCTTCTTTCCCTATCTCGGGCATGGGCACTGCCTGGTAGCAGCTGAGAACTAGAACCATTATAATCACTGTCATTTGAAAAAAGACACTTGAGTGGTCCTTTCTTCTATAGAATGATGTACTCCTTTAGCAATCAAGAACAGGCTCATTAACTTCTCAAAGTGCAGATGAGCAGACTGCCTTTCAATATATGTTATCAACTGAAGTGCACTGGCCTACTTGGCCTGCTGATTACTTTGGGTTTTTTTTCCTAGACAATTAATTAAGCAAACTTGTATTGAAGCTAACATTGTGGTACAGAAATACATTTCAACTGATTAAAATCCAACACCAATGAAGAGAGAAATTATGGCACCAAAATTTTCCCTCCTCTACCATGCTAGGATAGATTTCTATTCAATCTACAGTTCTCATTTTCTAGGCTTTGTTCCACATAAACTTATGCAAGTTTTCAACATTAGAACTCTTAATTATGTTAGGAAAAGAAAAACCAGACTTCAAGCCAAAAATGTCATCAAAATCTACTGGGATACTATTCAAGAACAAAATCCTCCCAACAGAGCAAGTCTAAACATTAGGTGCTGTGCTCAGTAAGAATCAAACTGATAAAGCTATTTGAAAGCTTCAATTAAATGTTTAATCAACAACATGCTTAAACTAAGTCAAAACAGTGTTCCAACCACTTGATCTCAAACCAAGTAGGTATTGTTTAGAAACACTAACAAAAGATGTTTCATTTATAAATACAGAAGGAACAGAACATCACTGCATCAACCCAGAAATTACCAAGAAAATATTGTGAGGACAATAAATATGAAATTTAGTTAAATTTTGCTCTTCTCTCAAAATTTTTTGTTTGTGTCGGTCGTGGGGCCTGAACTCTGGGTCTGGGCACTGTCCCTCAGCTCTTCAGCTCAAGGCTAGCTAGCACTCTACCACCTGAGCCACAGCACCACTTCCGGCTTCTTCTGCTTATGTGGTGCTATGGAATCGAACCCAGGGCCTCATGCATGCAAGGCAAGCACTCTACCACTGGGCCACCTTCTCAGCCCTACTTTAGATTTTTGTCTGGCAGCAGCCTGTACCACCCTGTCTTTGTCCTCCTTAACCCTCTGAGACGCAAGGATTCAAGTGTAGTTAAAGTGCCTCGCTCCTTAGAAGTGTCTAGTATCTAATCTTTCAAAAAAAAATCTAAAGGCAGGAATCACTGTGACCTAGTGTGGTTCAATTCTGCGATTAGATCAAAGTCAGAGGGAAATACCGTAAAACTCATGGGAGTTTTTTACTTCTGAAGATTCAGGTTTCCAAGACCTTTTGGACTTTTCATAATACCAGCTCTTCGTCTCATCGAAGACCATAAAAAGTAACACGAATTCTCTCATGTCCACAGCCATATTGCTCTTTTTATGAAGTATTCCTTTTCGGCAGACCAGAAGGGGTCCTATCAAGCCCGAGTGGATGTCTTTCTCCTGGAGGACAGGAAGAACAAATTGTATGTATTCTCCTTTGCTTAGGATTTTCTTTGCTCTTCTAACAGAAAAGGGATCCCCCCCCAACAAGCTCTTACCAGGAAATATTCACAAATAGATTTGTAAGCCTGGATATCTATCATTTCATTCTGCTTCATCTGATTGTATTCTCTTTTATACCAATAGTGATGATGATATTGATAACATAATGGATACCACTTACTGAGCACCTACACTGTAGTCAATGCTTTACCTTGAGCATCTTACTTCATGCCAGCAAGTCTCCTAGATGTTAAATATAAATTAATTCATTGTCCAAGTATTTATCAAATGCCTACTATGTACTACACACTATTACCTCATTTTTTTTAACATTAGACACTGAGATTGAGAAAGGTCAAGTCATTTTCCTGCAGTCACTTAGTAGGATGCAGTTGGAATTTAAATCTAAGCAGTCTCGGAGCTGGATATGTAGCTCAGTGGTAGAATACATGCACAGAGGTTGCAGTCTCTAGTAACACACACACACACACACACACACACACACACACACACACGACTGCTCTTTTACTATGCTTTGCATGGAGGACTTTAAAAAAATGTCACTACGTACATTACATTTACCACATGCATCATAGTATTTTGAACTATTTATATATTGTGGACTGGCAGATGAATCTTGCTTTTCCAGCTTTTAATGAAGAACTGCATCTGTGAACGGTTTTGACTTCTCACCTGCTTCCATAAAGCATAGGAGGCAGCTAGTATTCAACACCTGAGGAGAAATTTGTCCCAAACTGCCTGCCTGGGAATAAAAGAGATCCTCCAGCACTAGGGAACTAACTCCAGATGTTGTGGCCTAGGAAACCATCCCTCGCATGCTCCATCTGCTCTAGCCACCTCAACCTGCCCACAGAGGTTGTGGCACACAGTTCAGTTTGGGCTTGCCACATTCAAGCAAGGGACAGCAGCAGCCCTGGAAGGCCTCTCTGGCTTGACCCAGGATGAGTGGATGCTGCCAGTGGGCCGTCAACTCTAGCCATGCAGGGTTCCCTTCAGCCCTGAGGTCCTGAGCGGCCCCTCCCCAACCTGGGGACTCCTTTGTCCTAGATACAGGCCTTGTTCTCTTGTTTGCTGAGACTGCATGCACAACTGGGGATTGTTGCTGGGTGTGTGAATGCTTTTGACCCCACGCCTGCTTCCACAAAGCATAAAAAGTACCTGCATTCAACTCCTGGGTAGAAGTCAGCCCCAAACCACGTGCCTGGAACAAAAGGGAGACCTCAGCACTAAGGAACTCCCTATAGAGGTCTTGGCCAATAAACAAAGCTTCTAGCGTTAGAGAGTGTCCTGGAGCCCTTGCTGCCTGCTTGAGGGGAGAGGGCACCTGGGTTTTCTTGGGTGACCACATTTGCATGGGATTGCACTGTGGAAATAACAAGTGTCCCTGTCTCAGAGGGCCAAGGTGAAATGAGGGTGCCAGGTGCATGCAGTAGGTTCCATATGAATGCTGCTTTCCTGCCTCCCAGCAGCCTAAGCTCAGGCAGGAAGGCTGGGAGTGGGTACCATTTGTCTTGATCACAGAATGGCTATTTTGTCCAAAAAAATCTCTTCATTCTTCACTGGAGGAGTTGGACACAGGATAGAATGTGTCTGCATTTCTTCCTCCCAGAGAACACTGTATCCTCTTGCCTGTGTCCCTATTCAGTTTAGAATAGTGCTGACTCCTTGTCACATGGTTTATTAGCAAACAAGAGATAACAAATTGATTCTCTCCATAGACTCCACAGAGCAGAGAAAGAATTCTTCCTTCTGCCCCCAATCTCATTATGTGACTTGAGCCTACTTTGTCTGCTTGGGCCTTCCTTTCCCACCCTGCTGAGGCGCGCTCCAAAGCCTGGCTCCAGGCTATTAAATACTGCAAATAAGCATCTTTCTCTGCAAATGCAGGTGCCCTAACTTGAGCCCACGCATTTATATAATCCTCCCTCTTCTCCACTGTAAAAATAGTTCTCTTCTTGTCATCTAAACACTGCGTGGAGATTCCTTAGTTTGGGTACCAGTGATTAGAACCTTTCCACAGCCCTCCCAAAAAATAAGAGCAACTTTTAACAAGAAATAACCCAACCCTTATAATGAAACCCCTCAGTACAATTAATGTATGCAACTAAAGAAAAGAAGGAGAGCCAGACTGCCAGGCAGGCAAGCAAGAAGGCAAGCAGGAAGACAGACAGACAAAGAGAAACAACCCAACCTTTACATTTGGTGGACCCAGATGACAAGATTAAGAGAATGACAAGAACATCAGATGGAAATGCTAACCGGGTTCACTGCTGAGTAGTAGGCCCATACTCGACAGGCAGAGCCTGGGTTCTCGGGCCCTGACCGCTCTGTGGCGTGCCACACATATGTGTAGCTGCTGTTGGGCTGGACAGCATTATCCTCCTTAAACCACTCAGGAGAGTCGTCTTCGTAAGTCTTTCCTTCTGATGACTTTTCGTAGGAAAGCCCGTGCGTGTGAAGAGAATATGGTCTGGATGCCAAGTTTTTAAAGCGAACCTAGAGAAAGGAATTCTCTATAAATTAATTGACAAAACTGAATTGAAAAATGTCAGCAATAATTGGCTAAAATGTTGTGAGATCAGAACTAAGGCACATTGAGTATTTACCTTTGGGAGTTTATATGTAAATTTTAATCTGGTTTCATAATCATGCTTTGACATACAGCCTATGTAGTTTACCATAGAAACACAGAAATTATGCTTGTCTTTAGTCTCAAGGCTAAAGGACTGACATTATTTACTGTTATGTATGAAATGTCCTCCCAGAATTCATGTGAAAGTCTGGTCCCTAGCCTGCTCTGGTGATGGAAGTTGGTGAAACCATTAGGAGGCAGGAGGCAGTTGAAGGAAGTTAAGTCATTGGGAGAAGTCCCTGGGGAACAAGGTTTTGGGGTCCCAGCCCCTCCCTCTCTATCTTTTTTGGGTTCCTGAACACCAAACACAAACACCTATGCTCCCCCACACACTGTCCACCATGATCAGTCTTACTGCAGGCCCAGAGAGCAATAGAACTAAGTGACTATTGGCTGCAACTTCTATAACAGTTAGCTATAATAATCTTTTTCTCCTTTAAGTTGTTTTGCTCAGGTATTTTGTCACATAAACAGAAAGATAACACATATCCTTCTTTTCTTTTCTTTTTTTTTGGGTCCGGTCATGGGGCCTGAACTCTGGGCCTGGGCACTGTCCCTTAGCTCTTCAGCGCTCTACCACTTGAGCCACAGCATCACTTCCAGCTTTTTTTTTGTTTTTGCTTATGTGGTGCTGAGGAATCGAACCCAGGGCCTCATGCATGCAAGGCAAGCGCTCTACCACTGAGCCACCTTCCCAGCCCTCTTTTTTTTTTTTTTTTTTTTTTGTGATAGGGGTTTCTTTATGTTATCCACTCTGCTCTCTAACTCCTGAACTGAATAATGTGCAATCATCTCTGAATTATTCAGTTTCCAACACTGAAAAAGATAAGGGAGATCATTTTTTTTGTCTTGAAGAGTGTCAAATGGCTTGAACAATCCGCCTTTGAAAATCAAGTTAATTATTTGTTAACTTTGA
The DNA here is from genome assembly GCF_019054845.1 of Dipodomys spectabilis. NCBI lineage: Eukaryota > Metazoa > Chordata > Mammalia > Rodentia > Heteromyidae > Dipodomys > Dipodomys spectabilis. Next base: position 26,003,205 of record NW_024870696.1, read on the forward strand.
ACAATAATTCACCTCTATAATTTTTTGGACACCTTCACCTGAGCAATGTGTGGCACTTATGAGAATTCCTCTGATGACGTTATTAGGGAATAAACTATGACTTACCTGGATAACATCATCCACTTCTGCTCTAATAATAGGACCAAGAATGCCAAGGTGCTCCTCATACTCTCCCCGCGGATCCCGTCTGGTAAAAGTACTATCCAGGTACTTTCGGAAGACAACTTTCTTGTATGTGGTGTCCTGTGGCACGTCATCAATTTCGTCATCCAGGTCCACCTCTCTGAAATAATGACAATGGTCATTTTATAGAAGAAGACATCAACACTGGTTCAATTTAGGAAATTGTCTCTGTTTTGAAATAGAGTATCTAGCACAGAACTGTTAATAACCATTGCAGGGATAAACTAATGAATTTATGTGTGAAGAAAGAGACTGGCCACTAAACTCCCAGCCGAAGGATCATTTCTTAGGGAACGCTTCCTACGATGCTTTGGATGAGGTCATTTTTATCATGCCTTCTATTTCTACCGCGTGATTATAGTTTACACAATAAATTCCTGTGATCATATATGCCTATGAGGCAAATTATATATGTTCTATTTGTGAGATTATCTATTTCTGTCTTATTCCACCTCTGAGGTGTAAGCCCTGTGAGGTAGGTATTATGTTTAGTTTGCTCACAGTATTTTTCTAATGTGGAACCTAAAAACATCACACTCACCGAAGCAGAGAGTAGAATGGTGGTTAGTAGTGGCTTTGAGGGCAGGGAATAGGGAAGATTTAGATCAACAGATACCAAATTTCAGTTAAATGCACAAGGAATATGATCAGAAAGTATATTATACAACCTGATAACTATAATTAAAAATAGAGATCTATAGTCTTGAAAACTGGCAAGCAAGTAGATTTTTAAGTGTGGTCATCACAAAAATAAGAGACAATGCACATGCTAAACTAGCTTGAACTAGACATTTCACAATGTATATGTATTCAACACTGTCAATATTTACAAATAACAAAAGATGGTGGTACACACATCTTATGGAGCACTACTGAATAGAAAAATGATTCTTGATACATGAAAGGACTGGCTGAAGGTGGAGAATGTATGTATTGTGTGGGGGGAAATGCCAGTCCCAAAGGTTACACGTTGCTTGATTTTGCTTATATGATATTCTTGAAATCATTTACATAATATTCTTGAAATGACAGTAACAGAGACTACAGAAGTGGTTGCCAGGAGATGAGGAGGAAGGTGGTGGGAGGGACAGAGATGTGACTAGAAAAGATAACTAGGCTTTTCATGGTGATGGAAATGTTCTCTGCCTGAAAGTATTTATTTAGGTCAGTATATTGGCTGTGCTACAATGTTACAATTCTGCAGGGTGTCACCAGAGTGGAAATGAGACAGAGCATGCAAGGTATCTCTCTGCATTGTTTCTTGCAATTTAAAATTTATCTCAAAATATAAAGGTTAATTAAAATATAAATATAACACCTTATTCTCTAGATAGCTCATCAGCTCAGTTCAAAGCATATGAAATTCCCATAGTCTATGGGAATGAGCCAAATCTTAGTCTGTCATACTCATAATACTACTGATATATTTCATAAACCATCAACAGAGATTTTTTTTTTTGGTGGTAGTACAGGGATTTGAACTGAGGATCTCACACTTACTAGGCAAATGCTCTATCACTGAAGTCATGGTGCCCCAAGACAGTTCTTTTTCTTTTTCTTTTTAAGTTCTTTTTGCTTTAGTTTTTTTTTCTTTCTGATAGGTCTCCAACATTCTGTTCTAGCTGGCCTTAGATTATAATCCTCTAGATTTCTAAGTAGATAGGACTACAGGCATGAGCCAATCTGTGTAGCCAACATGGCGTTTTATTCTGCCTTCCTTCTAGTCTGACCTATAAACTTCATCCATTCTAGATAGATTCTAAGCTTAGCATCTAGTCTCACAGAACACAGGAGAGAGGAGAAAACAACTTTGCAATAAAAGCTGGGTGTAGGACTAGACTAAGGCATGAGATTTTTTTTTTTTTTTTTTTTTTTTTTTTTGGGTCCGGTCGTGGGGCCTGAACTCTGGGCCTGGGCACTGTCCCTCAGCTCTTTAGCTCAAGGCTAGCGCTCTACCACTAGAGCCACAGCGCCACTTCCGGCTTTTTTTCTTTTTGCTTATGTGGTGCTGAGGAATCGAACCCAGGGCCTCGAGCATGCAAGGCAAGCGCTCTACCACTGAGCCACCTTCCCAGCCCGGCATGAAATTTTTGAAAGCATTTGTTTCATCTTGTTCTACTCTGAAGAAACACTAACTTCTAACACCCTCAGACCTTGCTTATAATTCTCAGATATCCAGATAGTCTCATGCATTTAAGTAGGAAGTTAGGAAGAATGTATTTTTAACAAGAATCCTAATGTGGAAATAAATATTTGTGGACCAAAGTCACATCACATATTCTGTCTGGCTACTCTCATTACACTTTAGTTTTTAGTGAATAAATGTAGCAGCTTTTATGAGAGTTGTGGACTACTTATAGACCATGAATGAACAAGTAATCACCATGTGTATCCCTGAGAATCTGTAATTGACTAATTCTTGCTCCTTTCCTCCTCTTTCTTCTATCTTCATACCAGAACATATAGCTGAGCCCAGTGTGACTTTCTACCTCTAAGCAATACTAAATTGAAATGGTCTTAACTTAAGAAGGTATATGTTGAAAAGTATCTTAAATATATATACATTATATATATTCAGAATCTGCCCTATAAACACATAAATGTGAAAAGGAGATGTTTACATTGTAATCTGGATTTGAAACCAACTTCAATTAAGTCATATTAATTTGATGATCATTATGGATAGGCTAAGCTCCATATTGGAACAAGACAGGAGGGTAAGAACTTGTGGGAAGAGAATAGGAGACAGGAATCATTTATACCCACAGCACACAAGAGATTTCACAGTGATTCCTGTTACATTTCTTTAGGTCTCTTCTAAAGCCATGGAGCCAATTTTCAGTAACTGACACAGGAAATACGGGCCAAGTTGCAATAGGAGAACCAAACTATATTGTACATAATTTGCTAAAAATTATTTCTTAGGGCTATTTTGTGTACTTTTCCGCCATAGAAGTGGGGAAAAGAGACTATAAAAAGAGAAAACTATCCAACCTTTCTGCAAATTGTGAATAATCCCAGGGTATTTCCTCAGCTGCAATATAATAATACTTTCTGTTCCCCGAGTTGCTGCGGAGATACCATGCCGCGATGTTGTCAGGATTCCTGGAGGATGTCATATCTGCCCTTGTGTCTGTCTCATACGGGTTGTCGTAGTTCACATAATGCATCTCAGCGTAGTCATCTTCACTGCCCTCATAATCTTCCCTGGGAATGATCTCGATATAATCTCCATCATCTCCACTGAAGCCTACCACCACGAGTGGGTTGAATTCTTTCGGTGTAAAAGTGTCATTGAGCGTTGGAGATGGCATATGAATAAGGTCTAGATAGGGAAACGTTTGATTAAAATCAGGATGAGGTCGAGGCTGACTGGATTCAGAAGGGGAGGATGTCTGACTGTGGTCTGGAGGAAGTGTCTCACTGCTATTAGGAGGAAGGGTTGTCTGACTGATGTCTTGAGAGACAGTGACCTGGCCAAGGTCTGGAGACAGGGCCATCTGACCAAGGTCTGGGGGTGGAGATGTCTGGCTGAGGTCAGGAGAGAGTGTTGTCTGGCCTGGAAATGGGGACAGCGCTACCTGGCCAAGGTCTAGAGATGGGTCTGTCTGGCCGAGGTCAGAGGGTGGGGACATCTGGCTGAGATCTGGGGACAGAGCCATCTGGCCAAAGTCTGGGGACAGAGATGTCTGGCCAAGGCCTGGGGAGAAGGTCATCTGGCCGGTGTCTGGGGAGGGAATTGTCTGGCTGAGGTCTGGGGCAGGGGAGGTGTATTGCTGATCTAAAGGGATGGATGGCTGACCAAGTTCTGCCAGGAAAGTCGGCCAGATGTCATGTTCTGAGAGAGGGGAGGTTTGACTGTCGTCAAGAAAGAACTTATGGCTTAGGTCATAGGGAAGCATCCAACTGGATTCTGAAGGAGAGGCTCTATGATTGGGATCTGGAGTAGAGTGTGTTTGATCAGAGTCTTGAATAGGAAACCATTGATATCCTTCCTCCGAGGGCACTATTTGATCAAGATCAGGAGGGGAGGAGCTTGCCTGACCAGTGCCATTTGGGAGCTTCTGATTATGGCTAAGATTCCTGAGGGGGACTGTCTGATTGGAGTCTATGGGAAGAGACGTTTCATTGGATTTAGGCAGGAAAGGGTGGTTGGGTCTCTTGGTGTAGGTATCTCTTCTTCGGGGGTGAAAACTCCGGGGAGACAGAGGAACATGCTGTGTAAGCTTCTTCTTCTTTTTCCGTGTTCGGATTAAAAATTGTCCTCTCATCAAGCCACTATTTCCTCCACGCTGTGTGACTTGAGAAATGTTTCTCAGGTTACGTCTCATTGGAGTGAGGTTTGGGCGATTACTCTGCTGTCCTGGCTGTTCTGTAGAAGGGATGCTTTCTTCCAGAGTCCTCAAGACATTCTGGGTACTGTTCTGTGTACCAACAGCCATGTCTTCCTCTCTGTCTTCTATGATCTCATAGCTACCTTTTTCAGAAGCCAGATGCCATTTCTCATTCATAATCTTTGATGGGTTCATTTGTTTTAACAGTAATAAATCACTAAGAATGTCCTTCCTGGGGCTCATTCTGGAGGATGTATTATCTTGGTTTGAATGTCTCCCAAGTTTACGGACTGGGAAGTTCATCCAGGAGAACCTATGCTTTGCAGCTTGGTGTCTTCCTGCCTCGGGTACTTTATGGTTAGCGTGTCCTTGGCTTCTGAATCCTTTTGTAAGGAGGCTTATGTGTGTGCCATCTGGCTGCAGGGGGTCCTCCCTATAGTCTTCAGAATATGGGCTGGAATGCTCTTCTGTGGAAGGGTTGAGAACTGAATTCTTGTCGAAGCCAGTGAGGTGTCCCAGGGGGCTGACAGCTGGAGTGGCTACTGGGTGGGGAAGGGTTTTCTGAGGCTCTGTGAGGTTATCAACAGTGAGCCTACTCGTGTTTCTTGAGGAAGAAGAATTCAAGCCAATAGCTGTATCTGTGCTCGGAGAAATAAATTCGGAGCTGTTTTCTAGGGCAAGAGCAGTAAGATTGAATTCATCTTCTTCCCCATTCAATGATGAATTCCTGAATGACCTAATTCCTAATGAGGTAGCCAGTTCATCCTGGTAATCAGATTCATTATCATCCTCTTCCTGTTCGTTTTCTGCAGAGTAGCGCATTTTCCGAGTCTCCATGGCTGTAGACTCCACAGGTTTATAAATATACGAGTCATCATTATCATCATCATTCCGGTTACATTTAACATCTCTGAATCTCAGACTTAGGTTTTTGCTTCTGGGACTAGAATTCATGGTAGTTATCATCCAAGTTCCTTTAGAAGAGACACAGAAGACAAATGTTGAAAGTCAAGGAAAAGGTATTAGAACAACAGTATCTGAATGATTTCTTGTGGACTTTGAAATATGTATCTGTCTGTGATATGTGGGCCATTGTTAATTGGTGAACTTTAAATTATTGGTCCTTAATGACATAAAGAAACTGAGAATAAGATACTTAAGTGTTTTTGTTTTTGTTAGCAGTTTGCTTATACTGTGACACTCAAGCACATGATCAAGGCATTGCTCTTATTTACAGAATGTAGTCCAAAAGTAGGAAGTAGGAAGAAAAAAAATTTGGGTTTTTTTTTTTGTACACAATGTCAAGCATATTTTGGAAGATATAAGGGGAGGGTTGAATCACAAATAAGACATTGACTATTATAAACATCTTATTAGCTGTATATCTTGTTTGAGAGTTGGAGTTAGAGGATGATGATAACATCTACTTCCAACAAAATATTTAGATCTTTAAGAAATAATTTAGATAGGGTCAATGCAGATTTGAATCTGTCTAAAATGGTATGAATTACTAACATGCTAAAAGTTTCCTGGGAAGTCTCCAACACCTCTGACTTGGTAAATATTACAATTAATGGCCAAAGAACCTCTGTCAATTGATGTACTTTTTATGTGTGCCTGGATTGGGACTTGAATTCAGGGTCTCATGCTCTCACTTAAACTCAGTACTTGCTGCTTTTTTTGCTCACTGGCCAATTCTCTATCAACTGAGCAATGCCTTTAAACACTCACTGGGCTTTTTTTTTTCTCAAGGCTAGAACTTTACCACTTGAACCATACCTCCACTTCCAGATTTTTTTGTGATTCGCTGGAGAAAAGAATCTCACAAATTTTTCTTCCTGGGCTGGCTTTAAACCAAAATTCTCAGCTCTCAGCCTCCTGAGTAGCTGGGATTGCAGTGTGAGCTACATGAGCCCTCCACTATAATGTTTTACAGGTGAATAATTTGAGGCTTGTTTAGGCTGAGTAACTGTGTAAGGTTACTAGAGATTGAGTGGTAGAGGATTTGAGCTGTGTCTGATTTTTTACCCTACGATGGGTGGTTGTCTTAAAAAACGAAAAGGAGTGTCTGAACTAACAATACAAGCTTTCCTACTCATGCATTGTCCTCAAGGTTGTGCAGTATCCTCCTGCTGGTAGTCTTGACTGCCCACTTGACTCAGAATTGTATAAATTGGAGCCATATGAAAGAATAGGACCCATTTAAGTCAAGGGTTTCCCATTTTGAAGCCCTCAATTATAGTGAGGACTACAAGGCATCAGGGAAATACACCAGAAGGAGGTAGTTGTCTGGAGAAATGTAGCTGGCCTTTAGAGACCAGTGGCTCAAAGTCAGCTTCTTCTCCAAGTGTCCACCTTCTTACCAATGTTATCCATTGTGACCGTCACAGATTCTCCACGCATCGGGAAGAGGGTCAAGGTATCTTCATGCCTTTTTCCATGGAGAAATGAGTGTCCAGTGAAATGAATGGTCAAAATATCATCCTGAGCCCCCACACTGCAGAAGTGCCACTGGACAGTGTCATCAAAGCAGAATCCTAAAGTAGGTATGCTCTCAGGCACATAGCCATTGATAGCTGAAAGATAAGATGTATTAGTATACCAGGTCTCTGCAAACAAAAGGGCATGTGTCTAATTATATCCAAGACAAATGTCCTAGTGTTCATTTGGTTGTGTCAAAGCAGTGATTATCCAAGATAAGTCTCACTAGGTCTACCATGTGACCAGGAGATCAAATTCAGACTTCCCAAATAAGAGCTTATCCTCCTTAGTCAGCTGAGAGAGAAATGTCGGGATAGAGACAAAGCCTTTTATTCACATTGACTTATTCATTCATTTGACAGATATATATATATATATATATATATATATATATATATGTGTATGTATGTATGTTAAACATTTTGAGCTCTAAAATCTGTCATAAGGAAATTCTGAAGATAAATAGAGAAGAGTAAGCAGAACAGTTCTACTTTGAAGAAAAGCAAACCATAAGAAATTCATCTTCTTGATATACCAGTCTCTGAGAAAAATGAATCTCCTTTAAAAGGGAGCTTATTTAGGAGATTCTGTCATTTTTACGGATGCCTATTGTCATCTATATATGCTATAACTTTCCATTCAGTTTCATGCAGTTTGACTCAAAATATAAATGTATGTTCATCACTTTTTAAAGGATACTGCTAGGCAACATCTCTATTTTTGGATGTACTAATCAGCAATAATTTGTGATCAAATCAAATCTGTACTAATTTGTAGTCAAAGAAACGACTTTTATGTGGACAGAGCCCACACCTGCGTGGACTACCTCTGTACCTCTAGTACTAGTAGAGCGTCCAGACTCCCAGCAAATTTGTAAGTGAGCACTTAACATCATTTCAGGGATTCAACATGTATTCCTTAGCAATTTGCACCTCATTCTAGAGGTACATATTTATTGGACAGTGTACCTTTATTCCATTTATTCTATATGGCCACTGGCTATCAGTGGCTATTGAACACGTGGTTTCTTGCAGGGTTAGGGATCAAACCAAGAGCCTTATGCATGCTAGGTCAGCACTCTACCACTGAGTTACATACTGCCAGTCCTCATGAATGCTTGATAATGTGAATAGACTGAACTGAGATGTAGTAGAAAAATGCAGTTCACATTGGATTGCAAAGATTGAGTAATAAAGTAAATCTCATTAAATTTTTCTATTGATTGAATTTAAAGTGATATATAAAATATATTAGTAAAGCACACTAAATTAATTTCACTTAATGAATTACTTTCCTTTGTTACTTATTTTTATGCCAGTACTGGGGCTTGAGCTCAGGGCCTTATACTCTTGCTTGGCTTTTTCTCTTACAACTGGTGCTCTGCTACAGAAACCACATCTGTAGTTCTGGCTTTTTGCTGGAGACAAACTCTTGAGTTTTTCTGCCTAGGCTAACTTCAAACCTCGATTTTCAAATCTCCATCTCCTGAGTAGCTAGGATTACAGGAGTGAGCCCCAGGCACCCAGCTCTTTATTTTTCATTGTAACTCCCAAAAACATTTTATGTATGTAGCTAGTATGTAATTTCTGAAGCACGGTTCTGTCTCTAGAGCTATGACAGATTGACTGTAGAAATGAAATTATGCAAAGAAAGCTGAGAGTAGCTGGCTCCCTATTTGTCATGGCAACCTATCATTTCTGAAGATCTCCAAATTATCAGTCATCTGACATTACGTAGACAGATAGTGGAGAAACAATCCTCATAGGTATGAAAAGGGATGAAGGTCACTCACTTCTGACTCAGGAACAATAGACGGAATCCTGGCTGTTGGGAGAGAAATTTGCTTCTAGATTCTTTCATGAAATTTCTCGTTGACTTCCTGTTGACTTTGGAACGGAAGAAAGTGCCTGCATTCTGACTCAGGGAATTCCTTCTGCCCTGAGCTTCTTTCCGTTTCACACCTTTTCCTACATTGTCTTTCCAAGACTTTTGAGTACCCAGACTCACTTTGCTTTAGTTTGGATTGCATATCTTGTTTCTGCCCTGGTCTTGAGTGAATAGTATTCACCCTGGTTAAGTCTCAACTCTCCAGTGCACTGATCAAGGGTATAACACATTCTGTACCCAGCCCTTCCCTACATCCATTGAAAGTAAGAGATGAAGCTTCAAAGTTAATAAGCACTGGTTGTTTTTAATTTTACTCGGGAATTTCACCAGCAAGTCCTGAAATTGCCTCTGCCTATGGGCATAGCCACTCCAACCACAGGAGTGAAAATGTGATGGACAGACATGGTCTCTAACTTACTGCTCATGATGTTTGACTGGTAAAACTTGGGATCATCACGTTTCACCTCATCAGGATTTTCACAAAATTTGTTGATGTTATACTCAATATACCAGCTCTTATTCTCATCAAACATGGCAAACACAGCCAGCTGCTCGATGTCTGCTGCCCTCTGGAGGAAGACAAGGCTGTGGTCAGTGGTTAATGCTCCCCCTAAGGACCAGTTACTAAACACTGGGTTCTCAGATACTGTACGGACACTGAAGCCATCATTCAGATGGTTTGTCAAAGCTAAGGCTAATATGCAAAGCAAACAGGTCAGAACAGAAAATTCAGACACAAACACATCCCCAAAGGCCAAAAATAATCCCATTTCACCACAGTAACTGAAAATCTGTTCATCTCTGTAATTGAGCATCTTTCTGAATATGTTCCAAGTAGTTGCAGAGGACATACAGAATGTTGTAACAGAAGATCCCTTTGTCTCTTTTCTCTTGTTTTGTATAAATCAGGATCTTAAAAATGTCCAGTTCTGATTTTTCTAGACGTATGTTTATTTTGTATGCTTTGAGATAAAATTCTTTGATTATAACTTAACCTAAGTGAGAATTTTAGGTTAATGATAACAGGACTATTGATCTTCAGTGATGAAAAACTCAGATCAGTGTCTTGTTCCCATTCTTTGGGATGATTTAGTTTCACTGCAAATAGGCCATTGTTTGGCTCCAACTTCACTAGAAGTCATCTTCAACTGCATCTGTTTTCTGGGAAATCTCCCCTATCTCTCTATCACCAGTCTCGGAAAGTCCCAAAGATCAATATAGAAATTTACATTATTAGCAGATGGTATCTCACAGAATTCCCCCAGACCACCCCGTTCTCAACTTTTGGCAGAAGTATTATTCACTTAATAAAGGAAGAAATTAGGAGATAGTAAATGACTTCCTCAACAAAGCCAACACACAGGGAGTTTTAATCTAAAGTTAAATACAGTATCACACTATAGACTTACATTCTGCACTGACTGTCACAACGAAACCAAAAAAGGGCCCAGTATTTGTTTTTGTTCTATAGATAGAAACACAATTTAACAAGGAGATTGGATCTGTTCCAGCCAGGAGAAATACCCAGAATTTCTGAAAAGGTATGTCAAAGACCAATTACCTGTATGCCCCGAATATCCAGGGATCTGCTCTTACAAATTAGAAGAAGCCCTATCAGCCCAGAGGCAATGTCCCTTGTCATATCTACGTCACTGTAGTACGGTCTTGTTAAGCACTGGGGATCATTTTCTGTGGGTTCATCAGACTCTAGGATATTCCATTTGTAAGTATAGGTTTCTCCGGGTTGAACGGCTCTGATCATGTGACTGCCTAAAAGTGAATACACTCAAAATTATTTTAATTTGAAAATTTATTACATGATGCAAAGTAAATATTTTAGCTCTCACTAGAACCAAATAATATCAGCAAAGAAATTTTCTTTTTACCTTAAACACTTGGAATTCTGGATAGCATGTAACTGTTTCAGTACTTCCTGTTAGAGACAACTATAACAGCAATAAAGAATTCCATAATTTGTGACCACAGACAGAATCCTGAAGTGAGACGTGCTTGTGACTTGTGTATTACTACTTATAACACAGGGCAAGGAGGGAAACAGAAAAGGTACAGAAGCATCTCTCGGTCATATGTTTCTTTCAGAGGCTCCCACCTGAGGTAGAGTGGGCTTCATCATCTTGATGAGAGAAGGTCACTCCATGAGGGTAAATGCTATATGCCCGGCTGGCCATATTTTTAAACGTGATCTGCAAAGTTAAATCAACGTTGTCATTTCAGAAGTTAAAGTTTCTCATGAGACCTAATAGAGGATGCTAGCTTTGCATATTTACTGTGTGTGTGTGTGTGTGTGTGTGTGTGTGTGTGTGTGTGTGTGTGTGTGTGTGTGTGTGTGTGTGTGTGTGTGTGTGTGTGTGTGTGTGTGTGTGTGTGTGTGTGTGTGTGTGTGTGTGTGTGTGTGTACACACAGTTATCTGAGCAGAGCAGTAACTCCCTCCCATTACCTTGTGGTGGTAATACATATGATGGTGGAAAATTGAGCTGACCTTAAAGGACAGATTAGGAGTAATTACATTTTCTTCACATTGTATTACAACTCTTCAAGTTGGTCCTCATCTTTCTTCCCTACTTGGACCACATCTGTCTCCTCTCATCTCTAGACACTATTCCCTTCTGCCTGCCTGATGTTCTAGAACCACTCTTCCTACAGGGCACAAAATCCACATCCTGCATTCCCAACAAAGGATTTTTGCACTTGAATCTAATATGCCTAAAAGAAAGGAGAAGTGAGGTAAAGGGAAGCTTCATAGAAAAGAAGTGCTTTGTTCTTTCATTGGTGTGTGTGTGTGTGTGTGTGTGTGTGTGTGTGTGTGTGTGTGTGTGTATGCACGCATTGCACTGATAGTGAGGCTTGAGCTCAGGGTGCTGTCTCCTAGGTTTTTCCACTCAAGGCTGGTGCTCTACCACTTGAGCCACAGCTTACTTTGGGCTTTTGCTGATTAATTGGATTTCAGTGACATAAGAGCTGGCTTTAAACTCTGATCCTCAGATCTCAGCCTGGGTAGTTAGAATTACGAGTGTGAGCCATTGGCACCTAGATCTTATATTGTTTTTGTTGGTGGTGGTGGTGGTCATGGGGCTTGAACTCGGCCTGGGCACTGTCCCTGAGCTTTTGTGCTCTACCACTTACTTTGAGCCACAGTTCCACATTCAGTTTTCTGGCTGATAACTGGAGATAAGAGTCTCACAGACAGCCGGGTGCTGGTGGCTCACGCCTGTAATCCTAGCTACTCAGGAGGCTGAGATCTGAGGATTGCGGTTCAAAACCAGCCCGGGCAGGAGAGACTGTGAGACTCCTATCTCCAATAAACCACCAGAAAACCGGAAGTGGCGCTGAAGCTCAAGTAGTGAGACTCCTATCTCCAATAAACCACCAGAAAACCAGAAGTGGCGCTGAAGCTCAAGTGGTAGAGCACTCGCCTTGAGCTGAAGAGCTGAGGGACAGTGCCCAGGCCCAGAGTTCAAGCCCCACGGCCGACAAAAAAAAAAAAAAAAAAAAAGAGTCTCACAGACTTTCAGGTCCAGGCTGGCTTTGAACTGTGATCCTCAAATGTCAGCCTTCTGAGTAGCTAGGATTTTAGCTGTGAGCAACCAATGCCCAGTTACTTATTGTGTTGTTTAATAAACAAAATAGACTTTATCTGGGGACATGATTCACATAGGAATCTTTATTAGGTTCTTTAGTCTTCAAAAAACTATTGATTGACTTCCCAAGGCTTTGACTCATCCTTAGTTTGTAGAAAATCAGCATTATCTTAAACTTTGCTCAAATTGTAACCATCAGTTTTTGCTGAGATGTGATATAAATCTCTAAGGAGAGTTGTCTAAGGCTAACTCCAAGCTTTTGATACATATCTAAATGTACCTTTATTAGAGACCAAATGAGATCCAGGCACCTAGACCACACTGAAGAATAGTTGTTTAGTCAGTTGTGGGGCTTGAACTCTGGGCCTTGGCTCTAGTCCCTCAGCTCTTCAGTTCAAGGCGAGCACTCTGCCACTTGAGCCTTAGCTCCACTTCCAGTTTTCTGGTGGATAATTGGAGATAAGAGTCTCATAGACTTTCCTATCCAGGCTGGCCTTGAACCATGATCCTCAGATCTTAGCCTCCTGAGCAGCTAGGATTACAGGCAAATTGCTTTTAATTCAGTTGTGTTTACTGTTGTGTACTCTGCACCTATGAAAAGCATTAAGAAGCTGTTTGACTTTTAGGTTCTGTAACAGCTGTACGAAGTTTGGGAAGGATGTCCTCCTCTGAACCTTAGAGCACCCTCGCTTGAAGGCTCCATGGGAAAGTTCCTCTTAGGTTTTAGCCACAGGCAAATTGTGCTGTCTTTGTGAATTTGTGTATAAATCTTGCCCTAGTACATTCACTTTGCTATATATAGCTTGGGACAAAAGTTGCAGTCAGCCTTGTAATTATTCCTGAGTTTTAAATTTTCGCCATCTTTAAGTAGTTGTACAAAGGAATTGCCATTTAACAAAGCAGTTTATGTCCCCCCTTTCAAGTGACATTTTTTTCTCCTACACCAGTACCAGCGCGTGAAGTCAGGCTACCCCACTTACTTCACTTGCTTGTTTGGCCAATGCTCTACCACTTGAGCCATGCCTCCATCTCAGGTTTTGGAGTCTCATGGACTTTTCTGCTTGGCTTGGCCTTGAACCAGGATCCTTCAGTTCTCACTTTCCTGAGTTGTTATGACTACAGTTGTGAACCACTGGTATTTGGCCTGATTTTCTCTGTCCCCAAGTTCTCTCTTCAATTAATTGATTCGTTTTTTATTTTTTCCTTTTTGATAATTTGTTGTGAGACCTTTGTGTTACGGAGCAGGCTATAAATAAAAGCAAGCACTAACTGAAATCTAAAAGCTACATTTGCAATTAAAATTACAGGAATACTTTGATTAAGTCTAAACACAGAGCCATCTATTCTGTGGTATTTATTGGTTTTGTATTTCTGTTACTTACTTTGAGTGTGTCTCTGACCTGGGCTCTGATAATTGGGCCCAAAATCCCATCTTCTTTTTTCTCTATGCGTTTGGTGAAGGTCTCATCTTGGTACTCTTTGTAAACAACTTTCTTATACTCTTTTCCAATTTGGTTTGAGAAATTATCCAAGTGTAGAGACCTATATTTTCTGAAAGTGAAATGAAATAATAGAACAACAATTTTACCAATTTTTAGAATGGGAAAACCTTTGCACTTAGCAGGGTTTTGGATTAGCTAAAATGCCTACTTCTCTAAAAATTAGTGTGCTCGGGGTCCTCATATCTTCTGTCCTGTTGCAAAACTAAACATCTGAGTCACTTCTGTGGTAAAAGATTGATTAAGTCCTAGATAAGCCATCAGAAACAGCTATTCACACTCCCTGCCACTCCCACTGGGGTAGCAGGCCTTGGATAGCTCAGAGAAACAGGTTGAGAAAGGAGGTCACATTGGGAGTTGTTCTAAAACCTTCCCTGTCACTTGATCTATGATGCCCTTACTGGCTTCCTAAATATTTGAGTCTTCAGCAGCCCCCTCTGGTCATTTTTACTCATTGATCTTTATTCGTTAGAGTTTTGTGTGATTGGGTTGTTGCTTTCACCAGCCACCCAAATCCTGAGTGCCAACTGAAAAGGAAGAAACCTTCTTTACCATCTTCTGTACCTCCTAGGATACATGGTTTGGGAGAAGAAACATGAATGCTGGCTCCCCTTATTGCCTTAGTTTGCAAAGGAGGAGCTGCGAGTATCTGTTTTATGTGTTTATTCTGTACAGTGAAAACACTGACTATTGCCAGAGTCTCAGATGCCCATTTCAGCTCTTTACTACTTACATAATCTTGGCCAAGTTCCTTTTTTTGCTCTTCTTTCCAGTTTAGTTCTTTAAGCCAATTTCAAGGTTATTATTGTTTTTTTTTATTACAGTGAGATTAAAATCTCTCATATCTAATATTGCTTTTTTGCCCATCCTGAATTTCCTCAACAATTTTCATTTCATGTGTATCATTTCAAAATCTTGTGTAATGCATACAAAAAGACTCAAAAATAAGCAAATATAAATATTGTATTTATACAGAAGGTACCTACTTATATAGTCCATAATAAATCTTGATTGATTTATTCATTTTTGGGTGATGGTCCTGGGGTTGAACTCAGCTTCAAGTTGGCTAGGTAGGCGTTCTACCACTAAGCAGAGCTCTCAGCCCTATTTGCACCTTTTTTTTTTTTTTTTTTGGTAACTTGTGGGGCTTGAACTCAAGGCCTGGGCACTGAACTTTCTTGCTCAAGGCTAGTGCTCTACTACTTGAGCCACAGTGCCACTTTTAGTTTTCTGGTGGCCTTTCCTGCCAGGTCTGGCTTTGAATTGAGATCCTCAGATCTCAGCCTTCTGAGTAGCTAAGATTACAGGACTGAGACACCTGCTCCGGCTTTACACTCTTTATTTTGCACTGGTTATAGGACCTCACTTCCTGCTCTGGGGTTTTTCTTACACCTGTCCATCTTCCTCCTATCATAGCTCAGAGGACAGGTATGTACCACAGGCCCAGCTCTTTTCTGTTGAGAAGTATCTCAGAATTTTCTCTCCAGGCTAACCTGGACTTGTCACCCACTCAATCTCAGCCTTCTGCACAACTGGAATCACAGGTAAGCCACTCTACGCAGCTATTTGTTAAGATAGGTTTGGCCCAGCCTCAGACCTCAACTTAGCCTATCTCAACTTGCCAAGCAGCTAGGCTTATAGGCATAAGCCACATGTTTCCAGCTTTACATCTTGCTTTTTAAGTTTAACAGTATGTCTTGGAGAATTTTTTTATTTTGGGTCCGGTTGTGGGGCCTGAACTCTGGGCCTGGGTGCTGTCCCTCAGCTCTTCAGCTCAAGTCTAGCACTCTACCACTTGAGCCACAGCGCCACTTCCGGCTTTCTTCCTTTTTGCTTATGTGGTGCTGAGGAATCGAACCCAGGGCCTCAGGCATGCAAGGCAAGCGCTCTACCACTGAGCCACCTTCCCAGCCCTGTCTTGGAGAATTTTTTATGTTAGTATATAAAGAATATTTATATGCTTCTTTTAGAAAAATGATAGCCCATTGTATGAACATGTCATTGTTTATTGGTTTCCTACTGATAGACATTGGTGTTTGTTTCTAATAATTTGCTCTAACCTAGTGTGGATGCCCTGTACATGACATCATTTCACCTGAGGAAAACAGTCATTTCAGTACACACTTCCTAGTTATCCTCTAGAAAGGATGCAGCAATGTACTCTGCCACCAGAAGGTGTGCTAGTGCTTCTTTTCCATAACCTTATCAGCAGATTGTGCCATCTTCATGTGGGTCTAATAGGCACTGGAGTAGTATTCAGTGAGTGTAAGTTGTGTTTCTGTTATTATGAATGGACTTGAGTATTTTCTGAAATGTTTAAGAACCATGGGAACTCCCAAAGTTCTTAATCTCTTGGACACATGCCCTCATCTGTAAGAAAACAGAAGCAGTGGCTAATGTGTAGATTGGCATGAAGCCCTTAGAATGGATCTAATACAATGGTTAGCAACAAGTGGTAGCTACCATTTATTACTGGTATTATTAGACTAATTTCCCTTGGTGAATTTGGAATGACTCAAGATTGATGAAGTTAGGAAGTCTGGGTGGGAACCAATTGACAGCCGTCCACACATGGCCGTTCACACTCACTCCCAGGACCCTGTGGACATGTCTCAGTCTTTTGCTCAGTGATAGGAAACCCAATGACTCACTTGTCCATATTGGCTGGGATGACAGGTGCATAGTTCCAGATGACTTCCTCGGCAGCAATGAAGTAGTCCCACCTCCTAATGTGCCGCCTCTGGTCTCGTGTTAGTTTCTTTGGAGTCCTGGTTTTCTTTAGGCAGTCTTTAATATCAACATAAACTTGCATCCCAGCTGAGTTAGGATATAAAGGGAGTAGAACAATTTGAGAGAAGCTATTGTTGTTAATCAAAGTGCGTATTTCTGAAATCAATTTGTAGAAGATGTAAGTAGTAACACTAAAAGCAATAGTCAGGCAACTCTAGAATGTTTAGTGTAGGGATTTGGCAGAGGGGGCAAGAATAAACTAGGGTTGGGGGAAAGGGTTAAAATTTGGGAAATTTCCCTTTGATTCTTTTGGAGGACAAAGATTTCTTTTAATTTCCAGACTCTTAGGGCTAGGAGTATAACTGAGTGGTTAAGTATGTCCTTAGCACACACAGATGGCCCTGCTCCCAGCACCACAAAACAAAAGAAGACAAAAGAAGACAAATAAAAACAAAAAGTTCAAGAAAACACTATAATTTAGATCTTATTCAACTTTTTCTTATTTCTCTGTATAAAACGAAGACAATAATAGCATATGCTTAATGGAAAGGTCATTAAAAATTAAATAACAATCCATAATAGCACTCTCTTCAATGTTAGTTTTATTTTTAATATTATTAGGAACTCTATATTACACAGATATAGTAGCAATATCATTGCTCCAGATATAATTTTGATTGGTTAGTGTAAAAAGACAAAATGATCCATGAAATGTTTTATCCACGTGTTTACACACATTACTTTGGCAGCAGTATGTTTTCCTACATTAATATCATTTACTTTGATTTTAGTTTCTGTAAACACAAATGCTTCACTCAATAGTGCTAAAGGAAAAATGTGTACCACATAGGTGTTTAGCTCCTGTGGTATCACAGAGCCTTGGGGATTGATTTTCCTGCTTGAATTCACTGATGTTCTAAAGTCTACCCTACAGCTGTTAGGATATTCTTATGACAGATGCAGTACAAATTGAATTCCTTTCTGTGTCAGGCTTTATGCTCAGCTCATTGTAAAAAAAAAAAAATCATCTTGTGTTTAAGCTTTTGCATTCCCAGTAACTTGGTGCTCCTAAAAATGTGTAGATGTTTGCCTTATTTGATCTAACTTCTAGGTCTTTCCTTCAGCTACATGTGAAATACTTTCAAGAGAGAATACTTCCGTGTGTGCATTTGTTTCCTTCCTCTTTCTTCTTTTGAGGGAGTAGAGAACCTCTTCAGCTTTTGCATCACTTAAAAAAAACCACAACACCTCCATTTCCTTCCTTTCTAGCCAACGGTTATAATCTAAAGGCAAGGGTCTACATGGTGTTGTTAGGAATCTCGACAGGTGTATCTGGCGTGGGGCAAGGTGGTGCTCGTGCCTGGGAGGGTTTCTTGCCTTGGAAATGCGTTGGAATGAGAGAAGATATGATCCACTTCCCCTCCGGGCTCACAGTCATGTTTGCAGTCGTGGACGTGGCGCTGAGCAGGGTGATGGCTGAGACCTTGTGATGGTTCTGCTCCAGGACCTGGCCGTTGAAATGAATGGAGAACAGCTCTGGCCCCGAGCTCATTCCAATCAGATGCCAGCTGATGTGGTCATGGGCACAAACCGTTATATCTGAGGTGGAGGGCGCGGGAAGGAGAGAAATGATTACAAAATAGGCGTTCAGTTAAGTCTCCAATGATCACAAAGTCACTCACCAACTCTATCTGCGGTGCCTGCTCTGCAATGGGCGTTGTGTAAAGTCCTGAGGAAACATGCTCCACTCAGGGCTCCTGTCCCACAAAAGCGTGTGTCTGAATGACAGGCAACCCGTCGCTCACAACTCATGGCAGGAAGTGGCATTTTGAAGGCGATTATAGCTTCAATAGATGGGGGCCTTAGTGCAAAATCCTAGGGGTTGCTAAGTGACTATCTCAAGGAAGGAATTAAGCACGCAATTATCTCATGGAGGGAACTAAGTAGGTGAGCAACTAGCCTGGTTGCTATCCAGAATTGAGGTTTTCCTGGGACATAGGGCTTTTAGTATAAGAACTGGTAAAGCCTCAGAAAACGTGGTAGCTGATCACACCAGTCTGGTTTCAGTGGGAGGGTCTGGAGACCCCCACACACACTAAAAGAAATGATTCCAAGGAATGAATCCTCCTGCCTGGATAGAAGTCAAAGCTCTGCCTCAGGGGGAAAAGGTGAGAAGGGTCTGTGACAGTTTTTGATTGCTTTTTTATCTGCTTTGATTGTTCTAATGAAAAGATAAGAATTACTCTGTGTTGCTTGGTCTTTGTAAATTGCAGTGGACATGCCTCATTATGCTGGCCACTGAGAACTTTTCACGGATGAGTAGTAGGAACTGAGGGAAAAGTCTTTGTTTGCTTCCACAGTGACTGGGGAAATGCTCATTTGTTCTGTGGGAGATTTTTAATCCTGGCTTCTATCTGTGGCTTGGGTTTTAAATTTCAGACTCTGAATCACTAGACAGTTAACAAGGGAGTTGAGGATCAGTCTCTTACCAATAGAGGGGCTTTTCCTTTTTTGGAGATCATTGTGAGAAGTAAGTATGGCTGCCACTCTAGAGGCTGAGATCTGAGGATCATGACCAGAGCAGTCAGGAAAGTCCATGATACTCATCTCCAATTAATCACAGAAGTTAGGCTGTGTTTCAAGTGGTAGAGTGCTCACCTTGATTAAAAGAAGTTCTGGGACAGTGTCCAGGCCCAGAGTTCAAACTCCGGGGCCAGAAAAAAAAAAAAAAAAAGAAAAGCTAGATGGTAGCTAGAAGGTGTGCTTTAGTAAGAGCATTAATGTACCCCAAGGAAATGTTCATATTGAATCTAGCACTGAACACAGATACATAACATTTATCATATTTATTCGATGTATCCTGCTCCATAAGAGGGACTTTTATTGACAGTAAGCATGCTAGCAATGATAGTTCCCTTCCCTTCTTCCTTTACCCTCAGTTATTTCTTTTCAGCTATCAATTTATCATCTTTCTGCTCTGATGAAGAAGTCATTTTAATTTTTGCTCACATGGGTTCCTCTTTTGGCTATATACATTTACATAGACTACTGCCTGGAAACAGATAATTCACAGATGACACTACTGAGACTATTCACTGCTCAGGGTTAGATAAAGATGAAGAAATGAATGAGGTATGAATTCATATCTCCCAAGGCAAGGTTAATCAAGTCTCAAGTTGGTAAGTCCTGACTTTAGATCTTAGATCTAATACCCAGAGTCATATAAGTGTATTTTAAATAGTCCAAATGGCAGATAAAGTCAAATAAAATAGAAAATAAGTTAAAAAATAGTACCTAGACCTTACCTCTTGGTGATTTTTGTTTTTCAGTTCACGAAGCCATTTATGATATTCAGACATATAGAAGGACCTCTTACCTGTGTAGTATTTCATGATACAGGAAATAAGGTCATTGTTTCCCAGGCTAGTTACCATATACCCTGGATCTTTAGTTCTAAGTCAGTTTTGCCAGACGGAAGAAGCATACGTGGTCTAGGTGGGAGCTATGGTTTGGATATGGATAGCGGTTTATGTGCTAGAGGCTAACTGGATGGTACTTACATCATTGGAGGTACTGCCATTAGAAGGAATTAGTGTAGCTATTCAGGGTTCATGTTAGTTCTCATGAAAGGGAGTTGTTGTAAACCTGGGCCACCTCTGTAAAGGACCTCTCCTGCCTGTGACCATTCTCCTTTCTTCCGTGCCAGGTTTTGACACAGCCAGGGAGTCCCTCACCAGTGATAAACTGATGGCGCTGCGCAGCCGTGGGCTTTCAGCTTCTGGAAAGACCTAGCTTTAGGTATTTTGTTATTGTAGACAATGGATTAACAGGGGAATTTGGGGTGCTTTCCCTCTCTTCTCAGAAGAGCCTTATATAGATGGCAAAACACTATAAGCACTGAATAATACTCACCTAGTGATTTTTGAAAAATATTAATAGTATATTTGAATGATCTTCATTGCAAGTGCTTTTATTTCATCCCTGATGATCATTTCTGCTAGGGAGTGGCCTTTAACTTCCAGGCAGCAGGGAGCACCGAGCTCACTGATACCTTTGAGGTCTTCTAGGGGGTAGAAGCCAAGGTGAAACTTCCCCAGATACTGACATCTAAGAAGGATACGCACTCTTTCCCTTAGCTAGCTTTCAATTTATCTGTTGCCCTTCCTGGTTAAAAGAAAAGGTGACAAAATCTTGAGAATCAGTGCCTTGGACTGCATTACTTTCTGATTAGGAGTTGAAAATCAACAAGAACAGCCAACTTCCCTGTGTCTTGAGGAAAACAAGGGAGCCGATGTATCCGTGAGTCATGGCTCACGTGTTACCTGGCATTGTCCCGTTCACATAGCCATTGATGGTGTACATTAGGGATGATGACTGGCTCCAGCTTTTGCTTTCATCAAAGACAGCAAACAGCAGCACATACTGCTTGTCAAACATCTTCTGAGTCCCATCCTCAGTCAGGGTACCTGGAAAGAAGATCTGTGTTTTCAAAAGCACCTCAAATTATAGACTGTCATTAACTTTGCTTGGTAAGCAAAGAATTGAGGGCAAGAGACAAATCAGAAGTTTATCATGTAATAACATCTGTCGTGCCATAATGCATACTTTGGCACCATATAGACTTGGGAAACAGGTTTATGTTGAGTCTCTGTACCAGCATCCAATTCTTCCGGTCTTGCTAGGCTAATACATACGTATTCTGTATGTATATACATACACATGCATGTATAAAATGGTAATATGTATACATATTATACATAATATGTTCAGGTGACAACAGCGTACACTGCAAGCTTAATGCAATTTTCTCATTTGTACATGAAGTAGAGCACTACAGAATTGGCTTTGATCGGGATTACTCCGTTCTCATAAGGAAAAAAAATGCTGCCAATGGTAAAAATAGAAGAGCCTTTTACAAGTGTAAAGTTTTCCAGTCCCATCACAGTAACTTCTAACTAACTAGGAAAATGAAAAATATACTTTTGTGATGAAGAAATTAATTGGAGAACGTATGTGGGTATGATCTGTGCATATGGGTAAACAGTGAGTACATCACATTATTTTTTATATCAGTTCATTTGGTTCTTGTTTTAATGGAAGATGAGTTGAATTCAACTTGGATTAAAAGGAAATCTAAGACTCGATCCTCAGATACATCGTTAGTACTTCCCATCTAAAGTAGTCAGCTTGATTCCAAGAAAGGAAGCTGGAGTTTCCTTTTGTTCACAAACCCAATTACCAACCCAAAGGTCCACAATGTTAGATATATTAGCCAAAGGCCTCTCAGGAGTCCCTTGACAGAGTATAGAAGGTACCCGCCCTCCTAAAGACACTGTCCCTGAGGTTAGTGATACAGAGCATGGAAACATGCCATCGGAGTACACTCTCAAACAGCATCTTACTCAAAGAGAAGCGCCCATCACCGAGGTGAGGGAAAAATTAGAAGAAAGAGGGAGTCCCCGCTTTACAAAATGCCAAGGGTTTTTCCTCTTTGTAAAACAATGGCTGCGTAGGCAGGCACCACGGTGCTTCCCGCTTTGAGGTAGAGCTCCCTCCCACCTCAACATCTGCGTGGTTTCTGAATCTTTTTTAAATCATTGTTGCTGCTGCTGCTCTTACCTTTCTTACATATGAGCAGAGGTCCGATCAGCCCTGAGTTGAAGTCCCGCGTCAGGTCTCCGTAGGAGTAGTAGATGTGTGTCAGGCAGGGAGGGTCGTCCTTGGTGGGCCCGCTGTCCTCGCTGATGACCCACTGATAGATATACTCGTGGCCCGGGGCCACCGCATCATCCATCCTCTCCTCAGGGAACGTGTGGTCAGGGTAAGAAGCACCTGAAGAAACAGTAGCCATGAAGAGGACACATGGAGAACACATGCCTTATCATTTGGGAAGATTCGCATGCATCCAGTTTTCTGCCCACATACTGATAAAGGCTTTGACACCAGGGCGATCTGAGGAATAACTGTTACCAGTTAACTACTTAATCATTAGCAATTGTTTAAATATAATCAGACTGCAGTCGCATTTCATCAGCGAATCAACTTTAGAATATAAGCATTATATTTTTCCCCTATGGCCTCTGAGAAGGCACTTTATACCTATATCATCATTATTTGTAGTTAAATATTTCATAGGTTGTGTAAGTGACTTTTCCTCCTGAAGTATAACTATTTGCATTCTGCTTACTTTGGTTGCTAAAGTGTGAGGCTCAAGGTAAGATTCTGATTGCATTCTTCCTAGAATCTCTGATGCCTTCTCAGAACATGGAATAGAACAGGGTATGCGTGGTGAGGACCATGGAGCATGTGCACAGAGGTAATGCTTGCACATGTTAACTGGCATCCTATTTAGGATTCTAGGAGCTAAGACCAAGATCATCAAATCATTGCTCATGAATGGATTTTGTTAGTCTTTATTAGTATTAAAGTGGACTAGATGCCAACTTTGAAATCTGGAGATATACAAAAGTGGGATGTTGAAGTTTGGGAAGAAAGAATTCAAGAGAAAGGAAGGAAGGAAGGAAGGAAGGAAGGAAGGAAGGAAGGAAGGAAGGAAGGAAGGAAGGAAGGAAGGAGGAAGGAAGGAAGGAAGGAAGGAAGGAAGGAAGGAAGGAAGGAAGGAAGGAAGGAAGGGAAGGAGGGAGGGAGGGAGGAAGGGAGATAGGAAGAGCACTTGCTTGCTTTCTCGCTAGCTGGGGGTGGGTTTCTTTCTAGGTAGCTAGGAGTTTGGCTTAAAATGGTAAAGTACCTGTCTAGAAACTTGAGACCCTAAGTTCAAACTTCAGTGCCCCCCAATTGTTTTAAATTTAAAAAAAACTAAAGATTTGTCATTGTAAATGCAAACTCTTGCATAAAACTGTGTTGGACTGGAGTCTTCTGTGTGCTTGCTTTCTGATGAACTGTTGATGCTATTTTCATCAATTATCCACCTGCTGCTATAGATATCCAAGTCTTCAACCCTTTTGTTAAGTTTAAAGCTTAACATTAAATGTTTTTGTGTCTTTCTTCTTTTAAAAAAAAAAAAGACAGTTTGATACTGACAACCAGCATTTACTACCACTCCAATGAATACAAGATTTGAGTGTTAAAATTATTAGGAGCTGACAGCGCCCAGGCCTAGAGTTCAGCCCCTACGACCGATGCCCCCCCCCCAAAAAAAAAAATCGGAGCTGAGAAGTGACAAGAGCTTAAACAACTTCCCATGACTTATAACATAATTTCAGTATTTTTTCTAAAGTATATGAGAAGACTCTCTTCAGATAAACAGGGAGCTTTATCTCTGGAAAGTTACAAAAGAGCTTTGGAACAAAGCAGACACAGGACCGATAAGGGTCACCCTCTGGGGTCAAGCCTTGTGAATTAACCGGAAGCGCTGCCTCCTCCCTGAGCTTCACCGTTTGAAATGAGCTTGCTGGCCCCTAACCAGGGCTTCCTGCTTTCTGGCCTCATGGGGTTAAAATGAATGTTTTTGGACACCAGGCATCCACTATTATAGCTATGAAAACATTGCAGGGATTCCGACAGAAGAAAACAACATTCTTTCCTTTGCTTTCACGAATTTTCCAAAGTATAAGATGGGACATTATTTTCAGAGCAAACCATAACTTTTTAACTTTCTTCATTTATTTCTCTGGATAAATATATGCTCATTTTTTTAGACGTCAGATTCACTATCAGCTTTGTGAGATCACTCAATTAATGCAGACAGGCTGTGAGGAAAAGCATGGGAACTTTGTGTCTGAGTTGACATGTTTTGTTTTTGCCACCTGTCAAGTGTGTGAACTGGGGAAAGTTTCTTAGTGGCCTTTTTATCTTCTGTTTATTTCTGTTCGTTTTAGCTTCAATTATTCAGATTATAATCCTAAGTATATAATATAATCATATAGTCCTTCTTCTAGAGATGATATCATTGTTGATGGGTTGGGAGAAATGGAAAATACATGTGTATAACATACCTGGCACTTAATAAGTGCTGTGGTATCTATAATAATATATGGTGGTATTTTAGTCAAGTATTTCTTTTTGCTGATACTTTATAGTGTATATAGCTTTAACCTTTGTGTTCGAGATGTACTGAAAATGCTCTTGAGTTCTCTTAACATGTGAGAAAGATTGAAGTTAGTGATGCCTTAGTTCAGGCTAATACAGCCAAGTATTATAGACTGGCATTTCTCTGTATCCTAAATGGTGAGACATTTCTAGAGCTGGAAGCTTAGGATCAGGTTCCAGCATGGGTAAGTTCTGGAAGGGGAGTTCTCATTCTATTTCACAGGGAAGAAAGAGGATGAAAGAATAATTCTTGGGGTCTCCTTTATTAGGAGACTGACCTATCCTGAAGGGTATACCCTCCAGGACAAAGACCCCACCCCCTCATATCATCTCATCAAAGAGTAGGATTTGACATATAAATTTTAGGGAGATTCAAACATCTAGTCTCTTGTAGTAGTGACATATCTACTCTGAAGGTAAAAACCGGTAATAAGATAGCCTACTTGTTCACAACCACCCACAAATTAGCACATTTCCAAGCAAAGAGAAAATAGTTTAGTCTTTATTATTAGTAATTCCTTAATCCTTTAGTTTAGTTCCACAGTCACCACCATCATAATCATTACTGATATGTCAAAGGCACACGTACCAGGTACAAAGTAAATAAGACACATAATGAGTCTGTGAGGGGAACTCGTAGTTAACAATAGATGCATATGTGATATATTTCACCTCTACATCTTACTCAGTCCAGAGGCCACAATCGGGACACCCTTGATTGTCTGGGCAGAGAACCAAACAATATAAACAACTGAGAATTACCCAACGTCCCCAGTGTGACTGATTTTTTCTAATGATTTAAAATGTGTGAATGTCAGTGGTTTATATAGAGGTTTCTTTGAAAATATAGTGAGTTTAAACAATGTTGTATATCTAGCTGTTCCAGTTGCCCACACCTCTAATCCTAGCTACCTAGAAAGCTGAGATCTGAGGCTTAAGGTTCAAAGCCCAGTCAGACAAATCCAAGATAGATTTATCTACCCAGCAAAAAGTGGAATTGGAGGTGGTTTCCAGTGCAAAAAACAGCATAAGCAAAAAGGCCAGTGGGCTGGGAATGTGGCTTCATTGTAGAGTGCTTGTCTAACATGCATGAAGCCTTGGGTTCCATTCCTCAGTACCACATAAACAGAAAAAGGCAAAAGTGGTGCTGTGGGTCAAGTGGTAGAGAGCTAGACTTAACAAGCTCAGTGCCCAGTCCCTGAGTTCAAGTCCCAGGACTGGCAGAAAGAGAAAAGAAAAGAAGAGAAAAGAAAAGAGCCATTTAAGGTTATAAAACCTTGAGTTTAAACCCCAATACCAGCACACACACACACACACACACACACACACACACACACACACACACACACACACACACACACACACACACTGTGTGTGTGTGTACATAACATGATGTTCTGATATACATATAAATATTGAAAAGGTTACTATAGCCATGAATATCCATATAATTGGCCAAAGTAAATCACTCAGAATTAACATATTAGTTAAATGTAAGAAAGTTTTCAAATATTTGAATGGATGATGTTTATTAAGTTTAAAAGGTGAATATTAAAGCATCTTGAAGTGGATTTGTACCTGGGGATATATTCTTTATGTATACAAGTAAGAATTACTATTGATACAGTGACAGGATAATTTTTGGGGGGGGGGGGTCCGGTCATGGGGTCTGAACTCTGGGCCTGGGTGCTGTCCCTCAGCTCTTCAGCTCAAGGCTAGTGCTCTACCACTTGAGCCATAGCACCAGTTCCGGCTTTTTTCTTTTTGCTTATGTGGTGTTGAGGAATCAAACCCAGGGCCTCATGCATGCAAGGCAAGTGCTCTACCACTGAGCTACCTTCCCAGCCCAGTGAGAGGATAATTTTATCACGGCTTTTATGCTTTTCACTTCAAATAATTTTATCTTCCAAATGTAACAGACAGGTTATATTTTCAATTTTTCAGCCCACTAATGTAAGATATGAAATATAAACAGCTATTTAGTGCAATCATTTGTGTCAATGCAGTTTTGGTGAATCTGGTGTTTTGGCTAAGATAAAGAGTAGAACTCTAAACTAAAAAGAGGAGAAGTGCCCAGGAAAGAATATTGTACTATAGCACAGAAAGTCCTTGTTCAGTCTAGAATAAGTTCTTTACACAAAAGGAGTCCTTTATTTTAATATTGCTCAATTCTGTTTACTTCCAGCTCAGCCCATAGCTTTCTAATCTGTTTGTTCTTGTCATGATGTCCTAAGTATTTGCCAAGAGGCTGTCAGTACTTTTTAAATGTAAAATGATGCAGTTCCATGAAAAGAGCCTTTCTGCTCACTCGTTAGGGTGTTCATTCAGCCCTCCCCTGATACTTATTTATGTGATCAACTCTTTCCTCCCCATTGAAACGACTTAGGCAAGAATGCTTCAGTGCAGAGGTTCAGAATGTTCTTTAGAGACTATAATTCAAGGCAGTGGGCAAATGAACATGCTGGTGGTTCTTAAAGTCTTTGATTTTTATTACACAGGGCTCACGCGTCTCTTTTGAAGAAAAATTTACATTCTTGTGGTTTATAAGAATTTTTATACTAAGATTACCATTTCTTATAGGTATTTATTATATATTCAAGGAAGTGTCAATAGAAGCCCAAAATATATAGTAAAAAGGAAAAGAAACCAAAAGAAAAGAAACACAGTCACTTACATTATGTCAATCACTGAAATATTAAAGAAAAATCTAGAAGATTCTTTTTTATAGAGAGTATTTTATAAGACTTAAATGCAAGGAATGGCCTCTAGTGGGGTTTTAAAATCCAGACAACTGGCTTATTAGCAGATGGCTAAATATTATAGAACTAAATTTGTGGTTCAATACTCATGATACAGATCACATTGTTATAATACAAGAATATAAATCAAAGAATAAGATGGCAATTTAAGACAATGAAACAAGCTTTCTAAAGGTAATGACCAAAACAAACTTGAAAATTTTACTGAACAAAGTTTGCTCAAGGGTATGACTTTTCTGTGAATGCTACTTATATATAAACTTCCTAAAATTTAGCTGGCCATTGAGACCTTTTGGGTGATAGAAAAAATTTGCAATGATTAGGCATAGTTACAGATACTCTATTTCCTGACGTTAAAGCATGTTCCTATTAAATACATTTCTAAATGAATTTTAAGTACTTTTGCAAGTCAAAATTTACCTATTTCATCAGAATCAGTAACCCACCTGTTTGCTTTCTAGTACTGTGGTTCTCAAACCTATCATAATTAACTCTCTATACTTAGCTTGGGATCTAATTAATTTATGCCACAAAAATAGCTTAAACTGTGGAGGGAGACTATTGGTGAGGAGATGTGTATTACACTTGGAAAAGGAGATGCATGTGTATGGGCATGTGCGTGTGCGTGTGTGCGCGTGTGTGTGTGTGTGTGTGTGTGCTGGTCCTAGGGCTTGAACTCAGGCCTGTGCACTGTCCCTGACCTTTGTGCTCATGGCTAGCACTCTTGCCAGTTGAGCCACATCTCTACTTTTGTTTTTTTGGTGGTTAATTGAAGATAGAAACCTCACTGCTTTTTCTGCCCTGGCTGGCTTCAAACCATGATCCTCAGATCTCAGCTTCCTGGGTATCTAAGATTATATAGACCTGAACCACCAGTGCCCTGCTGGAAAAGGAGGAATTTTTTAAAGGAACAATATATAATAAAATGAATAGAAAACTAGTCATTTTCTGAAATGTAGACTAGATTTCCAGGATAAAATTTTACTTTCCTTATATGTGAGACCCAAAGCACTACAATGCACCATTAAGAAATCACAAATGAAAAAAGAAAAAGAAAAAAATGGAGGCGGGGGGGGGGGGGGCATGGTTCAAATGGTAGGAGAAAAAAACCCTCATATGAACGCCAAAAGAAGAAAAAGATGTGACAAATTGAAGACGTAGCTGAATCTTAAGCTTTTTTTTTTTTTTTAAGATTGCCAACATAGGGCTGAGTAAACATTCCGGGAAGAGGAATGATGTGGCAAGGTTCTTTCCCTGTGCAAACAGCCTAGCAAGGGCGCAAAGTCCACCACGGTCCCCTCCTCCCATATTTGAAGTGGATCCTGCAAGGGACACTGACATTGGGAGATGTTCCCTTCCTGCTTGCATTGCAGAGCGATTTGCTAATGCAGTTGCCTGGAAACCTCCTGAGCAAGCTAAGCGGCTGCTCATCCTGTCACCGTGTGACATGTGTGACGTTAGGAATGTAGAAGACACACCTGAGGTCTTGCCAGATTAAATACTGAAGATAGATGACAGTCCAGTTAATTTCCCCACAGGGGGGTGTGTGTGTGTGTGTGTGTGTGTGTGTGTGTGTGTGTGTGTGTGTGTGTGTGTGTGTGTGTGTGTGTGTGTGTGTGTGTGTGTGTGTGTGTGTGTGTGTGTGTGTGTGTGTGTGTGTGTGTGTGTGTGTGTGTGTGTGTGTGTGTGTGTGTGTGTGACTCATCGTTTCATACCTGCTAGATAGGTGCTCTACCACTGGAGTCACACCCCCAGTGCTTTTTTGTTTTGTTGTTGTTGTTGTTTTTTGGTTGGTCATGGGGGCTGAACTCTGGGCCTGGGCGCTGTCCCTCAGCTCTTCAGCTCAAGGCTAGTACCCTACCACTTGAACCACAGCGCCACTTCCAACTTTTTTCTTCTTATGTGGTGCTGAGGAATCAAACCCAGGGCCTCATACATGCAAGGCAAGCACTCTACCACTGAGCCAACTTCCAGCCCATGCCTTAATTGTTTTTCAGGCAGAGTTTCATATTTTTGCCCAAGGCTGCCCTCAGGCTCCAAGATCCTGTCACCTATAGTCTTTTCTATAAGTGGGAGCAGAGGCATATACCACCGTGCCCAGCATAGACAATAATTTATATAGGAAATAATACGTGTGAGAATGACTTTCTGACTCACAAATTATCTGGTAAATGTTAAATTATTTGAACACATTTTGATAGAAGAATCTTCTTCACTGTATAAGCTAAAATTTATTGGATGCTTATTATATGCTAGGCATTTTTCTGAGGTTTCATGATAATAAACCTGTATGAGAGATCTGTATGATAAACCTGTATGAGAGATCTGTATGATTACTCTTCTAGTTTCAAAGGTGAGAGAATCAAGACACAGAGAGGTAGAATAACTTCCCAAAAGTGATAAAGCTAAGGGTCAAGATAAGATTTCCACTGGATAGTCTAGTCTATAAGACTACACTATAAACTAGTTTGCTACTGCTTCAAATATATGATGGTTGGAATATATGGGAGAAGGGGAGGTCATCTGTGAAACATGAGAAGTCTGACTTGGTTTTAAGGTGTTCTTATTCTAACAATTACAAAATTGCACTATAGACTATTACAACAACTGCCCTTATTTCAACAACTGGTACAATTATTTTTTATAGCAGTCCTTGACAGAACTTAACTCTGAATACTGTAATCAGAACAGCAGGAATAATCAGAACAATGTAAACAAAGGCTCTTACTATCCCATGGCTGATACAGTCACCTGCATTAATTACCATTATCTTCATGGTCATTGCTATCATTATCATCATGCAGTCTCTGTTGTTTATGGGAGGCTTATCAAGTCATAGGAAGCATGAGATCACCTGAATGATCTCATTTAATCCTCAAACCTATCTTGAGGAGTGAGTATAGCCACTTGCATTTTATAAAGAGAACTAAGATTAAGAGATGTTAAAGTCACAGATTCAGGGGCTGGGAAGGTGGCTCAGTGGTAGAGAGCTTGCCTTGCATGCATGAGGCCCTGGGTTCAATTCCTCAGCACCACATAAGCAGAAAAAAAGCTGGAAGTGGCGCTGTGACTCAAGTAGTAGAGCGCTAGCCTTGAGCTGAAGAGCTGAGGGACAGCACCCAGGCCCAGAGTTCAGGCCCCACAACGGACTGAAAAAAAAAGTCATAGATTCAGAAGCTATAATGCTAGAATTTGAACCTAAGTTTTTCTTTAAAGCTAAGTCTTTCTTTAAAGCTATGTTCTTAACTACCGCACTATGCCCAAAATTCCAAAACTATGTCTAGTACCATCACCATCAAATGCCACTTACTGACTGTCATTACTGTGCCAAACCAACCCTGTCAGGCTAGTCAAATATCACCGTGTCAATGACTTAAGGGCTCAATTCAGCTAGCTGCCAGCTGCTGTAAACAAAGTTTTATTGGAACATAACCTTATGCATTCATTTACTTATTCACCCTGGCTGCTTTTATGCTAATAGACAGAGTTAAGTAGTTACCATGAGATGCTGTTGTCTGCTAAGCAATTTACTGGTAGCCTTTTTTTTTTTTTTGCCGGTCTTGGGGTTTGAACTCTGGGCCTGGGCACTGTCCCTCAGCTCTTCAGCTTAAGGCAAGCACACTACCACTTGAGCTACAGCGTCACTTCCAGTTTTCTGGTGGTTTATTGGAGATAGGAGTCTCAGGGTCTTTCCTGTCCGGGCTGGCTTTGATCTCAGCCTCCTGAGTAGCTAGGATTACAGATGTGAGCCACTGGCGCCCAGCTATGGTAGCCTTTTTTTAACAGAAACCTTCGCTGACCCTTGCCTTAAACCTTCTTACAATATAGTATTATTATTCCTAACTTAAAGGTGAACATATTAGACTTTAGAGAGATCAGGTAATTTGCCACTCAAATATTAAGATACATGAAATGTAACAAAACCTGAAATCTAGATGATTCCAAATGCCCTTTTTCATGTCTGATACTTACAAAGGCAATGATATGCATAAGAACAATGGGTAGAAAGGAGAGTTCTCTGACAACAGGAGGCCAGCAGTTATCAGTCTGTGACAATGGAATCCAAGAGTTGTATATTTTCTCTTGCTGGAGGGGCAACACATCCCTCTTACCTTCTGAGAGTTTACTGTATCTAATTCCTTGAGGGTGGATGCTTACAGGCTTGTCAGCCTTGTTTTTGAAGTGAACTTTCAAGGTATCTCCAACTTCAGCATATAAAGTAGGCCCAAGAAGTCCTATGGAACAAAAATTTTAAGTCAGCAGTGTTTAGGATCATCAAAGACAGGGCTGTTAAGAAATAAGAGTATTCAAGAAACCCCTAAAGTGATTGCTGTCATTCTTCCTGATCCTAAAGGTGACCTGCTTCTCTGAAGTCTGAAGTCTAGAAGACTTTGCCAACTCTAGCTGCATTATGGTAATCCTATTTTTAAAAAATGGGAGGATAAAATCTTTGGCCTAAACTCAAAGCAATTCAAGAGTAAAAGAAATAGTTCTAACCAAAAACAACCCACCATAATAACTGTATTTTCTTAAAAAAAAAAAAAAAGACTATTATCCATATTGTCAAAAGAAGAGATCATTTTCAATTATGCAGGAGATGTGAGGGACTGGTTACCTTACATTTTACCAAAGTGGGAACCTCAGAGACCTCAATGAAGTAAAAGAGCAAATCACATAGATCTCTAGTCCCGGGGAAAGTTCAAAATCCCTTAACTAGAAGTGAGCTTAATGAATCTAAAGAAAATAACAAGCAGGAAGAAGGAGACAAGAGAGAGATGTGAAGGGCGAGGTTACCCAGTCTCTGTGAAAGACTTTGGATTTTCTTCCAAAAACAGCGGCAAATTGCTGGATCTTTGTGCAAATGAGGTATGGTTTGACATGTGTACTCCTCTGAGGAAAGAAGTGTTCATCTGTGTATAGTCTGTGTAGTGACTATAGACTGTGTATAGTCTGCGTAGTAACTATAGACTGTGTATAGTCTGTGTAGTGACTATAGACTGTGTATAGTCTGCATAGTGACTATAGACTGTGTATAGTCTGCGTAGTGTCTATAGACTGTGTATAGTCTGTGTAGTGACTATAGACTGTGTATAGTCTGTGTAGTGACTATAGACTGTGTATAGTCTCTGTAGGGTCTATAGACTGTGTATAGTCTCTGTAGGGTCTATAGACTGTGTGTAGTCTGTGTAGTGGCTATAGACTGTGTGTAGTCTCTGTAGTGACTATAGACTGTGTATAGTCTGCGTAGTGACTATAGACTGTGTATAGTCTGCGTAGTCACTATAGACTGTGTATAGTCTGTGTAGTGACTATAGACTGTGTATAGTCTGCGTAGTGACTATAGACTGTGTATAGTCTGCGTAGTGACTATAGACTGTGTATAGTCTGCGTAGTGACTATAGACTGTGTATAGTCTGCGTAGTGACTATAGACTGTGTATAGTCTGCGTAGTGACTATAGACTGTGTATAGTCTGCGTAGTGACTATAGACTGTGTATAGTCTGCGTAGTGACTATAGACTGTGTATAGTCTGCGTAGTGACTATAGACTGTGTATAGTCTGCGTAATGTCTATAGACTGTATAGTCTGTGTAGTGACTATAGACTGTGTATAGTCTGTGTAGTGACTATAGACTGTGTGTAGTCTCTGTAGTGTCTATAGACTGTGTGTAGTCTGTGTAGTGGCTATAGACTGTGTGTAGTCTCTGTAGTGACTATAGACTGTGTATAGTCTGTGTAGTGACTATAGACTGTGTATAGTCTGCGTAGTCACTATAGACTGTGTGTAGTCTGTGTAGTGACTATAGACTGTGTATAGTCTGCGTAGTGACTATAGACTGTGTATAGTCTGCGTAGTGACTATAGACTGTGTATAGTCTGCGTAGTGACTATAGACTGTGTATAGTCTGCGTAGTGACTATAGACTGTGTATAGTCTGCGTAGTGACTATAGACTGTGTATAGTCTGCGTAGTGACTATAGACTGTGTATAGTCTGCGTAGTGACTATAGACTGTGTATAGTCTGCGTAGTGACTATAGACTGTGTATAGTCTGCGTAGTGACTATAGACTGTGTATAGTCTGCGTAGTGACTATAGACTGTGTATAGTCTGCGTAGTGACTATAGACTGTGTATAGTCTGCGTAGTGACTATAGACTGTGTATAGTCTGCGTAGTGACTATAGACTGTGTATAGTCTGCGTAGTGACTATAGACTGTGTATAGTCTGCGTAATGTCTATAGACTGTGTATAGTCTGTGTAGTCACTATAGACTGTGTATAGTCTGTGTAGTGACTATAGACTGTGTATAGTCTCTGTAGTGTCTATAGACTGTGTGTAGTCTGTGTAGTGGCTATAGACTGTGTGTAGTCTCTGTAGTGACTATAGACTGTGTATAGTCTGTGTAGTGACTATAGACTGTGTATAGTCTGCGTAGTCACTATAGACTGTGTATAGTCTGTGTAATGACTATAGACTGTGTATAGTCTGTGTAGTGACTATAGACTGTGTATAGTCTGTGTAGTGACTATAGACTGTGTATAGTCTGTGTAGTGACTATAGACTGTGTATAGTCTGTGTAGTGACTATAGACTGTGTATAGTCTGTGTAGTGACTATAGACTGTGTATAGTCTGTGTAATGTCTATAGACTGTGTATAGTCTGTGTAGTGACTATAGACTGTGTATAGTCTGCGTAGTGACTATAGACTGTGTATAGTCTCTGTAGTGTCTATAGACTGTGTGTAGTCTGTGTAGTGGCTATAGACTGTGTGTAGTCTCTGTAGTGACTATAGACTGTGTATAGTCTGTGTAGTGACTATAGACTGTGTATAGTCTGTGTAGTGACTATAGACTGTGTATAGTCTGTGTAGTGACTATAGACTGTGTATAGTCTGTGTAGAGGCTATAGACTGTGTATAGTCTGTGTAGTGACTATAGACTGTGTATAGTCTCTGTAGTGACTATAGACTGTGTGTAGTCTCTGTAGTGGCTATAGACTGTGTATAGTCTGTGTAGTGACTATAGACTGTGTATAGTCTGTGTAGTGACTATAGACTGTGTATAGTCTGTGTAGTGACTATAGACTGTGTGTAGTCTGTGTAGTGACTATAGACTGTGTATAGTCTTTGTAGTGAACTGAGTAAAAGCAGAGATCTGATAGCGTAGGACTGAGATGGTGATTTATTGGGTCAGCATGTGTAGCTGTGAAAAGATGAGAGTGATAGGATTTCTGGACACATTTGAAAGTAAAGCCAACAGGAACTCGTGATGAATCACACAGGGCACCTGAAAGAGGAAAGCTAAGGATGACCTCAAGATATCTGATTTGAGAAGCTGGTAAAAAAAATCAGTTACATGACAGGGAACAAGCCGGGAGCAGGCTAAGTAAGCAGATATCCGGAGAAAGATTCTTCTTGCTACGTGCCAAACACTGTGCTGGACTACAAAGAGTTCCTCTGCCAGGAGCTCTCAAAGCTAGTCTGTACATAGACATACACTGCAGGAGCTCCCGGGGCAATATTGAACAGAAGCTAAGGGAGCAGACGGGATACAGAAACAAATCTGTCAGGGGAGTTAACTGAAAAGTTTATATCTGAGTCCAGGTTTTGAAGAATCACACACTAGAAATCCTCAAAATGTAGTCCGTGAGGTCTCCATTTCAGAATAACTTAAAAGAAAGTTTCCTGGTTACCACGACATCCCCAGATCTGAGATGGACCTCATGAATCTGTACTTCAATGCTTGCTCACTCCCATGTGATTCTGCGTCCATGAATGCTTGGAGATCTATCACCAAAGCCCCACCTCAGACAAATGACAGGGATCAGCTGCTCTGACTTCCAAGCTATCTATGAATCCTCGTGAGATTTGCTTCAGCGTTAGGATTCGTAGGAGCTCAGGGGGGAAGTTACCATGGTTATGGAGTTCCACCATTAATTGTTTGCAGTGGTGATAATTCGGACAGGACTTCCACCTGAGCACTATAAAACCTTAAGTTAATTCTCAAAATAATTTTAAGATAGATATTAAGAGCCTCCTATTACAGCTGAGAAAGCTGAGCTTCAGAAAATTTAAATATCTTGTCCAGGCTCACAAAAATAATAAGAGGGAAAAGTCATAATTTAAACTTATATCTTTATATCTGTGTGACTCTTAGGGAACTTTAAGCCATTTCATTATATCACACCCTTCACTTTGTATTCATTCATTTAAAAAAATATATTGATTGCCAGACTCTGGTGGCTCATGCTTATAATCCTAGCTACTCAGGAGGCTAAGATCTGAGGAACATGATTTGAAGCCATCCCGGTCAGGAAAGTCCTTTAGTCTCCAATTATGCACCAGAAAAGCAGGAAGTGGAGCTGTGGCTCAAATGCTAGAGCACTAGCCTTGAGCAAAAAAGCTCAGGGACGGTGCTTTGAATTCGAGCTGGCACACAAAAAAATGACTGCTCACCATTGTCCTAGGTGTCATAATTTCAGTGGTAGATAAGCATAAAATAGATACACTCCCAAAATGTATCCAGTGGAGTTTATAGCTAGTAGGAAAGCCAGATTTTAACAAATGTTCATATAAATATTTAATTTAAAACTGTGGTGTTATGAAAGGGAAGTATAAGCTGCTGGGAAGAGAATTTGGTAGAGGGATCTAATTTAACTTTGGAGCCAGGAAGAGTGTGAGAGTAAGGAAAACATGCTCCTTAGGTAGTGATACTTTCCCTGAGATCAAAGGCACAGAGGCAAAGAGATGGAGAGTGAGATTAGTGTGTACAAAGACCCTGAGATTTCAGGAAACTCGGCCTGTTCAGATAATAGATAGATGGCCATAAAAGATCTTCATAGTAAGAAAAAGGGGGAAAGGCAAAGCTGAAGTCATAACTGCAGCCCAATACTTCAGGCCTTTTTAGAGTTTTGTCTTTAATAATAATCAGAGGCCACTGAAGTTTTCAGGAAGGTGTAGATTTTTATTTTCACATCTCTAGCTGGTTTCTCTAGGAGAAACCAGAGTGTATGGGAGAGAAGGCTGTTTGAGAGATGTTGGAAAGATGGAGGATATAGTGGTAGAGATGATGAGGAAAGAATATATTAGATATTTAGGAGGTATTTTCAGGACTTCCTAATGGTTTAGCTATGAAGTAGAAAGTGAGGAAGACCAAGTTGTTATGGACAGCCAGTGAGATTCTAGTTCTGGGTACCAGGTATGTCAAAGGGCTTTTCCCTGCAGCAGAAGATGATGTGTGAAGATTTCGTTTGGTGGATGTAGTAAACAAAGTAATGTCCCCTCCCCTCAGATAAGCCCATGTTTTAATACCTAGGATCCATGAATATACAGGACAGAATATGCAGATAGGACTCTTGCACGTGTGATCAAATTAAAGATCTTGAGGGATGGAGATTTTTCTGGGTTATCAGATAGGACCGGTGTAACCACAAGAGACCCGTAAGAGAGATGTAAGAGAAATTTAGAAAGAGATTGGATGATGGCTTTGTGATGGAAGGGGCTTTGAGCCAATGAATATAGACAGCTTCTAGGAAACAAAAAGGGCAAGGAAACACTTTTCCTCTTCAACCTCCAGAAGTAACACAGCTTTGCCAACACCTTGATTTCAACCCAGCAAAACTCTTTTTAAACTTGCAACCTGTAGAACTATAACAATAATGGGATAAACAAGTGTGTGTTGTTTTAAGGCGTTACATTTTTGGGAATTGGCTATAGCAGCAAGACTAACCATAATCTCAAGAGAAGAAGCCCTGTTTCTTACACCTACCCTCCTAGCTACCATTATGTTATTATTTTTTTCTTAACTAAACTCCTTGTCCTAGTGTTTCATACATTCTTGTGCCTAAAGCCTCTTGTTTGTTCATTTTGATGTTAGCTCTGCACAGGACCATGGAGGCCACACCATTCCTCATGTTAGAGGTGGCTAAGAAAACCTGGGAGGTGTGTATGGGGCCAAGATGGCTTGCCCATGGTCAATCTATATGACTCAGTGGAACAACACAGGTCTTTAAATCCTCGAGACAAACCTTTCTCCATTACCTCCCACGAAGCACGTTCAAACCCTCATCTTCCCAGAATAATCCAGATGTTTGGAGCCCTGACCCTATCTGATGATACTGCCCAATCTTGAGTCTAGATGCTGCTTTCTATCTTGGTTCTCATGGAAACTCTTGTGCCATTCCCGCCTGCCTGGGTCGCCCGGGAGCCAAGTACGCAGTGACAGTGCTGTCACATGGTATGCTGCATTTGTTGGCATGAGTCCTTGCTTGGTCGAGTTGTGAGTTGGCATCGTATGAGTGCGAAGGCAGATGCCCAGAATAAGCCTCGTAAATCATTAACCTAATGAGACTTCATGTTTCAATGGACATTGGCATGTTTATTCAGCCTCCATCCTGCTTCTTTAGAAACAAGGAAAGACGAAGTGCAAAATGTATACTATATTTCAATATATTATATATGTTGATATATGATATATTTTAAATTTTATAAATGCAAGTCAAATACTTTAGCATGTAGGCAAACACATGAGTGATATTTTTTTGAATTGCTCTTTTGCCTCTCCATTAACCATATTTCCTTAACCCTTTGCAGCCTTCTTCTTGGTGAAGAAGTGAAAATAAGTAGGTCATGGCCCAGACCCAATAAAAGGCAAGACCTATCTCAAAAATAACCAAACTGAAGAGCACCTGCCTAGCAAGCATGAAGGCTTAAGCTCAAATCCTACTACCACCAAAACCAAGAAATCATTAGACTTCTTAAAGCACAAAACAGAATTCTTGAAAATGAGTCTGGTCCCTCCATCTATCCAGATGTCCATAAACCCTATTGGACACGCATCTTCAGAATTCTGCCTGGCAGCCCAGCTCCTACCTGCACACACAGTAACGTCTGGGCTCATGCTACTAAAGGGAGGTACCATGACTTGTTCAGGACCTCCGCTAGAATCATATGTAGCAGATGGCTGGAACAGCAAATAGGTCAAAGATACAAGTGACAAGGATTAGGCTGGGGAACAGGAGTTACCATGAAGTTAATGACAGTGGTTACATACAGCTTTTTTTGTTGTTGTTGCAATCAAATCTGAGGCTTTGCTTTCAGAGAAACTCTGCCTCCTTCTCTTAACTCCAACCAGGGATGAACAGGATCCTGTACTCTATTTCAGAGGAGTTCAAGAGAAGGCTGCACAGAAATGCATGTTAGAATTCCTTAGTCCTAAAACAAATACATCCCAGAGTCTACAGCCGCTGACAGAAAGGTAATGATTGAAGTGAAAAGGGCTTAAGCATAAATCGCAGGCTGTTTATATCAACTCTCAAGGTCTTTTTCTGATTAATAAGGTTAACTCAGGAATTCACCACAGAAGTTCATCCTCTGAAAGGGTTTCCCTCACAATACTTTCCTCTTCAAAAGCTACCAGTGCTTCCTTGTTGTTGCTTAAAAGGGTCCAGACTTGCATTGGGCCTTTCTGCCCCCGTGACACTGAGAACAATGTCTTCCCTAGCACAGGCATAACATTTGGTTGACTTGACTGAAGCCATAGGTAGCTTCAACTACCTACCCTAGGCCTAAGGAACATGCTTGCTAGATCATTCCCCACTTTGCCCACCTATGATTTAATCGAATCGTTCTTAATATTCTACTGTACATGCTAAGCTTGGAGTTTCAGCATTAAAATGAATAAACTCTGTGGTAGAGAGGAGAAGACTCTTCAACTTTCTGTCCACAACTACAAATGTAATTTCACGGACAACCTTACTGTCCTCCCCTGACCCACAATAAAAGTAGGAACTCTTTTTTTATCTACCACTAACTTAGCTCAAGCTTTGAGTGCCTTTGAATTCCAAGGTCCCTCACTCCCTTGCAGAACTACCCTGTTTCTCATCCCGGTTTTTCAAAAGAATTGTGCATAATTCTGACTGCTTCCGTTTCCCCATTTCCATTCTCTCTTTAACCCTTGCCACGTGATGGCCCTTAC
Organism: Dipodomys spectabilis; assembly: GCF_019054845.1. Classification (NCBI taxonomy): domain Eukaryota; kingdom Metazoa; phylum Chordata; class Mammalia; order Rodentia; family Heteromyidae; genus Dipodomys; species Dipodomys spectabilis. Next base: position 26,042,701 of record NW_024870696.1, read on the forward strand.
TACTCCCTGACCAAAGGCAGCGAAGCGTTTTTGGTCCCCCTGTGAATCGTTCTTGGTGACCCTTGATTCCAGGACACCGCATTCCCTTGCTTCCCCTGTTCTTTCTGGGCAAACTTTCTCAAGCTCCTTGGTGACCTTTTCCTTCTTTGCATATCCTTTGGACCTTGCTCCTTTGAGCTCTGTCTACACTTGTGTATTCTCACCCTCTCTTGAAGCATCATTTACCACCTTAATGATGGGGTCTCCCAATTTTGATATCTAGTTCAAATCTTGCTCCTAAAAAACAAACTTGCATATCTGTCTGTGCAGTTGTCAGTATTACACAGGCCCTGCACAGACATCTTGAACTCCAAATCTGAGCTCATTAGCTTCCTTCAAAAGCCTTCTCTTTTTCCTAAATTTTCCTTCCATTCTTCTGCTTAAAACCTATGAAGACCATCATTATTCCTCTCTCGTATTCATTATCAGCATCCTGCTTAGTTGATTTTAGTTTCTAAATATCTTTGGACACTCTTCTTATCTAGACTGACACCAAAATGCTCAAACTAGTTTCTTGGGCTCTGGACTTGTCTATCTAAAGAAGAAATATTAGTCTCTCCCTCTTGCTTAACTCCTTTCAATGAGTCCTGACTTCCCTCAAGAAAAAGCCCTAACCACGCAGTTCCCTTATCTGGTTGTGTTCCTCCTCTAGTTGTATCACTTGCTAGTTCTGGCTTGTGTGATTGTTGCCCCCGCCAGGCTGATCCTGTCATAGTCCCCTGAATGCACCATACACGCTCACCTCCTAGCCTGTATATACTGTGTCCTGGACCTAAATGCATCTTTAGGAAAGGGGACTAAGTATAAGAAAGAGGAATAGAGGAATCGACAGGCAAACACAGGCACTGACATTTTTATCATAGCAACTGCAAGGGACTCAATCATATTTGAGCACCTTAGAGAAGAGATGTAATAAGAGGAAATGTAGAGAATGATGTAGACTCCTCACCCAGGAAATCAGTAGCGAAGAAAAGGTGAAAAAGCAAGAGGAAATAGATTTGTTTTTCTTTATCTAGTTAAGTATTTGTCTGAGTGTGCTTTTGTTTTGCTTTGTTCTTATTGATTTTTGACTGGAATGATGACTCAGTCCAAGAAGGATTACAGATTAATAGACATGAGAGGAGGAGGGACAGACTGATGAGTAGGAAAGAGGTAGAGGGAGAGTCCAGGAGCTCTGACAGACATTCGCCTGATTTGGAGAAGGATGGATGAATTGTGGGTAGGAGGATCCAATGAGAAGAGGCCCTCCCTTCATTCCTGTGAAAATGCGTCCATATTTAAGATTCTAAAACCCTAATCAACCTAGCCTCCTTGATTAAAGATGACAGGAAGAAAAATGAAGATTTTCTTTTAAAAAAATTGCTTGGTGGGTTCATACATAATTATTTAAAACAATATTTAAATGCATATATATTCAAAGGAAAATAGATAAATGACAATACACAGAGAATAGACAATGGCTGAAGGAATACATACACATTGAGATCCACAATACTGTAAGATATATGATCATTCTGTGGATCAAATGATCAAAAAGTCATTGTGTTAAGCACATCTGTGCTTCTTTTTTTTTTTTTTGGTCCTGGGGCTTGAACTCTGGGCTTGGGCACTGGCGAGCGCTCTACCGCTTGAGCCACAGCACCACTTCTGGTTTACTAGTGGTTTATTGGAGATAAGAGTCTCACAGACTTTCCTGCCCAGGCTGGCTTTGAACTGGGATCCTTAGATCTCAGCCTCCTGAGTAGCTAGGATTACAGGCGTGAGCCACCCGCGCCCGGCTTATCTGTGCTTCTTCCTAAACTAGACCACTGAATATCATTACAATTGCATTCTGTGTCTGTTTTTGACAACGGGTAAACATAGATGGCTTCATGGATATCGTGACTTGTGAAATGTCCCAGGACTCCAGCTCAGAAGGGCTGCTGTCTGGCTTAATCCTTGTGCACCAAGCTCACATATTATATAGTCAGTATTGTTTGAAAACAACAGTTTTACAAAATGACACTAAGTGGATATTTAGATACAAATAAATATCACATTATCTAAAGAAAGTTATCATTTAAAAGTAAAAAATGTTTCAGGCTTACCTGAAATGCTTGATCGTGGTTTTTCCTTCTTAAAATATGCCTCATACTCTCTATAGATGATTTTTTTAAAGGATGTTGTAGAAGAATTCAAACTGGAAACAAAACACAAAAATATGAAAGAAATATGGCAGCTACTCAGGTTACAAAAAAGTCAACCTTATACTCAGATATTTAATAAAATGATAGTATTTTATTATATTTTAGAAACCCCAGGTTTTATATAAAGACAATGAAATAACTATTGATATCTTCAAAAATAGTCTGTTGTGACAAACAATTGTTTTCCTCACAAATTCAGCTGTTCTAGCATTTTCTCAGGATAAATTTTCTAAAAAGGAAATTAAAATCATCATGTGAACTCAGACTCTAGGTTTAGATTAACCGTACAAGTGATGGTCAGGTGCTAGTGGTTCACAATTGCAATTCTAGCTACTCAGGAGGCTGAGATCTGAGGATTGAGGTTTGAAGGTAGGTGGAACAAAAAAAAAATCTATGATATTCATATCTCCAGTAAAAAAGCCAGAAATGGAGATATGGTTCATGTGGTATGGTGGTAGTCTTGAGTGGAAAAATACAAGCCGAGTGGCTTCAAGCCCCGGTACCAGCACATGTGCGCAACAAAGTTTGAAACATTATAAAATTATTTATAAGTAAATATGTGAGCTCTTTTCAAACTAGCCAATCAAATCTAGGTTAATTTTTTTTCTACATCTTAGAATACAATTTTAATTTACTGAGAAACCTTGTGAATTGGCCCTATTGCTAGTTGAGAAGATAGGGGTGCATAATAGTGGCATAAGGGATTCATATGGGAAGCAAATAAATGCAAGTGCCATCTGAGAAAAATTAAATAATCTTTTCTTTTTGGAGGTGCTGAGTTTGAAATCAGAACCTCATAATTGCTAGGCCAATGCTCTACCACTTGCGCCACAGAGCCTTAGCTCTGCTTTATGCTGCTTGTTTTGCTGTTGTTTTGGAGATAGAGCCTGGTGAGTTTTTCTGCCTAGAACTAGCCTCAAACTCTGATTCTCCAAATCTCAGCCTGCTGAGTAGCCAGACTTATAGGCATAGGCTACTAGCACCTAGCTTCAATAACCTCTAGATTAAAGATAGAGACAAGAGACAAAAAGATTAAACGATTTCCTCTCCTTTATCCTGACCCAGATAAGAACCGTTTTACAGTATTCTTTACTTTTAGGTTGAATGGAGTCCTCGAGTATAACAACTATGGTACCATATTTCACAGAACAGTGGAGGCCTTTAGGAGAGAACTTCCTTCAGCTGAGTTCTCTTGTCCATTACCCATCTTTCCTTCCTATTCAGATAAAAACCAACCAAGATCATATACTGTTATTATAATTCTTTTTAGAACTGGTCCCTAACTTGGGATCCTTTGACCTATACTTATCCATTTTATTTCCGTAAGCATAGCAAGTTAAAGAGAAGCCAACAGCTAAATGTTTATTTTACTCACAAGTAGGCAAGATGAATATAATCAAGAATGCATCTTTAAGGTTCTGGGGTGAAATGATATAACACCTGCCTAACAAGTGCATGGCCCTGACCTCAAATAAACAAGAAGTTCCAAAGGCATGGCTGAAGTGGTTGGACACGACTAACAAGCTTATGAAGTCCTGAGTTCAAACCCTAGTACCACCAAAACAAAAAACAAAGAATACTCTTTTCTGAGTATTGGTGTAACTTAGACGATCACCTTAAGGTGAAATATATAGAATAATCTTGTTAAAGGAAGGATTTATTATAAAAGTAAAATGGTATGTAATTCCCTTCAAGATAGTTTAGTAACAAAAAGTTTTCAAAAGGTTAATGTAATAAACTAAAAGCCTTTCTACTGTTACATGATTGCTTGGCCGATTGCTGTGGTTTTGTAACTGGAAAAGAGGAACACATCTTTCACAATCCTCTAAACTTTATGCTAAGCTTTAAAAAAAAATGAGTCACACTAGGAGGTTTACTATTTGAAATAAAACACGTAACTGGAAATATTGAATAAATCTTAAGAATTTCTGAGAATCCTTCCTTGTCATTTTTCAACTATAAAAATGATGATTGTAGTTGATTAAGTTTTCACTTTTTTTTTTCTTCCGTTGGTCCTGGGGCTTGAACTCTGGGCTTGGGCACGGTCTCTACGCTCTTCAGCTCAAGGCAATTGCTCTACTGCTTGATCCACAGTGCCACTTCTGGTTTTCTGTGGTTTATATTGGAGATAAGAGTCTCATGGGCTTTCCTGCCTAGGCTGGCTTTGAACCACGATCCTCAGATCTCAGTCTCCTGAGTAGCTAGGATTATAGGCGTGAGCCACCAGCATCGGGCTTAAGTTTTCACATTTTTTGAGTAACATATACCATTTAATAGTAACCTTACCAAAATACCCAGGATAAATTGTATTCTAAGAAGTGGTTTAAAGTGAGAAAAACTGAGGTCACATTAAACATCCACAAATTAGTCAAATATGAAACAGATAAAAGACAAAGTTGCAAGTATTGTATTTCCATGGTGTTATAAGAAAGTAACACAATAATGGAAACAATTGTTCAATTATCTGCTTATAATAAAGTACAAACTGCACCTCTTTCCTTTTAAATGATGAAAGCTGCATAGACCATAAAATAAGTAAGAGCTAGAAATTTCATGAAAAATATGAGACCACTTAAGCAGTAGTTTGCAGGAAGACTCAGTAGGGAGCTAGAGCTGAGTACCTCTTTTGAACCAATCAATATATCAAGACAATTATCAGCCACACTAAACAAATTATACTACAGAAACCCCAAAATTTTGTGCAGAAAGACGCATCTAACCCATCGACCCGAATCTTCCCTCCCTACAGCTTTTCCACCAGTTAATTGTGTTCATGATACTTTATAAACTGCAGCGCTTACTTGAGTGGTATGAAAGAGAAGTAGGGGGAGAGGGGGGAGAGAGGGAGGAAGGAAGGGGGGAGAGAGGGAGAGGGAGAGAGAGAGGGAGGGAGAGGGGGGAGAGGGAGAGAGAGAGGGAGAGAGAGGGGGGAAAGGGAGAGAGAGAGGGAGGGAGAGGGGGGAGAGGGAGAGAGAGAGGGAGAGGGAGAGATGGAGGGAGAGAGAGGGGGAGAGGGAGAGAGAGAGGAAGGAGAGGGAGAGGGAGAGAGGGAGGAAGAGGGAGAGAGGGAGGGAGAGGGAGAGAGAGGGAGAGAGAGAGGGGAAGAGGGAGAGAGGGGAAGAAAAGGAAAGAGACAGAGAGGGGGAGGGGGGAAGGTGGGAGAGAGGGAGAAAGGGAGGGAGAAAGAGGGGGAGAGGAAGACAGGCAGAGGGAAAGAAAGAGGGGGAGACAGAGGCAGGGAGGGGGGCAGGGGCAGGGAGGGGGCAGGGGCAGGGAGGGGGGCAGGGACAGGGAGGGGGGCAGGGGCAGGGAGGGGGGCAGGGGCAGGGAGGGGGCAGGGGCAGGGAGGGGGGCAGGGGCAGGGGCAGGGAGGGGGCAGGGGCAGGGAGGGGGGCAGGGGCAGGGGCAGGGAGGGGGCAGGCGCAGGGAGGGGGACAGGGGCAGGGAGGGGGGCAGGGGCAGGGGCAGGGAGGGGGACAGGGGCAGGGGCAGGGAGGGGGACAGGGGCAGGGGCAGGGAGGGGGCAGGCGCAGGGAGGGGGCAGGCGCAGGGAGGGGGACAGGGGCAGGGGCAGGGAGGGGGACAGGGGCAGGGAGGGGGACAGGGGCAGGGGCAGGGAGGGGGGACAGGGCAGGGAGGGGGGCAGGGGCAGGCTCGTACGCACACAGCGAAGCCCTTGAGGCGCTGGGGCGCACCCGGTGAAGTCACCTTGGCTGCGGGGTCTCGGGCCGGTAGCTCCAGGCCACGTCCTGCGCAGCCACGTAGAACGTCCGCACCAGCGCCTCGGCCCGGCGGCCTCCGCAGCCCGCCCAGCCGGCGCCCAGGACCACCAGGACCCAGAGGCGCGGGCCGGCCAGGAGCATGGTTCCGTGCGGCCGCGGCCGGCTGTGCGCTGCGGCTGTGAGCTGCGGCTGTGCGCTGCGCGGGCGCGAGCTCCCCGGCGACGGCGACGGTGACGTCCGGGCTCTGCCCCCCCCCCCCCCCGCCCCGGGGCCGGCCCAGCCCGCCGGTGACCAGCAACTGAGGGACTGTCCCCGCAGGCCGGGCGGAGGAAGGGAGCAGCCTGCGGGGCGCGCGGGGTCCCCGTCCACACCGCACCGACGGGGTCCCCGTCCACACCGCACCGACGGGGTCCCCGTCCACACCGCACACCGCGCGGGGTCCCCCTCCACACCGCACACCGCGCGGGGTCCCCGTCCACACCGCACAGCGAGGGGTCCCCTCCACACCGCACAGCCAGGGGTCCCCGTCCACACCGCACACCGCGCGGGGTCCCCGTCCACACCGCACACCGCGCGGGGTCCCCTCCACACCGCACACCGCGCGGGGTCCCCTCCACACCGCACCGCGCGGGGTCCCCGTCCACACCGCACACCGCGCGGGGTCCCCGTCCACACCGCACAGCCAGGGGTCCCCGTCCACACCGCACACCGCGCGGGGTCCCCGTCCACACCACACACCGCGCGGGGTCCCCTCCACACCGCACACCGCGCGGGGTCCCCTCCACACCGCACCGACGGGGTCCCCGTCCACACCACACAGCGAGGGGTCCCCTCCACACCACACAGCGCGGGGTCCCCTCCACACCGCACACCGCGCGGGGTCCCCTCCACACCGCACACCGCGCGGGATCCCCTCCACACCGCACCGACGGGGTCCCCGTCCACACCGCACACCGCGCGGGGTCCCCTCCACACCGCACACCGCGCGGGGTCCCCTCCACACCGCACCGACGGGGTCCCCGTCCACACCACCCAGCGAGGGGTCCCCTCCACACCGCACACCGCGCGGGGTCCCCTCCACACCGCACCGACGGGGTCCCCGTCCACACCGCACCGCGAGGGGTCCCCTCCACACCGCACAGCGGACGGGGTCCCCGTCCACACCACCCAGCGAGGGGTCCCCTCCACACCGCACAGCTGTGCCGGGTCCCCGTCCACACCGCACACCGCGCGGGGTCCCCGTCCACACCGCACCGCGCGGGGTCCCCGTCCACACCGCACACCGCGCGGGGTCCCCGTCCACACCACACACCGCGCGGGGTCCCCGTCCACACCGCACAGCTGTGCCGGGTCCCCGTCCACACCGCACACCGCGCGGGGTCCCCGTCCACACCGCACAGCGGGCGGGGTCCCCGTCCACACCACCCAGCGAGGGGTCCCCGTCCACACCGCACAGCGCGCGGGGTCCCCGTCCACACCACACACCGCGTGGGGTCCCCGTCCACACCGCACAGCTGTGCCGGGTCCCCGTCCACACTGCACACCGCGCGGGGTCCCCGTCCACACCGCACAGCGCGGGGTCCCCGTCCACACCACACACCGCGCGGGGTCCCCGTCCACACCGCACACCGCGCGGGGGTCCCCTCCACACCGCACCGACGGGGTCCCCGTCCACACCGCACCGCGCAGGGTCCCCTCCACACCGCACACCGCGCGGGGTCCCCGTCCACACCGCACACCGCGCGGGGTCCCCTCCACACCGCACATCGCACGGGGTCCCCGTCCACACCGCACAGCGCGCGGGGTCCCCTCCACACCGCACAGCTGTGCCGGGTCCCCGTCCACACCGCACACCGCACAGCGAGGGGTCCCTGTCCACACCGCACCGACGAGGGTCCCCGTCCACACCGCACAGCTGTGCCGGGTCCCCGTCCACACCGCACACCGCGCGGGGTCCCCGTCCACACCGCACAGCCCAGGGTCCCCAAGGTTCCCGCCTGACCATTGCTGTGATGCGCACACAGCACAGAGACACTGCTTGCAGGTGGCCAGGAGAGCGGGAGCAGTCCGCCCCAAATCCTAGGGCTGCGCATGGCCTCGCCAACTACACCAAGTCACCAGAACACAGCAGGGAAAGGCGAACACACCTGGGCTGAAAGATCCGCAACCTAGCTCCATCCTCACTAGCTGTGTGGGCTTGGCTCCCTCCCCTCCCCCTCCCCCTCCCCCTCCCCCTCCCCCTCCCCCTCCTCTCCCCTCCCCCTCCCCCCCCTCCCCCCCCTCCCCCTCTTCTCCCCTCCCCCTTCCCGTCCTCCCCCTCCCTCCCCCTCTCCCTCTCTCTGGAATATAGTTGTTGTTTTTTAATTTTATCATTCAGTAGTTGTACAGAGTATAATCTTGGCAACACAGGAATGATAGTACAAGTTTTTCCCCGCCCTGGGCATCAACACCTATAGTCCTAAATTACTCACAAGAGTTTGAGACCTGAAGGATCATGGTTTGAAGGCAACCTTAAGCAGAAAAGTTGAGACCTCATCTCCTATTAATTAGTAAAAGGCTGTGTGGAAGGCATGGTTCAGGAGGTAGAACACCAGCAGTGAGCAAGAAATCCCAGCAAGTTTATAAAGCCTGGCGTGTGTGCCTGATTGTGTGTGTGTGTGTGTGTGTGTGTGCGTGTGTGCGCGCGCGCACTACTTTACCCTATATGATTTGTTGGGAGCATAAAAGTATTCTGTAAACTATATAATGCCCAGGACAAAGCACACAGTTTATGTTTATTCCCATGATTGTGATTCTCTGCCTCCAGGGTCTTTATACTACTTGAAGGATCTGTTTCATGCTGTCTTAAATCTTATTTTACTGCTGGTGGAGGTCCTGAGAACTGGACCCTTTGAAGCATTGTGGTGACTCATCCAATGTTCCCTGGGTCTAGGTGCCCCCAAGCTTCTGTCCATGTTTTATGCTTTTGTTACGTTCAATAGGTTGTAATCTGGTGTATCCCAGAGGGTCTCGGTTAATCATATGAAGCGCGTCCACGGCTTTTGGTGCTATTCTGCTAAGTTAGAATGTCTACTCTGGAGCTGCGTGTTGTGGGGTCTGCCATAAGTACTCATGATTTCAAATCAAGCTCCCCATTCCAGAAAAACAAAACTAGGAGCAGTGGCTCACAGCTGTAGTCCTAACTATAAGAGAAGTAGAGTGAGAGACTAGGTTTTACAAATTAGCCCAGGTAAAAAGCAGGAGACCCTATATCTGAAAAATAAAAGCAAAATGGCTGAAGTCCTGGTTCACGTGAGGCAAGATGCTGAATCACTACCCCTCCCCCAAAAGCAAACATAAAAGTAAATAAATCAGCCCATTCTCCTCCTCCTTTTTGATTTTCCTGTCTCTTCATAGTAGTCCAGAGTTTTGTCCCCCCCTCCCCCTTGGCTCCAACTGTCCCTTGCATTTTCTGAACTCCTGCTATTCAAATTTATACTGCTGTTTGTCTTTCTTTATCATTTTATACAGGTGTCTATTGTAGCCAAACCCTTCAGGGACAGGAGCAATCCCTTCCTATAATACCAGTAGTCCCCACTGCTGTTAGAGCATCAGAATTCCCTAACAGCTTTCACAAAAACGCAAATTCTCACCCAGGAGACTGCATTCAAAACCCGTGTCTTGCAATACTTAGCTCAGTGGCTGACTTGTAGCAAGCAATTTGGGGTGCTTTTGGTAGTATATCTGAGGAACTTTTTAAATGAAGGATATCTTAAATCACAAGGCTACTACCAAAATCCTGGCAAAACTCTGTAATCTTTTTGTCATCACTTACCGATTTGCCTTTGTGTACTTAGGCTATATGACACAGTCATTAGATCATTTTTATTTTTCAGCATGAAAAATAGCTACATATTACTGTTTCTCCAGTCTTTGTATTAATTCCAGGTCTGCACTATATAATAATAAAACATACCCATTCTACCCTAGAGAACATTAGATAATGATTTTTCTGCTTCTCTGATTCTTCTCTTGGAGCAAGTGGTATGTTTACACATTTGCTGGCTCCCTGAAAGGTGGGGCTGACATTGGAACAATTGTACCCGTGTGCTACATTAATGATTAAGTGGTGCACACGTATTTTATTGAACAAGACGCCCAACAGAGGAACACTGCATTGAAGGGGGACCCTTTTAATTACACATTCCAATACTGATGTTTGGGGCCTTTGGTTGAGGAATTCGGCAGTGAGACGTTTTTGGTCTTCTGCAGCTTCTGGTGCCACCCAGAAGTTTCTTTGGAAGCCTCAGTATCTGAGGGACTAAGCGACCTCGGAGACAGCAACCACTGAAAACTCCAGGAGATCTTCCAAGATTAACCTTCAGTTAGAGACTCTTGTCTTCCAACAGCGTAGAGAATACCTTCCTTTAATCCAAAAGACACTATTTTCATTTCTCCACAGTCTGCTCTTCTGGTGAGTCAGATGCCCCTGTCTTGGGCCAAAGCTCACAGGCGGCAGCAGAACCATTGGCGGCTGGTTTCTGTGGCTTGTGTGGGGAGAAGAGGAAAGGTGGGGCAGGAAGGGGTGAGGTGGAGAGGTGGAATGTGGCAGCACCCTTCTGCTCTGGTCAAGCTAATCTAAAAAGGTGTCCGTGTCCTTTATTCACAATGATTTACAGAAAACTTGACAAACGTGCTACAGTCAAAGTCAAGTCTAGCAGGAAGCTTGGTTTTCCCCAGTCAGATCCTCAGCAATCAGGCGAGGCGACTAGGAGAAAGAACAGGTCTCTGAAAATTAAGGGAAAAGACATTAATACCAGTATCATCTCCTTAATAAAAGAGAGAGAGAGTGAGAGAGAAATCTTTCACCACATCTACCCAAAGCTAAAATAATTGTCTTTCTAGATGACAGATTTGCAGTCATCCAAGCTGCATTTTTAGGAAACTCAACTATTTCTGGTGGTCTTCTGGAAAATATCAGATTATTTCTATTTTTCCCACCAGGTAGTATAATGGATTGTCAAGCAGGGAACCCATGGAATATCACCTAACTGCCAATACCAGGAATGCCATATATTCTGGCATCATTAGAATATTTCTACCTTGGAGGAAATGGAAATACTCAAAGGAACCTATTCCCTTGTCATTTTTCTGCTGTGCATATTTCCTCCTGCCAATACAGTATCCTACCATTGCTTTAAAATCCAGTACATATTTATGTTAAAAGAATCAAGCTTTCAAGTCTTCCCTTTCTCCCTACTCTTCCATTTTTTAAAAAATGCCTTCAAAGGTCACTTACCTTCAAGGGTTTGGTTCAAATGCTGCATTTGTAAAGACTCCATACGTTCCTAGATGGCTAAAGAAGAGAAACACAAGCATGAACCACCATGTAATGCTTAGTCAGCACCGTCTGGCACAGTGTCTCCAGAAACTGTTGCCTGCCACGTTGGCCCTGGAATTCTGTCTGCTTGCATTTGGAAAGGAAAATAAATGCATGTGCAGTTTCCAAGATGCTTCCTTAACAGCTGTGGGTAATTTGCATTACTTTACATTTTTATACCCACTTCACTTCTTTCCAGATTATAGGAAATGTCCAGACTGGTGTAAGGAGGAGATTGTTGTGATAACGACTCACAAGGCATCAAAACCTGGCCAACACCAGAATGAGTTTTCAAAATGGTGAACAACTGTGCAAAAGAGTTATAAAGCCTGCCACCATCTTCCCTTGGTGGCAGTGGGGTGGTTACTGGGCTTGAGCATTCTGTGTCTACTATACATTATGTTCTCCTGTGCATTTCTCCTTTTTGCTGTAATTGGGGCATTTGCTGATTTTGACCACATGATCTGTAGTTCGGTTCTATTATCTGAACATTGTACTTCAAGAGAGTAAAAAAAGGATGTGCCCCCCCAAAAAAGTTAGAAAATAAGGAGGCACACATTGCATACACATTATCCTGACATGGCAAATCAGAAAGTCAAACTAGCAAAATTCAATTCATAGACTATTTCTGTCTTACCTGTGTGGATTCAGAGGACATTTCCCATCATCTGAAAGGAGTGAGAAGACATGAATAATTGGTTTAAAAGGGGGTAATAAAGCAATGAGGTGAAGTGTCAGCGTCATTACTGATAGTCGTCATTACTGCTCCTGGGGCTTGAACTCATGGCCCTAATGCTGTCCCTGAGTTTTGTTTTTGTTTTTGGCTAAAGGCTAGTGCTCTACCACTTGAGCCACAACTCTGCTTCCAGCTTGTTTGGTGCTTAATTGGAAATAACCATCTTATGGGCTTCCCTGCACAGGCTGGCTTCTAACTTTGTCAGATCTCAGCCTCCCGAGTAGCTAGAATTACAGGCGTGAGCCAGCAGCACATGACTGATGATAGATATTCTTTAGAGCAGTGCGTAGACAGATCTTCAAATAGACCACAACTCCTTTTTAATGATGAATAGTATGATGAAGTTTCTCTTAGTCTTCATCTCTTTGGCTACATCACTGCTTACATCCAGCATCAACTCCATGAGTTTTCAGGGAAGAATGCAGATTTCTGGATACACCATGTCAGGTCACTAGTAACGCAGCAGTCCCCCAGCTTCGCCTTCTGCTCTTTTGTAAGCCCCTGTGGATTCAGGTGCTCTGCGCTGCTCAGCACAGCATGTCCCAGCAGCTGCTCTTTCGTGTCTTCCCACAGGCTGTTTTCTCCACTTGAACTCCAAATGCTCAGGAAAGCTCCTCTGGCCATACCAGAATGGTTTGAGCATCTCTATTCTAATGTTCTGGAAATATCAGGTTGTGTTTTATCCTCATATTCCTTTCCTACCTTACCTTGTCTCCCCTTGAATGAGGGACTATCACTATGGGTCTCACTGCTTAACAGCGTGGGCCTGTTGGCTGTGGTAGGGAGGAGTGAGTGAGGGACGTTTTGGTAATTGGGAGATTCCACAGGCTCCCAGTGCTGTGCTACAGTCTCGCATCATCTGAATTTTAAGGCAAGATTTCCCTGAGGTCTCCAGGTGATTCTGATGGGCAGGTAATTCCTGTTGCCCCCCCCCCTTTTTTTTGGTCTTTGAATGAAATGTTTCTAAACATGAACTACTAACATGCTGGCTGAACACCCCAATCCCAAATCACATGCAACAAGAAAGCAAGAGGAAGCTCTTTTCTTATTTACCTTTCTTTCTCAAGCGTTTTCTTAGAAGAGCCAGGAGTACCCCACTCATGGCCAGAGCTGATGTAGAAGCCACTGCTCCGCCGAGGTAAGCCAGGACTTCCTGGATAGTCAGTGACGCTGCTGTGAAACACACACACATACACATGAAACCCAGGGCCACAGACGAGGAAGCAAGGCCCAAGGCTTAACTATCAAACAACATTTCTACAGCGGTCAGCTAAGCATGACAGCTTAGGCGAAAAGAATAGCCCAGAGTAATTTTTCTTTAGCAATCAAAGATTCGACCGTGGGACAGAAAGTCACCATAGCAAGCCACTGGGGAAGTATAGGTAAGGGAAACATTGGAGGCTGAGCTAACGCTTGCCAACAGGTGGGACATAATTGAAGAAAAAAAAATCTGAGGTATTTTTAGAGGTAGGTGGCAAACGAAGTTCTGAGACAATAAATTAGAACTCCTTGTGAAAGAATTCCCAGCTTAACAGAGGCTAGAATAAAGGAGAAATTCATTTCACAAATCTGAGCCCTGGAAACAGAGTGGCAAACATCTACACAGAATTGCTGAATTGAGTTTCTACTGTTTAACTAAACTTCACATGGAGTTTCTGGGTGACTCATGGTGAAGTGTTAAGGAGGGGAACTCAATGATGGAAAGGAAGACCACTGTGAAAAAAAATATACAAAAAAGAAGCACCGGTGTCAGGCTGAGTGACCTTGAATCCTGTATACCTTGGCAGGTTGGCATGATAGCTGACCAGGCGCCGTTTTCTTGGCAGGCTGCTTTGGCAGAGCCATTAAGTAACTGACCCTCTGAGCAGTGAAAAGTGCAAGTTGAGCCAAAGCTGAAGTTTCCCCAGGGATTGGAACAGTTCATCACTATTGATTGATTAACGTGCAGCTCTGGGCATTTGACGGCTGTAGGTAAAAGAGAATGAAGGAGACACAAACAAGCAGAATGAAGATAAATGAAGATTGTGATTTCCTTGTCAACTAGAATATTCAAGGTTAATAAGGAAATCAACCACTTCCAGTATTTGTTCCTGCCATCCAATACTACACATACTTAAAAAAAATACCACTTAAAGGATGGAAGAACAAGGAGGGGCAGATCTAGCATTCAATAAACTAGTACTTCCAAAAGTACTATTTGCACACTTTTTGCCTCTCAAAAATACAATTGTTCTAAAAGATAGTATCAATATATGATGATGACTAGGGCTTGTGATTATTGGAATAGATAACAAATCTTCAGTACAGCTGGACACTGGAAGTTTAAAAGAAGTAGAGAACATCACTTCACTTAAACAATTTTTCAGGGGGCTTCAGATTATTCTAATTTATGGATAAGAAACTATCCTCAGGAAATTAAATTTGATTCAACTAAACATTAATAAGCAGTAGCAGCGTTTTGAAAAGGCTCTGTACTGTGTTTTGTGGGGAATAGAAAGTCAAAGTGATGCACAGCCAGTCACCAGTGGCTATACTACACAGTGGCCATTCCTATAATCCAGTGGCTATCCCTACAACCCACTCGGAAGGCTGAAATCAGAGGATCACGGTTCAGAGCCATCTTGGGAAAACAAGTCCCAGAGACTTGACTGGTTAAAAAAAAAGCTAGAAGTCAAGCAGAGGCTCAAATGGCAAAGCCCTGAGAGAAAAGGAGTTCAAGCCCCAGTACTGGTACACAATGAAAAAGAGACAGAGCTCAAAGTTTCATGAGTTGGAAGATGTCACACAGAACTAACTAATGCCAATTAATTACTATGAAATGCTGGGATGTTTGTGTGTTACCTAATTAATGAAATTGGCTCTTATATTTTAAAGTTCATCTACTTTCATGTTTAGCAGAGTTAGAGTTCTAACACATTTTGTACCTCTATAAATGTTTCCTCCTTTAGGTCTAGGTTATTAACTTATAGCAAGAGGGCAGGCAGAGGATTTCATGGGGAGCAGGCACTTTGAATGGTTGTTGGCGCTTGGGAAGGATTTCAGCAGGAATCCTGGTTAACCTAAGTGGCATCAGACATCCTGCTCCTTCTATTACCTCTGCAAGCTGGAGTTGCTGCTGTCCATTGTCCTGAAGGCCTGCATCTGAGAGCGCTGTCTCCTATGAGCGTGAATCCAGCTTTGCATCCAAAGTAGCAAGTGGTATTCAAACCAAAGGCTCCTGGACAGGACATTGTTCCTTGTCCAGGAATGGTGAGGGCTGGACATCTTACCACTTTAGTAGGACGTGATGCTGCACCTGCTGTGAGAAAAATGTTTTGATGTAAAGCGTTCAAGGTGTTCTCATTTACAAGGAGCTTATCTAAATTAAGATTTGTATAGAATAGCTGTGCCCCACTTCTTTCAAACTGAGGGCAGTTCTATCAGTATCTAGATCAAAAAAAGGATAAATTATGCATCTCAGATATGGGAAACCTTATGAGGAAAATTATTTAAGTTTCCTTGAAGAGATGGTATCTTGGGCCCAAGAAGAAATGTTACCAATACACGTTTAAAGAAGCCACAGGACAGTTGGTACAGAAATAGGACAATTCTGCTGAGTGCCAGTGGCTTATGCCTACCCAGGAGGCTGAAATCTGAGGCTCACAGTTCAAAGCCAGCCTGGGCAATTAACCAACAAAATGCTGGAAGTGGAGCTGTGGATCAAGTGGTAGAGTGCTAGCCTTGAGCAACAAAGCTTAGGGACAGTACCCAGGCCCAGTTCAAGCCCTAGGACCCCCTTTCCCCAACACACACAAAGAAATATGACAATTCAGTAAAAAGTTGAATATCCATGTGTCAGTGGTCTGCGTTCCCGACTTTATTGGGAGATGATGTTAGTCCTGTCTAAAGTTCAACATGAAATGGCTTTGCTATGAATGATCTTGCCACTAGTCTTCTAATGGCACAGAGATGATGATTGAACTCTCTGCCCTCCGTTGCCCGATTTGAACACTTGAAGTGGAGATTGCAATCCTTGGGCTCTCTCAGCAATGAAGTAGTGGGCGCCATTTACTTTGTTCAGTAAAACTCTTTGAGAAAAAGAACCTCAAGTTATAAAAACAAGATGTCTATAAGAATCGCGATGTCTTAACAAGCCTAGAAGTCTGTCAGTCTTTAGAATTGTATAATCCACAGGCTGTTTACAATGTCCAATCATAATCGAATTGTTTATCATCTCTAGGAGCTATGTGAGTGCTCTCCTTGTGGACAAAATTTCCAAAAGCAGTCTGTCCCAGAGAGTGTGGGTTACCTTTGCAGGTTGGTGGAGCTGTAGACCATCTCCCAGCCGTGGTACACTCCACACCGTCCGATCCTTCCAGCACAAAGCCCTTACGACAGGAGAAACTGCAGAAGGAGCCAACGCTGAATGGTCCGTGCGCGTGAGAACAGTCCATGCGGCCTTGTTCTGGAGTGGAGAGTTCTGGGCACTGGATGACTGGAGTATCAAATTGAGAACACCACAATGTCCACGTTAGGCAGCGTCTATTGATTCATATATGCAGCAAGTATTTACTGAACGTCTATGGTATTCCAACTCTTCTATAAAGCAGCCAAAATTCCACAACACATAAAATGGGATGATAATTACAGAAGATGGGGGGAAGGATGGTTAACTTGTGAAGAGGAATATATGTAGAGGTCACAGAGATAAGGAAGTCAAAGATTTACGCCACTAAACTCAACAACTCACATCCCTCCTCTTTTCTCCATATCCCCTCCTGTATTCCCACCATCTTATCTGCAGAGGGAAACTTCAAATTTCTGGTCAAGATAGCTAAGTTTTGAGCTGGGCATGGTGGTTCACACCTGCAGTCCTAACTGCTTGAGTTACTTGAATGGAAGGATCGTGGTTCAAGGCTAGCGGAGACAAAAAGTATCACGAGGACCCCATCTCAACAGCAAAAGCTGAACGTGGTGACATACAGCTATCCTCCCAGCTACAAAGGAAAGCCATAAATAGGAAGATTGTGGCACAGGCAGCCAGGCAAAACGCAAGACCACACCTCAAAAGTAACCAGAGCAAAAGGGGCTGGAGGCCTGGTTCAAGGAGAGTGCCTGTCTAGAGATTGTGAAACTGTGACTCAAACCTCAAGACCATTTTTTAAAATCATTTTTGAATCATTCAAGAAAGCCACTTTCCTGTCTGAGGCGCGGCCCTGTGGAGGTTTACGGAAGCCTAACCTGGACCTGGCATGTGGTAGACACTCAAAGAACGAAATTTAATCTGTGTTGTTACCCATGATGCAGCTGGAGGGGAAGAGGCCATAGACACAAAGGAAGGGATTCCCGTAAAGGAATAATGCTGTGCATATCTTTAAAGAGAGGAACATACTCTTGAACCGAGTAGGAAGCATTGTCAAACCCGTATAGTCAGAATAGAAAACAACTAAAGGTTGCGACCATCCCATGCTTAGGGCTCTGTTTTCATTGCCTTGGAAGTAGTTGTGTCGTAAGGATGTTTCTTAGCTGATGCCTTCCTAATTCACTAGGTAATTAGTGAATCGGGAAAGTATATCTACTTAAGTAGATAGACATAACTATGTGTGAATCCATGAATTACTAGGTTTTCTGCTACTCTAATCATCAACATAAAACATATTGCTTTATATTATTTTTTAAATATTTAGCAAATTCTCTTTTTTTGCCTCACTTCACTTGAGATGGATAGTAAATCAAGAACTTTTTGACCAGGCACTGGTGACTCACACCTGTAATTCTAGTTACTCAAGAAGCTGGAGCTAGAGAAACAGGGTTTGAAGCCAGACAGGCAAAAAAAAAGTCTGTGAGTGTGTATCTTCCAATTAACCAGCACAATGCCAGACTGGAGGCATGCTTCAAGTGGCAGAATCTAACAATGAGTTGGAAAGCTGATGCTAGTGCAAGGCCCTGGACAGCAAAGGCAGGGAGGAGGCTTGAAAGAGCAGCGGAGCCCAGGCCCCAACGGCCCCAGGGAACTGGTATTCTTGCTAAAGCGATTTGTAGAACTATTTCAAGACTATCTCAAAACTTTTGCATCACTCTCTGAGTTCCGCCTGCCACGCTTGCCCTTCATACTAGGTGATCCCTAAACCCCTTTGATGTATCCTAAAATTGTGCAAAATACCAGGTGAAAAGTAGTGTTCTGGGACAGTGTTCAGGGATAAGATTCAGACATGTGGAAAAGAAGAGTGTAGAACATGGATTTTGGAAAACAAGAGAGAAACATAGGCGCCCACAAAACCACGTCTCAACATCAAAATAAGACCACTGGATTCTAACCATAGAGCCTTCAATTCTGAGGATCATAGTTCACTAAAGGTTGCGTCCACTGGTCAGGGATCTTTCTAGATAGGAGTGGGAACTGGGCTCACGGTTGAGAGGCAGAAACCCCCTTCCACAGGAAAAAGAGGGCTGAGGAGGAGGAAAGAAAAACTGGCTCCCGTATTACAGACTGAACAATCATGTTGGCTGCATAAATGATTTTAAGCTTTGATGGGATTTTCAAAAGGACTTTTGCTTTGCCTTAAAACAGAGCATTGGAGCGTATAGCTTATGATAACTATCAGTGGAATAATACATGAGAGAGAGGGTGAGCGACAAAGCCCAATCCTTGCTGTCCAATCCCTAAATAAGCTAGATTTCTTAGCTACTAGTAGTCTATCTTCCCTTCACCCCCCCACCCCCCAGGAGAAAGTTTATTTGAAAATGAGAAAAAGCCATGAAAGATAGTAGCAGAAACTATGTAAGAGGAATTCCATCGTCTACCCTTTGGACAGCAGATGGCAGCATTTTATGACCTTTAACGTAACAGACGTCCCAGACAAGGGTGTGAGTCCAGTGCCCCCTTTGGTGGAGTGCCGGCCTGGCACACTATGCCCCTGCTTCAAACCCCAGTACTCTAGAGCCCTAAGCAAAGACAAAATACCCCTGTGCTACGGGCTTGCCTAGCATGTGTGAAGCCCTGGACGCGAGCCCCAGTAAGCCAGGAAACAAAAGAAAAAGAGAGAAATTCTTGGCTAGCCCAATGGCTTTGGAGATGCTATCGTCTATTCCTCTCCTTCCTTCCTCAGCCTCCGAGGGTTAAGGAGGCTTCCTTCCTGCTGGGGAGGGAGGACAAGGGGGGAAGGACAGCCCATGCTATTGTACAAGGAGGAATAACAGTAGCTTAGCAGTTTTTAATACGACTCAGTAGATTTCTACTGATATAGTCACTGCCGTTTCTAAGGTTTATTTCAGCAGTTTTGGCGGCAACTGTGCAGTAGACTAAATTTATTGGTGACAGACCCAGAATTTAGACGCTCTGCCACTAGGTGGCAATATGGTCCAACAGTGAAAAATACCTGAATCCTGCTGACTCCCATGCACCCTGGTTATGTGACCTTTGCCAGCTGCTTCTCTCAAAGTTTCAGTTTCTCCTGGCTTACGGTGGAGATGATGATCATCTAACAGTGGTTTGTGTAGAATGTAATCATACATACAAAAACGCCCGGTACTGCACATACACTAAAGGTTGCTTATTCCCACCAGTCTTGTTATTACCAATTCTGACTTACTGAAAAATAAATTGGAACTGCTGTGCCCTCTGAAACCAAATAGAACTGTGAAATAGTTCAGTCTATGTTAGTCTACATGCCAGGTAGTGGGCCTACCAGATTCTTTGAGGGAAGCAAATACAGAAAAGATCTGCCCTTGAATTTGAGGATTCCACTAATTGACTGTCTGTCATGCTGTGCTAGAGTGAGCAGGGTGAGCTTCACGTCAACAATACTTGCCACAACCTCCTTTAACTCAATGTAGCAGCGGCAGAGGATGAAAAGGTGGAGGAGGCACAGGCTCTGCTCTCGAGGACTTTATAATTGATATGGAAATAGAAGGAAGAACCAGTAGAAAAGAGTTCTGTCACATCCATCCCTGATTATCTTCAGCGTTGGGGACTTAGTGCTGGGTAATGGCGAGTTTGCGAAGGAAGGAAGGAAGGAACAGTCTAAATGACTTCTAAAGACATCATCACAAAGGTCTCAGTGAAATGGCTGAGCTTCGTCATTTCCTAATGGCATGTCCTTGAGCAAGTTACTCTTTCGGAGCCTTTGCTTCTACATCTGTAAAATGGAGGTGATACTCATTATTCCAGAATTGTGCTAAACATCATTTCCTAGGACGTCAGGAAAGAACTTTATAACACTATGGAAGTAGATGATCATATGAGGATAGAAAGAGTGTTCAAAGGGACTAAAAAGGAAGCTTGGTCTAACTCCCCATGCTTTGTGGATGATGTGTTGCTTTAGCTTTGTGGATGATGTGTTGTTTTAGCTTGAGGACACTTTCATAGGAATCTCTGATGATTCTTTCATCCCATGATATTACCTGGAAAGTCATAAGAAAAAACAGACCCTGGTTCCTACCTTTACATGTTGGAGGGGAGCCTGTCCAGTGTCCAGATGGAGTACAATCCAGTCTTTCTGGTCCAGATAAAGAAAACCCCTCATCACAGTTGAACTGACATGTGGATTTGTAGCTGGAACCTCCCAGAGGCTGGACACAAGTCACTGTTCCATTCTGAGGACTTAGCAAAGGTGTGCAGCTTATAGCTACAGTGGACATGCAAGAAGAGAAAAGACCATGTTAGTGTACAGCAAATCTGAGACTCAGAAGGAGGAAAAGTATAATCCTTGCCCTGCAGGCCTTCCTAGCTATAGAAGGAGTAATAATAATTCACATAGAAAAATCAAATTTCAAAGACAACACAAAAATCGTGGGCACAGTGTTGGTGAAAAATTCACTAACTGTCTGCAAATGGCAATTTCCACTTCTTCTCAAAAGCCTCATCCCATAGTGGCCAGTCATAAATGACTCTTCTTGTTCACTTTACAAAGAAGTGAATTGGGCCTCTCAGTTCTTTGCGCAGCATATACACATGATGTAAGGTAGGAGAGGACTTATTTGACTGGGTTGGTGATGGCGCGCTGTGACTTTTGGCACGTCACTTAATCTCTCTGAATCTCAATGTGTTTAAAGGAGGAAAATAATATTACCTAGTTTCTAAGATTCTTTAAAATCGAGATTGAAAATACTCTCAATACAAATGTTGACAGTCGTTCCTTGTGTGGTTAAGGAAACAGCAAAGCCTAGATTCAATAGGTTGACATAAAAAGTAAAGGCTAGGGTTGGGTGTGGCATCTCATCCCTCTACTCTGGAGGCGGAGATTCGGGAGATTGTGCTCTAGCAAAAAGCTAGTGAGAGCCCCATTCAATGAAAAAGCTAGACATGGTGGAATGTGCCCCCCCCCCAACTACCTGGGAGGCATAAATAGGAGAGTCACTATCTAGGTCTGCCCGGACCAAAAATGCTAGAGCAAAATAACTAGCCCCAAAATAAAGCAACAAAGGCTGGGACTATTGCTCAACCAGCATAAATCTTGCCTAACAAATAGGAGGTGCTAATCGTCCAAAATAAAAATAAAGTAAGGACTCAGCTATACCCAGTTTCGAGGTCTTGCAAGGGCTTAGTTTAGAAGTGTGTGACTTTACACCAGATAACAGGGTGCTACGGCTGTTCCGGGGCCATTTTCAGCCGCTTACTCCCATTGGCCAGAGGTTTGGAAAGCCGTTTTCTGTGCTCTCTCTTCCCAACATCCTTTGCCCTCCCTCCACAGATGCAAGTTACTTCCATCCACACGTGGAAAGCCGTTCTGTCTTCAGTGCCTATGTGTGGGGTGCGGTGGAGGGAGAAGAGACCACGCAGAGAGTTCCTAAGTTTTAAAGACCCAAGGGGCAGATGTGCCTCAAGTTCTTGGTTTGGTGGAACCATTTCCAGCTCTTCTGTGGCTTGGTCTTGTGCGGACAGTAAAAAGGGAACTTGGCTGATAACTCTCTTCGAAGTGTTACAACAGCCTCAAGACACACCTCCCGGCCCTGACCACATTTGGGGAACTCACTCACAGCAACAAGAGGAGAAAGTTCATTCGGAGTAAACAAAGGACAAAAAGCAGAAGGGAGCTGGAAGGTCACCTGAAGCCAGGGGGGTGGCCACCTCCTGGCTGTGAGCCCACACCAGCCGCACAGGTGAAACAATGAATAGTGATCTGTGCCCTGCACAGCCCTCGCTTTCCCCCAGAGTTCGGATGAGCTGCTTCGTCCCCCCAGTATGAGCGGGCTCAGGGCTGTGTGCAGGTTGTGGCTTAGTTAGGGTGGGTGCTAAGGGGGGGAGCTACAGCTCTACCTGTGCTTTCTAGACCCAGAGCTGGGCCCTGGACCCCAACTCCAGTGGCTGACCGCACCCCTGTGTGGGGATGAAGGAATCTGCTTCCGCTCAGTTCCATCAGCAATTACTCTTTGGTTTTTGTGTTTGTTTGTTTGTACTGTTAACACAACCCAAGAGTAAAATGCATGCCCATTCACACACGCACATTTGTGTGTGACCTGAAGAGAAAGCAGTTTCTTCTTCCTAGAGATGCGTCCCTGCCTGCCTTCACTCTGATGTTGAAAGGCAGGGCAAGTAGTACAAACATATTTTACCCTTTGGGTTTTATCATTAACATTACATATATATGTATGTATACCAAGAAAATATTCATTGCCTGGGGGAGGCAGGGAATCAGATGGGGAAATATTGGGGAAAAAATCATACCAGAATGTGAACAATAGTTTAGGGTAGGGATATTTAAGAGGATGGATTTACTTCAGGTTTCTTCTTGTTCTGTAGATTTTATAAATGAGAACCTTGCTTTTGGTGAACAGTATTTGCCATAAATCTAAATAGAGTTTCATACACTGAGAGGAGAAGTAATATAGAAGATAAAAGTAGACATCTGACCCAGGTACTGGTGGTTGAGGCCTATAATCTTAACTACTCAGGAGGCTGAGATCTGAGGATCGTGGTTTGAAGCCAGCCTGGGCAGGACAGGCTGACACTCTATCTCCAATTAACCACCAAAAATCTATCACTGGAGCTGTGGCTCAAGTGGTAGATACGTACTAGCCTTGAGCCGTGCCAAAGCCCTGGGCCCAGGACTGGTGCCTCCTCCCTCTGCCCCCCAAAAATCTGGTTTTTAGTTTGCAAACATAGTCAGTTAGAACCAGGCCTGTTTCATCTAAGATGTTATAGCATCAGCAGAAGGCACTGGCTTTTTAATATCATAGACAATGCAGGCTTAAACACCTGTATTTGAATCTGTACATTTCTTCTGAGGATCCAGTAACCTCGAGGTGTGGAGTGGGTTCCTCCTCTTTCCAACTCTCTTATCTACATCTTGGAGGATTCTGCATTAGATTCTCCCGTTCTACCTGTACAGCCCAGGACCCCAGGAGGAAGGTCCACATCAGCCTTGGGAAACATGCTGGGAGCTCAGAGGGGGCATTGCCTCTGTTTTCCTTCGAGTCTTATTTCCAGATACTTAATTCGTGATGGGCACCCCGGGGTCCTGGTAAAGACCCGCTAAGGAGTCTGCTAGGCCATCACAGCCCTCTCCCCTGTCACCAGGTGTCTAGACACACGTTTCTGCGTAGCCTCTGCAGATATTTGCGTTTGGGATCCTTGGGTTACCAATGAAAGCATGAATGATGATATGCCTTCATTTTCTAGCCCCTGTCAAACACGGCCCTACACACCCACCACCTCTAAAACGTAGCCTTCCTTTTGCAATGATCACCCCAATTATTCCCAAAGGCAATGCGCCCTTACCCCGGCACTCTGGGGGAGGGGCGCTCCAGCGTCCTGTAGCCATGCAGCGGACCGCCCTTGCTCCAGCCAGGAGGGAACCTTCTCTACAGGAGAAGCTGCAGACCGACTGGTGCTGAAACGGTCCAAAAGGATGTGAGCAGTTCATCTGGGCCTTTCTGGGCACGGGAAACTCCTGGCACTGCACAGCTAAGAAGGGAGAACGTAAAGAATCATTATACAAGTACTAATTGGTTTTGTTTGGTGTGTGTGTGTGTGTGTGTGTGTACATACCAGTTCTCAGGCTTGAACTCAGGGCATGGGCACTATTTCTTAACTTTTCTACCCAAGGCTGGCACTCTACTACTTGAGCCACAGCTCCCCTTCCAACATTTTGCTGGTTAATTGATGATAAGAGTCTCATGAACTTTCCTGCCCCGGCTAGCTTCAAACTGCCATCTTCAGATCTCAGCCTCCTGAGTGGCTAGGATTATAGTCATGAGTCATGGACACCTGGCTCGATGCTTTTTCTATTCTCAATTTCACACGTGCCTGTATTATAACAGCTTCACCTCTTCTCATCTGTCTTTTCCCATTCCATACACTCCGTGTGAGAATGGCAGAGGCTCTGTGTGTCTGTCTGCAGAGGCTCTGTGTGTCTGTCCGCAGAGGCTCTGTGTGTCTGTCCGCGGAGGCTCTGTGTGTCTGTCCGCGGAGGCTCTGTGTGTCTGTCCGCGGAGGCTCTGTGTGTCTGTCTGCGGAGGCTCTGTGTGTCTGTCTGCAGAGGCTCTGTGTGTCTGTCTGTCTGCAGAGGCTCTGTGTGTCTGTCCGCGGAGGCTCTGTGTGTCTGTCTGCAGAAGCTCTGTGTGTCTGTCTGCAGAGGCTCTGTGTGTCTGTCTGCAGAGGCTCTGTGTGTCTGTCCGCAGAGGCTCTGTGTGTCTGTCTGCAGAGGCTCTGTGTGTCTGTCTGTCTGCAGAGGTTCTGTGTGTCTGTCCGCGGAGGCTCTGTGTGTCTGTCTGCAGAAGCTCTGTGTGTCTGTCTGCAGAGGCTCTGTGTGTCTGTCTGTCTGCAGAGGCTCTGTGTGTCTGTCTGTCTGCAGAAGCTCTGTGTGTCTGTCTGCAGAGGCTCTGTGTGTCTGTCTGTCTGCAGAGGCTCTGTGTGTCTGTCTGTCTGCAGAGGCTCTGTGTGTCTTTCTGCAGAGGCTCTGTGTGTCTGTCCGCAGAGGCTCTGTGTGTCTGTCTGCAGAGGCTCTGTGTGTCTGTCTGTCTGCAGAGGCTCTGTGTGTCTGTCCGCGGAGGCTCTGTGTGTCTGTCTGCAGAGGCTCTGTGTGTCTGTCTGTCTGCAGAGGCTCTGTGTGTCTGTCCGCGGAGGCTCTGTGTGTCTGTCTGCAGAAGCTCTGTGTGTCTGTCTGCAGAGGCTCTGTGTGTCTGTCTGTCTGCAGAGGCTCTGTGTGTCTGTCTGTCTGCAGAGGCTCTGTGTGTCTGTCTGTCTGCAGAGGCTCTGTGTGTCTGTCTGTCTGCAGAGGCTCTGTGTGTCTGTCTGCGGAGGCTCTGTGTGTCTGTCTGTCTGCAGAGGCTCTGTGTCTGTCTGCGGAGGCTCTGTGTGTCTGTCTGTCTGCAGAGGCTCTGTGTGTCTGTCTGCAGAGGCTGTGTGTAGCACTGCCCTCAGCCTCATCCTCATGACAGGCCTTCTACTCCAATGCCTCATTCGTTTTGCTTCTCATTTTTCTGTTGTGGTCAATACATACAGCAAAAATCCGTTTACTTATCACTGAAGTAATTTAAGTATCTAGTTCTGCGGCCCATTGTCATACGACCACTATGTCCAACATTGTTCTCATTGTGTCAAACTGACACACTAGAGTCATTAAACATGAGCTTCCCCCCCCCCCCGCCTCATTATTCTCCTTTCCTGTCTCTGTGATGATCTTGATGAAGCCAGTAAAAAAATAATATCACGTGTTATTTTTGGGGGGAGACCTGGCTTGCTACACTCAGCACAATATGCTTAAGGATGGCTTGTGTTGTGGCACGTGTTGGAATTCCTTCCTTTTCTACGGTAAAGAATACTCCATTGGACATGCGTACCATGTCCTGTGGATTCTTCCAACCACCTGTTGGCGTTCTCTTGGTTTGCTCCCTTATTCTATCATGAAAAATGTTGCTGTGGGCCCAGATGTGCAAAGCATCTCTTCATGGCCTGCTTGTGCACCACTTACAAATCAAGGCTCACTTTCATATCATGGTATGTGTCACCCAGAGCATTCGCAGCCATTGCTGAGGGACTCCCAGTAAATGGCAACATCAAATATCAGCATCGTACTTCTGAAGCAGAACTTGGTATGGGGTCCCTAGTGGGGAACTGTCCATCTGGTTTCCCTGTGCCTTCATTCCCACGTGAGAGTAACACACTGAAAACAGACGACTTAAATCAGACCACAGGCCTGACAGCATTTCTAAGGTTGTGTTTCGATACGCTAACTCACTGCTAGTGGTAAGCTGGGGAGACACCGAGCCTCCGAGAGTCTGGAAGCTTCCTGACAGGCCATGAAAGAACTGGACTAACCGCCGTGTCCCTAACTCTTCGGCTCATTCTCACACACCATTCCTTCCCACTCACTCGTGTCAATCAAAGCAACTCTACGCTCTCAGCTGTGTTACAGTGAGTCATGTTGGCCCTAAGGCTGGCTTTGCCCACCATCATTTCATCCCTAGCGCTGAGCACGAAGAACCTGTCCCGTAGTGCTTGACGGATTAACCAATGGCCATGTTCACCACGGAGGCTGATTCCCTCGGGCCACGGAGGCGTGTCTGAGTGCACGGTACCTTGACAGGCAGGGGCCGGGGCGGTCCACCGGCCGGAGTCCACACACTGAGCGGCGCTGGCCCCTTGCAGCACGAAGCCCTCTGCACAGTGGAAGCTGCAGCTGGTGTTGTATGGGAAGGTGCTTGAGGGTGGAGAGCACTCGACACGTCCGTGCACGGGGCTCTCCAGAGGCTCACAGGCAACGGCTGCAGGGGGAAGATGGTGGGAGACTGGCTCACAGACAGGCCCCGACGCTTTTCAGAAGACACTGCTGGGGTTGCTGCATCTTTCCTAGCCACATGGTCCATGGGTTCGGGACCTCAGAGCCTCCTCCCTTTACCCAAAGGGCCACTTCCCCGGCCCCTCTTCCCCCGCTCCCACAGCCCTGCTCCTGTGCTGCGTATACATGATGGCGAGTCTTCCCCAGTCCCCCACGGCCGCCTGAAGAGCCGTAGCCCAAGCCTAGCCCCGTATGTAGTGCATTGGAAGTGTTCATTCAACATCTGCATGTTTGTCTGATTTAGGGAACGCAGATAAAGAAACTGTCTGGGATTATAAGCCAGGAAAAAGAAGCCATTGTGTCGCATGTGTTGACACTATTACTTAGTGCTGTTGAAATGACTCTTCCTTTCCCCCCCCCCCCCAGACATCATCATCAGATTCAGTTGCTGCACGAGTGAAGCCCAGTGAGTTCCTGAGCAAATGGCGCCTTTTTCCTGAGCAAAAGGACCCTTTTCTCCATGCTTTACCTCAGAGCTACATCAGCTCCAGACTATTCCTGGGGTTCGCAGAGCTTACAGACCACCCTTCCAGCCTAGGCCTCAGCTTCCACTTCGTACTCAATCAGGGCATAAGGACAAAGATCCTCCGGTCTTTCCTTCCCACTTCACACAAAGATGACCATCCTCAAGTCTTCTAGCGAACAGTGCTTGGGGTGGTATTCTAATCTAGAATAGGAAGGTCACTAATCGAACTTTCAATTTCCTATTTTCCCTCCAGCTGCTAGCCCCTCCCTCATAAACTTGGGAAAAGCTAAGGGTAGGGGGCTGTTGCGACAAGTTGAGCTTCATGGACTTATGCAACTGCAGGGACCATTAACACGTGCTTCTTTAATAGGGGTGTCTTTGCATCTTCGCCAAAGGCGAAGCCGCTGCTTCATTCCTTCTCAAGTTCAGGACACTGGACTGCCATTTGTGCATACCAAAGAGCTAGGGATGGAGAGAAAAGTTCAGCAAGTGCCTAGGTCTATGCGAGGAACTTCCTATGTGTTATTTCCTTGTGTGAGTTTTTACATTCTTCCTCCTGACAAAATCACCTGGCAATTCCTAACTCCATCTCACAGATAGCAACCTGGCTCTCGGAGGTGAGGGAAGCCAGCCGCTCGCTCCAGCCTCAGACCCTAGAGGACGGTTAGCTGTGCAGAGCTCGTGGTCTTTCTGCTCTGCCATGACTCCCTCATGAAAAGCACCCTACCCTCACAGGCTGGCAGGGGTGCGGTCCACTGGCCAGATCCGACGCAGCGGAGCATGTCCAAGCCCCTCACTCGATAGCCAGGCCGGCACTCAAATTTACAGCTGGAGCCGTAGGCAAAGGTGGCCAGCGGATGCACACAGTCCATGGTTCCTTCACCGGGGGCTTCCAGGGACGGACACCGCACAGCTGAAAGACAAGCACCGAAGACAGAGAATACACACCCTCACCGTCAGATGGCAGTGGTGGAAGGACCTCCTCCCCCCAAGAACTAGACATGGAGACCGTAGGGTCAGAAGCCCCAAGCTGACCAGACTCGGAGAACGAATCCTCCATTTGCTGCAGAGTTCCTTAAGTCTCAGGTCCCTCCAAGCTCAATTCCTGACACTGTCTCTTCCTTCCACCTTGATAAACCTATCCCAGTAAGTCTCAATGGCACTCTTCCCCTGCTGAGGAGAAGCGTACAGACGAGACCATCCAGAGGCCGCTTGCGACAGGTGTGTCATTTTGCCCAGAGCAAATCAGCCTCTTGTTGGTTCTTCAAGAGTCTGGATGCTATTCCACTCAATGCGGCTCAGGGCAGCTGTAACGATTTGAATTTTCTAGTTGAACTGTATTATTTCTCTCTCTCTCTCTCTCTCTCCCCCGTCTGTCTCTCTCTTTCTCTCTCTCTTTCTTAGAAGCACTGGGGTTTGAATTCAAGGCCTATGTGTGCTAGGAAAGTGTTCTGTCATATAAAGCACACACCTAGTCCTTTTTGCTTTTTGTTTATTTTTGGGTGGGGGTCTTTTGCTTCTGCCCAGGGCTAGCCTTGGATCATGATCCTTTTACTTCTGACTCCAACACAGCTGGGATATAGACATGCTGAGCTTGTTGGTGGTGGAGGAGGTAGTGATGATTGTCATAAGGCTTGAACTCAGGCAGAGGTGCTGACCCTGTCCTTTTCCTTCTTTTTTTCTTTTTGTTCAAGGCTAACATTCTACCACTTTGAGCCACAGCTCCACTTCCAGTTTTTAGGTGATTAATTGGAGATAAGAGTCTCATGGCCTTTCCCGCCCACACTGGCTTTGAACTTCAGTCCTCAGATAGAGTCTTGCTAACTCCTTGCTAGGACTGGTCTTGAACTCAATCCTTTTATCTCTACCTTCTTTGTAGCTACAGGTGTGTGCCACTGTGCCAGAATATTTTGCCCATAGTTGTTATTAATAGAGAAAAGCCCTCTCCCATTTTAGTTAACAATAAGGATGGTCTACATACCTTCGCACTGTGGGGGCTCATTATTTGTCCAGATTCCAGAGGCCAAACACTCCAGCTTGCTTGGTCCATTCAATTCGTACCCTTCAGCACAGTGGAAGGTACACTGTGAGTTGAAAGAGAAGTTTCCCAGAGGATGGCTGCAGTTCATGGACACGTGTGGAGGAAGGTCAAATTCTCCACACTCTCGGACTGCAAGGAACCAAGTATCGAGGTTTTCATTGTAAACTTAAAAACACGGTCAGATTTGTCGCAAGCTGTAATATTTGTGTGACCCTCTTCACTGTTATCTTTCTAAGTTCCTAAGTCAAGCAGCCTGTTTTTATTTGGCTCGTTCTATAGACTGTATCTTTCAACTTGAGCCATGCTTTTACCTCTTGTATTTTGCTGGCTAACTGGAGTTAGCCTATGGTCATGTCAGCGTAGGCTGGTTTCCATATTCAGATCCCAGCCTCTTAAATAGATAGGACTAGAGGCATGAGGCACAGCAGGAGAGGGTTTTATTTATTCTTTTATTTTCCAATAATTTTTTTGGTCAGTCATGGGGATTGAACTCTGGGCCTGGATGCTGTCCCTCAGCTCTTCAGCTTAAGGTGAGCACTCTACCACTTGAGCCACGGTGCCACTTCCTGTTTTCTGGTGGTTCATTGGAGATTAGAGTCTCACAGACTTTCCTACCCAGGCTGGCTTTGAACCGCAATCCTCGGATCTCAGCCTTCTGAGTAGCTAGGATTACAGGCGTGAGCCACTGGCACCCAGCTCCAAGAAATTTTGTGAGTAAATATTTTCTCCCAGACCTGCTGTGTCTAGAGACAATTGAATGGCTGGTAGTGAGTCCCAGAACTAGCATTTACTCACTTGAGCATCCCAGCATGCATTCGTTCCTGGCATTATCTCTTGCCTAAGACCAGTGACCACAAATGAATAAATTAACAGACTCACCATATTCACACTCGGGTCCATAGAAGCCAGGATAGCAGGAGCAGGTGTAGTTCCCAATGGTCTCGATGCATTCGCCTTGATTGTTGCAGGACGTGTCCTGGCAAGAGGCTGCACAGAGACAGAATGATGGGCATTGGGAGGAGCTGGAACACGGATTGAGCCCTTCTCAGGCAGAACGGAGCTCACCAGACAACAGAACCTCAGTGCCATCGGGGCAGCCGGATTGTCTTGGGTGAAAGGCATTGTAGGAGTTGTCTGGAGTACAGCACAGTTCTTATTTCATGTTTCCCAAGAAACACAACACGGCATTATTGTGTGTGGACACAGCGTAACAGTCATCACGAGCTATGTGACCAGACGTCATATGAAATGGGCTGTAGTTTTCTCACCAAGAACAGCCACACCCCTGTTTCAGAAGTCGCAGCCTGACCACACAGGGGCTGGGGGCGATGGTTACACCCTTATCACCCGAAGTTGGCCCTGCTTCTTATTCACTGTGTGGCCTTAGACAAGGTCTTCTGAGACCCACTTACTCCATGTTAGGGCCACATCCCTTTCACCCTTGGTTTTCTTCAACTAGGTGCCCAAAACCATGTTGTAGTAGATCAGAGAAACCAAATTAGGTATTTAATATCTATTTATGAGATGCAATCATTCACGATGTGTCATGAGCCCAAATATATCATATTTACATGGTACAGAACCGTAGTTGACCCGCCAGGATCTCCCTACTGTGTCTGTGCTGTTGGGTAACAGGATTTCTCTCCTGCATGGGCTTCTGAGGGGAGGGAGTTCAGCATCTAGAGAATTTAGAACATATACCGGAGCACGGCAGCTACAGGAGACTTGCAAAAGAGGTTCCAGAGCGCTTAGAACTTGCTTGCTCAGGGCAGTCCAGAGTTTCCCTAGCCACGGAATCTATGTGCGAGGAGGGACATAGCAAGACAGGAAGAAGCAGTATCAGAAAGATGGAACCAGTTCTGGCATTAGGGCCATGGCTCTAGGAAGATGAGCCGATCTCATATATCTGTTTACCCGGAGACTGGGGGGATTGAGAATCAAAATACTCTTCAGACTCTTACCTCCTCCCTTTGTTGCTCCTACCCTCCCACCAAAATCCAGTGGAACTCAACGGTATATTGCTGAAGAGAATCAAAGGCATTTAAAAAAATTCTTGGTCATGTTCTCAAGCTACCTCATGAAAATGTAGAGCAAAGGAAGTGACTGCAGAGAGCGTCAGCTTGGAAGCGGATCGGAGCTTGAAACGGGCTTCACCTCCAGCTAGCTCTGTGAGACTGAATACTGTTTTTCCTGAAGAAAAAGCCATAGAAAGGTCCCACTGCTGGGGTTGTCTTAAGGACTGTGATTGATATAGAAGGATTGTGATTAATACTAAGCAAGCAAGTAACATAACATAATAACACTCCAACACATTAGATTAGTTTCAGCTGTGTCTCCTAGGAAGCCTGCTAAGTCCTGTCTAGGACCTTTCTTCTGCTGATGCATGAAGAAAAGTTCTCATTGCAGAATTTACACTGGTTTCCAGACCTCACTGTGCTCCTCCTCTTCTCCCTGATGAAAACGTCCTGAGCATCCATTTCATGAGTGGTAAGATGGGAAGGGTAGGCTGGTTTATATATTTTTAATTCTCCTCTCAAGCCACCAGCTTTCTCTAACGCTTGTCTTACATTCTTCAAGATGCTCACTAACACTGAGTAAGAGTCTCCCCACTGTGTTACCGTCCCTGACGTGGCCATTCCATGTTATTGATCTGGTGGTGACATTAGCCTACCAGAGAGGTCTGTCTGAGCAGATGTGTTGCACAGCAGAGCAGAGTGGAGCAGGGCAGGGCAGGGCAGGGCAGGGCAGAGCAGGGCAGGGCAGGGCAGGGCAGGGAAGAGTCGAGCAGGGCAGGGCTGAGCAGAGCAGGGCAGGGCAGGGCAGGGCAGGGCAGGGAAGAGTCGAGCAGGGCAGGGCTGAGCAGAGCAGGGCAGGGCAGGGTAGGGCAGGGCAGGGTAGGGCTGAGCAGAGCAGAGCAGAGGAGGGCAGGGCAGGGCAGGGCAGGGAAGAGTCGAGCAGGGCAGGGCAGGGTGGGGCGGGGCGGGGCGGGGCGGGGCAGGGCAGGCCTACCTGTGTAGCACAGGGCTCTCTTTCTCCTCCAGCAGGGCTCGTCATTCCACCTGCCAGGCGCCAGCTCGCTCTTGATGTACATCTCCACACAGTCCTGGTTGTTCCTCTTGTTGTTGGGCTCATTGTCAGCCCAGTTCTCGGCCTCCTTTGTGAGCGTCTTTCTGGTGCCCACCCAAGTCCACTTATTGTTAATCTTTCGAATCCCAATCCAGTAGTACGAGCTGAAGAAAGGCACGAAGTCGTTGAGGTAGGCAATTTCATTCTTATTCTGGATGGCCACTAAGTCTGTGAAGTGCTTCTGGCAGAATGCCCGCGAGTAATTCCACGAGTATGCTTTCACGCTATAGTTGTACGTCCATGCAGACACTTCTTTCTGATTTGTGAGCTCTAAAGAGAAAAAAAAAAAATGAGTAATGAGTGCCAAGCTAGCATCCCTAGCCAGGAGAACGCTATAAGCTTACATTTGCATGTCTGGGTGTAGCCAGGTGAATTTCTGACCAGGGCATAAATACAAAGCACATAACGACTCTAGATCTAAGTAGTTAATGTAAAAAGAATAGTAGTTTCCATATTTCACTTCAAAGTATATATAAAGCCAGAAGAGGAAAGTGTCTTCTGAAGGTTCTTGATGCTAAAGACTTGGAATCCTAAGCTGCTGGAGGTAGAAAGGACTTAGAAGTTTTTCCCTTTCATCATCCATCATTAATGACACAAGGTCACCTGTCTGAGTCCCAGTTCGAGGTACGGTTGAGGTTTTATCACGTCACATGATAGGGATCTGAACTCGGTGTTCTGCCATATTTACTTTGTTAGCCTTACAAAACTCAAATTCCTTGTCTTTTTAAAAAAATAATTGGTTTGGTTGGTTTATTTAGCTTGGTTGGTTTGGTTTGAGGCAGGTTCTTACTATATAAGCCAGGTTGGTCTAAAATTTGAAATTCTCCAGTCTCAGCCTTCGCAGTGCGCAAGAAGATCACATGTCATTACTTCCCTGAATCTGCAGGTGGTCTCTCCCCTGTCTATCTGTCTACTGTTATCTGGTCTCTCCCCTGTCTATCTGTCTATCTGGTCTCTCCCCTGTCTATCTATCTATCTGTCTATCCCTTCACAGACCAGTATAAATTTGACTCCTCCTACTTCCTTGATTTCCACAGATGGCCTGTGTTTCTTCCTCTTGGCTCCCTCTACCCATCCCCTGTCTCCATTGCCTCATTACTGTTTACTGTGGAGTCTTGCTCTATGATGTGCTCCGTGCCTAGTGGATTATAAATTCCTCATGGTGATCTCTTCTTAGTTCTGGGTCCTTAACACCACATACAACACTTTGCCTTTAATGTGCAACCAAGAAATCTGTGTTGAACGAGTGAAGCACCGTAGGGTTTTGGCCGATCCTCAGCTAGAAAGATCTCATTCCAGTTCTCTTGGCTGTTTCTTTGTGATGAACTGCTCTACTTCCTCCACAGCTGCTTACTCACTTGTTCAAAGAGACTTCCCTTGCTGGTTTCTTTTTTTTTTTTTTTTTTTTAGCAAGTGTTTGTGATATCAAATAAAGAATGTGACGTTCAAGGGTAGAAAAGCACTGTGAGTCCGTGCATTGTTATTGTGGCCTGTAGGAGCTCACTGGGCAGAAGAGGCCGGTTCCCATGTGAAGAATTGTACAATTACAAGCAATCGGGCCTGGAAATGGCTCCACTTCCTGTTTATAAAGCTTGTTTCTATGCAGCCGTCACCTCTCCTGACTGCGGGTCATGCATCTCTACCTTCCTCACGGATACCTCTGTGCTGTTGTCTTGCCTTAAGATTTTATTCTGGAGTTGGGCCTGTAATTGTGTACGCTTGTACACTCGGGGCTGAGGCAGGAGGGCCAGAGGGTCAAGCCCACCTGAGCGAGAAGCTGCATCTCTCCAAAACAGAAAATAACAAAAATGCCACATTTTGAAGTACCTGGCTTCAAAAAGCAGATGGTTAATGCCAACAATCTTTGCTACACAGGAGGCTGAGACCTGAAAGATCATGGTATGAAGCCAGCCTGGGCAGAGAAATCTACAAGAACCCATCTCCAATTGGGCAACAAAAAGCCAGACTGGATGGTGGCGCCCCAGGCATGGGTGGGAAGAGCCGAGTGTGCAGGCTCTGGGTTGGAGCCAGATCTCATTTTGGTATCGCCAGGACCCCATTATGGCTTTCAGGGACCCCAAGACAATATAAAGTGAATTATTTTAAATTAAGGAAATTCCAACCTCTGGTGGATCCTTAGAAGTATCCTGGGCTGTGCTTTCCTTATCTAATGGATAATTTCAGCCTGGATATAGCAGTTTGTTGTTTCTGAAGCCTTGTCTAACAGTGTGATGATGATGGGTTCATTTTACTTCTAGAAATCTGGGCTTCGGGATATTCCTAGATTTCCATGCCTCACATTGGCTCAACCCTTCACTTTGTCTGGCTGGCTCTGCATTCTGCATTTGGAGTCAAGTGAAGAGTTAGCCTTAAGCTTACCAGAGATCAAGGCACTGAACCAGAGGAGTTGAGCAGCTCCCAGAACCACGCTCTGCAATCTCAGAGTCCAGATGACTTTTAGGCAGCTTGCCTGAAACAAGAAAGAAAGAAATGTGTGTCTATTTATACAAACCAGAATGGCCACAGAAAGTCAATTAATAGTCATTATGCCTATTTCTACTTTGCATATAACTAGGATAGCAAGTGCATACCATTCAATCAACTATTGATTGACTCTTGTTTATATCCACACTGGCCTCAAACTACGGTTCTGATCTCTGCCTCCACAAGTAGCTAGGGTTTCAGATACAAGCCACCAGTGCCTGTTGTATAGCATTGATCTATGTTTCATCCTCTTGCTTTAGCATCTTAGCATCTACCTTCAATACAAGACTTAAGATAGATATGTGTGGATAGTCTTCATATGTATATATGAAGAATATACATTTATACACATATATACACATACATACAGGCATATACACATACAGAATAAACCCATTCCTTTTGGATCTGTAGCAACTATTATTTCTCATGCTCCCTTTTGTGAAGATTTTTATCAAATGTATTAACATTTAAAATGTTTTTATTCAGATAAATTATATTCAATATCATCTTGGACATAAACTACTGAAACTTGGAGCATTAAATAATATGTTTAAAATGGTATCAAAGTGTGACTTTGAAGCAAGAGAAAATGTTTAGCTCTCCACTCAGAAGGGTAGAAGAGGGTTTTTGGGGGGTTTGTTGGGGTGACAGGGTCTGTGAGCACAATGACAGCCATTATAAAGCCTCAGGGTTTGCTTTGCACTTGGGCTTGGGCTGGCTTGGGGCCTTCAGAGGTGGTCCCTACCCGCTCCCCCGAACCTCTCTCCCCCACACACAAATAGAGAGTATTTCTAGGGAAGCTGTGAGGAAAGGGAGGTAAGGCTCCCGATTTCCTGTCGCCATGTCCAAATCTATCACCTCCCCTTTCCATGTGTTTAACCTTCTAATAAGATTCAGTTGCAACAAAAGATTCCAACAGAGCTGCCTCCCATCTAAACTGTTTGCTTATTTGGGTACACTTTTAAATAAGATTTGGTTTTAACAAAATTTCCTCAGCCAATTCTCTATCAGAGATGGGGGGGGGGGGGAAGGGAAGGGAAACACTTGATTTTAAACATTTGAAGCCTTTAGAGGAGTAGTAGGTACTTGGGGTTGAGGCTCTTCTATGAAAGCAAAATGCAAATTCATATTCATCCCCTGCTTCAATATGACCCCGTGTGTCTGTTTTCTCTTAACCTCCAAATACCACCACCCAACTCTCATAGATTATTTCAGCGCTAAGGTAGACTCCAAGGACGATTGCTCAATCGATTGACCCTTTCTCTGTCATTCTGTACTACAAACATTGAAGACAAGGCAGCACTCCCTCCATGCGCTTGCCCGATTCTCCCAGCTGGCTGGCCTGTGTATACATCACACCAGCACAGCCATTCTTATTCCCACAGGGCTCCTGAATTTTGAAAGTAGCAAGAATTGTTTTGTTGTGCTTTTTTAAAGTGCACCTGCACCGCTTCATACAATTTCACAAGGTTGGTGGATCCACTCCTTTTGCCCATGTTTAATGGACCCCTAGGTCAAATCTCTGTTAACAGTGAGGCAGTGATGGCTGACAGAGGTTATGTACATGGGCGTGGAGGAGGAGGAGAAGGAGGAGGAGGATGAGGAGGAGGAGGAGGAGGAGGAGAAGGAGGAGGAGGAGGAGGAGGAGGAGGAGGAGGAGGAGGATGAGGAGGAGGACGAGGAGGAGGAGGAGAAGGAGGAGAATGGTTGAGCATCTTCCTCAGGCATTAATTTGCCTCTGAAACTGCCTTGGGTTGGTAGGCCTTCTTGTATCTGCTCTCCGTGCACGGTTCAGGATGGTGCTGGGCGTCTAGCATGCTGAAGAGTTAAGGACTCTGTCTTGTGTTACGTGAAGCAAGGGGAAATGCCTCTCCGGAATGGCTGCCTGCTCTGCTAATCATTCATGCTCTTTGGCAACCTGGTGCAAACTGGAAGTTGCCGGAAAGGAGTGTGTGATTGGGTCATTAGAATAACATCCTGTGACTGGGTCAATCTTCTCTAAAGCACTGGGGTTATCTTTAACATTTCTGTTGAAAGACTTAGAAGTGATGACCGGGTCAAGAGGGGGACACAGAGAAAGTATAAGGAACCAGTGTCTTTGCTTCGGGTTCCCTTTGTATAGGAGGAGGAGCCAGAGACCAGGCTAGCCCGGTGGCTTGCAAAGTGGCAGGGTGTCCCCAAACAGTGTGATCCCACTCTCCTGCTTATGCAGGTGGACCTCTGTCCACCTGCCTGGATTCTTCCTGACTTCTGCTTTCGTCTGTAATTCCTCAGGGTGGGCTTCCTTGTCTCCCCGTGCTCTCCAGCCTGAGGCCTGCCACCTTGCCAAGATTCCCTGTCAAACGTGATCACTAACCTGGCTTGCAAGCCCAACGAAGACTCCCCAGCATTATCTTCTTGGCATTTCTATAGACCGAGGGTCTTTTCTGGGTCCCGATTGTTCTGTACTCAGTAGTTTGGATTTTTGAGCATTTTATTACTAATATTCCTTATACAGAGACACAAGGATGTGAATTCTAAGGGCTGGTGGCCAGCCTTTGGAGTACAAATCAGTGATATTTTAGGGGAAAACATTTATGGGAGGAAAACTAAGTCCTGGAGACGGAGGACTGAAGATGGTAAAGGGTATAAATGGAAGGGAAAGCAAGCCTGAGAGCATTAGCTTCACCTAACTACAAACTCCCCATCAGGACCTCCTTCTCTAAGACCGGACTGAAAGCACATCGCATGATGCGCCTTCAGTTTCTTTTCTCAGGTGCTAGAGGTCAGTCGAAGTCACTTGATAAGCATGAAGCAATGTATATTGGGAAGATCGATGCTCCTGAACCTGACAGCCCAATGTGCTTGTAGCAGAGGGGAGGGGAGGTCTTGGAAAAGTTCTTGTCTGTGAAATATTAAAAATGACTCGAGCGCTGGCATCCTCTGCAATTCCTGTAGAGCTTGACAGGTGAGAGGCTTTTGAGCGTGAAGGACAGGACTCTTCCGGGATCCACGCAGAAGTCCGGGAACCTCTGTGGTTGTCTGCCGAGGCCTGTGTTTATGGGTCTGTTTGCATTTTCATCTGGGAAGGGGAACTGTAGGAAAATCCTAACGAACACCACAATTTGTATAGCCTGCATCTTAGCAAACAGAAGAGGAGTCAGAGACTAGGAGGAAGAGAGGAATTAGCTGCCCATTCATTTCAGTTGACAAATTCACAAGTGTAACACACAGAAAGATGAGACAAGGCCTCCCCAGCCTAGTGACATGTGGCTCAGTCTTAGGGCAAGCTCCTCCTCCTCGCCCTGTCCCTGTGTGCCCCGAAGCCTTCGCTGGGAGCGTCTGAGCGGTAGGTTGTAGTGAAGCGGGGAGTGGGGAGAGATCAGGTCTATGCACAGCTTTCTTCTGGGATCCCGCAGAAAGGGACCCCAAAGGCCAGAACTTCATTGGCCACAGAGAGCTGGAGTGTGTATCTTGGGACTCTGTGCTATATATACTTCTGGTAAACTGGTAGTAAAACTTGAGGTAGCTTACTCATCTACAGTGACTTTATTTCTGACTTCAAAATGCCTGAATATCTTCGAATATTCCCTGAAACACCAAACCCACTTAGACCCCCACAAGCTTTTCTGGTTTCATCTAACAGGAAAAGCTAACATTTGTGAATCACTGATGCTCCAAGCTCATCTTGAAATGTTCTTCTTACAATCTTGTTTAATCCTCACGATGGCATTGTCACTATAATTATTATATCCAACTTACAGATGAGAAAGCTGAGTCACTCACACTAAGGGCAGAAATGGAAGCCGCATGGCATTTCAGATTAGTCTCAAGTGACTCCCTGCGCTCAGGGAGAGAAACACACCATCCGGGGCCCAGACACCATCCAGGCGTAGGCTGTCCTAGAGCATTTCTCCCCCTATTCGTCCCAGAGTGAAGAACAGTGCTGGGAGAGGGGATGGCAGGTTTACCCAAATCAGCTCCCCGAGGGCCCCTGTAAACTCTATTGGAAAGAACGGCAGCTGTGGAAACAGAGGACTGGATCTGGATCCCAGTATCCTCAGGTCTTAACAGTGTAACTAACCTAAGGTAACATATCCCACTGTCATAAGCCAGGATGGCTTGACTTGTCAAGTGGAATGAACATCAATCCTAAGAAAGCCGGGAGGGTTCACATGGACAACAGGCTCGGCAATGCTTGTGAATTCAAGCCAGGCATGGCCGTATGAACCTGTGATCCCAGCTCCTCAGGAGGCTGAAGAGGAGGAACATAAGTTTGAGGCCAACCTGGGCAACATAGCAAGAGTCCATCGCAAATCATCCCCCCCCACCACCATCACCACCACTACCACCAACAACTACACCACCACCACCACCACCACCACCACCAACAACAACAACAACTACACCACCACCACCACCACCAACAACAACAACAACACCAACTACACCACCACCAACAACAACAACACCATCACCACCACCTCCACCAACAACAACACCATCCCCACCACTACCACCACCACCACCACCAACACCAACAACAACAACAACAGCACCAACAACAACTACACCACCACCACCACCACCACCACCAACAACAACAACAACAACTACACCACCACCACCACCACCACCACCAACTACACCACCAACAACAACTACACCATCACTACCACTACCACCAACACCACCACCACCACCAACAACAACAACAACAACTACACCACCACCACCAATAACAACAACACCATCACCACCACTACCACCAACAACAACACTATCACCACCACCATCACCAGCAGCAGCAAACCTCAGCAGTTTATTCGATATAAAATGCTGTGGCTTTTACCATTTCTTTTTTGCAACTTTTTCTTCCTGATTCAGCCCCCAACCTCTTCAACTCATCCATGGCCCCCATAACAGAAAAAATAATGAACTTACCATCTCCTCTGCGACTCTCCAGCTTTCTGCCTCCTATCCGACCCAGACTTTATAGTCTTGCCGCCTCCCCTTGCTGTCAGGCTGCCTAGAAAAACAACTTCCTATTTGCTTTCCAGAAATTCACCACAGCTTTCCCCCTGAAGTTGGGGTGTTGATACTGCAGAAGCGATGTTGGCAGCTTGGAAACCGCGCTTGCCAAGGGGCAGCAGGTCACCCCTTCCATGAGCGGCAGTGTGGAGACAGGAGCGGGCGTGATTCCCCCGTGGACATCCCAGACTGAGCAACGCAGGAACAGGCTCACGCCCCAGGGATCGCGTTTCCTTTGATGACCAGTCCCAACCCAAGGTCAGGCTTCGAGAGCCTTGCTTTGTATTTACCACAAAATCCCAGAGTAAATTCCAGTTATTGGGGAATGCCTGGGAACACTTATCATTCCAGCAGCCTCCCTAGGAAACAGAGCAAAAATAGAAGTAAATGCTAGCTAGGTAAGAAAGGGAAAATCCAGAGAAGGTTTTTCTGGCACTTGTTGGAAATAGTTTTGAAATAATCTATAAAGTAGACATGAACCATTTGAGAAGAACTTTGCTTTTTATATCAGAAAAATGGTATAAAAATGCAACAGTTAGTGCCAGGCGTGGTGTTACATGCCTGTAATATCTGCATGTAGGATGCTGAGGCTGAAGCTCGTGAGTTTCAGGACACCCCAGTCTACACAGTAAAGCCTCATAAGCAAGGTCTCATCATTGCATTTGCTTTTTCTTGTTGTTTAACATTACTTTTCTTGTTCTCTAATGCTCTTCTTAGGTTGTTTCCATAGACATAGATAGATAGATAGATAGATAGATAGATAGATAGATAGATAGATAGATAGATAGAGATTTGTGTATGTGTATTTACCATGAATCTAACTAAAGGAATACTTAGAAGGAGGATAAAGAGACAAAGCGAATACTTTTTAAATACACTATATATGGAAACACCATGAAGAGCCTCAATGAAAGCTGTTTATCAATAGGAGGCTGGGAAAGGCGGGGAAAGAAAAACAGACTATTGGGGTTTGAGCTAGCAAAGAGAACAAAAGAAGATGAATAGGGTTGAAACAGATTGCTTTCACATACAAAAGTAGAACAGTGAGACCTGTTGAAATTGTTTTAGAAATGGGGAGGAAGGAATAATCCAGGGGGTAAGATGGATGGGAATACATTATAAACATGCATGGAAAGGTCACAATAAAATTTACCTTTAGATAACTAATATATACTAACAAAAATTACAAAAGAGAAGAACTAAGACCAAAATTAGCAAAAGGAAAGAAACAATAAATAAATATCAGAATAAAATAAATAAAATGGAAAATATAAAAAATAGAAAAGATCACTTAAACTTATTTGGTTCTTTTGAAAGATTAAAAAAATAAATCTGTGTTAGTTAAGAAAAAAGAAAGAGGACTTAGATACAATCAGAAGTGAAAAGTAAGCATTGTTACGGATACCACAGAAATACAAATGAGCACAGAATAGAAATGGTTACACATAAATATGCTGGATAACCCAGAAGAAATGGATGCATTTATAGAAATATACAGTCTACTAAGAACAATTTTAACATATCGACAGATTAGAAACAAGTAAAGAGATTGAAGCAAACAAATCCAGAAACACATTAAAAGGGCAGTCACCATGACTGAATGCAATTTATCCCTGGGATGACAGAATGGTTCAACAGATGCAAATCAGTAAATGTGATAGACCACATCAACGGAATGAAGGAAACAATCCATACAGTTATCTTAATAGTTACATGAAAATACTTTGACAGAATTAAATGTTATTTTATAATAACAACTCTCAATGAGAATGTACCTCAACACAGTAAAATCACAGATTACAAACCAACAAATAAAAGGTGCTCAGTAATAGAAAGCTTTAAGCTTTTCCCCTGGATGAAGAACAAGACAATAAACATGCTTACTCTTGTCATTTCTATTCAACAGGTACTAGAATTCTTAGGTCAATCTGGCCAGAAAAAAAAAAAAAAAGTTGTTCCTGGTTCTGGGAAGGTGGCTCAGTGGTAGAGCGCTTGCCTTGCATGCATGAGGCCTTGGGTTCAATTCCTCAGCACCACATAAGCAAAAAGAAAAACGCCAGAAGTGGCACTGTGGCTCAAGTGGTAGAGCACTAGCCTTGAGCTGAAGAGCTGAGGGACAGCGCCCAGGCCCAGAGTTCAGACCCCACGACCGGACCCAAAAAAAAAAAAAGTTGTTTCTATTTACAGAGTTTGTGTTCTTATATATGAAAACCCTTAAGACTACACACACACACATACACACACACACACACACACACACACACACACACACACACAGAGTCTGCTAGAACCAATGATTTCTGTATAGTTGCAATATATAAATTTAGCATACAAAACTCAGCTGTTCCTATACACTTAAGCTATCTGGAAAAAAATAAGAAAATATATTAATTTATGGTAGCTGCAAAAATAAAATGTTTAGAAGAAATTTTAGGACAATGTGAAAGATCTGTACACTGAAAACTATAAAACTATTAATGAAACTTAAGAAGACATAAATAAATAGAAAAGGAGCCTGGGTTCATGATTTAGAAAACTATTGCTAACATGCTTATTTAACCTAAAACAACCTATGGGTTCATTGTAATTCCTATCAAAATTCTAATGGGACTTTAAAGAGAATTGAAGAAAAAAATCTTAAAATTTGTAGGAGACCACAATGTTCCTGAGACAAAATAATCATAAAAAAGAACAAAGATGGAGGCATCATGATGTCTAATTCCAAACTACATTGAAAAGCTAGAGCAATGTGACAACTCAAGGTAACTACATAAAAAACACATTGAACAATACAACGTAACAGAAAGCCCAGACAGAAGTCTGTGTACTTATTATCAGTTGAGTTTCCACACAGATGGAAAGAATGCACAATGGGAAAATGGGTAGTCCTTTAACAAATGGTGCTGGGAAAACTGGATATCTACACAAGAAAGAGTTAAATTAGATCCATATCTCGTGCAATGCATACAAGTTAGATGAAAGTGGCTTGAAGACTTAAACATAAGATATGAAACTGTGAAATTACCATAGGAAAACATAAGGAGAGAGACAAAACTCCAAAAGCACAGGAAACAAAAGCAAAGATGAGAAAACATAAGACTGGAGAGACAATCTGTGAAAATGGAGAAGATACTGGAAAAACACTTATCTGATAAGTGGTTAGTATCCAAATATACAGGAACAAATAGTTGGGGGCCGGGGTGAAATGGTCAATTAGCCATGATTTTTAAAATGGGTAAAAGCTCTAAACAGACATTAATCCAAAAAAGACATAAATCGACCAATTGCTCACTTTTACTAATTAATGAGGAAGTGAAAAACCTGCATCAAGATATCCAATGCCTGTCAGAATCACTGAAAGAAACAGAAAGATGACAAGTGTGGGCGAGGATATGAAGAGAGAAAAGGGGACTTTTGTACAAGACTGATGGGAAAATAAGTTGGTAAATCCATTGTGGAAATGTTTGGAACGTCATCAAAGAATTAAAAATAGCACCATCACAAACTGTTATCTCCCTACTAGATACAAACCCACAGGAAATGAAATCAGCTGGTAGAAGAGATTTCTTCACTCGCATGTTCATTGCAGCATTATTCATAATAGCTGAGAGATGGACTGGAGTCTAAGTGTCCTTGAGTAGATGAATGGATCAAGAAAATGTGGTGGTTTGGAAAGCAGTATGG
This sequence comes from Dipodomys spectabilis, assembly GCF_019054845.1. Taxonomy (NCBI): domain Eukaryota; kingdom Metazoa; phylum Chordata; class Mammalia; order Rodentia; family Heteromyidae; genus Dipodomys; species Dipodomys spectabilis. Next base: position 26,086,316 of record NW_024870696.1, read on the forward strand.
AGGTTCCTCAAAAGACTCCACTATAGAGCTCCCCTATGGCCCAGCAATCCCACTTCTGGGCATTTACCCAAATGATCACAAACAAGACCATACTAAAGCTACCAGCAAAACTATGTTTGTCACAGCATTATTTACCATAGCTAAGATATGGAACCAACCCAGATGCCCCTCAGTAGATGAATGGATCAAGAAAATGTGGTATATATACACAATGGAATTCTATGCCTCCATCAGAAAGAATGACATTGCCCCATTTGTTAGGAAATGGAAAGGCTTGGAAAAAATTATATTAAGTGAAGTAAGCCAAGCTCAAAGAAACATAGGTCCCATGGTTTCCCTTATTTGCAATACCTAGTATATGTCTGAGTCAAGCAGAAAAGGTCAAAAGCTATGTACATATGACCAGATAAGATGATGCTAAGTGAAATGAACCCCAAGAGAGGGACACAAGAGGTTTTATTTTTCTTGCATTTTTCATGCACTATGTGATTTTTTTGTTCCTTTTGTGTGTTCTTCCCCCATGGTATAACCCGTTTTCACTGTATTTGATTCTGGTGTCCTGCATCTTGTATATAGATTTTTTTTAACTTGGGGAGGAGAAGGGAAATAATTATATGCTGAAATAAGGATACAGAATGACGCACTGTAACAATGAGATATACGAGACACTATGTTGAAAATGAACTTTACAACTTGGGGGTGGGGTAGGAGTTGGGGAGATGGGAAAGAAGGGATAGCAGGGGAAAAACAAAGACAGGGGTTACAATGCTCGATAGAAAATGTCCTCATTACCTTGCTCATGTAACTGTAACCCCTCTGTACATTATCTTTACAATAAAAATATATATTATAAAATAAAAAGTATATCCATAGATGCATCTATTGTTACAGGGATTCAGTGTGTAGACGAGGAATGAAGAGTAGTAATTTGGACCTCCACAGGGCTTATCTAAACTCCCCAGGAGTCGCTCAGGCTTCTGTGTCTGAAGTGCATATCCTTTTCCTTCATGTTCAGAATGGACAGAGATGACAGCTTTCCTCATATAGCTTTTGGAAAGTATCCGGACAGAACCTTCATGATCATCTCACTCTCCCTGCTGCAGTTCTATTTAGATTGGAGTGTGGTCTCATGCTTAGGCGTTTCTTTTCTCTATCTTTGCGCTGCAGGCTTTGGGAGGGAAGGAAAGCCAAGGAGAGAAGTGAGCTTGGCAGTGGTCCCAAACAACACGCATGAAATGGCACAGGACAGCCCAGGGCCCGGCCAGAAGCAACATGGGCCCTTGGGAGACGCTCCACTTTCCCATTTCCATCTTCCACCACTGTAGGTCTACCTGAGACTCGCTTATCGATCCTGCATTTTTGTGAGGGCCAACATAAATAAGACGCCATCTGTGCCCTGAAGGAGCTCAAAGACCAATGGAGAGACAGACTTACCAACACTGAATTCTAAACAATCTGTGGCGCCCTTGCTGACAGACCGATGGTGAAGGTGGATGGGTAGGAAAGGATTCGGGGTGGAGCCTTGCCTGAGGGGAAGGGCCAGGCTTTTCTTTTGTGTACGCCAGGTGGTTCCACTTTCACACACAGGATGAATTAGGAAGGTATTTTTTCTCGTTAACAGTATTTCTGCCCTTCCAAAAGCATAGTGTGTCTAGGCACTATTGAGTCCCAGAAGGCTTTGACCCCCTCAGAGGAGTTATCTCCTACACTACAGCCCGAGAAACGGTGAAGTCGTTTATAAGACTCGGAAAGCTTTTAAACTATTGGTATTGAACCATACACAGACCATTTAAAAGCCAGGGAGGAAATGTAGCCGAAGTGTCGTTGTAGTTGTGAATAACACCGTTGAGCGCATGCTCTCGGCCAGCCCCTGTGCCAAGCCCATTTCAAGCTGCATCCTGTCTGCTCCTCACCACAGCCTGGCAGGGCTGTGCTGCTCCACAGCCCAGCTACTCAGAGATCATTAAGACATGCATTTGATTTAAGGGAATACAGAATGGAGGATCAAATGCTTTGCCTAAGATTACAGCTGATCGGTGGACAATTCCTGTGCCTCTGAAATGACACTCCGGTATACTCAGAGGTGGGACTTTCCATTAAAAAGCTCTCTGCAAAGTTAAGTCTTCTTGTGCTCTCCTTTTGATATTGTGTGCTAGGAATGTCCAGTCATTTCAGGCACATTAACGGGGAAACTAAATCACGCTACTTCTGCACATTAGGACACATAAGTTACATCTAGGGCCAAAGTTTCTATTATTAAGCTCTGGGAGTAAAACTACTCTTGAGCACAAAGGAAAGGTTGGGCCAAATTGCTGGGAATGTAATTGGAAATATGACGCAAACATGCAAACAGCCTAGTCCCAAAGCAAAAGACAGCGTTGGAAGGAATGTAGAACTGAGACCCCAACCAACCATCAACTTGAAGATTATTTGGTTCATAGTTGCATACAACGTTCCTGATTAACTTGTCCTGCCCTTTCCCATGATCAAATGCAATCAAACGTTAAAGAGCTAATAATAATATTTGCATAATATGATTTGTTGTCTTTTGGTACATTCATAGGAATGATACATTTACTGATTACACCTGCTCCTTGCATTGATTGATTGATGGATTGATTGACTTTTTGCCCATACTGGGGTTTGAACTCAGGGCCTAGGTACTATCCCTTAGCTTTTTCTGCTCAAAGCTATCATTCTACCAGTTAAGCTACACTGCCACTTCCAGCTTCTTGCTGATTAGTTGGAGATAAGAGTTTCATAGATTTTTCTGCCTAGGCTAACTTCAAATCATGAGCCTCAGATCTCAACCTCCTGAGTAGTTAGTATTATAGGGATAAACTGTGACATCTGGCTAATCACTTCTTCAAGGGTACAGCTCTAGAACTGCACATTGATTTCATGTCTACAAATTTGCATAAAGCATTATCATTGAAAGAATTAGTGAAGTTGGACTTTTATTGCATTAATGATCCCATTATGGAGGCTAGTAATGGCCTATGTCTCTCTCCCCTACATCATTCTACAGACATGACAAGAAATACAGAATGAAATTTACCAATTTAATATTCAGAGGCACCTCGTGTGGTTCAAAATGGACAAAAACCTGAGGGTCTTTTACCTAAAGGTAAGACCAGAAACCATCAAACCCCTAAAAGAAAATACAGGGAAGAGCTCCTTGACATAATCTTGGCAATGATTTTTTTTAACATGACTCTAAAATCTTAGGCCTGGAAAGTATTTTTTTAACAGGACTACATTAAACTCAAAAGCATAGCAAAGAATAATTAACGAAGTGAAAATATAGCCTATGGATTGGGAGAAAATATTTGAAACCATCTCTCTGATGAGGAGTTAATATCCAAAATATAGAAGGAGCTCACACCACTTGATAGCAAAAATGAATAGTCTCATTAAAGAATGGACAGAGGCCTTGTTATGGTGGGAACGTTGGCTGTCTTCTGAAGGACCTGTGTCTCCCGCGTAGTCCTTCACCTGTGGCACTGTTGGAGGCGATGGGCTCCAAGGGAGTGGGCCCTAGCAAAAGAAATTAGGTGACTAATTGCTTCTGTCCCTAAGTGAATCCTGCGAGTGAAGGGCACATTTTGAACTATGTTTCAAAATTTTTATATGGGTTTAACCACTCTTGCCTTGTTTTGTAACTATCTTGGCTATCAAATGGTAATTTATGGAACTACATATGAACTCTCACTGCAACATTAAACAATGGACTACAATAAAATAAACGGAAAAATATCAACTGCATAAAGCCACTTAGCTGGAAGTAATCAAATGAAGTCCACTTTTTTAATCTTCAAATAATCCTGTGATCTTGGATCTGATAAGAGGGCATTGTCCTACCTAGAGGAATAATAACCTCGTAGGGAATTGCTTTCCTTTGAACCATAATCAGGAAACGGCGGCCTTGGAGACCTATACTTGGGTGATTTGTTTGTATTTAAACTCTGCCTAGTAAGCGTTCCCTTCCATAACTACACTTTTTTGTTGACTCTTTGTTATTAAAATAAAACTTTTAAATTATGTGGCTCACATGTCAATACAATTAAAAAGACTGCCAGAAAAGTGTTAGTTTCTGGAATGAATATAATATAATCTTTTATAAAACATAATCTTTTATAAAAGATTCATGCCATAAAGAAGGCAAGACATAAAGATGATACACCGTTTCACCTCATATCTAGCTCAACCCTGTCTAGCCCACTCACCCATGGAAGGACACAGGTAGAAGGTGCCATCTATCAGCCACAAAGTGACTCTCCTCATACTTCAAATCTTTAGACAGCTTGATCTTAGTCTTCTAGGATAGTAGGCATTAAGAGAAATGCATTTGTGTTGTTTATAAGCTAACCTAGTATAGCTTTGTTATAGCTGTCCAAACAGACTAAGAAATATGGAAAGGCAAAAGACTCAGAATAACCAACAAAAAATGAAGAAAAATAACAAAGTTTTAGTACGGCCACTACCTGACATCAGAACCTACTATAAAGCTGAGTGGATCAAGGAAATGCGGCATTCATGAGAAATGGACAAGTAGCTCAGTAGGGCAAGCTTCAGAGTCCAGAAATAGGCTGCCTGCCTAGAGCCAACTGATCTTAGACAAAGGGGCAAAAGCAATGCACTGGAACAAAGATTGTTTTTCCAACCAAAGGTGCTAGAACAACTGGATGTTTATATGCCTGAGTTAAAAACAAAAACAAATCTCAACACAGAATGATATCCTTCACAAAATTTACCCCAAGCATGTTAATATAAAGTGCAAAACAAAACTCCCAGAATATAATGGGAGAAGACCTCGCTGACCTTGGATTTGATGGTGACTTTTTAGACAAAAGATTAAGCCTAACCCATGAAAGGAAAAAAAAAACCTAGAAAGGTAAGTTAACTTTCATTAACTTTTTATAAATAATTTAAAAATGCAAACTGCTCTGTGAAGACAGCAAGAAGGTAGGCCAAAGCCTGGGAGATAATGTTTGCAAGAGACATGGCTGCCCCAAATAATGTAAGCTCTTAAAACCCAATAGTAAGAAACAAAATAACCCCATTTAAAATGTGAGCTACAGAGCTTAACAGATACCTAACCAAAGATGATGTGCAGATGGCAAACAAGTACACGGGAAAAAGTCTCAATCTCTGTCCTTGGCGTAGTGAACTTCTTATACATTTAATAAATGTTTACCGTACATCTGGTATCATCAGGCAGCATAGTAGGCATCATAAAGCCCTGGTAATGAGCAACATAGGAGATCTCAATCCGCATTAACCTCAGACTAGTGAGAAAAACTCACCTAAAGTCAGCCAACTGATTGTATGCTATGAGATGCTCTATAGGCTGCAAACTGAACTTTAAAAAGCTATCTGGCTTACCCAAAGAACTTAGAGCACAAAAAGTACCAGAACAACATTTAATCCAAAGGTCATTAGACTGACTACAAGCTTGTCTCTTTCCTTGTCACCATGCAGATTTCCTAAAGCAGTTGGCCAAAAGCTCAAACAGATTTTGGATCCATTTGGTCAAAAGCAGAGTTCATTTCTTTGTGTACCTCTGTGAAGCCACAGATTCTTCTGAAACACCTACAGAGAATATGCAATCGGGGCACAAAACTGCCAGAGAAAGGAGCTGTAGCCACAGTGACAAGCATGGACAACCAGAGACATCTCCCGGTCTCCAGTGCTGTCACGTACTTACTGGTTAGTAAGTTCAGTAATCACATCACTAATCCTATACTGCCCTGCAACTCAGTAAAACGTTGACAAAGCCTTTCTACTCTCTCTTCTAATTTCACTCACCTCAACAGGCAGATGTATTGTGGGGGGAACATCTATGAACGATCATGCTTTAGAAATGAGATCCAAGAACTGCATCCCAAGTCTTCACAGTTTAAACCCACCTGACAAGGGTCCAGGATTGCCAATCCACATGCTCTACTATTTGGACTCTGTCCTAGAAAGCTTCGAATACTGTGATTGAGAGACGTCTACACAAGTATCCTTTCATGAATAACATTGAGCTTCAGTAAGTCAAAATCAGGGACACTAAGTAGTAAAGAAAACAAATGCTTCATAATACAGAATAACAAAGCCAGGAGCTCAGAAAAGATTTTTCTCCTCAAGGTTTGCTTCATGAATCAGAAGAATATTTTACATAGATCTCGATTTGCTCTTTTCAGTGAGATGAAGAAGGGACCTGGCGTCAGAAACGGATAAGGGAGTGTGGGGCACCAGAGGCTAAGACCTATAATCCTAGCCGTTTAGAGGATGAGAAACTCCACGAGACTTTTGTCTCCAAGTAACTACCAAAAACCCAGAGGTGGAACTGTTGTTCAAGTGGTGGAGAACTATCCTGTGAAAAAGCTAAGGGACAGTGCCCAGGCTCAGTTCAAAACCCAGTATTTGCACACACACACTCTCACCTCCACAGCCCCACACATACCCACACACAAATATGGGAAATGGAAGACACAATCAAATAAAAGCGAAGAACATAATGACTGTAGGTAGTAAAAAAAAAAAAAAAGCAGAGTTATTAATGCATATATATAATTAATATAGAAAAGAATGTATATCATAATATTTGAGAACCTGACCAATTTGACTCTGATTGAATTACACTTCTGCCAGGTATCCACTGTGATCTTGAGCAAATTTTTAGAAATCTATGCTTTATCCATAGAATGAGAATAATAGACTACACAAAATAATGCTTTTATAAGTGTTTACTGTAGCACATGGCACATAGCAAATGAATGTAAAATAATGTCTGTATATTTTTATTCTCACCAATAAGCAATGTCTCATGTTTGAATTGAAGCACTTGGGGTTCTTAGAATGTAGCATCATAGAAGAGACAGAAATTGTAATTACTGTTGTTGAGTATCTGCTTTGTACAAGGCAAGCTGATGGAACAGTTGTCTAATATCTTATAGATCGGAGCCCAACAAACTAAGGGGAGCCTGAGGGAAACCTCGTGTCCCTAGCATGACCATGATCTGGCGTATTCATTACAGTCAAGGGAAGGGCCAGACTTTTGGCTCTTCCCACTCCAGTGTACATTCTAGAAGAACGGTGGTGTGCTACCAGACCCAGTCTTGGAAATGGAATTACAGACTGGCTGCCATTACCAATAGAAGAAACTAAGATTCCTCAGATTAGGCTAGCCACCCATGTTATCTGCCCCTTTGAGGCCAAAGACACAATTACACACCCCCAAAAAAACTAGACAAAATGGTGTCTAGGAAAATCATCTTCTTCATACCATCCGTAAGGCTGCAGTTGTGTGAGTGAAGGCTGGACGATCGCAAATCACTGAATTAAATCCCATGTAGGTGGGGGGTCGCTATTCATGAAGGGGCCAGACCCAGGCTCTGTAGTGAGCCAGCAGAGCCCTGTCTGGAGATACAGGCATTGGAGAGCGGAGAACCCAGCCTGCCACCGCTGTGGTTGGGGACAGGGACAGGAACATCCAGGGGCAGCATCCCTTCCTGTAATGGAGCCACGAGGGAATTCAACAGGAAGACAATCGCAGTGGTCACGGAGAGGCCTTTCCCAGACAGCCTTCCCCTTCCCAGCGAACACCTCCCGCTGGAAAAGAATCTCACCAAGGAGAATCAACGGGAATCCAACATCTTTCTTTCCACACGGAAAAGTTTCCTTGCCCAACTCTTTTAGGACTCTTCATTGGGAGGTAGGATGAGAGAATTGAAAAACGGAAAAAGAAAAAGCCTTCACACGAATGCATATCCGTTTTAAACTACGAGTGTGGGGAGGTAGTATATAATCACAAATCTTTACATGTATAGTAGGTTACTACACAGCAACTATGGTGAACACTGTGCACACACACACACACACACACACACACCAAAGTGTATGAATCACATAAATAAAACAAACCAGGCCACAAAATGAAGACTTAGTGGGAGATTCACATCTGTGCAGTTCCAAAATAAGTGAGGCCCATGCACAATACAGTTAGAAGTCAAGAGCTGGGATCCTCTGGGGGGGAGGGATGCTTAATGATCATAAGACGGCACTTGACATGTGTTGCAGGGATGTGTTTAGGTAATTAAAAAAAAAACTCATCAAGTTTACTCATTTTCCTTTTTGTGCTAGTACTGGGTGTGTCCCTGAGTTTTTGTCTACCACTTAAGCCACAGCTCCAGTTCTGGCTTTTTGGTAGTGATTTTATTGGTAATAAGAGTCTTACAGACTTTCCTGGCTAGCCTGACTTTGAACCATGATCCTCCCAAGTAGCTAGGATGACAGAAGTAAACCATCAGTGCCTGGTGAGTTGTACACTTTTGATGCATGAACATTAAATCTCAAAGAAATTCTGGCAGTGATTTCTCTCTCACTTCCCAATAACCACTGGGCTAAGGCAGCCTCAACATTCTTTCTTGAGTTGGTTGACTTTTTCCAGAAAAGAATGTGTCAGCCATGTTAAGCATTTGCAAATTTAGGGGGAATTTTAGATTTAATAAAAAAAAAAAAAACTCAGAATAGAAATCTAGTGCGGCTGGGAAGGTGGCTCAGTGGTAGAGCGCTTGCCTTTCATGCTCGAGGCCCTGGGTTCGATTCCTCAGCACCATGTAAGCAAAAAGAATAAAGCCGGAAGTGGCGCTGTGGCTCAAGTGGTAGAGCGCTCGCCTTGAGCTGGAGCTGAGAGACAGTGCCCAGGCCCAGAGTTCAGGCCCCATGACCGGACCCAAAAAAAAAAAAAAGAGTAGGAATCTAGTAATGGTCTTTTTCTTGCGGCACAGCAGTGAGACCCAACTCTATCTAAGGGAATTTGATTAGGAATTACGCATCATAGATACAGTTCCGGGTTCCTGTGGGGTGAGATCTTTTGTGTGCATCAAGTGTGGGGCTGGAGTCCTGCTCAGCCCTGTGTCTATTGTTCCCAAAGGCTGCGGGCACTGTGGGTGGCATGGTCCCACTCCTCAGAAACCTCAGCTTCAGCTTGGACCCACCCTTGTCCTGAGGGCCTGGGGGAGGGGGGCTGTCTTCCACTGTGTCTGCAGCGATTTCCTGGACCTGTCCGTTGTGATGGCCTGGGCTGCCCTGCACACCTCAGTGCGAACAGCCGGTCGTGAGCTCCAGAAAGGGACTGCAGGCCAACCCCGGATGCCCCAGAGCCACTGGGGTCCAGTGGTGGGCAGCACTGCAGCTGTCCAGGCTGCACAGAAGCGCCGCTTTCTGCCTCAGGAGATTGCCTGGCCCATGCATGCTCCAGGAGGCTTTGCTGTGACCTTGACAGATGACCTGGCCCTCTATGCTACTGCACTGCATCTAGTGAGGACGGAGCCCTTCCCGGGCCCAGGACCCCTGGCCCAGAAAACTTAGCAGCCCTCCACAGGGAAGACACCTCTGTAGTCAGACCACATGCACCCTGAGAACATTCTTAGTGGCATTGAAGACACAGAGCAACAGCCACTTCCTGCGAGCGATGGATACTGACTGCACCGTGAGAAGAGTCCAGTCTGACGTCAGACACGCAAATTTCAACAATTTGCTGTTTTGGGTATTCGTGGGAAGAGGAGGCAATTTCCTAAACTTTTCTGGGTCTCCAATCTTTTCATTATAGCGTTGGATTTAATTTGCTAATAGTTTGTTGAGGACTTTTGCAGCTGTCTTTATCAGGGATATTAGCCTCTTGTTTCTTTCTTTATGTTTGTCTCCCAATCTCTCTCCATTTCCCTCCCTTCCTTCTTTCTTTCCTTTTTCCTTCTTATGTCAACACCTGTTTTATTTTTAAACAGGCAATACTTGTCTTGTAGACCTTGTTTCAAAGCAGTCTTCCCTTTTCAACTTTTTTAGAGTAGTTTGAAGAGACTCAGTTTCTCTTTAAAAGTTTGGTAAGGAATCTAGTCATTTTCTTAGTTGGAGACTGTTTGGGGTTTGTTTTTGCTTGCTTGTTTTGTTTTATAATGTGAGGGATTATTCCTAGAATCTTGCATTTGAGAGGCAAGTGCTCTGCTACTGAGCTATACCCCTCCCCTGATTTTTTTTTTTGAGACAGGGCCTCACCAGGGCCAGAACAGGGTGGCCTTGAACTCACAATCCTTTTGCCTCAGCCTCTGTTAGAAGATTTTTTTTTTTAAATACTGATCCAGTTTCATTGCTATTATTGTTCTCTCTTTTTTTGTTGTTCTTAATATATTTTTTATTGTAAAGACACTGTACAGAGGAGTCACAGTTACATGAGCAAGATAGTGAGTCCATTTCCTATCAAGCATTGTTACCTCCTCCTTTATTTTTCCCCTACCATCCCCTCCACCTCTCCAACTCCTCCCCCCCCCAAAGTTGTAAAGTTCATTTTCAACCTACTGTCTTATACATCTCTTTGTATTATTGTTCTCTTAATGTTTTTTAATTCTTAATTTTTAGAGCTATATGTCCAAGAATTTATGCATTTCTTCAAGGTTTTCCAACTTCTTGGTATGTCGTTGCTAACTATGAGCACCAGTCATCCTTCATATTTCTATAGCAATAGGTGTAGCATCTCATTTTTCAGCTCCCACTTTATTTTTTTGTATAGCTAAACATTTGTCAATGTTGTTGATCCTTTCAAAGAGTTAACTTTTGCTTAAATTGATCTTTTATGTATGTATTGGTCTCAAATTTGTTTATTTCTGTGCAGATTTTTATTTTATTCTAATAATTTATATTTTGATTTATTCTAGCTATTCTGGTTTCTTGTGTTGAGTTTTTAGAGTGCTTCTTTGAAATCTTTCTGCTTTTTGTGATGGAGGTAATTATTGCCACAAACTTCCCTCTTTGTACTATTTTGTAGTCTCCCATGGCTTTTAATATATTGCAGCTCCCTTTTCACTTATTTCAAGATTTTTACTTTTTATTGTCATTACAAAGAGGATATACAGAGGGGTAATGATTATAAGAAAACTTTTTTTCTTTACTAACCCATTGGCTGTTTGGAAGCATGTAGTTTGTTTCATGTATTACTACAGTTTCTACAGTTCCTCCTGTAGTTAATGTCTAATTTTGTTCCATTATGGTCGCAGAAGTTAAAGGCTATGATTCAGAATATTTTAATTTGTTGATTCTTGGTTTGTGGACTCACACATCATATTCTCTGGGGAATGTTCCATGTTTCTAATGAATAGAAAGTGTATTCTGTAACAGTTGGGTAAATTATTCTATAAATGTCTGATAGATCAGTTTGGTCTATAGACCAACACTAACGAGTTAATTTTCTCTCTGATTGATCTGTGTATTTATGAAAGTGGCTATTGTTATTGCCAATTATTTTGGGGTCAGATTCTATCATATAGGTACAGTAAGATGTTTTTTATATTTGAGTGAGCTGGTGTTGAAAATACATACACATATACATCTATGTATATAGAGACATATCTATATGTTTAGATATGTATGAATGCACATGTATGTTTGTTACATATACATGTACAGTGTGTGTATAATGTGGGTATATACACTCTATACAATAATTATTCTATCTTGTTACTAAACTTTGTGTAATGAGCTTCTTTGACTCCCTTTATAGTTCTTGGCTTTTGATCCAATGTGTGCTTTATCTGATGTGAATATGGCTATTTCTGATGGCTTTGGTTTCTGTTTATGAGGAATATCTTTTCCCAGCCTTTCACATGCTAGGTGTGTCTGCTTGTGAGGTAATATCCTTATGATGGGGTAGTGTGTAGTTGATTCTTGTTTCTATTTGTGATTGAGCTTTTTCATGCATTTTCTTTCAGGATTTTTATTGATGAGTAACAGCCTATGCCTGTCATCTTGTTAATTGTTATTATTTTGTATATTCTTGGTTCCTTTCTTTTTCTCTTGTTATTAATCATTGTGGTTTGGTGGTTTTCTGTAGTGAAAAGTTTTGATTTCTTGCTCTTTCTCAGTTGTGTCTCTGCTCTACCAGAAAATTTTATACTTATGGATGTTTTCATGATGCTATTTATTTGTTTTTTTGCACCTCTAGATGTAGGAGTTTCTTAATCATTTCTTATAACTGTAATTGAATGTTGGTGAACTCAATTATATTGAATCTGATTGTCTAAGAAAAAGAAGTCTCCTTCCTTTCTGAAGGATACCTTGATGGGTCTGGCATTCTTAGCTGGCAGGTTTCTTTCCCTGTTCAGCTCTCTGAATATATAACCCCATTCTTTTGAGGGCTACAATATTTCTTCTCAGAAACTTACTACGAGTTGAGGGTTACTTTATATTTGACTGGACACCTTCCTCTCGTTGCTTACGCATTCTGTCTTTGCCTTTGCCTTTTGGCTGCTTAGAGATCGTGGTTTGTAGAGCACCTTCCTGGGATAGTCTGGATGTCCATATGCCTCTCAAGGCTTAAGCTATTTCACTACTACCTTTTCTGTGGCTTCCTCTATAACGCTACCATTTTTCCACTTAATGATACTTTGTAGGTCTCAGAGGCTTTTTTCGCTCATTTTCACTTGTTCTTTCCCTCTGGTTGGTTAATTCAACCTGTAAAGATTTTTCACATAGGGTTGACTATGCAGCCCAGGCTCTGCCTGCCCCTCCCGAGTGCTGGGATTACAGGCATGAACCACCACACTTGGCTCATGACCTGTCTTCTAGCTCGGAAACTCTTCTGCGTATAGTCTGTTGTCGTGAGTCTCATTTGTTTTGGTCACTGAGTTCTTCGGCTGGGAGATTTCTATTTGCCTCTTTTTCGTGATGCCTCTTTGAGTTTCTCACTCAAATCATCGTAAGTGGTTTTCTTGACTTTATTGAATTATTTCTCTGTATTTTCTTGTAGTGCACTGGGCTTCCCTACGATCCTTATTTTAAAGTCCTTTTTGGGGCATTTCTTTGAGTCAGTTACTGGAGGATGATTGCATCCCCTTGGAAGTGTCTTATCTCCTCTCTTTTCCATGTTTCTTCTATCCCTATGTTGATGAACTGAGCATCAGTGAGACAAGTGCATTTTCAAATTATATGGAGGATTCTTCCAGTGCTAGGATGTAGGTTGATTGTGGTACACTTGGCCATGGTCCCATGGTGTAGTTTCGCTGGGAGAAGGGCCACAAACAGCCCGTGCCCAGGCTGTGCACAAGCACCTGCAGGTGGTGCAGGCCAGTGACCTAGGGGAGATTCTCTGGTGGATGGAGCCATGGCTGGCAGGGCTCTGAAGCTGGCCAGTTGCTGCCGTGGGGTTAGGATGCACACTGTGACACAGGTGTGCCAGTTGTACAGTGCCCGCCGGGGGCGGGTGCCCCTGGGAAGGATGTTGGGCCGGTGGCAGGGTGCGCAGCAGCACCGCAGGTCATTGGAGGGGATGTGCTCTCGGTGATCTCGGCAGGGAACAGAGCTGCTGCTTGGTTGGCTGTAGCCAGGGGACACCACATGCAAGCCTCTGGCTCTGTGTCAGCCTCCCTTCGAGTAGGCACTCTTCCTTGTTGTGGAAGAGGTAGCTACAGGGATTTGGAAGCCAGGACTTTCTGCTCGGCTCTGGCCCCAAGTAGCTGGGCTCACAGAGCAGGAGCTGTTGGTGCAGACACGGTCTGTGTGAATGGCCTGACGATTGGAGATTTGCCTGGACATCAGCTTCGGGGTGAAGTGCTCTGACAGGGGGTCCACTCCCAGGACAGGGCTGAAGCTTGCAACGAAGGTCACAGAGAGGGAGGTGAACTCTGCAGCAATGCAGCCGTGGCTGCGGATCAAACCACCATTCTACGTTCGGGGCCGAGGTCTGGGGGAAGGGGGAGGGCTGTGAGGGTTCCAGGAGTCTTCTGTAATGGGGACCCATGGGGCTCTCCCAAGTACCTTCTCCCCATGAGAAGACACTGCCTCGGTTTGGGTCTGACACGGAATGCAGAGGAGGCCGGCGCGTTGGAGCTGTGGAGTTCTCAAGCTCCCTCGGTGTCTTTCGCTTCCCTGCTGCGCTGGCAGGCTCCTCAGCCACCCCATGGTCACACTCCTGTGTCTTCGCTGTTGCATCTCTCTGTGTGGGGAACAAGTGATGGGAAAATGTCCAGCTAGCGTGGGTGCCACAGCTGTTCTCATTTTCATGCCATAAAAAATGAACAGAGACCAGCTCCGGTGCCCCTGTCGCCCTGGCTAGCTCGGAGGCTGAAATTGTGAGGATCATGGTTCAAAGCCAGACTGAGTAGAAAGTTCACAAGACCCGTCTCAACAATGATCTGAGGTGGTGGTGAACCACGAATCCCAACTATGTAGCAGCCTAACACATCAAGGTAAGAAGGGAGACCTTACCTAAAAAATAATTATCAAAAACCAGGACTGAAAGCATGGTTCAATAGTTAAGAGTACCTGCCCGGCAAACATGAGGACTCGAGAAAGAGAGAGAGAGAGAGACAGACACAGACAGACAGACAGACAGAGAGACAGACAGACAGACAGAGACAGAGACAGAGAAAGAGAGAGAGAGAGAGAGAGGAAGGAAGGAAGGAAAAAAGGAAGGAAGGAAGGAAGGATGGATGGATTTGAATTAAAACTGGCCCACAAATAAGACATCAGTCTCAGATAATTTATACATGAATTCCACCAATACTTAAAAACAAAGCAAACAGATTTTTACAAATATATTTAACATTTCCTAGAGAAAAAAATGGTATAAAATATTCGTCAAATATTCTGAGTCCAGAGTATCTGCTTCAAAAGCCAGATAAATACTTGACAAACACAAGCACAAGATTCTGAGTTCAAACCCCAGTACCACCAAACAACAACAGCAAAACAATAATAAACTGTCCTTCATTACAGGGGTAATAGGATAAGCGCATTATCAGTGTGCATTCAACCCTCCAGAGATCCAGTAAACTGCAGACTTATTTTAGACTTCTACTTTCTTCTGGAAGGACCTCTTATAATCCTCCCTGAACAAAATGGTTTCACTACGTCATTAGTCTGGCATTCAAGAAGTATATTTATTTATTGTTATCAGTTGTGGGACCTGAACTCTGGGCCTGGGCATTGTCCCTCAGCTCTTCAGCTCAAGACTAGCACCCTACCACTTGAGCCACAGCGCCACTTCTGGCTTTTTCTGCTTATGTGGTGCTGAGGAATGGAACTCAAGGCCTCATGCATGCAAGGCAAGCGCTCTACCACTGAGCCAACTTCCCAGCCCCAGTTTATGTTTTAAATTTGGCTTTGATCCCTCTTGACGTATCATCAGAGTGTTTTCTTCAGTGGCACAGGTACAGACAGACGTGGTTGGCTTCCATGACCCCAAAGCACTGCCAATACCTCTACCAATATTTGAATGTTTAAAGAAAAAATTTTGACAGAAGCTGGCAGTACTGAAAACTTGTCCCTGGTAAGGGGTGCAGTGTCTGCTGCTTGGGGTTTGCATTTCCGCAGTGTGTGGGGTGTGCCAGCCCTTCAGAGCAGGAGGAAGATGAAACGGGGGTGGGGGGAGGAAGGAGGGCAGTGCACTGTTGGGCAAGATTCCCTGAGCGTAGAGGCCCACTTCC
Source organism: Dipodomys spectabilis (assembly GCF_019054845.1). Lineage (NCBI taxonomy): Eukaryota > Metazoa > Chordata > Mammalia > Rodentia > Heteromyidae > Dipodomys > Dipodomys spectabilis. The sequence goes on from NW_024870696.1 coordinate 26,101,780, forward strand.
CCTTCCTGCTCTATTGAAACGCAAGTTGTGTGCTGGGCTTTCCTGGCCAGGCCCTACAGATTTCCCCAGCTGCCCTTGTGTGTAGTAAATCACTGTTTTCCAAACATGGGAAGATAATGCCCGGAATGAAGTCCGGTGGAAATTTTGGGGTTTGAGGTCCTGATTCATGTACCGAGGAGCAACAATGGGGAGATGCCACTGGACAAAGCCACTAACTGCAAGGGCAGACTAGGGTGAACCCAGGGAGCTTGCCAAGATACTCACTTTTCCTCTTTGGCACCTTGTCATTGCCAAATATCCTGTTGGTTTGATGAGACTGTGATTCATCAGTTGCTCATCCACACGAGAGACTCTCCCTGGACTCTGTGATTCCATGCTGACCTGTGTACCACCGTTCAGTGAAACGTGACTGCACTGAAGCCAGAGGCAAAAAATGGGGCCTAGCACACCTAGCACACAGCTGTTCTTTAGCTCTGAGTGGTAGATGCTGAATGAATGGTACATGAGCATAGGACAAACACGACACTAACTTGTACATTCAAGGAATTGACTTTAACCTTTATTGGAATTTAGAGGAGCGTGAACTTGGAGTTTCAAAGGCTTGAGCTAAACTTAGGCTCTGAGTTTATAGCTTGTTTGCTTTTTTGCACTGCTAGTCTTTGAACTCAAGGCCTAGGGCCCATTCAACTAGTTTGTTCAGATGAGTTTTACTACTTTGAGCCACACCTCTGGCCTTGCTTTTTGCTGGATTTTTCTACCCATGCTGGCTCAGGAATTGCAATCCTTCCTGTCTCAGCCCTCTAAGAGGTGAAGGTTGGCTGGCATGAACCGCTGACCCCTGGTCTTTGATCCTTTTTTATATTAAAATGAGAATAATGGAAATATCAGCGAGATAGCTGAATCGAGTTGCCTATCACACATCCCTCACACAAAAAGGGACAACAAAGAATATACAACACTATTATAACAGGAGTGACTGAAGAAGTTTGTTAAGGAGGAGCAGAGAAGAGCGAGAATCCTGATGGAAGCTGGGTGCTGGTGCTAGAACCTGTAATCCCAGCTACTCAGGAGGCTGAGATGTGGGATAGTGGTTCTGAGCCAGCCTATTACAGATACATCCTCAAGAATCCTATCTCCAGTTAAACAGCAGAAAACATGAAGTCAAGATGTGGTAGAGTGCCAGTTGTGAGCAAAACATGTGAGCAACTCATTCATTCCCCGTGAATGTATTGTTTGTTCTCGACTACAGGTCACCTCTGTCTCACGTGCACTGTCTACTGTAAGATTTCACTTATGCGACAGAAACTTGTCTCTGGGAAGTCACAGAGCATGACAGGACCAGGGACCTAGTTCCTGTATTTTTCTCAAATACTAGGCTGTAAAATGTCACTCCTATCCGTCAATGGTTTTAACGTTAATAAATATTCCTATAGTAGAAGATTTGGAAACAATTGCTTTGCGTATGTGGTCTCTAAGGACATGCTGATTTCTCTAACATTCATAAAGAATTTTCCAGAAGTAAATGTAATAATTGTGTAGGTCATACCATCATCAAATATGCATTCTGCCCGTTTGCTCTAAATCCACATGAAACCAGTCACGTAGTCCACGCATGAGCCCATGGACAGAGGTTTTCGGAGGGTCCCTGCCTTCTACCCTAGGGTCTCTTACCACAATTTCACTTAAGAGACTACAACTACATTCAGATTACTTGCCTTTAATGGGTTGGGATTGATCTCATTTCTAACAGCATTTTCAAGCTGAGGCTTTTTCCCATTCCCAGATTTTTTTCTACTTTGCATTTACAAACGCTTTGTAAATATCCTTGTGTGGCTCCTATATTAAGAATAAAGGAGGGGCTGGGAAGGAGGCTCAGTGGTAGAGCGCTTGCCTTGCATGCATGAGGCCCTGGGTTCGATTCCTTAGCACCACATAAGCAAAAAAGCCAGAAGTGGCGCTGTGGCTCAGTAGGTGCTAGCCTTGAGCTGAAGAGCTGAGGGACAGCGCCCAGAGTTCAGGCCCCATGACCGACCAAAAAAAAAAAAAAAAAGAATAAAGGAGATAAATTCAATCAGAGGAAAAATAACAAAGGAGGGACTTTCCTACAAGATCTTTGAAAAAGGAATATTTGCATAAGCCATATTTAACCAGATTTTTTTGTTTGATTTTGTTTTTTCCTTTCTGAGGGCTTTGGTCCACTCCCTGAGACGCCCCGTTCCCCCACCCCAGCTAGTCAGACGCAAACGCTTCGCGATGTCTCACAGTGGAATCTGCTTGCCTGAACAGTTACCTTAATGAATGAGTGTCTCTGCTTCCATTTCTGCCCAATTCCTAATCTCGAATTCTGTTGTGATCCTGTCCTCACTTGCTCAAGTTTTTCCCAGACACTAGTGCATAAACTTCAGAAGCTTTGGTCTGGATTTAAAGCTGTTCTATGGCACTTCGTCCCTGCTTCTCTCTTCAGCCAGTACATCTTTCAGTCTAACCTCAGGAGAAGGCCTGAGAGCTACTTTTGCTCTAGCTCTGGGAAAACCTTCAGAATCTTCTGCTAAGGAAGCATGAAAGGCACAGTTGGGGGGGGGGGGGGGAACTACATTTATTTCACTGAATAAAGCAATGTCATGTTATATACAGGATCATAATAACCTTTATTATCGAATACATTATTGAAATGGCACTTGAAATAAGAAATAGGAAAGAGCAAAGTTAGACATCTTTATATTCCATAGAAATCTTTCCCCCCCCTTTCTAGTCTGGTCTCATTTGTTTCTCCCTAGAAAAGATGATGAAAAACAGAGCTATGTAACATCAACTGTGGGTTGTGAGTAGGAGAATGAATTAAGGTCCAAAGGGGAGCAGAAGGGGCTGTTCGTCATGAAGAAATCGTCCCAAGTGCGCAGAAGGAAACACTTTCTCTTCACAAGATATCGTGGAAAGATTTGAAGTCATTTCCCAGTGATTTTTCTAGTAGCTTAAGAATTTTCCTTCACCATGGACAGACTAGTATGGGTCATCCATCCTAAAAGAAAAGCAAGAGATTGCAAATTAAGCCCAGGAGCTCAAAAACAATTGAAGTTTGCAAACATGAAAACTGTGAGCAGTAAAAGTAGGCATTTTCCCAAAGGTGATAATGGAGCAAATTGCAAGCTTAAAGTGTTAGTAAGAAAAATAACATGTTAGAAGCAAGGGAATGTGTTCTCCTGGGAATTTTGGACAGGAAGCAAAACATTCTAAGGCAAAAGGGAAGAGGGTCCTGCAGTGGCCCTTCTTACATTTATTTGCATGTTCTACTACTGAGAAAATGTAAGTTTCAATTCAAACTCTGCTTCAAAGTCTGATTGGTACCTGGGATTTTCAGCCCATAGCCACAGTTGGTGAAGTATCTGTGACCAGCACTTTTCCCAGAGCTATTGATTTTGAGATAGATTGTATACTGACTTTGAACAGTGGAAAACTGAGGCAGTAGGAGACAAGTGGAAAGTGAAACCAGAGAAAATCAAAACTCATGAAAAGAATGATTGTAGTTCTAAATGCCTAATTCTTCTAGAATATAATTTAGTGAGACAGTGACAAATTTCATTTAATGAAAAATGTCTTTTTTTTTTGTATGTTTCAATTGTCTCATTCTTGGAAAGGACAAAGGAAAATCAAGTTTGTTTTGTCTTAGCACTTTTCAAACATAGAACCAGATTCTATAGCTCTGGTCTGGTGATGAACAATCAGGGAAAACCACAGTGTAGCAGCTGCAAACCTGTTTGCCAATTTAGAGCTTTAAAAAAAGTTTCTGAAAGTAGAATCTCACGAATGCCCTGCCCTGAGGTTGGCATCGTATCTTCCTGTGTATCTTGGGTGTAACTTTTACCCAGGTGAAATTTAGACAGTAGAAGCAAATGAGGTGACAAACAGAAGAACCAGTTTGCAAAAGTCAAAATAGCCGGCAAGAATCAAAACCACAGATGCCCCAAAAGTCATTCATTCACCAGCCAAAAACTCACAGGAATGAAAACGAGCTCAAGGGCTTCAGAAATTGACACATAGAATTTAGTGTGATAGTGTTTCATCCTACCTTGGCTTGTTCTAGAAGCATACTCTATTTCTGCTCCCCCTCCCTTCCTCAGTAACCTCAGTAACACAATGGTTTGGTGTGAAACAGCAAAAACAAAAAATTCACATAACTGGGAAGAAGGCTTCTGGGGCTTAGAACTGTATCCTAGGAGTCGAGAGCCCTGAGCTCTCCAGCTTACAGGTGATGGGTAATCAGCTATAACCTGATTCGCGTAAACACCAGTGAGCCGCTAGCCATGCTATGGCTGTTTGCCCGATATGGTTATTAAATTAGTGTTCATATGCGTCCAGACCCCGTCTTTTCCTGCACCCTCAAGGCACCTAAAAGGATGAAGTGAGCTGCTTCCACCTTGGAGCAAGGACAGCGTGCAGTTCCCGTGGGCAGAAAACAGCTTTGGGTACATAGTGCCAGAAAACCTCCCCTCGCTGGGTAAGAGCAGGGAATTAGGCTTTACATCTTGTAGTTTTTCTTCAGGGAGATGCGGAGGCCAGCCCCCCCTCAAACAGACTCGTTTCTTACAAGGACGCCATCTGTGCTATGAAGAGAAGATGGGGTAACAAACGAGGGCAAGATAGAGCAGAAGGGATGGAAGGGCTCTAGTGCTATCCCGCCCCTGCTCCCTTCCGCTCTCTTCTGGGCCGCGCACGCAGGACAGCCACATTCTGCCTCAGCGGGTTTTCCGCTGTTTCCCATCTAAAGACGTGTCCTTGCTGATTCCCTTGTACCACACAACTGAAACCTGGCTGGTGACGCCTCGGGACCGACTCGGAGCTTCGTGGCAGCAACTGAGCTGTGTGATGCAGGAATTTACCTTTCTTTTGTTTTTGAGGCTTCATGTGACTAAAACAAAATTTACCACCAAAACAGCTACACATAATAAACCCATAAATAAGTAAGACAGGCTTACTGTACTCTCCTGGGGCCAGTAGAAGGCTTCCTTGGCTCATCTCCCTCCGTTTCTCTGCTGCATTCTTTTTTGGTTTTTTTTTTCTTTTTGCTTATGTGGTGCTGAGGAATTGAACTCAGGGCCTCATGCATGCAAGGCAAGCGCTCTACCACTGAGCCACCTTCCCAGCCCCTCTCTGCTGCATTCTGAGCTCAGCCCACTCCACTGAGATCTTCTCAGTGACAGCCGTGGCTAGCATGTTGTCCGAACTCAGACTGGCCCTCTCCAGACACCTACCCACGTCTTTCCAAGGGGCACAGCTGTCTGGCTGGGTGCTCAGCACACCACCCAAGACGTGTCGTCTCCATAGTTCTTTTTACTTAAACTCCCATACGTTTCAAAGCGAGTCACAAAACTGAACTATTTTCCCACGTTCACTTCTGTCAGGTGGATCAGGTACTTTCCTGTGTCTGCATTCCATCTGGCTAGTCTGCATTATTACGCCAACGAAAGAATCTGGGTTTCAAGGCCAAGCTTTTTTTTTAAGTGCCTTTTTGGTGGAAGTGGTATCTGGAAATCATGCGTGCCCCCGTTTCCATGCTGCTGAAGCAGAGTAGGAGTCATTTACCCTTTTGCATTAGGCATTGAGGGATTCATTCTTCGTGTCTGGGGTACATTCTCAGTAGATTCTTGTGGAATTAAATACTCCTTGATTCATATGTATAGGTCCTGGAGGTATTTTCAGCCAGGCCAAGAAATAATATAACAGAATGCTTTGAACCCTCAAAGAAAGTATATGAACATATTGATTGAAATACATTGCACCCAGGTATGGAACTGTCATAATAAAACCTCCCCCTTGTACATATGATATATGCTAATAAAAACTGAAAAGGAATTTTGAGGATAATCAGTAAAACTTCCCTTCTGGCTAACTGATCTTTCCTAACAGATTATTACTCATATATTCATCTATTTAGCTCCACTAGTACAAAAAATAGTTTAAGGGAGGCAAGGGACTTATTACTGTACCTGGATACTTTTCTTCGATGAACCCCCCCTTTGTAAAATTAATTAATTGCATCTACTTTGGGATTAAGCTATAACAGGAAGCATATTAAGGAAAGTAGAGAAAGAATCGACACATGGAAATGCCTCACTGGCAAAACTTACCTTTCCTGAGATTTCTTGCCTAAAAATACAAACGAAAAATGCAATTAGTGGAAAGCAGGCAATTTCATCTTGATGTAAGGGAGAAAGGAGGTTTCTACCCACCCATCTGTCTTTTGAAATATGCATGTGTTAGGTATGTAAGAGGACCAGAGGTGGCCCCTAAAAGTTGACTGTTTCTGGCTTTTTAGATGAAGTTATCATTTTGAATGGATTTTGTGAATTTACATCCTTTTTGAAATGAGCTGGAGAATTGGGGTCTATAGGAAAGCAACATAAAAGAAGAATAAAAGCAGGAAAAGCTCTTGAAGTAGAAAGAATTATTTCCGTGGCTGAACGTTGAACTTTCCACTCGGATGAAAGCCCTGTTTGGGCACCTGGAGGCTGGGACCTGTCTTTGAACTAGTTGCTTCTCTTCTGTAAACTACAATTTCTTCCTCTGCTAAAGGTGATAGCAATTCCATCTTCCTTACTGGGTTGACAAAAGGAAATGTATTTCAAAGTTTGTAGGCCAGAGCCTAGACCTTGTACCCAATTTCCGTTTTAATCCTTTAGTGTTAGAAATTACTGTGTAAAATCTTTCAGCCAAAATTCTGCCTGCTGGTGGCATAAGCTGAGACCCCAGAAGAGTCAAGTTTATCTTCACAGAAACATTGTTTTTCTTTTAGGGACAATGAAACCCATAATAATGTATAAGCAAAACTCTGTTCCTACTGAGGAGGTTTCTTCTTGAAGAAAAGGGAACCAAGGGGGCATATGTTCAGTTTCATGCCTTCTTCTACCCTATATGTTGGTTCAAGTGGAAAATTCCTCTAACCAAAGGGGTGGGGAGCTAATTTTCTGACTCTGAAGACAAGAGCGTCTAGGGTACATGCTGTTTGACTCTTTTACCAAACAGACCCAATGTTAGTGACTACTCAGAGAAAGATGGTTCTGGAATACAAAGTGGTTTTGGTGGAGCCGATGACCAGGGGAATGTGTTTCTGGAACTCTCCCTTATTCCTAGCCTGGGAGAAGGGAGTTGATGTCTGATATGAAGATTGCTGGGATAGGTGCCCTAGAGCCAGGTTCCAAGGATTCATCTAATAAAAGATCAGGGCCATCATGCGCTAAAATGTCACCTGCTCCCTTTCTCCAGCTTTCTGGACAATTCTCAGAACAGCTGAGCCCCAATTAGCTCAGACCTATAATGCTAGTTACTCGGGAGGCTGAGATAGGAGGATCTTGGTGCGAAAACAGCCCAGGCAGGCAAGTCCATGGGACTCATCTCTAATTAATTACAGAGAGAGAGAGAGAAAAAGAGAGAGAGAGAGAGAGAGAGAGAGAGAGAGAGAGCTGGAAATGGAGCTGTGGCTCAAGTAGTAGAACAAAAACAAAAAAAAAAAACAGAAAGAAAAAAAAAACTCAAGGGCAGCAGCACCCAGGCCCTGAGTTCAAGCCTGGATCAGCAGCAAAAAGTAAGATCAAATTCTCAGAACAGAGGTATATGTGTATTTACAGGTTTATTACTTTTCCCTTTATCTTTGTAAACGCATCAACTAACCCAGTAGGAGTACAGCCTGGGCCCTAGGATCATTTCTGACATTGTGTCTATAGAAAAAAAAAAGATATTGTTCCTGTGTTTAAGAACCAAGTACAACTAAAAGTGTTAGAACACAAGGCCAATCGCTTGCAAGTTGGAAATATTGGTAGACGATTTAAATGTGGCTTTCATGTGACCCCAGCTTTCCTGCCACAGTTGGTGATCTTGGGGAGTGTGTTCTCATTGCTGGCATAACTGTAAATAGCCTACATGCCCGTTATCTGTTTCCTGTTTGCCCCACACTGATTCCCACAGTAGGGGCATGGGTTCTCAACTTATCAGTTTGAGATCTTGTACAGAAATGACTCCAAGGCTAAAAAAAAAAACTAAAAACAACCTTACTTCTTTTCTTACACTGCTTATCAAACAGCCTTCACCCGTGAGACTTCTCTAAATACATGTGACTTCCATTCTGTCTTTTGGTGCTATGACTATTTATTGAAGGGTATGAATCTGGGATAAATATCTTCCTTATTAAGCTGACTTTCAGCCCCCAAATCCTTGACGTTATTGCGATAGCTTATCCCCATGTGTAATTAATATGCGATCACCCACTTTGCTCTCCACCCCCTGAATTCTGCCATAATCATCCAAGGAAAGTTGGGTTCCAGCCTTAAAGTCTCAAGGGAAAGAAAGGTAAATCAATGGCAAGAACGATGTGCCATTCCTCTTTCGCACCAGTGAAGTTGCTGTTAGGAACCCAGTACTCTATCATGGCGGGATCCAAATGCCACAGAAGTTCTCTCAGAGCCAGGGCAGACATTTTCACGGCTCAGTGTGTTTAGGTTACAGTTAGTAAAGTTCTTGCTCCTCTTCAATGGCTTCTCCATGGTCTTTCTAGGCTGGTTAGAAAGCTAATCTGACACTTCCAGTTTTCAGGCTAGAATGAAGGACCAGACCCCGGTGCTAGCTCATTGTGGACAGGCTAAGTACATCCCTGCAGTTGCCAGGACACACAGCCGGGGACCCGCATAGTCAGTGGACAAAATACATGCTAATCTAATGGAAGGGGCACCTAAACGACAATCAACTGGTACCACAGGCAGATGGCTCCGAAGGATTGCTTAGCAATAGCTTCGAGGTCATCCATCATCTTCTCCTGAAAACAGGGGTCCCACAACAGCTGCCCAATATCTGTGACTTCTACAGCTTCGAATGGGTCTGCCTCCTGAGTCCGACCAAAGGTGGGAGTGAAAATCCAATCCTGCGGAAGGCTGCGGCTGCACCAACCCTCTCAGGGGAAGCGGGCAGGAGAGGGTGTTCTTTGCAGGATTCCATCTCCAACCTAGGTAGTGGAAAGTAACTTCCCAAGACATCCCTCAAGTATCCGAGGTGCCCTTGGCCTTGGGAACAAGCTACCAGGAAGGGTGCCTGCGGATTTCTGCCAGGGACAGCGCTGCTCTTACATGTAGGAACTGCACAGGTAGTTGACGCTTCACAAGGTCAAGTACTTAAGAGCAATTCTGTGAACAGCTTAGTGGACATTTGGTTCATATCTTAGAAAAATTATACTAGTGAGTGTGTGTGTGTGTGTGTGTGTGTGTGTGTGTGTGTGTCCATCCTGGGGTTTGAACCCAGAACCTAAGCACTGTTCCTAAGCTTTGTTGCTCAAGGCTAGTGCTCTACCACTTGAACCACAGCTTCACTCCGGGGCTTCCCTGCCCAGGCTGGCTTTGAACCACAATCCTCAGATCTCAGCCTTCTCAGCTAGGATTACAGGCATGAGCCACTGGCACCTGCCCAGCACATAGTCTTGTAGAGGATGGACATTATGTGTTTTTCCTTCTCTTTCAGAATTTTTTAAAAGCCAAGAACAATTAGAATGCCTAATTTGGCTATCACCCTAGTAAGGTAACTTAAAGACAATAGGCATTTTTAAAAAGGTTTGCCTAACGAAAATCAAACATTGTCTGGCCTCTTTTAATGAAGGCGTTTTATCGAGCTGATTTACATGTCTGCAGGCACCGGAATCTATAAAACACAAAGCTTGGCACCTGCTGCCGTTGATTCTATGCAGCTCGAGTTTCCTGTGGGTTTTCTTTCTTTTCATTTTTTTGCTTTAAAGTTGTTTCATTTTCACAAGAAATTAAACTCACATACCTCTGCTCAGTCGTCTCGCCAACCAAATGATAAATGCCAGTCCAGAGAAGGCAGTGACCATGACCGCCACTGGAATGAAGAGGGGGTTATAGCCACCTTCCTTGGTCACTGAGAAACTCCGGCCTGTCTCTGAAACAGAAATCAGCGAGGTGCAGAGCGTGAGACCAGAAACACCATTTCCTTAGCCGTAGAGATTTATTTCCTTCTCATGTCTCCCAACAAGAGGTGACTTGATGCCTCATCTCCTGTTTGACCAAGGGAAATTGGTTATACGTGGAGAGCCCACAATTCGTCTACAGCAAAGACTTCACCAGCCTGTGCTGGAAACGTCATCTCAGCTCTCAGATCTGGGGTTGCTGGGGTTCTCGGGGCTGTGTCTAAAGATCTTAGCAAAAGGTAGTCACCATGTGTCTAGCTCCTGGACTTGTTCAGTGTTTAGTACTCTGACACATAGAGAAGAGCTAGAAAAGTCTTAATATAAGTTCAGGAATAAAGAAAAGAAGAACTGAGAAATTCCCAACTTGTGGAAATGCCCCCTGACCATGCTTTCGGACTTCATTTTCTTGATGGTTTGGCTGAGCTGGGGAGGAGCCAGCCGAGAAGGCTCAGTGCCCCGGGGGGCCGTTCAGTCTCTCACCCCAGCCTGGTGACTCCCAGCTCTGCCGGAAGTGGCACACGTTTCCTGCAAGTTTGCTCCTGATTCTTTCCAGTGAACGGTGATGATTTCCACTTGTTTATCCATGGTAAAGCCTACCTGAGCTGCCCTGAAAAGTATCTTGTCTCTGAAGCAGGCCCAAGATTGGTTCCATTCAGTGAGTGGGTCAAATTTGCTCTATGGTTTCAGTAAAGAATGCTGACATTTCTTTTGAGACAAACTATAGAAACTTGTGAAGCAGGCGCATAAATGTAGCAAGTGTGATCAAAACTTTATAAGTACAGATAAACCATGTTTTCTCCAATGTGTGAATTATTTTGGCAGCTAAAGGATAGTTTCTCTGAATTTTAAGTGAGTAAAAAAAAAACTGGAGACGGTTCTTCCATTTTTGGTAGTAGTTATTTTTTGTAGTTATTATTCTCCTAAGAGTTTACACGACAGGAAAAATAAAAGAAGACTTGGCGAACATACCAAAGAAAACCACTGGGAAGGACCTCTGCTCCCCACCCCAAGGACACCGCTGGCCTTACGTAGGGCAGCTCGTGAAGTGGGTGTTATTGAGAGGACAGGATCTAAAATTCAGTGGAGGTTCACCAAATCTTTATTATTGATGCCGTGACATTGAGAAAAACAAAAAAAAACACAGAAAATCCCTACTATATTGCTATAAATTATAAATTACCTTTCTATAAATTATATTTTATAAATCATCTTTCACATAGTCAGATGGCCCAAGAAGAATTTGTTGTTTGTCTGTTTGGGAGGTTTCTTTTTCATTTTAATGAGGATAAACTTCTTTGGGGCTGGGAAGGTGGCTCAGTGATAGAGTGCTTGCTAACATGCATGAGGCCCTGGGTTCAATTCCTTAGTATCACATAATCAATGAATTTGAAATGAAAAATGAAAAAAAAACACAAACCTCTTTGAAAAGCATCACAGTGCAATGCAAGTGAAGCTAAATTAAGCTCCAGGAAATGATGCAGACTTCTTCCCTGCATTCTCTTATCTGCTTGGCATTGTATCACAATACACCATCTAAAGTGGGGCTGCTCACCTTGACAGGTTGGTTCTAGAGACGACCAGTTCCCCAGGGGTCCACAGCTGGTCTCTTCAGCCCCGATTAGATCTGTCCCCTCCGTGCAGAGGAAGGTACACTGGGAGCGGAAGCTGAAGTTTCCCAAAGGGTGGACACAGTCCATGGTGCCCAGGTCTGGGGCGCTCAGAGGCTCACACTCGACCACTTCAATGAGCAAAGCAACAGAGTTGGAAGCGTTAAGACCTGATGGATTTGAATGCTAGCATTGCCACTTGATAGGCACACATTCAAAACAACAGTCCTGGAAAAAAGTCTCTGAATCATGTCTTCAAGATGACTAGATAGCCATATGTAATGAGAGAGAAGGGGATCCAAAGCCAGTGTGAGTGGTGGAGAACGGTAAGTATTTGGGGATTATTAGAAGGCGAGCGGAGGAAAGGCAAGATGCAAGACATGGCTAGGAAGATGGGAGCTAAGACAAAGCACCTGGCTTTTTCGTTGATTTACTATCTATCAAACGTTACTCTAGATCTTGATGAACTTAGATTTTATCCCCTAAGACAAATGATAGATGCAAATTAAGGGGATAATTGCCACCCAGAAATGACATGTTTTAGTTCATCAGCCTGCCAGTAGAATGAGTTGTGGCGTTCTTGTTGAAGACTACTGTAATAAATGGGGAGAAAGATCAAGAGGGCAGCGACGGGGCTGTCAAGTAGGAGAGTAATTGGAGCAATAGTGAGTGTATGAATTGATAGTGTATTTCCTTGCAAAACCGCGGGGGGAGGTGAGAGAGGTTCACCACAGACAGAGTGCCCGTGTAAAAGTTGGCTCCATGTAATGAGATTCTGAAAAAAGAAGGTGAACTGGCTAGAACCGACAGAACATCTCAAAGGACACTGTTAATGACAGATTTGTCCATCAAAAGCTCACAGTTATGTGAGCCTTCACAAGGGCAAGATGTAGAATCAGAAGAACAATAGACTAAAGACAGAAGATGAGAAATAAACTACTTTATGGGCTTGGAGAAGCATCCAAGAAGGAACCGAGGGGAGAAATGCTCCTTGTGTGGAAAGAGAACCGGAAAACAATGAGATGAAGGAAAGCACCACCTCCGGCCCCTCCCCACCCAGTGCAAAAATAGGGCTACAGTGCCTAGAGAAATGGGAAAACCAGCGATCCACAGATTGAAAACTAGAGTTCTACACTGGAGATAAGTATCAGGTGGGATTCAGGGCTCTAAGGTTAAATGTTGAAGTATGAAATCTTAACTGATTGACATTTAGATCTATGTTAGCCTCAAGTCCTTATTCTTCAAAAGCACTGTTTGTCACAAAAGCATTGGTTTTCTATTGTATGCACCAGATACTTCATGCTTTTGAAATCTGGCCTAACACCACTCAAAGGATTTGATATCTCTTGTAGTGGTTGGCCGGGTCCAAGACTTTAAATGGGTGCCTTCCATTTCTATCACCATGGTTCTGAATGACTTCAGGACTCATGAGGAGCTCTTTCACGTGCTTTTCCTAGGACATTTGCCTTAAATGCCAAACCTAGAGAAGGGCAGGTTCCCTCCCTCCACATTCCCTCATCTCTACAGCATACTCTAGTGTGTCTTGCTTTCCTTCAAACTCAATTATGAACATAGGTAATGTCCTCTAATTAACTGTACATCCTTTGAAGGCAAGATCTATATTTGCTTTGTCTTCTCCTGAAACACCCAGCCCAAATAAATGCGTTCTCTTTCTCTGATCTGTAGTCTGAATCATTCCATGTGCTTTCCTGTGTGCCCCTGCCTGTCAGCAAACAAGCGTACTTCCTAATGGTAAATGGCTCCATGTCATTCTGACTTTACAACTCTCCATGCCTGATTCTTTATTGTCATTTGCACAGGGTTTTAACTCAACCCCTTGCTCTTTGTGGTACTCAAAAAAAAAAAAAAAAAGAACTTGTGAAATGAATTGAAACTTCATGCTGACTTATGAAATCTCCATGGGAAGAGAGCAGCAGGGTGAAAGCATAACTAACAGGTCAAAACTTCCCATTTCTCAGCGTGGCTCGTATCAGTTTGCCCCAGCCAATTCCTACCATGGGTTATAGAATGTGTGGCACTGTCAGAAGAAACAAAGAAAGGAAACGGCTCACCAAACTGGCACTCGGGTCCGTAGTACCCCGCCTCACAGTTACAGGTGTGGTTATTGATGGTTTCGACACATTCTCCACGACCACTGCATGACTGGGACTGGCAGGAAGCTGTAAGGTCAGAACACAACCATTAGTAGACTCCGGTGTTCGTGTTCCTAGTCATTCCCCTCTCCACAATGCTTTTGTTGGGATGATCCGTTGTCAGTTATATTGTAGTGTTTCTGGTCATTTCCCTATCCATAATTTTTTGTTGAGATGATTTTAATAATTAGGAAACGTTTACATAATCCCAGCATTTCCATCATGTGAAGAGTTTACCCTGAGATTTCCACATAGATATATAATGTTCTTTGGTTACATTCACCCCTTTTAGAACTCTTAGCCCATTTTTGATCCATCAGGGCCTGGGCGCTGTCCCTGGGCTTTTATGCTCAAGGCCAGCACTCAACCACTTTGAGCCACAGAGCCACTTCTGGTTTTCTGGTGGTTCATTGGAGATAACAGTCTCACGAATTTTCCTGCCCAGGCTGGCTTTGAACCTCAATCCTCTTGAGTAGCTAGGATGACAGGCGTGAGCCACCAGCACCCAGCTTAGCCCTCTTCTTTTTTTCTCTCCCCGTTTAAAACAAGTTTGTGGCCACCTTCTTTATTTCAAATCTTTTGTGTGTGTAAAAATTTCATGCTATTTTTTTCATTTGTGGAATATACTAACTACAGACCTTGTTTTGCTTTCAGGTTGAACTTGCTGATAGTAATGGTGTATATGGGAAAACAGGAGCGTGCATGAGAACCTTTGCTGTTCCTTGTGCTTAGTGTGATAATGCATTCTGTGATGGTTTGGCCTCAGTCGTTTCTGCATTCTGCTTGGCCTTCCCTGTCTTTACAGGAAGGCAGCCCTCGAGTTAAAAAGCCCATGCTGCCCCACAGAGCCATTTTCCAGAAGCCAAAGTAACTCCACGTCATTGCTCAAATAGGGATTGGCAAGTCCTAACTAGGCTGGAATTATTGTAATGGTACTTACAGGAGTTTTCATCAACCACAAAAATCGTGCAATGTGGTAGTGCACAGAATTATTAAGAAGGAGCTGAAACCTGCAACATCTAAGCCTCTACTTCACAATGAGCGAACTCTCAACACCAACTCCCTGCCTCTCCACCACCAGGTGCATGGCTCCTCTCTCTCTCTCTCTCTCTCTCTCTCACTCTCTCTCTCTCTCTCGCTCGCTCGCTCTCTCTCTCTCTCTCTCTCACTTTCTCTCCCCCCCCAACCTACTAGCCTTAACACCTTGATGTCACTTGCTAGAGGGACAGAGTCGCTGGGGATAAGGACTGGCTTTTTACACACCAGAAATGCTCAGAATGAGCACGATTCAAGCTTATTTCGAGGGCTAGAGCTGTGGGGTTTTAGGACCCGGTCACTCACATGGCATGAGTCTCACTGTCCTGACTGAGGTCCTCCTGAGCCCCCCCCCCCCCCGCGCTGCCCACCTGTGTAGCACAGGGCTGTCTTGCGTTTGTGGCAGGCATCATCATTCCACTTTCCTGAGTCTCTTTCCCTCTTGATATAGATCTCCACGCAGTCCTCCTTGGATTTCTTGTTGTTGGGCTCCCCCGTCCCCCAGTTCTCTGCTTCTTCAGTGAGAGACTTGTTGGTCCCCACCCACGTCCATGTCTGTCTGATCTTCCGGATGCCTATCCAGTAGTAATATCGGCTGAGGGGCAGGGTCCGTTCTAGGTACTCAATCTCGGCCTTATTTTGTATGGCAACTAAATCTGTGTAAGTTTCTTGGCAGAACCTTCTAGCGTTTTCCCAGGTCATAGGTTTTTCAGAATAATGGTAAGTCCAGCAGTCAGTCCCATGGTATGCCAAGAAATCTGAAAGACATCAGCATAAATCGCGTTACTGACACAACGTGACAGCTGGCAGGAGCCCCCCCCCCCCCCACTCCTCCAGGCTGAGCTGCCAGCTCAAAGAGGAACTAAGAGCCCCTCTCCCCACAGTAAAAGAGTAAGTGGCTGTCTCAGGAGCGGGAGTTGTTTGCCAATGGGAAGCAGAACGGGACCTTCTGGCTTGAATGTAGAAGGCTCACCACATGGCATTATTTTACCCCCATTGAATAGTTTTTCTAGATTTGTTTTCATGAAAGTGTCTTCCTCAAAATGCTCTCCAGTGAAGTCTAACCAGCGTACTTTAGAAATTCATGCTGCATTTTCTGAGTGCCTGTCAATCACTTAACACGTCGGTCTCCCTCGGTGCATAAAGCAGCGCGTGTACTTTGAAGAGATGCAGAAAATGCGTGACGGGTAAAGGAATTCTGGCTTCCCAGAAGAAAAAGGACAGAGGCCACACAGGGAATGTGCGGCGCAGTGTGCAGCACAGTCAGAGCTGAAAACACAAGCTTGCGAGGAAGCGGGAAAGTCTGTCCAAAGGTGTTGATGGGAAGCCTACAACTCAGACATAACACTTGCAACATAATGGAAGAAACACCAAAAGGTAAACACCCTAGTTTTGTGGTGTGTGTGTGTGTGTGTGTGTGCGCACGCGCGCGCATGAGTGTGCACATCCATGCTAGGTTTGAACTCAGGGCCTAAGCACTCTCCTCAAGCTTTTGTGGTCAAGACTAGGACTCTACCATTTGAGCCACAGCTCCACTTCCAACTTTTGAGTGGCTAATTAGAGAAAAGAGTCCCACAGACTTTCCTGCCTGGGCTGGCTTTGAACGGTGATCCTCAGCTCTCAGCCTGCTGAGTAGCTGGCATGAGCCACCAATGCCCAGCTGGTGGAGCTCACGCTGCAAATGCAGAAGCTACATTATGCACAACAACCGTTCATAGGAAACAAAATGCTGAACAACTGGCTTCACTTGGGAGAGCCTTCTTGCGATAGCTCGTCATGAACGTGAACCGGCAGGACATGAAGACTCCCAGGGGATTTGTCAGGATCTGGATTGGGCCACACAGGGAGTAGTAGATAAAGAAAGGGTTCATGTGTTTCTGAGAACCAACTAAAGATAAAAAATAGAAAAGGGACGTTCATGGAAGGGGTGGTTCACAGCTGCTGACCTAACAATTTTCCCTGCAAGCACATGGTCTTAGAGGAGAGGGAAGAACAAGGAACAGGAGTTACAAGGGGTGACGCACAGCACCAGGGCATACCGCAGCAGAGCGCTGTCCACAGCCACAGTCCGCACAGGGCCCGGGAGCCCCGCCCGGCACCCGGACGCTTCCACACAAATATCTGCAAAGAAAATGCAAAAGGATATTTGAGTGAGCCTCCTATTTACAGCGCTTTGACGATCGTGTTCGTACAATTCAGACTAGACCATGCATGCCTATGAAGCCTGTCCCGGGAAGAGAATTCTCAAACATGGGCGAAAAATCACATCAAATGACTCCCAAGCTGGTGCTCAGTGCTGCTTCCATTTGTTTCATAGTTCAGTCTCAAGCTGCTCATCATCGTTGGTCTGGTATTAGTCTACATTTCTATCATTTTTATACCTCCTTTTCAGCTCAGCTTTTATTTATTTATTTTTTTTTGGGGGGGGGGGGGTCCGGTGGTGGGGCCTGGGCGCTGTCCCTCAGCTCTTCAGCTCAAGGCTAGCGCTCTACCACTTGAGCCACAGCACCACTTCTGGCTTTTTTCTTTCTGCTTATGTGGCGCTGAGGAATCGAACCCAGGGCCTCATGCATGCAAGGCAAGCGCTCTACCACTGAGCCACCTTCCCAGCCCCTCAGCTCAGCTTTTAAACCATGTCATAGTCGGGGTGGGTATCTGTAAAAAGCATTCTTTGATGCTTCACACACTAGCGCTATTCTCATTTAGCACCGTCTCTTCACACTGACCCTGGTGAGTCAATATGCCTCAAATGCCTAAAAGCAGAGGTAACCAAGGAGGAAATGGGAAAGGAGACGTCTTTGTGCCGAATACAAAGCGAGAGCTTGGATGAGGAGACCACAGATCTCTCTGCATTTTTTAAAACTCTACTTTTTTTCAGGCCGCCCTGGCCAAAGTGTTCCTTGGAGCGCTGCGTCTTCAAGAATCTTCAAGAGACAGGGCAGAGGGGGAGGAATGGGCAGGTCTGCGAGCAGACATGCTAGGGTCCCCTTGTTGAAACTCTGACCACATTTTGGGGGGTTCTGTCATCCTTTTTTACCCCCAAATCTCAATGGATGGCTTGCCCACCCCCATGCCTGCCTCCTGCCAGGACAACCCGAGAAGCTTCTGGAGGATGTGGGAATGGTGTGGCTGCAAGGCTCACCATGGCTTCTCTGGTGCTCCTCTCCTCTCCTCTCTTCCTCTGCGGCGCGCGGCTCTCCTGGGCCTGGGAGCCTCGGGTCCTTGTGCAAGAGTTGGCTGCGGGCAGCAGGGTGGCGGGTGGCAGGGCGGCACCAGCAGGGCTCACCCCCTTTCATTTCTCTGACCCAGCCTCCCTCCTCCCCATCTTCTGCCTCTTCCCCCTCCTCTTTCCCCACCCCTTTCCTACAGCGACCTCCACCACCTCCCCGAGGAAAAACCAGCTGCTCACTGAAGCATCTTGTGCTGAGGTTATTCCCTCCCTCCCTCCCTCCCTCCCTCCCTTCCTCCCTCCCATCTCCCCCCTCTTTCTCTTCTCCTTCTCATCTCTCTTCTTCTCTCTCTTCTCTTGCTGTAGCCACTCCTTTTTCTCAGCTCTCTCCCTCCTTCCCTCTCTCCCAATCTCTCCTTTTTAACCTTCTCCCCTAGCCCTTCTTTCTCCTCCCTGTCTCCCTCTCCCTCTCTCTCTCCCTCCCTCTCCCTCTCTCTCCCTCTCTCTCCTTCTCCCTCTCTCTCCCTCTCCCCTCTTTCTCCCTCTCCCTCTCTTTCTTCCTCTCCCTCTCTCCCTCCTTCCCTCTCTCCCAATCTCTCCTTTCTAACCCTCCTTCTCCCCTAGCCCTTCTTTCTCTTCTCCCTCTCTCTCCCTCTCTCTCTCCATCTCCCTCTCCCCCCCTCTCCCTCCCTCTCCATCTCCCTCCCTCTCTCTCTCTCTCCCTCTCTCTCTCCCTCTCTCTCTCCTTCTCTCTCTCCCTCCATCCCTCTCTCCCAATCTCTCCTTTCTAACCCTCCTTCTCCCCTAGCCCTTCTTTCTCCCCGCCCCAAACACCAGGCTAACTCCCATCTGCACATGAAAGGGATCCTTGATCATTCCACAGATTAGAAGGTTGTACTTGACACAAATGGACCAAGATGGCCAAATCCAGTGTTGCTGGCCAGCCAGCCAGGCTGCTTTTTCCTCCTCCCTCTTTCTTTGACCGCCCTCTAGTGGAAACCTGGTACCAGCGTGCCCTGAGGGGAGGCGGGGAGCGGAGAGAGGCCAAGGCCGGCCCAGCACTGGAGCGTCGGAGAGACCGGGGTGGGGGCTGGAGAATCCTCATGATCCGGCGGGTTGAGCTGAACCCCTTCCTACAAACACACGAAGGTAATAATAGTGGAGGAAGTCCAGCTTCTGTCCCAGGAACATTTCGGGACTCCAAGGAATGTGAAGGAAATAAGATTTCACAGGAAGCTGGGTCTCAAATCATTACCTAAGAATAATAATAGAAGTAAAAGAAACCAGGCCACTGACACGATAGTATTCGCATTGTAAAAATATAAAACTGGTAAAATATCCATATATAAATATTTTATCTAAATATATAGTTGTAAACAATGTAAAATTATGAGTGTATTACAAACATCATACTGTACTTAATTGTATATGTATATGCAATATGTAAACATATATTTATAATATAATGTACAATATTTTATACTTTATATTGCTACTATGTGCGTGTAAATACGAATATAGAAAACTACAAAATAATGAACGCTGTAGAGCTTAGTACCTCTTATAAATGACCTATTCAATCTTAGTAATAGCACTGTGCTATACAAACTATTACTCCCATGTTAAGGAGTCTCAGAGAGGTTAAAGAAGTTGCTATGAAGACATACTGGTTTCTGAACTGAGGCCAGTTCCTTCAGAATGTAATGTTTCAGATCATTACACTGAATTTCTGCTATGCCCTTGGAAGACATGACAAAGGAGTATGAACTTGGAGCCAAGGCCTGGGAAAGTACCAAGACAGGGCTGGGAAGGTGGCTCAGTGACAGAGTGCTTGCCTAGCATGCAGGAAGCCTTGGGTTCGATTCCTCAGCACCATATACACAGAAAAGACCGGAAGTGGTGCTGTGGCTCAACAGGTAGAGCATGAGCCTTGAGCAAAAGAAGCTTGGGGGCAGCGCCCAGGCCCTGAGTTCAAGCCCAGGATGTACCCAAGATCGTTCCTCTAATTCTCATGTGGCCATATTCAGTCAGGATTTCAAGCCCACAAATCCTCTGAGACTTCTCTCAGCAGACTCCCCTCCCATCCCTTGCTGGCCTTCTTCTTGTTTGACCAGGCTGCTCTGATTTCCTGCAACCAGCAATGCCTATCCTTCCCTGTCTATATGATGATTCTCCCGCATCTTCTCTGCTCCTAAAGCTTTATTCTTTTTTCTCTGCTCCCACTGATTTGTGTGCCATTACTGGGATTTGAACTCAGGGCCTACATGCTCACGCAACTTTAGCAAACTAGAGCAGTCAATAATATTCTAGATCTTGCAGGTCCCGACAGGTTAGACAATTTAGGATCTCTCTTTACAAAAAGAATATCAAAGTGTGAACATGTTTCTAGGTCTCAGGCCCTGTGATGCTAAACGAATTTCCATTGGTTTCAAGGTAAATCTATGTGGAGTGTGTGTTGTGTATCTGTGAGCGTGCGTGTGTACACAGGGGCTTGAAAGGAGATCCAGACGTGGGCCTCTTCCGTCTGCGGCATGCATACTGTTTACTCACTGCCTCTCAGGTCTTCCTCCTAATTTTCCTTCTTTGTTTCTTTTCTCCATTGCAACTTTGTCTTAAGCTAATTTTCTACGTCCTGGTCCTTCGACTCCCCTACCCCCTTCGATGTCTTTATTAGTCTCTAGCTCTTAGGATACTCCCAAGCTCTGTGACGATTTGACTGTTGAAATAATTAACTAACATTGTTCCAGAGAAACAAGTAAAATGTGGATAGGCATGTGTGTGTGTGTTTATTATAGGAATTAAGTCACATGATTGTAGAAGGTCTTATAATCTACTCCCTGCAAACAGCCAGAAAACCCCAATGGCATAGAATTCCATCTGCCTCCCAAGGCTCCGGAGCCTCAGCGCCAATGTCCAAGGGCCGGGACCACAGTGTCCCAGCGCAGAGAGGAAGCTCACCTTCTGCCAGGGTTTTCTTCAGTTCAGGCCCTCAAAGACTTCATGAGGTCCATCAACATTGGTCAGGGCAGTCTTGTTTCTCCGTCCCCACAGGCAGATGCCAAACTCTTTTGGGAGCGCGTGCACATGCACACACGCACTTGCGCACACACACACACACACACACACCACGCAAGGCACTAGTGGCTCAAACCTATAATCCTAGCTACTCAGGAGGCTGAGATCTGATGATCCTGGTTCAAAGCCAGCCTGGGCAGGAGAGTCCACAAGACCTATCTCCAATTAACCACCAAAAAAGCCAGAACTGGAGCTGTGGCTCAAGTGGTAGAGCTTTAGCCTTGACTAAAAAAGGTCAAGAACAGCATCCAGGCCCTGAGTTCAAGTCCCAGGACTGGCACACACAAAAATAATCCTTAAGATAGTTTAAGGTTTCCTGTACTTTTCCTGTTAGTTCTGTTAATGTTTTTATCAAACCACTGGCAACATTAGAAATGTAAAACCAAGTAGTATTTATTTAACCCCTCCCCTCAAAGTTTGTATTTAAATTATATGATGTGAGGTCATTTGCAGTAATTCACAGGTCCCAAATGTGTTGATAAATGATCATATGATTTTTTTGGACATTGTTATAACTTATTATCATCTAAAGAGCTCAAATGCAGATTGAATCTCATAGTCCCTTGGATGAAGTTTTCCATAAAGCACTAGAGGTCTTACTGCCAAATGGACTGTAATGAGGTTCAAAGAAAGGGTAAAATAGTTGAATATGTAATGCAGAGACTATTAAAGCCATCTGCTGACCAGACTTAACAAGTACGAGGGACTTTTTAATTGAAAAGTTATTTTAAAATGAAGATGAAAATGCATTCATCTTGTTTTTCAAATTTAAGACTTTTTCTGTATTTATAAGACAAATACAGGGCTGGGAAGGTGGCTCAGTGGTAGAGCGCTTGCCTTGCATGCTCAAGGCCCTGGGTTCGATTCCTCAGCACCACATAAGCAAAAAGAAAGCCGGAAGTGACGCTGTGGCTCAAGTGGTAGAGCGCTAGCCTTGAGCTAAAGAGCTGAGGGACAGCGCCCAGGCCCAGAGTTCAGGCCCCACGACCGGACCCAAAAAAAAAAAAAAGACAAATACATACAAAACTGTGGAAATAGTTGCATACTGAGAGTGTGTATATATATATATAAACTATATATATATATGTATATACATTATATCTTTGTAAATGACCATCTTTTGGTCTTTGAGTAGTACTGTCTTGGTAGCCACTGTCATTACTCTACCCACGAATATCAGTTAAGAAATTGTATGCTTACAATGAAAGGAATGTTGACCGTGAAATTAGACATTTATGTTAAGGTTACTATAAGCAATAGAAATCATTATTGAACAAGCCTGCTAAATATTGCGAGCCTAAACCACAGAGTTAATGATTTATATATAACAATCTGGCTTTTCCGTCTAGAAGGTATCTCAAGATGGATTTCTGTTGTTTGACTGTTTTCCTAATATTTGAACAAAGGCAGCGATTGGAATTGGTGGTCTGGCTATGTATTTTGAAACACATTGTAATGCTTAATGGTAACAAGGAAAAAGAAGTATGATTTTTTTTTCTTACTCATTCTATCCTCTCTGAGTTTTGTCTTTGGGATTGGTCATTAAAAACAATCTCCAGGGGAGGGGGGAGGCTGGGAAGGGAGGTGAAGGGTAAACAAAGGAGGAGGTTGCAATGCTTGGTAAGAAATGTATGCATTTTTCTGCCCATGTAATTGTAACCCCTCTGTACAGTATGTTCTCAAATAAAATAAAATTAAATTAAAAAAAAAACAAAAAAACAATCTCCAAGAGAAAAACATGAAGCATGGTTTCTACAGCATGTGTAGTTCCCCCCAACTATCCCACTTCTCGATGTATGAACAGAAGAGTGAAGAACGTGTCTACTCCAAAATTCATATTCAGATGTTTATAGAAGCATTACTTGTAGTTGCCGAAAACTAAAAACAACCTAAAGTTCATAAATTGAGTAGAGAAAAAAAATGGCATAGCCATACAACAGAACGGAGTTCAACCACAAAATGCGCTACCGTACCGACACATAGGACGGGAGGGGTGAACCTTCGAATCATGCAGCACACTGGCACACGGGAGTCTTTTCATAGGAAATGCCCAAAGTGGGAAATGCACAGCCACCCAAAGTAGATTGGAAGTGCCAGCACCCGGGGGACGGATGCTAATGGACCCAGGACCCCCTTGTGCCAGAATCTTCCAGAGCTAGATGGATGGTTGCTTCTCGTTACATTTTAAGACAGAGCATTTTGTGATACGTGAGTTTTTAGTTAAAGGCAATAGCATATATAAGAAAGAAGCTGTTTACAAAGACTTTTATTATTATCAAAGGTTATGGTGTCCTATCAAATAGGAGTCTGATACAGCTTAAATAAATACATATCTTTAAAATGAAAAAAATCATAATTTAACATTATGTAAATTCGGACACAAGTCACGTTTACATTTCACAGAGTTACTTCTGATGCATATGCAGAACAACGTACAACCTTTGAGGGTTTCAGAAGCATTAATAATTCTGATCATGATTGCTGTTCTTTCCATCCTCCAACCTCCCCCCGCAGAGTTTTCTGCCCTTAAAGATTCTTCCTTGTTCTGATCTTATCACACTTCCTGCTTATTGTTGGTTTTGCCATCATCACTATTCAGCAAGAATTTTGCTGAATTTTTCCTTTTCAATACATGAAGTTTGTGGAAGGAGGGGAGAGGTTTTCTGAGTCAGCTTTGGCATTATTGACCAAAAAGTCCTCCTTAACAGTAATGACTGGACACTTCAACGCCCACGTCTCTACTTATAAATAAACATAAAGATTTGTTGGCAAAACATTCTCCTCTTCCAGATCACACAACACAGAATAAAACAACTAGAAGATAATTGTTAGATGGCTTCACTTCTTGGAACTACTCTGGGTACATCCTTTTTATTTTTTCCGCCCTTGCTGGTGGCTGGTTCTCTACCACCTGAGCCAGACCTGTGGGCTGACATTTTGTGTCTTAATGGAAGATTGGGTCTTTGAGACTTTTCTGTTCCAGCTGGCCTCAAGCCGCAGGCCTCTACGTCCCAGCCTCCTGCAGAGCTAGGATAGTTCTTGTTGAGGTGTCAGTGGTGAGTCACCAGCCTGCTGACAGGTGTGTCTCACCACCAATTTAAAATCTCCTGTCATATGGTGTGTTTACACGCCACCCCTGACAGACATCTTTGTAGGAATGCAAATCACAACTGTGTTCCTCTCTAACTTTTTCAGCAAAGGTAGTCATGAAATTGCATCTTCAGGGGCTGGGAAGGTGGCTCAGTGGTAGAGCGCTTGCCTTGAGCTGAAGAGCTGAGGGACAGCGTCCAGGCCCAGAGTTCAGGCCCACGACAGGACCAAAAAAAAAAGAAGAAAAAAAAGAAATTGCATCTTCATTTTTTTCCATTTATGTTTTTTTAAATAAATATCAGAGCATTTGACCTTATGCAAGCTTTCTATGCCGGAAACCACACATTTGTGAAAACAATATCCTGACAATACAAGCCCTCCATCCAACTCCAATGCCTCCAAATGTACTACAACTGTAGTAAAACACTCTGAGCCAGGCACCGGTGGCTCATGCCTGTAATCCTAGCTACTCAGGAGGCTGAGATCTGAGATCATGGTTCAAAGCCAGCCCAGGCAGGAAAGTCTGTGAAACTCATCTCCAAAAAACCACCAGAAAACCGGAAATGGTGCTGTAGCTCAAGTGGTAGAGCGCTAGCTTTCAGCTGAAGAGCTGAGGGACAGCGCTCAGGCCCAGAGTTCAAGCCCCACGACCAACAACAACAACAAAAAAACCCACTCTGAACCTCACACTGATACCATCTGCCTGGTGCTGAAATAAATTTCCTGCAGATGAATATTCAGTAAAGAAGTTGGAATAAGTAATGTTTACCCTGCTATAGATTACACCAAATATGTAACTCCCTTTATTCCTTGTACTGATGGAAGAATGATGGTAAATTAGCTATATTCAAAACACATAAACAGAACACCATGTCTAAGAACTCTCCAGAAAGAACTGCATAAATGTGGCTGTGACTGTGTTTGGTATCCCGGCACACTGCCACACAGTTGTCTGTGGGCCTGAAAAATGTCATTTTTTTTCCCAACTTAGAAGTAAAGTCTCTTTCCTCTGGACTCCTGATGGTTATTACGTCTCTCCATGACAACAGCTAGGCAGTTAGTAGTTGAAACACAGCAATCTCAGAGTAGGCAAGTTATAAAAGAAGTCCGGAGATCCAGAGCCTTGGTCTCTTCATCTTTCTTGGAGAGCACAGCCTTTGTCCTCAGTCGCCAACACTATCTTGATCCTAAGACTGGGAAAGAGAAAACAGCACGTTTGGTACTGAGCCTCTTGAGCACTGGCTTCCGATCCATGGACGGTACGGTCTGAGCTGCAAGGCAGCAAGTACCGTACACAAGAAAGGAGGCTGGTTCTCATCTCTTCTGTCTTCTGTGCAGCACTGCTGTTCCTACAGCAGCTAGCACCTGCGTTCCTGCAAACGCACACAAGGTGAGTGCTCGCAGAGCTCTGCCCCATCGCGTGCTGATAATAAAAGGCATCCTCCAGCACAGACTACTCTTTAGAAACACAGATTCCAGAACCATCGCCTGTGTTTGAATCCCAGCTACATGGGCCAGACCGATTACCTCCTGTGGGCCTCCTCTTACTTCTGAATGGCAATACATAAAGTAATAGCTCAGAAAATTCCTAGTTTAGGACTGCGCCTAGAACTCAATAAGTGATGGATGAAGTGAGCTCACATCGTTATTATCTTTCAAAAAGAACTGGCTCAGGAAAGCCGTCACTCCTTTGCTTTCTCTCTGCAGAGGAAAGAAACAACTTCCAGGAAGATGAAGATTCCCTGTAGCAAATGGTAGGTTTGCAAGAGTCTAGAAGACGAGGAGAGCTTTCAGAGAAGAGGCTAGAAGATGAGGAGGCCTTTCGGAGAAGAAGCTCTCACGACGTGCTCCTGTCCTGTTCAAGTCTTACCTGGTTCTTTTGAATTTAGTTGGTATCAGAAGGCACTGAGTGCTTTTCATGTAATTCAAAGCTCTCGAAAGTGCTGTGAAATACAGGAGAACACCACGTCAAATGCCATTTCCCCACCCAAAGAGAGAAAAGTACGTAGCGTGTTCAGAGGCATGCTTTCTACAGGAACACAACATACCTGGCAGGAACAAACCGCTTTGCTGCAAGAGAGAGAAAGGACATCAGTGTGGACTAACGGCTTGTCAGCAGATCAGACCCAGTTTCACTTGACTCACGAGGGTCTGCAACCCCAGCAGCTCAAGGACCATATATTGTCAAATTGGTAGGAACAAAGTTTACTTAAAAAGAAAAAAAAAAATCTAACAACACAGTGACTTTTTAACACCAGGAAGTAGTTTCAGGCCCAGTTTAACACCAGGAAGTAGTTTCAGGCCCAGTTTAACACCAGGAAGTAGTTTCAGGCCCAGTTTAACACCAGGCCCAGTTTGCCAATTTTTCTTCTTCCAATTTTTCATGAGAATCATGAGACTTTTCTACTGTTTATCTGGTTGTAATTCAAAGGTTTGAAACCATGAGTCTGGATAGCTAGGCCTGCGTGTTCCCGCAGAGATACTCCCAAAGGTAAGATTATGTTTCAAGTAGATCTTTTTGTGTTTTCTTTTCTGCCAGTCCTGGTGCTTGAACTCTGGGCCTGGGCACTGTCCCTGAGCTTCTTTTGCTCAAGGCTAGCACTCTACCACTTGAGCCACAGTGCCACTTCCGGCTTTTTCTGTGGATGTGGTACTGAGGAATCAAACCCAGGGCTTCATGCCTGCTAGGCGAGCACTCTACCACTGAGCCACCTTCCCAGCCCTCAAGTAGATCTTTTTAGGGAACATTTTATCCATGTCTCTGAGTGTGGACATCAAAGCAATCTTGTTGCACTATTCCAAGAGCAACACGGCATTCATTACAAACAGCGCCCCCTAGAGTTCTGCAGGGCTTACACAACTACCATTTAGATTTCCTTAAACTCTGGGTTGAGTTCCATTACACATGCCTTTCCCGTGCATTCGCTAGGTTATTAGTATGCATCCAATCAATATGCACTGGTTACTAGATTCCAGTTAAAAATGTGCAAGAAAGCAGAGACTCATCAGCGGGAGACACACGTATATTTCTTCTTCTTCTTTTTTTTTTGGCCAGTCATGAGCCCTGAACTCTGGACCTGGGCGCTGTCCCTCAGCTCTTCAGCTCCAGGCTAGTGCTCTAATACACGTATATTTCCACACACATTTTAGAGTCTTTTCAGGAGCTCCCTTACCTTTCTTCCAAAAGCGCTTTAGAAACCAGAGGAGAAATGAAGTCACTGCCAGGAAGGAGGTGCCCGCGATGGAAAGTCCAGCTGCCAAGGCCAGGCTGGCCTCTGTGGGGGCTACGGGAACAAGGAGGAGGAAGGATCAGCAGGAGAGGCCATGGGCTTGAAGACCTCTCAGGCCGGCCATGTGTCTGTAGGTTGATTTCTAGGAAATCAACAGACTCTTGTAGGTCTGTTGGATCTGTTAGGTCTGTTAGATCTGTCCTGAGAAGCCCAGGGGCTGAGTCCTGCCAACACTTCCACCGACAACACCAACTTGCCACCAAGCTTTTTCACAGTGCCACAACGTGTCTGGGTTACTGCCGCCCTCTTCTAATTCTCTCTCTCTCTCTCTCACCCAACATCTCCCCTTTTCCGTTTCTTATTCTTCCTCCATCTCCCTGTTCCGGTGCTGGCTTTCTCCCTCCGGCTGAATACGCACCAGCTCCTGTCCACGTCCGTTCTGCTGTGCACGGCCGGGTAGTGACCGCCTGGGCACGGCCGCACGCCCCCCCCCAGCCCGGGGACGATCGCAGCCCCTCAGTGATGACCGCAGCGCCAGTGATCACCTTTGCAGGTCGGCAGCGGCCCCGACCAGGATCCCGAGGCGCCGCAGGTGAGGGCCGCAGAGCCGTTGAGAGCCCACCCGTCGGGGCACGCGAACCTGCACACGGCGCCGGCCACGGGCGCCCCGCTGCAGCTCACGTTCATTGTCCCCGGAGCCTCGAGGCCTGCACACCGGACCGCTGCAAATGAGATGCGCAGGGCAGAGCTCGCAAACCTCACCACGGCCCAACGCGCCATCGCCAGCCCTGCCACTGCTGAGGGCCACCGGCCTGGCCGTGTCAGAAGCTGGGGTGAGGCTCCTGCCAGCAAGGCCGACGCACCAGCCCGCCAGGAATCCCACCTGCCCCGAGGAGTCTACGCTGGGTTCTACCTTGGCAGGAGGGCACCGCCTGGGACCACCGGCCCTGAGCTGTGCACGCAAGCTCGGCTGCCCCCAGCATCCTGAAGCCTTCCCTGCAGCTGAAGACGCAAGAGGACTTGGGGGTGAACTCTCCAGCGGGGCCGTGCGCACACTTCACGGAGCCATTCTGGGGCTGAGGGACAGCGTCACACGTCACAGCTGGAAGACAGGGGAGGTGTCCGTGTAAGGCTGGGCTGCAGCAAGCGTGTGGGCATGCCCCTGCTCAGCGCCTTTCGACAAAGCACAGGAGTCAGGCTTGCCGGGCTCAGTGGGGGGGACGTTTACCACCGTCCCCAGTGGAGGAGCAGCGTGTCTACCTTTGCACACGGGCGGCTCGCGGTCCCAGCGTCCGGACGAGGTGCACCTGAGGGTCTCCGCGCCCCTGACCTCGAACCCCTCCTCGCAGCCAAAGGAGCAGGTCGTGTTCCACGGGAAGCTGCCAGGGCCGCGGGAGCAGGTGCTGAGCCCGTTGGCAGGGCTGGGGGGGGCACGGCACTCCACCGCTGCGGGGAGAGACCGTGGGCTTTACAGAAGCTTGTTGCAGACAGAGCCAGACAGCCACCGACGACAGAGCCAGACAGCCACCGACGATAGAGCCAGACAGCCACCGACGAGAGCCAGACAGACGACGAGAGCGGACCCCAGACAGAGCCAGACAGCCACCAACGAGAGCCGACCCCAGACAGAGCCAGACAGAGCAGACCCCAGACAGAGCCAGACAGCCACCAACGAGAGCGGACCCCAGAGCCTGGGCCCGCACTGCCACAGCCCCCCTCCTCCTCTGCACCGGCCCTCGCCTCAGCCCTTCTTTTTTTTTTTTTTTTGCCAGTCGTGGTGCCTGAACTCTGGGCCTCAGCTCTTCAGCTCAAGGCTAGCACTCTACCACTTGAGCCACAGCGCCACTTCCAGCTTTTTCTGCTTATGTGGTGCTGAGGAATCGAACCCAGGGCCTCATGCATGCAAGGCAAGCGCTCTACCACTGAGCCACCTTCGCAGCCTCTCAGGCCTTTGGTCAAGGAAAACCAGTGCCTCGGAGCAGAAGGCGAGAGTGACGGCTCCAGAGCAGGACTGGGATGAGAACCAGACAGGCCGACATGAGGCGGCTTGTTTGGATCCCAGTGACGCCTGAAGGACCAACGTTCTCCTCCCGGGAGATGAGATCCAGTGAGGGGAAGAGAAAAGGAGAGACACGGCTTGATCAGCACGGATTCGTTGGTCCCATTACGCAGAAAAGATAGGCAGAGAAAGGGGAGAGCATCATCGAGACTTAGACAGGGCCACTGTGCCCACCCCCGGCTCCTTTTAGGGTCACCAGAGCCTCAAAAATGCCCCTGGAGACAAGGAAAGGCTTCTTGGAGCCCACAGCTCTTAGCTTGGCTGCACCTGGTGACAGAGACGGCTAGTGTTGCTAACGATGGCGGTATAAAGACCTTTCAGTGGCGTGGGAAGAGGTTCAAGGCTGGACGCACCCCAGGGAATGAGGGGTGCGCGCGAGCATCCGCCGTGCCGGCGGGAGGGCTTACCCCGGCAGGCAGGGGGGGGAGCGCTCCACAGCCCAGAGGACGTGCAGCGTGGGGTCTCCGGGCCGCTGGGCACGAAGCCCCTGTCACAGCGGACAGAGCAGGAGGCGCTGTAGCCATCTGGCCCGAAAGGCCCCGCGCAGTCCAGCCTTCCGTGCTCAGGACGCTCCTGGGCTGGGCAGGTCACCGCTGGAAGAAGAAGCCGAGTCACTGGTGTCCCGTGGGCAGACCCCTGGGAATTCCTGAACGCCCCCTGTGAACCCAGGCACCATGGAACTGAAAGGCCACCATCTTCATTCCACCCCACCACCTAGAGAGGTCAGCTATAGTTACGGGCCATAGAACCCATGACAGTCCCCAGGCACGATGCCGGTCCCATAAACACTCCTGGTCCAGGTGCCATAGGCTAGTACGTAGTGCATCTGGGCCGGGACGCCAGGAATGGGCTGACCACCCAGACCCAGCCTCCCCATACCTGACGGCACCCTGATGACCCAGACACAGGAAGACAGGCGCTCAAGACACTGGAGCTGATGCTGCCCTCTGCAGGGAAGGAGGAGCTAAGAACTAGACTCACCTTGCTCACACCTGAGTCCGCGGAAGCCGGGGTGGCACCCGCAGGTGTAGTTGTTGATGGTCTCTATGCATTCGCCGTGGCCAGTGCAGGAGGCTTCCGTGCAGGCAGCTGCAGGAAGAACAGTTCAAGATGAGCGCTGCCGCAGGCTGTTTGCCTGAGTTGCTTTATGAATGCAAGAAATGCATCGTCAATGTGCTCATGAGTTTAACCAAAGTGCTTTAGACAAAATGCCAGGTCTGGGACTGGGAAGGTGGCTCAGTGGTAGAGCACTTGCCTTGCATGCCTGAGGCCCTGGGTTCGATTCCTCAGCACCATATAAGCAAAAAGAAGAAAAAAGCCAGAAGTGGCACTGTGGCTCAAGTGGTAGAGCGCTAGCCTTGAGCTGAAGGGCTGAGGGACAGTGCCCAGGCCCAGATTTCAGGCCCCATGACCTGACCCAAAAAAAAAAAAAAAAAAAAAATGCCAGGTCTGATTGTGAGATGAATCTCTTTTTACACCCAGAGTTAATACGCAGACAGGAGAGCAGATTTTGCTGGCACCAGGCAGAAAGAAAAACCATTTTATCACTAGCTCTAAAGACATTTCCCCCTTCCCCAAATACACAGATGCATGCATCTATAGATACCTCTATAGCAATAACACTACATGCACACACATAAATGCATAATGCACACACCTAAATGCATAATGCACACACGTAAATGTATAATGCACACATATAAATGTATAATGCACACACTTCCTGCCTACATTCACATGAAGTTAAGAGGCTACCATGGCGGTCACACATGCTGCTTTACAGTTGTATGTTTAGGGCTGGGAAAGTCGCTCAGTGGTAGAATGCTTGCCTAGCGTGCATGAAGTCCTGGGTTCGATTCCTCAGTACCACATACACAGAAAAAGCCAGAAGTGATGCTGTGGCTCAAGTGGTAGAGGGCTTGCCTTGAGCAAAAGAAGCTCAGGGACAGTGCCGAGGCCCTGAGTTCAAGCCCCAGGACTGGCAATAAATAAATAAATATAAAGTTGTGTGTTTGAAAATATAAACTGCTCTTGGAGAACCGCTGCTGCTGTGACCGCCTTCCATCTGAACTCTGGATTTCACATGACTACTTCAGGGAAAGAAGAGGAACCACATACTAATTTCATCCATTGACCTGATTACGGTTTGGAGTTCACTAATGCTGAATTGTGATGTTTTGTGTGTGTGTGTGTGTGTGTCGGTCGTGGGGCCTGAACTCGGCCTGGGCGCTGTCCCTGAGCTCTTCAGCTCAAGGCTACTGCTCTACTACTTGAGCCATCTTCCCAGCCCTTTACCAGCTTTCTTTTCCAGCCATAATTGGGTGAGTGGATTGTCTCCTACTGTAAATGTTAAACTTCTCAATAAATTTGAATTGGTTGAAAAAAAATATATATATATAAATATATATATAACCAGATATATATATAAAACCAGAGTAAAACCCAGTTGTGGGACAATATAAAGTAGACAAACCACTCAAATGCTGAAACGGACCCCTCCCCTTCCCCTCCTCT
This sequence comes from Dipodomys spectabilis, assembly GCF_019054845.1. Lineage (NCBI taxonomy): Eukaryota > Metazoa > Chordata > Mammalia > Rodentia > Heteromyidae > Dipodomys > Dipodomys spectabilis. The sequence goes on from NW_024870696.1 coordinate 26,133,673, forward strand.
CTCCCCCTCCCCTTCCCCTCTTCTCTCCCCCTCCCCTTCCCCTCCTCTCTCCCCCTCCCCTCCTCCTCTCTCCCCCTCCCCCTCCCCTCCTCCTCCCCCACCCCTCCTCCGCCCCTCCCCCTCTGCTCCCCACACCCCACCTGTGTAGCACAGAGCCAGCTTCTTCTTGTCGCACCGCTCATCATTCCACTTCCCAGAATCCTGCTCTCTCTTGATGTAGATCTCCACGCAGTCCTCGTTCTTCTGCTTGTTGTTCGGCTCACCCGGAGCCCAGTTCCTGGCTTCTTCAGTCAGGGGCTTCTGGGTCCCTACCCAGACCCACACGCCGTTGACTTTTCTGATTCCGATCCAGTAGTAACTTGGTGCAAAGCTCAAGGTGGAGTTTAGGTACTCAATCTCTTCCTTATTTTGAATCGCCACCAGGTGTGTGTGCCTTTGCTGACAGTAAGCGCTGGCTTCGTCGTAAGTCAGGAGTTCTGTGGAGGTGTGGTAAGACCAGGGTCTACTCTCTTCAACAAGAAGCACTGAGGGCGGAGGAGGAAGGTGGAGGGTAGAGTTTACTTCTGCAATGGTTTAACATTCCTCCTTGTCTTTGAGATATATGTATATAGTGCATACCTAACATAATATATATATATATATATATATATATATATATATATATGACCTTTGGAATGGCTCAAGCCTTATCAAGTTTTCAAAAGTAGAAGAACACGGGGAGGAACTAGCATTTCTTGCATTTCTCTGTTGTCACCAGCCGCACTAAAAGTTCTTTATTGTCTTCTTCTGTCCCCAGCTAGTAGTATACCCACCTTACAGTAGCATAACAACCAACACAGGGGAGCTTGGGCCCTTACTGTGTGCCACTGTTTGAGCACTTGAAAAGAACCGTGCATTGGAACCTCATTATGACTAAATAGGGCACTAATCGTCAATACTTGAGACATAAAGCAACTCAATCCCTAAGAGACAAAGCCAACTACTCCAAACACGAGCTGGTGTGACCAAACATCCCACAAAGGACAGCCCCACCTGCAGGGAAGAATATTCTGGTCTTCAGTGTCAGCCATGGGCATGACATGACTTACCCACAGCCAGAATGGAGAGAAAGCCGGAGACAGTCATGACTCCGAGGGCCTTCCAACAAAGGTTAAACTTGAGACGTTTCTCTGGGGAGAGGAAGTGCAAGTATGATGTTGATTATAGAATGTATACGCCCTAACTGCTCACATTCTTTTACCGTGAATAGTATTTAAAGCAGCCTTAAAGAAGTTACGTATAGATTTCCAGTGCCACACTTGTCATTCAGACATTTCCTATCATGCTGACATACAAAATACAAGGTTTTTATCATTTAGGCATGGAGAGAAAAGACAGGTTTTAACTACAGTGCAATAAAGCTGATTTTTTTTTTTTTTTTGTCAGTTGTGGGGCTTGAACTCTGGGCCTGGGCGCTGTCCCTCAGCTCTTCAGCTCAAGGTGAGCGCTCCACCGCTTGAGCCACAGCACCACTTCCAGTTTTCTAGTGGTTTATTGGAGATAAGAGTCTCACGGACTTTCCTGCCCAGGCTGGCTTTGAGCCGTGATCCTCAATCTCAGCCTCCTGAGTAGCTAGGGTGACAGGCGTGAGCCACCAGCACCCATCTAAAGCTGGTATTTTTATGAGAAGGCTTTTTCGCAGATCCCTTTACCTTGAGAAATCTGTGTCGTGACCAAAGTCACTATGGTAAAGCGTTCTGCACTTACTGTTTTTGTCAGCTGGTCACTTTGCCTCCAGCTTCTCAGCTATGCGGCTGCTGCTTCTGTCTCCTCCTGCTCTCCTCCCAGGTGAGGCCAAGCCCCAAGCCCTGAGAATTCCAACTCCGCTGGAGCCTTTTATAAGACGATTGGTTTCCTGTGAGAGGATGCTTCTGTCCAACTCTGCTGAAGAGGAAATCCTTTACAACCTCCAGAACGTTTACTAGGAGTGCCCACGATGATTAAAAAAAGGAGAGAGATGATGTCAGAAACTCTCCCTTTTCTATGCTTTATGTTTTTCATGTGACTTTATTCATAGGGCATGACTGTCGTCTGACTTTTTAATTCTAATCATGTAAATCCCATGTTTTTGCACTATTTAGGGCTTTAACCTGCCTTGTCGTTGTGGTGGTTTCTCTGAGCCATGTAGGATGCTTTTCCCCCATAGCGTCATTTTTGGATAGTCACTCACTTTTTTCTTTCATTCTCACGGACCAGCTCAGCCTCTTTTGATATACACTGTCCCCGGGGAATACACCAGAAAGAGCATGTTAACTAACCTTAGATTGTGCACACGGGTGAGGACTAAATCATAAAAACTCCCTTTTACTTAGATATTTTAAAAATGCCTTGTGTCCCTACAACAAGAAGAGAGTGGGAGATGGATTTCGATGTTCCTTTCTGGAAACATTCATGGTTTGATCAGGGAAAATAAATAAAGATTTAACTTAGAGCTCGCCATGGTGAGGCCTGTGACCACGCGGAAGCAGAGGCGTGGGTTCCGGGCCAGCGTGGGCCACACGGTAAGAGCATGCTCATCTTTAGAAATGGACACACACACTCATACGTGTTTGATAGAAAATGTTCTCACTTTTAAAACAGTGCATGTACAAAGACTGGAAACCACTACAACATTCCCGGGAAGTAGGATCTGGGGAAATGTTTATTTCCTTCCTGTTTCCAAGTTTTGCCATGTTCGCCTTTCAGTGTATATGTGTGTGTGTGCATGCATGTGCATATGGGTGTGCGTGCGTGTGTGCACGCATGCCAGGTGCCAGTACTGGGGATTGAATTCATGGCCCGGGCAGTGTCCTTCAGTTTTCTTCACTCACAATAGGTGTTATACTGCTTGAGCCACCGCTCCACTTCTGGCTTTTGTTTTTGGTTTCTGTTGTTTTGGTTTTGGTCATCAGTTGAAGATCAGAATCTCAGACAGACTTTCTTGCCCAAGCTGGCCCCAAACCTCAATCCTCAGGTCTTAGCCTTGAGTAGACAGGATTATAGGTGTGAACCACTGGTCCCTGACTTCCCTGTTCACTCTTATAGTAAAAAGAATACAGTCTGTAAAAGCTTGAGCTCCCGTTCGAATGGAAGGGGTGTGTGTGAGATCATGCATCCCCATGTTTCATGTGGGGATCTCCTCTGCGGGACTGTACACATTACTCACCTCAGCCTCTTTTCTGACTTAAATGATAGAAATAGTAAATGGGGATGGCTTTCATTTTCAGATTTTTTGTAGGTTTGCACTAATGAAATCAAGCAGTTGTTCTATCATTACAGATTAAAATCAGAGATCTAGAAAAGAGACTATGGGCAGACTTGAGGGAGTGGTAGAGAAAGGCCTATTTATGTGTTTTATATATATATATAATTTATGTTGTAGACATGGATACAGATACATAGAAACAGACATGCAAATTGATATACAGATAGATACGTGTTTTATCCAGAGATGTGTTATTCCTAACAATTACTCTGCATTCTCACCCAAGTATTTCCTGTGGCCCTCTCCGTAAGGCTAGGCCTGCAAAGCCAGTGGTTTGGGTATTGGAAACTGATGGAGTTTGTTCAGGTCCCCCGGGGTTGCTGAGTAGGCTATAAACAGACCTTCTATGGAGAGGCCCCAGGAGGGAGACAGCAACCGGATTCTAGAAGTTCTTTGTCTGCCCTGTCCTGTGGAGATCTGATGCAGGGCATTCATTCATTGAGGCTAGGGAGATGGAAGTGAGTTCAGAAAGAAATGGAGTGAATCTGAGGTACGCTGTGGTACTGAATAGTGTCCCTTCCCTCTAATTCCAACTTTCCTCCAAGAAACTGGTTGATGGCGATGTGTGAAGGCCGCGTGGAGTCCTCCAAGCTGTTCTCAGCCTGGCTGCATCTCCGTTTCATGGGAGCCGTCTCCTAAATGGAAGATATCACCCAGGCGCACCCCCCAGGCCGCACGGCCAGGACAGGCCATTTCCTCTCTGGGGCGCCACACGCCCAATTCATCATCTATTTTCCTGGAAATAGTCCTTTGTCCTCATCTCCACACCCTCTAAGTAGGTGCTTTCTCTGCCTGACTTTACTCATTCTCGCCCCTCTGGAGAAAGGATATCTTTGGGAGGGAGAGAGCCAGAAAGAGGATGTCAAAGTCCCTGAGACAAATGTTCGATTTTTACCCAAGACCACCCTGTGGACATGAGACTGTTCCGTGTGGTAGAAAGCAGCACCGGCTGTAGTGACGGATGGCAAGACTCTATCTGAGGAGGAGTCACTTTACGGTTTATGATAGAGTCTCAGAACTGACTCAGCGGGAGATCTCGCAGTAGCCTGTTCCTGGCTGCAGGGCAGGAAGGCCTCTATTCTCCTCCCTCTATAGAGCAAAGGACTTATTTTACCTCTTAAGTGTTTATTCTTTGAAGAGCTGAGTACATCTAATCCCACAGAACTGTCTGCTCTTCTAACACCTGTTACTAGCTTTATAGAGACTTAAAAAGTGGAAATCTTGATGGAGATTTGGTCTCCTGTGTAGAACACAAGCATTTTTCTTGCATACTCAAAATTGTGTGAGAAAACTAATATCCATCATAGCATAGAATGGCATTCTTTGGCTTAAAAAAAGTATATTTCAGGAAAAACTGGTCTGGTTCCTTCTAAATGTATTCCTTGGAAATGCATACTCGATTTATAGTCATTTTAAAACATCGGAGTGTGATAGGAACTCAGGATTCTGTCCTCCACAGGCTCTGGAATAAAGGAGAGTCACCTGAGTGTGTCATTTAAAACTGCATATTCCTCAGGGTTAGTCCTTCCTTTGACTGTAGATCAAGAGTATCCCAGGAACTGGTAGTTAAATGTGTGGGGGTTTTGGTTTTTTTCGGTGGTTTTGACACAGAGGACCGCTCTTCTATATCTAGTGAGCCATGGCTACCTGATTTGGAGGAAATATTGATAGACCCGCCATGGCCGGTGCTCATATACACATGGGCACCAGACTTTTGATCTAAATCCTACTGCAGTTAGTCATGGCAGCCTCTCTATGTGAGCTAGAAAGATGGAAGACCCGTCTGCACCCATGTTGGGCAAATGTAAGGAACAGATTGAATTAGGTCTTAAATTCTCCCACATAAGAAAGTAAATAGTTTTTGATGAAGCAAAAGGAATCCCCGCTAGGGGATTAGCACAGGTCTGGGTAGATTCTTTTCCTCCTGTGATTGAAGTGGATGCCCAAGTCCAGCTGCTCCCCCTTTTTGGGCTCCCTGGATGAGCTGAGGTTTTTATTTTAATTTGCTTCCTGTTTGGCAGCACCTTATCGTGCAGCTTCCGTTTTTCTCTTTTGGGATTTAAGGGCTAACCACTGAGAGTGGTTACAAAAAGGGCCAATTCTGGTGAATTCCCAAAGCGGAAGAAGCAAGGGAAGGTGGACTGGCTCATTAGCAGCACTTTTCCTGAATGTGGTCATGAACGTTTGCAGACCATTGTTAACAGGAGGGAAAGAAAAAAATATCCTCCAAGCTTTAGAGAGGCTCCCTGGCTTTGTTTCCCTTGGCCACTTGTGGGACTTGTTTTAAGTCAGAAGTTTCCTAAGGGATTATTATTAGCTGTGTTCTCAGTACCTCACATCAGAAAAATTCCAGCCTCGTCACTTTTCAAAATACAGCTTTGATTTTTATCACATAAGGGATAAAATGCAACAATTCCAAAGGGCTCTGAAAGGATACCAAAGGGTGAGAAAAAAAAAGCATCACTTTTTCTTAAGAAAGTTTAAAAAAATCAGAGAACAACCTGAATTTTCTAGCCGCCCTTATTATTCAGAAATTGATGCTGCTCATTAGGTCAGCATTTTCTATGTGGAAATGACCGTGCTGACTTAAAAAAACGAATATTTAAATGTGATGGTTTAACACATGACCTATTTTTTGCTAACTAGCTCTGTGATGTGGAACACTCTTCTTTGCTTCTTTGAGCTTTGATTCCCAAGATAAAACCAGAAGTGCATCTGGCTGTCATTTTTTTTTTTTTTTTTTTATTTATTTTTTTTTTTATTGTAAAGCTACTATACAGAGGGTTACAGTTACATGAGTGAGGTTATGAGTACACTTCCTCTTGAACATTGTTACCCCCTCCATTGTTTTCCCCCTACCATCCCCTCCCTCCCTCCCTTCCCCGAGGTTCTTTTTTTTTGATTGTGATTAAATGATTACATAATTTCAAAGTCACAAGTTCATTCTAACTTCCCTGGAGCAAATTGTCTACCACAGTCTGTAATATATAACAGTGTTCACATGTTATATACCATATTTGTGATCAGCAGCATGAGGATATTTAGTAGTGGTTCAACCAGATGAGCGGGAGTTCTTTGTTTCTTAAGTCCTGTTAGTTTTGTCGTATCACCTAACCTTTTGGATTTAGCATCCACTTATGAGGGAGACCATGTACCGTTTGTCTCTTCGTTCTTGGCTTACCTCGCTCAACATGATTCCTTCTAGCTCCATCCATTTCCCTGCAAATGCCATTATTTTGTCATTTCTAATGGCTGCATAATATTCCATTGTGTATAGATACCACAATTTTTGGATCCATTCATCTGTGGTGGGGCACCTAGGTTGTTTCCATATCCTAGCTATTGCGAACAGTGCTGCAATAAACATGGAGGTGCACGTGTCCTTGTATATTGGTTCCTGTTGTTCAGGGTAGATGCCTAGAAGTGGTATGACTGGGTCGTAAGGGAGGTCAATCTTTAGCTTTCTAAGGACCCTCCAGACTGCTTTCCAAAGTGGTTGTATAAGTGTACATTCCCACCAGCAGTGTAATAGGGTTCCTCTTTCTCCACATCCCCTCCAGCATTTGTCGTTGGCTGATTTGTGGATGTGGGACATTCTGACTGGGGTAAGGTGGTATCTCAGGGTTGTCTTTATTTGCATTTCCTTCACCACCAGGGATGATGAACATTTCCTCATGTGTTTCTTTGCCATTTTTATTTCTTCATTTGAGAAGTCCCTCTTTAGTTCCCTTGCCCATTTAGTAATTGGTTTGTTAGGTTTGGGAGGGATTAGTTTCTTGAGTTCCCTGTATATACAGGATGTTAACCCCTTGTCTGATATATTGCTGGTAAATATTTTTTCCCAATTCGTTGGTTGTCTTTCTAGCTTAGTTGCGATAGATTTAGCTGTGCAGAAGCTTTTTATTTTAAGGTAGTCCCATTTGTCGAGTCTCTCTCCAACTTGTTGTGACCCTGGGACTCTGTTCAGGAAGTTCCTTCCTGTGCCTATTAGTTCAAGTGTCTCTCCTACTCTGTCCTGCAGTAGTTTCAGAGATTCAGGTTTAATGTTAAGGTCTTTAATCCATTTTGAGTTGATGTTGGTGCATGGTGATAGGCTGGGGTCCACTTTTAGTTTTCTGCATGTGGCTGCCCAGTTTTCCCAGCACCAGCGGTTGAAGAGGCTGTGTTTCTTCCATTGTATGTCTTTGGCTCCTTTGTCGAATATCAGCTGGCTGTAGGCCTGTGGATTTATATCTGGATCTTCTATTCTGTTCCATTGGTCTTCGGGTCTGTTTTTGTGCCAGTACCATGCTGTCTTTGTGATTATAGCTCTGTAGTAGAGTTTGAAGTTCGGCATGGATAGCCCTCCCATATTGTCTTTATCCCCTAGAATTGTTTTGGCTATTCTAGGTCTTTTGTTGTTCCATATAAATTTTTGGACTGTTTTCTGTATTTCAGTGATGTACGTCATTGGGATTTTAATAGGAATTGCATTGAATTTGTATATTAATTTTGGAAGTATCACCATCTTTACTATATTAAGTCGGCCTATCCAGGAGCATGGGAGGTCTTTCCATTTCCTAGTGTCTTCTGCAATTTCTTTCTTTAACTTTTTATAGTTCTCATTAAATAGTTCTTTTACATCTTTGGTTAGGTTAATTCCTAAATATTTTATTTTTTGGGAGGTTATTGTGAATGGGGTTGCTCCCTTTATTTCCCTCTCTTCCTGTGCGTTATCAGTGTATAGGAAGGCAACTGATTTTTGTGGGTTTATTTTGTATCCTGCTATTTTGCCGAAGTGACTTATGATTTCTAAAAGTTTGGGGATGGAGTTTTTGGGATCGTGGAGGTATAGTATCATGTCGTCTGCAAAAAGGGATAGTTTCACTTCTTCTTTCCCTATGCGGATCCCTTTAATGTCTTTTTCTTGCCTTATTGCCCTGGCTAAGGGTTCTAGGACTATGTTGAAGAGGAGTGGAGACAGTGGACATCCTTGCCTTGTTCCTGTTTTTAGGAGGATTGGTTGTAGCTTTTCCCCATTAAGTATAATATTGGCTATTGGTCTGTCATAAATGGCTTTTATTGTTTTTAGAAATGTTCCTTCTATTCCTATTTTCTCCAGAGCTTTTAGCATGAATGAATGTTGAATTTTATCAAAGGCCTTTTCTGCATCTGTGGCGATAATCATGTGATTCTTGACCTTGGCTCTGTTGATATGCTGGATTACATTTATTGACTTACGTATGTTAAACCATCCCTGTGTCTCTGGGATGAAGCCTACCTGATCATAGTGTATTATTTTTTTTATGTGTTTCTGGATTCTGTTAGCTAGAATCTTGTTAAGGATCTTTGCATCTGTGTTCATCAAGGAGATTGGCCTGTAATTCTCCTTTTTGGTTGGGTCTTTGCCTGGTTTGGGGATGAGTGTGATATTGGCTTCGTAGAATGAGTTTGGGATAGCTCCCTCCTTCTCTGTTTCTCTGAAGAGCTTGAGGAGTATGGGTATTAGTTCTTCTTTAAAGGTCTTATAGAATTCTGCTGTGAATCCATCTGGTCCTGGGCTTTTTTTTGTTGGAAGACTTTTGATAGCTTCCTGTATCTCATTATAGGATATTGGCTTATTTAATTGGTTAACTTCTTCTTTGCTCAGTTTGGGTAACTTGTATTTCTCTAAAAATGCATCCATTTCCGCCAGATTTTCTTCCTTTAGAGAGTATAGCTTTTGAAAGTAGTCTGTTAGAATTGTTTGGATATCTTGGGTACGTGTTGTGATGTTTCCCGTGGCATCCCTAATCCTATTAATATGGGTTTCCTCTCTTCTTTTTTTAATTAATCTTGCCAACGGGCCATCAATTTTGTTTATTTTTTCAAAGAACCAGCTTTTTGTTTGGTTTATTTTGGTTATGGTTTTCTGATTTTCTAATTGGTTAATCTCTGCTCTCAATTTGGTTATCTGGCTTCGTCTAGTAGCTTTAGGTCCCATTTTTTCTTGTTTTTCTAGCTGTTTTAGTTGCAACATGAGATTATTTACTTGGTCTGTCTCCATTCTCTTGATGTGGGCACTGAGGGCAATAAATTTGCCCCTCAGGACTGCTTTTGCTGTGTCCCACAAGTTTCTTTGTGAGGTGTTTTCATTTTCATTGAGTTCTAGGAAATGCTTTATTTCTTCTCTGATCTCTTCTGTTACCCAGGCCTTGTTAAGGAGTGTGCTGTTCAATTTCCATGTATTAGAGAAATTTCTGCGGTATGCTTTGTTATTGAGAGCTAGCTTGATTCCACTGTGGTCAGATAGGATACAGGGGATTATGTCGATCCCTTTGTATTTGCTTAAGTTCCTTGAATGAACTATGATATGGTCTATTTTGGAGAAAGTTCCATGAGCTGCTGAGAAGAATGTGTACTGTGTTGTTTTAGGGTGAAATACTCGGTAGATGTCAGTTAATTCCGCTTGAAGTATGGCCTCACTTAATTCGGTAGCTTCTTTGCCAATCCTCTGGTTGGTAGACCTGTCCTTTGGTGAGAGTGGCGTGTTAAAGTCTCCTAGTATTATCGTATTGGGATCTATTTTATTCTGTAAGTTTGAGAGCATTTGTTTAACATATCTGGGTGCACCGATATTTGGGGCATATAAGTTGATGATGGTTATATCCTCCTCTTGGATTGTTCCCTTTATTAATATGTAGTGTCCGTCCTTGTCTTTCTGTACTGATTTTAATGAAAAGTTTATTTTGTCAGATATCAGGATAGCTACACCTGCTTTCTTATTGGGGGAATTTGATTGGTAGATCCTTTTCCACCCCTTCACTCTGAGTTTGTTTGTATGTTTGGCTGAGAGGTGGGTCTCCTGAAGGCAACAGATGGATGGGTCTTGTTTTCTGATCCAGTCCTCAGTTCGTTTTCTTTTAATTGGCGAATTCAGCCCATTTATATTAAGAGAAAGTATAGAGAGATGCATTGTTGTCCCTGCCATTCCGTTTTCCTAAGTTTTTCTTCTTTCCTTTCCTCCTGTGCTTGCTCAGTTAGACTTTGAGTAATGCCTGTTTGGGGCAGGTCCCAGTTCCTGGTTGCTTTCTTCAGGTTGTGTCCCCCCTCTTAGAATTCTTTGTAATGCTGGCTTAATGTTTATGTATTCATTTAGTTTTTCTTTGCTATTAAAAGTTTTCAGTTCTCCATCGAATGTGAATGCTAGCTTTGCCGGGTATATCAGTCTGGGTTGGCAGTTATTGGCTCTCAGGGCTCATATGGTGCTTTCCCAGGCTTTTCTTGCATTCATTGTTTGTGTGGAGAGATCTGCAGTGATTCTAATTTTTTTCCCGTTGTAGTATAGCTCCTTCTTCATTTTTGCTGCATGCAGGATTGTTTCCTTATTATTCAGATCCATCATTGTTACTATTATGTGCCTAGAAGTGTTTCTCCTGGGATCTTGCTTGTTGGGTGTTCGATAAGCTTTTGTGATGTAGTTAAGATGGTCGTTTTTGAGGTGGGGAAAATTTTCATTGACTATCTTGTTAAATAGGTGTTGCATTCCCTTGCTCTGGAATTCCTCACCTTCGTCCACTCCGATTATGCGAAGGTTAAATTTTTTAGCATTATCTGCTTGCTCTTGAATTTCCCTTTGGTTTAATTTGAGTGATTTTTCCATATCTGTCACTTTTTGGTCCAGTTGGTGTATTCTGTCTTCTGTATCTGACACTCTACCTTCCATTTCATTCACTCTGTTGACCGTGGCTTCTATTGTGGTTTGCATGGTGGAAATGGATCCCTTTATGGATTCAATGTTGGTTCTCAGAGTACTGATCTCACCTCTCAATGAGGTGAGATCAGTATGCATTACCTCTAATTTGGCGTTTATCTCACTTCTTACTGAGGTTTGTGCAGCTTCTATTTTTGCATCCAATTTTTGTTTGATATCCTGTATATCTTTTGATAGTTCATCCTTGTGCTCTTTCAATTTCTGATCCATTTCTCGCTTTATTTCTTGAGTCATTGCCTCCAGCAACCCTTGGATGTAGTTTTTGTCTTCCATTCCTGCTTTGCTCCCACTGGGGCTCTCCCCTGCGTGGCTGCTGGCTTTTGAGGTGAGCTTGCTGTCCTGGGTAGTGGTAAACCTTGTGATTTTTCTCTGTGATTTTCGCATGGGGGTTCAGGAGACTGCTCTTCAATCTTGTTTTGGTGTGTCTGTCTTTGCTTGGTTGCTGATTCTGTATTGGTAGAGAGAGTCTGTGCCTGATCTGGATTCTGTTGGGAGCCTATTTCCAGCTGCTATTCACTTAGGATTCTCAGCTCTCTGCTGTAGCAATTCCCGCCTTTGGAAGGGTTGAGCAGCCTAGACTGCTTGTGTTTGCTCCTGCGGGTGCTCTTGGGAAGATCAGATGCTCTGGATGCACTCTCCCAAATACTGGAGTCTGCTATGGGCTCCTGATGTGTTTTTGTTTGTTTGTTTTGGGCTGGTTGTGGGCTTGAACTCTAGGTTTGGGTGCTGTCCCTCAGCTCTTCAGCTCAGGGCTGGCACCCTACCATTTGAGCCACAGCCCACTTCTGACCCTTTTTGCTTTGTTCAGGCGCCGGTCCCCTGGCCTGGTTCCGGCCCCAGCCTGGAGCGCGCTCGTTAGGCCTGTGCTAATGTGTATACCACCTTGGTTATGCAGCCTGGAGGACACAGTTCAAATTTCTTCTACTGTTGGTAGTCTTGACCCAGGGGCACTGTTCCTGGCTTGAGCATTTAAGCTCCCTTCCAGGGGCGCTCTTGCTCTGGCCTGGCCAGCAGAGTGTGCTCCACCGGCTGGTGGAGCTCTCGAACAGTTCCCAGTTTTAGTGGGTCCTGTGGTCCGGGTGTTGGGGTAGGGAGTCTAGGTCAGGGTCTGGGGATTCCCTCCAGCTCTGGTCTCCCTTGATGGATTCCCTGTCCCCTGATGGGTACTCACCCTGTAGGTCGTCAGTTGTTGTTGCAGTCCGTCAGTTGTTGTTGCAGTCCGAGTTCAGTTGGGGTGGTTGCGGGCTGGGTTGGGCGGCCCCCGCCGGGTCGTTGCGATCGCGATTGGGCAGGTGGTCTGCGGACAGGTCCCTTTGTGGCGCTGCTGGTGCCGGGCGGCTTTGGCGGGATGGAGCCTCTCCGCTCCGGTGGAGAGTGATGGGTGGGGTGGGATCCTCCTGGAGACTCCCGGCTGGTAGGTTTCTCTGTTCCTGGCGATCCGCTGTTCTGCAATCCGGTACCTGGTGATCTGCAAGCAGCCCCCTGTGTCTCTGTGGCTCCGGCAGCCCCCGCCGGGCCGGCTGGCCGGCGGCTTGGCGCACTGCCGCGCGGCCAGTAAAGGTTGGGGGAGGGGTCTTCGCTCTTCTCTGTTCTGAATTTCTTCTTTTCCTCTCTTTCTTTTTTTTGTTATTTTCCACCTCTGGTTTTTCTCTGAGTGTTCGTCTTTTTGTTGTTGTCGGTCTCTTGGGGAGATTAAAGGTTGGAACTCGAACTCTCTTTTTGGTTGGAGAGAGCTGTGGCGTTTCCCTACTGCCCCGTCGCCATCTTGGTCCCCCCTCTCTGGCTGTCATTTTGTGACATATTATTGCTGCAGCTAGCTATCATATTATGATATAATGACAAATAGAGGGAGGAAGACAGTTTTTGTGGCTTTAGGGACTGATCTCAAGACCTTGAGCTTGCAAGATAGACATTCTACAGCATGAGTCACACCTCTAGCCCTTTTTTTTTTTTTTAACCTTGATCATTTTCCCAATAGGGTCTTGCTTTATGTCCCGGGAAGGCTGGACTGTGATCCTCCTATCTGCGCTTCCCGTGTCACTGGAGATAACTGGTATGTACCTTTCACACTGTGCACCCTCAGGCATGCACCACATGCACCATTCATTCCAGCATCGGTAGGAAAAAGAAAAGAAAGAAAAAGAGAATAACTCATAATAGATAGAGAATGCCGGCTGTAAGCCAAGTGCTTTACACGCATTGCTTTAAGCAAATATCACAAAATGGAAGGTAAACATTGATTTTATTTTTCTAGAGGATGAAACAGAGGCGTAGAGAGATTCAACAACTTGAATATTTTTGGTTGGTTAATGAGAAAGCTGGGATTCCATTCCACATTCATGTCCTTTTCCATCTCAATGGGAAGTACACCTTAATTTTTACAGGACAGAAAATGCTAGAACAACTGTCCTGACTCTGTAAGTGTCTTGGGAGAGGATTTTTCGGAAGAAGCTGTTGAGTCACCATGGATGTGGTAGGGATTATTTCCTGGGAGCTGATCTCCAGAGACGGTAGGGCTATGAGGAAGTGAGAAGAGAAAGTCAGGTATGAAACAAGGGGTATGTTCAAAACCAGCCACCCCGAGGGACAATCAGGAAGCCTTTTCATTAGAGAACTCCAGGAGACAGTGCAGAACACCTCCGAAAATCCCAAAGAGGGGCAAGAGAGCTGGAGCTAATCAGTCCACCATTGTCCATCTCTGGCTGAGGGCTTCTCCCTGAAGGGCAAGATTCACTCTCCTGTGCTTGAGGTGGATTCTTGAGGCCAGAGAAAACTATCCACATATGCCCGTTATTTCAAGCGCTTGTGTTTAGCAAACACAGATATGGATATGCTGTGTTGGGTCATGGTAAGTTTATTCATTTTCTATTATTGCCTTCGCGATTTAGTACAAACTTGGTGGCTGCAAGCAACAAACACTTCTTATTAATAGATTGGTTTCTCTGCTCTGGGTTCAAATTGAATGAATCCACTTCCAAGATCATTCAAAATGACGGCAGAATAAAGTTCTTTGTGGTTGTTCAACAGAGGCCTGTGATCCTCCTTTGTTTCCTCCCGTGGCTAGGATGACAGGCACACACCACTGCACCAGCTTTCCCCGTTGCAATGGGGTCTCACAAACTTTTATGTTCAAGCTGGCCTAGAACTGCAATTCTCCCAATCTCAACCTCCAGTAACTGAGATTTCAGTGACACCCAGCTATTGGATGAAATGGAGTCTCATGAACTTTTTGACTGCACCAGACTCGTTTTCTTCATCTCCCAAACAAGCAATTGCTGGTTAGGTCTCTCCCTTCAAACCTCTACCACTTCATCCTTCCTCTGTGTACCACTTCTGTGTTCCTGTCTGTGGAGATCTTGGGATTGCATTGTTTACCTAGATAATAAAAACAAACATTCTTTTTTAAGTTCAGCTGGCTAGTAGTTTTAATTCGACATGCAAGGGTCTTTCTCAGCAGTGCCTACATTACTATTTTGTTAGCTAATTGGGATAGGAGCCTGAATTCATGGGGGTCACCTTTAAGAGTATGCCTGCTATGATAGGGACAATCTTCAGAGATAGAATCCAGGGACTGGGTTGAATGGTTGATCTAAATTAGCACTGGGGTGATGTGTCTTATGAATTAACTCCTCTTCTGAAAATAATAGTACTCCCAGAGTACAAAGATATCCATATCCTTAAGTGGACATTATATAAATACAAATTATAGCTAACATTTTAGGTTCCCCATTTATATTTCCCCTGGACACACATTTTTCTTCAATTAATCCAAGTAAGTCTGTTGGTTTTATTTTTTTTTGGGGGGGGGGGGGTCCAGTTGTGGGGCCTGAACTCTGGGCCTGGGCGCTGTCCCTCAGCTCTTCAGCTCAAGGCTAGTGCTCTACCATTTGAGCCACAGCGCCACTTCCGGCTTTTTTTCTTTTTGCTTATGTGGGGCTGGGGAATTGAACCCAGGGCCTCAGGCATGCAAGGCAAGCGCTCTACCACTGAGCCACCTTCCCAGTCCCATGTCTGCTGGTTTTATATCTCACTTGTTCTTTCACTGTATGAATTATCCCCTACACAGATGCTTCATTTTGTCAGTTACCCTATTTAAACAATATTTGTAACTAATATTCTAGTAACTACCATTAATTGGCCACTTACTTCAACATCAAATGCTGGGCCAAGGACTTAAACAAATCATGTCATTTGACCATCGTAACGCAGTCAAGAATTAGGTATGTGTCTCCATGTTTTTCAGATGAGTACACAGAGTTTAAATAGCTTTCCCAGAATTTTGTGATCAGTAGAACTTGGTTTCAAACCTATGTCTGTCTGATTACAAAGTTTCTAGCTACCACCCGGCCATTGCTGTAACTGACCTGTGTCTTTGCTGCTCTGATCAGACTCCGTGTATGTCAGCAGCTCCTGTGCTCCTGTACAGAACGGATACAAGCAACACACAACAGGTGTATGGAAGAGCTGGGTATATAGAAACACGTTCTAATATGTGATGTTTGCCATTCTCTGGTTTTACTTGCAGTTATTCTTACCCAAATTTTTGCTTTAAAACAGGAATCATTTTGGAAATGCTTTCCCGTAAGGTGTTCTATGTATTACATTCCCAGGCCCTGACTCAACCTGACTTTTAGGAAGTGATCAAAGATCCTTACCAAGTGCATAAATGAGTACAGTCAAGTGAGCTATGTAACCCATTTCCTCCTGTGTTCTGATAATACCCGGGGGGAGAGCTGGCCTCTTAAAATGAGAGCGTTACATTGTGTCAGCTTTTTCCTTACTGTGAAAAAAATAATGCCTTAGGGAAGGTGGGGTTTTCCTTGGCTCACAGTTTCAGAGGCTCTGGTCCCTGGTCAGCTTGCTCTGTGTCTGTGATGAAGCAGGGGATCCTAGCAGAAGGGAATGGTAGAGTGAAGCTGCTCACCTTGCAGGCAGAGAGCAGAGAAGGGCCTGGGTGGGCCTTGGTCTGCGTCTTCCTTGTCTTCCCCTGTTATTCTACTTTGGTCCACTGCCGTTGGCGTGTGCCAGCCACATTTAGGGTGGGTCCTCATCCCTCAGAGCCCTCACAGACACACCCGAAGATGCACTGTACCCATCTCCCAGTGTCTCCCAGTTCATCCAGGTTAGCAATCAGGAACCAGAAACATCACGCACACTGTTCCTTCTCCTTTAATTTCTCAGTGTGCAAAGATGAACACATTGAGGAAAAGAGGCCAGCCTCTGAATCTCCTCACCCGTAACTGAGCAGCGGTGGATGAGCCTGACCTCTCACGGTGAGACGCAGCGGAAGGCCATTCCCTAAGACAGCAGGGACTCTCTCAGGGAGCACATTCCAAATCCTATGAAGTCCTGGTGTTTCGTTTCTCAGTATTGGGGATTGAACCCAGGGCCGTGTGCATCATAGAGAGGCAAGGTTCTACCACTGAGTCCTAGACTCAAATACTATAGACAGAACTGAGATGTCACTGTGAATAAAGACAGGGTTTCCTCTGACTGAGAGCATTTGCAAGCCCCCCCCCCAAATTATCTTAAACTTCTGAGAAGACCAAATTAAGCCTAATTCTGGGAGGTTGTAACCTTCATAGCAAAATGGAACAATGCTAGCACGAAAGTAGGAAAACATCCTGACAGAGGTGTGGGCATAGTGCCGATCTAGAAACACTGCCTATACCAGTTGCCCTGGTGCTGTCTGTGTGTCTGAGGAAATGCCATCGTCTCTAGCGCAGGAGTCCGGGGTGAGCTGCAGCCCTTCTACCTTGTTTGCCAATGTTCAGATTTGAAGAGCCAATGTGGTGTGGAGCCGAGCATCCACGGTGATGAACCGATAATCATGGGTAGTGTGCAAGCATTGTCCAGGAACAAGACCGTGAAGGAAAAGCACTGGGCTGACAACCAAAACAGAATTCCCAGCTCTCGGCAGGTCGACCCTTGCCCTCTGCATGTCGACCCTTGCCCTCGGATACTCAGAGGTTCCTCTGAGTCCTTTCATAGTGTTGTTTTAGAGAAAAAAACAGAGCTCTAAAACCCACAGGTCCTTCCCTAGGGGATGTTACAGGAATCCACAGGGCAATTTCTCCAAACCAGCAAGGCCTCATCTCTGCTTAGAGTAGATAGGAAGAGCGGAAGAGAGGAACAATAAGCAATAAGCTTCTTTTTAAAAGAAGCTCAGCTTAATCACCTTATCTCATTAAAAGATGCCTCCAGTCAGTCTGACTAGAAGCAATCTGCAAAGACTCTCTCCGATGCTAACTAGTGGAATGTTTCCTTTCATTAGAGTGCCTAGTCTGACTCTGGGAAATCAAACCCCCCCCCCCCCCAGGCGCCACAATCCATGCTATTAAACTAATCAGAAGAAAGATGGAAAGATGGCAGCTATAGTAGGATGGTGGAGCTTAGTCACTCAGTCCCCCTGAAATAGCCTTGAAAACTGAATCAAAAGTGCATTCTCTTGGGCTTCCTTTATGTAACAGACTTAGGTTTCCACTTTCCAAAATGCTGGGACGTGGCGGGAAATAGAAGAGAAAGCCATACACATCTGAAAAACCAACAAAATACCCTGGGAATGGCTTTGTGATGACCATGAGTGAGGTACGAAATATGGAATTCCAGGCTGTTTGTGTACAAAATAGTATGGTGTCAATAAAACAAGAACTTTGTCAAATCTTAATGGCATGATTTAAAAATATGGATGAGATAATCATGAGATAATATAAAGCACCAGAGATACCTGTATTAGATATATCATATCTTATATATATCATTATATAGTATATAATATATATTATTACTTTATTATATAACAGATCTTTTATATATTTATTGATTCTGTATTAATTAATGTTATATAATATATGAATACAATATGTTTATTATATATTATATCATATAATTACATATATCATATATGATATAATTATAGCTATATATTATATATAAATATGAATGTAATATATTGTATATTATGTTTATATAATATATAACAAATATACATTATATAATCACAATACAGCATATTGAAGTTGCTATTGAAAATTTTAGAATTTGCAATTCAGAAATGACTGTTCATGGCTAAATACGTCTGAAGGCAACTTGAGAATTTGCCAGGCCTTTAAAACACGAATAAATACCTTGTCAGCAGTGCTAATCCTATATAGAAGAGCCTATGATTTCCATACTAGTGGGAGATTTCTAGGCTAGTGTTATAGATCTTATTTCTTGAAAATGAGTCCTAGAAAGAGTGAAGAGAAAGAAACAGTGAGCTCAGATATCAGGTTAACCAGCAAGCAGCCTTCACATCACCAATGGGGCATCACACTGAGCCAGTATTTCCTAAAATGATGGTAGGTACTGAATAGTCCATCCAGGTAGAGAGCAGCTGTATGTTTTGCTGGCTCGGAGTCTTTCTGAAGGTCTTACGTTCTTGTCAGCTTAGTAATTTATTTAATTAGATGGTTTGTATATGCAATCCTGTATGTTTGTTATTTTTTAACTTGAAGTTGTTCAGGGTTTCTAACTCACCATGTTGTAGGAGAGGGAAACTAGCACGGTTTCTTTCGAAAACATCCGACTCGGTACTTTCTCGTGTGTGTGTCACTGGGATTCACCCAGCAAAGTGAAGTGTGACAAAGGCTATGAAAATGTTTATGGCCTTTTTGTTTAATAATCTGACTCTTGAGAATTCATTCTAAGGAAATAACTTAATGATTACAAAGCACTAGTAATACAAAACATAAAAATTTGCTTTGGGCAACCAAACACTGGAAACAACCTAACCGTCCACTAGGGAATCATTTAATATGCAACTAATAAAATACTCGTAATGACTACTGGAACATGAAAGATAATCACGATGCTAAATTTTACAAGGCGAGCACCAATTTTATGTTTATTCCAATTGTAGCTTCTAGGGGGAAAAATACGTTTACAGAATAATAGATATGTTGGATTAGTAGAATGCTGGTCCCATTTCACCGATTTACATTTCCTGAATATTGTGAAATGATCATTTTAGAATGCAAACAAATAGGCCACTCACCTTGGCCACGTGAAGGAAGAAGCATGGTGGTTTTCTTTTTTCATTTTTACTGCAGTTTTGGCAGCCTGTCTCCTGTCAAGTTCCAGTCAGCAAGATAAGATTAAGTAGAAGACGCTAACCCAGTGGCCAGCGAGGTGAAGAGAGTTAACAAATGGTTGTCAGCCACTTTTTCCTCACTCAAGCATGGACGGAACCAGGGCTTTCCTGGAGACCAGCTTGAGCTGCTGAATAGAACAGAGGGGAAGGGGTGGGGGCTGTCCTTCAAACAGAGTTGAATTCAATGATACTTCAAAACCACATATATGGTGCTAATAACCACATGCGTGGGTGCCAAACGGGACACACTACAGTACAAATCAAAACCCCTAGGACTTCTTAAATGGATCAATTCTGACTTAGTGATAACTCTCACAGTAGCACTTCTACATCATAATTCCTCAGTTCACAGCCAGCCCCTAATCCATCATTGACAAGTCCAGATGGAACTGGAATGCAATGAGGACAATGAGAAGCTAGGGGCCAGCGGCTCGGGACTGCAGTCTAGCTATCAGGAGGCTGAGATCTGAGGATTGCAGGTTGAAGCCAGGCAAGCAGAAAAGCCTGAGAGACTCTTATCTCCAATTAACCACCAGTGGCTCAAGGTGATAAAGCACTAGCCTTGAGCAAAAAAGCTCAGGGACAGCTCCCAGGTGCTGAGTTCAAGCCCCACAACTGACAGAAAAGAAAAGAACAAGAAAAAATAAGGGAGTTAAATAAGTAAAAGAAAAAAAAAAGTGAGGCTGGGAAGGTGGCTCAGTGGTAGTGTGCTCGCCTGGCATGCATGAGGCCCTGGGTTCGATTCCTCAGTACCACATCCACAGAAAAAGCTGGAAGTGGTGCTATGGCTCTAAGTGGAAGAGCACTAGCCTTGAGCAAAAGAAGCTCAGGGCCAGTGCTAAGGCTCTGAGTTCAAGCCCTGGGACTGGCAAAAAAAAAAAATGTGTCAGTAGCTCAGATTTGCAAGGTCTCTAATGTCCTCGTAAAACCCCCAAACAATGCTAGTTGGAAATGCGTTTAACCGGGGGGGGGGGGGGGGGGGGGGGGGGGGGGGGGGGGGGGCATTTCCTGAGCACGTTCCTTATTGTTAGGGAGCCAGACTGGCTTTCTAACCTACAACCACGCCAAGTCCACACGCAGCACAGGCCCTAGAGAGGTGATATTAGTGATTTTTTTTCAATGGGAACAACTTCTTAACACATCTCTATGCAAAGAACTAAAGGGTGAATAGCGTATGGAAGTGTCTGCTCCACTGCAGGCCAATGGTTAAAGCCGGTCTCCAGGAAACCTCGACAGGTTGGAGCCAGCCTGGGTGTAGTCCAGCGCCTCATGTAACTTCCAGCTCCTGGGAGGGCCTTTACTGAAGGATACCAATTTGGTGGGTGTGAAGACATGTCCCTGGGGATGATGATTGAAAGATAATTTGTTCCTGGGACCAGGGGAATTAGAGGCCTGGCATCCTGTGGTTAAGTGTAGTTAGTAGCAATCGTGGATCACAGGCTCTCAAAACTCCACTGAAGGACCAAACACGGACTAGGAACATCTAGAAAAGAACCTGGAATTTTTCTTCAGGATTTTTCTTTCAAGGCAGATGTTTGTGAGACTCTTAACTCCAATTAACCACTAAAAAGTTGGTACAAATGGTTGAACTCTAGTCTTGAGCAAAAAAGCTCGCGGACAGTGCCCAGGCCCTGAGTTCAAAGCCCAGAACCAGCACCAAAAAAAAAAAAAAAGTTGAGAAACAATCAAACTCTCTTCAGCAAGGCATTTGGTTAAGCAAACTGTGGTGTACCTGACAATGGAATTAGCTGGCAATAAAGAGAAATGCACGATCGATGCATGCAATATCCCCTGTGGATCTCAAGGGAATTAATGCCGAGAAAAAGAAAAAGGAGCAGCAGTTGCTAATGACATCTACTGTCTCCCAGGAAGGAAGATGGGAAAGAGGGAGAAGGGATCAATGAAGGTTCTAAACTTGAGGATGCTAGAATTTAGATTTTGAAATAAGAGGATATTGTTACTGCAGATATAAGACAAATGCAAGGAGAGGAATCCACCAAACATGCCAAGAACAAGTGCTTTTGCCCTTTTCTATAAAGGACCAATGGGTCATCACTTTCCCAACACGATCTTTGCTTCAGGTTGCTCTTGCCAGTCTATGCTCCTTCCCAACCCACTTTCCTAACCCAAGCCTTCCCTTCACTCCTCATAAGTGTTTCCAACTAGATTTCATAACTACAGTTTCTCCTCCTTCCAACATATCCTATATTTCATAAGAGTAGCATATCCGGGGCTGGGAAGGTGGCTCAGTGGTACAACGCTCGCCTTGCATGCCTGAGACCCTGGGTTCAATTCCTCAGCACCACATAAGCAAAAAGAAAAAAGCCAGAAGTGGCGCTGTGGCTCAAGTGGTAGAGCGCTAGCCTTGAGCTGAAGAGCTGAGGGACAGCTCAGAGCTGAGGGGCAGGCCCAGAGTTCAGGCCCCACAACCGGACCCAAAAAAAAAAAAAAAAAGAGTAGCATATCCATTGTGCAATTAAACGTGTTTAGTATGTCCTCATTATCTGTAAGAAAGAAGGCTCTGTCTTTCTGGATCAGTATCCTCATTCCATCATGTATATTCAATTATATCCACTTTATCTATCCAACTGTGTCCACTCCCACAAAGCCGCTCCGGACTTCATCTGATAGTGATTTTTACTTATTTTGATCCTTTGTACATTGTAAGTGATTTCTATAATATTTGACATTGGCATAACTTTCCTCAATAACCTGTCTATTAATTATGTATTAAATGCCAAGCTAAAATATGATTGCTTTTAAGTAGATTGCGGTTATGAGGTTTGGTTATTTAGCAAATGCAAAGATAATTATGACAGGGTTTGAGGATAAGAAAAGTATTGGTGAGGCTGGGAAGGTGGCTCAGTGGTAGAGCGCTTGCCTTGCATCATGAGGCCCTGGATTCGATTCCTCAGCACCACATAAGCAAACAGAAAAAAGCCGGAAGTGATGCTGTGGCTCAAGTGGTAGAGCACTAGCCTTGAGTTGAAGAGCTGAGGGACAGCGCCCAGGCCCAGAGTTCAGGCCCCACGACCGGACCGCACCCCCCAAAAAAAATGTATTGGGTCATAAAGTGAAGGGGACTCAAGCCAAAAATCCAAGAAATCTACTCACAAGATGGAAACAAACTCAGAAATAGAATGACATTTACTTGTGATTTTTTTTTTCTTCTCCAGTTGTCTGCCTTGATAAAACAATGCTAGTTAAGGATGGTAGAGTCTATTGTCAAGTTCAGAGGTAGGTCCAAGCACTCTACCACTTGAGCCACAGCACCACTTACGGTTTTCTGATGGTTTATTGGAGATAAGAGTCTCACGAACTTTCTTGCCCAGGCTGGCTTTGAACTGCAATCCTCGATCTCAGCCTCCTGAGTAGCTAGAATGACAGGCGTGAGCCTAAGTTGATATTAGTGAGAAGTCTGACTTGGACAGAGACTCATGGTCATGCAACTTGGCAATCAGTAACCAGTCTGTGAACATAACCCCTCCTTAGAAAACACACTGTAAAGCGGGACGGAGGTGAGGCCCAGAGCCAGCCTCCTGCATGGGAAACACTGTGTTTAACCTAACGTGTCTCCTTTTTATTATGATGTTAGTTACTACAACTATTTTTATTGCTAGGGCAGTAGACTCCAACAAGCTTTTATTAAGAGTTGTCACACTCTTGCCAGTCAAAACTGTCAGCATGTTTCTTGGTATTGACATTTCTGGAAATACTCACTTCCAAGAAGACTGGAGCAGCAACCTCTGAACTTTCTAAATTACCACTGACCCCAAGCTTTCTGTTCTCGGTAGGAAGCGGCTTGGTAAAATCACTAACTCTCCTAACAGAGAAAGTACAATCCATGCTCTGACTTAGGAATTAAGTAGAAATTAGCTAGATAAAGAAGAAGAGCATCCAAGGAAGAACAGAAAGGGTAAATAGTGTTTAGGCCAAGAAGAAATACGCAATTTTGGTAGTGAAAAATAAGACTAGAGAAAGAAGTCTGATCCTTGTGAGGAACTAGCTTGTGAACTCTGTAGTGTACCCTAGAGCAGATGTAGGGACTTTCATTTATTCATTCCTTCAAGAAATATCGAGGGCCTTTTATATACAAAGAGGTGTGAATAGAGCTTTTAGAATGTATAGGGAGTATGGTTACCTGTGGGCATGAGCACAGTGGTTTGTTCAAGGGACAAAGACATCATCTGTGTGTCTGCAACAGAGTGAGCAAGGGGAGAAAATAGTGTATGCTAATATTAGAGTTACACTCCGGTCAGGATACTATAGTTCCTTACACATCAACATAAGGAAGTTAGGTTGTATTCTTGAGCATGTGAAAGGCACTGGAGGTTGTAAGTTAAGGGTTTAGGAATTCATTAAGGGACAGGAGTAAATGAGTGAAGGGTGATTGCGTAGCTCGATAAGGTACGATGGCTTGGCCAGGATCGCAGCCGTGCAAGTAAGCTCAAGGGACACATCTTTAAGATATATTTTGGAGGCAGAACGATAGGCTACGGGTCATATGTGAAAGTAACGAAGAAAGAAATGAATGCTTCCCACGTGTGTACTCAAACAACTACATGAATGAGCAGTATGGACAGAGATAAAGGAGGTTGGGAAACAAAGAATAAAAACCACACGCTCTGTTTAAGACTTTAAATTGATGTTTCCAGCAAGCGATTGTATATTAGGGAAACTCAGAAGAAGGTAAAGGACAAAGAAACTAATTTGAGAATCATTTTTTTCACATGTGTGGCATTTAAAGCTGCGGGAGAAGATGGGCTGCTCAGAGTGGGTGAAGGTGAAGAATCAATGTAGGCCTAGAAGTCTAAAGTGAAGTCAGTAAACCGAGGAATAGAAAGCTGCGATGGAATAGCAAATGAGTAGAGAGAGAGAGAGAGTGTAAGAGAGAGAGAAAGAGAGAGAGAGAGGGCTTCAAAGAGGCAGTAGTTAGCTTCTGTGCAGTTGAATAATAGTTAGTACAGGGTTTTGAAATATAAAGGGCCATATGATAAGTACTTTGAATGGAGCAATAAAACAAAAGCCCAATTAGAATCAGTGAAGTACGAAGGAAAGAAGAGGAAAGTGCAAATGGACAATTCTTTAGAATATTTTTCTGTGGAGGGACAGGGTAAAAAAAAAATGTAGCAATGGTGTCACTGGAAAATGAACTATGAAAGTTGTTGGTGAGGATGGGAGGAAAAACTGGGAGAAAGCATGGGCCAGGGTGACACTACCCGTAAAACATGTACTCTACCTGATTTATGTAACTGTAGCTCTCCTGTGTATGGCCTTTATAATGACAATTAAACATTTTAAGCCGGGCGCCGGTGGCTCACACCTGTAATCCTAGCTACTCAGGAGGCTGAGATCTGAGGATTGCGGTTCAAAGCCAGCCCGGGCAGGAGAGACCTCAATTGCTAATGACTGAAAGGATAGATGAATATTTGTAATTTGCCAAGACAACACCATTAACAGAAATAGAACAATCTTGGAAATACTGTCACGTTGACAACTAATGAGACATGAAAGATGCTAGGAGGGTCCCTAGAAAATCGCGTACAATTATTTGCATTTTAAAAGATGCTCATTGATACTGACATGTTTCCTAAGGAATATTTTTAAGGTTTCACTGATTGTGAGTAATCTTGTAAAATTATTTATTGTCCAGGAGAGAAATCTGAAGCTCCAATTAGAAAGTTCCAGGTTTCTCTGAGGCTCTTGGGACTCAATGTTTCCAAAATTCTGTTAATGAGTAGAAATTGTACTTGCCTGGTTTAAACCCTGGAAAGACAATTCTCAGCAAGATTTGTTTTAAGAAGACACTTTCCAGAGCAATCAGACAATGGCCCTCATGATGAGTAGGGTACAACAATGGGCATGAGCTCTTTATCCCCAGTCTCAGAACTGTTGTACCTCACCTCCTGACCTTTTGTTCCTAAAATTGTCAAATTCAGACGCTTACTAAGGAATCACTGGTGACTGACTAATAGGAAATACCCAGAACAGAAAATGAGAGTTGGTAGTTTACAAGTGTAGAGAGTTACCAGGGCAACTGCCAAGGACAATGCTACACAAGTGAAATGAATTCTTTGGATCCCCCTTTTCCCATGTTTTGTGTCTTCTCTTTCTATAGACATCAACCAGATATAATGTATCCCTTGATTTCATCTCCCAAAAAAGGTGATTTGACAAACCAATCTACAGGCAATGATTGCTACCTAATATAATCATATTGTCAAATGAGAACACTGGCCCATGGTGTACTCTGTACTTCTTCTTCCCAGGGCTGGGGAGTGTGTATGGATAGGGGCTTCCTAACTCCTCCTTTTATTTTATCCAACTAACTTGTATTGAGCATCTCTTCTGTGCGTCGTGCTAGAAAATAGATCTTGATAAATGTATGATTACCATATATTATATCACTTAATTCTCACAATAAACCCATGGTGCATGTGTGTGTGTGTGTGGGGGGGGGGTGTTCCCTGCTTCTACTGGGCTTGAACTTCAAGCTTAGGTGCTGTCCTTTTGCTTTTCCCCTAAAAAACACTCTACCACTTGAGCCACATTCCATTTTGTTTGTTTACTTATGTATTTATTGTCTAATTGTAGATAAGAGTCTCATGGACTTTTTTGGCTGCAGTGGCTTTGAGCCATGATCTGAATTCAGATCTTATAAGGCCTCCTAAATAGCTAGAATTACAGGCTTGATCCTTGGGTGCTTTTTACCCCATGAGGTTACATTTATGACTTAACTGGTGCTAGAACCAGTTAGATACTCAGAACCAGTTAACTGATTGGATCAAGGTAATCCTATTAGAGAACCAAGAGCCAAAGCATGGTCTTACCTCAAAGCTCTTTCTACTACTGTGTGTTTCCCTAGGTGAGATCTAAGTTATTCTCAGAGAGAGAAGAATTACAAAAGCTGAAAGACAAGACTACTATAAAAAGGACTATCCAAACAGATTTTTTACTTACTAGAAACTGCAGGCTTAAAAATATGGTTGGAGCTACTTAAGAGACTGAGATCTGAGAATCATGTTCAAAGCCAACATGGACAGACAAACCATGAAGATTTATATCTCTAAGTAGCTAAAAGCCGGAAGTGGAGGTGTAGCTCAAGTTGTAGAGTAGCAGCCATGTGCAGAAAAATGCTGAGCAAGACTATGAGGCTTCATGTTGAAGTCCATGTACCAGCATCACACACACCAAGAAAAAAGTTTATAGATATATATATATATATAAACAAATTTACATGCAATCTGTACATAAAAATAATATATACATACATAAAAAGCTTTCCTGATAGTTTACACTAAAATAAAATGAATTACAGATAGACTATAGTCAACAACTAAAGAAAGGAAAGAAACAATAGCACTGGAGATGTAGCTCAAGTAGTTGAATGTGAGCCTTGAGAAAAAGCCAAGGAGCAGCACAGGGAGGTGCTAAGCTCAAGCTATTGTCACAAAAGAAAACCAAGTAAGAAACCACAAAAATACTTCAAGGATATGGTTTATGAGTCATTCAGGCTTTTGGTGGGATATATTTTTTATCTAATACCACAAATGGGAAGTTTGTAAATTCAGATTTTAATAACTTGATATCAAGAATTTCCATAAGCAAAGTTAAAAAGCAAATGGAAAACAGAAAACAAAAATTGTGGAATGAATATCTGAGGAAGAACCTTTACAAAGCGAAAGAAATGTTCCTCATAGAAAAAAATAAATTGCTGAGGAAGCAGTTTCAAACAAAAACCCCTAAACTAGCCACATATATGGGGTAAAGTTCAACTTCATGGATTTCCTGCTCAAAGAAATACACACTGACCAAGGAAATGTGCATACATTTTAGTAACAAGCAAAAAAAAAAATGTCTATTGTGATGTTTTTAATACTGACAAATTGGAAGCAGGTGTTTAAATATACAGCGGAGACTGTAACTTACAGTGAAGTCATATAATAAGTACAATGCAGTTATTATTTATTTCCAGGTCTGCTGCAAAATTGGAAAGTTTACCCTTACAGCATTCCATTAAAATGCCCACGCCCAGGGAGAATGTCAGTGATTCACACCATCACTGCTTTTCTAAAACCCTTCAATACTTTGCATTGCCTCCAGGATTTAAACAAACAAAAAAAAGAGCTTAATTAGCTCTGAAGACAGTTTGATTTGAAGACAAGTCTTGGTGGCTCATTCCTGCTATCCTAGCTAAGATCTGAGAATCCTAGTTCAAAGACAGCTTAGTCAGCACCCAAGCCATGAGTTCAAGCCCCGTAACAAACAAAAAATAAAAATAATCAAATAAATATTTCTGTGTTTTTCTCAAAATTTCCCTGGATGGGGCTGGGAAAGTGGCTCAAGTGGTAGAGCACTAGCCTTGAGCTGAAGAGCTGAGGGATAGCGCCCAGGCCCAGAGTTCAAGCCCCACAACCAGCAAAAAAAAAAAAAAAAGTTTCTCTGGAAAGTGTTCTAGCATGAGTCTACTTTTAAGACTTCTTTATGAAGATAGTAGAAACTGTTTTCCTAATAACCCTGGCTCCTCTGCTCTTGAGAGTGTATAAACAAAATCATAGTTGCGTTGACAGAGAATTAGAAAATTGCATTTAACTTCATATTGTATCTTCTGCCATGGTAGACAACTTAAGATTTCTTTTATTTGAAAACTTAAAAACTAATACACGTATTTGGTCTGTCATTTCTTTTTTCTTAAGGACAGGATGTTTTGTATAGTTACTTCAGAGATTATAATCTTTGAAAATGGGAAACGGGAAAACTTCAATCAGGGAAGATATGGGATGAAATTGGCAAGGAGAAAACAAATTATCTGGTGGTAGAGGTTGCCTAGATTATTGCTAAACAGGGTGAATTGGGGCAAAAGATAATAAATAAAGGAAGCAATTAACTAAATACTGGCAGCCTATGGCATTAGAAAAGTTTGTTTTACTCAAATATAGAAAGAAAATGGGAAACAAAGTAATCATGGAGACTAGAAATATTAGTCCTAGATTTCTATGAAACTTTAATGTCATCAAAGCTATCCAAAATTTCATCAAAGAAACTATTTGAGGGATCTTTGTCATTTGCTGGAGGTATGCACAGGTACAGAAGATGAGAGTCAGGAACACCAGTTTGAACTGTATTCTGTTGCTTATCTCCAAACTTCACTACCCGCTCCTTTCTTAGATGCTTATATTTGCTTGGTGAGGGACTTACTTAGCATATAAGAACCAACAAAATATAATGGCACTCTAAGGTGACAGGAAATATGCAGACCACATTTTTCCATTGGTTTTCCTGAGGGTTTTGTTAGATCACTCAGCCCCGCCATAGCCCAACACAGCAGGAGCCTGGATTCCAATTCAGATCTATTGCAGCCACTGCCTTGCAGGAAACAAATACACTTGGTTAGCCTGCCAAAGTCTCACTTCCCCCTCCGGGATACAGGGAGCCAGGCGTTGGCAGATGAAGGTTTCCTCAGGAACCCAAGGTGGCAGAAGCCAGCCCTCCTTCTTCCCCTTTCGATAAAAATCAGCCAAAGGATGGTAACATCTGTAAAAAAAAAATAGCCTCAGGAGGTCTACACCATTCCATAACTACCAACAACCAGGTACAGTACTCAGTTTAAAAAACAAAACAAAACAACAACAAACACAGTCCTAGAGACTCAGCTCAACTCTCTGGCTGATGAGGCCTTCCAAAATAGAAGGGCCCTGGACTTAATGACAACTAAAAGAGGGGTAACTTGCCTTTTCTTAAAAAAAAAAAAAGTGGGAGCGTCGCGTCGCGGGAGCAGCCGCAGCCGGGGCCGAGCACCGAGGCGCTGCTCCCGCGACACGGCCTTCAATTTTGGGACTCCCTCGGGCACCTCCGGCACCGCCGCCGCCACTGCGGCACCCGCGGGAGGGTTTGGAGGATTTGGGACCACATCAACAAGTGCAGGTTCTGCATTCAGCTTTTCTGCCCCAGCAAACACAGGCACTACTGGACTCTTCAGTGGCACTCAGAACAAAGGTTTTGGATTTGGTACTGGTTTTGGCACAGCAACAGGAACTAGTACTGGTTTAGGTACTGGTTTGGGAACTGGCCTGGGATTTGGAGGATTCAATACACAGCAGCAACAGCAGCAAACTACATTAGGTGGTCTCTTCAGTCAGCCTACACAAGCTCCTACCCAGTCCAGCCAACTGATAAACACTGCAAGTGCTCTTTCTGCTCCAACATTATTGGGAGATGAGAGAGATGCTATTTTGGCAAAATGGAATCAACTGCAAGCCTTTTGGGGAACAGGAAAAGGATATTTCAACAATAATATTCCTCCAGTAGAATTTACACAAGAAAATCCCTTTTGTCGATTTAAGGCTGTGAAAGACCCCCGACTTCGGGTATCTCCCAAATCAGGACCTCCCTGCCCCAAGCACCAGTCAGACGGCACCAGATGCAAAGGCAAGAGGGTTTTATTTGGGCATGCCCAGGCTCCCAGGTGCACGTGACCTCGAGATCCGCAAGGTTCGGGTCAGTGGCTGGGAGCCCCGAGCAGTCTCGGGGATGGTCCTTTTATAGGACCCCTTAGTCCGTTACAACAGAGCCCGCGCTTTTTCAGCCAGTAAATTTAAAGTATTACAACCAGGTCTGCACGCAGGCAGCCAATCTTTTTAAAAATAAATCTTACACCTTGACCAATTATTGTTTAGGTGGGGTTCAACAGAGTGTACGGGCCGAGTTGCATACCTCCGGCCCTTGGTATGAGGAAATGACCTCTATCCGAGTCAGCACCTGGGGTTTATTTCTGCCAGCTGCAGGGTCGGCTAGCAGGATGTGAGCTTATCGATTAACTTGGGTGGTTACTACTTAATTACTAAAGGGAGAGTATGGGGTAATTTTCTTAGCAAAGCATGTTACGGAAGCCAGAAATTGCTTGGTTAGACATAAAACTGTTCTCTTTCAAAAGGGACTCAGGGCCTGGTAGGTTGGGGAGGGGGTCTTTCAGCTGTAGGTTATAGCTGTATGCCAAATAATAAAGATGAAGATGGTCTAGTGGTTTTAGTTTTCAACAAGAAAGAAACAGATATTCAAAATCAACAACAGCAATTGGTAGAATCACTACATAAAGTTTTGGGAGGAAACCAGACCCTTACTGTAAATGTAGAGGGTATTAAAACATTGCCAGATGATCAGACAGAAGTTGTCATTTATGTTGTTGAGCGTTCTCCTAATGGTACCTCAAGAAGAGTTCCAGCTACAATACTCTACTCCCATTTTGAACAAGCCAATATAAAAACACAGTTGCAGCAACTTGGTGTCACACTTTCTATGACAAGAACAGAACTTTCTCCTGCACAGATCAAACAGCTTTTACAGAATCCTCCTGCTGGTGTTGATCCTATTATTTGGGAACAAGCCAAGGTGGATAATCCTGATTCTGAAAAGTTAATTCCTGTACCCATGGTGGGTTTCAAAGAACTTCTTCGAAGACTGAAGGTTCAAGATCAGATGACTAAGCAGCATCAGACCAGATTAGATATCATATCTGAAGATATTAGTGAACTACAAAAGAATCAGACTACAACCATGGCCAAAATTGCACAATACAAGAGGAAACTCATGGATCTGTCCCATAGAACTTTACAGGTCCTAATCAAACAGGAAATTCAAAGAAAGAGTGGTTATGCCATCCAGGCTGACGAAGAGCAGTTGCGGGTTCAGTTAGATACAATCCAGTGTGAACTAAATGCACCTACTCAGTTCACGGGCCGGCTAAATGAACTGATGTCCCAGATCAGGATGCAGAATCATTTTGGAGCAGTCAAACCTGAAGAAAGATACTATGTAGATGCAGATCTATTACGAGAAATCAAGCAGCATTTGAAACAACAACAGGAAGGCCTTAGCCACTTGATTAGCATCATACAAGATGATCTAGAAGATATAAAGTTGGTAGAACATGGATTGAATGAAACCATCCACATCAGAGGCGGTGTCTTTAGTTGACAATTAACTTGGATTTGGGTCTGTAAAATGCTTTCTCTTACTACATCAGGCCTTCCTTAAGATAACCACATGGAAGGAGAAGGAAGGAAGGATCCTCTCCTGTCTGGGATTTTTGAGATTACTGACAAATTCACCTCACAGTTCTTCAAAGATTTCCATCTAAAAGTTTCAGTCACTTAATAAGAGAAGTACATAACTCCCCAAAGTCTATGTACTTTCTACATTTTTACGACAGCTTTGCACGTAATTACAGTGTTTAATTTGTGTATTGGCTGCTGGAGATTTGTTCTTCAGGATGTAAATCAGTTTTTAACCTGTGAGTTCAACTGTGGGAGGAGTAAAGAAAATTCAAAAGTATCTAATGATTAATGTGGTTTTCTTTTTGTTCTATAAAGATTTGAAGTATATTTTTATATTAATTTACAGAACACCTAGACAATTAGGATATAACAAAATTACCATTTCTGCAAGGTTTTGCTTTTTAAACCTTTTATTTCTAAAAATATGAAAACTTTTAAATAAATTCTTAATTTGTAATAAAAAAAAAGTGTTGCTACTATATTAACATGCCTGGAAGAGTAAAACAAAGCATCAAAACTATAAAAAAAAAAAAAAAGATAGCTGTAATAGGCTGGGACGGTGGCTCGGTGGTAGAGCGCTTGCCTTGCATGCATGAGGCCCTGGATTTGATTCCTCAGCACCACATAAGCAGAAAAAGCCGGAAGTGGCGCTGTGGCTCAAGTGGTAGAGAGCTAGGCTTGAGCTGAAGAGCTGAGGGACAGCGCCCAGGCCCAGAGTTCAGCCACCATGACCGACCAAAAAACCACACAAAAAAAGATAGCTATAAGGCCCAACCAGGACTCACAGGTCTTTGGCAGCCCCTTACCACCTGGCAGCCATTTTTTTGACTCTCTCTAATTATACCTTGCCTACACAAGTGTCTGCTAAACATTCTTATTAAAAAGATGCTCCTGAGAGGGTACCTGGTCAAGCACTACTTCATCTCTTTACAGCAGGAAGCAGCTCCAGAAGAAACCGCCTCTGCCCACATTCCCGGCCTGAGACCTGTACTTACTAAACAGCAAAAGGGGGAAGTAGCAGGCCCTCCATCTCATGCCCGTGCCCCTGCCACAAACCCAGGTGATCTGGACCAGCCCAGCTGCAGCTGGCCTCCAGCCCTGCCTGTTCCTCCCACTCCACTTCCCAGAGTGGCTTCTGGCTTGGGATCCTGAGGAAGTCTTTATGGGCCCACACCTGACCGGGTATGCTGGAGGGGGAAGTGAGACTTTGGCATCCTAACCAGTTGTATTTGTTTCCCTGCAAGGAAGTAACTAGGATAGATCTGAATCGGAATCCAGGCTCATGCTGAGTGATCCTATAAATCTGACGCTGAACAAAGGACAGGCACCGTTTCTCCCTCTCCCGTGAAGGAGATGGCCATGTCAGGCCCTGCTGACCATAAACTCCTTTAGCTGCAGGTGATGTGTGGTCTTCTGGGATGGTGGCTTTTACACATTGTAGACTGATCCGTATGAATAAGTGAGATTCAAGTGTTTATGTTCAGAGGTTTATTATCTGCTTAGCAAATAGGAAGGCCAGCATATTCCTTGAACCTGGGAAGTAGGTTTTTTATTAAGACTGCAATTTTTTTCCTAAAAAATTTTAAAAATGAAAATGTTAAACTCATTAGAATTCTGCCTTGTCTCTCCAGATACTCTTAATAGCAAGGAAGGTGTGATCCTCAAATAATTACAAGGAAAACAAATATCCCCTCCCTGTACCTGGTGGGGGTGTATAAAGTACTCTTGGCGTTGATGAGTGCAGTTCTCTGTATCTTGTCAGTTGGAAAACTGTGAATGTTTGCTGAACCAATGAACAGGACCACCAGGAGTGAAAAGGGCAAATAGCATTGAACACAGCCCGTTACCTGCCCATCAGTATTCTCTAACAGGATGTTAAGTGTGTCTGTCTGGCGGAGGAGCCTCTCCTTGCACGGAGGCATTACACAACCCCGCAGCTGCAGGGCAAACATGGGGACAAGGGAACGCGAACCCCATTCTACTGCAGGAGCTGAAGACAGGTGCTGCCAGAGCAAGACGTTTCCAGGCTCATCAGCTCAGCTTCAAAGAGGGACACGGCTGTATCCCTTGTTTCCAGACCGTGAGTGACTGGCCCCTTAGCCGTCTCCATGAGGGGTAAAATGCCCTTTCCTTTACTAATATTTAAGCAATTAAGTGGTGCTGCTTATTATAATCTTTAATGTTTTTCTTGCAAATCGATAAATGGTATCACCCCAAAGCACTTCCCTAAGACAACTTTCTTTGTAGATGATCTTACTTTTTCAGGTTATATGGCAGAAAGTGAGACCTTATCTCCAAAATAAGAGCAAAAAGATCAGGAGGTGTGGCCCAAGTGGTAGATAGAGCACCTGCCTAGCTTTTGAGTCTGCCTTTCCCAGAAAGACGACTCTGTATATATGCATATACACACGAAATGCATATGTATACACACATACATGGGCCAAACGTTACACACACACACACACACACACACCCCTTTGGTATTTGTGATGAAAACAGACATTGGTAGGGTTCACACCACTAGGTGGTAGAAGTATAAAGCTTTACAAAGACTTCAGTTGAGAGTCCGTTTAAAGTTGGTGAGAGGTGGATGCGATTGGTAAAACATTCTTTTGTCTCAACTTACCTATGAAAGGATAGTAAAATGTTGAATGTTAGTAATAGTAAAGCTCATGTCATGCATGTGGTAAATGTTGAAAACTGTCAGTCATGGTCCTTCCTGAACTGGGGATGATACCTATCTTTCAAGGTTGTTAAATATTAACCAAGATGCCATACAAGGCCTCACTGATGGACCTCAAGAAAATATCATATTTAATAAAATCTAAGCTGGAGGTTTATGATACTTCCAAGAGAGAAAATACAGTACTGTTGTTTCTATAGCTAACGTGGCAGACATCAACTTCAGAGATGCTGAGACATGAACATTTTCGCACTAGAGCTAATAAGAACATTAAAATGTTTTTCCTCCTTTTATTCCCTACTATTAACTCTATCGCTCCCTGAATCTGAAGCAATCTTCCTATCAAGACTTTAGGGTCTCTAACACAGCTCCAAGTAGTCAGCCTTTAAGCATTAAGTTATCTGTATCACTTTTATATTCTTTTTTTTTTTTTTTTTGTCGGTTGTGGGGCTTGAACTCTGGGCCTGGGCGCTGTCCCTCAGCTCTTCAGCTCAAGGCGAACGCTCTACCACTTGAGCTACAGCGCCACTTCCGGTTTTCTGGTGGTTTATTGGAGATAAGAGTCTCACGGTCTCTCCTGCCCGGGCTGGCTTTGAACCGCGATCCTCAGATCTCAGCCTCCTGAGTAGCTAGGATTACAGGCGTGAGCCACCAGCGCCAGGCCACTTTTATATTCTTTATCAGACTCCTCAGTGTCTCATGTCAATACGAATTCAACCACTCAGCTCCAATTCCTTACAATATAAGGCAGATATTAAAATTCAATTCCTTACTATATAAGGCAAATATTAAAAAAGAAAAATCTTCTTTCTAGTTCTAGCAGGCCTTCAACCTAATATTTAGGTTAACTATCATTTAGTGGACTAAATCTAGACATGGAAAAAAAGAACAAAGAAATTCACATTTCTGGTAAAAACAAAAACTGTAGGATAACCTTCGACAAAAGCAGTAGAAGGGGGTTTGAGAAGGTGGCTCAGTGGTAGAGTGCTGGCCTTGCATGCATGAGGCCCTGGGTTCAATTCCTTAGCACCACATAAGCAGAAAAAGCTAGAAGTGGGACTGAGGCTCAAGTGGTAGAGCGTTAGCCTTGAGCTGAAGAGCTGAGGGGCAGCGGCCAGGCCCAGAGCCCAGGCCCCATGACCAGGAAAAAAAAAAAAAAAAAGCAGTAGAAGGGTTAAACAGAATGAAGACGGAGAACAGAAACCTTTTCAACAAGATGATTACCAAGATCTCATCAAATGTTCAGATACTTTCTCAGTTTCACCCAGCAAATACCAGGCGGGTAACATAATTGGCTTATTACTTGTAGAAACAAAACTAAACCAACTCTATAATCTCAGGGGGGGAAAAAACTTTAACAAATTGTAGAACAGAAATCAAATATCCGTAAGTTTTGGGTCACTGGCTTTATTTCACTTAGGTCTCTTGGCAAATATTAACTTGGATACTTAAATGTCATTTCAATTAGGTACCTCTTTAGTCCTTCATCAATTACTTCAAGGATTCTAGTCTCAAATACATCCCTTTCTTCTACAAACTTCTGAAAAAGATGAACACCTCCACCAACACCGAAATAATGTGCTTTGCTGGCCAAAAGCACCCTTCCATGTTTCCCCAACAGTTGGAGGAATGTCTGGTGCAAAGCACTATAATAATCTGGGTTGTAAATAGTTTCAGAGGTGAGAATGAAGTCATATTTTACAAAGAGTTCTTCACTGCTTAGTACAAGCTTGCAAAACTCAGACCATTCTCCAGAAAAAAAACGACATTTGGCTAATTCCTGTGCTACTCTTGATTTTCTGCATCTTTTCACAACCTGTTCCTTTACATCGTTTTCTTCATCTTCCAACGTCGAGTTACCCAGGAAATTAGGTAAGGTCACTTCATCCATCACCAAACTGTTATAATCTTGAAAATGAACTTCTCTGGCCCCTACTTTGAATGCAAATATACCCAGCAACCCTGATCCACAGCCAAGATCCAACACTTTCTTCCCAGCAAAGTTCACTTTGGCCTTTGTGAAATGAGCCAGAAGATCAAAAGTACATTCCCAGATTTTTAAGCCTCCTTCATAAACACCTGGAATCAAATCAGAGTGAGAGGAAAGGCTTTCTCCAGGGAAGTTCCCTTTCAACAAGCTGTTTTTCACCACTGACAGTCTAACCTGCTGGAGACCTGGTAACATTTCTCTGACCTTATTTTCTAACACCTTCTTTACGTCTTCAGGCATCGCATGCTCTTTGGCAACTCTCAAGCAGGGCTGATTTTCACCTGG
The DNA here is from genome assembly GCF_019054845.1 of Dipodomys spectabilis. NCBI lineage: Eukaryota > Metazoa > Chordata > Mammalia > Rodentia > Heteromyidae > Dipodomys > Dipodomys spectabilis. The sequence continues at coordinate 26,169,830 of NW_024870696.1, forward strand.
CTCCAAATCCCCTGGTCCCTTTGTTGCACTGAGTGTGCTATCAGAGTCTTGGGAGGGGTCTGAATTTCCCAGTGATGTAGTTTTCAACAAATGATTCGAAGGCACCACAAATGCTGCTGTGGGACATTTTCTGTCCCTCTGTGTTCCTTTTCCACTTTCTGCGGCTGATGATTCTTTTGAGGCATCCAGGGTCAAAACTCCGTCCCCAAGGGTGGTAAACTGGCCTTCTATTGGGAAATTAAATTGAAAGGTCATCTTCTTCTTCTCAGCACCCAATCCTTCAATTCAAAGGAAGGTGCTTCAACTTCTAAACAATGTGACGATACACTCAAATCTGCTTCAGTTATTCAATGAGTTTTTGTTGCGTCAGTTTCTGTTTAGCTGCTTATACACAATGACAAGCACTTAGAAACGTTTCTAAAGACTTTTTATAGAGTTCTTTGTTCTTCTTTCAACTTAGCCCTAAAGTAGAAAAATAAAAAAAAATGATTAAACCAAAATGTCTAGAATATCAAGTCGTTTTCCACATATATCTCCCTTCTCTAAAGTAGATGTATAAGTGTGTATTAGGTTTGGGAAAACACACACTTTTACACTCAAAAGTTGGAGAAGAAAGTAAATTAAGAACAGCAACAGCAGCCATGGTAGCAGCAGAATGAACATAAAGTTCAAGATTTAAACGCTGCTTGTTTGTTTACTTATGCATGCACGCACGCTCGCTACACTGAGGTTTGAACTCAGGGCTTTGCTTTTTGCTCCATTTGCACGAAGTCCACGGCTTTCGGCCCGGATACCTCGTGTCTTTTAGCTGTCTTCGTTGTGCTGACACATCCATCCTCTAAACCTGCACCATCTGCTCACTCCCGTTACTGCCTAAGAAAGTTCATGGGGATTTAAGGCTGCATTTTGATTTAGGGAGTGTGGCTTTAAGGTACGTACATGTACTTTCTGGCGTGTGTGCACATGTTCTGGAGCGTGCACACATACGTCCTGACACGTGCACACACACTCTGACGCGTGCACACATACGTCCTGACACGTGCACACACGCTCTGGCGTGCACACGTACGTTCTGACATGTGCACACACGCTCTGGCGTGCACACGTTCGTTCTGACATGTGCACACGCTCTGGCGTGCACACGTTCGTTCTGACATGTGCACACACGCTCTGGCATGCACACGTTCGTCCTGACATGTGCACATGCTCTGGCGTGCACACGTTCGTCCTGACATGTGCACACACGCTCATTCAGGTGACTTCATCTAAAGCGTTGGGTCCAAACCTGCGTACCACGCGTTCCCTGCCCTGAATAATAGACTTCGGTGTGGCGGCAAGGCCCGCGCTCACGGAGGCCCGCGCTCACCGAGGCCCGCGCTCACGGAGGCCCGCGCTCACCGAGGCCCGCGCTCACGGAGGCCCGCGCTCACGGAGGCCCGCGCTCACGGAGGCCCGCGCTCACCGAGGCCGCGCTCACGGAGGCCCGCGCTCACCGAGGCCGCGCTCACGGAGGCCCGCGCTCACCGAGGCCCGCGCTCACCGAGGCCCGCGCTCACGGAGGCCCGCGCTCACGGAGGCCCGCGCTCACCGAGGCCCGCGCTCACCGAGGCCCGCGCTCACGGAGGCCCGCGCTCACCGAGGCCCGCGCTCACCGAGGCCGCGCTCACCGAGGCCCGCGCTCACCGAGGCCGCGCTCACGGAGGCCCGCGCCGGGGAGACGACGGGGCCTACCGGACGCGACGCCCTCGTCCGCCCCGCACGCACGCACGGGTCCGTGCGCGGGGCCCACGCCGGGAAGCCGAGCCCGGCCCGTCCGCCGGCGCAGCGGCCTGGCTCGGGGCCGAGGGTCGCCAGGCTGCGGCAGCACGCCTACCTCGTCCCCCGGCCGGTGTAAAACCCGCAGCGCGCGGGCCCCGCGCCACCCCGCGCCGAGGCGCGCTCGGCCGTGAGTCGAGGCCTCCAGCCGGCTAGAGAGGCCCCGCTGGCTGCCGGCCAGCGAGGAGCGCCCTCACCCGGGGACGCGCCGCCCGCTTCCTCTCTGTGGCGGTAGCGGGCGCGCAAAGCCTTGTGGGACGGCGCCCCTTCCGGCGGCGGCGGGAGCGGTAGGAGCTCGCGGCCGTCGGCGGCGGGAGCATGGCGCAGGAGCGCGCGGCCGCGGCGAGCGCGGGGCCCCTGGAGGAGGTGAGCGGCTGGCCGGAGGAGACGTGCCGGCGGGAGCTGCCGTCCGTCCTGCCGCGGCTGCTCATATCCTTGGCGGTGGTCTCGCCCGGAGCGGGCGGCGCGGGGCGGGCGCGGGGCGGGGGGCGGGCCCGGAGCGGGCGGCGCGGGGCGGGCGCGGGGCGCGGGGCGGGCGCGGAGCGGGCGGCGCGGGCGGGCGCGGGGCGGGGGGCGGGCCCGGAGCGGGGGGCGCGGGGCGGGCGCGGGGCGCGGGGCGGGCGCGGGGCGCGGGGCGGGCGGGGGACGCGGGGCGGGCCCGGAACAGGCGGCGCGGGGCGGGCGCGGGGCGCGGGGCGGGCGCGGGGCGCGGGGCGGGCGGGGGACGCGGGGCGGGCCCGGAACAGGCGGCGCGGGGCGGGCGGGGGACGCGGGGCGGGCCCGGAACAGGCGGCGCGGGGCGGGCGGGGGGCGCGGGGCGGGCGCGGGGCGCGGGGCGGGCCCGGAACGGGCGGCGCGGGGCGGGCGGGGGACGCGGGGCGGGCGGGGGACGCGGGGCGGGCCCGGAACGGGCGGCGCGGGGCGGGCGGCGGGCCTCGGTGAGCGCGGGCGGAGCGGAGCGAGGGAGAGCGGAGCCGCCGCCGCCTCGGGGGAGCGGAGCCCGCTTCAGCCGCCGCCTCGGGGGAGCGGAGCCGCTGCGGCCTGCAGCCTCGCGGGGAGCGGAGCCGCCGCCTGCAGCCGCCGCCTGGGGGGAGCGGAGCCGCCGCCTGCAGCCGCCGCCTGGGGGGAGCGGAGCCGCGGCCTGCAGCCGCCGCCTCGGGGGGGGGGGGGGGGGGGAGCGGAGCCGCCGCCGCCGCCTGCAGCCGCCGCCTGGGGGGAGCGGAGCCGCCGCCTGCAGCCGCCGCCTGGGGGGAGCGGAGCCGCCGCCTGCAGCCGCCGCCTGGGGGGAGCGGAGCCGCCGCCTGCAGCCGCCGCCTGGGGGGAGCGGAGCCGCCGCCTGCAGCCGCCGCCTTGGGGGAGCGGAGCCCGCTTCAGCCGCCGCCTGGGGGGAGCGGAGCCGCCGCCTGCAGCCGCCGCCTGGGGGGAGCGGAGCCGCCGCCTGCAGCCGCCGCCTCGGGGGTTTCGCGATGGAAAATTCACGATGAATTCCACCTCCCGGAGCTCGACGTGGGCTCCTGGCCGCGCTGTATCCCCTTCGCTGCTGCTGCTGCTGCGAACACGTGCAGAGGTGCAGATTTCGGAGCAGTCCGCTCCTGGGTTGTGATAGTCAGGAGCGTTCGTCTCTCGCTGACAGGTTCTTTAAGGATAGCGTTGTTTTACAGAAAAATAGCTGCGGTCTGGTCCATCGGTGTGCGAGTGTAGTTCACAGCAGTCCTTCCTGCTTTCATGGTGAACACAGCTGCTCAGAATGTCATTCTGGTAAGGAGGGTAAGATAGGTCCGACTTACGGTAGATACCAAGGACACAAATACTGTGGAGAGAGCTGTACTAGAAACCATGGATTGTAATAACCCCGTTTTTCACGTCCAAAGTCATAACTGCACAGCTTGAAAAGGTGAACTTCTACCTCAGCAATTTTTAAAGTATTTCCTTAAGGTATTTTCACAGTACTGTTGTTTTCTTAATAAACGTTTTCAGTTTTCAAAGTAAAAGTAAGCCAGTACTTGGAGTCTAATTTCGGTCTCTTGAATCTGATACATTTCAAAGGAGTTCTCTGTAATTTATTGTAAGTAATGAATATCCTATTGTTATGCTATTTGTATCTTCCTTAACTATTTTACTCCATGTATCAACATTCTGAGAGTTGGACTGAGCATATCCGTAAGTAAAATTATTTTGTTTCAATGATTCACTTAGATGTTGTTAATGTCTGAATTCCACATATGTCAGTAAATATAACTGCAGTTTCATTTCCTTCACATTTGATTTTTTATTTCTGCCTTCTGTAAACTTCTGTCAGAAGGGTAAATTTGTTCAGGTCACAGTTTAAATTAATTTCATTTTGGTTAGGTGCCAGGGAGATTTGTGGGTGATGCGGTGCTCTATGTGTAAGCATACTGTGATTCTTCCATGTTGTTAGCACGTGATTAGACCTATATAAAACATAATTTTCAGTTTACTCAGTAACCTTCAACCTCTAGCATGTTTAGTGTCATTTAGAAAGTACTTTTCTCACTTAGTAAAGGCTACTTGAGCAGGTGATACAAATTTGCCCCTTGGAAAAATCTGACTTTCTCATCTTCAGCTGTTGTATTAAGTCTTGTGATAGACTGCTTCAGCCAGAAGAGTAGGGAGTTCAGGCCTGTTCTCTTTACTCATTTTGAGTTAACATTCTTTTTGTATTTCACTTGCTTGTGGATTGTATGCTTACTTATGATTCTGAATTGCCTGTTGAGGAGTCTAGTTTTAGGTGTGTGTTGTGTGCGTGTTTGTTTGAATTCAGAGCCTCTCACTCTACCTTAGCTTTTTTCACTCAAGGCTGATGCTCTACTGCTTGAGTGACACCTCCATTTCTGACTATTTGCTGATCAGTTGGAGATGAGTCTCAAGGATTTGTCTGCATGGGCAGGCTTTGAACTTTGATCTTCAGATCTCAGCCTCCTGAGAAGCTTGTATCATTAGGTTTGAACCACTGGTTCAAGTCTGAGTTTTGTTGTTTTTTTTTTTTTCCTTCAAAGTAACAGTTGTTTTTATCTTGACCTTAGAAGTTCTGCATATTTATTGTAAAGCACTAAGATGTACACAGAATTAGAAATGCTAATAAAATGTCCACCAGTCTGAAATAGTTAAGATTCCCATGAGAATAACTTCATTCTCATCAGCCTGTTGTTCTTTGGGTCTACATGATTACATAAAAACTGGACTTTCAGGGGCTGGGAAGGTGGCTCAGTAGAGTGCTTGCCTTGCATGCATGCATGAGGCCCTGGGTTCGATTCCTCAGCACCACATATGCAGAAAAAGCCGCAAGTGGCGCTGTGGTTCAAGTGGTAGAGCGCTAGCCTTGAGCTGAAGAGCTGAGGGACAGCACCCAGGCCCAGAGTTCAGGCCCCACAACCGGCAAAAAAAGCAAAACAAAAACTGGATTTTTACTGTTTTATTTTATTAAAGTATTGTGAAATTGTTTTGTATGTTTTAAAATACATCTTAATGATAGAAGAGCCTGTTTATTAGATATATTCTCTTCCATTTAAACTGTTTTTTAGCTATAGATAGAAGATAGGTAGATAGTAAGTAGATATGTTGCTTTTTTATTATTTGTACTATTATAGACTTTTTTGCTATTAAATAACAGTTTATGTAGAACATGGATTTTGAAACTTTATCAAGTTTTAGATTGGTGGTACTTACATATTTTCACATTTGTCATGATTTAGTGTTTTTACAAAATGTTATTTTGCTTTGCAGAAATTTTGAAAGTTATTATAGAGATGTTTTTACCTCATATGAACCACCTAACACTGGAACAAGCTTTCTTTTCACAAGTGTTACCAAAGGTATAGTATGCTTATCTTAATCTACATGTTATAAAGATTGTTAAAGCCTAGCCTTGGTTTTTTTTTAAATTTATAATTATGTCTCTGTTTCTTTAAATCAAACAAAATAAAAATAAGTATTAAAAAGTAGATGGGATGTGAGATTATAATGGTGTTGGTTTGATCATTGGGTGATAAAATATAACATTTTTCAGATCCTTCACTAAATGATGGATCCTTTATTAATTTACATTATTTATGATTGCCTTTAAATATACTTACATTTTAAGCTTTTAATGCAAATTTGGAATGGGAAGTTAGCAAAGTCACTTTGTTTTATATTCTCTGTAATACATAATGGTTAAATAGAGCCAAAATTTATTAAAGTTTTAAAAGAAGAAAAGCTGGAATATTTGTAAGCTCAAGTAACTAAGAGAAAACATTAACTCACAAACTGCATTATTACTGTTTTAGATGTATGTGTCTTTTTTAAGTGGAGGGAACTAAAGTTATTTTGGGGTCAAAATAAAATTATTTAGGATAACTTGTCTTTTACTAAGGCAGATTTCTAAGTTTACCTTTTAGTCATCAGAATCCCTTTTGCTCAGTTACTTGATTATTTGCTCTGTGAACATTTCTTAGAACCTTTTCATTACTACCAGAAAAACATCTAGCTCTTAGTGAAAGCAGAGATGTGAGTGTTAACGCGTCTTTTTAAAATTACATTTGATCTTATGGTTAAGTTAACTTTTTAGACAAAAAGTTTAGTTGTGAGATTACATGCTGTAGTCCTAATTTAAGAAGGGTATCTTGAATTGGTCAGAAAAGCAAAGTAGTCAGAATGGATTATTCATTACAAATTATGACCACTAGCAGAAAGTAGCTTTGTAAATGCCCACATGAATTCTGATTAAGATGAATTATTTGTATTTGTTGCATCTGCAAATGAACTGAGTGGTTTTATTAACTATTAGTGGTGTTATTAAATAGGCTGAAATAATAGAAATGTACATTTCTTCCCAAGGCTTAATTTAGGGACTGTGTTGTAGAAAACTTTAATTAATATTTTTTAACCTAATTGGCTGTAGTTGTTAAGCTAGACAATGAGTGGTTGCTACTAATGTAAAGTCAAGTCAACCTACTGTGCTTTTTTTTCTTTAAAGATTTACCTTTATTATTCTAGTCATTTGTATTACTATTTATAAATATAAGTCATTCCTATGATTTTCCCCCCCATAGACTGTAAAGTTATTTGATGACATGATATATGAATTAACCAGTCAAGCTGGAGGTCTGTCAAGCCAAAATTTAGAAATCCAGACCACTCTGAGGAATATTTTACAAGTAAGTTCAATGTACTAGAAGGGAGCAAGAGCAGCTGAGTAAGCTGTCTCTATGCCTGTAGTCCTAGCGTTTGGGTGGCTGAGGCGGGAGCGTTGCAGGTTTTAGGCCAGCCTAGGCTAGATAGTGACACAACCCTCTTTTTTTTTTTGTCAGTTGTGGGGCCTGAACTCTGGGCCTGGGCGCTGTCCCCCAGCTCTTCAGCTCAAGGCAAGCACTCTACTACTTAAGCCATAGCGCCACTTGCAATTTTCTGAGTGGTTTAATCGGAGATAAGAGTCTCACGGAATTTTCTGCCCGGGCTGGGCAGAAAATTTTTGAACTGCAATCCTTAGATCTCAGCTTCCTGAGTAGCTGGCATGTTAGGCATGAGCCACTGGTGCCCAAAAATGTGAAACTCTCTTTTTAAGTAAATAAACAATTTTTATCCTGTTGATAAGCCGTGTATTTTTGGAATAAATGTGATGACTTAAAATGAATATAGAAAGATGAATTCTGAATTCTTTTATACATTTTCATAGTAGGTATATACCTGCTTTCCTATGAAAAGAGGAAAAATAACAAGATAATACCCTTCCTGCAATTTGAAGGCGTATATGTAGAATGCTTGCAGTATGCGTTGAAGTGTGGGTTAGGCGTTCAAATTGCTAGCCAGTGGGTTTAACATTTGTGGTTCTGTGAAAAGAGAAGAGTTTTGTTCACTGCTGTGCCACTAGCACACAGCATATTGTTGGATATCTCTTTTAGTATACACAGAAACTTACATTTAGAATGAAACATCTTATTTCCAGACAATGGTACAGGTCTTGGAAGTTCTTACAGGATGTGTTCAGCATGTCTGCACCACCCAGGACTCAGTCGTTCTGGAGAAAATTCATAGTCTCCCTTCTTCTGTCCTTCATGTAATCAGAAGTACATTTGTACATTGTAAGGTAAGTAATAGGTCTGAATAAGTAGTTTAGTTTCAGTGGCAAAGTGCCAACTAAAATAGAAAAATAAAATGTAGTCCTAAAGAGTGGCCCCTTAAGGGCCATTTTGTTCTATCTTATTTGTATGTAATCACGGAAGTACTGTAGTCTTTGTGTCGTACAGTCTTTGTGTATCCTCACCTTAATGAGTAAGTGCTTGAACTTTGTTCTACGGAGGGAAGTTAACCCTTAGTCATCTCTACATTACTGAAGTAGCTTTAATGCACAAAAGCTTGGTAAGAATTTATAGGGCATAGGCAGCTTTGATATTTACATTTGTTGAGGAAATTAAAAATACTAATTAATAATTTTACTTGGTGACAGTGTGCTAAAATGCCATACACTTACCTCTTTTTGTTTTAATTCTGTATTTGAAAGATCATGAAAGTGAGAGATCATTTTACACATGCTTAATCTCTATAAAAAATTACATAATTATAAATTACAATTATTATAAATTTATAATTATAAATTATAAAAATTACATAATAAAAAATTACATCTCTATAAAAAATTAGTTATGCATTAAAACCAGGTGTTTTTTTTTTTTTTTTTTTTTGGGTCCGGTCATGGGGCCTGAACTCTGGGCTTGTGCACTGTCCCTCAGCTCTTCAGCTCAAGGCTAGTGCTCTACCACTTGAGCCACAGCGCCACTTCCGGCTTTTTTCTTATGTGGTGCTGAGGAATCGAACCCAGGGCCTTGAGCATGCAAGGCAAGCGCTCTACCACTGAGTCACCTTCCCAGCCCAAACCAGGTGTTTTAATATGTAGTTTGGTTAAAAGTGTTAAATTTATGATCTCTGATAGAATGAGTTCACTAAATTTGGCTCTTGAGCTTTTTTATAAGGCTTACATTTGCTCTTATTATGTTTTTGCGATCAGAACAGTGAATCTGTGTATTCTGGACGTTTGCACCTAGTCTCGGACCTTCTCCAGGCTCTTTTCAAGGAGGCTTACTCTCTTCAAAAGCAGCTGATGGAATTGCTGGACGCAGTTTTCCTGGACCCATCAGTAGATTCAAATGATGATATTTTGGATATGGTAATAGGTGAGTGAAGAAAACTTGCTGTTTACAATATTGTTTCTAGTGATTCACGATGTCTGTTCAGTAGTGGGTAAGTGTCCAGCTTTTTAAGTGTAAAACTTTTTGGTTCCTTACTATACATTTGCGTAAGATTTAACAAAGCAAGCTATGCTACTTTGTGCTCTATAACACAGTCCATGTACTGAGATAGTAGTTTTCAGATTTTTTTCAACTCATAGCAAGACATCTGGTCCCCAACATTTGGTGTTCTGTGGGTGATGTCTGAAGCAATTAGAAGTATGTTCTTAGAACCAATCGCATGTTTACCTGGGCAAGTCTGTCATTCACATGAGGTGACTTGCTAAGGCAGGAGGTCTGGTGTGAGGCCTTAGGCATTCACTCACTTCATCCAAGTTTGGGAAGCACTTGGAGTTTTTCCCTTAGGGGTCAATAACAAGGGATATTGGCACTGAAACTGGCTTTCTGCTGTTCAGATGCTTCTCAGCTCTGACAAATACTCTTATTTTGCTTGAGCCATCATTGAGTGGTTAATTTTCTCTTTGGTCATCAAATTTCGCCTGGCAGCCAAAAGTCCAGTGGCTGGGCCCCCTTCTCCTAGGGGACTTGTGACATATACATTGTTAGTGACCATTGAGGGTCAATGAAGTTTAACATTTGGAATGATAGGGTTTGGCCGCGTCTTTTGGGGCGGATGGTAACGTTCTTTCTTGTTGGGCAAGGTGGTTCTAGGAGTCCAGTGGGTTGGCTGTGCTGTGTTTGGGGGCTTGCAGTTTGATTCTTGATCTTGGTGCTTGACGTGGCCTTGTCTGGTTTGGTGCCTTCTGTTGCTGAATACGTTTAAGCAGCCTAGATTTCAGCAGCTGTGGTCTCAGCTAATTGGGGACTCTCGTCTTCTTGCGTGCTCTTGCTGATCAAGGTGACTTTGCACTCTTGTCTTTTTTGGCTGTAGAGTGAAACGTAGTGTTGAATTTAAGAAAGCTGTCCATCAGTGGGCAGCTCTTTAGCCCCGTGTTGGTGTTTGAGGCGGCCTGGCGTCGTTTCGTGTCCTGTGCTTTCAGCTTACCTGACATCAAGAGGTTCAGCAGCTCTTTTGGGTCTCAAGTCACATCATTCATTCTTGGTGACCTCTGTCTTTTTTGAGTGTCAAGTTGAATCGCAGAGCCTTGGTGACCTCTGCTTTGGTGTAGGGCTCAAGTCGAGTTGCTCTGTGTTGGTGACCTTTGAGGCCGCCTGACCCTGGCGTGGTTTAATCTTTCCAGCTGCTGACACTGCTCAGCAGCCAGTTCCCATGGGCCTTCCCTTCCGCTTTGGAGCAGAGATGTTCACCCAGTAGATGGCACCCTGGGGCTCTGTTCCCACTGCTTGGGTCCACAGTGGTTGGACATTTGTCATCATTGGTCATTCAGAAGCCTCTCCTCTGCCATACAAACAAACCTCAGTGGGGGGGGGGGGGGGGCTCTGTTCCAGAGTATGCTGTTGGTAGTCCGCGAGGGTCTGGGCAGATTACCATTCTCTGTGGCCAAAGTAGGAGCCCCAGTGATGGTTCTCTGGGTGTTCATCCTCCACTGTCTGGTTGGATCTTTACCGTTGTTCCTCTAGGAGGGTCTGTGCAGATGACCTTCCTTCCTGACAGCAATGACCCCCAGTGGATGGTGGTCTTGGGACTCTGCCCTCCACTTGGGGGCCTGCAGTACCATATACTTACTACTGTGCCACTTCTGGTTTTCTGAGTGGTTTTTATTGGAGATAAGAGTCTCATGGCCTTTCCTGCCTGAGCTGGCTTTGAACGGCGATCGTCAGATCTCAGCCTCCTGAGGAGCTAGGATGACAGGCGTGAGCCACCAGCGCCCAGCTTTATTCCTATCTTTATTGCACCACAGTCCCTACCCCCAGTTGGTTACTAACAGCAAATCTTAGGTACCTTGTCAGTTCATTCAATAAATACTTGTTTGTATGTCTGCATTGAGAGCCTGTTGAGAACTGCTTGAGAACTGAAAAACTGGAACAGCAGGAAAGGGGATTTGGAGGCAAAAAGAATAGTGGATTCAGCAGCTCTGGCCCCTACCCAGCTCCCCAGTGGGGCAGCAGCAGGCCCAGGCTGCAGCTCCCCTGCCTGGGAAGATCACATGCCATAGCTGGCCCAGCCCAGAGGCTCAGGGAACAGAAACTAAAGGGGCTCAAGCGCTGCCGGTGGCTCCATCAGGAGACAGGCCTGCAGGACCACGCTCTTCTCACTACCTTGCTTGACTCTCTGCACTGTGCCGGCCTGGGAGCTGCTTGCTCTTCATTATCTGTTTTAATTGAATCAAATCCTGAAATATTCATTTGAACTTTCTAGAACCAGGGTTTGGACTTAGGGCCTTGTGCTTAGCTCAGCTTGTTTGTTAATGGCTGATACTCTGCCACTTGAGCCATGCTTCCAGCCCACATTTTTGCAGGTTATTTTGGAGCTGCAGTCTTGAGAGCTTTTCTGCCCAGGCTGGCTTTAAACCATGATCCTCTGATCTCAGCCTCCTGAGATACTTTTAAATATAGGAGAAACAGCCCATAGGACATTTGAATATCCTAAGAGTTCTGTTATCTCTCTTTGTAGTTATCCATTCATTGTTGGACATCTGCTCTGTTATTTCCAGTATGGATCAAGCATTTCATGCCAATACGTGGAAGTTTATAATTAAGTAAGTTTATTCATTTTTAGTTTTGTGGGGTTTTAAAAGTTTTTTTTATGTTTAGTATCAGGACTTTAAAAACTCAGGGCCTAGCACTCTTGCTTGACGCTATCAGTCACAGCAGGCACTTCAGTCCATTTGAGCCATGCTTCCAGTCCAGCTTTCTCTAATTGGTGATACGGTCTTGAGGATTTTTCTGCCTGGTCTGCCTTTGACCCTTGATCCCAAGATCTCAGCCTCTTGAGTAGCTAGCATTGCAGGTTTTAGCCACTAGTGCTTGACTAGTTTTTACTTCCTATAACATGTTTTCTGTAGCCTGCATCCTGGTTATTCATGTTTCCTTAAATGGTTCTTGACACGTTGTATGTGGATGTGTGTAGCTACTGTTTGGTAAGCCAGCTGTCCTACTTGTAGTCCCAAACCAAGCTGGACTTCTTTATTCTCATACTCCTAAAATGGGGCAGAGGATGGGAATGCTTGTATAGTTAGCTAGATATGAAATAGTTATCTGTGGACCAGATTATGCCTGTATCACTTGCCTTCTGCTACTGTTGTTTAATCCTCTGTCAAGTATCCTGTTTCTAAGCTTAGGTAAATTAGTAAATACTGTAGAGCTGTAATGTAATTCCTTCCTTATGTTTATTAAATAATAAATATAAATATTAAATAATAAGATTAGACTTAAGTATAATCTTATTTATAAAGTAATTTTCACTTTCTGAATCCTGGTAGCTAGGTTTGTACGTGTGTATCACCCATCATGCCTAAATTGTTTTGTTGAAATGGAGTCTTACTAGTATTTTTTGCTGTGTTGGCTTCAAGCCATGATTGACATGTCTCTCCTGATTTCTACTTCAGTGTAGCAGAATTATAGGCATAAACCATCATGCCCTGCCTCAGAGTGGTCCTTTTAATAAGTAAATCAGATCGTGTCATTATGCTACTTAAAAGCTATCCTATTGTACCAGGATTTTAGGTTGTAACAACCTAAAAATCTCTCTGGACCTTGCTTCCATCACTAGCCTATCTCATGATAGTCTCAAGCGTGTAAAATTCTCCTTTCCCTGCATCTTTGACTGCTTTTCTCTCTCTCCTTCTGTGCATGCTGTTTACTGCTGTTTACATTTTAGTTCTCAGCTTCAGGGTTATCTTTATGACAGTATATTCTTTGAAAACCTGACTTTCAGAATAAGATTAAGTCCCTAATTGTAGCATTTAGACTTTTGCATCTTAGCATTTACCACACTGCAATAATTATTCTTGCAGTTATTTCACACTCATACAGATAGGGCAGAGATGGTGTTCATTTGTGTTCTTAGCTCCAGGGCCTGACAGAATGTCCGGAATGGAGTGAGCTCAGCTAATACTTGACATGGGGAAATGAAACCTTGGGAACTAACTTAAATACGTTCAGGTGCTTCAGAAACAAAATGTATCACCTTGAATATAAAGGATATGTTATATGTACTTTTAAGTGTCCTGTAAAGATATTGTCTTGAGTTATTGGTTGTGTTACCTGTAGTGATTTTTTTGTTTTCTTTTTTATTTAGGCAGAGCCTTAAGCACCAGTCACTTGTAAAGAACCAATTGAAACACAAAGATATAATTTCTAGTTTATGTGAAGACATTCTGTTTTCCTTCCATTCTTGTTTACAGTTGGCTGAACAGATGGCACAGTCAGAATCACAGGTAAATTTGGCTAACAGCACTAGAAATAATTCTTAGTTCCTTTGCAGTTATCTAATTACACTTGAATATATGGATCACTGTACTGAAGAACAGTAAATAATTTGTAGGGTTATTTATGGTTGGTAATTATATTTTATTCAGAACATTTCATTAATTTGTTTTTATCACCTCTAGAGTTTATATATCTCTCATCGTGGTTGCTCAAGGCATTCTCCTGAGATTTAAAAAAAATTTTTTTTTCTAATAGGTCTTCCTGATAGCCACAAAGACAAAAATATCTTTATTGCAATCTTTAGTGATACCTGTATGTATGTGTATATCAGTCTTTTGAAACTGGTATGTACTTATTTATATTCTGACTTCAAGAAGTCAGTGTTGAATTGGTGTCTTGTTTGTAAAACAGGTAAGTGTTCTAAAAGTCTGTAAAAAGGTGGACAGTTGCAGCTCATTTTCCTATAACAATTACTTTTTGTTCTCAGACTGGTGCTCTAATTTTATTTAAACAGCCCTAGGTTAACTACTTAGGGCCTACTAGCTGTATGTAATCACACGAGTGGGAAATGAGTTGGAAATTTCTTCCTAAAACAGGGACTATTCAATCTCTTGTAGACCTGCAAGGTGGTACAGATTCATTTATGTCTGTATTCTTCTCCACCAAGCAGCTGTGGGAATTGAAGCATAGAAATTCATCCAGGCCTAAAACTTGTGGTTGGCAACTCTAGGAGTAGAGATAATCAGGAAGGACTGAGCGTAGATGGGGGTAGAACTTTGAGAAGAGTTCTGGAAGTGCTAAGAAGTGAGGAATTGTGTTAGAAAGCGGCTAGCTTTTTCCTTTCACAGCTGTTCCGTTTCTCTTGTCTGTTCTACATTTAGATCTCTTTCAGCAAGGTTCCCTCAGCTGGCTGAAAAGGGAAGGTTACTTGACCCTTGCAGAGAGGTTGTTCCCATCTTTGTCCTGTGTTCTGTGTCGTCAGCATCTCACTTAATAACTTCCTTTTTGCCTATCTTGATACTACACATTCTGTAGCTAGTATGTAGAAAATAAGATTAGTTGATAATTTCTTGGACAAAAGGAGGCAGAGAAAGCCCAAGGAACAATACAGTCTGTAGTGCCAAGAGTAGACTTGAGTCAGGAGCATACTAGCCAGAATGGTTATTGTGTAATTTATATTAACTGTGTATAAAAATCAAAGAATTTAATTGAAAAGTTTCCTAACTAGCCAAAGTCTCATGTGTTTGATCATTGTGCGAGTTTGAATCTGACAATCAGTTGAAACAACTTAGTTTGTATACTTTAAATTCTGATTAGTAATGTCTTTGCTACTCACTACGTATATTTAGGACATTTTCCAAACAACTTTCTTTGTCTTAATGTATTTGGACTTTAGAATAAAGTACATTAAATTAGGTCATTTATAGATAAGTCACTTTTCAATTTTTAATGAAAGTCAGAATGAAGTGTTGTATTCATTTAGTGCATCATTAACATATTTTGATTACGTTTTATTAGTTTCGCTGTATTTGAAAAAAATTAAACATGCTCAACATTAAGGGATTTTTTTGGGGGGGGGAGGGTGTCTGGTCGTGGGGCCTGAACGCTGGGCCTGGGCGCTGTCCCTCAGCTCTTCAGCTCAAGGCTAGCGCTCTACCACTTGAGCCACAGCGCCACTTCCAGCTCTTTTCTTTTTGCTTATGTGGTGTTGAGGAATTGAACCCAGGGCCTCATGCATGCAAGGCAAGCGCTCTACCACTGAGCCACCTTCCCAGCCCCAACGGATTTTTTAAAATAAAATAATGCACACAATTAGAGAACGTTTATCAATGTAATTTAACTTTATGACAGTACTTTAAAACTTTTAATCTGTCTTTGAGCTTTTTATGTCCATGACAGTATATCTACCCTATTCTCTTTAGTAGTTGTTTGTAATTATATGCAAATAGCAGAAATGTACTAAGTCACTATCCATATGATGGACAGTTGGGTTATTTCAGCTTTCATGATATAAAAAACTTTGTATAACATACCTGTGTTAGTATTTGTGTTTGTAAGATAAAGTTCCAGAAATTGAATTGCTATTTAGTCAAGGAATTTTATACTTTAGTTCTTGATAAAAATAAAGTTGTTTTATTCTTCTACCAATGATTAAAGAAAGCGTTTATTCCCCTACTTTCCAGCTTAGGGATAGTGTATACTTTTTGGTTTTAATCTTTATTAGCTTTCGTGCTTTCTCTCTCCAAAAGACAGATAATTAGTTTGTAATTTGGACTTCTTCAGTATTAATTGATGGCTTGTATTTTTTCTTTTTAATTTCTTTTAACTATTTTCTTTAATATATCAGGATCTGGGGTTTTTGTTTTGTTTTTAATTTTTAACTATTAACCTGATTCTTATATAGTAGAGAGTGATAATGGATTATTTAAATTTCACTTTCAAGTCAACTCTTAAAGACCACTCACCTCTTTTTCTGTGGTAAGTTACTGTTACTTTCACTAATACAGGATTAACTATTTGAAGTGCCTCTGTTGTCCTTCAGTATTTGTTTTTTTGTTTTTTTTTTTGTTTTGTTTTTTGTGTCCGGTTATGGGGCCTGAACTCTGGGCCTGGGCACTGTCCCTTAGCTCTTCAGCTCAAGGCTAGCGCTCTACCACTTGAGCCACAGTGCCACTTCTGGCTTTTTTTCTTTTTGCTTATGTGGTGCTGAGGAATCGAACCCAGGGCCTCTGGCATGCAAGGCAAGCGCTTTACCACTGAGCCACCTTCCCAGCCCCGTCCTTTAGTATTTGTATTGCTTAACCAGTGTGCAGAAAATAAATTTTCTTGGAAAATTAAGTGTTTTGGGGAAAATTCATCTTATAAGTTTGGCCAATTTCATATTTTTATGCTTGCCTATTTCCTTATTTTGAAACAGGATAATGCTGACTACAGATTATTTCAGAAAACACTCAAATTATGTCGTTTCTTTGCCAACTCCCTGTTGCACTATACTAAGGTAAGGTTTTTTTTTAATCATAAAAGTCTATGCTAAATTATGAATTGTGAATTATCTATTTTTATCAGTGCCAAAGCCAATCTTCTGTATTTATCTTTTTCTGAATTTACTTTTGAGCATCTGATAGATTTTCAAGTAGCTGCCATTATTTTTATTAAATTTTCTGAAAAAATATTAATGTAAATGTAAACAAAATTATTTCTGTAAACATGAATTTTCAGGAAGCAATTGAATTTGTCTTTGAATACTATTCACCCATTATTTCTTTTATATTTCTGAATTCAATCATTTAAATGCTCAAACCCTCAAAACTGTCAATTTTAAGGAAATCTGCCTATTTGGGAGTTATTAGGATGGCAGTAATACTTGATGTTTTATGAACAGAATATAAGTTGCCCAGGCAGACTGTCAATAAAAGAAGGAGTAATAGATGTTAATGATTTGCAGACATTGATTATTCATGTTTTCTTTTCGACGTTTATTTTTGAAGGAAGAAGGATCTCTGAAGACATTATCTTCAGAATTCAGGGCTGATGCCCTGTTTCCTTCTCATTGCTAGGCTTGGTAGATGGATCAAGTGATCCTTCTGGGTAGTTACCTCTTAGAGTGGTTGTCTGCTTTTTATCGTTGGTTCTCTGCAGCATGCAAGGTGTATATTCTAGTGGCAGAGGTACAGTGTGGGTGGTATGCAAATGGCACATGATGATAGTTACCCATTTGATGCTTGCTTGGTGTGTTGAAGGCACACCAGGTTTTAAAAGCCGGGGTATTTTAACTTTTTTTTCTTTTTTTTAGTACAAAAGGCTGTCATCGGTACATATAATGTACTTTGATCAAAGTCACCGTCACTCTTCTGTTGTAACCAAACAATTTTAATGGACCTCATACTATTTTTGTATGTGTATGAAGTACTTTGATCATATTCACCCCTCCCCCCTTCATATTCTTCACTCCTTGGCTGGTTTATAGTCCTACATAATCCTTCCATTTTAACTTGATGGCCAGCTTTTTTACCGTAAATCTTTTTTTCTTTTAAGCAAACATTTAAGTATATATCAAATACTGAAATTTATACATAATAAGGCAGTGTGATGTTTTATGTAAACAAACATTTACATGTTAAGTTTATATGTGTATAATTTTTTGTGCTACGGGGTTGACCTCAATGCCTCACATTTGCTAAGTAGGCACTAAATTGTTGAGCCACATCTTCAGCCCTATTTGCACTATTTTTGAGATAGTGTCTTGCTTACATTCCTGGACCACACTGCCTATTCTACAGTTTCTGTCAGAGCTGGGATTATAGGCACACTAACATAATCAGCTTCTTCTACTGAGAGGGGACTCTTGGACCTTGCTGTCAGCACTGGCCTTGAACTTCAGTCCTCTGGTTCTCAGACTTCAAAGTAGACAGGATTACAGGCAGGCATGAACCATCTAGACCTCCCTACATAGTCTTAAAGTTTAGTTCTGGATTTAGCTGTTTGGGCATGTGTTTACCTTAAATCTTAAAATTTAGTACAAACCATTACCTTCTAAGAGATATACTGATCATAATGGTGAGGAAATTACGCCTGGGCCTGCAATCCCAGCCTTAATGATTTTTAGCTACATACTCAAAGTTACTTGATAGCTGACCTTCAGCTTTCTTTTCTATGAAATGGACATAATAACATAGTACATATAGAGAACTGAAATGTCACTTGATGTATGTCTAGTTACATACTAGATGCTTGATAACTGATAACCATGGTTATGATGGTAGGAATAACAGTAAAGAGTTGTCGGTACTTAGCCTCAAGCTCCTTTTCATTCTTTCTCACTTAAGATTATTTTTTAAAATGTGGGATATGCAGATAATGGGGGAGAATATATATTGGAAAATCATGTGTTCAAAGAATAAACAGTATTGTTTTATTTTAGGAATTCCATCCTTTCCTCTCTGATTCTTGCTCTGTATTGCACCGGCTATATCTTCAAATATACAGGTAAAAAGAAAGTCTTACAATTTTTAAACTGTCTCAATACCATTTGTTGCATGTGAAGTTTAAATACATCTTCATTTAAAATAAAATATCAAAGTGGTTTTTCTTAAGGTTGTAGTAAATTTTTGTCTGCTTGCCTAAAGTAATTGAATATAGAAGCTTTTGAAGGATAGATTCCATGTGAGTTTTACTAAACGTAGTATTCTTAACTACTTCCTTACACATCACTAATAGATACATGTTACGTTAATAAATACATTTACCACAAAGTAGAGACAAAATATTGAATACATATCTGATTGGATAAAGAGTTATTTAGAGCCCAATTACTGAAACATTTGCATAAAGTTAATCCCCCTTAGCATTAGTGTACTTTATTTCTTATAAAGCTCTTGCTGCTGAAAAACAGTATTGCTTCATAGTAAATGCAAATATTCTATTTTAAGTTATCTGTGTACCTGTACTTGGGCTTGTCTTTAGCTCTCCCTCAGCTTTTTCCCTTACAGTAGCATAGCTGGAGCTCTGGTACCTGAGCCACATGTCCATTTCCAGGCGTTGGCTGGCTTTGAGCTGTGATCTGCAGCTCTTAGCCAATTGAGTAGCTAGATTGATAGCTGTGAGCTACCAGCACTGGTATATTTTTTGCATATTTCTACAACATGGTTTTAGGACACAATTGTAAATGGGTTTTTTGCCTGTCTTTCCAGCAAGCTTCCTCCCAGTCTGTATGCTGCCAGGATTTCCAAAGCACAGCAGGAGGAGGTCGCATGTGCTTTCCTTGTGACACTGGACCTTCTCATCAGCCAGCTTCTCCCACTCCAGTCTTTCATGCAGGCAGTTTTGGATAGTAAATTAGGTAAGTTTCAAAACATTTGATGTTAAATCATTAGTAATTATGATGTGTTAGAAAGTGTTGTTTCCTTCTTTGTAGTCATTCATTTTCAAAGTTAAGTTTTAGAATGTCTTTCTATTGAAGCATGTTTTTCATTAAAAAAATATATATATATCATTCCTTTAGCTAGGTGCCAGTGGCTCATGCCTATAATCCTAGCTACTCAGAGACTGAGATTTGAGGATTGACATTCTAAGCCAGCCCCAGCAGAAAAGTCTCCATGAGACTCTTCTGTCCAATTAACCACTCAAAAACCAGAAGTGGAACTGTAGCTCAAAGTGGTAGAGCACTAGCCTTGAGCAAAGGAGCTCAGGGACAGCACCCAAGCCCTGAGTTCCAGCCCCATAACTGGGGGGGGGGGGGGGGGGGGGGTGGGAGGGATACCAAACAATCCTTTAATTTCTTTATAAAAATATCAAAGTTCTAGCCGGGCGCTGGTGGCTCACGCCTGTAATCCTAGCTACTCAGGAGGCTGAGATCTGAGGATCGCAGTTCAAAGCCAGCCCGGGCAGGAGAGACTGTGAGACTCCTATCTCCAATAAACCACCAGAAAACCGGAAGTGGTGCTGTAGCTCAAGTGGTAGAGTACTCGCCTTGAGCTGAAGAGCTGAGGGACAGCGCCCAGGCCCAGAGTTCAAGCCCCACGACCGACAAAAAAAAAAAAAAATCAAAGTTCTGAAAATACTTAGGGTGTATTTTTGCCAGTTTGCTCTAACTTACTGTGTAACCTAATCGCCTGTAAGACCTGCCTTGTGAGCTTCAGTTCCCACAATGCCTGCTCCTGGTGGTTGTCATGGACAAGCTGCCCTCTCAGCCTGAGCATGTGCAGACCCTGTGGTGTACAGAAAACCAAGTTTCTGAAGGCGCTGCCAGGTAACAAACATGTTTGTATTATATTACTGCTGACTTGAATTGCCTTACTGTAGTGGTTGTAAAATTAGGCTTAAGCCAGACATGTTGTGTTCCTATAATTGCACCTGCTTGGGAAGCTGAGACAGCAGGATTTTTTTTTTTTTTTTGGAGTTCAGGAGTTTGGGACTAGCCTGAGCAGCATAATGAAATCCATCTGAAAACAACATGCTTTTTGTTATGTCAGATGTATTAGTAGTGACAGTGACCTAGGTATAAAATTGGTAACATGATAAAAATGTTAAGATATTTTTAGTATTTAAATTTTGTCCAATGTTTATTGCCCAGTGGTCAGCATTAAAAATAATTATTAACTGTAATAGAGTAGATTGAAGTAGTAACATTAAGAAAAGAGCTTTGATAAGATACTTGAAAGGTGTCTGTCTCCTGGGAAAGTTCACTTGTCTCTCATCTTCCTCGCCAACACCAGTCTAGGTTGTAGTTCCAGACTGAATTATTGCTGTGCTCCAAGTTTTTTATTTTTCTGTAGCCCATTCTGTCCATTTCTCCAGCCCTGGCTCTGGACTTCCTTTTCTCCTGCTCAAAGTGAAGCCTAATGTCAGAGAGCCCAGGTCTGCCTTAAATCCATCCCACTCCTCCTCTCCTGCATTGCTAATACAGCTTGATGCAGTAAGACTGGTCATTTACGTTTGCTTTCGTTGCTAATACAGCTTGATGCAGTAAGACTGGTCATTTACGTTTGCTTGCATTGCTAATACAGCTTGATGCAGTAAGACTGGTCATTTACGTTTGCTTTTATATATATACATAGGCTTTGTTGTCTATACCGATGCATATTTCTCTTTCTCTTTTTAAATATTGGCACTGGGGCTTGAACTCAAGCCATATACTCTTGGTTGGCTTTTCCCCTCACAGGGCATGCTCTGTCACTTGAGTCACACTTCCACTTCCTGCATTTTGCTGAGTAATTAGAGTTTGTCTTCCCAAGCTGCCAGTGAACTTTAAGTCTCAGACCTCAGTTTCCCGAGTAGCTAGGATTATAAATGAGGTACTAGTGCTTAGCATCCTACTTTTTTTTTTGTTTCTTAAGTCCTTCATAAAAGTTATTTTTTTTCTTGCCAGTCCTGGGGGCTTGAACTTAGGGCCTGGGCACTGCCCCTGAGCTTTTGCTTAAGGGTAGCGTTCTACCTCTAGAGCCACAGCACCACTTCCAGCTTTTTCTGTTTATATGGTACTGAGGAATTGAACCCAGGGCTTCATGCATGCTATGCAAACACTCCACCACTAAGTACATTCCCAGCCCATAAAAGTTTTTTTAACCATTGCAGTATTAAAATGACTCCTCCCTGTCTGAAGTATGCTGCTTTTTGTAATTTAGATATATTTTAAATCCTTGAAGAACTTTTACGCTGATTTTGTGTAACTTACTAGTATCACAGTTGGTAAACGATGAAAATATTTTCTGTTCCTTAAGGATTTTTTTTCTGCCAATGAATATATTTTATGTGCACATATTCATACATACTAGCAGTTGTTATTGATTATACCTTGAAATTTTAATTTGTAAAAATAACCCTCCGATATGACATTTTATCTTCTAGTTATTACTATTAATGTGGGTTCAATATTCTCCATTTGCCTGCAGGATTTCTCTATTCAGAGCCGTTTTCTACAGTTTTGAGCAGTGTTCTGGCGAACTCTCTCTGCCTGTTTATTTACAGGGAATAGAGAGTAAAGGGCGAGCTGAGGCTGCCAGCACCTTGTACCAGCATGTTTGTGTTCGTTTGTGTACGTTTATCACTTCCTTTCATCCTTCGCTCTTTGCTGAGCTGGTAAGCAGTTTACTTAACGTGTATATTACACGTTGGCTTTCTCCTTGTTGAAATTGTGACTCATCTGTAAAAGACAGCGTGGGAATAGTGAATATTCCTTTGTGTATACATCATTTCCTCAACTTACCCATTTTACCCTTTAATTCAAGTGCTTTAAAGAAATGATAGTCTTTGTTTACTATTGTACTTCCAGCTAAAGTTTAAACTATATGAGAAATGATTTTGAGTGGGGGAAAAACATTGTGAGGAAAATAATTACCTAGGTTTCACAAAATAGATTAGGTCTCTGGTATATCTCAGGCATAATATAGACTTTAAAAAAAGGCGAATGGAATTGGATTAGTAAAGAGGTTCAGTAAAGCCTAGGATCAAATTTAAGGTACGGATGACATCCAACACATAAATTTATATAAGAAAATTTAAGGCAGAAAAGTGAAAAGTAAATTTTACTTATGTTGCTTTAAATTTTTCAGAGTACTTAATCTTCATGGATCTTACTGATTGAGTTACACATTTAAATACAAGTTGATTCCTCGCAGCCCGACACAATGATTAGGTGCGCAGCATACTTGAGGGAATGACATTGTAGGTTCTTCAGATACTTAGAAAATTAGCTTTCCTCTTACTTGGATTCTTGTTTTAGTATGACTATTCATGATGATGTTTGGGATATAGCACATTATTAAAGTCATGTCTGTTTTCATTAGGACACTGCGCTTCTGAATGCTGTGCTGGGTGTGAACATGATCACCTCTTTGTTAGCAATGGATGTGTGGTGCTTCGTGGCTCGGTACTAGATCTTACTGTTTGGAGCTTGCATTGGTTTTTAGTGACTAACAATAAATGACTTTATAATTTTAAGTTCCTAGAAAAGTCTCATTTCAATAATCTTGAATTACATCTCTAAATAGTTTTATACCACAGTACTAAACAAGGGAATAGGGAATTATTCCTCCTTTTTTGTTGTTGTTTTATAATCCATGTGCTTATTAGGTGGTTTTGTATATTGTTATATTCCTTTGCCAGGGACACTCAGGCCTAATCTGAAATCCAAAATGCTCTAAAACCCAAAACTTTTGAGCACAGACTTGATGTTGCAGATAGAAAACAGAATAAAATTAAACTTCATTTTATTCACAAATATTGTATCAAATGACCTTTGGGATGTATGGGTAAGATGTATATGAAACAATTTTGAATTTCATATTTAGATTGGTTGCCATCCCCAAGATCTCTCATTATGCATAGATGAATATTTCAAATATGAAAACAATTCAAATTCTGAAGTATTTCTGGTCCAAAGCAATTTGAGATAAGAGACACACAGCCTGTAACAGCAGTGTCTGTCTTTATCATCATGTTTGTATCTTTATGGCACTTGTCTTCCGTTTTTGAATATTTGTAGATTCTCAGATGCCTTCTTCGTACATTGCAGATATGGGACTGCTGAGCTCTGTGCACATCATGTCACGCTGGTTGCTCATCTGGTGAGTTCAACCTGAAGGACTCTGTAATGCCCATTTCACATATGTTTTCTGTGGGTATAATAATGTAAATAGAAAAAGGAGAAACAGTATGGAACTCAAAGAATATTTATTTGGGTCCGGTCGTGGGGCCTGAACTCTGGGCCTGGGCGCTGTCCCTCAGCTCTTCAGCTCAAGGCTAGCGCTCTACCACTTGAGCCACAGCGCCACTTCTGGGTTTTTTCTTTTTGCTTATGTGGTGCTGAGGAATCGAACCCAGGGCCTCAGGCATGCAAGGCAAGCGCTCTACCACTGAGCCACCTTCCCAGCCCTTTCTTTGATTTTAGTAAAAAAGTTTAGTTCTAAAAGCATATCAATACAAAGTGGGAAATTTTTTCTTATATTTTCAAAATTTCAGAGCGTTCAGATTGTTCTAGAAAAGAAAGACCACCTAGGTGAATGTAAATGCAAAGCATCTCTTTCTTGTTTTAATCGGACTTCACTTGGCTCCTGGTTTTGTTGAACGTGTTTCAGTCGGGGAGATGTGAGAGGACTACGTCTGGTTGTAGTAGATGCTGTTAGGAGAAGAAGTCACCTTTTGTCCTTGAGTACAAAGAGAAAGTGACAATGACTTGAGCCTTTTCAAGGTTGATAGTTTTGCTTAGAACTCTGGGATGACTGATGTGTTCGTTTGAGATGGTTATGACTGCTAGGTTTTGTCTCTGCTCTTTGATCATGTGAACCCCCATCCCTTTTGTGTTTTTTTAATAATTATGTCTAGATTATAACTTACTGTACTGAATCTCTAGCACATCTTGCACACAACAGTGATTTTGATGTTGCAGTGTTTGTTTAGACAGGGTCTCCCTTGTGGCTGTCCTCTAACTGGCAGCCTTCCTGCCTCAGCCTCCCGATTGCCACTGTGCTCAGCAACCCAATCTCATTTCCATTAAAGCCCTCCTAGTGCTTTACGATAGGAATGGATTTCTTCTAGTACATTGTTACAAAAAAGCATAAAACTGCTTTTATAAAATATTTAAGATCTTTATTTATATCAAACTCCACCTCTGTACTATTATGCTTAGATATTGAAAAGTTCTTGTGAATTTGGGGCTGGCCATTGTTGTTCATGCCTATAATCTCAGCTACTTGGAAGGTAGAGATAGAAAGGATCATGGGATGAGGACAACTGGAGCAAAAGGTGAGGTCTTCAGAGAAGAAGGTTGGTGTGTTGGTTCGTGCCTGTCATCCCTGTCATCCCAGCCGGGTGAGAGCCTCGGCAGGGAGATTGAGTCCCGGCTGGCACACTCAAGAGCAGGAGATCATAGCTGAAAAAGAACTAAAACGAGAAGGTCTGTGGGCATGGCTCACGTGGTAGAGTTCAAATCCCAGTACTGCCCCTCCTAAAAAAGAGAGATTTAAAAAAGTTCTTTAAAAAAAGATCTTAAGATTAATTTTTTTGAATAGGTTTACATACCAGGTTATCCAAGTGGTAATTTCAAAAAGAAATGACAAGTACTTTTAAACATTATCTCAAGAATTTATTTTGTTGCTGTCTGTTGTGAAGCTTGAACTCAGGACCTGGGCACTGTTCCTGAGCTTTTCTTCTCAAGGCTGGTGCTCTATCACAGTTTAACTTCTGTCTTTTTTTGGTAGTTTTTAATGGAGGTAAGAGTTTCGAGGACCTTCCTGCCTGGGCTGTCTTCAGACTGACATCCTCAAATCTCAGCCTCCTGAGTAGTTAGGATTACAGGTGTGAGCTACCAGCACCTGGCTCAGAATTTCTTAATAAAAAAGCAGTGTAGTTGCATTGGAGAAGGAAAGAATAGTCCCGAATTAGTCACCACTTAGAATTGTAGGTATAGAGGAGGCTAAGATCTAGAGGATAGTAGTTTCAAGCCAGTCCAGGCCAAAATGTCCAGGCCAAAATGTCCAGGAAGCTCCCAGATTCAAAATTAACCAACAAAAAGTTGAGCTGAGGGCATGGCTGACATGGCAGAGATAAACTGACAGCAAGCACAGGCTGTGTCCAGCCTCGGTGTCAGCAAAAAACAAACAAAAAGCTAAACTGGCTACAATTTTATCCTTTAGAAAGAACCATAAATATTTTGGCTTCTCACTGTCTTCTTATAAAATCTCTTAATTCTAAATCGGTTAAATCTTTTTCTCCGTTTCTTGTCTTTTCCTAGATAAAATCTTCCCCCGGAGAATGTCAGCAGCTCGCCCACCTGTCCATTCTGTTGAAACGACTCTTCTTCCTCATGGCTCCACCCCATCAGGCAAGGGTTGCTCTCAATGCACCTGCTAAAAACTGGATTCAGATTCCCGTCAAAGCCCCCCTCCTTCTGTTTATTCTATACTTAAGTGTTACTAGCTGAGCATCCATTTTTAACATCGGATACTTAGCTTACTCATTTCTGGAGTAGATTTTGATGTTCTTGCTTCAAATTACATACAGATAGTCTGATTCCATCCTGACTAATCCCTTGGATAAAATCCATTTAATATTCATCCAAGGGAAAAGAAATACATGTTTTAACTGGTTTTTCAGATGTGTGAGACGCATGTAATTAAATCTATATCCTCTGCTCTTTTCATTTTGAAGAGTTATCATAGTGTGCATTTTCATAGTTGAACTTTTAGGGGGAAAATTGCATCGTTAACAAGTATTAGTTGTTTGCTACTGTGAGGGAAAAAAGCAGTGGCATGACTGAGGAAAGTCTGCTTTTGTGCATCCTCTGATCTGAACTGCTGGAGTGTTGAGTATGAAGTAGAGCTCAGTAGCTTGCTTCTGTGTAGCCAGGCCTGGGGACCACTACGGCGGTGAAACAGACTCTTCTTTATGGTCCCACAGGCGTGGTTTGAAAGCTGACGCAGCGTCAAGGACACGGTGTTACTAACATGAAGAGAATGCACCTGGGATGCATCACAATTTGAGGGGAAAAGACAGCATATTTAGATATTAAAATGTTTTCTGGTTAGGGGGAGTAATTATTGTATGTGTACAAATATTAGTATTCCCACCTAAAAAAAGCGAAAGTTCAAAATTACTTAAATGAAGGAAAAATATTTTAATATACTTTATTTAAGAACAGTAATAGTTGTGCTGTCATTTCTGTGTAAAGTAAAAATTTCTGTACACACTTCTTTAAACAGGGAAGTCATAATTCTCTTAAATTTCACTCCTTATGAGCTATTGTCAGTCTTAAGAGTTTGAAATCTTAAGCCGGGCGCTGGTGGCTCATGCCTGTAATCCTAGCTACTCAGGAGGCTGAGATCTGAGGATCGCGGTTCAAAGCCAGCCCGGGCAGGAGAGACTGTGAGACTCCTATCTCCAATAAACCACCAGAAAACCGGAAGTGGCGCTGTAGCTCAAGTGGTAGAGTGCTCGCCTTGAGCTGAAGAGCTGAGGGACAGCGCCCAGGCCCAGAGTTCAAGCCCCCCGACCGACAAAAAAAAAAAAAAAGTTTGAAATCTTGAAAATGATTTCAACTAGAGCGTTTGTAGTTGAGTCCATTAGAATCTTGTTCTCTTTCTATGTAGCAAATTTTGGCATTACGCTTTGAACTGTTCAGATCATTATTAGGTATCATTTGTATTTGGGTTTTATTACAGATACTGAAGTACTCTGCAAACCATCAGTACCACTCTTGGGCTTTTATCGAAAAGAGCTCCAAGGAGGGTTCAGGAAGGGCACTCGCACAGTCACGCCCACTGCTGCCCCGTCCCCACAGTCAGGTCTGGAAACAGCCTGGATACTCTTAGTGAATGAATAGGTCAAGAAAATGTGGCACATATACACATAAAATTATGAATACAATGATAAATTTTACTCATCTGTTAGGGAGGAACATGGATGAACCTAGAAAAGTAAGTGAAGTCAGACCCACAGACACAAAGATGCATGTTTTCTCTCATGCGGAAGCTAGATCTAGCTTATAAATGTGAACACACATAGAACATTGTGTGCAAGTGTACACAAACTGAAGTGGTCTTTGCAGAGGTGAAGTCAAGACGGTGTAATTCCTTAGACAGATTCATAGTCCAACAAAATGAATGTCTGGAAAGTGGCAGTTGAAGGCCGTGGGGAGAGATCAAAGGGAGGGATGCTAGATGCGTGAAGAGGAAGTGAGAACCACTTGTAATACTTCATGTATAGCCTGTGAGACTAAGAAAACCGAGGGAGGAGGGATGGAGAGAAAGATAAAATGGCCTGACCAAGAGCATTGTATTCATCAACTGAGCTGTTGTTGTACAACTCAAAGATAAGACAGTTTTAAAAAGATGGTATTCACCAGTCAGTGTAATAACTCTCTTAGCTTTCATGGTACAGTTTGGCTTTGTGATGAAACTGCTTTTTACAGTGATGGGCTTTTAGCAAACTGTGTCGTGAGGAGACTTCTGTATGTGTACATAGAGCATTGCTGCCCCTCTCAGGCCTGCGTGTCATGCTTCACTTACACCTTATAAATCCTGCAGCAGCAAAAATAACCATGCTCAGTTACATTACCTCATTTAAATATCAAGTGAGGAAACAGTTCTTCCAAATTCATCCAGTTGTCTGAGATTCTTGTTTCTTTGCAACTTATTTCAGGTGGAGTTTATCAAGAAATTTTCTCCGAAAGAAGCAGAAAATTTGCCTCTATGGCAATGTATCTCCTTGCAGGCTTTATGCGGCGAGCTCCGGAAGCAAGCTGCGCATGCGATCACCAGAGTGGGCACTGCGCAGTGTAGGAGGTGGCTGAGCTCCAGCCCAACTCGGGGAGAGCTCCAGCCTCTAGTAGGTCATTTGCAATGCGTTGGTTCACCCAGCAGCTTTCCTGAGCACCTTCTGAGGCAATAGGCTGGTAATAAAATGCGCATGCAACTAGGATTTGCAGATTTGTATTATAAAGGTGTCTTGGAAAATCTTAATGTTGAAGTGGGGGGTCTTCCCTCTATTGTACAAGATAGACACATTGGGAAGATAATGAAATAATTCATTTTTGCTGATACACATGACTGGATTGAGCAGGCTCCCCCCCCCCCCCCCCCCCCCCCCCCCCCCCCCGTTTTTAGGACAAAGTCTTAATTATGTAGCCCATACTGGTCTCAAACTGGAAATCCTGCTGTTTCCCATGTACTGGGATTATAAATACATACCAACACACTAGGCTTAGACATGATTACTTAACACCAGGAAGACAGAGTGTTTTATGCAAACCTGCTCTGATCCTTTATTGTACCTAGAATGTTCCTTTATAAATGATGGAATAAAAAGAGAAGGATTATGCTACAAGAAGTAGAAAACACACCAAAAAAAGTAGAAAACTTTTTTTTTTATGGTTGACTAGATACAGTTCAAGTAGATGAACTTTGCAGTTCAGTGTTCATTTGCTCATTATTTTATTCAAATATATAAATACATATTTTGGGTGCTCTTATGAAGTAAGTTCTGTTGTAGGCCTTGGGATAGATAAATCAGAGGAAAAAAACTAAAAATTCTCATTTATTTACCTTCTAGCTAAGCTGTCGACAGTATATATGTACCATTTTTTGGTGGAGAACAATCAAGAAAGTCTAGGGAGAAGGCCATGTAGGTGTGGGGTTGCCGGCTTAGCCGCCATCTTAAAGTAGGAAGCTTTTCCTAAGCCATTTGTTCTCATACTGAGTGTGCAGACACTATTATCTAATAGCAGCTGGTTATAATTTAAATAAAACATTTATTTTGGAAAAACTGGTTAATACATCGTTAATTTGCACTTAACATGCCCTAAATTCTGGATTCACAGTTAGTTCATTCAGTAGATTCTTAATGTGCACTTAGGGCCAAACCCAGCATGTTTATTTGTGCAAGAAAACAGATCACTCTTAAATGAGAAGCTGCAGGTAGTTACCTAATGTGGGTTGTTGAAGTGTAATGGATTAAAGTCATTGCTACTGGTCATTATATGACCTTTACCACACCCTCAATATCTCCATCCTAGCCAGAGAGAGATTGAAATTCTTGTGTCAGTAGGAAAGTGTGAATCCAAAAGAGATTTTGTTTTAAATTCTAGTTAGTACACTTATTGATTTTGTGTCAGTCTGGGGCTTTTTAACTCAAGGCCTTGGCACTATTCTGAGCTTTTGTTGTTGCTCAAGGCTGGTGCTCTACCACTTGAGCCACAGCTCTGCTTTCAGCTTTTTGGTGTTTAATTAAAGGTAAGGGTCTCATGGAGTTTCCTACACAGGCTGGCTTCAACTGCCATCCTCAGATCTCAGCTCCTAAGACGCAAGGTGTGAGCCACTATGCCTGTCGGATAGTACATTGTAATATTTGTTTAGCAAATGCATTGTCACTGAGGTATCTTGAATTTTAAAACAATCAGTAACCTTTAAAGATTGCTGTTTACATGTGAAATAATAAACTTCATTGATGAGCATTTTAAATTATGCCAGCCATTCTAACCATTTGTATGAAATCTTTTTATTACAATTTCATGTTTCTGATTAATTTTTTAGCCTAAGCCCAAAAGTTTTAGAAAAATGAAGCAAATATTTCTTTGAATAAGGAAAATTTATTTTAATAAAATAGACTGTATAGTGCTTGCCTTTGAGAAATACTCTGTGTGGATTTATGTGAACAGTTCTAAGTGACTTGTATAACCCCTGGGTTTTCCGGTTCCTGGTCCTTTGATGCCTTTAATCTCAGGTTCTATCTCTTTCTCCCTCTTTAGAACACAGCCCTCTCTGCTTTACTTGCTGTGTGTAATTCTGCTGCTGAAGCTTTAGACGTTGCACAGCAGACTGCAATTATTGAAGTTGGGAATCAGCTTTGGGCTTTTTTAAATGTTAAGCAGGTAAGAGGAACCAGTGATCATGTTACTGAAGAACACGTAATACTGAAAAAGAATATATTAAAGGTTCCCTATAGTATAATTTTTGTAATTTTTTTAGGTGCTTGGTAGAACTTGTGAGAATGTCAAGTACCTACTTATTCTCAGGCAGTATAGTGTGATGGCATTATGATATAAATGTAGAACTTAGGAGAGAGTGGTGGTGATGGTCTAGCAAGTATTCTCATGACTCAGGACCCTCTTCTCCCCTGACGACTAAAGAGATAAGGGGAACCAAGAGGAGGGGGTGGCGTAAGAATAGTGCAGGGAATGAGTAAATGAACATTTTATCATATACGTGTATTGAAGTGCCATGATGGAGACCTTACGTACAATTTTATGTGTCTCTAAAAATACAGTTATGAAATTTACTGGGCGTGAAAGGGGAGATAAAGACGAACAAGGTACAGCATGTATGGAAATAGTAAAACCTCTTAGATTAACCTGAAACATCTCCCCTTATTGTTTCTGTTCTTCGGGCTAGTGCAGCCTGTTTGTGTGGTTCCTAGAATCCTACTTCCCTTTGGGCAAGGAGGAGTAAGGTGGAAGGCTCTAGTGAATGAATGTAAATAACTTATTTTCTTCGCAAAGCCGAGTCAGAGGATTGTCTGTTTAAAATAAAAATGGTAAACATCCCTGGTTGAAAAAGATTTCATGAAATTTGTTCAGTTTCAATGAAATGAATGGAAATTGTTCTAAACAAGTTTTTCCATTTAAAACTCAAAATAATACATTGATTTTCCTTAAAGTAAGTAGAAATAAACATGGCCTCTGGCAATCAGCAGTAGCAAAATCCATTAACTTTTGAAAACAGAGGTAGTTTTGTCATTCATGTCTGCTATGGTCACTTTACTCTTGGAATATTGACTTCAGCAAATACCTTCCACTGATGTACCCACATTCATTCATTGTAGTCATTCACTGCTGTAGTTACAGCTTTACAGTAGTATGGCATCTCAGTAAGTATGGCAGAGAGAAATGGAATTCTATGAAAACGAAGGCACATGAAAGCTTTCCAGTTTCAGACAAAAAAAATTGGATTCCATAATTAGAATAAGTCTGGATTTGAATCATGGCTTTTCTTTTCCTAGCCAGGTTATCTTGAGGAAATTATTTAACTTCTCTCCTCTTGTTTTCTTATTAGTAAAATGAGGATAATAACTATACCTTATAGACTTGCTGTAAGATATAGGTGGGGTGGTAATAACTTTGAAAAATGTTTTCATCTAGCCTGGCATATAAGTGCTTAGTAAAAACTGTATTATAATAACATTTTATTTAGTGGAAAACTTTCATCATAATTACATTGTCTCTTATTTAAGGTAACCAGTCAGCCCTATGTTCAACAGACATTGAGCCTTTTACTGCCAATTTTAGGATTTTTTGTTCAAACTGTAGATCCTCAGCTGATCAGTCAGGTAAGATTAGTGACCATGTTGTTACTTTGTTTGCTATGGAGTTTGCCAAACTGAAATCACTTTATAAAGAATCCTTAATGGTGATTTATTTATTGGTTTGTAGCTTTTTTATACCAGTAGTGGGTCTTTGAGCTCATGCCCCTTTCCTTGCTTATTAGCACTTTCCCTCCGCTGGCTCTGGACCGTTTTCTTTTTTTTTTCTTTTTTTCTTTTTTGTGAATACACTGTACAGAGGGGTTACAATTACAATTTTTTGTGAACACACTTGAACCGTTTTCTTGCTTAGCACTTTTCCTCCAGCTGGCTCTGGACCGTTTTCTTGCTTAGCACTTTCCCTCCAGCTGGCTCTGGACCGTTTTCTTGCTTAGCACTTTCCCTCCAGCTGGCTCTGGACCGTTTGAGCTTCACTTCCACTGCTTTTCTTGGTGAACTGAAGATGTCACAGATTCACTCATCATTATCACTATGTCTCCCTGTTTCTTCCTTCCAGAGTGTACTGTACTGGATTATTGACTCAGCCTTTCTCCATTCTTCCTGTCACTTTAGGCTGAATACTTTTACTGTTGCTGTTAACTGGACAGGGACTCTTCTAACTCCCTGGGATTAGGAGTCAGAGTTCTGATGTTGAACCCTGTATCTGTGGCATTTCTAAAGATATTTTTAGCAGCTATGAGTTAACCAACATGAACATTACCAGCATGGACGATCCCTTCTCTTTGAAGAAATGAAATATTTGAAAGAAGAGTTATACTGAATTCTGTTCAGGACCCCAGCTTACATGCTGTGACACAGGCCTGCATGAATCACCGTGTGGGGTCCTTGTGGTAGAACTTCACTTAAAACTTTTTGGGAAGTTCTGAGCTCACAGAAAATGGGAATGGCCTTCCTCGTCTCTGAAGTATTGACAAAATTGATCCCCCTAAATCAAGAATTAGCTTTAGCACAGGATCATGTAGGAAACAAACTTTAGGAAGAAAAATTAAGCATTCCTATTTAGGAAAATGATGGACGAGACATTTTATCATATATGGTGGGGTAGAATAGGAAGAACAGAAACTAATAGCTTTGTTTAGTGAGTGTTGACTAGCTAGGTATGTTCTTTACTATGTCTATACCATCAATTACTGAATTATCAGGATACAAACACAGTAAAAGGATTAACTCAGAATGTATAGTAAGTTAAATTTGTTACGACTTTCTCCAAACAGCTTTGGCAACCCTTGCTTTAATGTACTTTTCACAAATGAATTTTAAATACAAAATAATCTTTAAATGTTAAGGTATATAAAGTTTTTTATAAGTTGTAATGGATGTTTTAATGTTTTGAATTTTTGTTTTTCCTCCTTCCATAATTATCTAACTCATAGGTAGTCTTGGTTTCTACGGAGAGTACCGTTTGACTTACCACTAGCCTTATGCTTTATTCCTTTCCAGGTAGTCAGTTTGCAGACCTCACTACTTAAATTGGAGCCTGCTGACCATGTCCGCTTTGCAGTGCTGGATTTTGTCTCTTCGTTAGGAAAGCTGTTTATACCTCAGGTTATACAGGTACTCACACTCCTGTTGTTCCTGTGCTATTTAAAACAGTATCATGAGTAGGTTCCCTGCCTTGGCTGTTGATTTCTAAAATTCTGTGCGTTTTCTAAATGAAGCTGGAGGAAAAAGAAACATTTTCTGATTGATGGTAACTGTCAAATAGAGCTTGTTTTAAGTTATTTTCTTTTAGAAAAGCATGTGGACATTCAAATAATTTACTGAGTTGGCCACTATCATTTGAGAATAGGAGGTTCTCATTCTAGTTGGACTTCAGCACGAAAATCTTCTGAAGGTAGGAAATGTTTAGGTCCGCTAGGTGATAGTATGTAATTAGGACATTTGATAATTTATTGCAGTTGTGTATTCATAAAAGGAAGCTTATTTGCTAATAAAGTTATTTTTTTAATGTTGCAAAAAAGTTTGTGCTGACAAGTTAGGCAATTATTTATAAAAATGTCATGGCTTAGAAAACCATGTCTACTGAATTTTAAGACCTCAGGCTGAAGGGAATCCTGACGTTTTATCCTCACTACTACTCTGCAGTGTGAACAGTCATTCTAAGTTAGTTGACTACTGGTAAGCTGGGCACTGGTGGCTCATGCCTGTCACCCTGGCTACTCAGGAGGCTGAGATCTACCAGGCAGGAATGTCCCCATGAGGTTTATCTCTAGCAACTCAAAATCAATCCAGAAGTGGCACTGCTCAAGTGCTGGAGTACAAAGAAGCTGAGGGACAGCGCCCAGGCCCTTAGTTCAAGCCCCAAAACTGACCACCCCCAAAAAAAATCACTAATGAAAATGTTTTCTGTAGTCAGGGCAAGTACATACAGGTTGATTAAAATCTTTGAAACTAGTTAGACACCAGTAGCTCCTATCTGTAATTCTACCTACTTAGGAGGCTGAGATCTGAGGATTGTGGTTTGAAGCCAGACTGGGCAATGAACCACCAGAAAAGCTGGAAGTAGAGCTATGGCTCAAGTGGTAGAGCACTAGCCTTGAGCAAAAAAAGCTCAGGAGCAGTGCTCAAGCGCGCGCCCCCTCCCTCCCCCCCTTCACACTTTGAAACTGGTACAAAATTTTTTTTTGAAATTATTAACTGATAGATGTCTGAAGATCTTTTGTTTATAAGAAAACAACACTAAAACATTGGTTTTCATCTGGTAAACTTGTATTTTTAAGTGTAGATGTTAATAACTTCTTGCCAATTCTCATGGCAAAAGTGTCCAAAAATACACTCCTTCTACCACAAGTTGGTTCCGTATTTCTGCTGTATTCTGCATCACTCGTTGGCCCTAACCTGTGCAACCAATGTTCTGGGATCAGAATCGGAATGCCTTACAACTTGGGGGGTGAGGTCAGGCAGGTCCCCAAGAAACTTTGAGCTCCATGAGCATATAGGAGGCATTTGAAGTCATGAGATACTTATTTTACGTTGCCATGGTAGGTGTCATTTTAATTCTGTTGATACAGTAATTAACTGATCCCTGCTGTGAGCTTGTAGAAAAGCAACTGGCAACTAGTGAGAGAAAGTGTATTAAATAGTGGTGAGTAGAAAAATACAAAGCTGGGCAGGGAGATAGGGAGTATGTATTTGACAGTTCATATTGAACTGGGATAGTTGGTAGAGTCCTTGTGAGTGTTACAACTTGGTAAAAACCCTTGAACTAGGAGCCTGGGGAGTGTTCTGAGCAGGGAAAATGTCAGGTGCAGAGCTCCTAATATGGAGCACGCCTCATCCAGGGAAGCTATTGTTGACCAAAAGAGTTGACCTACATGCTGTGTTCACTGGGATAGATTATAGACAGTGACAACTTCTCGTTCTACTCTGAAGTTTCTTTTTCTGTTTAATCAGGGTTGTCTCTCTTTTCAGGACAAAATTCTGCCCAACCTGTCTTGTATCTTTGCCTTACTGCTAGCTGATAGGAATTGGCTACTAGAGCAACATACTTTGGAGGCATTTACTCAGTTTGCTGAGGTAATTATAAACTAATTCTTTGTGGGGATATCTGTTGGGGCTGCCTATATTAGAGGAGATAATTACTATCTTACAAGACCTTAAGTGAGGCCGTGAGCAATGGTGAGCGTTCCGAGATCAAGGACTGGAATACTCATACATGCCTTCTAGGCAGTTTTTTGGGACTGGATGGTCTAGATTTTATACTAAACTGATCGGGGGAAAGCTGGTAGTGTGCTTCCAGCAACGGCTTTGTGTGTTGCTTTTTTTTTTTTTTTAAACTGTGATCCACTACTTCTGCTCATGAGAATGTGTAGAGACAATATGAGTAGAGAAGTAAATAAAGCTTGTACAGAAGTTAGGATTACATTATTTCAGATACTCTGAAGAAGGTTTAAGAGTTTTAAGTACTCTTTGCATTGAATATTCTCAAAATTAATTTTTAAAGCCAGGTGCTGGTGGCTTACGCCTATAATCTTAGCAACTCAGGAGGCTGAGCTCTGAGGATCATGGTTCAAAGCCAGCCCAGGCAGAAAAGTCTGTGAGACTCTTACCTCCAATGATCCACCAGAAAACTGGAAGTGGGGCTACGGCTCAAGTGGTAGAGCGCTTGCCTTGAGCTCATGAGCTCAGGGACAGTGCCTGGGCCCAGAGTTTAAGCCCCACAGCTGACAAAAAACATTTAATTTTAAATTAAGGTAGTTCTTAATAGTCACATTACTTGTCTTTGCAATTTGCTAAAGTATATTAAAGTCTTATGAATCTTTTAATAGGGAACCCATCATGAAGAAATAGTTCCACAGTGTGTCAGTTCTGAAGAAATTAAGAACAAAGTAGTAACCTTTCTGGAGAAGGTAAATATTTATTACATATCCCATATTTTAATCTTTTTAAAGAAAATTTTGTCCTTAGAACCAACTTAGACTTTTCAGAGTTGCTAACATAGATAGGCTGAAACATCCCTAAATCCAGAATGTTCCAAACCTGAAGCTTTGAGCACCAAAGAAATAGAA
Source organism: Dipodomys spectabilis (assembly GCF_019054845.1). Taxonomy (NCBI): domain Eukaryota; kingdom Metazoa; phylum Chordata; class Mammalia; order Rodentia; family Heteromyidae; genus Dipodomys; species Dipodomys spectabilis. The sequence goes on from NW_024870696.1 coordinate 26,205,978, forward strand.
AAACTTCAAGCTGCCAGTTTCATACATCACATAAAGTTACCATTAGGCTATGGTATTATGACACATAAACGAGTATCCTACTTAAACTTGGGTCCCAGCTCTAAAATGTCTGATTGTATATGGGAAAACATCTGAAGCACTTTACTGTGCAGTTTGGGTTACAGTAGTATATTACTGGTAATCTAGATAGTTGGGATGGCAAATGCAGACTTCCATGTTGAACATTATATTAGAGACATCTGATTATACAGAACTAAGAGGATTTAAAAAGAAAAACTTTGCAGTATGATTCAGGTATGGCGTTTTATGAGCCAAGATCTGTTTTTCCAAGACTAGGTCAATTATCTTCGTAGATATTTATACCACGCTAGTTAGAATCAAATGTTTGAATCATAGGGACCCCATGTTTGTGTATACCTTGAAAGTTAACAGGGCCGGGCGCTGGTGGCTCACGCCTGTAATCCTAGCTACTCAGGAGGCTGAGATCTGAGGATCGCGCTTCAAAGCCAGCCCGGGCAGGAGAGACCATGAGACTCCTATCTCCAATAAACCACCAGAAAACCGGAAGTGGCGCTGTAGCTCAAGTGGTAGAGCACTCGCCTTGAGCTGAAGAGCTGAGGGACAGCGCCCAGGCCCAGAGTTCAAGCCCCACGACCGACAAAAAAAAAAAAAACAAAAAAATCTTTAAAAAAAAAACAGAAAAAAAAAAAAGAAAGTTAACAGGGCGCTGGTGTTAGGATAAATTACTTAGTATGCCAATTGTTAAACTCTAGGATCTGTGTGTTTTATCCATTATATGTGTCATATACATATAGCAAAGTGGATACATTGCCTTGCTATTGTCTTAGGCTTTAGAGCCTAGTTAGTAAAGGTTAGCTGTAGCAGACTTTTCTTGGAAAGTCACTTTTCTATAGGGAAAAACACTGGAAGAATTCTAATTACATTTCAAGCAAGCATATATAAAGACAAGTCTACTTGACTTCTAAAATTGGACTGGTTCACAAGACAAAATGGTTTCGCACTCAGCGTTTATAAACAGAGTACTTAGTCTTTCTGTAAATTGCAGCATTGGCATCTAGTGGAACACACGTGTTTTTCAATTTATTTTTCCATGGTCTTCTGAAGTCTGGGTGTGTAGATGAAGCTGAAGCTGCCAAAGTGGAGCGTGTGAAACAGGAAAGAGCTGTTCTCTGGGTGCCCTTTGCTGAAGCGACTGAAGCAGCGACGGAGCGGTCATCTTTACAGGCATGTGGTTAGCCAGGGGCGTGCTCTCCTCAGCACTTTTCCTTCTTCTTTCACTTTTTATCCTTAGGTTGAACTTCACACCTAACTCCAGACACTTTAAAGATTCCCGTTTTATAGTTGCTCTATTTTAGAAATCCTGTATTTTTTTCGGAAAGATTACCAACCCTAGACAGAACTGTAACAAAAATTTTAAACATCACTGGAAATATAATCTTCCAGTATAGTAAGTCATTTGTAGTAACTGGGGAAAACTTAACTACATATTGACCCAGTAATGCCTAATGCAGTTTCTGAACCACAAAAGATGAATTAACTTACTTTCTAGAATGTTCATCAGGCTTTTATGACTAAGGCAAGAAATAACTAAAAACGTACTTATCAAAGGCAACAACTTAACACCACTAAGAATATTCCAAATACTATTTTGAGCCACAGGAGAGTAATTTTTAAGTGGAGGGTTTAGAGTCATCATGATTTTTGTTTTAATAATGAAAAATGTATTTTATGTAAGTATACCTCTAGTAAAGAAATTCTATGAGATTCTATAGTTAGAGAATTCTGTGGTTCCATCCACATTTACAGACCATTGTTCACCCACTCTTTAGCTGCCTAACTCTGGCTTACGCTTACTCCTGAGAAGAAAAAGGCTCTGAGTCTTTTGTAAACAAGCACCTTTAATGGGTATACGAGGCTGGCTCATTATGGTCTGGATTAAGTGTAGACATAGCTGCTAATCACAGGCCTGAGAATCTGCTTCCAGCCCCTCTATAAATGGTGTGGTTTCATATTGTGGGCTAGTGGCCTACTCACAGCACTGGGAAGAATTAAGACAGATCATTGGGCTATGTAAGCACTACTCCCTAGGCTTGTTTAATTGGGTAACCAGTTGTGATTTTGTCTGCAAGACTTCAAAAGACTATAATCCCCAAATTTATTTGGAGCCAGATACCTACCAAGCAGAACTGGTGCTTTGTACTTGTTTAGTTGCAGTTTAATGGTATCCCATTGTCAGACCCCTGCAAGACAAGCCTGAAAGGGACCTAAAAGAAACCTAGTGTTTGACTTATATTTACCACGGACCGTGTTTCCTGAAGAGAAGTCGCACCAGCAGTGTGATTTAGTGACTGCTACATTTCCTTTTGGAAATATGGCCATATTACACCATAGAAACCCCTCTATTGCATTGTAATAGCTAAATTCTACTAGATCTCTTTCAGCTTTTACGATGCTCTTCAGTTTCTACAGCATCCCAGTCTGCTCCTGGGTGTTGTTTTAGTTACAACTTTTAGAACAGCTTCATGCATTGTTCTAGATAACTGAGGTCAGAAGGTGGACAAGGTACTATACTATCTTGTTCTTGTGATCCAGTGATTACAAGGAGTAATTTTACATGGTTATCTCGTTTTTTCTCTGAAAAGCCTTCTGCAAAAAGAGCACGTCATGACCTCCCACTGGAAGAAGAGTATAGGTCAGCACTGCAAGCAGCAACGCGGGCCTTGGAAGCAACAGAGGCCTTAATTCAAAAGACTCCTGCTCCAGCCTGGCTTCTAATGGAAATGGAAACACTGCAACAAAGGATTGAGAGGTTAAAACGTCAGATACTCTAATGTCACCCACCAGAGCTGGGTAATATGACTGTACATTTTCTAGTATAGTGTATATAAAAAGAGCTTTTGTAAACGTGGATCTAGTGAAAATAGTCTTTATTTGACATTTACAGGATCGGGGGGTTGCTCATTAAGAACTTTGGTACAGTGAAATACATGTGGAACAGTCGGTCCACCCAAGGACCCTCACTCAGAGTACAACTGTAAACAAATAAATAAGCTGCCTAAGGAAACCATAGTGATTTGAAGTTACTGATCATTTAGAGCTTTTTTTTTCCAGCAAGTTAAATTTTGTAATAGACTTATTCTTCTCATTTGTAAAGAAATGGCACAAAATTAAGCTAACCAGCTTGCATGTTTATATTTTCTTTACTTCCAGAATTATCCTGGAAAAAAAGCATTAAGTTGAACCTTTCCTCCGCTACTTGTTCTTCATGGAAACTGGCCTCATGCACAGTTCCCCTCCTGGCAGCCTGTCCTGTAGGCCTTGGGCTGCCCTGGCGTCTAGCCAGCTCTCAGGGTTGGCCTCACAATTGAGTTGGCACAGACTTCACAAAGAGCTCCTGGTATGGGGAAAACAGGCTGCTTTGTGCCTTTCTCATCCACACAGTCTGCTTTTGAGGTATTCATTTTTTTTAAAGGAATCATTCCTACATTTAACTCACACCTGTTGTCACCAATTATTATCTTCCCAGTTATTATCTTCCCAGTTCAGCTCTCCTTCTCCCCAGCCTTCAGTGTCTCCCTGCAACACAAACATACCAACAGCAACCTACTGAAGCAAATCAAATCTGAGAAATTAGGAATGTAAGAATGACCATTTTCAGCACATGTTGATGCCAGAACGCATAAACAGCCCCATGTGAAGCAAGTAACTAAACCTGTAACTAAAAGCTGAAAAGCAGGAGAATCACTTCGGACCCACTTTTCACAATTTCTCAGGAGCTGTCTAACTGTCTTTTTACTTTTACAAGTACAAGGTTTATAATGAAATAAGCTGACTATTTTGAACATTTACCCACTGTCTTTTTCTAGGGGAAAACTAGTTTTGTTCATTCTTGCTTGCCTTGATCAACTTGATCATTTTAACCAGTTGTACGCAGTATTTTTTCCCTTCATTCAGAAAATAGCATGCTTAATAGAAGCTAGGACCTGTGCAAGCAATCCTTAAACTAGTAGCGCTCTCCCCAAAATACTCACCTCACTCATTTCTGCTGCAGCAAATTTTGAGGAAAACTGCATGACTGGTAAGACAGCATCCTTGCTGGGAACCGTCATTTCTGTCCTCAGTTCAGGTAAAATAAGAAAAGTAGCTGAAGGCTTAATTTCAGGGATCATATCAGCAAACCAGTCTAACTCGGGATCTTGTACTGGTTTCTTTTTTACGTGGATGGTAAATTCTTCACCTAAGCCAAGTTCTGGCCGAGCCTTAAGGGGCCTGTCTTGTGGCAGTGCTTCTGGTGGCTTGATCTGGTCTGAGTCTTCCCTGTTCTCTGCAAAATTAGTCTTGTGAGGAGGGCTTGATTTCAAAGGCTGAGACTCTTCAGTGAGTGGAAGCAAAACAGGAACTGGCTTCTGCTCCCAAGAAGTAACGGGCACCGCCGCAGAGATTTCGCCTCCTGGGTTTATTTGAGACCCTAAGTTGAGCTCGCAGTCACCCCAAGATTCTTTCTCCACATTCAAGTTAGTACACTGGGACCTAGCAGCATCACAGGCTTCTGCAGGCCAGACCTGAATGCTGACAGTTTGGTTTTCTGGCTCCTCTGGCTCACTCCAGTCAGGCCATTCGTCACACTTTTTGGAGCCTGAGGCAAAGTCCTCATGATCCCCAGAAGCATTTTTCATATCTGAGATTCCATTCATGGGCAATTCAATGGACCGGGGAAGCTGATCACCTGTGAGGATATGTGTGAGATTATTCTCAGAATGTTGGTTCACAGCATTTAAGAGAGGGAAGTATATAGATCTAATTTTTAAAACATAGTATTTATGCCCATTGGCATAGCTCAGTTAAAAAAGTCTACACCAGTGTTCTTAAATGTTCTAGATGTTTTAAGTACATATGCTCTGAAAAATGTTCAAGGCAGTTTGCCGAACCCAGTAATAACCTCTCTATCATCTTACGGCACATTTTGGAAGATGCAGTGAAGGCATCAGAAGTCCAAATTATCTGATGCAAAAAAATGTAACTTAAGTACTATCAACTTGTTCTCCTGAATTAGGAAGAAATGTTAAGGAGGTATGATGGAGTATGAATAAGAAAACTTAATCCAAGCAACAGAAAAAACCCTTATTTCTACCTGTCCGTAAGAGAGTACTGTAGTAATCTTGCTTTATGTGCTTCTTGCTGTTGATGGGAATGTTGCCAGAAAAGAAGCAGTTAGGGAATATGCCAGGAGAAGGCTTCTCCAACACTGGTGAGCTCTCACTTTGCTGGCTGCAGGCAACCGCATGCGTGGGAGAATCTGAAAATAAATAAAAACTCTGAGAAATGAGAGAGTAAACTATGATCGTGTGTGGTTAAGCAGTGGTTAAGGGAGATGGATAAGAGAACAGCTCTGAATGTCTCACGTGCTCCTCCCCAGAGGTGTTTTAGGTATAGGCTGTGTGTACTGCACAGCACAGTGGTGGTGGTCAAGTATGAACTGTTAAGATCCACCTCATTACAGAGTTAAAGCCTTTGAAAACACTTTGGAATCACATGTGGTTTTAAATCCTCACCCGTTTCCTTTAGTAAGTACCTAGTAAGAGTGCAGATCTAGCCTTATGAATGTACTGCTGCAGGAAGGTTGTTTTGAGAAAACGTCCATTTTGGCTGAGTACTTTGCATGCCATCTGCCCTCCACCCCCAACCCTCAGGTTTCACATCTCTAAGCTCGGACTCCGGCTGTTTGTGCGAGTCTCCTTCCTATTGAAGTCCTACTTTGCAATCGTTCTTGCCCAGTGTGCTAGTCTAAACTGCCACAACTTTCCCGTCGTTACACTTTATCTCACTATGCAGGCAGACTGTAAAAGTTGGTCTCTTTGTTCAACATTATAAGGAAAAAGTGGCGCTTTGCTCTAAACTTGGAACACAGGCTGCTGGCAGAGCTCACTAGTGTTTCTTAATCTCAATCAAATGAGAGTCAGTCTCTGATCTTCCCCCACCCCTTGTTTTACTAGGCAGTCTATCATTTGAACTATGGCCCAGCTGTTTAATGCGTTGGTTGCTTTTTGGATAGGACTCACAGCCCTCTGACCACACCTCCAGAACAAGTCATCTCAAGTAACCAGGATGACAGGTGCCAGCCACCACAGCTCCAGCTGTGAATCGAGCTACCTGAGAAGCTGAGGTGGAATTAATTACAGTTCTAGGCCAGCCTGGGCATAGAAGTTCCCAAGATCTCATCTTGACCAAGGTCTGCATGCTGTGGCATGTCTTGTCTCCCCCAGGATGCCGGGAGGCACAGGCCTAGAAGACAGCCAGTACAGAAACACCTGGACGTGTGGCCCAAAACTTAGAGGCTTGTATACAGCTAAATTCATATAGAAAAGTGTCTTAAAAATCTAATACTAAACAGCTAGATTTTAATTGTATTCTTACCTTCTGGGGAAACATCCATAGTTTTAGTAAAACTTGGGGCAGTGCGTTTGAAGATTTTGGTTCTTTCTCCTCCCACAACCACTTCCGGTCCAAGTAGAGAGACCAGCACTGCTAAGCTGTGAAGAGTGATGGCCACAATGGAATCACTGGTATCTCGCAGGCCCAGCAGTACCTAGGAGCCGGAGAGTTACTAAGTATAGAAAAGCATAGTACCTACCCTTTTCTCTCCCTGTAAACAAGCTTTGCGGATGCAATCAGAACGTGCTTGCTCAGTGAACTACATTTTCCTTAGGTGGTAAAAGACAAAAAGATTTCCCTCCCTGTCAGTCCATCCCAGACTTAAAAATACATGAAATAATTACTCCAGGTTTGCACCAATGGAACCAAATTTAGCTCTCCACATCCACACTTGGCTTATATAACTTCAGAGTTGTCACGCTCTCTCTGGAGAGCACATGCAGACCACTGACAGCAGCAGCAATCACCTTCCTGCTCTTGGCCCCTCTTCCAGCTCTACAGAACCAAAGGGAGGACCTTGGAAACCCTTTACTGATTATGCATCATCTGTCACTGCAGACTTAGATATAATGGGGTGTTTGGCCCCTGGCATACTAACAGCATCAAGAGCTGGTCTTCGGACACGAGTGAACCGTGCTGGGTATGATGGCTAATCATAGCTACCTGGAAGACCATAGTTGGAATCTGGGCAAAAGAGTTTAGAAGTACCTTTCTCAACCAGTAGCTGGGCAGAGTGGCATATGCCTGCCTAGCTAGGTGGACTGTTGAGACTGGACAGCTGTGGTTCTGGGCCATCACAGAAGTGTAACACACATGGCTGGGGACACCTCTCAGTCTAGGTGCCCACCCAAGTACGGACAACAACCAGTTCACAAGCACTGGAGGCCTGGGTCAGTAGGAGAGCACCTGCTTATTTATTAGTAAGCACACGCTTCACGCTCACTTAAAAACCCCAATACTGCCAAAAGTAAAAACAAATGTAGACTGTTAAGTAAAGCAACAACCTGTGGGATCCATCTGCACTTGATTTCCACATTAAGAACTTTTTTTAAAGCTTTAGTTGGGTCACTCTGGGTTCAGTTACTTACAGATTATCATACTGCACGGAGTACAAAGTCTCTGATAAACTGCAAAGTGTGACCAGAACAGCTAGTCTGCTAATAGTGTCAGGTGCTGTGGGTCATAATCCCTGCTCTGCTAGTGATTCTCGGCAGGGCTGGACCAATGAGTCACTCTTTTTCTGGCTTTGTCTCATCACTTATGAGATCAGAGCTTTCCAACAGAACACAGTAAGACAACCATGAGTTCAGTGCTGATAGATGAAGCGTACCAGCAACGTAAAGCATACTTTTTATATATAATTAGAGCCCTGTCTAACTTACAGGCCAGCATAATCAAGCCCCAAACCCTGAGTCATCCTCCACACCTCTTCAACTGCTGTTTTAGGCTTTCTAGGCTATTACCTGAATACCCCAGACTCTTCTGTTCATGTCCACAAATTAACACTGCTCACTTTTTCCCTGTCCTGCCTTTGAAGGCTGTGTGCAGCCCCGCTGCATTGTCTGACCTGTGGCAAGATGACCTTTTTCAGCTGCTCCTGCGTGAAGTGCTGCACGTAGGCCTCGATGTGGGACAGCAGCACCAGCCGCACATGCTCCTCATGCACCTCGAACAGCCGCAGCAGCACCGGGACCACGCGAGACTGGAACAGCGCCGGCGAGAGCAAGCCAGGGGTCTCTCCCTGCGCATCATCTACCCAACGCGCAGACGGGCACAGACGGATGAAGAAAGTGTCACGTAACGAACGGGAACCAGAAACCCAGCCCAGGATGCTATACGCACCCTGCTGTTCCAAAGCCCTGAAATCTGGGATGATCCAAAATTACCCAAGGCTGAAGTACGCACACTCTACTTTGTAATGGTTTTTATTAAAAATACTGCCCACGTGTTAGAATTCTGAATTGAGTAGCTTTTGATACAGTTACATTCAATAATTTCTTGTAGGTTAGTGATGTACAACTGCTGTTGTAAATTAAGGACTTAAGTGCTAATAGGGTTTTGAAAATGCTGGGCAGTAGCTACAGTAGTCATTATCAAGCAGAAAGATGCCTAAGAGTCGTTTGGGAGTCTTTAAAAATACATATGCCTGCTAACAGATCGGGCAGACTGGTCTTGGAAAAGCAACTACAGAGAGTCACACTGAATCATAGATACAATGGAGTACTAAAATGTGAAAGAACTACTCAATGTGTGTGTGCACATACATATGTGTGTGTGTGCACGGTAACCATTTAAAACATTAAATGTGCTCTCCAGGAAGATGATCTGTATTTGCCTGTGGGCCTAGTACCCAGATTGCATTAGAGCAATCATTGCAGTGATCAGTAACCATGCTTTGAACTTAAATCCCAACATTAGCTGTACAACATCGGTCCACTCAAAAGTGGACCAACCCCTTAACTGCCAGAAATACTTGAAAAAAATTCACCTTTTTTGGGGCCAAGCAGATGAGGAAGAAAACTCTTAACAGCTACGGGCTCTGCAAACACCAATTGATTAAGCAGAAGAGGCACCAATCGTGAAGCTATTAATTCCTCTGACAGGCAGCTGACTCTGTCCAGCAAAAATCTGAGGGCAAAGAGAGAAAGGTTTGTCTGTGGTGGTGACACTGTTACCAGTTTTTATGTGTGATTTAGCTTTCCCATGTCGGTCAAACCAGTGTATTCTGAAACAGGAAAGGTGAGCACGTTTGTTGCCAAATAAGAAAAAGGCTGAAATGTGTGTGAGTCAAGACCAGCTTGCCTGCACACCTGCGGCTATCTTAGATAATAAAAAGGCAGTTTCCTAAATTTAAAAGGTGGAAGATGTCTAACTATCTTAATGTTTCATAGAAAGCTAAATTAGACTTGAAAGCAGTCTACTAAGAAATACTGATGTTAGTTACCAATAGCAATACCCCACCATGCAATCACTCTTTAGCACGTGTTCTACTTTTTTAGGAACACACTCACCCTTTCATGCATAACCACCGACTCTCCACACACGTCCATCAAAGGTCTACATTCCCACCGCTTTCCAGGTATTCAGGATTCAGGAACCTCTTTCAAGGCCATCCCCAACTTTGCCATCTCTCTCTTTCTCTTCCCTGGAGTCCCTGCTCGGGCCGTCTCTAACACTCTCCACTCCTCCGCTGGCATCTTTCCCTTAGTCTATCGACATGCTCCCATCTCTCCCAGGTGCTGTAGACCTCCAGCCTGTAATCCTAGCTACTCAGGAGGCTGAGGTCCAGAGGACTGAAGTTTGAAGCCAGTCTGAGAAGTCTGAGAGACTCCATCTCCAATTAGCAAAAGTCCAGGTGGGGAACAAGACTAAAGCGGTGGAAGATCAGTAAGGAAGCCAACTGAGACCCTTTAATAATAAAGTTCTCTTGCCTCCAAAGTTTTCAAAAAGAGATTTTAGTCAGCATCTATCTATCTTTTTATTGGGACGGATAGGGATTTTACTAGGGTTTGAACTCAGGACCTTGTGCTTGCTGCTTGATAGGCTCTCTACCATGCTTTTTCATGGGGACAGTCTTGGCCCCCAATCATCCTATATATGGCTTCCAGTGTTATCTGGAATTACAGGCATGAAGCATCATGCCAAGTTTGTTTGAGAAAGAGTTTTGCTAATTTTTGCCCAGGATGTCTTCAAACCATGATCCTTTTGATCTCCATCTCCTGAGCTGATAGGATTCTACGCACGGCAGCCTGCCATTCACTTCTGAACTGTGTTCTCATTCTGTTCAACCAGTTCTTGCTGAAATAGTTACCAACATCTTCTTGATCCTAAATGAACAGGCCTATCGATCCTCCAGTGATCTAAAATGCCCTGTCTACTCCTTTGGGAATACACAGCTGTCCTGACTCGATCTACCTACCGCTTGAGACAGCAGCGGATAGGAGGCCGCTGCCTCTGCTCACCGCAGATGCAAACCCTCGGGACCCAGTGCATTCTCTCCCGCACCTACCTCCCACCTCTTCGTAAGCACTGTCAGTCTGAGTAGCTGTCTCCATCAGAGCTGTCTATTCTAGAGCCCAGGAACAACTTAACATGTAGGAAAACCAGTAAGTACTGCGATATCAGGACCTGAGGGATTGCATGGACTTAGCCCAAGTTAGTGAATTTAAGATCTTAACTTTATGAACTTACTTGAAAAATTCAGTTTTTTCCTCTTCATTCTTCAATGTTAGGCTTTTCAAGAAATTCACAACTTCTAGAAAATCATTTCTAAAGGCCAAAAGGAAAAGCAGTGCAGCCGATTAGAGAAGGCATGTCTAAACCCTCTAGGCACAGACAGCCCATACGCTGTTTCACAGTCTGAAGGCCTCGTGCGGTGGCCGTTCCTGGGAAGAAGCGATGGGAAGACCTGGATTTGAGACCATCAAGGAAGGGGGAAAAGGCTGAAAACCATGCCTCAAACAAGGGCAGCGGGGGACCCAGCGTGAGGCCCTGAACGACAGCCTCAGCCAAAGGGCTGCGGGGCCGCCTCAGGCGGAAGAGCACTTGCCAGCAAGAGTGAGTCTTGCACTTCGACCAAGAGTAAAAATTAAATACGCTTTCATGAGACACATGGAAGGAGGACTGGACATCCTAACACCAACAACCTACGGAGACAGAGACTTAAAACACACACTTGATATCATGCTTTACGGTTTGTAAAAGACACTGTTCAGTAAGTACCCTTGGAGAAATTATACTTCCGGTAGAAGACGGGTGGGTTCCCAAGTGTCTGGGGCGGTTAGTAAAGAGGGCAGAAGAGAGTGGAATCTGAGAGTCACAGGAATCTTGCTACTTCTCCTGTTCAAAGTTATTCAGTCCCGGAACCAGACAAAGTGAGCTCCTGTAGGGCCCCAGGCTCAGCTCCACCTGAGTGCGGCCAACACCCCACCAGGTGCTGTAAGCAGCACTGACTGCTGCTCCTGGCACCTGAAGCTTACGGCTGGGCAGAATGCATAGCACGCTTACAAGCACAGATACTCCTGGTCTCCTTCCACTCTTCTGTTCCTACTTAGAGCTGACCCCAGCACAACCTAGGGTTAGGGACACTGACCTCTCCATGTGCCACACAGTTAAAAACCTCCAGAAGGCTGGGTGCCAGTGGCACACGCCTGTAATCCTAGCTACTCAGGAGGCTAAGATCTGAGGATTGTGGTTTGAAGCCAGCCTGGGCAGGAAAGTCTGAGCCTCAACCTCTGATAAGCCGCCAAAAGTTAGCTGGAAGTAAAGCTGTGACTCAAGAGAGAATACTAGGTAGCCCTTAGCAAAAAAGCTCACAGACAGCGCATGGGCCCTGAGTGCAAGCCTCAGGACCAGCAAAAGAAAAAAAAGCAACTCGGAACTTGGGGCCATTGGCCACATTTTGTATGTTTCATGTGTTGAGCCACAGAGGTCTTTTTACTGTACAAGCAACTGGCTGCTCACTGCAAGACTGCACGTGGTATTTAAGGTGACGAGTGCTTTAGCTCACCACCACAGTGGCAGCAGGCGGCCAGGCAGGTATTACAGCAGTAATGTCCCCGTTACTTTCTAGTTATGGTTTGACAGTACATCGTGACATGTCTTTCCTGGCTGCCAATGGCACCATACAGCCTCTACACATGGTGCGTACACTTTGATAAACTAACGTATCTGTCTATACGTCATGGTAATAAATGATTCAAAAAGACTCATACCTCATGTTTTATGCACTCATCACCCTTTTCTCTTTCTGGTATCTCTAGGCTATGTAGTTGCTGTCTTCGTGTTTCAAACTGTCAAAAATCTCCCAAAAATGCCCAAGTTCTGTGTGTGACTTGTGCGGTTGGAATCTGTGTGTTTCAGAGCTACAGCATTCCCTCTGGCTCTGCGCCGGGAAAACACACACACCTTCCCATCTTCCTTCCCATCTTCCCCACCGGCCCTATTCCGCACAAAGGCCTGATCTAATTAATCATCGACAATGACAGGGAAGATACTTCGGTTGAAAGTGTACAATGGTAAATAGTCACAACTTGCACTTGTCCATTAAAAACGTATTACAAGGGTCAAGGTTCACAAGTCTTTCTGACACATAAATGACAAATACAACGCTGGTAACTACAAATACTACTGTTTAATGACGGTACTACTCTAGAGAAGTGACAGTAGTGTTTGATCACAGTTCTAGTCTAGAGACAACTACTGGAGAGGAGAGTTAGCGCCCCCTCGTGAGCACCTGGGCACGGTGCGGGCCAAGGGCAGACGCCTCCAAGCGCAACGCGCTGGCTTGACCCCAGCACCAAAAGACGGGGCAAAAATAAAAGAACGCTCAAAGGGAAACAAACAAAACCAGTACAAGGCTAGTTTTCCATCATACATTATTACGGAGGAACAAGACGCTTGCTCTGCCCAGAAGAAACACTCAACGTAACAAATCCACAGGCAGCAATGCCGGCAGAAAGGCCTTTCCCACTCACCCTCCCAGTGAGCTCTCAGCGCTAGACCCAGTCAGCTTGTTCAGGTAGAAGCAGTAATAAATCGACAGGATTCCTAGAGCCCAGGCCTTCCCCACGACTGATCTTGGATAAGACCAAGAGGCAGCCCCGTCTCCCCCCTCTTCTCCCATGGACACGAGTGAGACCCTCCTCCTAACAAGGGCCGCGGTCGGGTCGCGGTCGGTGGCGGCAGAGTGCGTGCGCAGAGGGGCAGCAGGGCAGCAGGCGCGTCCTCACCTGAAGAAGTCGTGGGACAGGAAGGCCCTGAGCGCTGGCCGGCACCGGGGGTCAGGGTTCAGCAGAGCTGAGTGCAAGGTCTGCTGGAAGCTGGAGAGAGCATCCGCTGAAACTGAAATCCAGAGCGACAGTTAGTTTCCAAGGCCTTCGCCCTCCTCTCGGGACCTCTACAGCTGGAGATGACCAGAGCAAAAACCAACCTGGAAAAGCCCAAACAAACAGAGCCTTGGCTGTTGCTGAGCGGCCTCCTCCTGGCTTCAAGCCAAGCTCCTGGCAGGTGTGCAGAGCCCAACCAGCCCTCCCCCTGCTGCTTCCGCTCAGCCTGGCGGCTCCTGACCACCGGACTCGCTCAGACCCTGGGACGATGCAACGGGGAGAGGGGGGGGGGGGGGGCAGGTCTGAGGGCCCTTCTCAACCAGACCACAGACACATTCCCTTCTCGTGTTTTCCCTTCTTAAAGGACGGTACCTAATTGGCACCACACAGTGCAAGGGAGAACAGTTGAGCAAACACAGGAGGCCTTAAAGCCGCGGGGCTCATCCTCAAATGTTTACACCGGGACAGGCTAGAGGTGACAGCCAGATGGCGCGAGTAACAGCACAACACTGCCTGCGGCCAGCACGAGAAACCAGAGCCGCGCTGCCAAGCCTGGCAACGTCCGCCGCCCACTTAAGAGGACAAATGCAGGCCCAGAACAGTCCCGGAGTGACCCAGCTGCCCAGCATGTCAGACAGAACCAGAGGAAGCAGAGAGTTAGAGGCAGTAAAAGAAAACATACACAACCAACGCTGTCATTCAGACTGGTACGCCTCAATCATTAATGGCCTTTAGCCTCAATCATTAATGGCCTTTAGCCTCAATCATTAATGGCCTTTAGCCTCAATCATTAATGGCCTTTAGCCTCAATCATTAATGGCCTTTAAGTTGTCGGGTGTCTTTCTTATTAGGAAGCTATTACAATGAAGATGGCAACTATTCACAAAAGTGACGGCCCTAGTTGAGACTTGTTTTTTACTCTGAAGTCTTTGTACTGTTCAGATGAATGGGACCCAGACTTGCCCTCACTGTTAATTACCATCCTCGATATCTGGTGAGCACCAAGTTCCTTACTACGCTTAGACGGCGGTCCTTTGGATTCCACGCGGAAGTGGTGTGGATCAGTTTCCGACTTAGTCTGTGGATGAAACAGTCTAACTCCAACTCACCCTGCTCCTTTAAGATGGCAAGCAAGCTCTCCACCAGTGTTCCGAATGCATATGCATCCCGAGCATGTCCATAGGGCTCCGGAAGAGTTGTGAATTCTGGAGACTAAAAGCAGCGAGTATAATTATAACTACAACTCATAAGTCAGTTCTAATTTCCTCTGAAGCACTTTTTCCCATGTTCAAATTTGTTTTTCTTAAGTATCTCACATACTAATTGATAGGCATTAAATACTATGAGGCACTGTACCCTACAAATAAAATTAATGACATGTCTGTCTCAAACAAAACATCTCCTAATAACTGGAATGATTGAAGATTTTTAAGGCTATATGCAGCGGCTCACACCTGTAATCCTAGTTACTCAGGAGGCAGAGATCAAGAAGACTGCTAGGGCAAAAAGCTATAGAGAGCCCATCTCAATGAATCAGCCAGCTATGGTGAACCGTGCCTGTAATCCCAGCTGTGTGGGAAACAAGACAGGGAGGAAGATCACAGTCTGAAGTCATCTCTAGGCAAAACACAAGATCCTGCCTACACAGTAACAGAGTAAAAGGGTGTGCCACCGCTCCCAAGAGTACAGCATCTGCCTAGCAGCAGGGCGCTCTGAATCAGACTCCTGTACTCAAAACAACAAGGTGTTTAAAAATATCCAAGGTGGAAAAAAAACCATCAGAAGGTCAGCAAACAGTACTCATCTTTTGATTTCAAAGCATTTGAACAGCAACACAGAGTAAAAGCATATACATATAATTCATTACACACACACACACACAAGCACACAATGAAAAACAAGTTTCATAAAACGTCAGGAAACAATAGCTAGCTCAGCAGCCTCAGGAGTCCAGTGAGATGTGCCTTCCATCCCCTATGCATTGGTTAGGACTCCCAAAACTATCATGACTGTTCAGCAACTTGAAAACCAGTGATTTGAACAAATGTGATGACTACATATTTTATGTCTATACTGAACGCAAAGCACATTAAATATGCCTTTGGGAATCAATGGTCAGAATGGTTACAAGAACAAACTTCAGGGCTGGGAAGGTGGCTCAGTGGTAGAGCGCTTGCCTTGCATGCCTGAGGCCCTGGGTTTGATTCCTCAGCACCACATAAGCAAAAAGAAAAAAGCCGGAAGTGGCACTGTGGCTCAAGTGGTAGAGCGCTAGCCTTGAGCTGAAGAGCTGAGGGACAGCGCCCAGGCCCAGAGTTCAGACCTCACGACCAGACCAAAAAAAAAAAAAAAAGAACAAACTTCAAGGGAGGCATCTGCTTTTGTTAAATAGAACGCTTTTTTTTTGTTGGTCATGTGACTTGAACTCAGGGCCTGGGTGCTGTCCCTGAGCTTTGTCCCTCAAGGCTAGCCTCTACCACTTTTGAGCCATAGTGCCACTTCCGGTTTTTCTTGGTGGCTAGAAGTCTGATGGACTTTCCTGCTCGGGCTGGCCTCAAACTGTGATCCTCAGATATCAACCTCCTGAGCTGCTAGGATCACAGGCCTGGGCCACCAGTCCTCAAGCTTAGAATCCTTCACTAGCACTGTGATACTGATAATCACTCTTCTATAATCATGGAGCCCTGGTGAACGCGCAGCTAAGCGGATGAATGACTGCGGCAACACAAAGCAAAGGCGTGGGTCGCTGCCCACCCAACAGCTACATCTTCTAGCAAAGCACCAGGCCTTCAGAATGCATGAGACACCCTTTGCACGAGGCTGTTTCTATTGCAGACACCTGGAGGTGGTGGCACGATTAACTTCAGAAGCTTTTCAAAGCCAGAGATATTATGAGGCACGAGGTACAATTTAGAGAGAAAGGACAGGCAGAGGGAAGTTCTTCAAGTTCTACGCTCCGTCGCACAAGGGCTCTTCTCCATACCCGAGGGTGAGGTCTTACCAGCTCTTCAGGAGGGATCGAGGCTGCGTCTCTTACTGAATGAATGCTCCTCAGAAACTAGGCGGAAATAAATTAAGAGAAGTCATTCAGTCATACGCTCGGCGAACCACCTCTTTCATCATGTTCCAAAAGCATAAGCAATGCAAACCGCAGCCGAGGGACTTTTACATCAATACCACACCTTCAATACATACTCTTAAAGTCTTTTAATTACATGAAACTGCACAGGGTTTTCACGGAGGATACCAGTACTCCCAGCTACTCAGGAAGCTGAGACTAGCAGGATCGAACGAGTAAGTCTGTGTGAAAGTGTGTGTGAGACTCCATTCGCAAAAAAAAAAAAAAAAAATAGAAATTAAAAAAAGCTGGAAAAAGCTGGGAATGGCACACCTGTCAGCCTCGCTACTGTGGAGAGAGGAAGACAGGAGCACAGTGGCTTGGTGCAATGCTCATGCCTATAATTCTAGCTATGCAGGAGGCTGAAACTTAGAAAAATCAGTGAGACCCATCCATCCCCAACTCCCCAGGAAGAAGCTGGGATGGCCGGGTGCCAGCGGCTTGCTCCTGTAACCCTAGCTACTCAGAAGGCTGAGGAGCGTGGCTCAAAGCCAGCCAGGCAGGAAAGTACATGAGCCTTAAGTACTAAAAAGTCAAAAGTGGAGCTATGGCTCAAGGGGTAGAGTGCTAGGTCAGGGACAGTGTGCAGACCTGAGTTCAAGCCCAAGACTGGGTAAAGAGAAAGCAAAGCTGGGGTGGAAGCATGGCTCCAGTGTAGAGGAACAGACATGGGCAAGAAGGTGAATAAGCACGAGGCACGAGGTCAAGCCCAGGACGAAAACTAAGACTCAGGAGCATAATGACCCGGTGCAGCCCCGAGAAAACGCGAGACCCTATCCCAAAAGAACCAGGACAAAAAAGGGCTCGCGTGGCTGCCGCGTGGAGTGAGTTCCTGAGCGGAGACCTCAGGATGGGGGAAGGGGAGTTCCAGACTAGAGTTCCATCAGCCAGAGTGGCTATCACTGCCATCATCCTAGCCACTCCAGAGGCTGAGGGGAAGGGGAGTTCCAGACTAGAGTTCCATCAGCCAGAGTGGCTATCACTGCCATCATCCTAGCCACTCCGGAGGCTGAGGGGAAGGGGAGCTCCAGAACTAGAGTTCCATCAGCCAGAGTGGTATAACTGCCCATCATCCTAGCCACTCCGGAGGCTGAGGCAGGAAGAGCACTGCAAACTAAAACTCAAAACCAGCCTGTACACACAGCAACACCCATTTCAAAAGTAAGCGCTTCTCAGCACTGAACAAATCATTGCTTTTCTCACTGCATCAAGTGATCTTGAGTCTTCTCACATGAGACATACAAGTTGAGGACTTGAGCTATAAAGACCAAGCCACCATCCACAGCGCAAGCGCACTGGCCCACCCACTCGAAGATTAGTTCTGAAGCACTTTCATGGCCACAATGCTGTTTCGACACGAAGAACATGGAATGAGTACAACAGATTCCTCAAATCCAACCCACATGCTCACAACCCAGAAGGTCAACGAAGAATCTCAGCAAGTGCTCAGAAGCACAGGCGGAAGGAATGGCTAATCTTGGTGGGTCGGAACATCACCGAGGGTCTAAGGACTCAGAAGGGAGCCCGGGGGAAGGAAAGTGTTCCAGGAATGGAACAGCACCAGAGGAAGAAGAAAGCAACCAGCGGCAGATCTGGAAAGAGTGGAGCTCAGTGGAAAGAATGGAACCAGGAGTGGGGGAGAGGTGGTGACGGAAGGCTACACACTGTGGCAAGGAACTGAATCCTGTGGACGCCAGGAAGAACGCCATGGCATTAGACTACGAAGACCGAAGGCGAGTTCAGAGAAAAAGGATCTGACATGGGGGCGGAAGTCAGAGGTGTCTTTGTGGAAGTGGTAGCGTTTGAAATGAGTACAAGCCCCTGCAGATGTGCATGAGCCAGCCATTCACTGTTCCAGGTAGTTAGAAAAAATGCAAGCAACTAACCCACCCTCCCTCAGCCCCTGGGGCAGAAGACACACACATGAAACGGTGTGACCAGGGAAGCGCCAGCTGCTAGGAGCAGCAGAGGCAGGGCAACTCCTTAAGAGGTCTGGGCAAGGTGAGGAGAAGGGAATCCACACATAACCCCTGTGCTCATCTGAGTAGGGAAATCCCGGCTGGGCATGCACCACACTGAGAGGCCATCCCAGCCTGGGCATGCACAGAGGTCCGGCTGCTTACCTCGGGCGTGGCCTGAGAAACTTGACAAACCGTCTCCATTCCGCCCAGTTTCCAGTGACCGTCTTCACTCACGAACACGGATGATAAGCAGACATTGTTGTGAGTCAGGTGCCCCTGGGGAAAAAACGAAGCCAGTGACTGCTGCTCCAGTATGGAAAGCTTTCAAAAGCCAAATACAGTCACCAAAGAAGATGATGACAAACCTTCCCACATGCAGCATAATAAATGGAACTGTGCTCTAAGGAATGACGAGCTGAAGGAGGTTAGAAAGGAAAATACAACAGAAAGGCTTCCAGTCTCTCCGCTGCCTATTAAGACAGGTTATAAAGATATGAAAGCCTCTGCGGATAGAATGACTCTCCATTTCCGCAGGAATCCGGATGCACCTGTCCTCACCACGGATTTATAAGCCTTTCGAGCCTACACCATGTGCTCCCACTGTCTCCAAGGACAAAATGTACCTTTGCTCCCAGAGGTTATTATGTTAATTTCTCCTCTAAATTCTTTCTCACCTACATTCTATCACGAACCCAGATCCACTTCACCTGAAATCTTGTCAGTAGGCCTTAAAAAAAATTCAGCCTAAAGAAGAGGAAAACGGAATGATAAGGACCACCAGAAATATCCTGCAGACCATAGAAGAGCCAATTTTTAAATTATAAAAAATAGTACAGTCAAGTAAGAGAGGAGGAGAAAATGAGAGCGGAGTTCAGGTACTGAGGCTTCTTTCCAAACCAGAAATCATTTTGTCAAAGAAAGAACACTTAAACCATTCTACCCCTGTGAATGAATGTGTATTTTCATTGCTGCTGCTGTTTTGCCAGTCTTGAGGCTTGAATCTGGGCCCGGGCGCTGTCCCTGAGCTACTTTTGCTGAAGCCTAGTGCAGTATCACTTCAGTCCCAGGGCCAAGTTCAGCTTTTTCTGAGTAGTTTATTAGAGATAAGAGTCTCATGGACTTTCTTGTCCAAGCTGGCTTTGAACCACGATCTTCCGATCTCAGCTAGGATTACAGGCGTGAGCCACCAGTGCCCAGCTCTGTGTATGTATTTTTATACAGGATAGTGATATATTAAAGGGAGGCTTAGAAACATCATCATGTTTTTATTTGTGGAAAAAGAAAAGCATTTAAATTTTTTCTTCATGTACAAAGAACATTTCTGAAATCATGATCACACCGTTGCCTCCAGAGAATTAGACTCAAGGCTAGGAGAGATTTTCTTATCCCTATATGCAAACAGCACAAATGTTTTGCGTGCACATACACCTCTCTCCAGAGAAGCATTGGTAACTCCTGTTATTGAGTGATCCTATGAAAATGCTTTCAAGGGATATACCTTCCACATGATAGTTGAGTATTCTATTGCTCATTAACAGGAAAAAACCTTAAAAACATCCATTAAGGTGAGTCAAATACAAGTACTTCTAATCTGTGACTAGTGTTTTTAAAATCTTAGAGAACTGCCAAAGGCCTTAATGTTTCAGAATGCAAATACCATTAAGAAATTGGGGTGAAATCAATCAATAAGTATTGTGTTTACAAGCTAAATGGTAACCCCCTTGTACAACTACTTAAAAAATAATTTTTAAAAACTATGTGTCTAGTTCAGAGCCAAGTAAACATAGGAACTACCACACTATAATGGCAGCCATGGCCAGAGAGTGACCTGTGTGGGCTGCAGTGTTAAGAACTCTCTCCGTGGCCCGGAAGGGATACGCATAAAGGACTTCCTCCTAACAAACAGTCATTTCTTTATTCAAAACCTTAAAAGGGGGCAACATTCTTGCTAATGCAAGTGTTCGTTTATAGCAATATTTAATGTTAAACCTTTGTCTTAACATAGACCATTCATTTTTAGATAAAGACTTACCCCCAAACTTACATTTAGAGGTAAATACAAATACTCAAATAGAGTTACCTAAATGCCCTGAGACAGAGAATTAGTTGTGATTTCCAAAAACTATCTGGAGCATCAGCTGTACCTTTCAATTTCTTTTTCTTATTTTTTTCTTATAAATTACACATTCTTGTGTGCATTCTTGTATGCATTCTTGTGTGCATGCACACACACACACACACACACACACACACACACACACACACACACACCCATATCATCTCCCCAATCTGCTTTAACTTCTGAGGTGGACCGTGGAACAAACAGGTTACTTACTCTGTCGTGAAGGAAGGTAAGAGCCAGCAGTATGTCATAGACCCCAGCACAGACCTCTGCAGAAGACAATGTTCCCAAGGCTGCTTCCAGAGGCTGCACTCGCTCAGTGACAAGATGAATACCATCTGCTTCCACGGTACAAGACAAAAATCGTAGCAAGCAAGGGTGACGAAGTGTCTTTAAGTGCTTAAAAATACAAACAGGAGAATTGGTGAACTTCCATAATTTCCAATGTATTGTAGTAAAAGTCCAAAAGTATTGATCTGTATTTAAGTTCAAATTACAAAGACACTTGTTCTGACTTCATTCACTTCATATTTAAGTATCTGCACAGAGGTTTCCTGCTCCTGTTTGTCTAGGTTACCAGCCAGATTGCGTGCATCACATCGACCGCCTACATACAGGCCACGAGGTATTCCTGATATCAACACATTCAGGAACTATTTTTATAAACTTGTAATTATCATGAAGGCTTCACTAAGCATTTAAAGTATACAAAACGATAGTAATCAAATTCTAATTTAGAATTTATCATTCCTTACAGACTACTGATTAAAAATGAGTCATAGTCATTAGTGAGCAAATTATAGTATCCGAGTTGATGGATTCAAGATACAATGAGCTCTAATCAAACATACTGTTTTTGGGACTCTGCTATTTCATCTTCTTTAAGACGCCTATAGTGAACTACTACCATTTTTGCTTTTTAGTAGTGCTGGAATTCAAGTTCAGGGTCTTGTACAACACCCACCAGGCCCGACTTCGTTTGAGATGGGATCTTAGGAACTTTTTGCCCAAGACTGGCCTTGAACCGTGATCTATCTATCTCCACCTGTCAAGGAGCTGGGAGCATTACACAAGGGAGCCACCTGCCAGCCTGGCTACTCAGGAAGCACAGGTAGGAGATCCCAGTCTGAGGCAAATGTGGGCAAAAGTGGGGGGCTTTATCTGAAAAGTAAAGGGAAGAGGGCTCGGGCACGGCTCAGGGGGTCGAGGCCAGCCTAGGAAGAGTGTGGGCCCTAGGTTCAAGCCCCATCCCAGGACAAAATAAAAGTAGGCTAGGGAACCCAAACTAGAGCGAGTGGGGTAAGCTAGTCACACTGCTTTCCTGGTTCTGCTACCTAGGACCTCTAGAACTTGCCATACAGATGCCACTGGCTTAGAGTATGAGAGATATTCTGAGAAGATACTTATCACCTGCTGCTTTTCCAAACTTCCCCAATTCATGCTAGGTTCACAGCAACAAGCGTTAACGACTGTAGCCATGGATGTGGAGGGGAAACCTTCGCGTTCCAGCTTCATTCCTCCAAAACGCAGACACGCTCATATGTCAAAAGTAGGTGTTTGGGATTTTCCTTTTAAAATTTTATGATATGATCTGAGTTATTTGTCTTTGCGGGATATATGCCATAAAAAGTAATACCAGGCACTGGTAGCTTACACCTGTAATCCTAGCTACTGAGGAGGCTGAGATCTGAGGACTGTGGTTCAAAACCAGCCCAAGCAGGAAAGTCTGTGAGACTCACCTCCCTTAACCACCAAAATACCAGTAGCAGAGCTGGGGCTCAAGTGGTAGTCTTGAACACTAGTCTTGAACAATAAGGCTCAGGGACATAGCCCAGGCCCAGAGTTCACAAGCCAGGACACACACACACACACACACACACACACACACACATACTTTTATGATGTGAGCAGCTGAATATCCACTATGCTTGCTATTCAACGAAGTATCAATGAAGAACTTGTCTCTCAGACACGTGTAGTTAGAATCATTTCTTGCCTTGCTCCCTCTGGCAGTCCAGGGCCTTGTACATGTTCTGAGCTATCTGCATAGCACTAGACTTGACAGTGTGCCAGCACACTAATGTGCTGGTACTGTTAGCCAGGAGCAGTAGTGACCAAGTGCAAGCTACAAGCTATTTCCTGAGGGGAACCAATGCCTCTCCAAGTTCTCTACCTGTGCAGGGTCTGTGAGCGACAGCCACAGTCCAGGTCCAACACTCTTTCTGGAGCATCAAGCTTAACACATGGGTTCAGCATTCTATCTAGGGCATGACCATGTCTCAGGAAAAGAAAAACTAGACAGACATGCCTACGTCCTGTCTCCTACTTGAACCTTGTGTAGCGACTCCTCTTGGGGGAAAATGAGTGGTCAGTTGTGGTTAGGACTTCTCCTTAAGGCCAGTTCTAACTGAACCGAGGCACCTGTGCAGTCAAAGTGCATGAGTCCTTACCCTACCTAGCCTCTGCACACAACTCCTACTCAACGCTCATGCATACGCATCGCTTCCATACATACACTTAAAACCAGGACGTGGCAGTCTTGTATATGCACAGATCTCTGCCAAAAATCTTCCAAGTGAGCCCTCATTTCCCTAAGATCAGCCCACTATCATTACCAGAACTTCTCCACACTCCAAACCTAAGAAAATGGAAATTCTTAACCACGTGTTTGCCTTGAGACATCTAGTTCAAGCCTGCCTTTTCTGTTAACAGTGCATTCTTTTTCTTCCTATTAAACTCCTCACTTTGCCACTTAAAAAAAAGAAAAAAAATAGCAACACTCCTAGAACAAGTACGGACAACAGTGCTTTTATAAGAGACAAATAATAAAACACTATTTTTCACAGCCGTATCCTCTGCCCTTTACTGGCTTCACTGACAGAAGACAAGACAGTAGCAAGCACTGCTCGGCTGTCACTTATTTTGGTACCTTGGCAGCTTTGTTGACCTTGTCTTCATTCTCTCTCTTGTACACAAAGACCGAAGCAACTCTGCCATCCTGCAGCACCGCGGGGTACACGGCCAGTCCAGAGGGCAGCGTGCAGGGCGGTTCTTGGAGAGTAGAGCTCTTCAGCGCACTGTTCTCCGATCCCATCCCCGAGGCAGTGAGACCCTCCTCAGAGCCAACTAGAGCTAAAAGAAAATGGAAAGCAGACTCAGAAATGAACGCTATCTGTAACATGAGCAGCAGGAAATAGCCAAGATAACCAGACACAGCCACATGCAAACCTATTCATTTCTTCAACCTCATAATGAGGGCATGTGACAGGAAAGATGGTATGTACTCAGCAAGCTGTCAGCAATGCTTATGAACAGCTCTAGAAAGAAAACGTTGGTTGCAAAATAGCCACCTGCAGCTGGCTGTCCTCCTCCAAATCCAACTACACACACCCTTTTACCTTCTTTAAAAAAGACAAACTATAGAAAAAGGTAACTCTTACTTGCTAACCTACTTAATCATCTTGCTTTACAAAGGACTAAGAAAAACCCACCTGTATACCTAAAATAAAATTATACAGAAAGGGGCTGGGAAGGTGGCTCAGTGATAGAGCGCTTGCCTTGCATGCATGAGGCCCTGGGTTCGATTTCCCCAGCACCACAGAAGCAGAAAAAGTCCGAAGTGGGGCTGACGCTCAAGTGGTAGAGAGCTAGCCTTCAGCTGAAGAGCTGAGGGACAGCGCCCAGGCCCAGAGTTCAGGCCCCATGACCAGACCCCTCCCCCCCCAAAAAAAATTATACAGAAAAACAATACAAATTGGATAACATAACAATGACGAAAGATATATTAATAAATGGAAAGATTATGTAAACCAAGTAAAAGACTAAAATTATAGTAGGATGATGGGAAAACTGCAGAGCTGTAGCTTAGCCGTAGAACACTTGTCTATGCTTGAGGCCCGAAGCCTGTAAAAACCACAAAAACCCAACACAGAGCAACCAACCCATTAAATAAAAAAGAAACAGTGCGATCTCACTACTTTTCAAAGGCATGCTAAAAAGGGGGGGATCCAACACTGTGTAATTTTCAACGCTAGCCCTGTACACGTGCGCACAAGCACATGCATATGAAGATGGAAGATGTAACCACTGTCTCACAGAAAGCCCCTCAGGGGAGGCGTGGAGAGGGCAGTTAGAAAACCAACATATATGGAGGAAGGAGTATGGGCCATTTTATGTGTGTGCGCGTGCGCACTCACACTTGCTTATACCTCCCAGGTCTTCTACCATGTGAATGTCCTGTACTTTACAACAGGCATACAAATTCACAGGGCGAATCTGGTCATACAGGGGAGCAGGAGGAGCCCGCGGTGCAGCACCAAGGGGGGGAGGGCTTGTCCTGTGATGGCAGCGTGTGCAGTTCCATCCATCACTGTCAGCAGGAACTCAGAGCTTGAGTACTTATGTGGGATGTATGACTTAATGCTGACTCCATTAAAAAAACAAACAAACATACAGACCAAACACGATATTTCTGGAAAATCTTTGACGATCAGTTTTCAGTTCTGGCTTTACCATAGCACAAAATCTTTTAAAGTGTTAAAGCTCTTAAGCTAATGGCTCACACCTGTAATCCTAGCTACTCATGAGCTGAGTGAGATCTAAGGACTGTGGTTTGAAGTGAGACTCTTCTCTCCAATTGGCCATCAAAAAGCTGGAAGTGGAGCTGTGGCTTAGTGGCAGAGTGCTAACTGAGCACAAAAGTTCAGGGACAGTGCTCAGGCCCTAAGTTCAAGTTGGACAGGCACAAAAAAAGAAAAAAGGAAGAGTTCTTACTGGCAGTATAGCAAGTGCTAGCTATGAATATCACAGGCAACAATTCTCTGAAGATATAGAAAAGTTCTTAAAAATCCGTGGTCTTAGTTAAATATAAGCCAAACAGTCATTACACATGATCTGTCTCTTACCTACAGAATACAGTGTTCAAAACACAGACCTACATCAGACATTAGCAAGCACAGATGCAAACACATCAGCACCTAGGGTACAAGATGGACAGGCTTAAGGCTATCTTAAACTAGAAGTTTTCAAAATTCAGACTATTTCTGAAGAGCAAATTCTGCTTTGTAACAAAGCCAGCATTCCTACCTATTTATGTTTCTTAGGAATGAGAGAAATAAAAAGAACAAGAAAAAACAAAAACAGAATTAAAGTAGCCAAATACCTCAACTAGAGAAGACATTTATCTTCTTGAGACCATACATAAAGACAGTGAGAAAAAGCAACTGTTAATTCCCCTCAGCTGGAGGTACATGCAGCGCTGGCCAGGTCAGCCCAAGTTCCTTCTAAGAAAGGAGCTGATCCCTGCGCAGCACTGGAATCTCACTGTCTAGGATGTCCCTTTCTTGGGCAAGGTGTGATGATCCAAGAGGGCAGTCAACTTACAGGTCAGCCATCATGGCCTGACCGGATGGTAAACTGGCCAGATCGGTGTGGCCCCTAGGAATCTGGCGGGAAAGACTTTTGTCTATTAGTAGCATCACAGCTCAAAGTAGGACCATGGGGTGGAGCTGGGGCCATGACTGGCCAAAACCGCATGAGGCAGATACTCGGCAGACACAGAGGAGGTCAGCTGGGCACACCACTGCCCTCATCTCCAGGCTGAGGAGATCCCAGCTTCCAACCAGCTGCCTCCCCCAAACACTGTGACAATCCGCTCCTTCCTGGAGGTGCTTCACTGGGTCTATGATCTCTGAAACCAGCTGCCATCTCCTCCCCGAAAAACCAGTCGGACAAGAGGAGTGAGTTGCGGACGTGTCATTCACGTGTTTATCTGGGGCTAGCCATGTGCCTTTTGCTTAGCCACAAAATCCAGCTTTTCAAAAGTCAATACGCAATAAAAAATAAAAACCTGAGAATAAGGAACTACAAGTAAATGATAAATATCCTCTTGGCAAAAAAAGAAAAAAAAAATCACACTGTTAATTTAGTTTTAATATTTGTACCAAATCCAAATTAGAGACCCGTCACCAGGATTCAGAGAGCATTCCAGAGAAATGAAGGGCGGTGAGCAGAAGCCACCATCAGCTCACACGTTATTACCAGACGACAAACACTTCCTCACGGAAACCTCTTCTGACTTCGGGTATTATGATGACAACTGCAAATTAAGGAAAGTTCTTTGTGGAAGTGTGAGGAAGGAATTATATTTAAAAAATTTAAATAGTTAAAAATTAAAGAGGAGTGAAGCAACTTGAGAGAGTTCAAGGTGGAGAAGCCATCTGGTTTTGAAGCGCTGCTAATGCGGACTTGTACTGACACCATCAGTGTGGGGCGAGCAGAGGAGCAGCTACGTTACCACGCCAGTGCAAACCTTTTAGGGCACAATAAAAGGCTGTGCTGCTGCGCACGGCTGGAGAATGTTTAGAGCAGTATTTTTAATTCTTCACCAACAACGGTATCTAAAACTGTACAAATACTTCCCTTTCGCTGTGTGGATGGAACCCAGGGCCTCGCAGACTAAGCAAGCACTTGCTTGTGGATTACACCTCAGCCCTTGAGAGGCACAAGGTATTGATACAAATAGTGCTTTAAAATAATTTCAAGGGCCTGGGAAGGTGGCTCAGTGGTAGAGCGCTTGCCTTGCATGCCTGAGGCCCTGGGTTCGATTCCTCAGCACCACATAAGCAAAAAGAAAAAAGCCGCAAGTGGCGCTGTGGCTCAAGTGGTAGAGCGCTAGCCTTGAGCTGAAGAGCTGAGGGACAGCGCCCAGGCCCAGAGTTCAGGCCCCACGACCGACAAGAAAAAATTAAAATATGCCTTTGTGCCACTGAAGGTAATAAAAATAGGATCTGAACTGTAAGAGCACCGGGACTTCCACAGGTGCTTCCTTTTCAGAGCACACCCCGCACGCGCCCCCAAAACTGCTCGCTCAAGCAAGTCCAGGGGAAGAGTGCAGAGCGCAAAGCAGAGCAGCAGTGGAGCACGCGGCTCTGCCTGTCACGGCACAGGGGCACAGGGGCACAGGGGCACAGGGGCACAGGGGCACAGGGGCCTGGAGAGGCCGCGGGCGGGGCGGGAGGCCGGCTGCAGGCCAGGCCGGTCAGCGGCAACCGCCTCCTCTCCACAGCGCTCCAAGCGGGGGTCCTCCGGGACCAGGCGGCCGGGGCGCGCGGGCCACGGGGCGCAGGGCGCGTTCTCCGCTAAAAATAAAGCTCCGCGCGTGGGACAGGGGGCAGCCCCTGCCCGGCCCCGCACCCCTGCCCGGCCCCGCACCCCTGCCCCAACCCCTCACCCCTGCCCGGCCCCCTCACCCCTGCCCGGCCCCGCACCCCTGCCCGGCCCCGCACCCCTGCCCGGCCCCTCACCCCTGCCCCGGGCCCGCACCCCTGCCCGGCCCCGCACCACTGCCCGGCCCCGCACCACTGCCCCAACCCCTCACCCCTGCCCGGCCCCTCACCCCTGCCCGGCCCCTCACCCCCTGCCCCGGGCCCGCACCCCTGCCTGGCCCCTCACTTCTGCCCGGGCCCGCACCCCTGCCCGGCCCCGCACCCCTGCCCGGGCCCGCACCCCTACCCCGGGCCCGCACCACTGCCCCGCTCCACACCCCTGCCCCAACCCCTCACCCCTGCCCCGGCCCCGCACCCCTGCCCCAACCCCTCACCCCTGCCCGGCCCCTCACCCCTGCCCCGCTCCGCACCCCTGCCCCAACCCCTCACCCCTGCCCCGGGCCCGCACCCCTGCCCCGGCCCCTCACCCCTGCCCCGGCCCCGCACCCCTGCCCCAACCCCTCACCCCTGCCCCGGCCCCGCACCCCTGCCCCAACCCCTCACCCCTGCCCGGCCCCTCACCCCTGCCCCGCTCCGCACCCCTGCCCCAACCCCTCACCCCTGCCCCGGCCCCGCACCCCGCGCCCCGGCCCGCACCCCGCGCCCCGGCCCCGCACCCCTGCCCCGGGCCCGCACCCCCGCGCCCCGGCCCCGCACCCCTGCCCCGGCCCCCGCACCCCTGCCCCGGGCCCGCACCCCTGCCCCGGCCCCGCACCCCTGCCCCGGCCCCGCACCCCTGCCCCGGGCCCGCACCCCCTGCCCAGGGCCCGCAACCCTGCCCCGGCTCCGCACCCCTGCCCCGGCTCCGCACCCCTGTCCCAACCCCTCACCCCTGCCCGGCCCCTCACCCCTGCCCGGCCCCCGCACCCCTGCCCGGCCCCCGCACCCCTGCCCCGGCCCCGCACCCCTGCCCCGGCCCCTCACCCCTGCCCCGGGCCCGCACCCCTGCCCCGGCCCCTCACCCCTGCCCGGCCCCTCACCCCTGCCCAGGCCCGCACCACTGCCCCAGGCCCGCACCACTGCCCCAACCCCTCACCCCTGCCCCGGCCCCGCACCCCTGCCCCGGCCCCGCACCACTGCCCCAACCCCTCACCCCTGCCCGGCCCCGCACCCCTGCCCCGGCCCCGCACCCCTGCCTGGCCCCTCACCCCTGCCCCGGGCCCGCACCCCTGCCCCGGCCCCGCACCCCTGCCCGGCCCCGCACCCCTGCCCCGGCCCCGCACCCCTGCCCCGGCCCCGCACCCCTGCCCGGCCCCGCACCCCTGCCCCGGCCCCGCACCCCTGCCCGGCCCCTCACCCCTGCCCCGCCCCGCACCCCTGCCCCAACCCCTCACCTCTGCCCGGGCCCGCACCCCTGCCTGGGCCCTTCACCCCTGCCCGGGCCCTTCACCCCTGCCCGGGCCCCTGCCCCGCACCCCTGCCCTGTCCCGCACCCCTGCCCGGGCCCGCACCCCTGCCCCGGGCCCCGTACCCCTACCCGGCCCCGCACCCCTGCCCGGGCCCGCACCCCTGCCCCGCACCCCTGCCCGGGCCCGCACCCCTGCCCCGCACCCCTGCCCGGGCCCGCACCCCTGCCCCGCACCCCTGCCCGGGCCCGCACCCCTCCTGCCGCCGCCGCTCACCTCGCACACTTCTTCCCCGAGCTCGGCCTCCGGGCAGGGCACCGGAACCGCCGGCGGGCAGGGCCCCGCACCGCACCGGAGGAAGTCCGCGGAGCTGCGGGTGGCAAGCGGGAGAGGGCAGCGCTCAACCGGCAGCCGGGCCGCGCCGGGCTCGTCCCCGCGCCGGAGTGGAGCGCGGCCCCGCGGCGGACGCGCGCCGGCCCCGACCGCCCCGGCCCGGCCGGCCCCGCGACCCGGCGCGCGGCGCGGGCGCCCGGGTACCTGCGGCGGGCGAGGCCGAGGCCCGGCTCCGCGCCCCTCCGCGCCCCGGGTCTCCAGCCACCTCGCCTCCCCGTGCGGCCGCGACCCGCACCACAACCTTCAGGTCGCTTCCCCGGAGAGCACCGAGCCTGGCCCGGAAGCTGGACCGGACGCTGGCCCTCGAGCCCCTCCGACGCCGCCGCGGAGGCGGACGAACCCGGAACCGCGCCGCAGCGGCCGCCCCGTGACGCTCAGACAGGCGCCATCGTAAGTGCGGGCGGAAGCGGCGCCTGGGGTTCCCTGCGGGGCTCAGCCGCCCGCTGGGCCCGGCGGGGGTGATCTGTGTAGGCGCGCAGCCGCGACGTCAATTTTGGCCTTGATCTTTTCATTCTAGGCTTTAAACCTCCCAGTTTTTATCGCACTTCCGCCCGGATCCAAAATGGCCGCCTGTGGTCTCAACCACTACAGTAAAGGGGCGGGTCATACAAATGCAGCATGGCGATTGGCTAGGACTCTCAGGAGCGTGGCGTTGCGTCTCCCAGTCTCTGATTGGCTGTGCTACGTGGCCCTTGGGTCTGGCTGAATCAGGCTGGGGAGCTGTCGGGGTCCGGAGGATGCCCGCGCGGGCTCGCCCGGAGCCTCCTGCTGTGACGAGTGGTTCCTGCCTGACGGGTCTCGGGGTAAAGAGACACTTCCCCTCGGAGAAGGCGCCGTCCCGTTGCCCACCCCCGGCTGGCCTCCTTCAGGAAACCTCGCGGGCTTGAAGACTGCCCTACTGTCATCTGAAATCTGTCACTGTCATCTGAACTCTGTCATGTCACCTGAACTCTGTCATGTCACCTGAAATCTATCATGCCATCTGAAATCTGTCATGCCATCTGAAGATCTGAAACTGCCATCTGAAATCTGTCACGTTCATCTGAAGATGTCAGTCATCTGAAATCTGTCACTGTCACCTAAAAGCTGTCATGTCATCCGAAATCTGTCATGCTATCGGAAGTCTGTCATGTCACCTGAAATCTGTCACATCATCTGAAGAACTATCACTGTCATCTGAAATCTGTCATGTCATCTGAAATCTGTCATGTCATCTGAAATTTGTCATCTGAAATCTGTCATGTCATCTGAAGTCTGTCACTCTCATCTGAAGATCTGTCACTGTCACCTGAAATCTCAGTCATATGAAATCTGTCATGTCACCTGAAATCTGTCATGTCATCTGAAATCTGTCACTATCATCTGAAATCTGTCATATCATCTGAAATCTGTCACTATCATCTGAAATCTGTCATATCATCTGAAATCTGTCACTGTCATCTGAAATCTGTCATGTCACCTGAAATCTGTCATGCCATCTGAAATCTGTCACTGTCATCTGAAGATATGTCACTGTCATTTGAAGATATGTCACTGTCACCTGGTCTGTCACTGTCATCTGAAATCTGTCACGTTCCTTTGAAATCTGTCACTTGAAATCTGTCATTGTCATCTGAAAATGTGTCACTGTCATCTGAAATATGTCACTGCCACCTGAATTCTGTCATGTCACCTGAAATCTGTCGTGTCATCTGAAGATGTCACTGTCATCTGAAATCTGTCAGTCATGTGAAGATCTGTCACTGTCACCTGAAGTCTGTCGCTGTCATCTGAAGATCTGTCACTGTCACCTGAAGTCTGTCGCTGTCATCTGAAGATATGTCACTGTTACCTGAAATATGTCACTGTCACCTGAAGTCTGTTGCTGTCATCTGAAATCTGTCATGTCACCTGAAATCTGCCACTGTTACCTGAAATCTGTCACTGTCATCTGAAATGTCACTGCCACCTGAAATCTGTCACTGTCATCTGGAAATCTGTCACTGCCACCTGAAATCTGTCACTGTCATCTGGAAATCTGTCACTGTCATCTGGAAATCTGTCACTGTCATCTGAAATGTCACTGCCACCTGAAATCTGTCACTGTCATCTGGAAATCTGTCACTGCCACCTGAAATCTGTTACTGTCATCTGGAAATCTGTCACTGTCATCTGGAAATCTGTCACTGTCATCTGAAATGTCACTGCCACCTGAAATCTGTCACTGTCATCTGGAAATATGTCACTGTCATCTGAAATCTGTCACTGCCACCTGAAATCTATCACTGTCACCTGGAATCTGTCATGTCATCTGAAGATATGTCACTGTCACCTGCAATCTGTCACAGGCATTAGTATGACTGCCTAGTGCGCCTGCAACCCAAGGCTGACCACCGAGTCTAAGGTCTTGGGCCATACTTTTAGATTCTTTCTGGCTGACAGTAGAGCCAAAAAATGACTTACGGTGGACAGATAAGTTCTTCATATTAAAAAAAAACATAGGTACAATTTTCGTTCTTATTCTAAAATGCATTAGGTACTTATTAGAATATAGAACAATGGCTAATTAACCCCATCCTATAAACTCGATGAAGTGTGGCCTCCTTGGCCTAGGTTGGTGCTGTTCTATAGAATTCAAGCTCCATATATTGAGTTTAATATGGTCTCGTAACCACATTAAAAAAAAGTGAATATAGTGAATTTAATTTTGATATTGTATTTTGACTCAAAAGATCCAACAGACCGGCTTAACTGTTCACTCCACACACACAAGCAATTATTAAGATATATCGTTCATAGGATTTTAGCATTGTTGAGCCACATTTTAATGTCCCTTCGTTGCATGTGACTGAGTTCTGTATTGAAAAGTGCAGTCCAGGCGATCTTATCATGATCTGACACGCAGAAGTTGAGAAGCCAAGAATGGGGCTGGTTCTTCTCCGGCCTCCAGAGGAGTGGTCAGCCCGAGACCGGGAGAGGAGAAGCTTCGGGCGGCAGCCCCGGAGGCTGGGCCTTTAAATTTCGCTTATTGTAAGACTACAAGCCTTCTCTACAATACTTTCAGCCAGCTCACCCATCTCTTGCTGTGCTTTGAGTTCAGCTGTGATAGTCACTATGATAATTAATATGCTGTGCTTTGAGTTCAGCTGTGATAGTCACGACGATAATTAATATGCTGTGATTTCTTCCAGTTAAAAATATTTCTGACACTTGTCATGATGATTATCAAAACATCTGTCGTCATCATAGGTGAACGAACGTGGCTAAAGTATCAGTACCTCCGTTTCTGCCATTTCTGCCCTTTTGGTATGATACTTCAACCCTGGTGGATGGGTTCCTAATATCTAGAATGCTAGCCGGCTCTAGCCCACACCGTCAACCAATTAAACAAGCAGACTGTGACTGTGTAAGTGCAGAAGTAGCTCGGGCTGTCTATCCGGATACAGAAATGTCCAGGAAAAAAGGATACAGATATGTCCAATATATCTGTTCTCACTTCCCTTCCTTTGTTCCCCTCCACTATGGAGTCTAAGAGACCAAACTGTCCCTTTCTAAGCCTCCTTTGCAACTGGGTCTTCACAAATCATAGCCAGTGAAATGCAGCAAAGCTGTGACTAGGCTTGGGGCGGAAGGGCAGTGCGTGAGGAAGGAGCTTCTGCCTTCTGGATGCAGGCAACGAATGTGGTGAAGCAGCGGCTACTGCCATGGACAGGGGGGTCGCGGAGGGTGAGCTGGGGAGGGTGAGCTGGCGGGGGAAGGGCAGGAGTCTTTGGCATCCCATACTCCCCGTGCAGAATTCCTATGTTCTTTTTTTCTTCCTTTTCCAAGAAGAGCAGAAGCAAGTCCCGTCAAACTGTGCGAGGAATCTTCAGCAATCTGAGTGTGTCTCTGGCGTCAAACTGTGCGAGGAATCTTCAGCAATCTGACTGTGTCCCCGGCCTGCCCTCCAGGCTGGACCTTTTCTCTGAGTCTCGCTGACATTCATTTCCTTGCTTTCGAATCCAATGTCCAACTATGGCTGAGACTCCTCCCTCAACCCAGGCCTCGTGGTCAGGACTCTACTTCTTTTTATTTTACAAATTAGTCCTACAAATATTCATGGGAGAAGCTATTTTCCTTTGGGACGAGGAGGGGCAAGCTGGGAGACACACTTGGTGCTTTCCTTCCCGGTGTCCGCTCATTCATCCAGTCCTGATGCTACTCATGTCGCTAAACCCCTGTGACAGGTTATTATGTCTGTGGTGATAGATTCCAGACTTACTCAAGTCACAGGCTGACTAGAACATTTTTGGTCTGATGGTCCTCTACACCATTCTGTCCAGGGCACATCTGATTGGACGGTACTCCGATAGCACTTAGCACATTCAGAAGCCTAGAGTTCGGAGACAAAGTGTTTGGGTTTGGTCATGGGCCTGAACTCAGCGTCTGGGCGCTGTCCCTCAGCTCTTCAGCTCAAGGCTAGCGCTCTACCGCTTGAGCCACAGCACCACTTCTGGCTTTTTCTGTGTATGTGGTGCTGGGGAATCGAGCCCGGGTCTTCCCGCATGTGAGGCGAGCGCTCTACCACCGAGCCGCCTTCCCAGCCCTGGTGGCAGAATTTTTACTGCGAGTCTGCATATGGCTCTGCTTTGACTCTGAGTTAGCCCTCCGAGCCCCTAGATCATCTGCTCTGACCATGGAAGTGATTCATAGGCGCCGCTAATGCCCGCCAACACCTCATTCTCCCCCTTCTGAAATGACTCCTTTGGCCATGAAATGTCACTTCCAACACATCCGGAGATAGCACTGTTTTTTCTGAGTTAGAGATACCTGAAGTGCTTGTGTCTGTCCCTGAAGTGTGAATTACTTCTCAATTTCAAAATGCATACGAATCATTTGGGCATCTTGCTCCAGTAAGGAGGCAAATAGGAGGCAAACCATGAGTGAGCTAGCCCGTCTGTATCTCCTTTAAAATACTTCAGCATGGAGATACACGTGTGTTTGCTAATCTGGATTTGTCTTTAGGGTTGGCTAGCGCATCCTCTGCAAGTGTGTTAGAGACACAGAAGCTATTATCTCACACTGGATTCTAAGCCTAGGGACCGTGTCCCGTGTGGTCAGCAGCCTCTCCCCTGGGCCCGCGTCTCTGTCCCCGCTGTCCCGTGTGGTCAGCAGCCTCTCCCCTGGGCCCGCGTCTCTGTCCCCGCTGCTCCCTGAGTTCACTCCCACTGGTCTCCCAGCTGCTCCACGCCCGGCAGGCATTTGCCCTGGGACCTTTATCCGGTTCTTCCTGCAGCCTACTATTCTTTTCTCCTGGTTGGCCTTTTAGCCAAGGCTTTGGCTTACCACGACAGTGGGCTTTTCACCTTCTGAATTGGAAACCTACCCTCTTTGACGCCATAGCCTCTGCCCTTTCTCCTGCTATGCTGCGGTGCCTCTTATCCTGGCCAGAATCAAGAGTTGCGGTGTAAACCCTAAAATGAATGGAGCCATGGGGTTAGGCAGGGTTCCTACCAGCCCCCCAACACACACAACTACAAGTTGCCCAAAGGTCACTGAGACCTTACACAGAAAACCACGTCTACAAAGGCGTCTGCCCACACTATTTAACCCTGCAACACACACTCTTGTTATTAATCATTGTGGCCTCTAAATAGGTGATGTAATCCTGAGTTTAAAACTTCCCCTTTCACCAACCTCTATGAATTTGTCATAGTTCACTGTGACATACATATTGTCACTGCAATGCTCTTTTGCCAAATATTAGTTTTCTTTGCCCCCCCCCCCGACTGCTACCAGGAAAACAAAAACAGTAAGAACCCCCCCTGGCTTCCATTTCTTGGAGTTCATTTCCATATTTTCTGTGGTCATATGCACATAGCTATTGAGCTTTTGTGATCCTCTCTTAAGAATATCTTCCTTTGGTCTCGCTGAATGTCTAGAGAGCTGTTTATGACCAGTTTAATTGGGGTGAGATGGAATCTTCAAAGTTTTGATTTACATCTCTTTTATGGCCAGGAACGTTGAACATTTTCTCATGTGAATTTGCCATTCTTAACTTCTGAGCAGTCTCTCTTAAGCGCCTTTGCCCATTTACTAATGGCTTATTAGTTTTATGAGCTCCTTGTATATTTTGGGTATTAGGCCTTTGCCAAACGTATTGCTGGTAAAGATCTTCTTCCTGCTGGCTGTCCTCCGAGTTTAGTAACTGTCTTTTGCTGTAATCCCACTTGTCAAGGGTCTCTATTGCTGTGCTCCTGCGACTCTTCAGAAAGTCCCCACCTCTACCTAGAAGTTCTCATGTTTCCCCTACTCCCTCTTGCAGTAGTTTCAAAGTTTCAGATCTGACATTGAGTTCTTTGATCTACTTTGAGTTGATATTGGTGCATGGTGGCAACAGGGATTCAATTTTAGTTTTCTACATATGGATGTCGTTTTCCCGACTCTAATTATTAAAGAGTCTATCTTTTTTCCGCTGTTTAGCTTTGGCTTCCTTGTCAAATATCAAGTAACTGTAGGAGTATGGCATTATTTCTGGGTCTTCTAGTCTATTCCATTGATCTTCCAGCCTGTTTTTGTGCCAGTACCAAACTGTTCTTGCTATGATAGCTCTGCAATAGAGCTTGAGGTCGGATTGTGATACCACCAGCAATTTTTTCCTTTTTCTTTTTGCCTAGCTCTGCTTTGGATTGTTTTCTCTCTCTCAGTCAAGAATGTCATTGGGATTTTGATGGGGATTGCATTATTTGCATTAAAAATGCATTATTTTCACAATATTAATTCTACCTATTCATGAACATGGGAAGGCTTTCCATTTCCTGATGTTGTCTGCAATTTCTGTCTTCAGATTTTTCCTCCTTCAGAATCTTGTATAATTTTCACTATAGGCATCTTTTGCTTGCTTGGTTAGGTTTGTTGCCCCCATTTTTTTTTTAGGCTATTGCAAATGGAATTGTTTTCCCAATTTGGCTTTTGATTTTTGTGGGTTGATTTTTTTTTTTTTTTGTTAGCCTCGGCACTGTCCCTGAGCTCTTCAGCTCAAGGTAAGCACTCTACCACTTGAGCCACAGCACCACTTCTGGTTTTCTGGTGGTTAACTCGAGATAAGAGTCTCACAGACTTTCCTGCCCAGGCTGGCCTTGAACCGTGATCCTGAGATCTCAGCCTCCTGCTAGGATGACAGGCATGAGCCACCGGCTCCTGGCTAGGTGGGTTGATTTTAATGAGTATCTTTAACAGATTTATTCTGCATTCTCTGGGTAGTGGGGTGAGGAGCCTTGTCTTTCTGCTCACTTCTTCTTTCTCTCCAGGTGGCTTGCCTCCTCACTTCATGGTGGTCTTCCCGAGGCTTGGGTTTAGTTGGTGCACAGCTGTGGGAGGCCCGTGGCTGGGTGTGGAAGGAGCGCTCCTCCAGGGGGAGTTAGTACAAAGACAAACAAGTGTGACCTCTTGGGGAGGGAGTCTCCGCTCCTGCTCAGCTCAGGGACTCCAGAGTTTTAAAGCACTATCCCTCCCTCCAGTTCAGTTCCTGGGCTTAAAACCACGCCATGCATCTTGAATTATTTTGTCATGTGCATTTTTCTTTTCAGGAAGAATGTTTTACATTGGTGGTACCTACGAAATTACAATTTATCCTTTGCAAGTCTGCTTTCATGGCTCATACCCATCATTCAGCGGCTTTCTGATGCTAGAATGAATCTTGCCTGGTTTACAAAAGCAGCTAGCGATGACTCTGGGCAGTGGTGGGGGAGTGATGGGCAGCATAGTGTCTGAAATGTTAGGATATCTATCTCCGTCATGAAACAGAAACCAAGTATTTGAGAAAAATATCATCAAGTGTAGTATTTTTGAGTTCTAAATCAACAAAAACAACTCTATTGTTCCTACTCCTGCTTCTGCCTGAAGGTAATTTGCTTCTTTAAAGCTTTTTATGTTTCTTCCCAAGATTAATTATTTTTTTTTCAATGCTTCGTTCATGGAGGAAAACATTGTACTGCTAAGCTATCTTCCTATGCTGGGTTCCCAAGATTGTGGGGCCTGAACTCTGGGCCTGGGCGCTGTCCCTCAGCTCTTCAGCTCAAGGCAAGTGCTCTACCACTGAGCCACCTTCCCAGCCCAAGACTGTGGAAATTTTAATTGTTTTTCCTCAAGAAATTTCGTAGTGTATGTTGTAAACGCTGGATATCATCTTAATTTGTAATCACTCTGGTGAGGCTAAACTTATAAATACCTAAGGCCAAACTCACTTGTTCTCAGAGTACAAAAGAATTTTCAAGAATATTCTTCCTTATTAACCCTTCATAAATAAAGCCATGGCAAACCAGTCTATGCCTTGATGGAAAGACGAAAATTTCTACATGTGTGAAGTCTTAAAAGAATAAAAACATATCGGGAGAGTAGTCAGAGCTCTGGAAATGAATGATACAAACTGTGGAATGTTCTTGTGCTAAATCAATTTGTAAGTGTGAGAAAGTTAAAGCTATAGAATGGTTGCTTTATTTTTCATCAATGACACAAAATATTTATACTTTGTGCATATGATAAATAACAAGAAAATACTCAGTCATATCACTGACTAAACAATAAGTATGTGCAAGTCATTTAGTCTCTACTGGCCTCAGTTTTCTTTCCATTAAAAATGAGAGTTTGACAGGGTTGATTCTAAGGCCCTTTCTACGTTTAATATTTTGGGGATACAGTAGAAGCTATGAGGATAAATGCATGTTTTCTGAAGGATTAGTGAGGCTTGAGTTCAAGGGCATAAGTCACATCTTACATGTACATTGCCTAAAGAACTTTATCTACATTCTTATACATATCAGATAAGGAAAATACATGTTGATATTTTTAATGAAATTGTTCTTTCAAATAAGTTGATAAACTGAATTATTTCAAAGGAGTTTTCCCAGGGCTACTACTTTATGGTAAAAATGTATAGATTAGGCCAAACAGTATGGTTAATGTCATTTTAAATTTAAGGATAGAAATCTTGTCATTAAAACTTCCTATTTTCTTTGACAGGTTATGAAGAAACTACAGATTATACTTATTTTACTTAGTTTTTCAAGTAAAGGTGAATGAAGTACCTATAACCAATTAGTGATTTTCCTATTACCTAACTCTACCTGATAGAATATTAAGTGAACAAACTGAAATTAATTGAAATAGTCAACTTGATTGAAATAGTCAATTCCTTAGCCTTCCTCAATGAGGCTAAAATAATTGCCTTTTCCATACTTTATAGTCTAAATTTCATGAAGAATAAAACTGAGAAGCTGACATAAATCCAGTTTTATTTGTGTTAGTTGTCGGAGGCTTTGTTATTAGTCAGGAAATCAAATTGCTTAAGAGACTATACTTGATCTTTACCGCCACTTACAGCATAGGTTCCACTGTTAATAAAAGCTCACAGTTAATCACTTGGTGGAGGACGCTTTCAGGTACAGGATGAAGTAAGGGGCGGAGGCTCTGCGGGAGGCGTGACGCACGGTGGAGGCGGAGGCAGGAGGAGAGGGAGGATTACAGAGTCAAGGCCAGGCTGGTCTACATAGTGAAACACTGTCTCAAAAAAAAAAAAAAAAAAACCCAAGGTCCTTCTTTTAATAAACTTTAAACAGAGAACATGTCACATGAAATGCTAAAGAGTTTATAAGCAGGGAGAAAATGAAATTCATGTGTACCCTATGCGGCATGCCTCTTCTAATAAAACACAGTAAAGGCAAACACATGACTTTGGTTCATTCATTTGCACTTTATGCTGGGTTTTAATAGAAATTAAATTAGTCACGTAATACGCACAAGGTAGCATTTGTTTTCCAGTCTAGTAGCTTTTCACCATCCACAGGGAGTCTCAGAGAAGTGGTGTTCAGCACGGTGATGCTGCTGGCTGAATGAGCAGCGTTCGCATCGGCCGCTCGTAACAGAAGACAGGGGGGTTGGACTTACTCTCCAGCAAACAACGTGGACACATAAGAAGCACAGACCCACAATAGTATCAACATGCATTATTAGGCCAAGTTTCAAAGTTAACCCAACCCACAGGGATTTCTTCTAGGAGGAGCGCGCACAGGGATGACTTTATCGAGGTCCATAGCCGTAGTAGTAAGGCTCATCGGGGCGGAATCCGTAAGCGGTAGCAGGGCGTGTCAGGATGCCCACCGGCTGGCCAAAGCTATCCATTGCAAGGCTGAAAGGAGGAAAACCAGTGATGAGCAGGTTAAATTAGAGACCTCAAACCTAACATCTATACTGCCAAGAGTCTCCTGCTACAGTCACAGTTATTTCTACTGGTATCACTGCTTTTTTCTTCTCATTCACATGTGTGTAATAAAATATTTATTACTAAAAACATGTCTGGAACTCGGCCAGGCGCCAATGGCTCACGCACGTTATCTTAGACACTCAGGAGGCTGAGACGTGGAGGATCACTGTTTGAAACCAGCCTAGTAGAGAAGCCTCTAAGACTTCATTCTCCAAAATAACCAGCAATGACTCCAGTGGTAGAGCCCCAACAAACTCTGAAAACACAATCCAGTGCCAGGAAAAAGTCAAATCTATAACAGAAGGCCCTAATATAGTCTAAGAATCAGATCAAATACTCCTGGCTGAGTAAATTATTCATATATATGGCTCTTTGTGACAAAATATAAATTTATTTTACATACTAGCAATAATCAGTATGTGTGGCTAGAAAATGATAAAATTAAAGCTGTAGAAAAAAGTTCTGCGCTTGAAAGTCTGTCCCGTGAAGACAGGGGCAACTCTCCCTCTGTTAGGACAGGCTGCTAACCCGTGGCCAGATCGTAGCACAAGCCCCAGAGGCACAAGGGATGTCTCCCAATGTGAAAATGAGCATCAGCAGTGGCGAGCGAAGTCATATGCCTTTTGAGTTGACAACCAACCGTTACAGGTTCTGATTCAACTACGGTGTGGAAATTAAAGTGGAAAGGTCATCTTTTGAGTTGTAAAGGCAGCCTGAAGCATACATATACTTGCAATTACTTTAAAAATGTATTCTTGCACTCAAGATACACTACTTCAAAGGAAATCCGTTCACCAAGTGCTTTTCAGGAATGAGTGAGCTACGCAGCGCTCCGGAGAGGTGACCCAGCGCCCGCCTCTGCCGCAGAGCGGCCAGCACATGCTCATGCACAGCGCATGCAGTCCAGGCATGGACTCGCGAGGGCGATTCCAACCAAAGGAAGCAATTTAATGTGCAAGTGTAAGCTCTGAAAAACAGACCGAAATGACGTACGGCTGAGATTGTACTAGATGGAAACATGCTTCACACCTGCGGAACCTCAACGTGATTAAAAATAGGTTCCCTGAACAAAGTGAGATTAAGTTGAAACATTTTACTAACCAATTAAGATTTTGGATAATGTGCATGTGTGTGTGTGTGTGTGTGTGTGTGTGTGTGTGTGTGTGTGTGTGTGTGTGCGCGCGCATGCTCATGGGTGTGTATGACAGAACTGAAGAGCATATGCAAAGAATCAGAATATATGAGACACATACTTCATGTGAATCTACCTCTCAGAGGAGTAGAATTTCTAAAATTTAAGTTTCCGTTAGTATCTATACTGAGTAATCCTAGACAAATAAAAATTTGAGTGTTCCTTCATTATGAAAAATAGCATGTGTATAATTTCCAAAGTTGGTTGAAACTCGTAAGTCTGAAGTCTATTTTGAAATGGTTAAAATATAAGCATCTCTTCTTACCTTGGTAACATGGAAAATAAATTTAAAATTTGAGATTATATATACACAAACACATATGGTTCTTTATTATATGCATATGTAAAATGTACATTATATATGTATAACATGTATAATATGTATAATATATGTATATATATATATATATATATATATATATATATATATATATATATATATATATATATATATATATTTGTGCCTGTCCTGGCGCTTGAACTCAGGGCTTGGACACTGTCCCTGAGCTTTTCTGCTCCAGGCTAGTGCTCTGCCACTTCAGACATAGCTGCTCCTCGGACTTTTTGGTGGTTAATTGGTGCTAAGAGGCTTTCCTGCCTGGACTGGCTTTGAATCTTGATCCTCAGATCTCAGTCTCCTGAGTAGCTGGTATTACAGGCATGGGATACTGGTGCCTGACATAGAACTTAATACTAGTTTAAAAGTAGCTTAAAAGGTAATTTAGAATTTATTGGATTCAGTGAACTTTTGTTCATTCTCAAGATACACCTGTGTCAGTTTAGAATTACAGAAAAAGCTGGCTGTTGATATGTTTTCTCCGGTGGGCTGAGGATAGCAAACTGCATGTGGCTCTAGAGAGCTCTCAGCTACCTAAGGATTGACGGCATGTGTGCAGATTGCAATTCAGTCTCCTCCATCCCTCTACTCACACCTGCCTTTTATCGCTCCATACCCTTTTAACACTTCCAATGAGGGTGGAAGCTGAAATTAGTTGTCCTCTTTTCTCAATTTAGGGACTATGGTCACATAATGGATTACTGAACAAATATGAAAACTATCTTCAGAACAGAGCATCTCACAAAGGACCTTTTGCCTAGTGTTGCAATTCTGCTAGAAGAGGACGGTCCTCCACAGGGCGTTTAACCACTCACTCAGAACAGAGCTCCTCTCCAGCGGCGGTGCTGGCAGCAGCAACCAAGTGGTTCCTTGGTGACAGGGTGACCTGGACCCCTAAATCAGGAGTTCTGACTGATAAAACTGGGTCCTCAATGAGAAAGGGCATTTAAAGGCTCCTGGGGCTTTAAGAGGTTCTCCGGGTATCTCCAATGTCAACTTCTATGACTCCTAGGCAAACTTCTGTAATTTTTCTTATGTGCTTTGCCAACAGTGAAAATAACTTTAGTTGTGCCACATGGGCGATATTTTCTATTGTAAATTATATAACTTTTCGAACATATCATTTAGGAAAAATTAGGAAAGAAAATTTGAAACTGACTCTTAAAGCAAGCTTTTTAAATATTTAATCATGATGATTAATTTGAAGGAACGCTGTGAAGTTTATGGGTACCTTTGTATTATACAAGAGCAACTAAAATAAAGTAATATTTTTAAAATCAAATTCTCTCTGAAACTACAACTTGCTTCTTTAATATCTGTTTTGAGTCTAATGGGTGGGGGGGGGGGGGTGGGAAGTACTTCCAGAATGCTCAAACCTGAGGTAGGCATTCTTTGGGAACACGCCATACTAATCTTACTTGTGTCTTGAGATAAGGATGTAGCCTTGCTAATATGAGTCTGATTCAAATCTAGGAGAATCTATAGTGAGTACTCCTTTAAATCAGGCGTCAGAGATAGGGACATATCTGTTCTGCCAAGGGCCATTTGGGTATTCACAATATCATTCTTGGGATGCACACAATTATCAGATGGTTAGGGACAGCTGATGAGATGTGTCTGTCACATTGTACACCAAATGGTTGCTCAGGCCAGATCCTTCAAATAGAAATACAGAGACTCTTTATGTAAATTCTAAAAGGGATAGAAATCAGGCTTACAAAAGGGCCGCGCTATAGCAAAAACTGTTCTTTTCTTATTCAGGAAGACTTGACTTGAACAGCATCAGAACCGGGGAAACACCTCTCTCATGTGCTGTCTCTGCTCTTCTCCTGTGTGACCATTCTGCTTTAGATTATAGTTTGTGTGTGTGTGTGTGTGTGTGTGTGTGTGTGTGTGTGTGTGTGTGTGTGTATGATTGGTTACTTAAGTGGATGGAAGCTCACTGTCAACAGTGTGTCTCTATGTGTGCATATTCTTTTCCTGTCACTTCAAACCTACATAAAAAGTTACATTTCCTTTCGCATTGATCTAAGGAGCAACTGTACTACTTTTTCTTCACAATTAGATAGTGATAGTTAGCCTTTATCCTAGTGTTCAGATAACGGATTTGGAGCCTTTCCCCATTCAGTATTTTTTTTTTGTATAAATTGTGTGAGAAGATAACCAAGAATAGTAAAGACAACAAATTAATATGATATTAAGTTTTAGAACCTAATAACTGTGAATTATTCTTTAAAGTGAACAATTATGTTTAAAATTCACCAACAAATATAAATTCACTTCTGAGTTGGTTTGTACAAATGTAGAAATCTAGCATACAGGAAGCAGGAGAATGAAACTGGTCTAAGTATTTATGAGGCTTGAAACAGACCCTTCACAGCATTCATTAGAAACCTGAACGTGGGATGGTTCACAGGGAAAACAGAAATCTGTAAATGACACGTGGTGCTTCGCATGCAGCACATTACAAGGAAACACAGCCAGCATGGGCCCAGGATCCTCAGGGCACTGATCGGACAGTCCTGTGGCGGGGAAGCAGGTCACCTACCTCTGGCTGTTTGTGAGCTTTAATTAGTGCATGTTTGCAAAGCACTTTGAAATCCTTGGATGACAAGTGCTGCATAAGTGAAAAGTATCATCATTATTTGATTACAATTAGATACAGTGATGTCTTTTTCTTCCTTTATATTTTAGGTCAGCAATATAAAGACATAGCAAGTAAAATATTCATGAATGAATAAATTCAACCCACTTGTTTCATATGCTCAGATGAGCTCTAACTTGAAAACAGTTTCAGAATCGGTGTTTACCCTTCCGTTCACAACATCCTGGCCAGAGAGGATCCGAGGCTGTGAGTACGCCCCCAAGACACAGTGCTCATTACTCTGCAAAGGCGGTCCGCCGAGCTGCCAGGAAGTTTTGTAACCTCTTCCAGCCTGGAACCTCTTTGACTGAACCACCTCAAATGCAGCGGTGGGCTGGGCTTGTATGCTTTGGAGCCAGTGAGCGTGGGAAGACTGATTTGGTCATGATGTGATGGTATACTACTCTAGTATGTGTGTAATTAGTAGAAAACAAAAAAAATTAATTCTTACAGAAGAATCCTGGAGGCTAGAAATCCTTCATAGAAACTAGTTAGTTCTATTTCATAATATTTTATATTTCCAGGCATTATATATATTTACTATCTTCTCTTTTTTTTTTGGGGGGGGGGTCTGGTTGTGGGGCCTGAACTCTGGGCCTAGGCGCTGTCCCTCAGCTCTTCAGCTCAAGGCTAGTGCTCTATCACTCGAGCCACAGTGCCACTTCCG
Source organism: Dipodomys spectabilis (assembly GCF_019054845.1). Taxonomy (NCBI): domain Eukaryota; kingdom Metazoa; phylum Chordata; class Mammalia; order Rodentia; family Heteromyidae; genus Dipodomys; species Dipodomys spectabilis. Next base: position 26,250,522 of record NW_024870696.1, read on the forward strand.
GCTTTTTTTTTTTTTCTGCTTATGTGGTGCTGAGGAATCGAACCCAGGGCCTCATGCATGCAAAGCAAGTGCTCTACCACTGAGCCACCTTCCCTGCCCTTTTACTATCTTTTCTATTAGAATGTGGGTACCACAAAAGGCCAAGATTGTCTTATTTTTGGTATTACTGTCACATTCAACAGAGAGCAGACTTTAAAGAAGTATCCAAATGCATGGATTGAGAAGTCACAAAGGATAGGTAGGATTTCAGAGCTGAAGAGAGGGAGATGTTAATAGCAGCCTAAGGAACCAACGGCAAGAAAGAACTAACCATCAATAGACTTAAGTTTAAAGACACAAAGCTGTGCTCTAAGTTTGTAATGCAAGCTGGAGGTAGAAAGGTAAATATGGAAAGCGAAGTAAGGGCCAGACCCTGAGACTCTAGAGGGCGGTATATGCCTACCCTCCCAGTTAGGAAAGCAGGAAACGGAGATGGATGGAAGTTCAAGGCATGCCCAAACCAAAAAATGAACACGATGCAGCAGGGTGCTGGTGGCTCACATTTACAACTGAGGCTCAGAACTGAGGACTGCAGTCTGAAGCCAGTCTAGTCTTCAGATGGTATTTCCAATTAACCAGCAAAAATTCTGGAGTGGAGGTGAGGCGTAAGGGGTAGAATGTCAGTTGTGAGCGAAAAGCTGAGCAAGATCGAGGTCCTGAGTTCAAGCTCTGGGACCAAGCAAACACATAGACCAAAACCCAGGTGTGGAGGCACATACCTACGATCCCATCTTCATGGGGAATTGGAGGCAGGAGAATCATGGTCTGAAGCCATTCCCTGGCAAAAGCAAGGCCCTATCTAAAAAAGGCAGAAGGGTGAGGGGTGTGGCTCAAATAGCAGAGTGCTTGCCTAACCCGGGTTGAGAACCCAGAGAGACAGAATACTTAACACACTATACACTCTGGGGGAGTTGTGAACGGTTGTAAGACAGCAAGTGGCAAGTTCTGTGGTAGGAAGGGGGTTCAGAGGCAAAGGCATGGGAAGAGACTATTACGGCTGTCCAGCTGTGAGATCGTAAGGGCTGGGAGGCAGTGACAGCAACAGTGACCACATATGCTGTATTTGGCAACAAAAGACGACGTCTTTCCTCTTTTCAAATGAGTTTTTAGTTATAACTGCTCGTTCAGAACTGAGAATGAAGGAGAGAAGTTAACAACTGCCTGAAAAGTTTAAAGGCTGCAGTCAATGAATATGAAACATTATTTTGCTTCTGTAGTATAGGGAAATGCTTCATCAAATAACTCAGAGGCTGCGGTATTCCATGTAGGTGAAATTAAATAGCAGAAGAAAACTGCCTCTGTTTAATAGGAGGAGAACATTTTCTTCTTCAAGTTATGAAAAGAAAGTAAGAGAGAAGTAAGGCCTATAAAATAATACCTAACATTTGTAAAGTGCTGCATGATTAGATCTAAATGCCTGTAGTTTACAGACTAGCCACTAGATGGAGATCTTGTACTGCCACTGAGTACTCCTAATGCACAAGGCCTAACAAATTTAAACTCCGATACTTAACATTAATAGAAATGAACAGGATGTGGTTTGTAGCGCTTCCTCAGATGATCAATCCATCATTTTATAAATGTGAAATAATTGAGAGCTACACAGGAATATCAGTAATATGCAAAAACTTTTGTGGCATGCAAAAAGCATTTGTAAATGTGGGGACCTAAGAAAACAGGCTGGAAAGATGCCAATCATTGTGGACACGGAAAAAATACAGTGCACACGCACATTCATAGTGTTAACATGGTTCCTTGAAGTAATACCAATGGTGTCTTTTTTCTATAAAATTTACCTATAATACACACACACACACACACACACACACACATTGCTCAAAGGTATTACTTTTTGCTTTGAACACACATTACTGTATTACTAAGAAATTGAAATCCAGGAGCATAGTTAAGTAGTCTTCACTAATATATAAAATACGATATATATTATTATATAGTATATATTATATATTAAGTTTCACATTTCACATTTTTCTTTCATTCTTAATCTTTACATGCATAGGAAAATTTCTTTCATTATGATGAAAACAAATGTCTAATGTATCTTAGAAAATCATAGTTTGAATGAAATCAAAGTAGTATTTTCTCCCAAATTAAGGGCAAATTAAGTGAGTAGTAGGAGGCTGTATTTAAAGTACTCATCTGGAGTTTATTAAAAAAAATTCATATAGACATCTGTCAGCTCTAAGAAAAAAAAACTACTACCTTGGGGACAGATTTCTTCAATTTAGTGACTATGCTGAGATGCTTCAGATAAACTAATTTGTACTAATGACGGAGGGAGCATGTGTAAAACAGTCACTAATCTACTCCAAATGGTAAAGAAATCCTACTTCACTCGCTTGAGTCTGGGCATGAATTTCTCCTTTCTTACACGACACCTTAATCTGGTAATTCATCTCAAGCTATTTTACTGATTATATTATTTTTATGTGGGCCTTTTAAAATTAGAATTTTTATTCGACTTTGTCACTGCACTGTTTTCTATTAAAACTTATCATGTTTCGTACTCAGTGAGATTCTTCTCTTAATTCTAGTTTGCCTAGTGTATCTGATGATTTTCCTTCATTATGACCCTTTCATTATATGCTTTCTAATTTTTTTACTGTGTTTAAATTCAATCTTTTCCCTGTTGTTTCTTGAGTTCTAGTAATATTCCTGGAGAGAGAATTTTTTTAATGACATACCTGGGGTTTGGGGAACTATCATTTAACAATCTGTGTTTTGTTTTTCAGTACTAGGACTGACTTACGGTCTCATGCTTGCTGCCATCTCAGCTACCCCACTAGTTCTATTGCTTCTATTTTGGATCTCATGCTAATCTTACCAGGGCTAGCCTTGGGCCACGGTCTTCTTACTTCTACCTACCAAGTAGACGAGGCCACAGGTGTGTGCCACCTCGCACAGGGTGGTTTTTGGAGACACGGCCTCATGAACTTTTCCCCAGACTGGATTTGATCCTCCTCTCACTGGCAGACTCTTGAATTTATTTAATGTAAGGTCTGAATCTGTGCAGGTGAATGGAACAAGCTTGTGGTTTTCCTTCTCGTGGGTCACTAGCTCTCCTACACAGGGTTTTGCAATGCAAGACAAGGTTTAGGAGTTTCTCTGGACTGGCGGATTAAAATCAGTACATTCTCTTTCATTTGAAGAAAAAGGCAGGTAGCTGTTTGAGGAGCCTGGCTTTTTTGGAGAACTGAATTTCATCTTCCTATACTATACAACCTATACCCGTATCAATGCTCCTGTGGGTGGTTATTTAATTTTTTGACACTTAAAATATTCCTATCATTTGTGCAACTTTGCTCATGTCCTACACAATTGTGTCACACTTCCTCTTAACATTTCTGTGCATCTATAACGGGGAGTCTTCCAAGTTAGTCTAGGCTGCCCTCTTGATGGGAGTCCTTTCCATTTTCTTACTTAATCTGTTCTGCACTAAGAAAAAAAAGATAAACTTTGTATCTTTGAGAGTCAAAACTGGCTCTCTTAAAGAGAACAATGATTTAGAAAAAGTAACATAGTATTAACAGGCATTTTATTTGCCCTGATTTGTAGCTAATAACAGAAAGGGCACTCTTTGTAGGCACTAATGGAAGTTGTCAGATAAAATGATCAAGCTGAAGTGAAGCAGGCTTTTGATAATAATGCTTTAGTGAATGCATTCAGTATCAAGCAATGTCTCATTTCACACCATCAAATGCCGGGGAACGCGATGAGTGGCTGAAACAGCCTCTCGGTCAATAAACGGCGCCATTAGCACCTCTTCTAAATAACTGTTTGTTACTCGTTCAACATTTATATAATCTGTCCTAATGCCTTGATTTTTTTAGGTTACAGAAATTACAGCAGTTAAGTTTAGAGAGTATCAGCGAGTAGCAATGCTTTCTCAGTGCCAGTGTAACCAGACCGTCTGGTACTGCGTGAGTTAAACCCTGAGCACCACAGCTAATTACTGTGTAATGCTAACCTTAGTTGCTGGTTCATTTTGAGACTCTTTAAAATATGAACTGTGTATTTTACCCCTATGCACTCTCTTAATGATTTGTTTTTTTAGACTGAAATCACTTCCAGCCATCAGTTATACTCTTAGTCTCTACATATGCACTTTTGCAAGCACAAATATTTCTTTTTCCTATTGGTCTGCCAGCCCTGTCAGAGCAAATTTTACTTTAAACTAAATGCTATGATACTTAAAACCTCTTGGATTACTCAGGCTGCTAGTGTGATCTATGACCTTGTAAGAATGACAGCTGAACCTTCCAATTTGCTTACACTGCTGGTGGAGCTGGAGAGCACATGCCAGAAAGGAAAATGTTTCTGATGTTGAACAGAGAGAATTCCTGTTGGAAGTGGGAGCGGGAGGCTATTAAGTACTGAAAAATACTAATAAGAAATGAAAAGAAACTAAACATGCTGTAAAGTTGAATACCTAAAACATAATTCAAGAGCTAAGGTTAGCAATCAAACTCTTTAGCTGGTCTAGCTGGTTAAAACATGAGTAATGGTCTTTAGTTACTCTAATTTAAGTTCCAACTAGAATCTTTGTCATAATGCACTATCAAAATGAACAAGTTCAAGAAGTGGAATATAAGATAAACTTATCCTAAGTAATACACAGAATAGGATATATAAATTTTCTATCATTATTAGTTAGGATTCTGACAAATGAACAAAATCAAAAAAGTAATGTCGATTTTCTAACAACATGCTTAGCCCTGGGGACATAGTATCAGTCTCCTTTAAATGAAATGTTAATATGAATTTTCTGTAAACTCATGTTTCCAAAGCCTTTAAAATAGATAGTAAATAGTTCAGGATACCTTTCTGTAGCTTTGAAGTGCTTACTTTACTACCTTACATAAGATGGGGACAAAGGCTTGACTTTAAAAAAAATCTCAAAAATCTCACCAAATTTATGATATTTAATGTAAACTTTCCAATTTGTCTCATATTTACTTGTTTCATTTTTTTGAACAAATAATAGATAAATTATATTAGTTTGATAAAAATCAAGCAGTGATTGGTAAAGATCTTTTTTGGTATTTAGTTTTCCAGGATTAAGGGCAGAAATAGAGTTAACAGAAACTAAGTTAAACTAAGTTAAACACATTAAAAGTCCATATAATTAAGTACTCAGGCAGGAATATTTAATTCTAAATAAATTTAAAATTACAAATATGTAAAAAAGCATTTCGCTTTATTAGGATATTTAAAAAGATCTATTGGGAGTTATTTTCCACTTTCTAACCATCAAGTCAGTAATTGCAGTAATGAATAGAGGTCAGATAGGTGTTAGTGTCCTTTAGCACATTTTGGACCTTAGAACAATCCTTTATATATCAACTTTACAGTTAGCAAAGCTTTGCATTTAAAAATCTCTAAATTAATCTTATAAACTTTCTTGGTCCTTAAGAGTAAGAATGTATTTTAGCCAGGTGCCAGTGGCTCACACTTGAAATCCTATCTATTCAAGAGGCTGAGATCTGAGGATCACGGCTCAAAGCCAGCCCAAGCAGGAAAGTCAATGAGACTTATCTCCAATTAACCACCAAAAAAGCCAGAAATGGAGCTGTGACTCAAGTGGTAGAGTGCTAGCCTTGAGCACAACAGTTCAGGGACAGTGTCCAGGCCCTGAGTTCAAGCCCCAGGACTAGCACCAAAAATAAAAAGAAAGAAGAAGAAAAAAATGTGTTACATCATGAGTGTATTTAAATCGCGGAACATATTTTTTTTTTTTTGCTTAGATTTAAGGCTAATTATTTATTAGTTAATTACAAGTCTTGCAATGATGAAATAAGGTGTGACTCCATTGTTTTCAATATGACATACTATACATTGTACACCACACTGTCTTCAATATGACATACTATACACTGTACACCACACTGTCTTCAATATGACATACTATACACTGTACACCACACTGTCTTCAATATGACATACTATACATTGTACACCACAGTCTTCAATATGACATACTATACACTGTACACCACACTGTCTTCAATATGACATACTATACACTGTACACCACACTGTCTTCAATATGACATACTATACATTGTACACCACAGTCTTCAATATGACATACTATACACTGTACACCACACTGTCTTCAATATGACATACTATACATTGTACACTATACAGTTGAAGTCTATGATGCTAACAATTGTTTATCTTACTTGTGGCCTTATTGCTATACCTTAAAATTATTTTTAAATTAAGCTACAGTTACATGAGCAAGGTAATGAGTACACTTCTCATCCAGCATTGCCGCCTCCGCCTTTGTTTTTAAAGAGCATAACGGTACACTGTACTTCTCCTTTATCAATCGCTACTCTTTTATCACGTATACGGTACCTCTCCCTTCATTTTGAGGACTAGCCATTTTATTAAATTCAGCAAAAAAACAACAAAAAATAACAAAATGAACTTACCTACTCTTGTTTATGTTAAAGTTAGTGGTATACAATGCGCTCTAAACTAGGGTGCCTGGATGATATTTCTATCTTCATTGCTACAATGCCTTTGTCTATATCTACAACTTGGTCATTTCTTCCATTGTAGAATAGTTATCAATTTTAATATCTCTATGCCTTAAGATGACTACATTTCCAAGTTTCGAACAAGAATATGATGTATTTGGTGTCATTATTGTTATGACTTATGAAAATGGATAATTTCCTTAACTATGCTTAGGAAATCTGGCTCCTGACATCTAACCTAAACATTTAAGTGCCATTCTGTCACACTTAGCCTGCTCCTTACACACGCTTTCTGTTTGCCTGTACAGGGCTCCTACGTAAGCTACAGAGGAACACTAATTATAACTGCACTAAAATAATGCCATGACCAGCCATATGTTCCTTCTACTATAGCAAGACTGGACTGCTGTGTAAATAAGATTATTTGATCTAAAACCTTCACTTTCCACGTCATAATTAATGCTAACGAGGCAACTTTTAGGGTCAACAACTAGGAAACTCTCTTTCCATACCTTCCCATGCTATTTATATTCAGTGAGGTTATTTTTAAAAGGATAAATCAAGGGCAAGAACTGTAGTTACCTCATAGAAATAATTACTTCCCATATGGCTGACACATACCTGTATTCATTTTTCTAAGAGTAATGGTTTCTGTCAGAGAAGTGTACAGGTCATGAACACACAGAGGATGGAGGATTTCTTCTGCTCCGTGATGGTCACTGTCTTAGGGGTTGTGCTAATCTAACTTTCTGACTTAAAAACAATCTGGGCAACCGTGAGAATTTTCAGACATATGGGAATGTACCATACATTTAAAAAATTATCTGTGTTTACTCAGGTGCTAGTGGCTCATGCCTGTAATACCAGCTATCCATTCAAGAGGCTGAATGGAGTCCAGAAGACTCTGATCTCCCATTAGCTGGTAAAAAGCCACAGAGATGTGGCTTAGGTGGTAGAGTGACAGCGTTGAGTAAAAAACACCAAGTGTGGGTATAAGGCCCTGAGTTGAGTGTCAGCACATGTGTACAAAAAAGATCATCTGGGCCAGGCTCATGCCGGCAATCCTAGCTACTCAGGAGGCTGAGATCTGAGGATCACGGTTCAAAGCCAGCCAGGCTGGAAAGTCCGTGTGAGACTCTTATCTCCAATGAACCACCAGAAAACCAGAAGTAGAGTTGTGGCTCACGTGGTAGAGCGCTAGCTTTGAGCTAGGGACAGTGCCCAGGCTCAGAGTTCAAGCCCCATGGGAAAAAAAAGTAATAATCATCTGCCTCCTGAGTAAATTCAAAGCCAGTGACTGGTGGTTTCCAGTGTGCCGGCCGGGAAGCGTGTGATTCCATGGTGCCTGCCTGGACAGGGGCAGCCACTGCCAGCGGCCAGGGCAGCTCCTGTGCTCCTCATCATGCTCACTGAGAATGAAGTAACTTTACAATAGTGTAGTATTTGCAAAGGCCTTGACAACCGAACCTTAAAAATGCTAGAGGACTTTTTAATAATCGCTGTTTATTTATTACCCCAAGTAAGAACTCAGGATGTGGTTTGAAATGCTAATGAAAATATCAATTTCCAACCTCTTTTTTTTTTTCTTCTGGTGCTGGGGCTTGAACTCGGGACTTTGCACATGCTAATCATGTGCTCTATGTCGAGCTGCATCCCTCTGAAAGATGTCAACTTTAAGTTACTGGTGCAACATAAAACTCACCTGCCTATCCATCTATCTGTGCCCCTACAAGCCTCTCCTGTCTTTTCACATGGGAAGGGCTCTCAATTACCCACTTGATATTGTCTACACAAACAGATTCCTTTTTACGATTCTTTTGTCTTTTTAATTTCTGATAGGCCAGTACAAAATTACCTTGTTTTTGCCGGGAAAAACCTGAAATATTAAGAATTTACAGAAAAGTGAGATGTATCAACTTGAGATACAATTATTCTAAAGTTAAATAAACAAAATAGCCATGTATACTTAAAGGCATGCAACATTCCTTAAGACAGGATGTGAGGAGACTTGGGAAATTACTATGATCCTGTTTAAATGACTAATGGTGGTGGAAAACTCCTGTAAGCTCAGCTACTTTGGAGGGAAGATAGCAAAAAGGGTGGGAAAAAAGGCAAAAAACATGATATATTATCCCCCAAATAACTGAAAACCAAAGAGGTCTACAGGCGTGGGTCAGAAAGGTGGTGGGAAGTCCGAGCGGATATGAAGTCCCTTCTGCCAGCTCAAATCTGAGTACCACCACACATCACACTAGTACCCTATGAAAAACGAATTATTTAAGATCTTCAAAGGTAATAAAAAAGGGCTAGGAATGTGGTTGAGTGCTTGCCTAGCATGCATGAAGCTCCGGGTTCGATTTTTTAGTAGCACACAGAAAAAGCTGGAAGTGGCGCTGTGGCTCAAGTGGTAGAGTGCTAGCCTTGAGCAAAAGCAGCTCAGGGACAGTGCCCTGGCCCTGAGTTCAAGCCCAGGGCTGATTTTGTTTTTAAAGGCATTTGCTCATTATGCCTCCGTAGTCTGAGACACAAAAACATGTAGCTTTTACGTAAAAACCAACATAGACGTAGACAAAACTTCATCTATACCCAAAGGAACAGTACAAATATAGTTTTAGAAATTACTGAATTTTACTACTATTCTTCTCAAACAGTAAAACCACTAACACTGAAGTACATTTTATTAGAGTGCCACACTTATCTCTAAAGCAGGTCTTCGTTCTCTCTCATTCACAGAAGTACTGAGCAGTTGTGAGAATACCAACTAATGCCTCAAATTCCTACAGGCAGATTTTACATCATAATCCACAGCTGATCCTTTAGACTCCAGACAGGCCCCCATTCTAGGGCAGCCACCAATAATGACAAAGTCTGTGTCTTTGTAAACACTTTGTGATCTGCATCTAGCAGCCGCAGGTTGAAAGGGTTCTTCCCTAGCTATGATGTCGGTCACCTGCTCCTGGGGGACCCTCACACACTCTCCTCCCTCCTCGGTCCTGCCCATGTGTATTAGCTACCTATCTGTGTAAACACAGGCAGTGCACCTTCTGAGCATGAGATGGGAGGCACAGAAATCAGTATTTACAAACAAGCTTTCAGATACCATGGCTCTCCCAAACCCCATGGTTATTTTTCATTTTGTAGGATAGTAGTGCTTTTTTTGGGGGGGGGAGGTCAGTCATGGAGCTTGAACTCTGGGCCTGGGCGCTGTCCCTGAGCTCATCAGCTCAAAGTGAGTGCTCTACCACTTGAGCTACACACAGCGCCACTTCTGGTTTTCTGAGTGGTTAACTGGAGATAAGAGTCTCACAGACTTTCCTGCCAGGGCTGGCTTTGAACCGCGATCCTCACATCTCAGCCTCCTGAGTAGCTGGGATGGCAGGCTGAGCCACCCACACCCAGCACTAGTGCATGTTTAAAGGGGATATCTCCATGACCAAGGCACGGGAGCTTCTGTCTGGACTGATCCATTCATGCTGATTATTGGTGCAACCTTCTAAACTCTAGTCAATTACGAAAACATCAGAGTGCAGTGATTTACAAGTTGTTCACATAATTTAAGAAGTTATATTTCTCATGTCGAAAACGAACTTTACAACTTGAGGGGGGGGAGGATTGGGTGGGGGGGAGGGAGGATGGGAAGGGATGGGAAGGGTAAACAAAGGAGGCGGCTACAATGCTTGATAAGAAATGTACTCACTATCTTGCCCATGTAATTGTAACCCCTCTGTACAGTATTTTCACAATTAAAAAAAAATTAAAAAAAAGAAGTTATATTTCAAAAGTAATGCAATTCTTTGTCAAACTTTTCATTTCTTGACTTAAAATGGCAGAAAACCTTAATCTATGTCATTAAAGAACACTTACCATAATATCTAATTAGTCTTTTTCTCATAAAAATAATTTATGTTTCTGTAACAGAAGTTAATAAAAAGACCACATTCCACGTAGTAGGCTTTTAAATATAACATGGTATTCTTTTCTAAAGGCCATTAATTTTGTTTCTTCTAAAAATTACTCAAAATTAAAAAAGTCCTTAAGATACCTATTCTACTGGCTGTACATACACCCATACACATATGGATTTATTTTACTCAAGATGTGAGAATAACATCAATTTGGCAGGAACAGGTAAAAGATTACTGATGTTCAAGTGCTAATGTCAGAATTAATTAATTTTCTAACCCTGGCAATACTCAATAACCTTCAATACTAAAAAAATCCAAGCAAGATGAACTAAAGACTAACAAAGGAGGCCTGAATGTGTGTTTGGAACTGTATTTTAACACCAACTCCAGGCTTCTCAAAGGACAGGTGACGTCCTCGGTGCTGTGCGAGTCCCTAGATCCCACCCCAGTGTCTGCCACATTTACAAGCCAGCCAGAGCAATGCTGAGTGAAATTATGTAAACTCTAAATGTTCTATTCATCTTTCTGCATGAAGAGTTAGAATTTCAAATGCAATTCCAAGAAAAGATTCTTGGAGGGAGTAACATTTGAGCTGCCCATTTGGAGTGGGAAGGCTATTCAAGCTAATCACAAAGGTCACAAAGTGAAAAGGACTCTTCTTGAATGAGAAAGAAAAGAAGCCTAGAAGAGTTAATATACGCAACTGGGGTATTTGTGACACTGGAGGACAAGGTAAGAGTCAAACAATGCAGTACCCTAGGTGGAACAGAGGAAGAATTCTATGTCTTATTACATGCAGATGTTTTATGATCCAATTTGAGTCAGTCTACAAAGGCAAACAGCTGGACGTGTAAGTGCTCCACTACTGTGGAGAAGGCAATGGCAGAGAAGAGGTTAGACTCAGGGAAGAGTCCTCAGCCGACCACGTAACTACTCGGTGGGTGAGGTGGCGCGTGTTGACATGGGAGGAGCAAGGGAGCAAGTCCGATAATTATATGGAATGTTCAGTTGATAGGCGAAATGGGGAGTGTGGTGCTCAGAGAAAAACGCAGCTAAAAACAAGCTACGGACAGCCTATCGAGTCATGTCGCTCAGGTGAGATCCTACAGGTTGGTGGGTAGTTAGAAAACAGGATGCCCTCCTCAGACGGTATGGCTACAGAAGAATACTGCACCCTGAAACAACTGGCACTCCAAAGGTGCCAAGAGGAGGAATGGCTGGCGGAGAAAGAGGACATTGAGAAGGACCAAAAGCTCAGGAGAAAGGTCAGGAAAGTGGTGCATTTAAGAGCTGAAAGCAGACTTTCACAAGGCAGGGCTTGGACAACCGTGTCAAACACAGCTGGGAGTTAAAGATGGAACAGTCTGTCCCTTGGAGGCTGAAGAGAAGAGCACATGGAAGTCTGTAGAAAGGCCGTCCGTGGGGAAGTAAGAAATGGGCAGCAGCTGGAAGGCAGCGTGGGCCCAGAGACAACCTCTGGGGACTCCAAGTGATGTCTGCATGCTGCAGGAATGGCCCAGTCGAGGGGCAAGGGCGGCATGGAGCAGAGAGACGCCTGGCTGGATAGCTGGAATCAAGGGAAAACGAAAAGGAGGATAACCTTCACTTACATGTGTGCTCAGAATGAGTTTAGGAGTGGGTGACAGGAAGATAATCTTGAGCAAACTGCTTATTTCCCTAAATTTGTTTCCTTAACAATGTCTTCACTCAGTTGTGAAGATTAAAGTTGTGCTCACTAAATACACTGTAATCCATGTTACCACCACTATTGCTGATCATACCTCCAACTGTGGACAGATCTGGATAATACAATAAGAATAAAGATTAAGTCCGTATGACAATGCGGCCAGCCTTGTTCCTAACTCCTTTTCAATAATTTCATTTAAAACTGTACTGAACTGCTTATGTTCCAAAAGCATAAAAATCTTCGTTTCACTGAAGATTTATGTTTTTTTAAAGGACCACAAAACTGAAAAAAAAAAAAAACTAATGTTATTTTGTACAGAAAATTCCTGTGAACATTCAAGTCCAGAATTTTGAATTTGAACTTGCAGGAAAAAACCACCTACTGACCAGCCTGCCAGATACAGTCTAAAATTTTATTTTAACCATTAAAAAAAACATATAAACAATCACAGGCTTTTTTCAAACAATAATTCTAAGAGTACAAGCTTCAATTTTAAGATAAAACGTTTCTACATAGTACTACATTTCTCCTGAGTACTTTCTAGAAAGGTCAAGGATCCTCAATACTATACCTCGCTCTTAAAATTTTCAAAACTCTCCTCTTTCTTACCCTCCTTTCTTACTTGGATAACCAACAGCTTGTATTTTTCCAAAAGTATATCTTCTATTTCATGAAAAATCTCCAATTTAGATGCATTCTCCTAAGTTCTTAATAATGCTTTTAGTGATTGCTTTTACAATACTTACTTAAATCAGTAAATGGGTATGATACACATTGACTTATCCCATCATTTTGATTGTTATGAGAAAGGAATGATTTAAGTTTGTGAATTAGATGGCTAAAGCCTTAACTGTAACTTCAGGGGTGAGAAACTAGAAACTGGCTTCTTTAAAAGATATTTTATTCAATACTATTTCATATTTATATATGTAAATATGATCCATATAAATGCAAAAAAATATATATTTTGGCTGCCATCCAAAATGACCTCTTGAGAAAGTCTCCAAATTTCTTGACAAAACTAAGTCGCTAAATTTTAATTACCAGAAAAAAGAAAAAGTATAAATGAAAAATAATTCAATATATATAGTGAATCAAATAATAAATGATTAATGGGAGAGATCTGATTACAACAGGAAGAAAATAGATTTTTTGTACTTTATCATAAGGGATGTATATATTAATGTAAAATCAGCTTATGTGTGCTTTGAAATTTCATTTATTAAATAGATATTTGTAACATTTCCTCCAAATGTAGGGCCCTATTTTTCCTTTAAGAATAGCTCTCTTACAGGGCTGGGAAGGTGGCTCAGTGGTAGAGTGCTTACCTCACATGCATGAGGCCCTGGGTTCGATTCCTTAGCACCACATAAGCAGAAAAAAACCAGAAGTGGGGCTGTGGCTCAAGTGGTAGAGCACTCGCCTTGGGCTGAAGAGCTGAAGGACAGCGCCCAGGCCCAGAGTTCAAGCCCAGGACCAACATAAATGGAAAGGATAGCTCTTATAACACGGTAACTACATTTTCTGGAAAACTTCAATTTCTTTTAGATACTATGATATCGTCTCTGTAATCAAAAGTAAAAAACAATGTTCTGACCCATTAAATAAATTCAATTAATTACAAATTTATGTTGAAACTGAACATACCATACCAAGGTCAGAGCAAAGGACTGGATTTTATTTGAAGAGACAACTTCCTGGTTGGAGTCTTCAGGCTAGCAGGCCTGTAGTCTGCCCACCCTGCCTCACCCTACCGACGACACCTCCTGGGCATTACTAACATTCTGAATTTCCTTTCCAGGTTGCCCTTGGACCACTTGACTCAATGAAGCAGTTCACTTGAAAAGGAGGAAAGTTCAATACAAGGCGTTGCAAAGGCAGAGATTACGCTGACTGCACTGTCCTCACGCATCTTAACTGAAAGTCTGCAAAGGTGCAGCTGACTGTGGTTTGGTATTTAACAACATGCCATCAGTGGGGGGGGGGGGATTGTATTCTCATTAACTGCTGCAGATTTACTGCAGTGAAAAAGGGCTGTGTAACCCGAGAGGTGACAGTACAGAAAGATCAAAGCCAGGGACTGGAAACTAAATAAACCCTCTGGCTACTTCCTGCAAGGAAAATTCACTTTGGCAATGTAAAACAGAGCCCAGTTAAAAACTACTCTCAGTTTTATGAGCTGTCATAGCAGCTCAAGTGGTTTGGACCAGCTGAGTTCAGAACATTATATTTCCTTGTTTTTGTCTTAGATACTTCTACAAGGAGTTTTATAGACTACCCCTCCTTAAAAACACACCAACAAAAAAACTCTTAGTTGAAACGGAGAGGGCAACCACGAAACTTATTAAAGCAGGCAGGTCTTCATTTGCACATTCCTTTCTCATTTACAACAGCTCAACATTTTACTCGTAGATTTACTTGGCAATATAAATTTACTTTAATAATTCACCTACAATCCGTACAATTCTTGTTCAAACTAAGTGCAAATGAGTTTACACTGCCCATACGGCTCAGGTGAGGGCTGAGTCATTTGTAGCAGCACATCTTCAATGGCTATGGGCAGTACAGAAAATATGGGAATTAATTACTATTATGTTTAAAAATGGATAGGCCCTGAGTTTCAGCTGTTTTTAAACAATATTTAAGAAAATATATTGGGTTTTATGTTTTCTACATAAAACATTAACAATTGTTCATAAATACTTAAGCCACACTGAAACACACGTGGGCTAGAATCAATCTATCTTAAATTAAGAAATACTTTTCACTTAAGGAGTCAGTTTCGTGTCACTGACTCCAGACTCAGAGGAAACAAAAGGCGGTGTGCTCGGGGTGCTCCGCTCCTCTCATTTTCTTGGAGGGAGGCAGTGCTCATTAACCTACAACATAACCAAGTGCTCGTTTCACTAGGGTAGAAATAAGCAAGTCTATAAAGGTAAAATCCCATATATATATATGTATACACACATATTATACACATATGCTGTTACTTAAACACATATATTTAAGTAAGAGCATGTCCTAGGTCAAATGTATCACAAGAGCATTCATCTTTGCATTATTTTCCTCTTACACTTATTCCTCCAGTTTTGGAAGACAGAGGTCCCTGTGTAGCCTAAGTGTACATTAAAATGGAGATCCTCTGACCTCGGTCTCCTGAGCGTTGGGGTTACAGGAATGAACCACCATAGCCAGCTAAATTTAAAACTAACTCTTCTATCTCTACAGCCAACAAAAACGTATGAACTTAACACTAGATAATATTCTTAAGTGGTGGTGAGTTACTTAACTGACTGGGAAGTCATCACTGGGTTAACTACTCTGTTATTCCTTCTAGTATAAAGGTACACCAAGATCAAGGTCAAAACAACTGTATGGAATCTGGTCATACTCACGTTATTTTATCTACAGATTCAGTCACACTGAACTTCGTCTCCTAAAGTCCTAATAAAACGATAATGAATTAGGTTTTCATTGGGAGTATCTTTGGATTTATACACAGCTATTCTGTGTGCCTCCAGAAATACTGCTTAGATTAACAGGTCAAAAATTAACACCAAGTTGATGAGGGCCGACCTGTTGCCAAAAACTTCTCAGGCTTCTAATAAATCTCTAAAGGAAAGTAAATAACTGAAAATACGATTCCAAGTTTGGACTATAACTTCTCTAGGATTATAAAACATCATCCCAAGTTTCCAGCATCCTAAGACTTGGTTTTTTTTGGCTTGTATTTCTATATTTCAGTGAAGTTTATAGTTTGCTAATGCTTATGTGTGATAATCTAATAAAATCCGGACTTAAAGGTTATAGGCCCAATTTACTAGTAAAACCTTAATTCAATTCTCCTTGGGAAACACAAATCATTAGTGTCTAAGTCGTAGAAATGAGTTGCCTTGCCTTTTCAGTGCTGGAAAGAGCATGTCTTGATGAAAGTCTCAATAAGACAGCAAGTGAAATTAACATTACGCAGCCCACGAGCATTTCTGTAATAGCGCAAAGCAACAGCGTCGGGCAGGCGATGCTCTCCGTGAGTTAACTAGCTGAGTGAGCAGCCCCTGTGGCCATTTCTCCTTCCACCCAGAGACACTCGCGCTCAATCTTTATACAACTGGATTTAATCTGCAGAGAAGTTAGTGAATTAACCAGAGATTTTAAAGGTAGTAAACAACTTAATGTGTCAATAAATTCTTTGCTGCTTCCTCCAAGCAAACGTAGAGAACCAATTTGTAGCAAACCAAATCAAATATATTAAAGCAAAACAGGTAGACAATCTGTCATGTTGCAACAAGAGGCTACATAGCTTACTGTAATTTTTGATAGAATTCTCTCTAAGCTTCCTCCAGCCCTGTTTGCTGCTTGATTAATCTATCTCCCCATCATCTGCCCACTGAGGCAGTGATGATCTAATACAAAGAGTGCTGCTTCTTACCAAGCGTGAAGACCTCAATGTGATTAGCTATCTGGTTTTAAGCTAGTCTCTGGGCTTTAACGCCCACATTGTTAAAATGGGGACAGCACTACTTTTTGCTCTACATACTTGATCAAATGTGAAACATGAAGACATAAATGTTAAGTAAATCCAGGTTATGACGCTGCTCACACAGATTTAAATGGTTTTAAAAAACCTTAAACATTTATTCTTTCAACATTTTAAGAGGTTCTTAGCGCATTCTGTCTAGTTCTTACATAAGAAAATCATCACGGGTATTCAGGAAAACAAAGCGATTTCACGTAAGGCTCATGGAAGGTGAAACGTCTCACAATACAAACTCTTCCTTGGGGTTGGGGTATGTCTGCTATCCCAACTACCCATCCGGCAGGGATGAGGATTGCAGTAGGTAGTAAGGTCACATCTCAACAACTGCTGGGAGTAGTGGTGCAGCTATGTAACCCCAGACATGAACAGGAGGATCAGACTCCAGGCTGGGCACTGGCCCTTATTCAATAAAACGACAAAAGTAAAATGGGTTGGGGTGCTGGCCCAAGTGGTAGAGTGCCTGCCTAGCAAGTATGAGTTCAGACTATTATACCAAAAGCAAACCAAAACAATATGAACCGGAAACCAAAGTTTCTGTTTACTTGCCTTGGTTTGATTCTCATCACAACTGTGTTGTTACATAGACATCATCATTCATGTTCATGTTACCCTGTTTTTAAGTCTAACAGTACAATGGTAATTTCCCCTCCAGATAGATATATAGATATATACATACACACACACACACACACACACATTTTTTTTTCTTATGAAAGGCTTTATTCACAAAAATTTCCCATCCATTACTACTTCATTAATACTGAAGGTATAAAGAACTTGAAATTATTTCTATTGATCAAGGTTGAGCATAGTTAGCATTTAGCCCTGGGCCTAAAATGGACATTTATGCGTCTTGTCGCCTGGGACAGTAAGTATAATCCGTAATAGAAGTGCGCGCGTCAACGTTTCCTGTTTGGTTGTGCTATGACTTGAGCTCGGGATCTTGCACGGCTGGCAGACCTTCCGCCACTCGAGCCCCGTCTTTAGTCATTATAAACATTGTTGTCATTATTATGGTTACTGCTATTTCGCCAGTGTTTGAACTCAAAGCTTTGCTCCCATTTGGCTTTTCTTTCCTTCTTGCTCATGGTTGGCACTCTACCAAAAAAAAAATCTAGCTTTTTGCTGGCTCATTGGAAAAAAAAAAAGTCTTTCAGATTTGTCTACCTGAGCTGGCTTTGAAATGTGACTCAGACCTCAGCCTCCATACAACTGGAATTACTGGCACCAAGTGTGCGCTTTAGCTACTTCTCAGAGAAGAGTCTTATGTTTCTACTTGGAGCCAGCCTCAGAGTCTGATCTAAAGGTGTGAGCCACGGGCACCCACTTTGCATTCGACATTTTCTTAGATAGCCTTGTGCTTGTATTTGAAGGCAGCCTTGGACTGTGAGCCTATTGTGTAGAAATGCTTCCTGTGTATCTGGGATCATAGCTACAACCATCATGCTCAGCTTGCCCGGGCCGACCTCCTGATCTTCACTTACTTAGTCTAGATTACAGGTATGTACTACCTAGATTCTTTTAGACAGACTCATACGCACTCTGTCTGGCACTCTGTCTGAAACAGAGGAATTTAAAACACTCAACAGGACCTTGTTGTTAATACCTACCCCAACGCTCTTCTCTGTGTGTTTTAGTCCTGGTTTAACAAAATCCTATTTAATCAGCTTTGCAAACATCCCAATCTCGACCCTCTAAGAACAAGCAGTAGGGACCAGGCAAATGTGCACGTCAAGAACAATAAGTAAATAAAAGGCTTATCACAAGGTGTTTGGTAAGCTTTGTTCATTGTAATACTGTATTAATATTACTCTTAATAAGAGTTGCTCCTTACACTACATAGTTAAGTATAAGCTACATAGTTAAGTATAATTAAGGTGGCCTTACAATGTAAGAAATCAGTCTAAATTTTACATGAAGAATTTTAGTCTTAGGAGAAAATGATACATTAACAAAGTTTAGATGAAAATTATTTCTCACAGCTTAATGAATTCAGCATGATTTTGAAACCAACATTTCTACTACGAACTAATGTTTGGAAAGAATGGCAGACAATGGGAGGTATGAATATGTAAGAGGTAAGATGGAGGCCCAGCAGTAATGCACACAAAAAAGGCAAGGTGCAGCTCTCTCAGAAACAGTCAGGCTGGACAAACACAGGGCGCACAAGGACCGCTCAGATGGGCACGCGTCTCCTCTGTTTCTGATCTCAATGCAACGGTCAGCAAGCGACATCACGGTGCCTACCACAAAGAGTGCCAAGCGCTCTGAAAAATATTTTTCAAAGTCCCAAGGAAACCTAAGCAGACTCTGCAACTTTTTCCCAGTTTATGAAAATTGGATTCCTATAAAAGAAAAATGGACCATTTTTACTGCAACAGAAACTGATTTGTTAAAGCTGGAAGCAGTTTAAAAATACTCTTAACATGAGGTTCTTGTTAGTCTTGAAAAGTAAGAGTTATAATAAAAAAGCGGTCCAAAATATGGTATGAATTCATGGTATATAACCAAAAAAAAGTCTTGCTCCTATTATTTTTAATTAGCTTTAATAGCAAGTTCCATTTCACTTTCTAACTCCAGTTCAGCTCTGGGGAGGGGAGATTTACACTTGACGTTCTGGACTGGCAGCTCCACGGCAATGCCTTGGAGCCCTAATGCATTTTACATTAGCTTGAAATGTCGGGAAATCCTGGCGCCAAGAGGTTCAAACCAATAGTGACACATGCCTAAGGCCCAGGACCCGTTGTCCAGCTGCCAGTGTCTATTTTATCTTGCAGACTGGATGGATGAGTTTAGCAGTCCTCACTGTTTCCGATTAAACTGTCTGGCTATATTACCAAAGGTAGGCTTTCAGATTACGAAGGGGCCTTGACGTGGATTTTGGGAAAACACCAATTTGAACTGTTAAACACTTCTCTGAATCTGGCTTGATTTCTCGGAGTTTCAGACATTTGTCTTAATACTTACTAAACTTTAAACACTTTTTTTTTTTTTTTTGTAAAAAAGCTCCTGACATACAAATTTATTCATTAGCTTGCAGGAATGGGAGATCATCCACTCAAGTAGAAATATTTGGGGAAAAAAACAAAGGCAGAAGTGGCGCCTGGCATTCTGGTACTGTTTCACATTTCTTCCACATCCAGCTGTCAGTGAGACCCCTAAAGACAACAGTGGTGGTGGCGCTTCACCTTTCATACAGTAACCTGCTATTATGCTCCCCAGATAACCTGGTAGGCCTTAGTTATCAAAGACATATGATAAAGCAGGGAAAGAGTCTGTAAATCATCGGGGCCATTTTCTCTGATTTCAATGACACATGCATACATGCATACGCACAGACACACACACACAGATACACATACAAAGCCTCCACAGGAACAACATTTTCTTGTTTTAGAGGGATTTAGACAACCAGTTTTTTAATATTTAAAATTCGGTTTAAGACTTACTCTTTCACAGTCTTAATTTTTTATGGTATCTATCTAGTCTGCTTATTCTCATCTTCAAAGTGGAGATAAAGAATAGAGTTCAACAACTTTTGCTTAAAGAACTTATCATTTAACAATGCTCATGCATTTTACGATAAAAAACGTACAAAAAAATAAAAAAGAACGTTTCCTGAAAAATATTCCTATTTTAAAATCAGTTAAAGTGGAGAAATTAAAAAATAATGTATTGAGTCAATATTATTTGATCTAATGAGCTCTGAATTTATCCATTGGATCTTAGAAGCTGAAAGTCAACCATTAGTTTAAAATATCTGACATATTATACAGCAACATTGTCATACTAAAATGTGAATAATTATGTATCAATTTAAAATACTTTAAATCTCTGCATAATTAAAAGATATGCCAAACTTAAAAATCCATGATTGGTGAGCATCAAGAATATCATATAAAACCCATTAAAGGGAGAATCCTAAATATTAAAAAAATGGAATAAGGGCTGGGAAGGTGGCTCAGTAGTAGAGAGCTTGCCTTGCATGCCTGAGGCCCTGGGTTCAATTCCTCAGCACCACATAAACAAAAAGAAAAAAGCCGGAAGTGGCGCTGTGGCTCAAGTGGCACTCTTGCTAGCCTTGAGCTGAAGAGCTGAGGGACAGCGCCCAGGCCCAGAGTTCAGGCCCCACGACTGGACCCCCCCAAAAAATGGAATAAATGAAAAGGTAAACAAATCCAGAATAATAAAGCAAAATGTGGAAAAGAACAAGTAGACCTCCAGCTGTATCTCTGTATCTCTACAGACAATGTAGAATCCCACTTCATTTGATTTATTATTTAAAAGTTTGGGGAAGTTCATTGCATATTACTTCTTCTGAAAATAAAAAAGTAGGAAAGTTATGTGATTTAAGGCCTGAAAAAGTATAAAAGTCAAAAGATGAAAGACTTAACTTTCTCAAAGGGAGGTGCTTCTTCTTCTTCTTTTTTTTTTTTTTTGGTTTGTTTTTAGAACAGTCCTGGGGTTTGAACTCTGGGCCTGGGTCCCGTCCTTCAGCTCTTCAGCTCAAGGGTGGTGCTCTACCACTTGAGCCACAGCCTCACTTCCAGTTTTCTGAGTGGCTTATTGGAGATAAGAGTCTCACGGACTTTTCCTGCCTGGGCTGGCTTTGAATTATGATCCCCAGATCTAGGATTACAAGTGTGAGCCACTGGCACCCAGCTACTTACAGCTATTTTGAGTAGCTTATTGGAGATAAGAGTTTCATGGACTCTCTTGTGTAGGCTGGCTTTCAACTGCAATCTTCAAATCTCAGCCTCCTGAGTAGCTAGGATTGTAGGTATAAGCCACCGACACCTAGCAGGACGTACTCTTTAAAAAAATTCCCTCATAAAAAATAATAAGTAGAACTTCACACTCTTGATTTGAAAAAGTCTAGAATATCTTTTATTAACTAACTTTTTAAATGTGCATTACTGTCATGTATCTTTTATAAAGTATAAGAAGCTACTTATATATTCTTAACTTTGAAATAAACAGAATTTATAAAAGTATTTTCCCCAAGTCACTGAAAATAATCAACAGAAACAAAAACAAATGACTCTTAAAAATAACCTAGTCACTAAACCTATGTGTTTCAAATGTTTTTTATCATTTGGGAAGAATGGTCATTCTTAAAATGACCATTTTTAAAAACTAGAAATAAGAGATTTTGCTTAATTGGGTTTACAAGATTATTATTTTGCCTAGTATTTAAAAATGTGTATTAAGTTTTAATTTTTTTTAGACAAAGTCTTACCGTGTATCCCAAGTTGGTCTCCAATTCAACCACCCTGCCTCAGCCCCCCACTGCTGGGATTAGAGTTCTGAATCACCATAACCAGTGCTGTACTTGATTTCGGTGGAAATGTTCAGCATCCTTAAACTCACACAATCATATTGAAAACATGAAACTAGCTGAGCTGGTTCACAACTCTGACCCCAGCCCTAGAGAGGTTAGAGAAGTAGACTGTCAGGTGTGAGACCAAGGGCGAGTTCCAGACCAGCCTGAGCTATCGACTCTCTCTCCAAAGAAAAAAGAAAGCAAACCTTCACATAGGTAGTTAGTAGCAGTCTGTTTTCTTTAGATGGAAATGTTTACAAGATATACAAAAGTATTGTTTGGTTCACAGTGAAATCAAGTGAGAGCATAGTAATTATAATGGCTGGATAATCTTACAAATGCTATAAGCAAAATTCTGTTATTTTTCTTTTTTCAACTGTTTCAGAAAACACTATACAATGAATTATCATATGATATTCAGTTAAGTAACTACACTATATATCCAGAAACACCAGAAGCAATTAAAAGTCATATGGTTTTTAGTTTTCAACCATAGTTTGCTTTTATTTTTTGAGGCAAGAATGTCTTACAGTGATGATTCACTGTACTGATAAAACCATTTATCGAGCGCTTTTTTTTTTAAATTGAAAAGCCACTACAGAAGACTGAGCTACACATTTCAGTTAATACTCCTAATGTTTTCCTATCACATTCTCAAACTTTGGGTCATGACCTTGAGTGAATTGTGAAATCAACTTAACGAGTTGAAATCCGTATTTAAAAATGTAATCAAACTAACACTGTACATTATAGATAGTAAGAGTATCATTTAAAGAAAATTTTCTTCTACACAGACATATACACAAATGTACACCTACATACACATACATACATGTATGTAAAAAGTATATATGTGTACACTAGGTGGAGAAATAAAAAGCACTTCTTTTAATATAGTCAGCGATAAACAAGCTTACAAGTCACAAACATATATTTTGTTTCCTCCAGCATTTTATACTGGAAAAACCATAAACTTTGGTGACTTATAGATCTGAGTTCAAATCATAACACTTCTATCATAACACTTATGTTTCTTGACTGCTTTGGTTTTTCTTGTGTGGGTTCTGGGGCTTAGACTCGGCCTGGGGACTAGTGCTCTACCACTTGAGCCACAGCTCCGTCACAGCTTTGGTGGTTAACTGGAGGTAAGTCTCATGGGCTGGCCTGTGTGGGCTGGCTTTGAACCCCAAACCTTGGGTCTTAGCCTCCTGAGTAGCTAGAATTACAGGCATAAGCCACTGGTGCCTGGCTAACTTAAAATGTTAGAGCCTTGATTTTTCACTCCTAAGAGATATAATTCTTGATTTAAAACATTGTTGTAGGGGCTGGGAAGGTGGCTCAGTGGTAGAGTATATGCCTTGCATGCATGAGGCCCCGGTTTGATTCCTTTGCACCACATAAGCAGAAAAGAGCCAGAAGTGGCACTGTGGCTCAAGTGGTAGAGCACCAGGCTTGAGCTGAAGAGCCAAGGGACAGTGCCCAGGTCCAAAGTTCAGCCCCCATGACCAACCAAACAAAACACAAAACATTGTTGTACACATTAAAATTAAAGAGATGAATATATATAAGACACATTATATCCGACAATCAATAATGGTTGAAGACATTATAATTGCAATTGAATTTAAATAATTATTAAAAGTGATCATTAAAGGTTAAATTGCATTTATCACATTTTATCATTCATTTAAAAACACATTAATGAATGGATCTCTTAAACAGAAAATAGCTTATACTAATAAAAATAACATTTTAAAAGCAGAAATTAAATCAATAGTTTGAATTAGAAAAGTAAGCTTCAGGAAAAATAAGATTATATCTATTATATTAGATAATATGAAATATCAACTATCAGCCTAAATTAAAATACTAATAGGTGTAGTATAAAGAGGAAATACTGTTTATATTTTTTGGCAAATTAAGAAATCTTTAACTCTATGAGGAATGAAGCATGGAGGGAACTGCATTTTTTTATTTATCTTTTTTTTTTTTGTCAGTCATGGGGTTGAATTCAGGGGCCGCAAACTGAGCTCTTTTGCTCAAGGCTAGCACTCTACCACTTTGAGCCACAGTGCCACTTCTAGTTTTCTGGTAGTTAACTGGGGATAAGAATCTCACAGACTGTCCTGCCCAGACCATCTTTGAACTGCGATTCTAAGATCTTAGTCTTCTGAGTAGCTAGGATTACAGGTGAGCCACCAGCCCGCAGCAATGGAACCATATTTTAACTACACAACAATGCTGGCCTGTCAGATATTTGTCCTGAAATATTTTACTTGAATGCTCTCTACAGTAGAAAAGTCATCAATTTAAAGCATTAACTTTTCTGCATAGTGACATTTGAACAGTTCTTGTACTATGCCTCTTTGTTCTTGGTTCTGTTTAATTGAAAACATCGAGGAAATAACCTGTGTTCAAACTCACCAAGGTCTAGTCTGTTTCAACAGTGTTTCCAAAGTGGTAAAGAATCTGTTCAGATCTGTGATGTCCATTTTTTGCATGGAATTAACTTAAAAGCAAACAAACATGCTCTTGAAAAGTCTGGGTCCCTCTCCACTTTAACAGAAAGGATATAAAAATTGGGAATGAAGAGAATTTTAACTTTTCAAAAACAAAAGAAACACCATACATCTGATTTTTCTTGGAAGTCTTTACCTGCCAGAAAACGCATGCTGCCCAGCCACATCTCCATTCTGAAGGTGATAGTCACTGAAGAAGTCTGGACTTATGGCTCCTTCGGAGGTAATTAATCCATCTAGAAATAAAGTGATAACTAGTAAAGTATATTTGTAAGGAATAACAAGGAAACGACCCTGTCAAACCGAGAGCGGCCTTCAGCGAGGGCCAGAGGATATCCCACAGCAGTGAACGTAGAGAGCAGCCTTCGTATTTTACACCTAGGCAACTTTCACTTGTGGAACGTAGAGTCAGGCATATCAAAAAACTAAACATTAACAAACATACAAACTGACAGTGAAATTTCACCTAAGTAAAATTTTATTCCATGTGTTTTAAAAAACCGTGTATTCTACAAAGTTAAATACTTTTTGATGACTTATCTTCATTAAAATCTAAGTTATTATATATTCCTACTTTTAGGACTCCCCATACTAAATGAGTCCATACCATTATGCTTTAGTTCCTTTTTTTTTTAAATTATAAAGTACTTCTGTTCCTAAATTTAAGTCTCTGGTACTGTTTCTCTAATTTAGAGTTACATTATTTCTAATTTGCTCTTTTATCTAAGAATCTAGATAACTTATTTTTATAGAATCATAAATAAGTTAATAAAAAGGGTCTGAGGGAAAAAAGATCTATGATCACTTCAGGGCTGTCCTATGCATGGAACAGACACTTTGGTATACGGCTTTTATTTAACCATCTGGATGACACTGAGAACTTCCATGTCTTCTGAAATGATCTGGGTTGTTGAAGTCTAAATACAAATATTGGCCAAGTTATATCCATCACATTATTTAAAAATTTGGCACATGGAAGGCAAATTATTCACCAAATGATTTAGTCACCAAACCATTATTGCATACCTAACACATCACAATAGGAAATATATAACATTATGTATAATATAGAATTATAATACATAAATGTTTTGAATAATTTTTATAAAATATGTACAATGAATTATTAATAAATAATACACAAAAGGAGTATATATATGTACCAATAAATGGCAGTGTTTAGAAAGTTCTTCTTAGAAGGCAAGGGAGAAAAAGTATAACTAATAAGTTTGGAAGAGTAGGTAGAATTTAAATAGCAAAATCCGAAGAATGGGAGTATTAAAAAATAGAGTATCTGATACAAATAAGTTAATAGAGTTGGCAAATTAGTCCATTTACAAAATTTCATTTGTATAAAACTTCATTTACTAAAAACTTTCATCCTGCTCATTTTAAAAAGAAGACTTCCATACTGCTCATTCGGTACATATATCCATTTGTGACACATCATATATTAATGGACTAGAATATTATTTAATTATTGAATTGTTAATAGATACTTTTGGCATTTATCTTGTGACTCTTCTAAATTTAAAATACTTGAGTTTTCACTGAAGTTTTAGTAACATTTAGTTCAGTTTTTATGTTCACTAGATATTAGGTTCTGTAAATCAAAAGACCAGCAGCTGTTGGAAATGCCAAGATACCACAGACTGACAATAAAGCACCAATTTATAAATAATAAATAAATAAATTTTATTTGTATGTAGGAGTTTGTGACATGGCACTATAATTAACAACTACAAGATAAAACATTTTCAATAAATCACCTTGTAAAATTAAAACCTATAATTGAGCATGATGGTTTGAGAATCCTGCCAATTTTGGAGGAACAAAGAACATTAAATAAAATGTTGAAATAATATTCATACACCATTTTGAAAGTGAATGCAAAGATGATCACAGTGGCACAGCAAAAAAGATCTTAGCAGTCAGTATTTCAGATATATATAAACCATCTGAAAGAACTTTTACCATGTTTTTAGAATTTATAGTTAGGAAATGTGACCTAGTAAAAGTAAAATATATAAGAAATTAAAAGTGGATCAAATTCTTGTTTTTTAAATCCAACGTTTCTGCTGTTTTTACAGAAAAAGTAACAAAATCTATATATGAAAATGTCACAATGAAACAAACCTTCCTTGTATAAATAATATATGCTAATAAATTTTTTTAAAAAGTGAGAATACAGGAAATTAGGATATCATAAAATAGCATTCAAACTAAATTTTTTTACTTCAAAGTTTTAGCCAGAAAATTTATAAAGATAGATACAATTAGCTTGTAACACAATAATCCAGATCTTATATAAATAAAAGGAATACAAATATATTTCTGAAATACATTTTTTTTTTTGGATCTGGTCGTGGGGGCCTGAACTCTGGGGCCTGGATGCAGTCCCTCAGCTCTTCAGCTCAAGGCTAGTGCTCTACCACTTGAGCCACAGTGCCACTTCTGGCTTTTTTCTTTTTGCTTATGTGGTGCTAGGGAATCGAACCCAGGGCCTCAGGCATGCAAGGCAAGCACTCTACCACTGAGCCACCTTCCCAGCCCCTGAAATACATTTTTAAAGTTCTAAGGTACTGCACAGGGTGTAGTTTTATAGTATCAATGGCACACCTTATGGGCTAGTGAGAATTGGGTAGTTCTGACATAGGAACTTCTTCTCTTTGACAAATTAGGGATTAACGTTCTAGTAAACTCTCATAGAAACATCTCATCAAAAGCATTCCAACTACTTTGTTAATATGTGATTATTCATGTTGAGCAATTAAAATGATTTCTTTTTGAAAATACTAAAAATTAGACATACAAGCTGGAGCTCAAGCCTGGGATTCATACAGGCTAGGCAGGTAGTCTAACACTGAGCTATGGCCTCAGTCCTCACAAACTCGATTACAAACCCCAAATAAATTTAATAGTAGGGTACTTTTTAAGTTTCTCCTCACAGCTAGTACAGCTACAATGAATAAATACATTTGAATGATCACAGAACAAACAGAAAAAAGGAGATACTATACAACAAAACATCCTAACTCTGGAGTATCATACATATATAGTTATTAAATTATACAGGATAACAGTTTTACAGTTATGTAACAGACCTTGCTACGATGTTCCAAGTACAACGATAAATATGGTTATGAATAAATGGAGTGTATACTGGAACAGTGATAAAAATCAAAGCAGATAAATTACTGACCTCTTGATTTCTAAAAGCCAGTAAAAAACTATCTAAGAAAAATCATGCACAGGGGCTGGGAAGGTGGCTCAGTGGTAGAGTGCTTGCCTTGCATGCAGGAGGCCCTGGGTTCGATTCCTCAGCACCACAGCTGGAAGTGGCGCTGTGGCTCAAGTGGTAGAGCGCTAGACTTGAGCTGAAGAGTTAAGGGACAGCACCCAGGCCCAGAGTTCAGGCCCCACGACTGGACCCAAAAAAAAAAACAACCATGTACAAAAGTGAAACTTACAACTTAGTATCTGTTATATTGGATTACTAGACTACTGGACTCTTGTGACTTTGTGGAAGGAAATGGATGACAATAACATAGAAAGTGAGAAAAAGAAATTACTAAAATGATGAACATTAACTTACTTGGGTACACTTGGTAAGATACAACATTAAACACAAAATAATGATTTTTACAAATTGTTTTAATCTTCATATTCTAGAAATATATTCACATTCTAAGAATAAGACAGATCAATCATGATTGATGAAGAACATAAACAAGTAAAAAGTCCTTTGTATAAAAAGTCAAGTGTGTAGCAGTAAAACTGTCTGTAAGTTACACTATACTCTTTCTCTATTTGTGAGAAGCACCTAAGCAGTTTACTTTCATGACAGCAAAGGAAATTAATCAATGACTATAGTCACTTTTAGATCCTAAGGAAAAAGTACTAAGTAAAGGGGATACCAGTCTTATAACTCTAACATTCTTACAAAAGCAAGAGAGAAACATATGTTTTGACTGACACCTAATCATTTGAAAATAGAGGGTGGCTCTAATGATCAGGAGACAGAAAATATCATTTCATTTTAAAGTAAAAGACTCAGAAGAATCACATTTGGCCCCTGTTACTAACTTTGTTTTTATAGGAAGCAGCTCTAACAAGACCTCTCAAACAAACTAAGTTTAAAATATTTATCTGGGATTTCCAAGCTACAGCTACATGTGATAAAAGAAAAGGGGCTATTGCCCATCACGTATAAAACTGCAGAGACTCAACTTTTATTTAGTCCACGAACTTCATGGAAATAAACAAAAAAAGGAATAAACTAAAAACATATTAGACAAGTTGCTATAAGAACTAAACAGCATGATATTTTCATGGTCACATAAATGTTATCAACAGGGTACAGAACTTTTAAGACAAGCTATGATTTTTGTTTACTTTAAGAGGTTAATAAAAACAAATTTTAGAAGTGTAATACAACTTAAAAATTCATTCTGAAATTTTCTATGCATTAAAACAATAAAGTTGAATATGAGGTAACTGACACTTTCAATTTTGGAAGCGGAATTGATTCATATTGACACATAGCTATCAATCTCCAAGGAAAGAAACTTGATTCTAAGAATATTCTGATTCCTATAAACAAAACAAATCACGTCACCCATATTTTACATCATTCTACTTCATGGATACTGGATATTCGACAACAGCTGCTTGCTATTACCGAACTTGGAAATTCTCGTTGGTTGAAATTAATGATCTTTTCCATCTGGTTTGAAACACAAAGCAGCATTTCATAACTGCTGTAGAGTTCAGTGAGGAAGAAATCTATTCAATATTCAAAATGTAGCACCAATTTTCTAAAGTTTGAGAATATATATAAAATATGAAAGGGATACAGAGTATGCTGAGGAAGTCTGTACAATATAAATTCATGAAAATGTGAATAGACAATAGTATTAGTGATTAGATGTGATGCTAATTAGTAGTGGTTAAATGTGATGATAAACTATATTATCAGCCATTTATTAATCACACACAAATTCTGATAAAATGAGAAAAACATGAATTGAGAACAAAGTAAACATATAGTAAGACTACAGAGTAGGAAAAAAAGATGAGCCATTAATTCGGATATTATGTGTGTATGTATGTATTTATTTGTGCTGGTGATTGACATTGGAGTCGTTTGGGTATTGTCATGAGCAATACCCCAGCCATAACACTTTTTATTTCCAAATTCTCACAGAGTTTCAAAAAAATTACTTTCCTTTCTCTTCTCAACTAAATGACTTCACTGCTGTAATAGTAACACTGGTAGCAGCGGAGAACACTAAAAAAGTCAGAATGTGCAAAATCTTATCTATCTATCATTCCTGGAGAAAGGCAGTACAGCATAATCAACAAAGTAATAATATATGAAAAGTTTGGACAAATATTAATTTTTGCCTTGAAAACCACTAACGTTTATAAAGGGGGAGAGAAATATTGCTCCAAAGTACCTAAAGTGTCCTACTAGTCACTAAGTAAAATTTAGTAGTTTGCTATTAAAGCAAAATATACCAAAATTAAACTGTGAAGTACCTAAGAATATAAAATATAAATTAATGAATTATATATTTATTAATAAGAGTAGAGAAAAATAAGTATTTTATTTTGGACAGCAGTCAGAAAAATTAGTATTTTATTTTGGACAGCAGTCAGAAATCTTGGTACCATTCATTTAGAATCTATGTTCTAGAGAGTCATAAACTTCTAAGAACCACTAATTTGACTAGCACCCATTTTTTTTTAATGGTGATTATATCAAAGACATACTTGAAAAGATAACAAGTTACTAGATTTTCTTGGTGTATATGGATGTTACATAGCAGATCAGTCATCAAAAAAAGTGCTTACACGTTTTTGAAATGTGCAAGGCTGGCATAGCTAAATGCTGATTTGTAGCACACAAATTGTTTCTTTTGGCCTTGGTGCTGCCTTACCTGAGTTGTAGAAAAGGTCAGGTCTTTCCAGAATATCTCCTTCATGGATGTACGGCTCAATTCGGTCATCACCATACAAGTACTGCTCACTCTCGTCCATCTGGCGGCTCTCGACCATCTCCAGCCACTGAGAATTATGCCAGCGAAACTTTTCACTCTGAATTTTCTTTGCCCATTCTTCATCATATTCCTATTAAGGAAAAAAACGTCAACTGTTATTGTCTAAATTCATTCCCATGGTGTTAGGTAGAGATATTTTTATTTCATGAGAGAAGATTTTGAGAGCTTTCATTTGGGTCAGAGGAGACATAAAAATATACCTATTTAGAATAATTTCATATAAAATCAATAAAAAAAAGAAATACATATTAAATAAGTCTCCTGGGATTATCAATTACTAATGTAATGCCAAACACTGGAAAAGTTAAATTGCATAAATTCTTATTTGAATATTACCTAAATATTGAATTGATGTAAACAACTTAGAAAATTTAGGTAAACAGATGACAGCTCAGCTTCTAAAGGGTTCTTGTGGGTATAACTATCTGTAGCACTAGTGGCAGGCGGTTAGCATAACCTCTTTTAATATATATACCTATATATATTTGTTTAGTAATAACTGTTGGGGAAGAAGTACTATTAAAGTACTGTTTATAACTGATGAAACTAGCTTATATCAGAAAATAGCAAAATTAAATTTTAATTTCTTCCAACCCCAAAATGCTATTATCTTATTTATATTTATCTCTTTAAATGTCTATTTCTTGTTGAACAGTAAAGTCCTCAGAAGACTATGTCCTACTTACTGACCTATCCCTGGAACACCTGTCACAGAGAAAGTTCTGGATGCATGTTTTGAGTGACAAATGGGCAAATCACTCGTACGGTGATGTCTGCAGCAGAACCTTCTCTTGTTTTATAGATTATAGTTATTTCTTCTTTTTCCTTTTTTAAAAATTAATATTTTTGGCTAGGCTCTGGTGACCTATGCCTATAATCCTAGCTACTTTGGAGGTTGAGATGTGAAGACTAAAGTTCAAAGCCAGCCTGGTAATGAAATTCCATGAGTATCTTATCTTCAATTAGCTAGCAAAAAAAAATGAGGGTGAGCACCAGCCTTGGGCAGAAAATGCTAAAGGACAGTGCACAGCTCTGAATTCAAGCCCCAGTATAAACACGCGCGCGCGCGCACACACACACACATTTCAAATGATACATGAAAACAATAAAAGCTGTACAAATTTATGGAATACCATGTGGTATTTTGTTACATGTATATTCTATGCATTATGTATATATCTGACAGTCCTGGGGCTTGAACTCAGGACCGGGACACTGTCCCCAAGCTTCTTTTGCTCAAGGCTAGCAGCCTACCACCTGATCCACAGCTCTACTTCCAGCTTTTTCCTTATGTGGTACTAGGAATGGAACCTAGAGCTTCACATACGCTAGGCAAACACTCTACCAGGAAGCCATATCCCCAGCCTCATATGATTTGACTCTTAAAGGTCACACATATCTCCTCAAACACTTATCATTTGTGGTAAGAACATGTAATCTCCTAGTATTGGATAAACACTATGTTTATCCAATCCGCTACTGTGCAACAGCACACCAGAACTTCTTAATCCTCTCTTCCTGCAGCTTAAGTTCCTACTGATCACACCTTCCTCGATCGCTCCAGCCTGCCCACTCTGCAGCCATGCTCAACTTCTTTAAGACCACACTTCTTATCTCATACAGCAGTTATATTATTTCTATGTCTAGATCATTTCACGTAATGATACCTCAATACCACCTTGTTTCATGCATACTGGTGTAAATGGCAGGATTTTATGCTTGTTTAATACTGCATACTATATATGTACTACATTTTCTGAACCCACTCATTAGCTGGTGGAGAACTAGGCTAGTTCCATTTTAAACTAGTGTGAACAGTGCTTGGTTACACATAGACTTATATCTTGTTGGGAGATTACATAATTTTTTTTTGTCAGCTTGAACTCAAGACCTGGGTGCTGTCCCTGAGCTTTGGTTTAAGGCTAGCAATCTACCACCTTGATCTACAGAACCACTTCTGCTTTTCTGAAAGTTACTTGGAGATAAGAGTCTCACGGTCTTTTTTGGTCAGACTGGCTTTGAACTGTAATCCTCAGATCTCACCATCTTGAACAGCTAGGATTACAGGTATGAGCCACTGGCACCAAGCGATTTTTTAAAAATTTAAGCTACTTTTAACTAGTACATTAACATTGAAGCGTAAAGATGGTAGTGTAGATGGTAGTGTAGAAGAGTAAAAATGGTAGTGTGCTTCACAACAGGGTCAAGCTCATCATGATGAATAAGAGGTGGACAAAAATGCATTTGGTCAAATGCTGAATAATTTTCAGCTTAAGCTAATGTAAAAGGTTATCATCACAGAATTGATTTCTGCTGTAGAAAAATTAGTGTTGTGTGTGTGTGTGTGTGTGTCCATCCACATGCATGCACTCCTGCTGCTCCTGGGGATTGAGCTCAGGGCCTGAGAGTTACCTCTAAGCTTTTTTTGTCCAAGGCTAGCACTCTACCAGTTGAGCCAGAGCTCCACTTCCAGGTTTTTGGAGTTAATGGGAACTAAGAGTCTCATAGACTTTCCTGTCTGGGTTGGCTTTGAACCGCGATCCTCAGATCTGTCTGAGTAGCTAGAATCATGGGTGTGAGCCACTGGAGCTGGCAGTCTAAACATTTTAAATGAACGCACAATGTCTTCAGATCTGCATGTTACGTTCAAAACAAATCTCTCGCCAGCATCAGCTAACATCTAGAGCGTTGCTCATTCCCCCCCCCCTTTTTTTGTGAGGAGGGGAGCACTGGAATGTGAACTCAGGGTCTTACACATCAGGTAGGCATTCTACAGGAGCTTCTCTACCAGCCACTTTTGCATTAGTTACTTGTTGAGAGAGTCTTGTTTGTGCCGAGGCTGACCTGGACTGATGTCACCTATGTGTCCCTAGAGAAGCACATTCCCTGGAATGGGAGATGAGTACCAAGCATCTAACCCTTGGGGGAGATGGAGATGGAGGCTTACTGAAATGGGTTTGTTTGTTTTTTCCCAGGCTGGTTCTTAAACCATGATCCCCCTGGTTTTTACCTCCAAAGACACCCATATTGCTCACTTTTTAAAACATACAAAGATTCCCTGGATTTTTTTTTAAGCCTGGTTCTGCGAATGGCAATTTTGCCATCAGATTGAGCTTTCCTTCTTTTTTTTTTTTTTTTTGCCAGCCCTGGGGCTTGAACTCAGGGATTGGGCACTGTCCGTGAGCTTCTTTTTGCTCAAGGCTAGCACTCTACTACTTAAGCCACAGCACCACTTCCAGCTATTTCTGTGTGTGTGGTACTGAGGAATGGAACCCAGGGCTTCATGCGTGCTAGGCCCGGAGTCTGGCACTAAGCCGCATTTCAGCCCAGCTTTCCTTCTTCTTAATAGTTGCCAACAGTTCTATCAGTTGTCAATCTATATTCTACTATAATTACTCAAATGGTATGCAATTAAGAGCCATCATAGACATTAATCATATTTTTCTTTAAACACTCTTATTTAACTGGTAGAATATCAGTATTTAAATCTCTGTAGATTTGAATCCCCAGATACAATGCAAACCTGTATTTAAGACTGACTGTTCATATTACTAAACCTTTATGAATAAACGTAATGTGTCTATTAAAAAAAGACTGTTCAGATATAAAAATGAGTCCAGATGCCACTTTGTTCATATTACTGATGTAATTAGTGATTAAATGTGATAGCAATTTATACAATCATCCAACCAATCATCAGACACAAATTTTTCTTATAAAATAAGATATGCAGAAATCACTTAGAAAACTTATATTGAGAACACTTACTAAATATTAGCCATTTCCATTAATTCATTCAAGTGACAGCTCTCTGGAAAAGATATAATTATGCCTATTTTACAAATGAGAAAATGAGGCCCCAATCACTTGGCCCAGATTACACAGCTGGGCTATTATACCAGTGCAAATCTTGATTCAGCAGTGTGGAAGAAGCACTTAAACAGGAGAAAACACACCTTGGCCAAAGCCACTAGAAAACAGATTCTACACTGAATGACAATATGGTCTAAGTGACCTTCAAAGTCAACTTTCATCCCCAAGATTTTGTGAATGGGTTGGACTGTTGACAAAGTAGTAGTAGGAAGGGTAGAAGTAACTTCTGGTTTCATATATTGTATAACAAATTATATTCCCAAGACTTATTTCTCTGGTCACACCTGGGAAAGAGAGCTGAAAAATATTGCAGAGATGTTCATACAGATCTCACTGGCTACAGATTCTGGTAGTTTGTTTATCCAAAATTATCAGTGATACTTAATTATGTGGTTACATACATTGTAATCAATTTATAAGTAATTTAGCATAAATGTTAAATATAACCCTGAACTATTTTAAAATTTCACAAATAGTATACTTTTTGGTTCCATGTGTATGTGCTCAGCTAAATTTGCAAAAAGCAAAGAGAGACTGCCATATTAGGGGTGGCCAGATAATTTATAAAGGCCTGATTACATATCCTTACTGTAGGAAAAAAGAATGAACTTACCACAGCCACTGAGTAAAAAAATGTAGTGCGTAAAGCAAAAGTAAAAATAGTATTTTGGAAGAAATTGCCCACAGTAACTGGATATTTTGTCTAAAATATGAGTTAGTTACAGGTCATCCTAACTGTAAGAATATGTCTTACAGTATTAGAAATTCTATTAAACCCACATGAAATGCTGAAAGTAATTTTTTTCTTTTAAGCATAGTAGCTTGTTTCCTTTGGCAAGAGACATAAAAATAACTTTTTATTAGGATAGAAACATTTAAATCTGGCTGAACTATCTTAATGAAGATGTTTTCAAGGGATATTATATGATGATTGTTTCATTAAAATTTGTAATTCAAGTATATGGGTTGCTAGTGGAAAAACAAGACTTAAGTTCCAAAGGCATATGAAATATACCTTTTCTAATCTAGTAAGATGAAAATGCTTCTAATAATTCATGTGAAATAGTACAGATGTAGGTTAAAAAATAAAAACCACACATCTATAATATGTATTTA
The DNA here is from genome assembly GCF_019054845.1 of Dipodomys spectabilis. Classification (NCBI taxonomy): domain Eukaryota; kingdom Metazoa; phylum Chordata; class Mammalia; order Rodentia; family Heteromyidae; genus Dipodomys; species Dipodomys spectabilis. The sequence goes on from NW_024870696.1 coordinate 26,286,092, forward strand.
CCCTAATAATTTTTTTTTTTTGGTCAGTCATGGAGCTTGAACTCTGGGCCTGGGTGTTGACCCTGCACTCTTCAGCTCAAGGCAAGTACTCTACCACTTGAGCCACAGTGCTACTTCTGATTTTCTGGTGGTTAATTGGAGGTAAGAGTCTCATGGACTTTCCTGCCCAGGCTGGCTTTGAACTGCAATCCTCAGATGGACTCAGTCTTCTGAGTAGCTAGGATTACAGGCGTGAGCCACCAGTGCCTGGCTCCTAATAATTTTCTTTATGAAGAAAAAAATTCCTGTCTACTATACAGTTATCATAGACATCTATAGATATTGATATATATCATATATATCACATATAAATCATATATATAATCTCCCACATATATCACATATATGTGATGTTATAATATATATGTATACATAATGTTTTTCTCTCTCATACACATACATATCTCTCCTTTAGGAACTTCATATATTTACTTAAGGCACTTGCTACAAACTATACTGAATTAGGAGTCAAGAGATCTGGTTTCTACTTCCAGTTCTGCTACAAACTTAAGTAGTAACTTACTATACAAGTATTTTACTCTCTTGGCTTCAGGTTCGTTATTTGCAAAATGAAAGAAATCTAGAACTTGTTCAAGATCTAATAGTCTATAAGTAAAAACCTATGATTAATACTATTGCTTTATAAAGATGTTAAAAACAACGATCCCTATTGCTTTATAAAGATGTTAAAAACAACGATCCCAATTAAACTGAATAATATTGTAGCGTAGGAGTTTCTCAAGTGATATACCAACTCAAAATGAAGTATTTATAATGGAGTACTTATAATGCACTATGTGATTCTTTTGTTTCTTTTGTATGTTCTTCCCCCACGGTATAACCCATTTTCACTATACTTGATTCAGGTGTTCTGCATTTTGTATATACGTTTTTATAACTTGGGGAGTGGAAGAGATATAGCAAACTGCTGAAACAGGGATACAGGCTGACCCACTGTCACAATGAGATGTACAAGACACTATGTTGAAAACGAACTTTACAATTTGGGGGTGGTGGTGGGAGGAGTTGGGGAGGGAAGGGATGGTAGGGGAAAAACAAAGGAGGAGGTAACAATGCTCGATAGGAAATGTACTGTACTCATGTAACTGTAACCCCTCTGCACAGTGTTTTTACAATTTTTTATATGTGTGTGTGTATATATATGTATGTATATGCATATATATATATATATATATATATATATATATATATATATAAAGACAAAATGAGTATCTTGTATCAAAGGTTTTTTGTTTTTTAGCCCAGGTGCAATGTTTCTTGCCTTTAACCCTAGCTCCTTGGGAGGTAAAGATAGGGAAGAGTGGTTTGAGGGCAGCACAAGCAAAAAGTTTACGAGATTACAGTTTCAACAAGAAAAGCTGGAAAGAAAGGCCTACAGAGAAGAATTGACGGCCAGCTGGCTTGGGAATAAATGTGAGACCTTTTTTAAAACTAAAGTGAAAGGGTCCTGATAGTATGGCTCAAATGGTAGAGCATCTACTTAGTAATACAAAGCCCTAAGTGAAACTGCCCCATACTGCCAAACATATTTTAAGGAAATAAATTCACCATGTATTAAATAAGATTAATTCAACACCTTTTCAAAATCTTTAATCCCCTCTTAAATATGCATTCCCCACTTCAGATCAGGAAGCATCTATGAGAATTTAGGTATTCCCAGTTCAATCACAGCTTGAGATGTCATCAAAATCTCTATTACACCTTTATCCTGTCTGGAGATACTTTAGGGATACAGTCATTTTTTTCTTTACTTTTGAAATCCTTTTCCCCCCATCAGGCTGTCTTTAAGTCCTGTATTTAAAGGAAAACATGCTTTGGCTCTTATTTTCTTTTTTTCTCAGCTCCTGACATTATGATCTTAAGTACTTAGTTTCTATACATTCTAAAATGTCACGAGAGACTTATGGTTTGATTTTACATGGAATGTGCCATCCTTTTTGAAGTCCTACATCATTTTGTTTACTACTTAACCACTGCAACATTATGAAGCCTTAACCAGCCTATTATCAGCGTCTGTTCACTATCAGGAAAACTCTTTTGTCGCTGGCTTCCGTCACACCTTGTATCTGATTAACACACTATAGGATAACACAGAGCTACATAGGTCTGTTTTGTGTTTCGAAGTAACTGATGGGAAACAGATTTTCCTTTCTCCTTTAATGTGGCAGCCCCCTAATTGAGACTGTAATATGGTTTATTTAATACAATTTTTGTACTAAATTAAAGCAGGTCTACAGTAATTTAGTTGCTCATTGAGATTTAAGGCAACAGCTGCTAAAAAATGCTTCTTATACCTTAGAAACTATTTTCCCAATGGTATGTGTATATATACACATTATTGTATAATTAAACACATATAATAAAGTTGTTGACTTTAATGCACATATTATCTATTTCTTAACAGACTTATTCCAAGAATCGACCTTTGGTCTTTACTGAGTATTTTGTAAAGCAGGCTTTCAGGTACAATTACCTCCTCACTCAGCTTGGGCTTATAGCAGGGAAAGCTAACCTGTGAAATATCATGTCACAAGTCAGAAAACAGAGTAAAAAATGTAAATAAATAAAAGATATTCAAGTTAAAATTCATGATTTTTCTCTATTATGCTTGGGTCTTTTAAGTTCAGTTGTAGCCAATTAAACAATAAAGATGAATAATGAACAGGCAGTTAATATACATACACATCCATGTATAGGTACATTTTTGTGTATACTTAAAATTCTAACAAGCTGGAAAAATACCCTGTTTTTGCCTCTGTTCATGGAATATAAAAATGAACTACAAAAGAGGATCAACCAAACTTTTCTCATTAAATTCAATTTAATTTTATAGAATTAAGTGAACCCCAGAAAAAAAGAAAAAACTCAGAAAACAAAAAAATCCAAACTTATACTGTTAAATTTTGAATTACAAAGGCTGGAAAAAATCCAACCAACCACCACTACCAACAACAACAAAAACAACCCAAGAATCAGCTATTCCCTGGAAAGAGGGCTGAAGAAGTTACTGTCAACAGCTCACTTGAAAAACCCCTGTTCTGTGGCCATTCCTAACTTCATGCCAATTAAAAGTGACTATCGCCTACCCATTTTATTCATTTTTATCCATTCCCTGCGATTACAAAGGCATCTCTTGAGTTCTCTGCCTAACTCAATAAAGCCTCTACTATATTTTCTTTTCATTGTACCATGAGATGCCTTTTAAGATGCTCTCCCTTACTGGAAAGACTACTAATAAATCCATGTTTCTGTCTGGTGCAGGCTTTTCTGGATATCTTTGTGGGGATTCTAACATTAATAAATAAAGAGGCTATTTAAACCTGTGCTGATTTATCTCATTTTAATATGCCAGTCTTACTAAATATAATTGTCTGGCTTTAAATGGAGATATTAGTTTATTTTTCCAAGTTTAAAATACTAGATGTTGAGTTATTAAAATATATAGTTCCATTCATGATCATAATTAAGAGTTATTGAAAAGAAAGAGATACTATTTCAAAATCTCAGTAATACAACCTATGTTAGTACAAAATCTACAGCCAAGTCTGTTGCTGGCTAGAAAGACATGAAACATCAATTTTTTTTTTTTTAACCAGAAAAACTAGTTAAATCTCTTTTCTCATAAACACTGTCATAAGGACAGCACATCTCCTGATAGGTTCAAATAGGACACTGTTTCTGAAAGAGTAGCTCATATGTTTAGGTAACAGTCCTGGAGTTCTCCAAGTTTAGACTAAACTTTGATATTCAAGAAACTTCAGGTTGCTGAGCTTTGTATTCTTAATATCTATCTTAGTGTTGGAGACATCGTGTATATTGAGTAATCACGTTTTAGGTATTTGACATTTTAGGTAAATGTGGGAGCTTTTGAGGTTCTTAAACACAACACAAATTTGAGAATATGTTGAAGAAAAGCCTATCAATTTTAGAAGCTCCTTAGATCAGATGTGTAGGTTCTGCTCTTCCTTTGAAGATTCCCAATGTTTGGAAGATAAAGGCAGGGTCAACTGCCTTGTAATCTTGGTAGGTTAAGTTGCTGGGCTTCTTTCTCTTGGCCTTCCTGCTTTCCTCTTTAACTGCCATTCCCTTCCTCTCAAAACTGTAAGTAACCTAGACAAACACTAACAACTTACTGATGAGTCTAGAAAGACTTCATCATGTAATACAAGTAATGTAATCCTCCTCAGCGCACAAAGTACTACCACCACCCATGTTTCAAGTTATCAGCTCAACCCTTGGGACCAATTATTTAATCAAATCATCACTACTGCAATATATGCATAATTTTAGAGACAATCCTTTATTTGCACAAATAAGGCTTGCACAAATAAGTGACAGAAATGTTTGTAACCTTAAATACAAAGGTCTTTGAACTACAAATAGGTCCACTCCGGATTTTGAGCTTTTAAAAATAGCTCCAATCCCCGTATTTCAGATTTCTTCTTCTTATACAATATAGTCAAAGTTGAGAATATTGACAAGCCACAATCTAGCAGTGAGAAGAATCCAGAGACATCATCCACTCCTACCCTAAACAGGGTCACTAGTGCTTACTACACACAGGTTTTTGTAATCTCCTTTGATAAGTATTTTTGAGTGTTTCAGCACCTTTGTTATATTTAATTAAATTATGCTAATTTCCTCTTGCTTTATTCTTGAAAAAGAGTCAAGATAACTATCAGGATGAGTTGTGATAAAGCAGGCTCAGACTCTCTGGTGTAACTATTTCCCCAGTGGAACTAGGAGATGTTTGTATGTAATACAGTAAGATGGCTTATTTCTCAAACTTCTCAGCAAGCTAACAATGCAGCTTTTGGTCTGAGACTAATTTATAAACTTAGACCAAAACCCAGGCTAAACAGAAATTTAGAATATGGATAATTACCAAATAAGGCATTTTAACAATAGCAAAGGTAGCTTCCTATTTACTAGGTAAATGACATGATCAATTCCTTTCAGTTTTGTCTGAATTAGTTTAGTGCCCTGACATGAAGTTTACCAATGCCAAATTTAGCCATTTTCTGGAACAATTTCAAATGTAAACTATAAACAGTATAGGTATGGTCAAAATATATCCTCCAAATAATGTTCCACCGTTTAACTTCAAATAGCGAACAGATTACCTTCCCATGCCACTTCAAAAAATCAAGAAGAAAATAAAACAACAACAATAATCAACAAAAATAACAGTTAGTTGTCCCAAGGAAGGAAAATGTTGGCCCAGGTAGTTAGTCTACATACAAAGTCCTCACCTATGTTTCAGGGTTAGTCTAGGTTAAACAGAAATACGTTGAATGACCATCATGTGATAAACACATCATATATATTTTCTTTAATCCTTGTAATAGGTCTCTAAACTTTAGAAGTCTTATTATATATAAATGTAGTCTTCAAAAAGTTAAGTGAGTTGCCTGAAATTATTTAGCAGGTAAAGGAGAAAAGTAGTTAGCTGTATCCTGATATGATTCGCTTGCCAATTCAAGAAGGATAAAGATTCAATTTATGGCCAGAACCGAAACCCAACTAGTAAGAGCAGAAAAATGTTTTAGGATCAATAATTTCATATTAAAGATGAGCCAGTGTCTTGAACCTTGTAGTAACGGAATAGCACAAGGGCTATTCTTTCAGTAGAATGTTAGATGTTTCCACAGTGTGGTGCCCTTCTATTAGCTCTACTAGATTTCTAAGAAATTCAGCCATGAATATGAGCCAGGTGAGCAGCATAGCCAGACTTCCAAATTACCCACATGTGGATACTTTTAATAAGTCTCGTTTTCTCGTAGTAAGTTTTTCGGAATAAAGTTTTCCACAGTGTGAAATGATCCATTATTCCATGGCATTATATCAAACACTTACTCCAGTATTGGAGATTTATAGAGAGATTAGGTGAACTAAATTGCTCAATTTACTTGTTCCAATTTTTTTTAAAATACTAACTCAAAAGCGATCACACAGAATCTTAGGGATCTACGCAATCAGAGCTAGTTGTTATATTACCAATTTAATTTTGCTGATTCTTCTTTGAAGTCCTCACATTAACAAGGCTCTTTATGATAATAAACATAATTTTCTTTGTAGCTCTACATTTATAATGCTGACTAGGAATTCTAAGTACTTTCAAGTAGAGTATGATCTATAAAGCAAGACAAAGACTGAAAAGCTCATTGGATTCAGAAACATGAGCTTACTTTAGTGAGCACCATTTTAGTGCAACAATGAAAGAAGACAGGATTAGCATAGGTTGCAAGGAGGACAGAGGAAGGAAAGAAATCAGACAAAATAGGATTTTTTAAAAACTTCAGTTTTTGGAATCAGAGAGCTAGATCAGTACCTTTTTAGAAAAGAAAGAGGATGTATTGTGGAGTGGTCTCCAGTTTGAGATAAGAAACAAGCCCACAATTTATATGAAATGGGAATCAAAATAGTTTCAGTCATAATATACTTACATTTTATGCCATATATTTTTATGGTTGAACTGAGCCAAGCTCCTGGAGCTAGCTGACATTCTAACCTAAAGATACCTCAAATGTAAACCTGCAGCTATCTTCCGTTTATATTTCCTCACAGAGAGGTGAAAAGTATGCTGAATGGATGCATAACAGACTAACAAGTCTTTTATCATTGTTTAAAGGAAGATAATCACATGTGTGGACCTTTAACATGTTTGTTATTCTTATATTATGTACTTTATATGTAATGACATGGTGATCTATTAGAAGACAGTACATGGCAATGAAATTATTCTTTTGGAGTATTAAATATTCTATACTCACAAGCCATGCTACCCTTTCTCTCACAAAATACAATATCTTGGTAGAGCAAAGATCTATTCTGGCTTAGAAATCAAATCTCTTGGTCATTCAGTTCTAAATCTGTACGAAGTATATTGTCAAATCTAAAAGGTAGATGGCAGGCGTCAAATAGACACAAGAACCTGACAAGACAGCTCCTGCTAGGAACTGTTTACCTTCGTAATGAAGCCACTAACAGAAATGCCAACACAAAGTTGTTTCTTGATCATATTTGTGTAAAAAGCTAAGTTAAACTTTTTCCCCTTAGGTCTGGGACCAGAACCTGCTGCCACCTGCTCACTGCCTAGTGTCCTACAACCGAGCCAAGCCTCCAATCTCTAACTTTTTTTTTTTTTTTGGGTCCAGTCGTGGGGCCTGAACTCTGGGCCTGGGCGCTGTCCCTAAGCTCTTCAGCTCAAGGCTAGCACTCTACCACTTGAGCCACAGCGCCACTTCCAGCTTTTTTCTTATATGGTGCTGAGGAATCGAACCCAGGGTCTCAGGCATGCAAGGCAAGCGCTCTACCACTGAGCCACCTTCCCAGCCCCTCTAAGTTAAACTTTTAGAAATACTGAAGAGGTTATAACTTAGGAACTAAAAAACTGTTGAGCTAAAATTCAGCTTAAAGAGGGAAGCAAGTTGTATATGCTAAAGGTAAAAGAAAACAAGTCTACCTATATACCAAAAATTCTGAAATAGCGGGAAAAAACTTAACAAAATTTGATTCATCTTAAAAATTTAGTTGCCTGATTTTAGAATTGATTTATAATTTTGCCACAAATTGTCATCAAACTTCCTGCTATAGAACAATTTCTCTGAAAACCAAGTGTTTCCAAGATGACAGGTAGCTTGTCCAACTTGGAATATGTACAAGCCTCTTTAGAGTGCCCATCATTAAAAGTCAAAAGTCACAGAACTTATCTTTAAAGAGTAAATTCAGTATCACAGAATTTCTAAAGCTTTAACCAAAATACAAAGTTGATACTGAAGGAATAGTTCAGAACATTTACCAAATGTTCTATTATACTTTGTGTAAAAAGAATACTTACCGCTATTATATCTAATGTATTGTCACAGACCTTCCTGATTTCATTATTTTTATCATGCATCAGGTCTATGAGATATGCTGGAGCTTCTGAATAAAAATGGTTAAAGATAAAATAACTGAACTGTGATTGTGACACTTCAATTAGAAAATCCCACAAGTCTCTATATTTAAATGCTAAGCGGAAATTTTACTTCATATTTTAATATAAAATCATTGTACAAGATGACCGAAAACACTATTTAATTTCTGTAAAAAAAAAAAAAAAGGTAAGCAGAGTAGAGACATCAAAAGAGAAAAATGTAGGTAAGGAGAAAAAAACAACAACAAATATCGGAAGTGTAAGGCCATTGTTTTGAGGACAGGAAAATGATGAAAATCAACAAAGAGGTAGCTGTTGATCTGTGTAGCTAAGGTTACAACTTTCTTCTTTTTACTTTTGTTTTCATGCCAGTACTGGGGCTTGAACTCTGGGCCTCACATTATTGCTGGGCTTTTTCACTCAAGTCTAGCACTCTGTCATTTGATTTACACCTCCACTTCATGGACTTTTCTGCTCAGGTTGGTTTCAAATCTTGATTCTCAGATTTTAGCCTCCTCACTAAGATTATAGATGTAAGCTACTGATACCCCTTGTCCCCCTATCCTAGAATCCGTTTACCTATTTTAGTATAAAAGTTCAAGTAAACTTACGTCACATAAAAATGAACAACAGAAAAGAATCACATCCAAACTGAACTAAATGATTATTATAAGAACAAAAACCAAAGGGAGATATGATAAAAATATTTTCACTACAGAAAGCATTTTTTAAAGACAGAGATTTTAAAATAATAAATACATATATGAACAAACAACATGAAGCAGAATTAGAAAATTCAGAGAAATAATTCAGAAAAGAACCTAAAATAAAGATGAAAACATCTTTTCAAATCAACACTAAATGTAAAATAACACAAAATAAATGCAAAAGAAGCCACAAGAAATAGAAAGCAAAAAAAAGAAAACTACAAAATTAAACAAATAAAAAGATCAGAAAGGTATAGACATAAAGAGCTAATATAATAACACAAAAGAAGAAAATGTAATTGAACAAAATACTAAAAATTACAATTCAAGACCATTTTTCAGATATGGATTAAAATATGACAAAACTCCACATATGCAAAGTATATTTAGAAAAATAACTAAGAACAACTCAAAATGTAGTGAAACAGCTTAATTGTGAAGAAAACAAATATCCCGGCAAAGGCTTTTTTAGGGAAAGGAAACTAACCTGTCATCAGACTTTAGGGAGAGTAATACTAAGCAGACTGACTCTAGACTTCTCACTGGTAGCAAAATGCGGGCCAGGCCAGCGGAAAACTGCCTAGTGTCAGCTATATTCTGCTAGACTAGTACTGAAGAGGGCAAATTTGTTATTCCCAGAGATCTACCTTGTCATTTATAAGTAATATTTCTAAGTATAAAATATTTCACTTTGAAAGACAATCAACTCAGAGGAATAGAGGACTACAAGAAAAAGTAACGAAGACATTGAATGGCAACAGCATGCAGAATCTTCTTTAGATTGCACTATGCTAGGCACAGTGGAAGATATCTCCATTGCAGTTAAGAGAAAATTCCTGAGGTGTTTTGCAGTTATTAAATACTTGACATATGGATGACAGCCAAAGTCATTTGAACAGATGCACTTTCCCATATAGAGTAAATAAGATTAGAAGAGGACTAAGTAGTCCTAGGAACCTCTGAAATTTAAGTTAACAGAGAAGGAAGTTCTGAAAATGTTTAAGCTTCTAGGAATCAAAATTAGACAAGTTGATAAATTGTTCTCATTAAATTTTATCCACATATAGATTGAATATTCTTTATCCAAAATGTTTGCAAACAGAAGTTCCTACTTTCAGATTATTCATTTCAGTTCTGGAGTATTTAGTTTTACATAATGAGTGTTTTGGGGAAGAGACCAAAGTCTAAACATAAACCCATTTCTATATATCTTATATGCACAGATTGAAGGTAATTTCTGTGCACCTGTGTTTTGACTGTAACTACTTACATGAGGCAGATTTCTACCAAACATTTCAGATTTTGGAGCATTTTAGATTTCTGATTTTCAGACTAGGGATAGTCAACCTGTGCTAACTTAGAATAAACAATTCCAATGGAAAATACCCTGTGAGCTAAACTTATTTCCAAGTTTAATGCTTTCTATGTATTTCAACATCTGCAGGAAGAAAAAACCCAAGATGTATGTTTCCTTAATGTGCAAAATGTAATTATATAAAAGTTGAAAGGATACGTGTTTCCTTGATTATAACATCTCTTGTGGCTTGGTGGAAAACCATCTGGTAGAAGACATAAATTATCTGGCATACAAATTCATCATCTTCTTGTTGAGCTGAAAGAGGAAAAAGAAACTTCACATGAAAGAATACTATACTCATAGTATATAAGCAAACAGAAAAACATTTTAGGTAAAAACAAAATGAGTAAAACTAAAAGTGAGGAGCAAGTAAAAGGCAATTAATTTAAATTATTTGTAATACCGGGTGATATATATCATCTGTACCTAATCAATAAACAAATTTCATAATGACATGTTGTCAGAAATTATATTAGATAGGTTCCTGGTAGTTACATAGACAGGTGCTTATTTTGAAATAGGAACAGAAACATCAAGATTTTGAAAAAAAAAAAAAAGCTTTGTTATCTCTGAGGTTAAACTACACTACTTGAGATAATTCATATCAAGAGATTACATAGCTTGAGGAATCTGGGGACAAATCTGGTTTAGGAGCTTAAACTGGGGCTTGAACTCTGAACTCTAAGATCTTGCTTGGCTTTTTTACTCATGTCTAACTCTGCTATTTGAGGCATGTCTCTAGTTCCAATGTTTAGCTGGTTAATTGCAAATAAGAGTCTCTTGGATTTGTCTGCCTGAACTGGATTACATCCTCCTGAGTTGCGAGGCTTACAGAAGTGAGCTACCCCAATTGAGCTGAGGAAAACAATTCTTAAAGTAGATGACACTTTCTAAATTTTAGGTTTTTGTTAGAAATGACACAATCGGGCTGGGATTTAGCTCAGTGGTAAATGACACAATCAGGCTGGGATATAGCTCAGTGGTAGAACACTTTATGCACAAGGCCCCTGGCTTTGATTTACTAGTACCACGAAAAACAAAGGACAGAAAAGGAGAAGGTTTGAAGGAAGGAGGTAAAGAAAGAGAAAGAACTGGCCCATTAGAAAAAGAGATATTTTGTCTTGTTGAATAATACTTAAAAAACTGAACTTTACATACTGGCATAAAGTATTTTAGTTTCTATCTAATTATAGTGATAAAGTTATATAATCAGATCAGCTAATTAATAAATGGTTAATATCACACAAATAATTTAACATAATTTCAGAAATATAAATACTAGCTACAAAATTTGATTTGCTAAGTTTGGCATAAACTCTTGGTCATACAGTTCCATGATATGTTAGAAACATATTTCCTGACTGACACAGTATCTAACTAGTTGTAGAGTATATTGTGGGGTCCTTAAAGCTCAATCTGTCCTAAATGAGCTCTTTCACTAACTTCCTAAAACTAACTAGGCTGAAATTTTCACTATTAATTATTCTCTTGATACAATGTTCTCTACTTAACCATAAAGTTTTCTTTCTTAACCTTGAAAAACCAATATATACTTCCTTAAAAGAATATCACATAGTCTATGATATAATAACCTCACACCAGAGAACATCAAAACACTGTAAAACACTAAGCTAGCTGGCTTTGTTAACTTTGCTTAACCTACAGCTAAATTCTCTCAAGTCACTGTAGGAAGCAATTCCAGAGCAAAGAATCCTTCAACTTTCACCAGCTCTCCATGAAATCTTTATTCTCATTTATTCTACCATCTTGCCTTCGCCCCCCTCAACTCTCTAGTAGCTCAGTATCTTACTTAATTACTTCTAATATAAAAACGCTCTGTGAGAAGGGTATATTCAAAGTAAACACATATGGATCATTTTAAAAGGAATACTTAAAAAATACGGCAGGGGCTGGCAAAGTGGCTCAGTGGTAGAGTGCCTGCCTTGTGCATGAGGCCCTGGGTTCGATTCCTCAGCACCACATAAGCAGAAAAAGCCAGAAGTGGCGCTGTGGCTCCAGTGATAAAGCACTAGCCTTGAGCTGAAGAGCTGAGGGACAGGGCCCAGGCTCAGAGTTCAGGCCCCACAACCGACAAAAAAACAAAACAAAACAAACAAGAACTACAACAACAACAAAAAACAGGCATTATGTCTATTAAGATATATTGTGTTAAAAGTTTACAATGCAAATTTTAAAAAATCAAGAGAGAAAGGTATAAAGTACTTTAAAAAGCATTCCATTCCCCTGTCCATATCTAATGATCAATAAACACAAACAAGTGCTCAATTTTATTAATCATTAGGGAAAGGCAAATTAAAACTACAATGAGATCACACTAAGAAGACTACAATTAAAGGGACAACAATGCTCAGAGTTGTAGTGATACAGAACAACTGTAACCCTCCTACTTTGATTTTTTGGCTGAAAATTCACCCAGCTACTTTGGTAAACAGATTGGCAGCACTTATTAAAGCCAATCACATACACACTCTTTGGCCTAGGAATTCTACTCTGATGTATGTATCTAATAGAAATGACTACATATGTTTACCAAATAAAAAGTTTAATATGCTCTTAAGGAATATTATTAAAAATAGTCTTCCCCTAAAACAAACTCCACAAAACTTAGCCCTACTACCCACGGACAGTACAAAGGAAATGATATATTTTTATAATACAGTACTATACACAGCAATAAAAAATGAACAAACTTCTGTAAATAACATAGATGAGTCTCACAAATATAATGTAGGACAAACTAAACCAGATTTTACTTATGTCAAGTTAAAACTCAAGCAAAACTAATTTATCTATGATAAGATAACGACCACTTTGGTGGAGGTTGTATTGGGAAAGGAAATAGGTACTTCTGTGATACTGACAATTTTTACTTCCCTATGTGGGTAAAACAATCTATTGTATTCTTTAGATGCCTCATATTCACATTTTAAACTTTAATATTACTAGCTGCTTTTAAAGTATAAGATGCTACAGAACTTGGCACTGATATTTCATTTGTGTACATTCTGTGTGGATTTTGGAGAACAATGTGCCCTGACTTTGTGTGAGCAATACAAACACAAGGGTATGACTCTAGGCCTATGATGTCTACTGTAGCTACATGCTAGGACAGCTAATTACATGAAAATTAAATTAAAATTGTGGTTCTAGCTGGGCGCTGGTGGCTCACGCCTGTAATCCTAGCTACTCAGGAGGCTGAGATCTGAGGATCCAGGTTCAAAGCCAGCCCCGGGAAGGAAAGGCCGTGAGACTCTTACCTCCAATAAACCACCAGAAAACTGGAAGTGGCCCCGTGGCTCAAGTGGTAGAGCGCTAGCTTTGAGCTGAAGAGCTGAGGGACAGCGCCCAAGCCCAGAGTTCAAGCCCCACAACTGACCTCCCCCCCAAAATAATAAAATTGTGGTTCTCGGTTCTGACAGTGTTTGATAGCTATGCAGTCTAGATAGCATAGAACAATTCCATCAACACAGAAAACCAACATGCAAAGTTGGACAGAAAGAAGAAATGATGCAGTACTATTTGTAGGTAATTGTCTATACAATTATTTCTGAATTACTTTATGCCAATATTCTTAACTTTGCAACCTAAATCTCTATCCAATCTTAGTTTATTCCTTGCTTCATTTTGTTTCTTTGAGATAGAGTCTTGCTATTTAATCCAATTCACTAGACTGATCTGAAAATTACCATCTCCCTGTCTTGCCTCCAAGAAGCTGGAATTACAGGTATGTACCTTCGCATGTGTTTTAATTCATTTTCCTAAATTAACTATATAATTTAAGTTTCTATGATTAATATAACAAGGTAATGTAATACTCTTTCATGTTGCAGACTTTGAGATTTAAATTTTAAAATAACATATTTAGACATTAACATGAAAAACTTTAATTACCATTGAGTAATTCAATCAGTGCAGGGATTATCCCAGATTTAGCTAGCAGTGCAGCACAAGAATCATCCATAGACACAGTTCCAATCATTATCACCACTTCTAAAACGAGGTCATCTTCTGCAGTACCTACGAAAGGCAATTGTAGAAAATTTTCATTAACATGTCCTGATTGACACCTACTTGTATTATCAAAACTTCAATGCATAAGGACAATGAAGCAAGTTCTTGTGAATCTTTGACATAGTTATAAATTTTTCATTTTGCCAAATTTTCCATCTTTGCTGATGACAACTTTGAAAATACTACTGAATGATAACGTAGGCAGAAAATAAAGTATTTTGAATATTTCAAAGAGCTGTGTGTGTGTGTGTGTGTGTGTGTGAGAGAGAGAGAGAGAGAGAGAGAGAGAGAGAAAGAGAGAGAGAGAAAGAGAATCTTTCTACTTGAGAAGAAGGTGGTATTTGGTAACTTATAAAGAGATAACTAAAAAAGTTTTAAGAAAAAGGGAAGGGAAACTAATACCAAAAGAATATATTGTTAAGGAAATGAGAATATATAGGTAAGACAGGACAGTAGAACCTTTTTGAGAATGGAATTATGGTAAGAATATACTTTGCTTAAACAACAGTAACCACAGTGTTATTTTAACAGCTTTATCTAAAAGAATAATTATGCAAAAGTGAAATGTGAAATACTCAGCACAGACCTGGCTTTAGTTTATCCTTAAGGTATGGAACTAACTTGTACTCCTTCAGAACCAGTTCCCAGTCTAAATCTGGAATGGTAAGATTTGCCAGAGTTCCCAAACACTCAATCACAAATTCCTCCTCTTCATCGCTGGAGATCTGAGCTGCAAGGTCCCCAACATAATCCTGAGGACAGCAGAATTTCAACAGTTAAAATATTATCTCTGAGAAGAGCAAATGTGGTAAGTTTACCATGGGAAAAAACATAAGTATCAGAAGAAATTCTTCACTTGATCTTAGCCAAAAGGCCGAGAAGCGATTCAGAAGAAATTCTTATGTTTGATACTCTGGACTTAGCGTCCTCAGAGAGCCTCCTGGTGATGCCCACAGAATGGAGGGTTTGAGAATAGACAACAAACCCAAACCACCACCTTACAGTGCAGACTGGGATTTCCAAGAGCTAAACTTACAAGGAGGTTTAAAACGGAAGAGCCATTTTAGTCATGAATATTTGATTAGAGCTCAGTAATAATTGTCTTTCTAAATGTATGAATGTACAATTATCAATGTACAATTTACAACCCTCAGATCCACTTTACTAGAAAACAAAGAAACTATATTTACAATAAACAGCTTTTTGGTCGGTCCGTCATGCTGGGAAATGTTCCTAATCATTTTCATCAGTAACGGGTCCTTGAACTTTAGGGCCCTTTTCATGAGCATCTTCAATCCATTTCCTGAAACAAAAAGCAGAAAATTCCCTAAGAAAATTAGCTTTTTTTTTTCTTTTTTTAAATTTTTTTATTGGTCAGCTCTTCAGCTCAAGGCGAGCGCTCTACCACTTGAGCCACAGCTCCACTTCCGGCTTTTTTTTTTTTTTTTTTTTTTTTGCCTATGTGGTGCTGAGGAATCGAACACAGGGCCTCATGCATGCAAGGCAAAGTGCTCTACCACTGAGCCACCTTCCCAGCCCTGAAAATTAACTTGTTTAATGATTATTTTTGTTTTGTTACAAAAATTTACATCTAGTAAAATATTCAAACCTTAAGTGTCAAATTAGATTTAGATAAATGAGCGCACTTGTGCAACCATACTGTACAATAATACATAGGAACTATCTCCTGCTCGCTCCAGAAAGCTCCTTCTGTGCCTCTCCTAGTAAATTCTGTTCTCTAGATACAATACTTTCTTTTTTCCTCCTCCTCTTCTGCCTTTTCTATTTATTCTACTTAAAATACAGTTTTATTATCTACAAGTTCATAAAAATAGGCCTGTACGGTTTATGATCTTTTGAGTTTGGAATATACACCACAAATTTAAAAAAATACTTATAATCCAGGAAAAATTATACTTCTACAAACTTATCCTAAGAATAGAAAACAAAAATTCAGAGAAAGGAAAATATAGTGATTCATGCTTGTATTCCCAACAGTGGCCAAAGACCCTCTATATTCAAGGCCAGTCTGGAGGCAAAATTCAGAGAAAAAATAATTAGTACAACATTATTTGTAATACAAACAAAGTGCCAACAAACTACATATAAAATACTGGAGCCGGGCGCTGATGGCTCACCTCTGTAATCCTAGCTACTCAGGAGGCTGAGATCTGAGGATCATGGTTCAGAGCCAGCCTGGGCAGAAAAGTCTGTGAGACTCTTATCTCCAATAAACCACTAGAAAACCAGAAGTGGCGCTGTGGCTCAAGCAGTAGAGTGCTTGCCCTGAGCTGAAGAGCACAGGGACAAAGCTCAAGCCCAGAGTTCAAGCCCCATGACTGACCAAAAAAAAACAAAAACAAAACAAACAAAAAAATGGAATAAATTATGGCAAAATTGTTTTATAAAAGTATTTAATCATGTAAAATGATATTCAAGATACTAAACATAAAAGATAATCATGAGAATTACATTTTTATTTTAAAATAAAAATATAATGAATCATTAAACCAATTTGACTTATATTTATCTCTAGGTGATCAAAGATTTAATTATTTTTCCCATTTTTTAATTTGTACTTTTATGAACATTTCCTACATATTCTGCCTTTCTTTCTTTCCTTCTTTGTTTGTTTTGTTCTTCATTGGAGACTGACACCAGGGCCTGTGCATGTGAGGCAGAGCTCTACTACCTGAGCCAGGCCTACTCCCTTTGTGCACTGAATTGCCTACTTGTGCCCATGCTGTGGGCAGCCAACACGGCATCTGGCCATGTGCTTCTGTGCTTCTGTGTAGCTGAGAAAACAAGTGTGTGGGAAAACAATGGGGTAGCCAGCCAATAACAGAGATGGTGTCTGGCATGCTTTTTTTTTTTTTTTATAACCAGGCTGGCCATGAACTGCAGTCCCTTGCTCTCCGCCTCCAAAGCAGCCAGCATTACAGGCTTGAGCTAACGCACCCAGCTTATACTGCTTTCCAAGCACATAAAATACAAATCCAAAACCTTTTTACTGAAATACAGAAACAATGACCTAATATACTTGTATTTTACTACTGTTCATTGTGAGTGGTAAATAAAATTTTCTTTTCATATAGAAAAAGTTAAAAAAAATTACCTTTCAGCTAAGCACTGGTGGCTATTCAAAAGACCGAGATCAGAGGACCTTGGTTTGAAGCTAGTCTCAACAAAAAGTCCCTGAGATCTACTTCAATTAACCAGCAAAACTGTTGTACTAGGGCTGAGAATGTGGCTGAGTGGCAGAGTGCTTGCCTAGCATGCACGAAGCCCTGGGTTTGATTCCTTAGTAACACCTACGCAGAAAAAGCCAGAAGTGGTGCTGTGGCTCACGTGTAGAGAGCTAGACTGAGCATAGAGAGGCTCAAGGACAGTGCCCAGGCCCCGAGTTCAAGCTCCAGGATCAGCAAAACAAAAAACAAAAAATGTTGCACTAGAGGTATGGCTTAAGTGGTAGTGCGCCAGTTGTTAGAGAGCAAGCCCTGAGTTCACACAGGCCCTGAGTTCAGGCCTCAGAACAGTAATAAAATAAATATATTTTATATCATATATATATATGTATATATATAAAATTTCAAATCAGCACTGACATTGGTTTGTAAAATGTTCCTGAAAGTATCTCCACTCATGTCAGAAAATTATAGCTATAATGAAGAAACTATTTAAAGATAGAACTTACATTTATTCTGTAACTGTTAGCTCCTTATTATCTGCTTTCCATTCTGTGCCAATTATATGACAAGGAGGTTATTTATGAAGGTCAAAGGCACTCACCTTCACAGATAAGCTGTACATTTCTCTTGTTAGCAGCAAGATTAATGCAAAAGGAAATCAGTTCCAAGTCAATTCGTTCATCTGAACATTCAAAGAGCATCTTCATTAACTAGCAAAAAACACAGGACATACTTAACTCAAAACAGAAACTCAACTTTTTGAAGCAGAATCTGATAATGTGTGATCTTATATCATATACTGGAATATAATGTAATGTAATCTACATTTCAACACAAAACTAGCATGACTGATTCACAGGTGATGAATGAGATGCTCAGTAATGTAAGTTACCAAGTACAACGGAGGACAGAGAACTATTAGGTAAGCCTCTGCAGTTAAGAAATGAAAAATACTGCTTGGAAGTTGAGCATTTCAAGCATTACAGGAAAAAATGTAACTTTTCTAAAGGACTAAGTGAAATCTCAAAGATTGATTAGAGTTTTAATTAGGAGATAGAAATAAAATGTGACTTCATAGCTGAATAGACACTGGGGTTCAGGTAGGAGAAGGAGTCAAAGATGACTCTCAAGATCTTTTTTTGTTGTTCATGGGCCAGAACTATGGGCCTGAACTCTGGGCCTGGGCACTGTCCCTGAGCTCTTCAGCTCAAGGCTAGCGCTCTTCCACTTGAACCACAGCGCCACTTCCAGTTTTTTCTGCTTAAGTGGTATTGAGGAAATCAAACCCAGGGCCTCATGCATGCCAAGCGAGCACTCTACCACTGAGCTGCCTTCCCAGCCCCAACTCTCAATTGTACCTAGCAATGACTTGGATGATGGTACATATCCCCCCAATAATATAAAACCAGTCTAGGACAAAAATCTTAAATGATAATCCAGTTTTGATTTTATGTGTGTTGAGTTAAAGCTGCATAAGACAGTCTAGAAAGTGCAGGTATTCAGCAGGAAGTTGCAATTGTACATCTGGATTTATGTCTTGACTGAAAGTACATTAGGAATTGTCTTATATGGCTGATAACGGAAGTTGTAGGCAAGACAGTATAGATTAAAATCAATGATAAAGGGAAAAGGATCTGAGAAGAGGCAGACAAAATGCTAGGAAAAAGTTGGTTACCTATGCCAACTGACAATAATCTAGACTTTTCATTAGTAATATTTGCCAAAAAAAAAAAAAGAACTTTTGATGGTTTGGAGAAGAGAGTTTTCTATTTTAGGCAAATCAGCAAACTAAGTGTATATTATGTAAGGATATATTTCTCCAAGTCCAATTTGCTACTAGATATGGAAGCTACTCCTAAGATTTATAAAATATGGAAATTAAAAAATTCCATATTTAATCTTGGGGCAATACTTTGTTTTTAGAATAAAATACGGCTTCATGAATCGGACACGTTTTAGACCTCATTCTGTTAACTCTTGTTTTGACTGCTCATTGTGTTAATCCCATCCCCTCTTTTCTTGCGGGAGTGGGGGGCTGGGAGGGGGAGGCATGCTATGGCTTGAAGTCAGGGCCATGTGCTGCTAGGCTAGCTATCTGACGTGAGCCACCCCCAACCTCTTTCAGATAACTTCTGAGTTTCAAAAAGGATATATGACCAACATGCAAAAATAGTCATTGCTATGTGCTAGAACAAACAGCTGGAAACCAGAGTCAAAAACATCACTCCAGTTGTTAGGTATCATTCTTACAAAAGCACTGATCTATATGCTGGAAGTAGCAGCAGAATGATTTGGCATATAGCATGCCTTTCCTAACACTGCAGCTCCTAACCACCATGTTATACGGGAGTAATAACACTTAATAATGCTTTAGACTAAAAAGATTCTCTAGTAAATATAAAATTCAGTGGATATATATATATATATCTCAAATGTTGCTATCATCCATGTAATATATATATATATATATATATGACAAATAAATGTATAGGCATGTGTATAAAATTGCCAGTATAAAACCTGATAATGAGTAAAATGTGATAATTCTTTAATATGTTTTCATACTAGAATGCAAAATTTACTATAGATGTCTTCTGAATTTTTACTACTATTGAGAAACATTTTAATAATGAAAATCCGTTAAATTGAAGTGATGTTTTAAACACACAAAATAGGTGCAGAAGCTCATGTCTGTAATCCTACCTACTCAGGAGACTGAGATCTGAAGATTGAGGTTCAAAGCCAGCCTGGGCAGGAAAGTCTGTGAGACTGTCATTTCCAATTAATTACCAAAAAGCTGGAAAGTATCACTCAAGTGGTAGAGTGCTTAGCCTCCAGTGAAAAAGCTAGGGTAGTTTTCTGGTTCTGAGTTCAAGCCCCAGTACCATCATAAACAAAACAAAAGGAAAATAAACCCAAAAACATGTATTACTAATACAAAGTGTGCATTTCAAACTAGCCTTTGGAATTTGGAAAATTACCCTTGAAAACAGAGGTACAGGTGATTTGTTTAGAAGTGAGGGATTAAAAATAAATTTTTATGTCAAATTACATGTGGAAAAAAATCAGAAGCTACATTTAAAAAAATGTACATGTTTCAAAAATTAACTGCACTTTCATCCTCACAATAGAGATAAATTAGGACTAAGTATGAACAGAATGTATTATAATATGGAATGTTTTTCATGAGAGAAATGCTTCAATATTAATGAAAGCATTCAAATTTAAAATGCTTAATTCAAACTCCAAGCAACAGAACAACATTGTCTTCAATTTGATTGCTACCCAGAGTACTTCAAAAGTAAGTGTAATCACTGGCAACTAGGAAATATTAAAATTAGATTTGTTCTGTTTTAGCGGTCTGTTGTCATCTTTTAGTAATTTAACAGGAAAGCCCTGAAAGGGTTTTAGCCTGTGCAATGAAGAAGCACTAGTGTTCAATCAGACCAGTCCCACATTGAGTATCAGATACCAAAGACCAAGACTGAAACCACTGTGTCTAGACTCTCTGGCACCTGACTTCACTTATTTACCAGTGACCAGAGACCAACCCCTGCAGCTCTCTGTACGCACATACACCTCTACCACCCCCACCCTCTACCCAAACATCTTTGAATGATTATGCCAGAACTCTGCAGGCCTCAGGAATCTCTTCTGACTGGCTACTCCCTAGCGTTCTTGTTTGAAGTGATGCTCTGGTTTCTGAACTTCAGCAGATAATGGCAGGCAAGAGCAAAGGGGGCTGTCAGAAAGGACGTTTACCAGCATTCAGCTGAAAAGAAGCATGCAGATCAAAGAGGGGCCCAATAGGACAACTGTGGTAAAAACATGTGGATCACTATGAAGACTCTTGCACTCTGTTCTAGGGTAAAAGATTAAATAACATCATGACATCACTACCTAGCCATGTACTTTGATTGGCCATCCTATTACCAATAACTACTTTTATAAGCATCTGGATAGCATTTGCACCTATTTAAACAAAACATGCATCTCAGAGGTCTAAATAACAATGAACTGTTAATGTGTACTTTTAACTATTATTAGAATACAACCATTAACTCCTGGTTATCCCAAATATGCTTACTTGAAACAATCTACCCAATGAACCCGTTAAGACTGTGTATGAAGGAAGATGAGATGGCCCTCAAATCTTGCATAATAGTGATAAATAGGCAAAGAAAATGAGAATACATTGGGCAGCTAGGTGCACTGAATTATAAAAGAAAGCAAAGCAATATAGTAATAAAGTTTCTGAGGCATGTTGCATGTAAAATCATCTACTCTGGATGTTAAATATTCTGAAAGTGAATGCTGATCTAATTATAGGTTTATCCAATAAAACACATATAAGACAGTAAATAGAACCATGAATGGGTCAAAAATAGGAAAGACTTGACATTTTATGAAGAGCACCTGACTTTTGTGCAGTTACTTGCACTACACACAGCCAGTTACGTAAGCTAAATTAGATTATATATAATTATATATACACACAATAGGATCTACTGTAATTGAAGAATGTAATCACTCTTTTCATAATCATTTAGAGTAATACGAATTATAACTGGCCAATGCTTTTCTACCTTTGGTTCTTTTAGGCTTTCTTTTGAAAATTCATGGACAATACTTGAAGATCTTTATTAAACAAATATTAATGTGCACAATTCACACAGAAAAAAATATTACGTTATCTTACAGCCATTCCAATCTTAACATGGTTTTCTTTAGGAAGTAAGTTAATCAGCTTGCTGTCACCAGTAAATTTAAGTCTCACTAGTTACAACATTATTTCTGAAAGGAATGTCTTTTTAATTCCTGAAGGAAACTTGGAAATGCCATTTAATATCTAATTTGCTTTCTATCCTTGCTTTATTTTGCAATGAACTTGGTACTGGGTTAACAATAAGTCACTTTTTCCTAAACATGTCAAAACTGGGCACTGTGAAGTACAAGTTACAGGTTGGATAGCACTTTGTGAGCAAATATATTCTGGATATCATTTGTTTTCCTCAAAACATTGCCTCCTAATAAAAAACTTCAATATGCATATAACATAACAGGGTGAATACACTCTCATGATTTCCATGAAACCTTACATTCTAAAAAGAAAACAAAAACACAAATAAAGCCCTAAAAAATCTTGAGCTTTGAATGAGTGTTGGGAAGTTTTGCTAATAAAATACAGATGATAAGTGTTCTGAAAACCCTACTAGTGACATATATGAATGACACTAGAAACAGCAAGAAAATCCATGCAGTAACATCGCTCTTAAAGAGCTACAGAAAAACTGCACAAAAATTTTAAAAAAGAAACTGATAACATCTAAAAGGTAAACAGGCTTTTGTGTTTGATTTACTGGCTTAAAATAAATTTAATATTTTATTTTTTATACTAAACATTCTAAAGGAGAAAGCTGTAAGTTATATACTCTTCCTCATTTGCACCTTTAAATTTAATGTTATTCTTTTCAAAAACTAAACTGGATAGAAAGAATCAATCTCTCCAAGAATATTATTCTTTCTTGGCTGCTTTCCAATTCATATCCTGCAGTCAATGAGATTCTGACACTAAATGAGATCGGAAAAGGAACACCCTTTGAAACTGCAAAGCAGAAAGTCCTTAGAACATGTGGAGTGTGACTGTAGTAAATCATCTGTAATCTCTTTTTGACATGGCTACTCTTTTACTGAACACTTGTTTGACAAAGGGTTTGATTACTCTGTGCATGAGCTATAGTCTGACACATTTTATCACCATAAAGGACCCTGTCTTGTTAGATAAGATGTACTGTATATTCTTTGAAGGATGTCTATTTTCTACAGCCATAATTAGTTTATCCCCTGATATGAAAGGCAAAGAAACTATCCTTCAGAGTTCACCAGTTTCTCAAATATAAGTAAAAAAAAATAATTCCAAAGAAGCATATTCAATTTTAACTCTGTCCCACTAAATTAGAATGAATAAAAGACTAATGAAAAGAGAAATTATCATCTATTTTTACTGTGTTTTAAATACTCATGTAGCCTACATTCCATAATTCATATTAGGATGACAAGGAATTGCCCAGTATTATGAGAACATTAGTATGACTGTCATATTTTCCTGAATTGCTTTTTAATAGCATTATTTTTACTATATATTATACATATTATAATTTTACTTTTCTTATATTAGAAAACTATTTTGCAAAAAATAATATAATATCAAAAGCAGCCCAACCTGGGCTTTGAATATGATATCCAGAGCTTAATTTATTCATAGTTAATGACACAATAACGATTGCATGAATGTAAATTTCCAAAGAGCACAACCACATACATAGAATCACAAACATTATGAAGCAGTCTATGAAAAAAAACTGGGGAAATGGCACGGTGGTTCATTGTGGTAAAGCACTAGCCTTGTGCACAAATTCTTAAGGACAGTGCCTAGGCCCTGAGTTCAAGCCCCAGAACTGGAGCCACAAAAACTGGGGTGTTAGAGGCATGGCTCAGTTGGTAGAGTGCAGCCAATGAACAAAAATGTGTAATAACAAGTTTGAACCCTGGTCACAGGGGAAAAAAAAACTGGTAATCTCCTTCAACATAAGTAAACCTAACATTAGAAGTATATCAAGCAATAGAGTCAAAGAAAAATCTTTCTTGAAAACAGGGCTATTGAACCAAAAGAATTTTTTTTCTTTGTCAGTCGTGGGGCCTGAACTCTGGGCCTGGGCACTGTCCCTCAGCTCTTCAGTTCAAGGCTAGCGCTCTACCACTTCTGCCACAATACCACTTCTGGCCTTTTCTGCTTGTGTGGTGCTGAGCAATCAAACACAGGGCCTCATGCATTCAAGGCAAGCGCTCTATCACTGAGCCACCTTCCCGGCCCGAAAACCACAAGAATTTTGATGAAACATTTTTCCATTAGAGAATGTGAACCACTAAAAAATTAACTATATACAAGATTAAAATGTAAATTATTAACTTGAGAAATATTCATAGTACAGAATTAGCTATATATATTGCTTTTATTTATTGATAAAATAAATATATATTGATAAAATATTGATAAAATGTTAATAGAAAAAAAATACTAGAATATGGAAAATAAACACATGAAACATGTTCAACTTCAGTAAACACCCATGAAAATGCAAATACATAGAAAAATTGATCCCCTATATTTTAGAGAGAAATTAATAACTGCTACTGTTAAAAGTGAAGTACTAGGGGCTGGGAAGGTGGCTCAGTGGTAGAGCGTTTGCCTTGCATGCCTGAAGCCCTGGGTTCGATTCCTCAGCCCCACATAAGAAAAAAAGCCGGAAGTGGCGCTGTGGCTCAAGTGGTAGAGCGCTAGCCTTGAGCTGAAGAGCTGAGGGACAGCGCCCAGGCCCAGAGTTCAGGCCCCACGACCGGACCAAAAAAAAAAAAGTGAAGTACTAGTTGGAAATATAAATGAATGCCTTTGTAGCATTTGGCCTAAATGTGTCAAAGGCACAAATGTTCACATATTTTGATGCTTATTTGAATTTTAGAAATTTAAACTAAAGAAACATTCATAGATGTGGATGAGAATTTACAATTATGATATTTATAATATTTTCATTTATTTTGTTTGCTAAACTATAAACATTTTCAAAGAATGTTCAGTGATATGAAAACATACCATGATTAAGTGATAAAGCAACATATAAAATTACATATACAATATAATCCCTATATATATATATATATATAAAATTTTTTTTTTTTTTGGGGGGGTCGGTCATGGGGCTTGAACTCTGTGCTTGGGCGCTGTCCCTCAGCTCTTTAGCTCAAGGCGAGGGCTCTACCACTTGAGCTACAGCACCACTTCCGGTTTTCTGGTGATTTATTGGAGATAGGAGTCTCACAGTCTTTGCTGCCTGGGCCGGCTTTTAACCATGACCCTCAGATCTTAGTCTCCGGAGTAGCTAGGATTACAGGTGTGAGCCACCAGCGCCTGGCTAATCCCAATATATTTTTATCTTTTAAGCAGAGAGAGGCCAAGGTACCAAAATGTTAATTATCCCTAGGTTAATTAAAGTTATTTTTATTTCTAGACAGTCTTTTTTAAAATTTTCAGGGCTAGAGACAGAACCCAGGCTTAGCTTATTTTAGACAAGAGTTATATATGTTATAAATATTTTTATACAAATTTATATTAATTAGAATTTTTAAGGAAAAAAATCTAACAAGAGGGTGAAAACATTTATAGATCTTATAAACTAGTTACCTGTGGTATGCAGTCTGTGTATGCAAACATAGATTTAAAGCGGTCATCCATGCTTATATGGTAAAGTACACACATTGCAATCTGTTTGTAGTTTTCATTGCCTAAGGATAAAAAAGAAAAGGGTACAATGATACATGTGAGATCTATCTATTATTTTTTTCAAGTATAGTAAGTATATTTATTTTATTTTTTTAATTTTTTCTATTATTTTTAACATAGCATTCAAAGTACTTAGATAACTCTGATCTATAAAATGTATTACTTGATATATAAGTTCTGAAAAACAGGGCTCTGATTTACCACTTATTCCCTGCCTTGAGACTAGCACTTAATACAAAGTAGGTACTTAAGTAACGGTTGCCAATATTAATCATTAGGCATTCACCTATCACAGCAAGCGTCATAGTAAACTGAACTCAGGGCACTGAATCTTCAAAGCAATCTGTCAAACAGATCTTACATCTCTTCAGGTGAGGATCATGAGACTTAAGGAAAAAAAAAATACTTGCCTCATATCTTTTTAAATGATTGAGTAGGGATTTAAGAGGATTGTCTGCTTCCAACATCTTTATTGGGTTATCCTATAGTAATTATCTTAAATATTTTTATATCATAGGGTCAAACTATTTTTCACATAAACTGTTATCAGTCCTTTGGGACTGATATATGTAGTACAGTGCATTTTTAAAAATAATTATTTTTAAAAATAAAATATCTAGGAATTAGCTTAGCCAAAGATGTAAAGGAACTATTTGGTGAAAACTACAAAAACCTAAGGAAAGAAATCATAGAGGACACTAGGAAATGGAAAGACCTCCATGTTCTTGGATAGGAAGACTTAATATAGTGAAAATGGCCATACTGCCAAAAATGATGTACAAATTCAATGCAATTCCCATCAAAATCCCAATGATGTTCTTTACTGAAATAGAGAAAACAATCCCAAAATTCATATGGAACAGCAAAAAACCTAGAATAGCCAAAACAATTCTAGGCAAAAGAAACAACGTGAGAGGGATCACGATACCGGATTTCAAGCTCTACTATAGAGCCATAATAACAAAGACAGCATGGTACTGGCACAAAAACAGACCCCAAGACCAATACAGATTAGAAGATCCAGAAATAAAATCACATACACATAAGCCAGCTGATATTTGACAAAGGAGCCAAAGACATGCAGTGGAAGAAGCATACCCTCTTCAACTACTGGTGCTGGGAAAACTGGGTGGCCACATGCAGAAGACTAAGTGAACCCCAGCCTATCATCATGCACTAACATCAACTCAAAATGGATTAAAGATCTTAACATCAAATCTGAAACTCTGAAACTGCTGCAGGACAGAGTAGGAGAGACAGTAGGCAGGAACTTCCTGAACAAAGTCCCAGAGTCACAACAAATTGGAGAGAGACTCTACAAATGGGACTACCTGAAAATAAAAAGTTTCTGCATAGCTAAAGACATAGCTACCAAACTAGAAAGACAGGCAAGCAATTGGGAAAAGTACCAGCAATATATCAGACAAGGACCTAATATCCATTGTATATGGGGAACTCAAGAAACTAACCCCTCCCATATCTAACAAACCAATCACTAAACTGGCAAGGGAACTAAAGAGAGACTTCTCAGAAGAGATAACAACGGCAAAGAAACACATGAGGAAATGTTCGCTATCCCTGGCTATAAAAGAAATGCAAATAAAAACAACCCTGAGATACCACCATACCCCAGTCAGAATGGCCCACATCCTAAAGTCAGCCAACGACAAATGCTGGAGGGGATGCAGAGAAAGAGGAACCCTACTGCATTGCTTGTGGGAATGTATACTAATACAACCACTTTGGAAAACAGTCTGGAGATACCTCAGAAAGCTAGATATAGACCTCCCCTATGACCCAGCCATACCACTTCTAGGCCTCTACCCTGAGCAACAGGAACCAGGATACAAGGACACATGCACCTCCATGTTTACTGCAGCCCTGTTCACAATAGCCAAGATATGGAAACCACCCAGATGCCCCACCACAGATGAATGGATCAAAAAATTGTGATACCTATATACAATGGAATATTATGCAGCCATTAGAAAGGAGAAAATAATGGCATTCACAGGGAAATGGATGGAAGTAGAACAAATCATTTTGAGTGAGGTAAGCCAAGAGCTAAGAGACAAATGGCACATGGTGTCCCCGATATGTGGATGTTAAATCCAAACTGCAAGGAGATACGACAAAGTAAACAAGACTTGAGAAACAAAGGACCTCCACTCATCTGGTTGTATAGTTGCTGAAGGACTCCATGTTCTTGACTACATATACGGTATATACATGTGCACATCTGAGGGAAGCTAGGAAAAGGGAAATGGGAAAATATACAACAGAGGGACCCATCAGCTGCACTGGACCTAGATGAAAATGAACTAAGGCACTCAAGGGCAGCGATGGGAGGGAGGGAATGAGAGAGAAAGAGGGAACCGCTGACACTAAGCGAAACGAAAGAAAGGTTCATATCACCCAAATAGTTGTATTGTCAAAGCTCACAGAATTTACAAACATTATAGACCCTGATAATGACAGTCTGCCTTGTGAAGGTTAAAATGTGTTTGTGACTTTAACTATCATTATCTCACAACACTGTGAAACTGTGAAATTTATGTAACCACTTACTCACAATAAAAATTTAAAAATTATTTTTAATCTAGGCTTTATATATCTTTATAAAGTATTTTTAAAACCTATTTTCTACTGCTTATGTAAGTAATACAAGCAATAACTTCAGATACAATAATTAGTATTTTATATATTTCTCAGATGAAAAGATATTTTCACTAAAATCTGCAAGGTCACCAATTCAACTATGAAGAATACAATGTATTCAGGAAATACGTGTGTGTGTGTGTGTGTGTGTGTGTGTGTGTGTGTGTGTGTGTGTGTGTGTGTGTGTGTGTGTGTGTGTGTGTGTGTGTGTGTGTGTGTGTGTGTGTTACAAGGGTTGAACCCAAGGCCTAAAGTTTGCTAGTCTGGTGCTCTCCTACTTGAGCCACATCTCCAGCCTTGTTTTTTGCTGGACTGGACTCAAACTATGATCCTCCATATCTGAGGTACCTCCAGGATTGGGAGATATTTAAAATGCAAAAATGAAGCTAATATTCATATAAAATATAATATTTATACCAATGATTTGAAAGTAAGAACTGTATTTGGAGGGAAATGAAATGTAAAAATTATGAAGTAGAGGTAAATTAAATGTTTCTGATCTTAATATTTTAAGACTAGCACAATGGAAAGACTTGGAAAAAATTATATTAAGTGAAGTAAGCCAGGCCCAAAGAAACATAGGTCCCATAATTTCCTTTATTTGCAATAACTAGTATATGTCTGAGTCAAGCAGAAAAGGCAGATAAGTTGATGTTAGGGAAATGAACCCTAAGATATGTATTCAAATGTTTCTTTCATGTGATTGTTTCTAACACATTTATAAGATGATTTCTTTGTTGCTTTGTATGTCCCTCCCCCACGGTATAACCCCTGCTTTCACTGTATTTGATGTCAGTATAATTTGTGGAGGGGAAGGGAAAAAACAAATTGTTTAACTAGGGATACAGGTGGACCCATTGCAACAATGAGATGTACAAGATGTTATGTGGAAAATGAACTTTCCAACTTTGGTGGGATGGGGGAGGAGGATTGGTTGGGGGAGTGGGGGGAAGATGGGAAGGGATGGGAAGTGGAAACAAAGGAGGAGGCTACAATGCTTGATAAGAAATGTACTCGTTATCTTGCCCATGTAATTATAACCCCTCTGTACAGTATTTTCACACACACACACAAAAAGACTAGCACACTCTAAAGATTCACAGATTTATTTACTTATTTTCTTGGCACTTGTGCTGGGACTTGGGCACTATTTTGCTCAAGGCTAGCACTCTTACTACTTGAGCTCCACTTCAGCTTTTTGGTGGTTAATTAGAGATTAATGAATGTCCTCCTTCATTAATGCTGTTGAAATTATGTGCTTCGAGTTGTCTGTGAAAGAATTAGGCAAGAGAATGCTGGTAGAGCAATTAGCTTAGTGTCGGACACAAACTAAACCAACTCAATAAATATATCTTAGTATGCTGACAACAGTATTTTTCTGTTTTACCAGTAGAACCATGATACATAAGGTACTTCGTGTTTTTCTACCAAGACTGGTGCTATAACTAGAAATAAAGTCGGTTTGAGAGGAGCAGAGTGGGAGGTATATTCATAGCCTGTGACAGACCACCTGTCTTTTTTATCTACTAATCTTCCTGTAACGCTTGACGATTCCTCAATTGTGGAATTTAGAGTCATTTTATATGCAGGGCTCCACTCTGACCCGTATTTCATAAGAATTGACATAGTTTTGTGATTCTTATAGTTATAAGCTCCTTAAATAGCAAGCAATTGAGAAAAGAAAATAAACTCCTTCCTTGCCCTGCACATACAAATTATCTTTCCTCCTCCTGTGCTTCTCTGAGACAGAACAGTACTGCCTTTCACCTCTGGAGTGAGGCAGTGGTGTGTGCAGAGTTGATGGGTTACCAAGTGGACAAAAGGGTACTAGAGAAGTCTGAGATCATGGAAGACAAAACTCACAAGCTACCTACCATGCTTTACCTTTTTTTTTTTTTTTGCCAGTCCTGGGGCTTGAACTCAGGGCTTGATACTGTTCCTGAGCTGCTTTTGCTCAAGGCTAGCACTCTACCACTTGAGCCATAGTGCTACATCCTGCTTCTTCTGTTTATATGGTACTGAGGAATCGAACTCAGGGCTTCATGCATGCTAGGCAAACACTCTACCACTAAGACACATTCCCAGCCCTTCCTTTACCTTTAAACGGCATGTCCCAGATAAATAAAAGTTAGATGAGCAGAGGTATTACCCCTTATATCTTGTCTGAAACGAACTAGAGTAGAACTAGTGCTGTGAAAGGTGGTGATGACCGATCTAAGGGACTGTAATACTGTATTTAGAAGTCTATCTGACTCAAGCGGCTGATGTGTCTTCTGGATTTGTCTGGGTCAATTTCTCAGAACTTAAGCAATGATATATAAATATCTATGAAATTAATTTCTCCCTTTCTGTGTTTATTAAATGAATGAAAAAAGACACAAACTGGAGTTCCCTCTTCATTCAGAAACAATAGGTATTTTATAAATCTCTTGTTACTCCCATTACTTTCCTGATTCTAGATTTCTTCGTATTCTATTGCTACAGACATTGTTTTACTTCCAAGAATCTTCAGTGCGTGAATGAAGACTATAGTATAAAAATCACAGAAATTATTTACCGTATCATAAATGAAGCATATAGCTTGATGGCATGTAACAGCTGAAAGCTACAACCAAAGGACAAACATTTAAGGGCAAAAGTGAACACATGGAATTGTGAGGTACCTACAGATAACCTGATCTCATCTACTTCTGTGCTCAAAATCCAGCTGAGCACAGAAAGTAAAGGCTTTCTGGCAGGAAACATTTAGTATTATTACTTAAAAAGCTAATTTGTGGATCACATAGCAATAAACAGTCATTAGAGAGATTAAACTGGTAGTAAAGTGAAAAGCTTATCCTTTATTATAAACTAATAAATAGTTTTCTTCATTCAATGGGAGAAAAAGATATCTAAATTCTTGAAAAAAAGTAAACTTCAAGGGGAAAAAATTACATACCCTAAGTAAATTCCTACAAGAAATGCGGATTTGGAGGATATGATTTTCTCTTAAGAATTCATGACTAGAAACCATGAACTTGAGCTAATCAACTATGATCCATCCCTCTATACCCTGTTCATGGCCAACATTTCAAAAGGGCTCCTTTAAGACTTACAGACATCAATTATACCCTAATGGCATCCCAAGTATAATCAGGCTAACAACTGCTATTCTGTCATGGTACCAAAGGCTCTGTAGGTTTTGAGCAGAGTAGTGAAAAGACTGAATTTTTTCAAAGGAGGTTCTTAATGATTGGAGGTGAATTAGTCAAATCTGTTCAAGTAATAAGGGCAGGATGGAAAAAAAGGCCTAGTCATTATAATTCCTTTGGTATTTATGGTAATAAACATGAATCATGATGAACTCACTGGCTATTAAATACAGAGGTCATAAGTACTTCCATAGGATTTCCACAGGAATTCGACGTTAATTAGCTGGATCATTATTTGAAAGTGTTACTGAATTATCTTAGCATTTGTGCAGCCATTCTCCCCAAATTGGTCATTCCCAGCTGAAGGTAGTTAATACCTTAACAAACTGGCCATTAACTCCAGTAACTGATTTCGTGGGAATTATTGCACTTATAAAGTACATTCAAGAGTTTATAAGAAACATTGCCCCTCCCCCCTTTCTTTTTAAAGAAATTTACAGCTGTAATTCAGCTGGAGCAGCTCGGAGAGGGGGAAAAAAAATCAGCTTTCTGGGCTGTTCTCACAACTGATTTTCTGCCAATTAAAGGGCAAAGCACATGCTGATGGGTTTTGAGTTTTAAAATGCCTTCAGTTTTTTCACCTCTGAAGTGATTAGTCTCAACACTATCAGCTTCTAATTTTGTAAGACACTTGGGATTTTCCATTCACAGTTCAGTCAAGCAGAAATATGAGTTTTGAACCTAAGAACTCAAAGCCAAATTTCCGGTCTGTAGCAGACCCAGCCCAACACTTTGTGAAAACAGAGTGAGAACACAAGTTATGGGCCACATTATTAGCTAGATTCTCATTCCCTTCTACACCCCATGTCTTCATTCAAAGAAAGTAGTCCCTTTGAAGTCACAAGGGCTTCGTGCAAAGGTAGAGAGAAGTGGAAACATGAGCACACCTGTACTGGAAGAGAGCAGCAGTAAGGTAATACATTATTCTGGAAAACCTGTATGAATACAAGATGCTTCAAAAAAAATCACATCTCTAAGTTTAATACGGCATTACAGCCCTAAAAGCCCAATCAATAATACAGTATAATGAAAATGCCATAGGCTGAAACTCCTACTTTTAAAGATGACTGCAACAATTATTCAATATAGCTATCTACTGAAGGTAGGTACTCATTACTTAACTTTCGTCTTTAAAAAAGAAAGTTTAAGTTCCGTAGAGCACTTTTATTAATTTATTTTTCCATGTGCTGGTTATAGAAGTGAAAGCCTCAGCCTGCTAGGTGAGAATTCTATCACTGAACTACATCCCAGTCCTAGGACATCTTTAATACACATCTTATGCTTATTTCTCACCTCATATAGTGCAAATACATAATACGTACTTTAGTTTAGCTTTAGTTTAAATTAAAATTTGGACCGACCAGTTTTTAAGATTGAAATGATATTGGATGGTGAACAGGCAAAAGTCACCAGGTTTTTACCAAGAGTTAAGTGGGGAAAAAATGACAGAATATATAGGTCACAATTGACCAGTGTGAAAAAAGCACAGCCGCAGCTTTGGGCTGTGTGATTTTTTTTCATCAGTTATTTAACACAATGAGAATTTTCCACTAAGCTAAACGGGTCTTTATAGGATTAGCTGTTAACTAAATGAGTGTTCCACTGTCCAGAGTTCCTGATGGGAATTTTATCCTTCCTTTAGTGTGTTCGACTAGTTATAAAGTTTACTTTTCAGCAAGTCTTCACATATCGCCTTGTCGTGGAATTGTTGCTAATATTCAGAGAATATTACAAGTTTTTTATAATAAGCCCTACAAAATATGCAGAATTGTGATGCAAATGACAAGGACCGAAATAAAGCCATTAACAACAACTGCCTTCGCGGTTACGGGCCCATAATCACCGACGTACTGTGCTATGGCCAACTTTTACTATCTAGAAATGGAGACACCGCAGGCAATAGTCACACAAACAGTATTGGAACCATCTGGTGATAGAAGAACCCTAAGAAAAAAAGGCTTTTTGATTTAATTGGGAAAACAGGAGGAAGCATAAATTTTACTGCCATTAATAACTTCAAGCAATCTTGATATGACTCTACCTCACCCTGACAGCCAGACATGTGCTTTTTGTTAAGAGTGTTTGCCACATGTGACCCCTATTGTTTGCTCACTTGATCAGGTAGGAAAATGTAGGTTTATTTATAGGATAAATGAGGCCTATTAAAACTGAGAAACAGTGCAGTAGTCTGTGAGGAGCCGAGTTATGAAACATGTGTGAAATTCCATAACAGTTTTGTAATAAATAGGCCAAACAAGTTAATTTTTTAAAATGTACTTTAAGTTTCTTAAAGAAACCATCAATAAAAAACAATATACTTTCAAAAAATGTGAAGGCCTCCTATTCAGAAAACATTATTCTGACCACTGTTGAACAGGCTTTAAGAGTCTGAAAAGGCTACACACACAAAATAGACAGTTTATTTCATTCTATGTTGGTGACAAATTAAAAATTAGTTTATATTAAAATGCAATGAAAATGCGAATTTAACATGATGAGAGAATTTCAAAGGTGTTCAGAGCTTAACTTTGTCAATTTTGTGTTAAGGATACATGACAGAATTGTCAAAGGAAATCACCCTTAATTTCAATGAGATCAAAGTTTGGAGTCTTATAGCATCTACGCTGGTGATCTCACATAAGAAGGGAAATCAGACTTGTCTAAACCAGAAAAAGTCAATCATTTGTCACTTGGCGCTTGACTCTTGACCTGGACTGAGTCCTAGATGCAGCTGAAATCTTTCCAGCCTGCTAAAATGCCTTTACTCCTAGATTACCAAATGTAATGTAGACAGAAGAAATAAGGTGCCATTCTTACCCTCAAAACCAATTCTGGGTCTACCCACGGAATACAGAGGAACACATTTATCAATTAGGGACCCCTACCAAGCTTTAATTTGTTGTCCAATGAAGACAATATGGTCTCATGTTATTCTTACTAAAAAGCTGGGTCCTTTGGAAATGATTCACCTGAAATTGCAAAACAGGCCTGACATGTGCCATTCAGTCTAAAATTTAACTTTTCTTAACTGTATTTTTTTTGTCTTTTCTTTTTTGGTACTGGGGATCGAACCCAGGATGTTGCACTTGCTAGGCAAGCGCTTTGCCACTGAGCTACATCCCAGCCTAAAATTTAACTTTTCTGACACAACCAATAAATTCGCTTCTACAAAAACAAATCATGCAAATTAAACACAAACATACAACTCTTAAACCTAGAAAAGGGAAGATTCATACAGAGATAGGAATTTGAGTCAAGATTTATGCCATCGCTGAAATTTTAATAGTAGTAATGTTCAGTACAATATCTAATTATCACCAAATAATGTAGCTCTGGAGCTCAGAGGAAACGATTACTGAGCTAGTTCACTTTTCTGTTAAGTTGCAAATAGGTTAACCAAGTTGTCAATGAATATATATAAACCTTGATTAACAGCTATACAATCATTAAAACTATCAAAATTTAATAATGTCTGTAGAAGAAGAATACCTCCTCAATTTTTTTTTCTCCAGTTCTGGGGCTTGAGGCCAGGGCCTTGGGTTTGTGAGGCAGACACTCTACTCTTAAGTTCCCCTCCTGTCTCTTTGCCTTCCCAACTGTAGGGTCTGGTGTTTTGCCTGGGGAAGACTGGGAGCTTAATCCTCTTATACTTGGCGCCCACACAACTAGGATTCCAGCACACAGAGTCCACTGTGGAAGGGGCTCGGCTAACGCTGCTTTGAGAGCTGCTCTTGAGCTGGGATCCCGTTACTCCCCAGGTCGCTGGGTTATGGGAGTGCAACACTGCATGTGAGGCCTCAGTTTCTCATTTTTTAAATAACTTCTCATTTCTGCTTATAAATGAACTAAGGGATGTATCAAGGTAGGGCAATTTGTATTCTATTTGTATATTACAGACTTCCGAATACTTTTCAGGAACAGTTTGCTAATAGGATTAAATCTCTCATTTTAATTTATGTAAATAGTGCTTCTCTAACTACTTCTGATGGAGAGTAAGGTTTCAGTCTCTTCTTGTCCAATGTGGATATCTCATTCAGTAACCATTCACTTTATTAAGTCTTTTCCTTTCTTTTCTTCCTCTTTACCTTGACTAACATTTTTGAGTCTTTCTAGATATAAAATCAATACCTGCTAATTCTCTCATCTGATTCTCAGAGCAATTCTCTATTTTATTCCCTTATTTTCTGTAATAAGATGAAAAATTCAGTGAACATCCATTGGTTTACCTAATACCACACTCAGTTAAAAAAGAGTAAAGCAAAGTCTCAAGCTCAGCTCTTTGGATCTTTATTCCTTTCTTCCATCCACCTATCTAACCATCCATAAAATACTAAGATCCTATAATATGCCTGGTATTGTTCTAGGCATTGAGAATAGAAACATGAAAAACACAGACTCAACTTTTATTTGTATGAAGCTTATAATTTCGGGGATGTGGTAGTTAGAGGTATTAGTACATGGGTAGGGCAAAGAAAATTATATGAAATATGTTATTTAGTAAGTACTATGGGGAAAAGTGAAATAGGAAAATGGTAAAATGAACATCAGGACCTAATGTTTACATTTTTAATAGCCTAGCAAACATCAAAGACCAAAAGAGATGAGGCGAAAGGCCACACAAAAACTCGAGATGAGCCGAGCACTGACGGCCCACGCCGATAATCCTAGTTACTCAGCAGACTGAGACCTGAGAAGTGTGGCTTGAAGCCAGCCCATGTAGAAAAGTTCACGAGATGCTTATCTCCAAGTAACCACCAAAAAGCCAGAGTAGAGATATAGCTCAAATGGTAGAGCACCAGCCTTGAGCAAAAAAGGCTAAGGGGCAGTGTCCTGGCCCTGAGTTCAAGCCCCATTACTAACACATCAAAAGAAAGCAATAAGCCTATGCATATTCTGGGCAGTAGAAATAGCAGGGTTACCTGCTGAGTTCAAGGAATAGCAGTGAGGCCCATATTCCCTTAGCCAGAGCACCAGAATGTGTGTTACAGTGGTGAGGAGACAGGCTAGCATTATGAGAAGTCACCAGAGGATGGATGGAGATTTAACTTAAATTTATTTTTTATTTTTTTTATTGTAAAGATACTATACAGAGGGTTACAGTTACATGAGTGAGGTAAAGAGAACACTTCCTCTTGAACATTGTTACCCCCTCCATTGTTTTCCCCCTACCATCCCTTCCCTCCCTACCTTCCCTGAGGTTCTTTTTTTTTTTGTTGGTTGTGGGACTTGAACTCTGGGCCTGGGCGCTGTCCCTCAGCTCTTCAGCTCAAGGCGAGCGCTCTACCACTTGAGCTACAGCGCCACTTCCAGTTTTCTGGTGGTTTATTGGAGATAGGAGTCTCACGGTCTCTCCTGCCCGGGCTGGCTTTGAACCACGATCCTCAGATCTCAGCCTCCTGAGTAGCTAGGATTACAGGCGTGAGCCACCAGCGCCCGGCTTCTTTTTTTTTTTTTGATTGTGATTAAGTGATTACATAATTTCTGGAATTTCAGTATTGTGGAATAATGATACTCATTTAAAGTCACAAGTTCATTCTAACTTTCCTGGAGCAAATTGTCTATCACTAGTCTATAACATATAACAGTGTTCACATGTTATACACCATACATGTGATCAGCAGCATGGGGATATTTAGTAGTGGTTCTACCAGATGAGTGGGAGTTCTTTGTTTCTTAATTAACTTAAATTTGATACCTGTGTGCCATGTTAAGAAGAATCTGAGGCAAGGGTATAAACACAGCTCAGATGAATGCTACAATATTAAATCAGGAAACAGGAAGGTGGCTGGGACCAGGGAGAAGCAGTAATAGTCTACAGACAAGCTTTGACTAGATTACCCAACAAACCACATGTAAGTTGGGAAGAAAGGCAGCAGTCAAGAATAATGTCTGCTCTTCCTGTCACCTGGCCCTGAGTTTTGGTCTAGATAACTAGAAAGATGATGTTACTATATACTGAGCTAAGAAGACTGAAAATACTGGAATTAGGTAAAGGTAGGGTGGCGATCAGGAGACTAATGTTTAAATTTACTAAATCTGAGCTGCTAATAAAGCTTCCAAATGGTAATGTTGGAGTAAAAATCAGAGAGGAAGCTGGGATTATGTTTCTGCTTGGGAGTTATCAGTATAGGCAGAGTATTTAAATGGAATGGAGGAAGACACCAAGACAATAAATACAAATAGAGGGAAAAGTTCTAGGAGTAAAACCTGATGTGCATTCTATGCCTGTAGATGAGAGAGATGAGAGGGAAGCAGAAGAGGAAAGTGAAAGGTCTAAGCACTGGAAAGGTAAACCACAAAAGTACTGTGTCCAGGAAAACAAATGTATAAAGTTAGGGGAGGAAGATATTGTAGCAAATGCTGCTGATAGGTTGAGCAATGTGTGAGTACAGGGAACTGACCACTGCTTTAGCAAAGTGGAGGTTAGAAGTGTGAAGTACAATGAGGGTAGGGAAAGAAAATGAGAGGAGCAAGGAGGAAGAGGAGAGGAGAGGGAGACAGGCAGACATGGGGAGAACGGAAAGGTGAGAATGAGTACGAAGGGGAGAGGAAGCATGGTGCCCGGGAGATGATGAGCAGAGAAATGACATCACAGATGGAAGATGAGAGGAAGCATGGTGCCCGGGAGATGATGAGCAGAGAAATGACATCATAGATGGAAGATGAGAGGAAGCATGGTGCCCGGGAGATGATGAGCAGAGAAATGACATCATAGATGGAAGATGAGAGAATTACGAACAATGTCTTAGGATGGAAGAAACAATAGCACATTTGTATGAAATATGTGAGCAAACACCTGAGGATACAGCATAGAAAGGAGATTCCCTGAGCAAGAGCCTGAGCAGGAGACAATGCAGAGACTACTGCTGCCCCAGGAAAAGAGTATTGGCCAGAGAATTGGAGTTAAAACAGAAGACTGTTTTAAAATTATATGTTAATATATGTAACATACATAGTATATAAATAATTTAAAATAAAACAAAGGAAAATATATAGCAGTTATAAATGCTATGACTTCATGGGTTCTAAAGATTCTGGAGCCATGTGGACATTTGAAATTCTAGAACACAGTAATACTCGCTCACAGACTTGTATATTACCCTCACCACTGCAAATGTGAATAAATGATCATAAAGAACGAGAGACACACAGCACTTCAGCTTGTTTACGAAACCCATGATTTTAATCACAATGCTATGGTGCTTTCATAAAAATTTCAGGTTTCTGAAAGAGGCTAGGGACATAGTTCTAATGGCAAAGTGTTTGTCTAGCAGTTGAGAAGTCCTGGGTTCATTCAGTTCCCAGTACTGGAAAAAAATCTTATCAGTTGAAAAATAAATATAAAAATGTATTAAAAAATAAAGATATATTTTTAAAGACCCTGCTACTGACTGGTTATGTTCCCCGAATTCAGAAACATAATCCATGTTGGGGGGGGGGTGAATATACCCTGGGGACAGAGACCTGTATATGGGATTAGGTTCCTTACCAAAGTCAAACCAAGACGGTGGTAGAGCAAGATCCTCCAATGACCGTCTCCCTGTGCACAAGCGCAGTCATCTTAACAGCTATTCCTACAGGAAACCACCCTCACAAGTGTTAAGGACCAGGTATGGCTTTTAGCATACAATAAAGAAGGATGCACGAGGAAGGCAGGGCGGAAAGTTGCCTGTGTCATACTCCCCCAGCCCGAACCAACTCAGCATGAAAAGAACGCTTCCATTAAGTTCAGGTCTTAAACTTGAAACCCTGTACTCTGCATGCCATCTCCAGACCCGTTCCCCTGGATGGACCCTCTGGATGACATGGGTCCAGTGGCCAGGAGCTGCTTCACAACCCTTCCTCAACTCTGTGCAGTGTGGCACAGGGGAAGAATCCAGTTTCTAGGAGGCAGGGTAGGTAATAAGCAAAGGACTTTGCCTTGAATCTCAGTGCCAAGCTGGTGGAGCCTGGTGGAGCGTGACACCAGTGCATCCAAATTGCCCATGACCATACCCAGTGCCTATGGACAGAGCGTCTGAATATGCCCTAGGACCTCGAGGGGGCCGAGGACTCCAGAGGGCTGGACCTGGGGCTGCCTGCCCAGGCTGGGGCACAGGGACTTCAGAACAGTGGGCAAACCATCCCAGTCCCCGAGGCTCAGGCACAGGTTCTCCAGAACAGTGGGCAAACCATCCCAGTCCGGGCTTTGGTCCTGCCCGGAGCCCCAGTTCTCACCACTGCAGCCCAGCACTGCAGTGTAGGTGGCCGAAGACCACCAACCCCATCACACCCCTCTCCCCAGGCGAAACAGCCGAGAATCACTGTGTCCTTGAGGGAAGGAGGAAGAGATGGGAACAAGTAATTGCTTTAAAATTCAAGATTAAGCGTTCCATGGCGAGTCCAAGTGACAGAATATCAGAAGAACCTCAACGCAGGCTGGCAAACACAGATAATCACCGGGGGTCTGCTTGGGGCTCATAGTAACTATTTTTTTCAGACTCTTGTATTGTCCAGGCTCAGACCTGGGGTTTGGGCTTCCCCTAGAGCAGACACAGTGACAATACACCAAGGGGGGATTCACCAGAAAACTGGGTTTGTGGTGCCATCTAGTGGTAAAGTGGCAGCAGTGGCCACAGACTTGGAGAAAATAAGCTCTAGACTTCATGGAAGGACAAGCTCATTACCAGATTTCAAGAATGAAGGTGAGACATCCACTATATTCAAGCACACACCAAGACATTTCAGAGAATCACGATCTCACCAAAGGGTAAAAACAGTGTACCAGATGATGATGACATTAAAGAAAATGACAATAGCTAAAACTTATTAAGGAAATACTATATGCCTATAAGGTATTGTTCTAAGCACTTTGTATGCAATACTTTAATATTAAAATGAACTCTCTAAGTTTTAGGTGATTATTACATCATTTTGGAGATAAGAAAACCAAATAACAAATGCTTTGGGTAACCTGTTCAAGGTTATATGGTTAAAAGTAAACAATCATAATTCTAGTAAGATAGACTCTGCAAATTGAGCTCTAGAAACTTATATCCTCAGATTTACTACTTGTTTAACAAATAATGCAGTGAGTATCATGTGAGTAATTTCCTAGAAATCATTTTTGGGGACGGGGGTGATGGGGATTGAAACTGGTCTTACACTTGCTAGGTAAGCACTTGGACACTCAAGGCACATCTACGTCCTTTTGCTTTTAGTTGCTTTGCAGATGAGCTGCATGATTTTACATGGTACAAAGACTGCCATCCTCTTACTTTACCCAAGCAACTGGGATTATGGATGTGTCAACCATTTCTGGCTGATCTTGAGA
This sequence comes from Dipodomys spectabilis, assembly GCF_019054845.1. Taxonomy (NCBI): domain Eukaryota; kingdom Metazoa; phylum Chordata; class Mammalia; order Rodentia; family Heteromyidae; genus Dipodomys; species Dipodomys spectabilis. Next base: position 26,326,854 of record NW_024870696.1, read on the forward strand.
TAGGGTCTGGCTAGCTTTGGTCTGGACTAGTCTTGAACCACAACTCTCCTATTTCTACCTCCTGGTATTATATGTGTGCCACACCACACTTGGCCCAGAAGACTTTTTTGTTCGGAAGGCTTTTGAACACAGATCTTAATTTTCCAATGAAATTTCATTATCATTAATTTTCCAAAAGCATACCTAGGAGTGCAGTGAGCTTTGGAAGAAGTCCAACTTGTACCATCTTATTCCTTAGTCCTGTGTCGAAGGACAGGTTGAGTAAAAGCCGGAGGGTGATATTCAGGAGATCTTCATGCTCACACGGTATCATTTTTACCAGTTTTTCAACAATATCCATTTCTACCTATGTAAAATGATAAAATGCACTGAGGTTCTATTACAAAATAAGACACAAAAGATTACAAATAATTACTTTCCTTTGTATTTACTTAATGAATATCTATGCTCTCTGTAATGATGAATTAATTTTATGTTTTATTTCAATATGTAAAGTTTTCTGAGATCAAATTTTTGAGGGGAATATCTCCGTTATCCCTTCCTTCCCGTATTTGGCTTCATCAACTGAAAGACAAATGACATCTGATCCTTGAAAATAATATAATAATTAACACCACCCACTATCTACCAGACCTTGAACAAGATCAAACACAAGCTCATCTTGGCCTTTAAGGGTCCCTTATTCTAGTAAGAATGAACAAGTAGGACAATGAATGTACTATGTGATTGAAAATAGACAATCTGATAAAAATTCAATGCACAAAAGAACTCTGCATACAATATGGAAGAAGGCATTAACCTATGTAGAAGAAGCGAAGGAAGGAAGGAAAGGAGGGAGGGAGGGAGGGAGGGAGGGAGGGAGAGAGAGAAAAAAGGGAAGAAAAGAAGAGAGAAAGGGAATGACCATCTAGGATGTAGAAAAGCTAATGAATGGGTGTTTAACAATAAAGGAGTTTATTGAGGAATCAGGATATAAAGTGTATGTGAGGATTGGCAGAAGCATCAAGACAGTTTTAGATTACAAAGGAAGGCTTTTAATACTCTGCTAAATGTTCAGATGTTATTCTATAGGAGAGTGTCCTTAATGACAAGGTCACTTACCAAGGGCTGATGTGGTCAAAGTAGTTTCAAAGTTTGGAACATTTTTTTTTGTTGTTGTGTGTGTGGGGGGGGGTCTGGTCATGGGGCCTGAACTCTGGGCCTGGGCGCTGTCCCTCAGCTCTTCAGCTCAAGGCTAGCGCTCTACCACTTGAGCCACAGCGCCACTTCCGGCTTTTTTTTTTTTTTTGCTTATGTGGTGCTGAGGAATCGAACCCAGAGAATCAAACTCATGCATGCAAGGCAAGCGCTCTACCACTGAGCCATCTTCCCAGCCCCAGTTGGAACATTTCTGAGATCCACATTCCCTGATAACATAGAAATGGAAATCTCTAGCCCCTTTTCTTCAGTTAATGAAGAATGCTAATAAGTAGGAAAATGAGGGTGAAGAATTATCTGAAATTCTGTCATGCTTACTTTGAGATGACAGTCAATGGACAGCTGTAAATCTTGTAAGTTGGGCTTCTTACGACAACATTAGAGCAGACCAGCAGACCTCAGCTAGTGGGCCTGGTCTGGCCCACCATCTGACTTACTGGTGGGGGAAACACGCTCTCTGGCTTATGGGCTCTACCGCAGTGGGAGATCTGGGCAGCTCCACAGAGGCTAGCTGACCTGCCAGACCTCGAATGCTATCTGTTCATTTTACGAAAGACTTGTATAGATTTTCTATACATTTGTATCAACATACCTATTAACACTATGCAGTGAGAATTACAGGGGGCATTACCAATTATTAATTTGTCAATGGAGACCCAATATTAAGCCTTTAAAGGTAGCTATCAAAAACAAATTTATAAAAACATCTCATATCTTTAATATGAGTAAATGCTAATAATAGAGTAAATAATATACAGTAAATGCTAAAAAGAGAAATTCTATATAATTTCATTCTTTGATGACAGCAAAGTCATTAATCATTTCACTTTTCCTTTTACTGGAAATCTAAAACATTTATGTATATTGTGTTTTTCATATGCTTCTTGCAACTTCCCACTCGCCTTGCAAAAAAATCACATTAATAATAGAACTCTATTTTTTTCCTGTCATGCCATGACATTGTAAGAACATACTTTTTTTTTGGTCAGGGCCTGGGCACTGACCCTGAGCTCTTTCACTCAAGGATAGCACTCTATTACTTTGAGCCACAGCACCACTTCCAGAACATACATTTTTACAAAGAAAACCTTTTTTTACTTCAGGTTTCTGTATACACTACAAGGAATATAGACTTGCCACAATAATTTTTGAAAAATAGTAGCCCCTGAGGCTCCATACTACCTTATCATAAAGCTTCAGTAATTAGGAGAAAGAGGTGTTGGTGAAAAGAAATACAGTTTAAAGGAACAGAAGACAGTATCTAAAACCAGAACCACTAAGGTATGGTCAATTGCTTTTCAATGAAAGTACAATTTTGATAAGGTTGAAAGGCAATTCAATGATGAAAGTAAGTAAGTTTTTAACAAAAGGACACCAGAACTGAACTAAAATGGACTTCTATATTTAAAAGTGAATCTTAACCCATACCTTATACCACATTCCAACTTAACTCAAAACAAATGGATCCAATACAACAAAAACCTCTCCCCATAAAGCTACTTAAACAAAATGCAGGAAAAAACTCTTTATGAATGTAAGTCAAACAAGGATTTTTTAAATACAATAGTAAAATATACTCAATTAAAATCATTTTTATGCTGGACTTATCAAAATTAAAAACTATGCTCTTTACAGGATAAGGGAATCAAAAGGCAAGCCACTAAGAAAGAAAATTCTTGCAAACATGACTGATAAAAGGGATAGCGATGCATCAAAAATATAGAAAAACTCTCAAGAATTATTAGTAAGAAAAATCAGCAATCTATGTAACCATATAGCCTCTCTGTTGTCCCTCTGATAATTGCATTGATTCACTTTTTGTTATATTAATAATTTATTATGTGGACATAATCAAAATTATATAAGTAATATGATATAACTTAAACACTAATTGAGAGAATATTTCAGGTACATATTTATTTTTAAATATCTGTCTAAAAAGTAAAACAGCGGTAGTTCACATCAATAGCACAAATAACTAAACCTTTAAATGGATAATACAACTTTATAAATGGACTATCCAACTCTATACTTTGTGCGCATGTGTATGCATGTGCTGGTCCCAGGGCTTTATCTCAGAGCTTTGTGCTTTCCTCACTCAGCTTTGTCTTGAGCTACATCCATCCCAGCATTCTGTTGTTTAACTGGAAATGGAATCTCACAGACTTTTCTGTCTGGGCTGGTCTTACACCTAGACCCTCCAGGCCTTCACCTCCTAAGTAGCCAGTCTGACAAACATGAGCCACCATTTCTTGGTCCCTCACCATTTTAAAAATGAAATTTCTAGAGGCTATAGCTGTTAGGGCTACTGTAAAATCTTCTTTCAGATTTACCTTAGGAGAAGGGTAAATGTTTACTTTTTATCAGAATATCTTAATATGGATATGGCTATGCTGGTCTGTATAAAGAAGCTTTGAAAGTTACCATATCATTTTTATTCTCCATAAAAATGCTGAGTTTCTTTAAGAATGATACAACGAGAATGAGCAGCTCAAAATTGTCCCGATCAAGAGCCTTCACCAGCATGTGAACAATATTCTTATTTCTCATCTTCAGTTCTGTGCGAGTATCCTCAGCAAGATTTAGAAGCAAATAAAGAGCAACTAGAAAAGTAAAATAGGAGAGTTAAGTGACATACTGAATCAACAATTTAAAAAATCATTATCCACCAAGATAACAGATAAAGTTCAAAACAGGTTTTATATTAATTTGCAATTTTTACTGTTACAATATATATTCATGCATAGGCATATGGGTATATATAAGAATATGTAAATAATATTCATTACTGTGGTGCTGAGGATATTACAACCCAAATAAGACAATGGTTCCTACTCTCTTGCAGCTTAGAGCTTCAACAGTCATCAAATGACAACTAAAGGTAGATAAATCATAAAACAAACAGGGAATAATAATTTTACATGTTCAGAAAATAAGTTATCATAAGATTTCAACTAAAGGCTGCTCTGTTAAGAGCTATAATGAAAAAATACAGCATACCTAGAACAATATTTGAGATACCAAAATCTATTTTTATGTTTAAACTGACTTGGTTAGTCACTATAAGAAAAGGGTATATGAAGTTCAGTAATACAGCTGCTATGCCAATATAGTTGAGGTTCATGTCTACTAGTTCTAAAGTAAAATTTCTTTTAGATCCCTGTAATAAATATGCTTAGTTTCTTAGAGGAAACTCATTTAATTATTCCCATTAGTTACTAAATATTATATAATAGGTATTTTACCTTGATTGACAGAGCATATGTACACATACACATACAACTTTGAAAATCTGGCATCTTCTCCAACATTCTGAGCTAAAATATTCAACCCCAAATCTTCAAAAAATTCAATGTAGTTTTAAGCTTTAATATTTATAAGGCAATAAAAATATTTAGGGAGAAAACAAATATTTCCATGCACAAAATATTATCAAATGAACAATGAGCTAAACTAAAAGCCCCTGGCAGAGCACCAGCCAGGGGCTGAGACCCTCATCATCTTCACCATCACAAGACTGCATCTTATCAATGTCTATGAAACCATATATTGGAGTCTTACATCCTTTGATAAAGCTTAGGATGAGGGATTCTGTTTAATTAAACAAGAGTAATATCTTGAAATTTTCTACATGAACTAGGAGAGCAATAAAAAATCATGTTATAAGTAAGCTGGATATTGAGTGACAGAAGATTATCACTGAAAAATTCACACTGGATTAGAGTAAAGTTAAGATGTAAGCAGGGAAAACGTATGGTGAAATTCAAAACATTATCACTCAAACTAAAGATAGAAGAAACTGAAACATATGAAAGTTTACCTAACTTTCCATTATTCTCATATTAGCTCACTAGCTCACTGGTGTGACAAAAATGGAACCAAGCATTTATATAACAAATACTTTCTGGATTTTCTATTAGTTTAGGAATTCATACCTCGCAGTAGCTGCTCCTGTTTTACCACAAGCCCCTGGTATTTTTTAAATGTTTTTTCATAATCCTTTTTCAAGGTCTGATTTTCAAGGTCTTCATCAAGTAAAAAAACAAAAACCAAACTTAAGTTAAGGATCATACATACAAACTGAAGCTAAGAAACCTACTGAAAAAAATCTAGAAGAACAGCACTCAAGTTTTACATGCAACTTTTCTAGTTTTATTTTCTAGCTAGTAACTTAAATTTTTCTCTGCACAATAATTGAGGTAGAACAGATATCTTGACCCATTCTCAAGGGTTTTCCAAGGGCCTAAGTAAGGATATGTTTGGATTTCATCTAATACTTGGATTCTTAGAAATCCTATGCGAGTATTTTGTGTAAAATGGGAAATCTGTAACTTTCAAAAGATTACCAAGTGGACCCATGCACAAGATTATTGCCATGAAGAGACTTAGAACACTAAGAACACTAACTTTTACTTTAAACACATGCCCAGAACATTCAAAGGGCGCAGATTCAATCTAAGAGGTCTTGGCTTCCTGTTCAAACTAGAGATGTTAAAAGAGAAAAATGTGAAGAATAAGATCCACTTTTTCCATAAATGAAAGGTCAACCATGTGTTATACTCTCTCAACAGGAATAATGTTTTCATTTCAAAAGGTATAAACAAACATTGACTTCAAGCACAGGTCCTAAATTTAACTACAAAAAAAAAATAAATCCTCACTTTTTTTTGCACTTAAGTAGAAAAATACATCTTGCCCGACAAAAGCTTAGGCTAGCTTCAACACAAAATGTGTATCCATTCCTATCAAAGAAGTCTTTGTGCTTGCGAAGGACCTAAGTAGCAGTAGCTAGTGGCACTTCCTAAGAGCAAGCGATACAGAGTAGCCACTTTGAGATTCATGCAGTTATCAACTACTGTCTCATTAATCATGGTTGTAGAGATGACAGAGATAACAACCTGATTGTTTTAATCTTCATTAACTTTAAACACATTCTTGCGTGATTCCATGCAATGTAACTAGTAATTAAAAACAAAAAAAAATGACAGAAACAGAACTCTAAAAGGATATCAGCTTTCTTCTTTTTAGAGAGTTCTTCTTGCCAGAGCTCATGTCTCTTTAACTCATGATCAATGATATTCATACACAGAGCTCCAATTTTATAGTGAGTGATAAGTCCATGAAACTGAGAAAAGCTTTAAAGAAGAAATTATAATATATAATTAGTGGCATATATTTTGTTGATATAGAAAATTTAGTTTCAGCAAACACTGGCACACCCATGTATAAAATATATAGATTAACATATCCATAGTATAATTATATACATATGTATACGATATTTATACATATATGTGTATATATCTATAACCATATATATGTTTATATAAGTTTTAACATACCTCCTTTAAGTATTATTAATTTTAAGAATTGAATACATTTTTATTATTAACAATTATAACTCCTGAGCTAGCCTATGATGAAATTTCAGTCTACTGTCTAGTAAAATTAATAATGTAACAACATTAGAGGCACATTTTATTTACTATATAAAATTAACAACAGCTGGGCACTGGTGGCTCATGTCTGTAATCCTAGCTACTCAGGAGGCTGAGATCTGAGGATCACCGTTCAAAGCCAGCCTGGACAGGAAAGTCCGTGAGACTCTTATCTCCAATAAACCACTAGAAAACAAGAAGTGGTGCTGTGGCTCATGCGGTAGTGCGCTCACCTTGAGCTGAAGAGCTGAGGGATAGTGCCCAAGCCCAGAGTTCAAGCCCACGACCAACAACAACAACAAAAGTAACAACAGAAAATAAACCTGTAACATATTAGCGACCAGTGACCAGGTTTTACATGTTTGATAATTATTCCAAGGAATAATCATTCCAAATATTCCAAAAAATATTTAATTGCTAATGTTGGCACATTTTTAGAACAGAGGTAATAGTCTTTAGAAATTGGCTAGACATTCTTCATATCATGCCTCTTAAGAATATATAAATGTTTAGGGGGGCAGGGGGAGGCTGGGAAGGGATGGGAAGGGGAAACAAAGGAGGAGGCTACAATGCTTGATAAGAAATGTACTCATTATCTTGCCCATGTAATTGTACAGTATTTTCACACAAAAAAAAAGAATATATAAATGTTTAGATACAATATTATTTAGTCAGAAAGAGAATGAAATCCTGCCATCTGGCCACATGGATGGAACTGGATGAGATGAATTAGGCACAGAAAGACAAATGCCACGTGTCCTTGACTGTATGTGGAAGCTAAAAACGTTGTTCTCATTTAGGTAGAGAGTAGAGTAGTGGTTGCTAGAGGTTTAGAAGGGCCAAGAGGAGGGGAGGAGGCAGGATGAACACAGGTGCCAAACACATAGGAAAAGGCCTAATAATGTTCTATAACACTGCACAACTGCTATAGTCTACAACATTTCACAATCTATGTTTATAACGAACTGGAAGAGGAGAGTTCAAACATTCCCAGCACAAAGAAATGATAAACGCTGAAGGAAACAGAAATGCTAATTACACTGACGTGATACCTGTCTACTGTCCACACATACCATATATATGTATATGTGTCCATATATATCCTAAAAATATGCACAAAATTCATAAAGTATTATTGAAATACAAATGTGATTAAATCCGACACATAATATATAGCATGTATGTGCTTGTTTCTGGACAGGTATGCATATATAAAACAAAAGCATTTACTAAATACTCTAAGAATTTTAAATTTTAATCATTTAACTTTAAAATCTATATGAAGGACACTATTAATATCTAAATTTTATACATGAAGAAACTGAGGCATAAGTAGAATAACCAAGATCACATAGTTAAATAGGAGGATGCAAATTGAGACAGTCCTCCCAAAAGCTATCCTCAAGCTCTTGACTCATTGAACCAAGTCCTCGTGTGTGTGTGTGTGTGTGTGTGTGTATGCGTGTGTGCGTGCGTGTGTGTATGCGTGTGTGTATGCGTGTGTGCGTGCGTGTGTGTGTATGTGTGTGTGTGTGTGTGTGTGTGTGTGTGTGTAGAGGCAAGAGTGAATACAGACCAAAAACAAGAATAACTGAAAATGATAGAGAATCAGCAACAGGAGTAATATATTGCTCAAAGGTCAGCACACAGCACAGCCAAGACTGAGTGTATCACTGAGCCAGTGATATACACACATCAATTCAGACTAGATATATTACAGTTCTTATACCTACCTGGAAAAGCAGAAAAAGATATAGATTATGTTTGTGGCTAACTCGACACTCTGTTTCCAGTCTTCTCTTAGGACTCTTGCTAGTGCACCAAGGGCAGTTTCTGAAGAAAAAGAAGATATACACAAAAGGTTACCTGCCTTGCTTCTCTGTAAATGCTGATTGGTTTTAAATGTCTACTGATCAATAAATAATAAAGAGAAAATGGAACTGGGACAAAAAAGTAGGATGTTTCCTTCCAACATAGGAAGCTATTTTGAATGCTTGATCGATGTAGTCCATGAACATTATCAGCATTTATTACAGCTATTAAATATTCAGTTTATTTCAGCTTTCTGGCTATTTAAATGGTGAAATAAGAATTAACTGTATTAGTAAACTACTTAGTGGTGATTTTAGCAAATAAAAAAAGACCCTTTGATAGCATTTTATAGTATTTACACATTCATAATGTAGAGCACTGGAATGTTTTGCTTTGATTAGTTATTCTTAAGTCAAGGTAGTAAATTTTAGTATGCAAAACTTCAAAAAAAAAACCCTATGTATTAAAGAATCTAATTTATAAAAGGTTAAAAGCTAACTCAAAATTAATCTATGAATTGAATGTGATGACAAATAAAATTTCATGATATTCCACTGGATACAGTTTTATGAAAATAATAATAAGCAAATTCCTAAAGGAAAAAGGCAAATTTCTCTTATATATTCTAGAACTCTAGTCAAGATATAAAACAATAACTAACAGTATAATATTAGTATGAACTCATCAAACAGACTAATGGAATGGAGAGGGAGATCAATAAATCAGATTTATGAATAAACAGGAATAGTACCTAGCATAGTACTAGTCCATAATTTATCTAACCCATAATAGAATGGTAGGTATATTGTACAAAATGTATGTTGAGTACTTGGTAAAGACTGTTTACTAGCTGAACACTTGGAATAAATGGATATTCAATGCGGAAAAAATTAAAATGAAATGCCTAACCTCTCACTTTGAACAAATCTCAACTGTTAGACAAAGGATCTCCAAAAACATATTCTGTAGGAAAATGGGAAAACTGAGAAAACAATGAAGTTTTTCATAACGGAGGAATAACCTAAAGGCTCAAAGAAATTCTCAGTGTGTAGTGAAGAAATCACCGCCATTCCAGGTGTATAATCCTAGTATACAATCCTATAATCCCAGCTATTCAGGAAGCCTACAAAAGGCCAGGCATGGTGAGGCATTCCCGCCATCCCAGCTAGGGAGAGGCATACAGCATGAGGACCATGACCCAAGGACAGCCAGGAAAAGAATGGCAGACTCCACATGAAAAGAAAGCATAAAGCAAAAAAGGCTGAGGGTGTGGCTCAAGGAGGAGCAAAGTTACTTGGGCCCTGAGTTCAAACACCAATACTACCAGTAAAGATGCTGAGATCTGTGGTGATTCATCTTGCCCTAATTCTATCTTCGCCACGGGGTTCTGGGGAGTGTTGAAAACAACAGCATCACAACTCTGACATCTGTGCAAGCCAGGAGGCTGGCACGAGTCGTGGAGAACAGTCTGAGGCTCCCCACAGTCCCCACATCCCACCCCAAACTGCCCCTATGACTTGTCCTTGTGCTCCATTACAACTGCTCCTTCTCAGGGAGCTCAATGTCAAGTCTCTGACTTGAGGCAGTGCTTGCTGTGCATATACTTGAGGTATTTGGTGGAAACTACAGATGGTAACAACACAACTGTGGCTTCACTATGTCGCAAAAATTGACAAAAAAAAAAATCTTTAAATAAAAAAGACAGATGAATTCTCAAATCTGTTTGAGAGGGCAGATGCCCCTCAGCAGATGAATGATCAAGAAAATGCAGGATATATACACAGTGGAATTCTATGCTTCCATCAGAAAGAATGATATTGCACCATTTGTAAGGAAACAGAAATACTTGGAAAAAATTATATTCAGCGAAGCAAGCCAGACCCAAAGAAACATAGGTGGCATCGTTTCCCTCATCTGTAATGACTAGAATATGTCTAGGATAGTCCTAGCAGAGGATCACAACAGCTCAAAAGCTATGTGCATATGACTATATAAAATGATGCTTATCGAAATGAACTCCAAGAAATGGAAACAAGAAGTTTTTGTTTTTGTTTTGCCAGTCCTGGGGCTTGAACTCAGGGCCTGGGCACCGTCCCTGAGCCTCTCTGTGCTCAAGGCTAGTGTTCTACCACCTGGGCCACAGTGCCACTTCTGGCTTTTTGTGATTATGTGGTACTAGGAATCAAACCCAGGACTTCATGCATGCTAGGCAAGCACTCTATCACTGAGCTACATTCCCAGCCCAAGATTTTTTTTTTAGTGTACTGTTTGCAGTTATTTCTTTTTTTTTGTTTTCCCTTTTGGTTTATTCCCTGGTGTTTTTGATTTCTGTATCCTTTGTCTTGTATATTAGTTCATTTTATCTGGGGACTTTACAAAGCTCTAGCATACCCTGGAGGCCTCAAAAGCCATGCATAGGTGCAGAGTAGTGTACTTCCCAGGAAAAGACTTGGGAAGGCCCAAGCTCTCATCTCTGAATGAAGCGAGGCAATGTACAAGCCAGAAGTAATGGCATAGTATTGTATAATGGAGCATTAAAGGTGTGTGTGTGTGTAGAACATGCACACGCAAGTGTGTGCATGCACATACACACGCACACACAGACACACATACAACAATCCCTTCAACAAAGTCTGAGAGACTTACTGTCTGCCATGTAAGAAAACTTCTCTATAAAACAGCTGACCACTAAGCTAGAGCAAAGAATTCAGTGATCATATTACACAAAGGATATAGACATTATGAAATGAATTCACAAATCTCACTAAACAGCATCAACAGCAAGCTTTGGAGGTAGTAGAAATCTGATTTCCCAAGTTGTCATTTCAACAGGAAGAAGGCATGCAAAGGAGAATCTGATTTCCAAAGTTGTCATTTCAACAGCAACAACAAGGCATGCAAAGAAGAATAAGGCCTCTACTCAGAAATCAAACTGCAAACACAAACTGCTCATGAGAAGACAAAGATTATAATTACATAAAAACTAAAGAAAACTATCTCTAAAGACTTACAGGCGTGTGCCTGTAATCCTAGCTACTCAGAAGGCTGAACCCTGGAAGACTTATTTGAAGCCAGTCTCAGCAGAAAAACCTGACAAACTATCTCAAATTAATTAGCAAAATGTCAGACTGGAGCCATGGCTCCAGTGGCAGAGCCAGCCATGAATAAACAAGCAGAACAGAGCTTGAGGTCCTAAGTTCAAACTGTACTAGTGCACATGTACACATAAACATATACACACCAAAAAAAATTTTTAAGGGAAGTCTGTGAAGGTACAAGAATTATGTCTTAAAGGGTGCATATTATTTTATAAAGAGCCAGACAGAAGTACAAAATTCACTTAGGGAGTGACATCCCTCCCCCCACCAATGGTAGGTCTGGTTTACTGTGCTTGCATTGGAACTTAAGCTCTAGGCCTTGTACCCTTGCTCAAGGCCTGTGGCTCTATCACTTGAGCCATACCTCCACTTCCAGATTTTTACTAGTTAATTGGAAATAAGAGTCACTTGGTCTGTCTGGGATTGACTTCAAACCTAGATCTTCAGATCTCAGTTCCTAAGTAGCTAGAATTGTAAACTTTAGCCACTGGTGCCTGGATTCGCCAGGGATCTTAATAAAATATATGAATTAGAAAAAGAACCCATTCTATGAACACAAGCCACTTTAGATTCAATATGAGGAAAAGAAAGAAAAAAGATTGAAGACAAAATAACCAGAGTCTCAAAGGCCTATGAAGCACCACAAAACACAACATGACAAGAATCTCAGAAGCAAAGGAGAGTAAAGGGCAGAATAAATATCTAATGAATATTATGACTATATACTTCCTGCTTATTGAAAAATCCTAATTCACACTGCCAAGAAGCTTAACAAACTGCAAGTAAAATAAAACTCAAGGATATCAACACTAAACAACTTTATAGTGTTCAAGTGGCAAAAAAGAGGGCACAAAGAATGATGGAGAAAAGCAAGTTGACATCTGCATAGGACCACAATAAGGTCAATAACTGATTTCACATCAGAAACAGGAGTCAGGAATGCAGAGAGATAACAACATTCAAAGTGCAACGGAATTCCTGTCAATCAAAAATTCTATTTCCTGGGCTGGGAAGGTGGCTCAGTGGTAGAGCGCTTGCCTTGCATGCATGAGGCCCTGGGTTCAATTCCTCAGCACCACGTAAGTAGAAAAAAAAAAGCCGGAAGTGGTGCTGTGGCTCAAGTGGTAGAGCGCTGGCCTTGAGCTGAAGAGCTGAGGGACAGCGCCCAGGCCCAGAGTTCAGGCCCCATGACCAGACCCCCCCCCCCCCAAAAAAAAAAATTCTATTTCCAGCAATTCTCTTTTAAAACAGGAAAAACTCAATGCTTGGTAAACAAAAACTTTAAGACAATTTAAAGTAGCAGGTTCTCTTCTCCCAGAAGTACTAAAAGGAATATTGAGCTAAAATGAAAGTACACTATTTAGAATTTAAATCCACATAAAGAAATTCAGAGATGGGGAGCGGGGAGGGTTGGGTGGGGAGGCAGGGGGAGGATGGGAAGGGATGGGAAGGGGAAACAAAGGAGGAGGCTACAATGCTTGATAAGAAATGTACTCATTATCTTGCCCATGTAATTGTAACCCCTCTGTACAGTATTTTCACAATTAAAAAAAGAAATTCAGACTACTGGCAAAAGTAACTACAAAAGTAACTATAAGACAAGATAAAAATTTCCAATGGTTGTCTTCTATCTGCCTTATAAGAAAAATGTATAGAATGGTACTTACATAATATATATTAATGACCTTATAATATACAAATACATATTTGCACAATATAATAGTACAAAATGGGTTATTAGAGTAAACATTTGCATATTGTTAAAATGAAGTTGGTATGAATTTGAATAAGATTGCTTGAAATTTTTTTCTCAGATAAAAATAATTCAGGAAAACAAGACCACAAACCCTGGCAGAAGCTGAGTGCTGGTGGCTCAAACCTGTAATCCTAGCTACTCTGGAAGCTAAGGGTTGCAATTCAAAGCCAACCCAGGCAGGAAAGTTCTTCAGACTCCAATTAAACATCAAAAAGACAGAAGTAGAGGTGTTGCTCAAGTGGTAAAATGCCAGCCTTGAGCAAAACAGCTCTAGCTCCAGGACTGACAAAACAAAACAAAACAAAAAACCCAAAACCAAAACAAACACTGGCAAACCAGAAAATATCAACACAAAAGAAGGAAATACTGAAGGGATAGAACAAAAAAGGTAAGAGACACATAGAAAACTAATATAAAAATGTATATATAAAATATATATATAAAAATATATATATAAAAATGCAAATATAATAAAAACATAAAACAAATCTTACATGTATAACAAATATAAAATGATGCCAATCCTACTTGATGAGTGATTTCATTAGTGTAAATGGATTAAATACTCCAATGGATAAAAATAGATTAGAAAAACCCACTATGATACCATAATCCAATCAAACCCTATCTTCAATAGAAACTCTTTAGATTCAAAGACACAAATGATGATAATGAAAGGGTAGAAAAGAATAAGCTGAGAGAGTCAGAGAGAGAAAGAGAAGGAGGAAGAGACTCAGAAAAATACTCCTAAATAAAATGATTCGTTTTTAGAATATAAATATTTAAGACATGAAAATCACTTGTGTATGCATACACATAAGATATGAATACAAACTTCACAGAGTAGGAATGCTTTTTATAAACACAAATCACCATTCAATAGTAGTTCTTCCAAGTTATCAGGATTTCGAGCAAGCTGCAAGATCAGAGCAGAACCCCGAACCTTGTCAGGAATATCTTCATATAATAACTCAATGTATTCATCCATATCATTTATGTTAGCAATCTCATCAATCTGAAACAAAGATATAAGTACTCAACTACAGATTCGTTGTCAAAGAAATGATACTTTGTGATACTATCAGAATTAACAAATTACCAATAACTTATAGCATCCAACTTTTTATAGATGAAGATTTTATGCCCTTGGATACTAGGACGTAAATACAAAAAGCATGAACTATGGCAAAGATGGACATACATAAACTCTAAAGTTTGTCTATCAGTATAAAGAGTTTGATTTAGTTTTTGTCCTGCAGAGGATGGAAACCAGGGCCTTGCATATATTAGAGAAGCACCTTACCACAGTCACATTCTCTGCCCCATAAAATATTCAAAATATAAAGTATTTTACATATATTACAAAGTAATTTGTGTTTACAGAAGTACATTAACTGGTATTTTAAAATATACTATAATAAAAACATCAAGATATTTTACCATTTAAAATAAAAATGTCTAAAAAGCACACCAATGTTTGTCATTGTTAATTACTTATTATCTACCTTTCTCAAGGACCTCTAAGTTCAGTCATCATTGAAAATTCAACATTTTATTAATGTGGTTATTTGCAAAAGTATCTTACAATTAATCCTTTATTAGATCAGGATTCATATAGACTTACTTCCATTCCTTCAAAAGGAGGTGGATCTTTGGGCTTGCTTGATTTTTCTTTCTTTTCTATGAAGAATGAAACAAATTTAAATGAGAAAAACTACATCTGTTTGATTCTTTATAACTGGAAGCTACTAAAATGAAATTTTTACTGAAATCTTTTTTCCATGTGTAAAAAATGCTTATTTATAATTCATTCAGCTAACCCCAATGATGCTATCAAAGGAATATAGTATATTATTAGTACAAACTAATAAAATATATACCACATGACAAAGTTTATGTTGGACAGTAACTTTAAAGTCCTCCTTGGCTAACTTTTGGGATAAGTATACAGATAAATTCTCCAATAAGAGCCAAAATAGTAATTCTAAGTATGTCTATTTTCCCCTTCCTAATTCAAATTTAAGGCAGGAATAGGTAAATCAGTAAGGCAAAGAGAAACATGAGTAGTAATAGTAAATGAGCAATATGAAAACTAAAAGTTAGGGGCTGGGAAGGTGGCTCAGTGGTAGAGCGCTAGCCTTGCATGCTTGAAGCCCTGGGTTCGATTCCTCAGCACCACATAAGCAAAAAGAAAAAAAGCCGGAAGTGGTGCTGTGGCTCAAGTGGTAGGACACTAGCTTTGAGCTGAAGAGCTGAGGGACAGTGCCCAGGCCCAGAGTTCAGGCCCCACGACCAGACCCCCCCCCCAAAAAAAAAAAAAAAAAGAAAACTAAAAGTTAACAGAAAAAATAATAAAAGTGATGGGTAAATTCATAAGCTAAAATAATTGATTCTTGTCTGATAAGTCAAATTAAAGTAATAAATTAAGACAAATACTTAAAATTATATTAATTGAATTCTTACTTATTCCCAAATAAAATATTCAAAGGCTTTAACACAAATTCTGAGACATTTATTATACTGAGTTATTTAATTAGAAGCATAAATATATTTTCTATGACCCTAATCAAAAACAAAAACAATGAATGCATATTAAAAGAAATCAGAAATATCAAAATTTTGATTTTAAAACTAGCAGATAAATAAACATATAATACAATAATCCATTATTGTAGACTATTAGGAAAGAGGAGACCAGAGAGTAGAGGAGATAAGAGAGTAGGCGTGTATGCATGTAAATAAATAATATCAAAACACATTATATACAAGAACGAAAATGTCACAATAAAACTCATTGTACAACAATGTGATATTGAAAATATGGTTGAGTAATATTTTTGTCTGGAAATGGTTAAAATGCTAGAGAAAGCCTGTTCTTTCAAGGAACACAAAGATAAATAATTTTCAGAAGACAGCCACCATTCTAGATAATGTCCTTATAATCTCAACAGCTAAGTTTTGCCTTAAGTGGACAACTTAGTATGCGAGAAGTTTCAATCAGCGAGGAAAAAAATGAATTATACAGTTATACAGGACCACCCTCTAGGGCAAGGGTTCTCTGGCTCTGAAATATCAAACACCAAATTAAAATGTTAAGAAAAACTGAATAATTAAAAATAAGCATAGATTAAACTTAGCAAAGCACTGCATATAGTCATCAATAATAATATCTAGAGAATAACATTTGTTGAATTATTTTGTCCATATATTGTTCATATTTCTTTAATTTTAGGAAAGAGAAAATACTGACTTTCCTTGAAAACTCATTCTTTTCTTTTCATGAGTCTACAGGTATTTTATTATAAATGCTTTTAAAACTGTACTGATTTGGCACTAGGAAAAATTAATTTTAACTATTGTACAACCTACATTATTGTACATACAAAAGTTCAAACATTGCTGATTTTGCTCACTTCAAATTTATTTGAAGATGTTATCTCTCCTCATATATAGATATCCTAACAAGATATTTCTGAGAATATTTGTATAATTTTTTTCTTGATAATGTTTTCTATATCTTGGTAGGTGAGTACTCACTGGTAACAAGTATACTTCAAGTTCAAAATGCCTTTTTTGCTTTTAAGATTAAGTGTACAGCCATTCAGTTCATTCAATAACATGTGCATGCATCTGTTAAGATTCAGTGCTAGGAGAATTTATTAGGCACAGGTATTTATTTGCTGTAAATATAGAGAAGACTAATCTGGGCAAAAAAACTCCCAAACAAAATGTTAATATTTATGTACTAAGTCCAGTCCAAATTTGAGCACAGACATGTTACTGTAAGAGTATCACATTTTGGAGTGTTTCAATGTTGAAAAACCATACATTTGGTAAAGATTGTGAAATGGGGATAACTATTCAAAACTGAGAAAATAACTCAAGGATAGAGCATTAACCAAGCAAGCAAACCAAGTGAGAATGAGGCCCAGAGTTGAAAACACAATACCTTCCACCAACCCCAAACATAAAACACCACCACCAACGACAACAACAAATACCAACTTGCTGGGTGCTGATGGCTCATGCCTTTAATCCTAGCTTCGAAGGTGGCTGAAATCAGAGGATCAATGTTCAATACTCTGATTGATCGAATCCTCTGCTATCCTGAGCAGAAGAGTTGTGAGACTCTATTGACAACTAACTAGATTGGAGGTATTGCTGAAGTGGACAGGACCACCTGTGAGCAAGCAAGCCGAGCAAACCTAGGGAATTCAACACCCCCCCCCCACACACACACATAATCTGTTTTTATTTTTGTAAATAAGTACTTCTTAGTGCTAATACTTTACTTGCATAATTCTTTCACTGAGGAAGTGAGGATAGGAAAATGGCAAATAGATATTGGGGAATAAATAGCAAATAGATACTGGGATGTTCCAATAGTTACATCTTTAGGATAGACTAAGGCATAGGATATATATTTTAACACTTAAACAATCCATTCAACTAATAAATCAAGTATCATTAATAAATTTGGAAATTTCTAAACTTTTTTTTGGATCCGATCGTGGGGCCTGAACTCTGGGCCTGGGCGCTGTCCCTCAGCTCTTCAGCTCAAGGCTAGCACTCTACCACTTGAGCCACAGCGCCACTTCTGAACTTTTAAACTCTAGTTAGGGCACATAAAATAGGTTTTATACTTTAAATTCTCTCCTTTTATTAATTTACAACCAACAACAGATTCCTTATTTATTCCTTATTTTGGTAAATATATATTCATTACATGTAAAATGAAACAAATGAGATTGTTTTATGTGGAAGCATAAAACCTACCACACTGAAAACTAATATGCTTATTCATTCTTCCATTAGTTTACTTGTTCATAGCACACGTGATAAACCTCACTCAAACTCAAAGAAGCTGAAATTGTAATCCAGCTCTGACTTTGCATTTAAAAGTCCAGCACTCCGCTCACCTTTCCCTGACCACGAAACCCGGCGGTTCTGTAGGTAGTACAACAGCTGCTCCACATCGTTCAATTTGGAGGGGTGGATGAGTTTACACTCTTCAACCACTTTTCGAGCCAGAGAAGTTATATCTGTGTTAGCATTCAGACTTTTCAGACGAATACTGCAAGGATATCCAAAAGTCCAACTCAGATATGGTAGAAGTACTCCACAGATCCAACACTACTATTTTAAATTAAGATAACAGAGTCTATATGCACTTGTAAAATCTTAATGAAGTATTACATATAATTATGCTTAGAAAATTTAAAGGAATTATTTTCTATGGTTTGGACAAAGAAGCTAACAAAGGAAACAATTTTTTTTTCTGAATCTCTAGGCAGGACAGCATATTCAGAGGTCCTGTTCTAATGCAGCCTTTCAGATATAAAAATATATGAATCTTTAATCAATATTGATTTATGAATTCGTACTGCAACAAGTAAATCATTTTCTTGACCTTTCCTACTGCTTTTTTTTCTAGTTAAGGACAAGACAAAACCTTGATATTTTTAGATTTTAATTGCTTTGCTGGCAAGAATATAGAAAGTAGAAGAAAAGTGAGATGTATTTTAAGACCTATATGGGAAACTTTGAGTAACAGATGAATAAAATTTACATGTAAATTAGTACATCAAAAAAGTTTAACACTCCCTCCCATCATCTGAATATAACACAAGTGATTCACTGACAAGCCAAGAAAAGATGGCACAGTCTGACGACAAATGCCCGTTACACAGATTCATATATGGGAAACAAAAATTGGACTCAGAGTAAAAAGTTAATGTAATGACAAAACACTCTCAAGTAGATGCTTCTTTGCAGATCTTAAATTCACAAAGAGGAAACCAATCAAGTCTTCATGCTGTTGAATGAATGATTTCTCAGTAAAGGGACCAGGGTGGAGAAGTCAAGGAAATGGTCTGGGAAGCCAGTAGAATGAGTTAAGATATTAATCCCAATAAAATCTAAATCTTGTTCTTTAGAGATTCACCATCAAAAGATATTTTGGTGGCTTCAAATTGTTGGCAATTAAAAATAAAGACTTTTGCTGGGCAAATGCTACATAATATGGTTAGCCTATTTTTGGCTTCGTAGGAGACCACCAAATTTTCTTGCAAAATATATGCTTATTTTATTTTCCCATCAGCTATAAATGAAAGTCCTTATTATTCCACATTCTTGCAGAATCTGCTATTGTTAGCACTTTGCACTTTAACCATTTTACTAGTCTACCTTATTGTTTTAATATACAAAGGCTTACAAGCTTCTTTTAGGTGTTTTCTACCACATACATAGTAGCAACTTGATGCATCCTTTTCTACTCAGAGTAGCAGACAGTTCCCTACACCTTCATTTGTTAAGAAGACATGAAAAAATACAGGTATATTGAGAAATGTTTTAGAAAATTTTAGCTGTATGGGTACTGGACCATTCCTATAATCAACATATAACATTTTTATTAGGCACTTCATGCTTATTACCATTTATCAAAAACTTTATCACTTGTATTATTTTTGGACCATAATCACCAGTTTCTCAAAACAAAATCTGTACAAAACTGGAATTCTCATAAAGACAAGCTTGTAAAATTTCTTTACCATATCTGGGCCACAGCTTTGATGACTCCAACTTAATAACAGGTTCAATTCATACCTCTCTCATCCTATATGAGATTCCCTTCTGCTACACCACTGAGAAAATTTCTTGAATTACAAGCACATTTTCTTTGTGTTCAACAATATGATTACTCTCCAAATCCTGGGCAGCCAGGGTTGATTTCCTGTTTGAGTTATTCAGGTCTTTTCTTGCTAAGATTTAAGTGCACATACCCTAATCACAGAACAGATTCTTATGCTTGTTTCCAACTCCCTGCTGAATGTAATTCTTGACTAAAAAGCCTGAAGATTTTAAAGCACTAATATTTTTGTCAAATTCTACATTAAAAAACTAGTGAGGACACCTTAAGAACTAAAAATTAAATTTCTCTTGAAGTATGGATACATGAGGTTCTAAAGTCAAAGAATCCAATCTGCTGCTTTTCTTGGGAAGTCAAATAGAGATTGTTATGTGTTCTCAAAATATATAAACTTTGGCAAGCAATCACTCAAACGTAAATGGAGAGGAGAATGTGACAAAAAGGTGCTGTAAAATGTGTAAGAATGCATGTGTAAAATCTCTCTTTATTGTAGAGGATTCATTCATTTTTAATGCATTATTAATGTCAGTTAGCCTCCATCCAATCCAAAGACAAAGGACAGTTAAGGTGTACTTAAGCTACTCAGCAAGTTCTCTTGAAGACTGCTATAAGCAAGGGTTTCCTGGCTGCAGCACTATGAATCTGTAGGTGGCTAGCATGTGTAGTACATCATAATTAGCAACAGTCAACTGGCCTCTAGCCAATGTATGGCCATGCCCTCCTCCTCCTTACAAAATATCTACAGACACTGCTAAATACCCCCTGTGGGAAAAACCACTCCCAGTTGAGGATCATCACCATACACTTAACGTGCTAAATATTATCACATGTGTTCCCAGTAACTCACAAACCAGGAAATAATAGAATTTTCTCTAACTAGTTACCAAGTAAAAGTTAGGTCCTTTCATTTATTTGTTTATGGAGAAAGGAGGGTTGAATGAGAATATTAGTGACTCCCAAATCTAAATTTCTGAAAAGCGATGGAAGGCAGGCAAGATCATCACCAGCACAAATCCAGGCTAGTGAAAAAACCCAGTTCCCAAGGGACAGCTATACCAGCAACTAGGAAAGTGCACAAGACACTGGGAGAACTAAAACTAATCTCTTGAGCCAGAAAAATCTTGTGATATTACTAACATGTTGCAGAGGACTAGATTTTCAAGTGAGTATTCAAGTTCTGTGTCCTAACTGGGAACTTCTGAAAATCATACTACTTCATGAAATTCCAGGAAAGAGAAAACCTAGGGTTTTTAATTAAACTGAAAAGTCCCATATACATGTAACATTTATGACTGACTTTACAAGTTAGTAGTGACAGGAACATTTTATTTGGAATAAACATATTTTATAGTTACAGT
This sequence comes from Dipodomys spectabilis, assembly GCF_019054845.1. NCBI lineage: Eukaryota > Metazoa > Chordata > Mammalia > Rodentia > Heteromyidae > Dipodomys > Dipodomys spectabilis. Next base: position 26,348,162 of record NW_024870696.1, read on the forward strand.
TTAATGTAATTTCTCTAAGATAACCTCTCTCTAAAGATGCTGTGATCACCTACTGCCTATGAAGATCAAAGTGGCATCAGGTCTGTGTAGATTCACTACTTACATTTTTTGGCATTCCTTTCGTTCTCCTAACATGGGATCCCCCATTTCTCCAAGAATGGTGGCCTCCACTTCATACTGGACAATGAGCGCCTTTTCTGATGGGTGTACATCAATATTCCCTCCTTTAACTTTCCTGAAATACAAAATACAAAAAAACCCAAAAAACCTCATGACATGGCCGTGATTTTTAACTAGTTCCAAAAAATACAGGCTGGTTTATATATGCCTTTGAATCAAACTTACTTTTAACTTGGGAAAAGAGACAACTGCATAAAGTACCTTCACATAAATAGTGCTACCTTTGAAAAATACAGTTACCAAAAGTACCATGCACAAAGAAAATGAGTGAAACAAGCAATTAGGATGTCCTTGTAGAGAATGACAATGACAATAAAACTTACTGTCATTCTCTTCAACATCAAAGATAGCTACCTCTAAATTTGTATTTTAAAAAATAAACCTTGCCCTTTCCAACCATGTGAAAGGTAAGAATTGTCAAGATGTAACTATTTGGGTTTCTATTTTTTTCTTAAGATGTATTTTTATTGTAAAGATACTGTACAGAGGGGTTACAGTCACATGAGTAAGATGAGTACCCCCTCCTTTGTTTTCCCCTTCCCTTCCCACTTCCCCAACTCCTCCCCACCCCAAGTTGTAAAACTATTTGGGTTTTTCTGTATGATAAAGAGCTAGTGAAGTACCGAAAACAAAATAAAAATTTAAAGTTTTCTAAAAAGTAAAATAAACCTACCTAATCCATTTATTTCGATCACAAAATGACATAATGGAATTATATAAGGTTTAATATATAATGTATCATGTACTGTTTACCATGGCTGTATAAATTATAACATTAGTTTCTAAATAAAATCATAACCACAACTAGGCCACATGACAAATAAGCATTTACAAAACTTTGTATGTTGGATAGTCATTCACCTCAAATCAACACTCATCTCCATATATGTTATACTCTCAGTAGTAATTTCAGAAACACCCCAAATACATTTAATTCCCAAACCCCTAAAGTTACAAAATGAACTGCAATAAATAATGTATTAATCAGTATTTGTTGCTTTACCATTTAAAATGATAAAAATGAGTTGTACTAAAGGAAATTAAACAATGGAAACAAATTTTTCACTCTTAATCACAGCTAGCCAGCTAGGTCATAGAATCTTTTAATCTGATGAGATACAATACAAAATACAGTAACATGTCAAATTTATTCAGATTACATTAAATTTAAGGATGTTCTTCCAGCTAGGAATACTTTGACTCATTATTATCAATGTAATTTCTAAAATGATCCATTTACTTGAGTTATTTATGCAGAGAAAGGAAAGGCTCTGGAGTCAGTATTAGGAAATGCACAAGAAAATTGCAAAAATAAAGGTGCTAAATTATTTTGGAAATACAATTGTAGGGATTTTTTAAGTCTCTATGAGCCAAGATACTTTAGAAGAGTAATATAAATCACTCCATCTGTAACTGTATTAAAAATGTTACTTTGGGGGCATAACATTCTTAATCATTGACTTCTGAAACACATCCTTATGTTTGCAGACTTCATGTGGTTTCTGATATTACGATGATCTCTGACATACAAAATAAATGTCTCTTACATTCATCACTAGTTTTCTTGAGAAGCAAAAATAAAAGTACCTGGCTTTTCATTAAAAAGGTATTTTTTGAAAAATTATTGCTGCCAAAAGGATTACAAAATAAAGTTGTGTCAAATAACAAATGAACACGTATACACCTGGCACTATGCAATAAATCACAGGCCACTGCAGAATGCCAAGAGTTGTCTTATGCATTACATCTAAAAAGGGTCACAAAAAGTAAGTTTAAGTTTTGCTTAAAAGTCAGGTATTTAAAGACACTGAGAAGGAAAATCTTTGATATTTACTCATATTTATAATTTCTGATGGATGCCATCAAAATAAGTTTTGCATTTCTGCTACCAAGATAAGGACTTGATAATGAAAATGTACAGGATTAGGTGTTTAAAATCAACATGTATTTCAAGAAAATTAAAAAAGCTGAGGACTGAAATATGTATATTTGTATCTGTTTGAAGGCATAGAAAACAAAAAAATCACAGTGCTAAGACCCAGGATAAACTGAAAATGGAGAGAGGTAGGTCAAATTTGAGGCTGCTTTGTCCTAGGGGATATTCACTAATTGAATAGTTATAGCTAGATGTAGTAGAATCTTTTAATAGTCACATATGACTAGGGACACAAAAACTGAGTTCAGAGTACTCAACAGCAGTTGCCTTGTTAATGCTCTAAACTATGGGTTGAAAGCAGGAGGACTATATTCTAAGACCAACTGTGAAATGAATGTAGACTTGTCCCCAATATGCTACCAACTCTAGCTTATTATATCTGAAAACTAATTAAGAGGACCCTCGATTTTAAGTGCCCCTTTACTATCTAACCATGAAAAAAGGAATCCTCTGAATAGTAAGAAATAATCCTAAATCTTAAAGGACTTGTGTTTTGGTTTGTTTTTTGCTTGTAGACAAGAGGGCCTTGCTGTATTATCCAAGTTGGTCTTGAACTCTTGGGCTCAAGCAATCCTTCTGCCAAGCCTCTACAGTTGCGGGGCCTACAGGCACACTTCATGTGATTAGTGTCCCAGCTCCCAATGGGTTTTAGGGTATTTATATTCATCCATGATATCAAATCAGAAACAGTGTATTTATAGTTAATAGTTAACATAACTAAAACAACAGACAAAAGGATGAACAGTGAAAGTTTGATTCAGAGCTACACATTGAGTAGGCATAGTATATGTGAGTGAAGTCCTAGGACAAGAGACGAGAGAGCATGCAGGCAAAAGAAATATATTAAAAAATAATCATGGGCTGGGAAGGTGGCTCAGTGGTAGAGCGCTTGCCTTGCATGCATGAGGCCCTGGGTTCAATTCCCCAGCACCACATAAGCAGAAAAAAAAGCCGGAAGTGGCGCTGTGGCTCAAGTGGTAGAGTGCTAGCCTTGAGCTGAAGAGCTGAGGGACAGCGCCCAGGCCCAGAGTTCAGGCCCCACAACTGGACCTCTCCCAAAAAAATAATAATCATAACGGTAGCGAATATAGTGACAACAGCAGAGTGGGGAACTGCAAAGGCTAGCGTTTCCCCAAACACTGAAAAACAGAACCTTACTGGATGTGTAGAAGATAGCCCGCCGTTTACGGTGCACAGTGAGTATTCCGTCAAAAGAAAGGTTACACAAGCAGGGTAGATCTCTGTGGGACTTCCCCTCAGCACGAGGGTTTGCAGTCAGGTATGCTCTGAGTTGAACTGTGCTTGAACCCCCTTGTGGGCTTCGACCTAGCCTTACACAACCTTGAGGACAGCAGCCATGTACCCGTTGTGGACAGCTGACTGCAACAAGAGCCAGTTAAACCCATCTCGCCACGAATTCTGCTTTGAGCCTGCCATGGAGTTGTTAAGCCATCTCCATTTGGCCTGACTGGGAACTGTGTCAAGACGGCACTACAAGTTGCTGCAGATAGTACTAGTGACGTGCATTAGTAGGCACGGACCTATGCTAAGGCCAGCTTCTGCATCTCAGACCGCTAACTTCACTGGAGCTATCTTCAAGTTTGATTCTTCTTTCCTGTGCTTAAATCTGCTGTTGAACACCCCTGCTACTATTTTCCTTCAGTTATTCAGCTGTAATATTTTTACATGAACCCTTTCATAATGCATGTCATTTTTTCCAGATTGACTGCATTGTTTTATTTTATTCTACTATTATAAAGGTGATGTACAGAGGGGTTGCAGTTACGTAAGTCAGGTAGTGAGTACATTTCCTATCAGACAGGGTCACCTCTTCCTTCATTTTCTCCCAGTTTTCTTCACTCTCAACCCTCCTCCCGTCCATGGTTTGTGTTTGTGTGTGTGTGTGTCGGTTGTGGGGCTTGAACTCTGGGCCTGGGCACTGTCCCTCAGCTCTTCATTCTCAAGGCTAGCGCTCTACTACTTGAGCCACAGCACCACTTCCTGTTTTCTGGTGGTTAATTAGAGATAAATCTCACAGACTTTCTTGCCTAGGCTGGCTTTGAACCATGATCCTCAGATCTCCGCCTCCTGAGTAGTTAGGATTACAGGTGTGAGCCACCGGCGCCCAGCTCATCCCATGTATTTTTACTAGTACTATTTATTTGTATTTTTATTGATACGGTTTATTTATTGAAATAATACTTTCTGGCTTTCTTTAATTCTAGTTCTAGTTTTCTTTAGCTTTTTAAACATATGTATGACAAATGATTTAAAGTATTTGTCTAGCAACCTAATGTTCATTTGGTATAATAGATTTTTTTTTTCTAGCTCAAATATAGCAGAAGCAAATGGGCTATAATTTCAGTTCTTTCTGCTGAAATGTGGGTATTCATTATGATGTACCAAAAAGGATGAAGAAACAAAAGCAAGGAAAGAAGGGAGAGAGAAGAAACAAGGGAGAAAGAAAGAAGGGGAGAGGCAGAGAAACAGAGACATTAGTGGTAAAACTGCTCTGTAAGAAATGCTAACGGGGGTCCTTCCGCTTGAATTGAAGGAGACACTAGACAGTAAACTGAAGACATGTGAGGAAATAAATAATATCGTTAAAGATAACTACTAGTAAATATAGAGGCCAGTATAACTGTATTTTGAGTTTATAATACCTCTCCATATGATTTACAAGAAAAATATTTATAATACTAATTAGAAATCTACCTTAGTGGACACACAATTTAAAATATTCAGTATATGACAAGATAAGAATGTATAGAAGCCAAATTTTTATATTTAATCTAGATTGGTACTTATTTTAAAAAGGTTAGTAAGTTTAGCTTGCTAATCATAATTTTCAAAGCTATTAAAACATACAGATAAGAGGGAATGACAATACAATAAAAATCAATAATACACAAAAGATAATAACAAAGGAACTCTGGGACAAGGAATGGTATGACATACAGAAAGATGTTAAGTCTTATCAATAACTACTTTAAATAAAGTTCTGAGTTAAAAGGCAATGACTGGCAAGCTGCATAATTAAGAAATGATCCATGTATATGCTATCTACAAAGTAGTCACTTTAAATCCAAGCACATGAATAGGTTCAGAGTAAAACGATGGGAAAAGATACAATGTAAACGGCATTCAAAAGAATGATAGGAAAAGATACAACATAAACAGTATACAAAAGAATGATGGAGGAAAGGTGGCTCAGTGGTAGGGTGCTTGTCTTGCATGCATGAGGCCCTGGGTTAGATTCATCAGCACCACATAAGCAGAAAAAGCCAGAAGTGGCACTGTGGCTCAAGTGGTAGAGCACTCGCCTTGAGCTGAAGAGCTGAGGGACAGCGCCCAGGCCCAGAGTTCAGGCCCATGACTGACAAAAAAAAAAAACACAAAAGACACAAAAAACAACGATATTATGTATAGACAAAACAACAATTTCTTTAACAAATATTATACGGCCAGATAGAAATCCATGTGTAAAGAATGAAACAGGAACCTTACCACACGCTACATATAATAGTTAAATTGAAAGAATAAAAGATATAAATTTAAGAGCTAAAATTATAAATGCTTAGGAAAAAAACTAAAGGTCTGAAATGCAATCAAACGAAACAGCAACCAAAGAAACAATACGTAAACTGCACTTCACAAACAAACAATAAGTAAACTGCACTTCACAAAGTTTTGACACTTTCAATACAGTGAAAAGACAACCCATTTTACTATCTGATAAAGGTCTAGAATTTAGAATATATGAAAATAAAACTTTTTCTATGGAAGAAAGACAAATAGCCAAGAAGCATGTGAAAGTTCCATGTTATTAATAATTATGTAAATGCAAGCCAAACTCAAAGGACGGTATCAACATAGCCATAACCATAAAACAATACAAGAGAGTAACAGGTGTTGGTGAAAACTTGGGCAAACTGGAATGCTCACACATTGTTAGTAGGAAACCTTATTTGCTCCTCAGTAATGAATATAGAAATACCTATTGCCCAGTTACTCCATGCACAGGAACATACTCAAAGATCAAAAACAGGTTTCAAATAAAACTTTGTAGTGTTTATAACAAATTAATTCCCAATAGCCAAAAGGTAAAAACAATCCAAATAGTCATCAACAGATGGATTATGAATAAATAAAATGTGTTATATCTGCAGAACGAAGTATTACTCAGCTATCAAAAGGAATGGAATGAAATAGTGATGTCTGGTAGGCCACCGATGGAGCACAATTATACTATGTGAAAATGTATGGCTTCAGAGCTACATGCTTATTACATACAACACATAGATGATACCAGCATTTTCTTTCTAAGTGTTTAAATTCTGTATTATATGCTAGAGTATAAGTGCTATAAAGACAAGGAAAAATATGTTTTCTATGTGGCTGAATAACTGTTTAAGGAATGAATAAATACCATTCATCCTTTAAAATCCCTCAATAGGGAAAGTTTTAGTATCTTTAGATGATTGGACAAATCATTTGCCAACGTGAACCTTACATGAAGTTGTATGTTATAAAATCATCCCTTATTCTCTGTCAGTAGGAACCTGTTATTTGCCAAATGCTTGCAAGTCTGAAGAGGAACAAATAAAACGTTACATATTATCCACAAAAAAAAATAAATCCCTCAATGGTTCCCCAATATCCTGGAAATAAAATTTATGTTCGTAAATCTTACATGATTTGCCTTACATTTATTTCTAGTCTCATTCTGATTCTATTTAATAACCTGTGTTCCGGCACAGTGCCAGAACAATGATAGGTAAGACACACATACATGTGGCCTTCAACTTGAGTTTATGGACCAGAATAAAACAGAGACTATTAACACCAGGCGAAAACAAGGTATGAAGTACTATGAGAACCTAATAGGTATATCTGTTCTGAATTGTGGGCTAGCAAAAGGAGACTCAGGGAAGAGCTACGAAAAAAAGTAACATGTAAGCAAAATCCGAGAATGAAAAGTTAGCGGCATAAAGAACAGGGCAAGTATGGGACAAAGAGAGACACACAGGAATCAAGCACGGACACACACAAGGACTGAGAGAGGGTTCTTTCTGCAGGGCAAAGTGATGCACTATTGGAGCAGAGGGGAACAGGGAGAGGTCAAGTTGAAAAGGCCTCAACTCTGAAAGCATGGAAGGACATAAGTCTGTGTCACTACACTTACTTGTTTGTGCCTCACTAAGGCTATGAGTTGTGTGGGTTTAGTCCCGGGTGACATTACTGCACAGGTGGCACTTATTCAATATGGTTACCTCAAAACAGTACCAGGTAGCAGCTTGGAGGACACTGTTCTAGAACACACCTGAGGCTGGGTGCTCCCCAGATCAGGAGGGCTGGTCTGCTTCCAGCCCAGCCCAGCCCTGTCCCTGGTCCCTGTCCCTGTCCCAGCCCTGCCCCTGCCCTGCCCCTGTCTGGTCCCTGCCCCTGCCCTGCCCCTGTCCCAGCCCTGCCCCTGCCCTGCACCTGCCCCTGTCTGGTCCCTGCCCCAGCCCTGCCCCTGCCCCTGTCCCAGCCCTGCCCCTGCCCCTGCCCCTGCCCTGCCCCTGTCTGGTCCCTGCCCCTGTCCCTGCCCCTGGTCCCTGCCCCTGTCCCTGCCCCAGCCCTGTCCCTGCCCCAGCCCTGTCCCTGGTCCCTGCCCCAGCCCTGTCCCTGCCCTGCCCCTGTCTGGTCCCTGCCCTGCCCCTGTCCCTGTCCCTGGTCCCTGCCCCTGCCCTGCCCTGCCCTGCCCTGCCCTGCCCCTGCCCTGCCCTGCCCCTGCCCCTGCCCTGCCCTGCCCCTGCCCCAGCCCTGCCCCTGCCCTGCCCCTGCCCCAGCCCTGCCCCTATCCCTACCCCTGCCCTGCCCCTGCCCTGCCCTGCCCCTGCCCCGTCCCTGCCCTGCCCCTGCCCCGGCCCTGCCCTGCCCCTGCCCCGTCCCTGCCCTGCCCCTGCCCTGCCCTGCCCTGCCCTGCCCTGTCCCTGCCCCTGCCCTGCCCCTGCCCCGTCCCTGCCCTGCCCCTGCCCTGCCCCTGGCCCCACCCCCACCCTGCCCCTGGCCCCGCCCCCGCCCCATCCCCATTCCCGCCCCTGCCCCTGTCCTGCCCCCACCCCCGGCCCCATCTCAGTCCCCGTCCTCACCCCTGCCCTGTCCCTGGCCCTGGCCCTGCCCTGCCTGGCCCCGCCCGGCCTGTCCCTGCCCGGCCCAGCCCTGCCTGATGGGAGGCTGGGCACCGACTCGAGTGGCTGAGAGTCCTGCGTGGACGGCGACAACTACACAGGGGCCGCCCGTCCAACCTGGGCTGTCCCCTCCCAGCCCGCGGGCGCCGGCCAGGGGCGGAAGAACGCCCACGAAAGACCTGACCTCGCCACGGCGGCTCCCCTCCCCCGCCCCCTCCCCTCCCCCGCCCCCTCCCCTCCCCTCATCCCCCTCCCCTCCCCCGCTCCCCCTCCCCTCCCCTCCCCTCATCCCCCTCCCCCACCCCCCTCCCCTCCCCTCCCCCGCCCCCTCCCCTTCCCTCATCCCTCTCTCCCTCCCCTCACCCCCCTCCCCTCCCCTCCCCTCATCCCTCTCCCCCTCCCCTCATCCCCCGCCCCCCTGCCTCCCCCCTCCCCTCCCCCCTCCCCTCCCCCCGCAGGGCAGCGCTCCGGCCGCGCTCCCGGGCGCCGTCGGGTGAGGGCTCGGGGTCCCCGCACCCGCGGGGCGCCCTGCCCGCCCGGTGGCCGCGCCCGCGCCCGGCCCCGCCCGGGGTGGCGGTCACCTCTTGAGGTATCTGGCGTCCTCCCCTTGCATGGCGGCGGCGGCGGCGGCGGCGGCGGGGGCGGGGGTCTCCGAGAGGCCGCGGGGCACTTCCGGGGTGCCGGGGCCCGAGCACCCCAAAGGCGAGGACCGCCGGGAGGCCTGCGAGGCGGGGCCGCGGCGGCGCGACGGTTACCAGGGAGAAGCCGCCGGCTCCTCCCACCGCGGCTGGGGCCCCGACGCGCAGGAGCCGCCGGACCCGCCCAGTGCCGGCCGCGCCGGGCCCTTCCCACGGCGCATGCGCGCGCCCCGCCGCGCCGGGCTCCGCGCGCAGGCTCAGTCCCGAGGCTCCGGCCCCCGTGACTCCTTTGACGGCCCCCGGGAAGGATTTGGCGCTCCCCGGCGCGGCGTCGCCCCCGGGCCACACTGCCCCCTGCAGGCCGGAGTCCAGAAGGCCGTCCGGGTCCGCCGCGGGGGAATCCCGGGTCCCCGGGCGCGCGGGGCGTGCCCTGGGGAAAGGGGCCTGCACGGGGTCCGAGGATCAGGTTCCGAGCCAGCCTGGGCCGGCGAGTCCGCGAGGCTCCCACCCGCCGGCCCAGAGCAGAGCGACGTGCGGGCGGTGCTCGGCCCATCTCCCAAGGCCTCGGGAGCGTAGTGAACCGTTAACACCCCTCCGGGGACCCCCCCGCCCCGGTGCAGCCCGTTCGGACCCGGCCCCGGCCCGGAGACCTGGGGCGACGGCCCCCGGAGTCCGACCTCCCCGCCGAAGCCGGCGCCGGCTGGGCCCACCTTCCTAGGCCTGTCACCCCGGGCTGAAGCCATCACCGGGTTTCCTGAGCGGCCGGGCCTGGAGTTCCCACAGTCCTGCATCTGACTGGATTTCCTTTAACCCTCCAGAACAGCCGGAGCCAGGAGGCCACACTGCCACCCCGTGCACTGCCACGCCCGTGCACTGCCACGCCATGCACTGCCACGCCGTGCACTGCCACGCCGTGCACTCACTGCCACGCCCGTGCACTGCCACGCCCGTGCACTCACTGCCACGCCGTGCACTCACTGCCACGCCCGTGCACTCACTGCCATGCCCGTGCACTCACTGCCACGCCCGTGCACTCACTGCCACGCCGTGCACTCACTGCCACGCCCGTGCACTCACTGCCATGCCCATGCCCGTGCACTGCCACGCCCGTGCACTCACTGCCACGCCCGTGCACTGCCACGCCCGTGCACTGCCACGCCGTGCACTCACTGCCACGCCCGTGCACTCACTGCCACGCCGTGCACTGCCACGCCGTGCACTCACTGCCACGCCCGTGCACTCACTGCCACGGCGTGCACTCACTGCCACGTCCTGCACTGCCACGCCCGTGCACTGCCACGCCCGTGCACTCACTGCCACGCCGTGCACTCACTGCCACGCCGTGCACTCACTGCCACGCCCATGCACTCACTGCCACGCCCGTGCACTGCCACGCCGTGCACTCACTGCCACGCCCGTGCACTCACTGCCACTCCATGCACTGCCACGCCCGTGCACTCACTGCCACTCCATGCACTCACTGCCACGCCCGTGCACTCACTGCCACTCCATGCACTCACTGCCACGCCCGTGCACTCACTGCCACTCCATGCACTCACTGCCACGCCCGTGTACTCACTGCCACGCCCGTGCACTCACTGCCACGCCGTGCACTCACTGCCACGCCCGTGCACTCACTGCCACGCCGTGCACTGCCACGCCCGTGCACTGCCACGCCGTGCACTCACTGCCACGCCCGTGCACTCACTGCCATGCCCATGCCCGTGCACTGCCACGCCCGTGCACTCACTGCCACGCCCGTGCACTGCCACGCCCGTGCACTGCCACGCCGTGCACTCACTGCCACGCCCGTGCACTCACTGCCACGCCCATGCCCGTGCACTGCCACGCCCGTGCACTCACTGCCACGCCCGTGCACTGCCACGCCCGTGCACTCACTGCCACGCCGTGCACTCACTGCCACGCCGTGCACTCACTGCCACGCCGTGCACTCACTGCCACGCCCGTGCACTCACTGCCACTCCGTGCACTCACTGCCACCCCGTGCACTCACTGCCACGCCGTGCACTCACTGCCACGCCCGTGCACTCACTGCCATGCCCATGCACTGCCACGCCCGTGCACTGCCACGCCCGTGCACTCACTGCCACGCCGTGCACTGCCACGCCGTGCACTGCCACGCCGTGCACTCACTGCCACGCCGTGCACTCACTGCCACGCCCGTACACTGCCACGCCCGTGCACTGCCACGCCCGTGCACTCACTGCCACGCCGTGCACTGCCACGCCGTGCACTGCCACGCCGTGCACTCACTGCCACGCCGTGCACTCACTGCCACGCCCGTGCACTCACTGCCATGCCCATGCACTGCCACGCCCGTGCACTCACTGCCACGCCCGTGCACTCAGTGCCATGCTGTGCACTCACTGCCACGCCCGTGCACTCACTGCCACGCCCATTCACAGGCAGTCACTACAACAAGGATTCTGGCTTAAAGACTCTTGAGCTCAAGTTAGTTTTGTTCACCTCTGAATTTTCAGAACAGATTTAGCCCATAGCTAGCACTGAATAAATAGGTGGTGGTAGAACAGAGAACCCGAGCTTGAAGTAAACAGCAGCAACAAACCTGGAAGAAATTCCTAGAAACCAGAAAGGAGAGGGGCTGAAAACCGGGGCAACGTATGGGTCAAGTGAAAAGCATGAATCAGAGAAGGTAAGAATTATGTCTGTGATGGGAAAAGTCTGAGAAGAAAGTAAGGGAATACTTAACGTGTTAATGGGGGCACAGAGTCCATTTCAGTATCAAAAGGCAGAATCACTACACTTAACTCAGTGCATTAAATAAGTAAAAAATGGACTCAGCAGCAGATAGAGTATAAAATAATCAAGAGTATAAAAAACACGCTTATTAAAAGTAACCACTACATCAAATCCTTGAAGAGGTCTTGGAAATTGACAAGTAAAAAATTTACACATTCAATCCCATCTCTTTTGAAAGAAACTATAGTTCATATCCTTTTTACAGAAAATGCCTGAGTAATAGAGAAAAATAATATTTTGCAAACTCAAAAACTGGATACACCTAAACACTATTTACTCTAAAATAAGTTACAACATGTCAGTTATTGTTACCAGATTACTACATAAGTGATAAATGTTCTCCATTTGCAATGAGGAGACTTAGCCATCTGCATTTTAAACAAGTGATCTTAGTATCATTAACGGTGTTTCTATTAAGTATATGTAACAGAAGGCATACAAAATCATCCATGAAGTATCCAAGCTATTACGACTGATATCAAAACGCCAAATTAAGGAGATTACCTTGAGGTCATTTTTTTTTGTTGTCAGTTGTGGGGCTTGCACTCTGGGCCAGAGTGCTGTCCCTCAGCACTTCAGCTCTTCAGCTCAAGGTAAGCTCTCTACCACTTGAGCCACAGCAGGACTTCCAGTTTTCTGGTGGTTAATTGGAGATAAGAGTCTCATGGACTTTGCTGCCCAGGCTGGTTTTGAACTGCAATCCTCAGATCTCAGCCTCCTGAGTAGTTAGTGGTATAGCACCTGGCTTCAGTTTGATCTTATTATGCATTGTAACAGGAACATAATTGCAGGGTGTGGTGTTATTTAGAGAAATAGAACCCCAGGGAACATTAAAGACCAGTGGGCTTGAATATAACTGAAGTGGATTTTCAGGTACTGTGGGAAAATGGATCTTCAATAAATGATTATGGGATGCTTGGTTATAGAAAAATGAAATTAGAGCCTTATTTCATGCCATGAGTGAAAATCAATCCTACCTTGGATATATTTAAGTGGGAAAATAGAACTTTAAAATATGTGGGATAAATCAAACTATCTTTATGAATTTTAGTTAAGGATATATTTTAAAAGCAAGACACAGAAAACAAAATAAAATACCAATAAATTCTCGACATTAAATTAATAACTTGTTTATCAACAGAAGAAATCAAAAGATGACAAAGTATTTGCATTGTTGATTTTTTTCCATTTCTTATCGCTATTGTAAAAGTGATGTTCAGAGGGATTACAGTTGCATAAGTCAGGTAAACAGTACATTTCTCTCCCAGTTTTTCCCTCCTAATCCACCCACAAGTTATACAGTTCATTTTCAACATAGTATCTATGACTACTACTACTGTGTTTGTTCACCCTTTGTCCATCCACTTCCGCGCCTCCCATCATCTTTCCAAAAACAGATAAATGAACAAAAGAAAAAGAAAACAAAACCAACAACAATGCTTCCATTTCCTGGAGTTCATTTTGATCAGATGCACCTAGGCATTGTGCCTTTACTTTATGGTTCAAAAAGAAAGACAACTGAACAGGAAACAGGCACAAAGGGGAAAGAGGAAAAAGAAAAAGGTGATAACAAGAAAAAGTGATACATAAAAAGGAATGTCAATTTACATAGTTACCACCACGCAAAAAAATAGGACTGGACCCTGGTAGTTCACGTCTCTAAGCCTAACTACACAGGAGGCCAAGTCCATGAGATGCTTATCTCAACCACCAAAAGAAGCTGGAACTGAAACTGTGGCTCAAGTGGTAGAGCACTAGTCTTGAGCTCTGAGTTCAAATCCCAGGAATGGCACACACGCACACAAAAAAGGTTTAGTGTGGTGAGAATTTGATGTTCTGGTAATTAGTGAACATGTTAAGCTAAGTGTACATCGGAATGGCCACTTGATAATAAACCACTTGAATATCAAATGTCTTGGATTATTATATGAAGTTGAACAGAAAAAGTCTCAGCAATTCTACTCTTAGTTCTCTATGTCAAAAAAAATTCTAGAACAAGTGCACAACGAAGACTGTTCCAAGAAGTGTCAGAATAGTATTGATGTGTTGTAGAAAAAGAAAAACTAAAAAATGGCTCCAAAATACTTTCACAATAGAATGGATGAACACATTCAAAATACTTACCCCAAACTATATTATACAGCAGAAAAAGTCAACTATCACTACCCACACAATAGAGATACTGCACAGAAAATTATATTGAGAAGAGAAAGCAAGCTGAAGGTTATGTACAGAATGATTCTTTTGAATACTGCAGTATAATTTAGTTATAATAAGATGTATTCTTTATGGCATATAGTTTGTAGAGGTTTGACAAGCTCCTAAGTCATATAATGATCCAACTATTAAAAAATTGTTTGACAGTTCCATCATCCAAGAAAATTCCTGGGTGTTCCTTGTAGAGACATCCTATACGCCTAGCTGCAGGCTCTGAAAAATGACCTGCTTTCTCTTTTTATAATGTTGCCTTTGCCAGAATAGCGTCTAAATGGAATCAGATGTAGTGTACCTTCTTTCACTTAGCATAATGCATTTAGGCGTCATCCATGTTTTTCTTCAGTATTGCCATCTTTCCAATATTAGGAGATATTCCATTGTATAGACACTCAGACACCAGTTGAAGAACATTTAGGTTGTTTTCAGTTTTTGGCAATCATAAACAATGCTGTTCTAATCGTGGGATACAGGTGTTCATGGGCACTGGTTGACTTTACTCCTACACAATTATCTTAAAGGTGACGTGCTCAGTTGTTTGAGGAATGGACTGTAGGGCCACAGGTTGGAAAGACCTTCTGCTTTAGAGAAGTTGTGTGTACACATGTAGATAACAATATCTCCCTGTTAAGTCATTTATGCACAGTAATATACTTATGTTCTCAGGGATAGACCGTGAACCTGGTTTTTGGGTGGGGCAATGTTTTGCCTGTCACAACGATCTCAGCAATAACATTACATGGTTAGAAATTAGCAACTGTTTAATAGGAACATGGGCTGCTTGGATATCATACACATCATGAGTGTACAATGGCACACCCGTGTGGAAAATACTCCAGCACTTTCAGTAACGTTTGCCTGAACCACGTAACCTAGCGTTTCTCTGCTATGCTTTGGTCCAACTAAACGAAAATAAAAGTCCACAAAAATTCTTGTCCCTAAGTGTTCGTTGCAGGTCTGTTCATGATAGAGAATGTCCACTGATGTCCCAGTAGATACAGATATTTTCTATTCACGCAACAGATCTGCAGCTCTGGGAAAACGATGAAATGGTGACGCGATGAAGACGCACTGTCTCATAAATCCTGCTTTCTACAACGGCTTAGTAAAGATGGACGGTTTTTAAAACCCTTCTGAGGTACCCAACGCAAATCAATCTAAAAGAAGATGAAGGAAGCAGAGGTCTAATGTATAAAGCTCTTGAGTAGGAGCATTTATTATCATAGAAAGTGGACAAGTAGTAAATGCTTGGTGTAGTCCACAATTAGGTGGGAGTACCTGAGCCACCACTTACTCACTATTCACTTGGCCTTGAGCAAGTGGAGTCAGTTTTATTGTTTGTAAAACAATGATGTATGTATTCTAGAGTTCTGGCAAATTTATGTGAAATTCACATAAAGTTATATTTTATGCAAGGCCATTATCACATTAGTGGCTATAATCAGTATCAAAGAAATGAAGAGTTTGTAAATCCAACTTTTACCTGCCTACTATTTATTATGTATTGCCTATTTATTAGTCATAGGACTTGAGTCACTTGAGTATTGTCTACACTATTTAAAAATGTGATACTCATATAGCAAAAGGTGGTGAGGGGAATGTTAATTTTTTGTGAACACAGCATATACTTCAGAATTACATGATAATGCTAGTCAGGGTTATCATTATTTCCACTTCCTTCTTAAATTTGTCAACCCTACTAGCCCAAGTAAATGTTAAAAGGGATTGAGAAAAGTGCTTGCTGCCTCAGATTTATAATTTAATAAAAGTGAGAAAGTGCAAAGCTATATAACATCCCTCATGACAGCACTCATGTAAGTTCAAAGAACCCTAACGATAATAGTAGCATGGAAAGTTGGTTTCGAGAAGGTTTTGGGGCAAAAGGACCAGACTGGATTTCACTGGAAAGCCTTAATATCTCCCTTTGGTGCTTGAAGCAAAATTCTTCCCCCTACCAGCATTTTCCAAGCTCCAGATTCAGTAAAGTGCTCTGTATTCTACTGCATACACGGTAATTTACGGACATGGTTTTGTTTATTTTTCTTCAGTAACATTGAATGAAAGATACAACAACACAGATGTTTCATTATACTTCCATTGCCAGTGGTTGACAGAGTAGTTAATATAAAAGACAGTCACTGTTTTAAAGCAGGGTATAAAGTAGTTTTCCAGTAGGTGAGTAAAAACAATTGCTGAACACATTGCCATATGTCATAATGGCAGCATGACACAAGCAGAATGTTGACCCCAAAGCAGGAGTAATCTGTTCAGTTTAAGGGATAGAGGGTCAGAGCAGGACTCTCAAAGGATGAATAAAATTTTTTTCCCACAGTGGACATCATAGGGATGTTATAGGGAAAGGCATTAGTATACACACATATGGACAAACAGGAAATTCTATGTTGCAATCAGGTAACAGTCTGTGTGATAGATAAACTTAGAAAACCCAGGAGGGAATGGATCATGAAGAACTTGATGCTGGAGCGTAAAATACTTGGTTATCTTCTACAGGCATGAAGTGGTGCGGAAGCGTTTTTGTACAACAAAGTCATGTTGAGATTCATGGCTTTTAGGCATAGTAATTGTTCTGTATTTTATCCGTAGAGCAACAAAAACAGTAGTGTAAGGCTTATGTGTTTTAAGTAGCCCAACTACGCTGCAAGAAACATCGTCACCATATTCAGGAATATGTATCAAAATGGAAGAACGCTGAGTGAATGAGTGGGCTTGGAGAGATGGGAATGTATGGTGAAAGAGATGACGCTGAGCGAGATGCACTGTATTCACAGACACGTACCACTATTTAAGGAGAATGAACTAAACCTACGCCAGTCCTTATACTACAACCGTCTACAGAAAATTCTTTCTTACCTGGCAACTGCCTTTGGGACACCATCAAATGGCCACTGTGGTCCAAAGAAACCACAGCCACTGGATAGTAATGCGGTCATCTTCTCACTTCTCAGATAAAGTTGAGCTCACATTGAACATCTTAATGCAAAGGAGATCTCAGCCCAAAAGAGCCTTTACAACACATTCCTCCTTGATAGTGGTAACCTCTGTTGACAACCAATATGATGTAAGAAAACAACTATGACATCACTGGATTGCTCCAAGAGTCTGAAGGGTGGAAGTGGCTCACACATCCATGAGTAGTGCATTCTTACGCTTTTGTCCTTCCTCAGATATTCTCATAGGTTGAATAATCCTTTGAGAACATAGAAATGAAGGTGTTAGCTAATGTAGGCAGGAGATGTGTGTTTGGCTGCATAGATCTGTGTGCATTTGTAGATGTGGATTTATACATACATGTTCAAGAAGAAGTTCCTTGTGAGAAAATTCTGTAGCTCCAGTTATGCTATCCTGTGTGTTCTTTTGGAAAAATGTATCCTAGTACTGCCAGATCAACTAAAAGCAACTTCTATCACAGTCCATGTGTGTGACATACCTTTTAACTCCTAAGAACAGATTCGTTCCTACAACCTGCAGAGTGGCAATAATAAATTTGGAGTTGGGTGAAAAATAAACATGCTTCTGGTGTGGGATATTTTATTTTTCACTGAATGACATAATCTCAGTGTAAATATGAACATAATTATATCATAATTTTAATTCAGCTTGAAGCTTTTACTTCTCTCCATTTTTCTTCTTCTTCACTTCTATTCTTGCTCCTCTCCCTCCTTCCCTCCTTCCCTCCCTCGCTTCCTTCTGCATATGGGCAGCGCTTGTGATATAGAAATGACTACATTCCAGAAACAGAATCTAAGCTTTAAGTTTCCCCCCTCCCTGACATTTTGCCTTAAATGCTTCACGTGCCTCTTTGTTTCTTTATTAACTTAAATTTTCTTTTTTTTTTGTCTTTCTATTTTAAAACATTGCTTTCACATTTTTTCTGCTCTTGTGCTAGTATGGATTTTTAAACTCTCTTTTTATAATTGGCCTATATATACTCATTTATGGAGTATACAATTACAATTCAATAAATATATACAATGTATAATGATCAAATCATAGTAATTAACATTTCCATCTTGTAAAATGTATATGTGCACGTGCCAAAATCTTTAATCTATTTCCCCTCTAGTTACTTATCAATAAGCCCTCCTTTCTATGCATGAGTCACTATCCACCAAAGCAGTTTATGAATACGGTGTGTCTTTATCAATGTCACCTTTCAACCTCCTTGCTCACCCCTCCCAACCCACCCTTCCCTTACTTAACTTAATTTTAGGTTATGTATTGACTTTTAACAAAGCACTTTATGTATGCATCTTGATCTGTGCCATCTCACTAGGTAAGCAAGGGGTTACAAATGACTGAGATGAAGTGTAATAGTCTATGGAGCACACAAGCAGAATAATTCTCTAAAAATCAAAACCCAGCAAAATAAGTTCCAGGAAATGGATACTTGCAAGATGAGAGAGTGGATCCAATGGGAGATGGGTGGAAGAATGGAGGGGAAGGGAAGAGAATGCACACAAGCATTAATTGTAGGGCTGGGAAGGTGGCTCAGTGGTAGAGCGCTTGCCTCGCATGCATGAGGCCCTGGGTTCGATTCCTCAGCGCCACATAAGCAGAAAAAACATAAGCAGAAGTGGCGCTGTGGCTCAAGTGGTAGAGCGCTAGCCTTGAGCTGAAGAGCTGAGGGACAGCGCCCAGGCCCAGAGTTCAGGCCCCACCACCGACAAAAAAAAAAAAGGAAAAAAGAATTAATTGTATATCCCACAGAATGGAGAATGATTATTTTATTTTGCTTCATGGGGCTTAAATTCAGGATCTTGAGCTCACTTGACTTGCTGGCTTGCCTAGTGCTCTACCACTCGAGCCACAAGTCTGTACCTACTGTTTTTTTGCTGGTTATTTTGGAAATGGAGTCTTGAGAACTTTTTGGCTGGGTTAGTAGTTTCAAACTGTACTATTCAAGAGTGATCCAACAGATGTTTTTAGTTCTCAGGAATTACAAAAACTTGCTACTTCTCCTTAATTTTTCTCACATAAATGCCATTGACATACAAGTCTTGGGGTTGTTAACTGCATCTCTCCATGCTTCTATTTTAAGGTTTGTATTGTGCTTTGTTAATTTGGTCTTGTCGTTTAGTGTCTTTTTTTAATGTAGTGATTGGGAAAAAACAAAATCTTTGCCACCACTGATAGAATCTCACAAGGTAAGGTAATCTTTATATAGCCAACGAATTCAAGATCTGTGGAGCTATCATTCCTCTGTTGTTGTTGTTGGTGGTGGTGGTGGTGATGATAGTCAAGTGGCTTGAACTCAGGGCCTGGGCGCTGTCTCTGAGCTCCTTTGCTCAAGGCTAGCACTTTATCACTTTGAGCCACAGTTCCACTTCTGGCTTTCTGGTGGTTAATTGGAGATGAGTCTCATGGGGACTTTTCAGCCTGGGCTGGCTTTAAACCATGATCCTCAGATCCCAGCCTCCTGCATAGTTAGGATTACAGGCAAGAACTAACACTTCCAGGCTGAGTTAACATTCTTTTTCCAATACTTGGCAGCTAGCAGCAAGAGGCAAGTGTGTGTGAAGGTATGTGATTCATGAGTACACAGAAAGCCACTAGTGCATGATATTCCTCCCTTTGCTTTCTCTTTTCTCCCCATCCCTTTTTCCTTTCTGGCTCACTTGCAATTCTTCCTTTCTCCAGAGCCCATATTTAATCAGCCATTTCTGCAAAGCCTCTTCAAATTCATTAATGCTATACTTCTGCCTTAGAACGTGAAATCACGGAAGTGTTTAATTAAAAAATCTTTTTAAATAATTTTTTTCAGCAAAATTTACCCTCAAAAGGACTTTTTCTTATTTTTGAACACATGCATTTCAAACGAGAGCTACAAATGTCAGATTCTTTACATCTGTCTCATCAAGATATGGCTATTTACAAGTAAATTGGTGCTTTTAGTTTAATGAATCTGCTTATAGACATTTTATAGAACCTGAAAAATCTACCATCACTACTCAGGAAAGCACATTGTTTTTTTTTTAAAAAAATTAAATCTGGAAATCCTTGAGTTTACTCCCAAACTTTAAATACACCAAATTTAAAGGTATTTTAAACAGCTAAAATCAAAATGCTCTAGTTTTGAGAAAAATCTCTTAAAACTATGAGTTTGCTATTAAGCTCTGAAGCCGAAGTTCATAAAATCCCATGATCTGTTATTTAGGGTATTTGGCTCCTGATACTACTTGACTGAAACAAATTCATTCACAAGTGTTTACATGGTAAAGGCTCCCAAGGAATTCATACTATAGGATCTGTAATATTAAATCTATAATTTCTATTTCCATAATCTTCTACAGAAGACCAATTAGTAATTAGATCTTGGGAAGAGGAATTTTGCTTAAGGTATGAAGTCACTGCTCAAGACCAAAGGTATTCTATTTCAAGCCAGGTCCCTTTATAAAATCCTGTTCCAGGATTTGGCTCTGTAATGGATTTCCCAGGTTGGTGATACACCACATAGAAAATGCCATTCCTTATTTCCTCCCTCCACCCTCCCCCCCCGAACTTCCTGCTCTTACTGTGAAGGCTTAGTTCATACTTATTTGAGTTTACATACTGTGGTTTGCGTAAAATTATCCTTCACTCATCTATACATAGTAGATAATGGTTATTTGCCTATAAATCTAACAGGTTCTGAGTTTTATTTACCCTCCTGCTCTTTGGGGTGCTTTCTGAACAAACAGGTAGTTGTTCTTGAACCGGTTTCCATTTTTATGGCATTTGGAACTGGTTCATCTTGTTGCTTTGTGTGCTTTTTTGCAGCTAGAGGCTCCTTTCATGATGTTGACTCTGGAGCTGGTGTGAACAGAGCCGCTTAGAAATGCTGGAGCGTTAATATCCTGGAGTGTGTCTTGCTACATATAAAAGAGCTCTTCTCTGAGTTGTTGGGGGCTAACTCAGACATGTGTCTTTCACAAAATACACAGACAAACACACATAGCAATGAAAATACACCTACACTCACCTCTCAGGCTCTCTGATTTCACATGTGCACAACTAGGCCAAGAAACCTGATCCTACCTTGATTGCAATGTTGCTTTGCATTCATTTCTAGAATGTAAGAGACGTACATATGTTTCTCATTAATGCTTATGTTTGATTACTTGAAGTAATTTCTAAAAATTAAATAAATCTGTATCAAAAATTGTCACTTTGTGTTTAAGAAGCACAATTAGGTCCCTTGTGGAGGGAGTAAAGAGAAAAAGAATGAGTTGAAATATTTCTACCTCTTTATATGTATTACCATAAAGAGGAATGGCATTAAGACATATTCATTTAAGGTTCAAGGGATTTTAAAATCGCTTTTGAACAAATCAAACGCAAAGTAAGCCTTACTTATATAAAGGAACTCATTTAAAATAGAGCCCATTAATGAAATGTGATTTAAAACCATGTCTGTTTTAAATATATGTTCAGAATTAAGTTATTGGCCAGGAACTGAAAGTTAAGTAAGCTGATACTTGAATATAATAACTATAGCTTTGGAAGTGTATTTATTGTTTCAATCTATAGAGTGGTGTGATTGGTAAATTATCATACCCAGTATAATATAATTAGGTCTAAAGTTCATACATTTCCAAAAGTGAAGTTATTTGAAACTACCTTAATTTTATCCGGCAACTTGAGGGCCATTTTCCAGTTCAGGCTGGTAATGTCATGACTTCTTTAAAATAGAGAAATAAGTCTCTTTCTCTCTCTCTCTCTTTCTCTCTCTCTCTCTCTCATCTATATATCTGATTCTAGTCAGATGTTAAATGTTTCAAGATCTAGATATCAAATTGACTTTGTCTCCAAACTCTAATTCTTTCGATTAATTCTCAGATCCTATAGATTTTAGATTGTACTTTGTGGACTAGTTATGTTCTTTATTTTCTGTGTTTCATGATACTTTGACTTCTTGGTGGAGTGGCTGGGGACATGAAAGGGACTGCTTTCCCCAAGCTTAGGGGATTGGTAAGCATAGTAAACAACTTATCTAGGGATATGCCATTGGTACCCAAGCCAACCAATTAGAGACCACATCCCAATCACCTCCCTTATTAAAATCTCATTCATTAAGTTAATACTTATTCTCACTCTCGTAAATTATTCCAGATCTGGGTGCCAGACAATTAGGAGCTACTACTGTAGTCACAAACCTGTTTAAATCATTGGGACTATCAAATCGACGGGTAACTCAATGTACCTTTCTTCATCAAATTTTTCCCATGAACATACCAGTATGGGCTCTGGCTCATAATTTTCTCTACATTCTTCTGTTTCTTGACTTACCTTCTCCATGTGAGCCTTCACATACTGCATAGCATGACCCACTCCCCTGGGGAACTAGAAATACTAAGTCATGTTTTCATTGGAATTGTTTCTTGATCTGCTAGTCTCATTATGCCTGATGGGTATGAATCCGAGAAACATGTTTTGCCATTGTGCCCTATCATTTGCTCCGTGACTCTTTTTGCTTCCAAATTTTAACACATTTATCCGGCCTATGGTTATTGTTATTAGCCGCCACTAGATACTTTCTTTGGGTTGAGGTATTCTAGTGTGAAACTCCCACGTCCACAGGGGTAGCAAGGAATCCTCACAGCTCCTGGGTCTTCACGGTGAAGCATTGCTCTCCTACCAAAGCCTAACTCAATCCTCACCGCTGTCTCAGGGATGGAGCTGAGTTTAACCATGAGGTGATTCTTACACCGGACTTTCCTACCTACTGTGTAAGGCCCAACAACAGTCTTACTGCACAGATGGTATGTTAGATGCTAAATCCTCTATGAAATATGAGAACATGTTATCCAATTTTCCGAGTTCATTTCCATTCTGTCTTGCACACTCTTATACATTGTCTTTACCCCACCTCTACTTAACCATCTACTTACCATCCATCCAAAGAAAGCAGGACCTTAGACAGAGCCTTCAATCCCCTGTGAAGATTTTTCTCATCATTACCACCTCTTGAATTCAATTGTATTTTAATGAAACAATTAATTCAATATGCAATTGAACATTTTCTCATTTGTTATATTTCCTCTGTATTCATTTACGCCACTATCTAGCCAAATTACTAGATTTTAGCATGAAAATAAAATTATATATCTAGAGTAAATACTATTTTGAGTGATGACTTAATCATTCACTTAGATTAATGGCATAGCCATGTGAATTGTACATATTACTGCCATCATGAGATCAGATGAGCTAGACCTTGGTTGGCAATAAGGTAAGTGCCAATATTAAATGGGTGTTGGAGTGGTTGACCTCAGGACCTTTGATTTCGGAATGATTGGCTAACCTAAAGATTCTGCAACCTCTGAAATTCAAAAGACTTTTTTAATGTTCATAATTAGCACTTGCAAAAACATAGAGGAGGAGATGCTGACCGTGGTGCTGAAGATTTAATTGGATATTAGGCACTTATCTTTATGTATGTCTTAATATGGTCTAGTACAACTATTATTTCTCTCATAAATTACATTTTTGATATGTGGGCCTATATAGTACTATTAAACCCAGAACTCTTATGATCAGTTCTAACCAGTATTTCTTCAGACAGAGTAAAGTATAATATACAAATACCTGTAAGCATTCATGAAAATCAGACCTCTTCATTGGGGAAAACAAGATTTATTGTATAGAAGTGTATGCTCATGTTGGCTTAAGGGATAAATTTTCACTTCTAGACATAGTTCTAATGCTTATGGCAAGAAATAAATGTTTGTAACATGATATTCTGAATTAAGTAGATTTGATGTCATTCATCTGGAGACAGATTGAAAATGCATAGATTTTCCTATTACATTACCTTACATTTTTCCTTTTTGTTAGTCATGGGCTTGATCTCAAGGTCTGAGACCTTGAGCTGTCCCTGATGGCTAGAGCTCTACCACCTGAGCCACAGCATCACTTCTGGTTTTTGAGTGGTTAATTGAGCCAGTTTCAATTTTTTGCCAGTTAATTAGAGATGAAAGTCTCAGATTTGTCTTCCCAGGTTGGCTTTGAACCATGATTCTCAGATCTCAGCCTCCTGAATAGTTAGGATTACAGGTGTGAGCCACTGCCAGCCAACTCCTTGTATTACTTATTTAAATTTGATTATATTTACTTTTAGTTTTATTTTTACATTTTCTTTTATTATGTGTGAAATATCTATCTCATTACTTTTGCTTTTTTCCCCATTAATTCATTTAATAAAACTAATTTACCATATGGTCCACAATCCATCATCCAAAACTTTTGGTGTCAAATGGGTTTCAGAATTTAGTATTTGGGGATTTTAGAGAAGAAATATGATATATATTTGTATGCACATACACTATATGGTAATAATCTTCAGTGCAGTTGGTACTAGTACTCCATGTTTACATATATTAAGGCAAATTTTTTCAAAACATATTTTTCTGGACACTTAGTAATTCAAAATTATAAATGAGGAATTATGAAGTGAATTGCCTTTAGTCTGTCTTACTAGTGACCTTGCTGTTAGTAAACTCTAAAAAATATCCTAGTTTTCAAAATAGTTTATTTGTATATTTTTTTAATCAGGTGCCTATGTCTTCAATTTTATTGATGGTTTTTATCATTGACCTTTTGATCTCATTGAGATTTGATCTACTTTCTTTCAATTTCTTACTTTCTTTCAATTTCTTTGTTGTAGAATTGTTGACATTTATGTTTTACTTTTGCTAATATTTCTATATTGGGATTTCTGTATGTGAGTAGAAGCTTTGGGTTTTGTGCTGAAACTTTATTAAAATTATTCTCCATCTCCAATAGCATGTAGTTCTTTCATTTCATGGACCCTTTTATATAATAGTTACCTCTGATAAAGTCCCCCATTTGCTGATTTTTCCATTAGATTTAAAAGCATTTTATCATAATTATTCTAAAGTCCCTGTGTGGTTATTTTAACATCTGATCCATCTCTTACAAATTATCGTTTAATGATGGGAGATATATATATATATATATATATATATATATATATATATATATATATATATGAGTTTTGATCGGCTGCGTGGTATTCTGAGTAAAAAGTATAATAGGTACTGAGACAATAATCATCCTTTGAAAAATGTCATTTCTGTGAAGTCAGTGGCTTACCCGAGCTGGATCTCAGTTCTGTGATTGCTTCAATTATGTTCAGGGCACCAGAGTCTGTCTGTCTGTCTGTCTTTTGGTGTGGTCAGCAGCCGCTGCAGTGGGCAGTGGGAGCCTTGGACATGCAGATAGCTCGCTCTGCTTTGATCTCTGACTGAGTCAGGTCTCCCTCTGTACTGTTTCGTGCCCCTGCAGGGAAAATGACGACTGCTTTGGGCCTGACGCGAGGCTTGTAGTAGGAGTTGTTGGAGGGAAAGGGCAGGAGAGGCTGCTGGGTTTTCCGTGGCTGCCTCAGACTTCAGCAGCCGCTGCCGCATACGCCTGGCACTCACGCTCGCCTCGACAACTATCGTCTCACCTAATCCAGGCTCTGGAGCACGGAAGGGCTTCTCCAGCTCTCTGGCCTTGTCCTTAGGTTTATGTTTACGTTGCATAGCTGTTGATAGTTCACTTTTAACTTTTCTGCTCTCTTCTCAGTCTTTTTTGTGAGCTTCCTTTCCCTTTCCCTTCCCTTCTCTTTCCCTTTCCCTTTCCCTTTCTCCTTCTCTTTCTCCCTCTCTCCCTTTCCCCTTTCCTCTCTTCCCATTCCCCTTTCCTCTCTTCCCTTTCCCCTTTCCTTTCCTGTGGATACGTAGGCCTTCAAAGGCCGTGTGCCCTGGGTGTTGTAAGCTCTAAGGGGGCACCTCTGCTCTCTGCTCCAGTCATACCTACCTCCCTACTATCCACAAACACACCAGATGCGCTGTCGTCTCTGAGACACTGGCTGCTAGCTCGTTGACAGATGATGCAAGGCAGAGTTTCTCAGGGAGGACTGCGCTGACTATTTTTTTAAAATTTTTTATTGTGAAAATACCATACAGAGGGGTTACAATTACACGGGCAAGGTAATGAGTACATTATTCTTTAACCTCCACGCCATTGTCTTCTCCCTCATATGCTTCTGGGTAGGTTGTTTTTGGTGTTTATCTTTCAACAAGTTCTACTATTTGCATTCATGTTTTATCTAGGATATAATCTTTAGGAAGCCAGGAATCATGGTGTATAATATGGAATTGGTACCTACAGCAGTATGCAGTTGGTGTATAATAAATGTGTGGATGAACTGATAGATGGTTCTGTATCCTTCTTCCATATCATATGGCAGAGATCCTTTAATTTAGCAATATTTCTAATAGAAGGGTTACTTTCATAATTGAACATTTCAGCATTTCACTGCCTCCATCTGTTTTCCACCTTGTAGACAGAATAATCTTTCCAAACGAAAGCCTGCTGATGCTAAATGCATCTCTACCTCTTCTCTTTGCTTGAAGGCTTACCAAGTGATTCCCTATGCTTTCAGAATTAAGGGTTGTTTCTTTTTTAGAATTCCTCGATATGGTCTAAAAAACTGCCTGGATTGCTTCTTACCTAATCCAAAAGGTCTTTGCGTAGCTGTTGTCTTTTTTTGGAATGCTCCTCTCTACATTTCTTTTTCTTAACTAACTATAGGAACAAAGCACGATTCTACACGGAGTAGAGGAGGGGAAAGAGGCCACACGTAGAGAGAGCCGGAGCTTGAGCAAGACTTCGTGGAGGACAAGCCCTTCAGGAGACACCGCCGCTTCACACCGTGTCCTCTGACGTGTTTTCAGCCTCATTTTAACGTCCAATAATTCAAATCCTCTTTTAAGAACCACCAGCTAGACGGCCAAACCTCCTTTGATGAGGAATAACCTTTTTTTTAAACATTTCTAATTCTGCTTATTCCTCACATCTGACCGCAGGGCATCATTTTCTAGGAGCGCGTACCCCCTTTTCACAGGTTCTCCCTCTTAGCATTCAGTGAAGAGACACAGCCTTATACACGTAGAATTAACTATCAGGTAACTTTTATCGCCCTCACTGGACTGCATGAGGCCAGGTTTGAGCCTAGTTTTGATCCTTACTGTCCATCAATATTTTACTCAAGGTGGCTAACCAAAGCCACTTCTAAACAATGGAATTGGTGTAATCTATGCAGGCGTCAACTGTAGTTATACATTAGTTCTAATCTAAGTACCAACCATGATAGGCTCCCCCAAATCTTCAGGGCTCCTTCCTTCTCCAGGCGGCAAGTTTGATAAAGCCTTGGCTGAGCTGTGCATGTTTTTCCTCTCATGTGGATCTTCAACTCTGAAATGTTTATTTCAATCACCGTATTATTATTATGTCTGTGTCTGTCTTGGGGCTTGAGCTCAAGATCTGAGTGCTGTCCCTGAGTTTCTTTGCTCAAGGTTAGTGCTCTGATACTTGAGTTATGGTCCACTTTGGCTTTTTTGGTGATTCATTGGAGATTAAGAACCTCAGGGTATTTTCTCCCCAGGTTGGCTTTGAACTGTAATCCTCAGATCTCAGCCTCCTGAGCAGCTGGGATTATAGGTTTGAGCTACCATATTAAATCTTAATGAGAGGTTTTTCTAGTATCAACTGCATGAATGCTGATTTTTTTGGAGTTATTGATCTAAGAACCAGAAAACCTCACAATTTTCTAAAAATTTGCATTCTAAACTTTCATAAACATTGGTAAAACCACTCTGAATCAACACAACACTTTCATATGATTCAATAGCAGCAAATGCTTCCAGAATGCGAAAAACAAAGAGCAAGAATAAGCGAACAAGCAAAACGAAGCCAGCACGGAAAAATTCACTTAATGTATTTTAGCCTTTTAGACTCGGTTCCTAATCTAGTCTACAGAATTTCAGATACAGAAAGTGACTCACAGCATTTGGTTTCAGAATTCATTTTAGTTCCAAGAGGGGTGATTTTTCATCGGACTGATCTTATCAGTAAACCTAGGATTTTTTTTTTCAGCAGAAATGATTAATTTGCCTCAACCCAGATTATTAAATAGCCTCCACCCAGCTCAGCTTCTGGTAGGTTTTACAGATCTGTAAAAGAGATGAGTCACTCAAGAATTCCACCAGCAGTTAAGAAGTAGGGAACAGTTATCCGGCTTCATTTAGCTTCCAATACAAACCTGTTTTTGCCTAGTCTCCAGCTACCCTGGATGTATGCACACAGATACAAATATAGACATGTGCTATTTTAAATTATGTTTTCCAAACCAGCCAATGTCCTTAAGCGCACAGAACACACAAGCTGGCCAAAATATTATTAAAATCAGCCTGGAGAGCAACGCTAGGGATCAGGTGGTTTATGACTTCGGCCATCACTAGATATTTAATTAATCTGAAGTACGCTCTACAACCAGAATGATAGGCCATTTCACAGGAATCCCAGGGATAGCTTTTCAAGCCTCACTTCATTATTGTCTGGCTTTCGTCAGAGAGCCAGAGCCCGAGAATGGTCCAGGGAATATGTAGAGGAGGTCTGGCCAGTAAAGTTTCAGAGGTTACCCTGACCAGAGGCTGAGATTTCCTGGCCAAGTCTCTATGTGCTATGTGTACAGTGCTGTTAGAGTCCATGTAGCCAGTGATCTGTACATAGTGGAACTGGAAAAATCAAAACACACCAGAACAATGCTCTCCCCTTCACATCCACTGAAAGACAACTGTGGTTAAACAAAAAGGAAGCAGAAAACACACTTGATCTGGGAAGTTATGCTGTGTGAAAGACGAAGATCATCCAAAACAAATAAACCCTCGCAAATTCCCTCTCCAGGAAACACATTCCCCCCGCCCCCCCCCCCAGAATGATCATTTTATAATCAGAAAAGCCCCAGAGTTTAACGTATGCCTTGTACAAATGTCACTTCCAAGTTTCAGTGCTAACCCAGAGGAAATATTATTCTAGTGGTCTCTAAGGCCCAATGTCTAGGTGTTGGCTACATGATAAACTTGTGTGGAGCTTTCTTAGTGAGATATAGTCCTCCAGAGAATTGGATTTTTCAAGGCTTACTACAACCCCACTCTTTAAAATAAGATTTAAGCTTCCCTTGTCAGGCTCTTTTAAGAGCTTTTTAAATTTCTTTTATTTTCTGCTTTGACTAGGTTTTAATCCCTACTCCCTGGTGATGATGTTCGTCCATCCCAAGCATTTCATGTCTGTTTTCCCAGGATCTGGAGCTGTCTACACAATTAAAGGTAGCTTTGCTTCTCTCACAGACTCTCCTTAGGGGAATCATTTGAGGCATGAAATGCAAAATGTTGTTGTTGCTCTTGTCAACAAAATAAGATTTTCTTTCTGTAATGATGACAATATTACAGTTTTTTAATTTTTTTCTTCCCTTAGGCAGTTCTCTAGAGCAGATTAAATAGTGACAGACGAAGTAGATAGTGGGAAGAAGGAGTGGACCATGCTAGATAGAACAGAAATTTGGTAGACCGGAGCTACATGTCTTCCTCTGGTATTGGAGCTATTTTAGAAATTCCATCGCCTGAGTATCAGCCATTAGGATCTGCCCAGTGTTAGGCTTAACCAACACCAAGTCTCATGCTTACTACCTTCTCCTATAATTAGTGATTGAGGGCTTGCACAAACTAGGCTGTATGAAGTTGCAACCGTGTTTGTGAAGGCAATCTCTTGGCTATCTAAGCTAATGATAAGTTGGTTCCTTCACGTCTGAATCTCACAGCCCCAAGGAGCTAGTGCTTCAGGGGTATACTGAGCCCCATGTTGCCTGGTGATGCAGGCTGATTAAAATCTGTTTATCCCAGATGACTAATGAGTTAGAACTTGTCAAATATTTAATTGGCACTTGCATTTACTTTTCTGTGAAGGAGCTAGGAGTTTGGAGAGTTGTTTATCTCATATTTATTTGTAGGAATTAGTAATATATTTGAAGTACCAATTTTTGATTAATTATTGGGATTAAAATATTTCTTATGAATTTGTTGATTGGCTTTTTACTTTATGATTTCCTCTCATGAACAAACTTTGTTATTTTAGTTTTGATGTAATTTTATTAGTTACTAATTTGTTTATGACTTTGCATCTTAAGAAACATACCTTTTTGTGGTAATGGGGTTTGAACTTAGGGCCTCCTGCTTGCTGTAACTGCCTCCATTCTATCTTCGTGCTTGTTACTTTACAGACAGGCTTCAGTTCTGGCTCAGGGATGAAAATGGACTTCAATCTAGCTGTTTATGCTTCCAGTTGAGTGACCAGTTCTTTGTTAGGCTTCCGATTGAGTGACCAGTTCTTTGTTGAGGAGGGCTTTTATGAAATTTTCTGTCCAGGCTGGCCCCAGTTTGTGATCCTCTTCATCCCAGCCTTTCAAGTAGCTAAGATTACAGGCGTGATACACTGGTGCACTTTTTTTCTTTTTAAAAGATATACTTCTTTAAAAGATATATTTCTTTTTAAAAATATAGTTTCCTAACACAATTCCAAGTATTTGTGGATTTCATTTTGCACACGTACGTCTTTAATCTGTCAGAGATAGGCTTATGTATGAGAAGAGGGAGGTATTTAATTGATGCTAACGCCAGTATCATTATTGAGCACTATTTTTGTCTCTCATCAACTTATATGTGAATAGACTGTCTGAGGGCTCTGTTTTCTGTTTTATTAACCTTTTAATCTACCCCTCTGTTAATAGTACAGTGTTCATTTCATTTTTCCTGAAGTAGGTTTCTAATTTTTTTGTCATTCTTCCAAGGAACATGAATAAGTGTTAGTTTTTCTCTCAGTCTGAAGTGTCTCTAGTTTATCCTTTCAATTGAATTTCAATTTAAAGCATGCAGACTTTTAATTTGATGAGTATTGTATGTTGACTGGATTTCCTCAAATATTTATCTTATTGCAACACATATCCATCCTTCCTTCCTTC
The DNA here is from genome assembly GCF_019054845.1 of Dipodomys spectabilis. NCBI lineage: Eukaryota > Metazoa > Chordata > Mammalia > Rodentia > Heteromyidae > Dipodomys > Dipodomys spectabilis. The sequence goes on from NW_024870696.1 coordinate 26,378,948, forward strand.
CTTCCTTCCTTCCTTCCTTTCCTTTTCTTTTTCTTTTTTGTCAGTTGTGGGGCCCTGAACTCTGGACCTGGGCACTGTCCCTTAACTCTTCAGTTCATGGCAAGTGTTCTACCACTTGAGCCACAGCACCACTTCCCGCTTTTTTTTCCTGCTGATGTGGTGCTGAGGGATCGAACCCAGGTCCTCATGCATGCAAGGCAAGCACTCTACCACTGAACTACCTTCCCAGCCCCAACACATATACTTTCATACAACCTTTCTTCTTAACTTTCTTTCCTTTCTAAGTCCTTACGATAATTTATTTTATTTATTTTTTTCCAGTCCTGAGCTCAGGATCTGGGGGTTATCCTCGAGCCTTTTTGTGCTCCAGGCTAGAGTTGTACCACTTGAGCCACAGTGCCACTTCTGGCTTTTTCTTAGTAGTTTTATTGGAGATAAGTGTCTCATGGACTTTTCCTGCCCAGGCTGGCTTTGAACTGCCATCCTTAGATCTCAGTCTCCTGAGTAGCTAGGATGACAGGCATGAGCCCTGGTCCTGGTGATACTTTATTTTTTAAGCAGTAGTTACTCCTCACCAAGGAATCCCCTGTGAGAAGACAAATAATGATGGAAAAGTTCAGTTTCTATCTTCTCTTGCTGTAGTCATATTTCTTTCTTCTCCATTGATTGTTTTCCATTCCTGTCTGGAAATCAGATGTCTATGGTACACTTGAGATCTATGTCATAACTTCACTTTGCTGGTATGAATGTGACCAAGAATGGTGTGAGGCGGCAACAAATAGAGCATTTCAGCCGTGAGAGAAAAATTGCTGGCGTAAGGAAACAAACGTAATGAGCCAGAAACTAGCTTAAGCTATACTAGCATGAGAAATGGTCACAAAATGTGCCATGACTCACAGAGATAAACAAAATTTTGACAGAGGCATTTTGTACAAACCAATCAGTCTTTCACCCCATTCAGGAATTATAAGCCTGAAATCCAGATATCTTAGAGCACTTAATAATCCTTGTCCACATATACATAAATAATGTCCAGTTTATAGTGGAAAAAAGTTAGTTCTGCAAGAACTGAGAAACCTGTCAACATCAGTGGCCAAATAGGCAATGCTGAGTAGTTGGAACCAGTCACTTCTCCCTAGCACCAAACATCCTGACATCTGAACATTTATCAAAACAGTACCAAAATGTTGGAGTCAAGAACAGCCTCCTTTCACATCCATTAATACAAGTTACAAAGGAGAATACTTTAGTCTTCTACTTAGGTTTTTCCTACAGCAACAGAAAGTTCCAAAGGATAGATGAAGGAACACTAATAGATATGTCAGGTGGATATTTTTCCTGACCAATTCTCAAGTGCATAGAATTCAAACAATCTTCCTGGCTGCTTGGAGGTAACCCAAGAAGAAGTAGATAGACAAAGGGGCTTTATTATGGTGCTTTGCACATATACATATAATTTAATAAGATTAACCACCTCATTGCTTTCTCTTTCTTCATCAATTGCTTTTGGTCTCTTATTGTTCAATAGTTTGTGTTGACTTTTGTTATCTTTCAGTTTAGAGCCTTTCTGCTTACAAATTAGAAGATAAGCTTTAAAAAAAGCTGGAAGACTTTTAGTCCTGTTTGATACCATCTACTCGATTTTCATCCTCATGAGAATTTACTGAGTAAAAATGATGCAGCATTGTAAATCCAATATGAACTATTGAAAAAGACTATATTGGTACGACAGAAAATGTAAGCTGGAATTAAATATAAAAATTTAGGTAATGTACCCACTCTTGAATGCAGAAATGCACTCAAGAAATGCAGAAGATAAAGGAAAAGAAATCAAAGTCAAACAAATAGAATCCTTACTTCCTTTTCCAACAAAAGATGAACACACATGCAATCTTCAGGAAAGATTATGATGAGATGTCATAAATTGACAAAAAACCATGCACTGATCTGGCACCAGTGTAATTGCAGCTACTTAGGAGGCTGAGATCTAAGGATCTTGGTTTGAAGCCAGCCCAGGCAGAAAAGTACCCATGAAACTCTTCTCTCCAATTAATAACCACTCAAAAAACAGGAAGTGGCACTGTGGCTCAAGAGGTAGAGCATTAGCTTTGAGCACAAAGAGGCTCAGGGACAGCCCTCAGGCCCTGAGCTCCAGTCCCACAACCTAAAAAAAATAAATGCACAATGGCTAAAGAAGTTATTCATTGCTTCACTGCTGCAAGTTGCTCAGAAAGTCATCTGATTTAATGAACAAAGTACATGTTTTGCAGGCTAGTAAACCGAGTGTGGCTTGCTTATCTTAGAGTCTCTCTGTCAGGTTACAGCTGAACTGCTGGCTGAGGATGGGTTTGTTTCTTACCGCCAACACGTTGTTGCTCTGGTTCATTTCTTCCTGGGTTGTTTGCCTGAAGACTTGAGTTCTTTAACATGTGAGCTTCGTGATAGAGCACCTGACAACAGATGATTTCCCTCAGAGCAAACAAGCAAGAGAAAGAAATAAGATGACCAAGATACACTTACGTGACAGCCCCTCCCCTCTACTGCATATTATTGTTTAGGATTGAGTCAGTAAGGCCAGGCTACACTTGAGGGAAGAGGATGATAGAAAGGCATGCAGAATAAGCAGAGAGGAAGTGAGGGTTTGCAGAGGCTATGGACTGGAGGTTTGGGGTTCCTCAGAACTCGATGCTAAAATTCTAATCCCGAAGTGGTGCAGTTTGGAGATGATGCCTTGGGAGGTAATTAAGAAAGAAGCCGAAGCACTTATGAATGGGATGTTCAGTGACTTTCTAAGAAGAGACATAAAGGCTCAATCTCAGTGTCTGCTCTCCGTCATATGAACATACAATGAGAATAGTTTCCGCTGGGAACAAGAAGAAAGTTCTTACTGGCATAAGATCTTGAAGTTCCCAGCCTCCAGTGAAAAATAAATGTTTACCATTTAAGCCACTCACTGCTGTGTGTAGATTGTTATACAGCCTGAATTTACTGGGGCCATTTTAGAAGTTGCCTACTATCATGAGTGCATTGATAAATATGGACACACAGACACACACACACACATTTGTGTATGCACACACGATGCACATTCATGGGGTGATTAGGTACACCTGGTATAGGGCCATTAACACGCAGAGTTCATGCTTCTTTTCCTGTTAGGAATGTTAGCAGAGCACGACAGTATTCATTTCTGCAAGGAATAGATGGCATTCACAGGTTTGGGAATCTGAGCTGATTTAACAGGGGACTATATAAAAATATGTGCCACTGTAGTGAAATATAAGAACTTGGTTTCTATCAGCCTGGCGCATCGCTGCCCCTAGGCTTCCGGCAGGGAAGTGAAAGAGAAAGAATCAGAAGGACGAGAAGACCTCCAACAGAAGTTACCATTTTTCCTTAAAGGGAATCTGGATACAGCAGATGCCCACAGAACAAAGCCGTTGACCTCCCTTGTGCACAAACACAACTAAAAGCCAGAGGTGATGGGCCGCACAGACGTCATCGATACAGGCCCATAGTAACATGGAAATAGTAAAGAGTAGATCTGGAAAGATAACCTGAAGATACAAAGTATGGACCACAAAGGTATTTAGGATGAAAATTACATCTACAATATAGGCAGAAAGGAAGAAAGAGGCTTCCATAAATAGGCTTTCTAAATGGAAGAGCTTGCTGATAGGGACGGGTATTTAACATCAACATGGACTTTCAAACAATTGCATCTCTTGAAGATCCTTAAAAATGGGAAACACACATCCATCTCTATAAAATAATGTGGGGAAACTACTGATGAAAGGCATGTGAGTGGCTGAGACTTTGAAGGGGCTCTTGTAACTCGAGGACTCCGCATACCAGGAGCAGAGATGGAAATCAGGGAACAGGATCTCCTGCAAAATATCCCCCACTCTTTGAAATGGAAATTAGGCTATTCCAATTTAGGAATCAAATTAGAGCAAGCATTCTTCGGGGTGTTAGCAGGCTGTGCTGGAGCCTGCCTGAAGCAGCAGCTAAAGGAGGGAAGCGTGCTTTTTTCCCTGGGTGAAGCAGGATCCCTCCCTCGGCCTGGTTTCATCTTTACTTAGCACCTGCTGGCTTGGGGTGGTGTCGCTCAAGCAATCAGACTGTGTGAGTGTGCCAGGGCCTGCTCTGCCCGGTCTGTGCCCCTCCCTCTGTGCATGCCCCATGACGGCTTGTCCTGATATAGAGGGATTGGGGACTGGTTTAAAATGTCAGTCTCAAGTTCTTTTAGGAAGAGAAAGTGAATTCAAAGAAACAGACAGACAAGTGTCCTTGCTCCACTGGAAGAATTACCATTCCCCTTGGCTATGGCCCACCTGGGAGCCCATTTCGCCTTTAGATCCCGCTGGCAGAAGACGGACGATGAGCTCTGTCGACATAGCATGTCCTTTGTCCTTCACAAAGCCATTCGCAATGACTTCTTTCAGAGCTATCTCTACCTGCTGGAGAAAATCCCCCTGGGTAAGTGAGGCACAACTCTTAGTTTGAAGGGATTGTGCGAGGTTGACAGATATTTAGAAGGGAAGTTAGGACTAGGATACTTCTCAGATACACACACACACACACACACACACACACACACACACATCAGGGTCGGTGTGCTGAAATGTTTCAATGGCATTCTTTTATGCAGAGTCCCAGATCAAGTGATACCTGGCAAGGCAAGCCTCTATTTTGGGATGACTTTGCTTCTCTAGGTTGTTGGTTGGTTGCCTGAGTATTAGGCTTATACAAACCTACTTCTTGAGTTTTGGACAATATAGTTCATCTTTGCAAAAAGCTGGAGTTGGACAAATTAGGCAATTCAGAGATGAGCATATTAATTCAATATTATATCAAATAAAAGTTGAAAAGGTGAAGAAATAGTGGGTCCAATGAGCTCAGCATGTGTGTGTGTGTGTGTGTGTGTAACCTTTGTGTGCATATATGTGTGCGTGTGTATAAACTTCTCCGGGTTTCCTGAGTCACACATTCAATCAGGGAACCTGAAAGGAGGCTATTTTACTTTGGTCTTTGAATAAGAAGGATAAGACCTGAGGTAGCAATGCGTCTCTTTTTTATTACTTCCTCTTATTTTCAAAGACTTAGACAACAGATAAATAAAGGGCTTATCTGGTTTGTACACACTACTTTCAGCCTCTGTGCAAGCAGTTACTTCAGCACACCAAACACTACTGAAGAAGAAACAACTTATGATTAAAGACTTTGATTTATATTTTCCTCAATGAGAGCAGGACCGCTCTGTCTCAGTCCTAATTTGTTTTCTTAAGGTTGCCTGAAAGCCCCATTGTGTAATTGGCGTGGCCAGAGTTTCCAGCTGTGCAAAGGGCTATATCGGTCTTGGTATTGCATTCAAGAAATTAGATGTTAGAAGCCCAACAAAGTTTCATTTATAAACCTATTTCTGAAGCATTTTTAATTCTAGGCATACAAATACCCTCACCTGATAGGTATACAGCTTTCTTATAAAAACACTCATCTATGACTTTCTTTGATCCTCACAGCTCTCTATAGGATAGGATAAATATCAACTATTTTTTACTTCTGTTTTCCTACCTCCTCATTCTAACTTCCCATTTATTTTCAAATTAGGGAAAGGAAATCCAGAGATAATTCTAAGTAGTCTAGAAAGAGTAATACTAACGCAAGAACTAAAGTCTGGGGCGCCATCCAATAGATCACATTGCCCAAGAGTAATTATTTTAGGGTATGTAATATGTCTCATATATGCCCAAATGCACAAATTAGAGCAATTCATTTGGAAGTGGTGTCCTATACACTGCAAAGCACTGCTTTTCTGGAGATACTTTTCAGGATATACCTCCCTAAGAGCCGTTCGGGAGCTTCAGTTACACTGGACAAAGAGAAAGCTATCAATTACAGTAACTGAGAAGATACTCACTAATGGGTAGATGACTTCCAGACTTAAAATGATTACTAGAGAGAAAAAGGACTCAACTTTGAAAGTAGCGGAAGATGAGTTGAGAACAAGATAAAATTAGAAGAAAAATAATTCGCAACAAAGAGACTGAGGTTTGGTCTTTGGCTTAATCTCCACTCCTTTCTTCCCCCACTAAAATTATTTTTTTCCTTTATGATTAAGCTTTTTTTCCCTTTATGATTGCAATGATGGTTTATCAATGATTTCCTGCTTTTTAACGAACATTATTTTATTGATACAGTATTCCATGGAAGCCCTAAGGAGAAAGCAAAACTTCTCGGTTTATGACTGGAAACAGGGTCTTTGCTTCATCTATGCTCTAAACCTCACCAAGGGCTCTGGAGATGCTTCTAGAGCATGCATAGGGGTTCCATAAACACAGTCTGAATACCATGAGTCTCCTCCAAGAAAAAGTTGATTTTATTTTATTGAGATTCAGTTTTCCATACATGAGCACTACTTATGTTTTTTTTTTGTTCTGATGATTTAGCCTGGGCAGAGTTTCCCCAGAGAACCACTGAGTTAGTTCCTTACACAGTATCTCTTTGATGGTAGAACTTGAAGATTATCTTAGTTGGACAAGGCTATGCTGGATTAACAAATGAATTCTTGAAACTGCATTGGCTGAACACCTACGTCTACTCTGCCCTACGTCTATTCTGCTGCACCAGTTTTTTCCATGTTTTGTGGCAGCAGGAGAGCAGGCTATATTTTGTGTGGGCATTCAGGGATCTAGTTTCCATCAGCCGGCACACCACTAGTCCCTCAACACTAGAAAATAGAGGCTAAAGTCTTGTGTATTAGCTTAGAATACTTTGACCCCAAAGGAGATCGATCTATCTATCTATCTATCTATCTATCTATCTATCTATCTATCTATCTATCTATCTATCTATCTATCTATCTATCTATCTATCTAATATCTGTTTAGATTTCATTGCCCAGAAATAACATGATGCTGGGAACTGAGAAGGGAGCATATGTGTATTTGATCATTAACTGTTTTAAGGAAAAAATACCTCGAGGGCTGGGAAGATGGCTCCGTGGTAGAGCGCTTGCCTTGCATGCCTGAGGCCTTGGGTTCGATTCCTCAACACCACATAAGCAAAAAGAAAAGAGCTGGAAGTGGCACTGTGGCTCAAGTGGTAGAGCGCTAGCCTTGAGCTGAAGAGCTGAGGGACAGCGCCCAGACCCAGAGTTCAGGCCCCACGACCGGACCCCCCCCCAAAAAAAATAAGATTTTCAGTATTTTCACAATAAAAAATTAATCAGTAAATTAATTTAAAAAAACCCTCATACTTTTAGAGAAAGCTACATCAGACACTACTTTCTGGTCTCTTTAGTCATATTCAACACAAGAGAAATGTGTAGAATTCTCATTATTGTACAAAATACTGCCTACTGGCAAAGATTCCGAACTAATATGATATTCTCTATTATTATTCAGGATTTGAAAAACTGGTAATGGAAATGAATCTACAAATAACTTTCTACTTCTCCTTAAAAGCTTTAACTGGAGGGAGCAGAGAAAGCAATCTGCCAGCTCTCTAGGTAGATCGTGTGTGTGTGTGTGTGTGTATGTGTGTGTGTGTGTGTATGTGTGTGTGTGTGTGTGTGTGTGTGTGTGTGTGATTTCTGTTCCATGGCAGAAACTGACTGTTAAGAAGAAAATTAACATTTAAATTTCATGCCAATGTGACTTTTATTCAATAAAAGCCTCTGCCAGTCTGATGGATTCATTTAAACCTTGTTTCCTTTTTGACTCAGCGGCTCGTATCTCTCAGATCACGCTTGCTTGCATAAGTTCCCCTGGCCGGATTCTCGTTCTAATGAGAATAGAGACTTATCTACTTTTCCCTCTTCTAGATCTACATATGTAGCATTCACTATGGTTCCTGGCACATAGGAAGAATTCATTAAGTATCTATTAAATGAATGAAATGACCTCCTGCTAAGAATAAATGGCATTGCATTGCCCTGTGAGGGAGCTGACCTCCAGAAGTTACTAAAGTCTATGAGCAGCATTTTCTTCAAAACTGTAGGAGGCTATCTGAAGGATTAGATGCAGCATACACGGGAAACATCTCCTGTAAGCATGTTTCTTTCCTTCCGCTGAATCAGACCTCTTCTGCAATCATCATGTAGCACTTTCTAGAGCGGGCATTAGTGAAGATAATAACCCTCATTCACTATCCAGGAGTTTTCAGGCTGCAGCAAATAGTAGGCGTTTCAGGTTGGACATACAACTTGGCCACCAGAGCTGGTCCCTCCCCAGCTTTGCCGAGGTGTTTTAGAGCCAGCTCTCCCTACTCTTTCTGATTCCACTTCATAAAAATGAAAACAAAGCCCTTCTTTCAAAGAAAAAGTTAGGGACCCCCTCGTATAGAGCCCGCACAGAGAGTTAGTTGTTTGGGGGCAATTATGGCAAGAGCCGTGGTTAACCAGACTCTCTGATTCCTTCTTTCCTTCCTTTCTCTCTCTGCCTCACCCCAGCACGCTATGTGGTGACAGTGGGTCATGGCAAAATTTGCTCAACGTCCCTGACCAGCCTCAGAGATTTATGGAATATCAACCCAGATTATACATAGCTAAATGTCCCCAGTGTAAGATTTAGCAGAACTGTGGAACAGAACAGATTTCCAGGGGGAAAAATGGAAACACGCTGATCACTGTTCTCAGTGTCACACATAAATTATCTCAGGTCATCTTCACAACATCTCTATTAGGTGTGCTGTTATTTTGATTATCTTACTGGAGGAAACGCTACACAGGAGTTAAATGACTTGTCGAAGGCTTTGTGGTGGTACGTGGCGGGCATGATTAGTAGCCAGGCAGTCTTTTTAACCACCAGATCATGCTGCCTCCCACGTGATCAGGAGTTAGATTCATGTGCGTAGTATTGTTAGTGTGTATACATGCATATATATTACCAATATATTATGTGTTACATATATATGATAGACATCTCTTTCCTCCCTCCCTCCCTCCCTCCCTCCCTCCCTCCCTCCCTTCCTCCCTCCCTTCCTCCCTTCCTTCCTTCTTTCCTTTCTTTTTCATTTTTTCTTTCTTTCTTTCTTTCTTCCTTCCTTCATTCCTTCCTTTCCTTTCTTTCCCCTCCCTTCCTCCCTTCCTCCCTTCCTTTCTTCCTCCCTCCCTTCCTTTCTTCCTTCCTTCTTTCCTTCTTTCCTTCCTTCCTCTTTCTTTCTTTCTTTTTTTTTTTTTTGGGTCCGGTCGTGGGGCCTGAACTCTGGGCCTGGGCGCTGTCCCTCAGCTCTTCAGCTCAAGGCTAGCACTCTACCACTTGAGCCACAGCGCCACTTCTGGCTTTCTTTCTTTCTTTCTTTCTTTCTTTCTTTCTTTCTTTCTTCCTTCCTTCCTTCCCTCCCTCTATTTTTTCCTTCCATCCCTCCCTCTCTTTCCTTTCTTCCTTCTCTCCCTTTCCTTCCTTCCTTCCTTCCTTCCTTCCTTCCTTCCTTCCTTCCTTTTTCCTCCCTCCCTCTCTCCCTCCCTCCCTCCCTCCCTCTCTCTCTTTAGTTGTTCTCTTATCATTATCATCTTAGTAGCTAAGTTGGGAAGTATGTCTCTGCACAGCTCTAACAGAAAGGCTTTCCCTTTGCCAGAGCATCTCCTAATTGAGCTAAGTGGATTCAATATTCTTTGCCTGCGGTCATTTCAAAATTACTACTTAAATCTGGGCTATGTCCTTTGGAGGAGATTTAAATCTTCAGTTGGCAAACAAGTCCAATTCTTAGAATAATTCTCAAAATAACCAGCAAAAAGCTGGGCTGGAGGTATGGCTCAATAGATTGATAAAAAATGTTATATCCATCCATATATATGAAATCATAAATGCATAAAATACTGTCTGGGAAGGGACAGGAATAATAGGATTGTTGTGGAGGGGATGAATTTGTACAAAGTACCCTGTGGACATGAATGGAAATACAATGAAACCTCCTTGTATTAACATGAAAAGTAAAAATAAGAGAATCCTAGTTTTATGAATTTCCTTTTCCCAGTGAAAACTTATTTAATACTGCTTAAAGTGTTTGAATCTATCATATTGGGCCAATATCTTCTTTTAGATTTATAACAAGATTTTGAGTTATGACTTTTTCTCAAACTCTTTATATCAAAAGACAGTAAAGGTCTTCATGTAGCGTATCCCCTCAAGAGTCAGAAGCTGAGAAGTAGAGCAAGAAAATACATTAGCTACTTGCAAAATACTTCCTCAACTGAAACATGGGAAAACTCTGTATTTTTTCTGGATGGTCCACACCATGAGAAATTCCTTCCCTTCCAACTTTTTACTAACCCAAATCAAAAACATTCTTCATGGCTGAGATCTTTCTGGAATCTTTCCCTAATTGCTTCTACTTACAGGCATCTGTGAACTCCACTCCCAGGACAACTGTGGTAACATTCATTGGGCAGGCAGTAATGTGTGACTTCATTCCGCCTTTCCAGACTGCAATCTCCATAATCTAGAGATTGGACTATAAGTATCTAGTTTCCTGAGGGTTATGTTTGTACTTAATGATGAAATAATAGTGAGTTGACTTGATGCACACACTTACATATTCATTTGTCTTAGAAAGTTTATATAATCTTCTTTATCTCTTTCAGGGCAAATGCGTGTGTACTCTAGTTTTCTTTTGGTATCAAGTAAGCAAAATACTCAGAAGGTCTTCAGGAGTTTAGCTCGTAAATAAGTACCATATTATATCAAGAACTACCAGAATGTCGATTTTTTGTCTTAGTTGACCCCAAGTCTCACAGAGACATTGCAATTCCACAAGAACAAGGCATTATATGTATTTCTAGGACCAAAAGCCATGGGCTGATCCCGGATTTCCCTGTCTACATCAACACTAACCAGTAGAGGATCTATCAGGAAGGGACAACTTGGATTTGGCTAGGATGCCTCATCTATCTTTCTTAATGAAATGCATCTGTCCAGTAGGTGAAAATGAGAACTCAAGCCTATAGCTATAAAAGCCCACCGACTGAGGCAGACACCTGCTGAGTTTAGCATTCGCTTGTGGTCTAAACGTTTCTGGCATACTGGACCACCCCCTGTCCAGATTAAGGATTTTAGTACACTTCAACAACTAGCTGATTGAAGCGGGTGATGATGAAGGCTGCTTTGCTGCCTTTGTTCAACTGAGAAAAGCACTGAGCTGTGTCTGGCCAGTGATCCCCGGGTATCATTCAATCCTGGGATAACTCTGGGATGATTCTGAGTTCCTGGGATGAGTCTGACTTATATGAGGAATCCAGAATTCAGGGCAGTCATATTATCGAGATGGTGAGGACCAATTTTGTCATTTCTAAGCATTGATTGGGCATTTATTGTTTACACAATATTAAGTGTTAAAGAAGGAGAACTGTTGTAGGCCAGTGGTTCCTACTTTAAACCCTCCTTTAAATTTTGTATTTTCTTATTAAACAGCTAATTTGCATGTTAAATGACAAGAAGGCTCTATGCATTTATTGACACTTCTAAAAGACTCATCTTTTAACAGTAAATGTCACTAGATAATAGTAAATATGGGGCTAACGCTCTATGATATCGCGGTCTCAAGCAAGTAACGTACGTGGGTACCGACCCTTGCAGCCCTTTCAGGGTCCAAACTTTGGTTCCAGTGCCTTCCTGCTGGAAAATGCTGACATGACTCCACACAAGGAGTGTGGTCGTAGCACAGGACCTTTAAGTGTTATCTATTTAGAGTAAAAATGTATGTAATTCTTCAGTTTATGGGTAAGCAGTACCCTAAGGACTAAGCAGTCAGACCGCACAATTCTGAGGTTATTTAAAGAAAACATATTCTTAGTTAAGGTTGAATCATTAGTTTTTCTTCAGATTCCTTCTGCTCAGAACTATGCTATGTGTTGGTTTGCTTAATATCATCATCAATATTTCTGAACCAAATAAGGTTCCCCAGAGCTTTCAATTCTCTTCTATTTTTGGCAATGGTGATTGAAGATATGTCTTCCTTAGAATATTACTACTGTCTCGCTGCTTCTTTGTCAATTACTTGGACTCAGGCTGTATTTTCTCTTACAATATAAACTAATGTCTTTCCATATCTGATGAATTTAACTGCCATTTCAGGATTTATTTTCAATGAATTCCTAAGTTAATTATATCATTCTTCACCAGGCATTTTCTCTTGATTTTAGCCCTCATTTGCCTGGAATATAGCTTCAAGAAATTTCTGAAGAATGAATCTATAGTGGTAAATACCATTTGACAGCTTCAATGGGTATTAAACTTGGCACTACAATATTTTTTTTCCTTCATCATTGTTTCTCAGTATTTCTGATGAAATTTGTAATAGGAACCTTATTTTAGCCCAGTAACACAGGATGGTGAAGTAATATAGAACATGTCAATTAAATTTCAATTTAATATAACCAACAAAGGTATTTAGTGTATGTCCTATGCATTGTACAATACTTTTTGGGGGGGAGGTCCGGTCGTGGGGACTGAACTCTGGGCCTGGGCACTGTCCCTCAGCTCCTCAGCTCAAGGCTAGCGCTCTACCACTTGAGCCACAGCGCCACTTCTGGCTTTTTTCTTTTTGCTTATGTAGTGCTGAGGAATCGAACCCAGGGCTTCAGGCATGCAAGGCAAGCGCTCTACCACTGAGCTACCTTCCCAGCCCTGCATTGTACAATATTTTATAATTTATACTGATAGATTATTCATTATTGATCTAAATGCAATTCTAACTGTGAGACTTTTTTTTTTCTAAATCTGATAATCTTATATGAAGGTCAAACACTTTTCCTCTCTAAATGACTTAGTAACCTTTTTATGGCCCCTTCTGTTTTGAACATCTAAAGAGTAAATGTAAATTTGGCTTTAAAATCGATGCTCATCATCACTTGTTGCATTTAACAATCCTTTTCGGCTCCGAAATTTTCTTCTAATATTTCTGTAATAATTTTCCTTTTGTCATTTTTTATTAGTTGTCTAATTGCCTGTTGGTGGGCCTCATAGATTAAATCTATATAGGTTTCATCTTTCTACATCTGTCTTTAATAACTTCCTTTTTATTTTATGTTCTGGAAATGTATTCAGTGTTATATTCCAAAGATTTTGGTAAGGGGAACATTAATGTCATCTAAGATCTTTGTTGGATTTTGAATTGTTATTTTCTGGGTTTGTTATTTGGATTGATGGCTGTCCTCATTCATATAGTTTTTCAAGGATATGAGTGTTCCCCTCTTTGGTTTAAACTCTCATCCATTTTCTCTACTACTATTTCCTTTGGGATTACTTTTGATCATTTATCTTAATCTTTTTCTTTCAGGCTGATATTTTACTCTCATAAGTTTGGAGCTCATTTTTATGCCCATGCAGGAATAAAGAACAAGGTAAATGATTATAGGTAATGGATAAGAGTTCCTTTGTTTCTCTAAGTAGAAAGAACAAGAAGTACCACACATGCTGTCGACCTAATTGGACTCCAATGAATGTGATCATGTGATTATATGGAATTGTCTTAAGTATTTAGAGTTTAGGATCCAATACCAAAGGATAATTCTCCCTTGGCTATGTGGTTGTTTTTGTTTTTTGGGGGGGGTT